>NC_087358.1:79069121-80329847 GCF_030014295.1 Loxodonta africana | reverse complement strand
GGTCACCCATGATAGACAGGTTTCAGTAGAACTTCCAGACTAAGATAGACTAGGAAGAAAGGCCTGGTGATCTACTTCCAAAACTAACCAATGAAAACCTATGGATCACAACAGAATATTGTCCAACTCATTCATCAGGAGGAATCAATCACTGGAGTTGGACAGCACATTTGGTAAAGTAGAGGGCCAGCGACGGTGAAGGAGAAACCTCAGTGAGATGGATTTGCACAATCACGAAAATGGTTGATTCAAAAATGCTGGTGATTATGAAGATCATGTAAGACTAAGCAACATCATGTTCTATTGTACATAAGGTTGCCATAAGTTGGAGTTGACTCTACAATGTCTATCATCTGTCTGTCTGTCTACCTGTCTATCTCTCTATCATCTATCTATCATTATCTATCCTCTATCTATCATCTATCTATCATCTATCATCTATTTATCTATCTATCTATCATCTATCTATCTATCATCTGTCTGTCTATCATCTATCTATCATCTGTCTGTCTATCATCTATCTATCTATCTATTTATCTATCACCATTAGTTTATTTTTGGGTATGGGTTCCATTGCTTAAATGTTCTTATTACAGCCATTTCAAGCTGAAGATAATCCTTGTAGAGATTCGAATAGATCAAGCCAGTCCCTATATGATTCCAGCATAAATATTCTCTTCCTCTACTTTGCCATGCAGTGGACTTTTGTGTTACTTCAAATCTTAGTTAAAGGGCATCTCTTTGGCTCCCCACCCCGCACATTACTCAGGCCTAATTAAGCGATGTATGTTTGTGTAGTGCTGTTTTTGCTTCTATTATAGCCCAGGATACATTGTGCATAATTCATAATTTGTCTCTTAACTCTGAAAACAGGAATTGTGTTGGATTCATGTTGGAATCCTCACAACTCAGCACTGTTTCTAGGTCATATCAGGCAATTAGCTGATGTTTAATGATTGCTTCATTCTCTAATGTTTCTTTATATAACATAACTTTATAAATTCAAGAAATGCTGAATTTATTCAATTTCCTTTAATGAATATTTGTTACAATAACAGAGGTATAAAGTTTTGTTCCCAAGTCCAAACCCTTATTAACTTAAACCTTGAGTTTTCTGAATTACCCAATGTGAAGTAATTCTCTTTATACCTGAAAAATGGTTTTATTGAAATGTTTGAGATAAAAATATGTATTACAAGAAGCATATGACAAACATTTCAAGAGTACAAAATTAATTGTAAAATAACATAATTTACTGCTAATCTGACATTGTATTAGAAATGTGCAAAGCCTTTCAATGTAAAAGTTTTTCTGTTATTTGTCTGGGTTTTTTTTATTTGTTTGTTTTTACTGAACACCCATTTTTATAACTTAGTTTCCCATGCAGAGGTAACTGCTTGAATGCATTTTATCTACCCATTATCTATAGTTTGAGGCTCAGTATTTTCAGTGGAATAACAGCTCACTACTTTGAGATGTGAACTATAATTAATACCATGACAAAGATTTTTGTTGATGTAATCCAAAGGTAGCTAGAACTTTTACTGTTAAGATGTAAAAACCTGTGAGGTGCTACATTTCCTTCAGTTCCTAACCTACAGGAAGCAGACCCCACAATTTCTTTCATGTTTCTCATTCAGAAAAAAATTACACTTGCATACAGAATTCATGATTGGTTTTTGTGTCAATGATTCTGAAGTTTCTGAAGTCAAAGCAGCTCTCATAATTTTCCTCTGAGGTCAGGTGATAGACTTAGGGTTTTATAAACTTTGGTGTCCAGTTTCTGATTTTTCACTGAGAACCACCTTCCCTTGATCGTCTTCTAGATCCTGGTTAGGAAGAAGAAAGAGCATGTAAACTGTACATGTGATGAAACTTTGGAATTTAAGAATATGATACCCTAGGCATAACTATCTTTATCAAAGTCTGTCATTTCTTAGTGTAATAAATGTTACATTGTTTTCTTAATAATACTTTTAGCTTAGAGTGATGAAGCCAAAGTTATCTTTTGATCAGAAGTATATGAAAAGAATAAGATAAAATTTGATAGTTTTAATTCTTTAGAAAATTTGGGTGTTTAGAAGAAAGCCCTGATAAATCCTTCAGTTACAAAATAGTAACTTTAAGTCCAAATGTCTATACATTGGAGTGGCTCAAAATCAGATATGCTGGATTTATAAGGCTTTGATCTCTGAACATGTACAAATATAAGGCAACCTATGTGAAAAAATTAGAACATGGACGTAAGTATAGTTATGAAAAAATTATATCTTCTATGTGACATATGCATGTACATAATCTACACATTACATATGTTTCAAAACAGTATTTTCTCAAAAAAAAATTTTTTTTTTTACAGCAATCAGGCCAACCTGTAACCTACTTTTGCTATGCTTTAGTATTAAAGAATTTATTTTTGAGTAGACTGTACTCGATTCTACTTTGTTAGCAGCTGAGAGTCCTCCCAAAGACACCGTGGAAGAAAGGCCTAACAGTCTACTTTCGAAATCAATCAGTAAAAACCCCAATGAAGCACAGTTCTACTCGGACACACGTAGGATTGCCATTTTTTTAAAGCCGATTTCACAACTGGTTTTGTTATTAGATTCTACTAATAGTGTAGAACATGAACAATTTATTTTCTGATTCTTATCAAAGTACTTTTTCTCAAAATTGATTAACTTCTCTCCCTGACAGACAACAAATTTCTGTAAAATATATTAACATACTCTGCTTTTCTTTGGTGTCATATATCAACATTACGATAGTCAATACACTTACCTGGAGCTCTTTTGTTGGCTTGTACTTTCCTCACAGGTGTGTCTAAAATTAAATAGTTGTTGTTAGAAGTACTTTGAACTAATTAGAAATTATGTCTGAAATCAGACAGGAGATTATAACCCGTTAAAACCAAATCCATTGCCAACAAGTCAATTCCAAAGCACGGCGACCCTAAAGGACAGAATAGAGCTGCCCCATAGGTTTCCAAGGAGTGCCTGGTGGATTCAAACTGCTGACCTTTTGGTTAGTAGCTGTAGTTCTTAACCACTACCCCACCAGGGTTTCCACAGGAGCCTATAGTTAAGTAGAAAAGTATAAAGTTTTACATACGCAGTACTTAAACCTGTAAGTTTTCATTTGGAGTAGTAAATTTTATGATTGCAAGAGCTTTGCATTGGTAATGGACAAACAGACATTTCTTTTCCATATATTATAAAAAATAATATGTTATAAAAAATATTATAGTAAACATTATTTTCAAAATACATTTTTCATTATGGCATTTGTGCTATTTTTGCATAAAGTAAATGATATACATTACTTTTTCACCCTTCTGTTAGAAGCATCAGTTTCCAGAGTTATGTACCTATTTTGCCAGTCGTTCCCATTTCTAATATTTCAGACTTCTGACTATAAAAGTCTTGATGTTATAGATCAAATAGTGATTATCTTATAGTGCATGATGACAACAAAATAGCATTGATTGAGCAACCCTAGAATGTAATGATAAGCAATTCAGGAAATGTGTGCCACTAGCCTCCAAAACTCAATACCAATCTTACAAGACAATTCCAAATAATAAACTCATTAAAAATAACAAAAACCTTCATGTTTAAGGACTTCAAGTGTTTCCTAACAGGACTTTGAACTGGAGAATTTGCATTTCTAACAAGTTCCTTGCTGGAAACTTGCATTTCTAACAAGTTCCCAGGAAGTTATACGTATAAATCACCTAGGGGAGAAAAAAAACAAACCCCTTGCTCTTGAGTTGATTCTGACTCACAGCGACCCTATAGGACAGAGGAGAACTGCCCCATAGAATTTCCAAGGAGCAGCTGGTAGATTCCAACTGCTGATCTTTTGGTTAGCAGCCAATCTCTTAACCACTGTGCCTCCAGGGCTCATCTTATTAAAATGTAGGTTCTGATTCAGTACATCTGGTGGTGGAAATGCAAATTCTCAGCAGGAAATTTGTTAGAAATGCAAATTCTCAGCAGTGGTTTTAATAGAAGGAAACTGTTCAAAGCCCTGTTTCAGAGTTATGCAATTTTTGTTGTTGTCATAGTTGGAAAGTATTTCTCAGTTTCCTTATTTTTCTTTTAACTGACTGACAAGATTACCCATGTGGTACAATGGGTTGCTTTTATATGGCTTTTCTCGACACAGTCTCATAACTCCCACCCCAGGGTGGCAGTATACAAATAAGGTAATTGCGACTTTTTTTCTTTGAATATATATATCATCTATGTCGGACACAAGTTCGCTATGAGTCAGAATCGACTCCATGGCACTGGGTTTTTTATGTCAGACAATGAAATGAACATATTTATATTATATAAATATTTCAATTTTCTGAAATCCCATAAAAACTGGGCATGAAACTATCACCACAAGTAATTTTGGCTGTATGACATCAAGTAAAAAAAAAAAAAAGAAACATTTTTCAAATTTTGAGGAATTCTGTTCTTATCTTAAAAAAAAAAAAAAACCTAGATAGCTTAGTTCAAATATGTCATTTTTCCATTCCAGAATGTAAGGTGTATAACCATTTTCCACATCATATTAACCAAACCTGCTTTGATTTATAGTGATCCTATAGGACAGAGTAGAACTGTTCCATAGGGTTTCCAAGGGGCAGCTGGTGAATTCAAACTGCTGATTTTTTGATTAGCAGCCATAGTTCTTAACCACCATGCCACCAAGGCTCTGACATCATAGTAATACAGCAATAAAATATGAAACTATAGAAAATTTCATTAGATTGGATAAAAAGGGAAAGCTATGATAATAGTAAAATAAGAAATGCTTTATGTGTCAAGTGATGCTATCTTTAAAATAAAGGCATGATTAAAGTGCAGAAAATCAAGTTTTCTCCCCTCACCATGCTGCTATATCAAAATGAATGAGAGTCGTGTTAGGTCACCTCAAGAGAAGCAAAACGAGGCAGGGTACATTTATTACCTGAATTGTATGGATCAAAAAACCTTGCCCAAAACATGATTCCTAAAACATGCAAAATGCTTTGGCCCAATTATTTGCAAATTTCTACATTGCTATGATTTCAGAAATTTAAAGTAAGAGGGTTAAATTTTACTTTAATGACCATGATAATGCTAGTTGGAGATGATACCGATAGTACCCAACATTCTCTGAGAGCTGACTACGTGCTGAACACTATTCCAAGTGCTTTTTTTTCATAATTAACTATAGGTTACATAAGTAACACTACTGTCTCCACTATTCAAATGAAGAAACCAAAGCAGAAAAGAGTCAACTAATTTAAGACAGTTGGAGGTGGAGCATAAGTTGGAAGCCAGTCTACACCCCGATTCACTATGCTCCACAGAAGCCATGAATCTGAACAAAACCTTCCAAAATGACTTTTTTGGTTCCCTTCTCCATAGCCTAATGTTCTCCCTTAATTTCTCTAGTAGTTTCCGTATACTTCATTCTATCTAAGATAAGTATGAAAAACCAACAGGCAGAGTTTAACAATTCTATACGTATCTTGTAAAAATATTTTTTAGTTAATGGCTCTGAAATATTTCAGTGACAAATCACAATATCCGTACAAAATGGACTGCTTAGCCATTTTAGTAGTCATCACTTAAATGATTAGGGCACTTAATTCAACCGTGATATAAACAGTCCAGATAGAAAATACCAAGGTTTGAGACGGAGACCCTAGTTTACATATATATCGGTCTGAAAGACAGAAAAAGTCAGTCTTGAATGATATAATTTGTATTCACAACAGTTTCTTTGTAAATCTGTGTCCCTTAGGATCTAGAGAAGACATTTGTGACTTAGCGATGACCCAGTGATTTTACACAGCTGGAAAAAAAAATCCTAGAATATCCAATTAATGTCCAGATACTAGTAACTATGATGCTTCTACTGTCTTTTGAAAGGGAAGAAAAACACTGAGAATGTTTTGATAAAAACTTAGGATGTGGCACTGTGGAAACAGCCTTATACATGTAACCGAGAAACCACATATTGGAGACTAAAGGTATGAATCAGTTAAAAGTCCATTAACTAGGAAGCAATAGAAAATTACACTCCAAATTTATAGAAGGTATACCTTCTCTTCTTGGCTTAAGCAATTCTTAAGTACTTAGTTTTATTGTCTATAATGGATTCATTAACAAGGACTTATTAAAAGGAGAGAAAAGAAACATACTTACCTGAAGTTTAAGCCTAAATGAATTAAAGCAATATAAACAGATGCCGCTACTAATTGATACATTCTCTAAAGAGCACTGCCATTCTACAAAGCTGCTTACTATGTCAAGGATTAAAAAAAGAAAAAGAATTCAATTTAATCTTCATAATGTGTTAGCCTCATCCCTTGGATTCCTCATGTTTTGCTAGCAGAGAGTAAGGCTTGTGGAGTAGATGACTGAGCTCTCTGTTAGATGTTACAGGACCCCTTGGTGCCATACGGCTTTGGTCATGTCATGTACTCCCTGTGGTTTGAAAGGAAATCTGGTAATTTTCAGACACATAGATTTCTATTGAGGGGAAATTCTATCATTGGTTGAATAAAAATTATGCATTTTTATTACCACTGACCAGTCTCTAAACAGTGTATAAGAGACTTTTATCTGTATTTAAATAAAGTGCAAAGAAACAATAATTGCCCAAATTATACAAGATTCTACCATAATTTACATCCTCTTGGACAAAATGATTTAACTTTTAAAATTATCAGCAGAAAATCCATCTAGACTACATTTTGAATAAATACCAAACTTCAGTTGTGTTTCTTAATTCATATATATTTCAAAGAGTATATTTGTTTTTTTTCTAAATAATTTAAATACTTGTTTCTCCAGAACATTCTGGCATTTTAATAATTTAATTGTTAATAAAATAAACCAAAAATCTATTTATTCAAATTTCAGTGATCCAGTGGGAGCACAGGCGGGATGAATAGGTAAAGCATAGGGCATTCTTAAGGCAGGAGAATGATCCTGTGTGATACTGTAATTAACGGTGGACACACGAGATTATGCATTTGGCAAAGCCCATAGAACTATACAGCACAAAGATGAAACCCTAATGTAAACTATGATTAGTTAATAATAATTTATCAATTCATTTGTTCACGAGTTGTAATGCAGGAACCAAGATGTTACTAACAGGAGAAGCAGAGTGCACAGGGAGGGGAGACTGCACATTCTGCACAATTTTTCTGGAAACATAAAACTGCTCTAAAAAATAAAGTCTATTAGTGATCCAAATTAAAGTTTATTAGCATAAATGAATTCTTTGAATAATTACCATTTAGAGTTTGTGTAAGATTTTGAATTCTTTTTTTTCTTCCTTTGCTTTTAATGCCATAGACAGAGAACATTCCATACTTTAAAGATTAAGATTAATTTCCTATGCAAAAATAATATAAACCCCAGGAATAGATTATCACCCAAGTTGTTAGAAGAAACAGGCACCCATTTCCAGCAATGTAGTTTGGAAAAGAAAGTTACTCAATGCACTGGTTTTACTGAATCCATCACTTAAAGAATTCATACACATGCCTTTTATTATTGTTGTGGGGGCAATGAATACATTTTTTTAAATGTGAAAGGAATATCAATTTGGGCTGTTTAAACAACTAGCAATTTAATTTTTTTCTACTTTTATATACTTAAAATATCCTATGATTAACTGTGTCAAAGCCAAAAACAAACAAAAAATATATTCGTTGCTCCTCAACCTATACCATGAAACTTTTTAAAGACTGTTGAAACTAGTAATCATTTTGTCGTAAGTATTGCTTAAACTACTATTGAACCAATCATTCTGTTGAGACATGTGATGTTTGTCTTTTTAAACCCTAATTTAAAAACAAAACAAACACACACGAAAACCCCCCTGCATGTTCAGTCTTTAAAAAGTTAAAGAACTCAGTCACCAGAAACTGTTAGAGGGTTAGTCGTTTTTTTTTTTTTTTTTTTTACTAACCTCCCTGAAGCAGTATTTTAATTTCTTCATCTTCAAATAAATGACCATCACCACCTTCAATGAATTTGGTGACTTTGGTGACCTCTGAGTAGATACATGTTTATAGCATAAGTTGGTTTATGTAATAAAAAAACAGATGACTTGATGTAATCAATAATGGCGTCTGCCCAGTGACGAATTCCAGACCACCCCTCAGGTCTTCCTCAGTTTTTAGTGCTGTTTTTCATAAACCAATTTTCTCATACTTTGAACAATGTATAACAAACATACAGTCAATATGACAGCCAACTGAGTTTCATTTTATATCTTTTGGGTTTTTTTCTTAAGTTGGGGTGGAACTCAAAAGAAAAAATGAGATAGAGTAGAAAACTTGTCAAAGGCCTAAAAAATGATTTTAGACAATGACAGAGACAGAGTATTAGTTTTCTAGACATACCAACCTTCTTGAAGCAATTTCTTCAGAGTTTCTTCTGCATCTCCTCCACCACCAGAAATCCTAGTGTATTTTATCTCAGGACCTACAGAAAAGAAAACGGAAAAGGCCTAAGTCAGGGGTAGGTAATCTTTTTCTGAAACGGGACAGACAGTAAATATTTTAGGCTTTGCAGGCCAAACGGTCTCTGTTAAAACTACTCAGCTCTGCTGTCTTCCTGCTAAAGCAGCTATAGACAATACCTAAACAAATGGGAGTGGCTGTGGTCCTACAAAACTTTATAAATAGGCCACACAGGTCATAAATTTGTGACTGAAACAAAGGCCTAAACAAATACAGAATAGCTGAATTCAGAATTTTTGATTAAATGATAGGTGGGAGGCTGATAGAGAGGTTTACTAAAATTTTTGATCAATTGTTTTGTACGAACTTGAATATATTTTAAATATGTAAATCTATATACCTTAAGATTGATGGAAAATAAAAGGAGGGAGTAGTTTTTCTTCTAGGATTCAGTAGCTCATTAATAATAACTCAGTAATAAATAGCAAAGTGAAGTAATGTATTATATAATATTCACGCTTACAATAAAAACACATGCTTATAGATTTATCTAGCAATTTCCAATTCAGAATAAAACATAGATTGCATATTTAGAATCATTTGTATCTGCCAAAGAAAAACAAATCTACTTTGGTAACCACCATGAAAATGACTTAGTTTCTATAAACATTCTTACAAAGAAGTTATAGGATTAAACATTGTTTGTTCTTTATAGTCCAGACATAGTTACATGTATGAAATTGAAGATTACCTTTGATGATTCGTTCTTCCCGTGTCTCTTTTTCAGTTATTTCCACTGGCATGCCATCAATGATTTTGGTGTACTTTTTAATTATTGGGTCTGAAAGTAGAGGAAGAAAAATTGCATTTGATTTATCCCCAAATGGTGTCTAAACTGCCATAAAGTAGACATTTTAAAGATTAAATGTATTTCTTAAAACAACAGCATTTAGGATTCAATCATAATAATTTTCAGAACATATCTCAAATAAATTCAGATTAATGGAGCTCTAAAAGTTCATCGTTCTGTCCTGAATATTGGGTGAAGGAGAGGGCCAGCAGGAAAGCTAACTCCCCATATCATACTTGTTTCCCGGTCATGGAACAAGTATTTAGTGAGAATTCAAGGACTTTACATATCACTAGAATGGGTTGCCTATATAGTAAGCCTTACCAGTTGCTATTGATTCAGTTCAGACTCATGGTGACCCCATGTGTGTCAGAGTAGAACTGTGCTCCACAGAGTTTTCAAGTGCTGTTTTTTTTTTTTTGGGAAGTAGATCACCAGGCCTTTCTTCCAAGGCACATCTGGGTGGACTCTAACTTTCAAACTTTCAGTTAGCAACAGAGAGTGTTAACCATTTGTATCGCTCAGGGACTCCATAATAAGCCCTAGTATGGCTTATTAGTTGGGCTCTTGTACAATGGTTGCTATATATTCCTCTATTTCTGAATATACTGTGTCCTTTTGTATCAACATTTTTGTTATCACTATATTTCATAATCATCACTTGAATATGCAGAAGTAATGACTGTTTTGTTGGATCTAGTAGCTTACTGATTAAATTAATTCCAATTAGATCCATGAAAAAGGAAAATGTATTTTATTTCCGATTGGCTAATAAGAACCCATAACTGAGACGGTCATTCCCACAATTTATATAAAATAAAAAACCAAGATAAAACAACTGATGTTTGGTAATTTTAATCCAACACTATTTCAAAAGAATCCCAGAGATCCCAGCTAAGTACCAGAAAACCTGCGTAACGCACCTCCGTGAATCACTTCAGTTATGGTTTCGCCTTCTTTAATCAGTCTGAATTCAGGCTCACCTTCGGTTCTGAGCTTTGTCATTGTGGGTCCTGAGACATTGTTTTAAGAGACAAATGATCGTGTTACAAGCAGTTCTTTACATTTACCAGAATTGGAAATTTATTTCAAAATTTGTGTTACCCAACATCAAAGTGGTTTCCAGCTTTTGCAATCAGTTTAAACATTTCCTATTGTCTTCAAATTAGGCAACATTTATGTGAACAAATGACTCAGTCTACTGGTGCGCTTCTAAAATTACTTTCATTTGCATCTAAAGTGATGGATAAATACATCCATCCATTGATGGAGGTAAAGTATGATCATATAAAATGCTGTATGTGGCTACACTTTGTGACTCGTACAGCATGTACAAATTTGGGTTGATCTAATACAACTAGTGTAGATATTACCCTACCATACAGGTATCAAGCATTGATAATTTTATTTTTTTTCATTTATCAATATCTTACAATTTTTATCAGGGCTGAACATACGAACATCCAAACTTTATGCCTACCTTTAAAGTGCTCAGTGTCAGGTTTTATGGAAATAAATGATTTTGAATACTTACCTTCTATCTGGAAATGATGCAAAAATTAACTAATTAATAACTGAACAGTCTTTCAAATGCAAGAGTTAAACAAGTGCTGTATTTGACTGGTAAAATGATTTTGCTCCAGGAGAAAATCATTTTGGATGTTAGAAAGCTGATTACTACATTAGTTAATCAAAACTACTTCACAGAGGAAAAGGAAAATAAGATTCAGTACATTTAACTCATACTATAAGGCCCATCAATAGTTGAATGTCATTATAATAGCTAATTTTTGATAGAATTTATTTGCTTGTCCAGAAATTGTCAATGTACACCATTACCCAGAACTAAATAGTCTAATTAAAACAATCTCATTAATGAAAAAAATATTTCAATTCTTTAAAACTATCAGTATTTCACATCATAATATTTGCTTTATGGGGCAAAGTGATATTGGCTATCAAACTATAAGGTCAGGTTTTTAAGGTCCAGCAACTTCAAAAATAATGTACACCTAAGGAATTTAAAGATAGAATTCAGCTGATAAAATATCTGAATTAACATTGCTTTACAAAAGTCTCAACTGAAATTTCAGAAACATCCTCTGTAATGTAAATTCTATGAAAGCAGGGATTTTTATCAATTATTTTTTTCATATTTATTCCCAGCTCCTGGAAGAATACCCAGAACAATGGATGCTCAATAAGTATTTATGGAACTGAATTTCAGTTGATTCATTCTTAAGTGTGAAGTTTGGTTAAGAAAAGAACTTAAAATTGTGTTTTGGAGTCTCGTTTATTCAAGAGTCATCGATGGCTCTGCAGAAGTTCAGACAGTGAGAAGAAAATGTCAGTAGCTATATTAGAAGCTAGACAATTATAAATGGCTGTGAAGGTGAGTATTTATTTCCTTCATTGTGCTAGACAGAAATAAAACTTCTAAATTTTGGGACTGAAGAGTTATTAATGAATTGGTGACACGCCACCATTTTTTGATCCAGGTTCTCTTTTTAGGAAGAACCCAGCAGCGTTGCTGCTCTGTGGTTTTTCTAAGTACAGAAAGATTAATATGGGCAGAACCCTACTGATTGGGAAGATTGGGAAGGCTGATGAAGAAGCTTGAAAGGGAGGAATCTTTGAAAATAAGAACAAAGGCATATGTGAATAATTTTAGTTATAGAACTGTGTTCAAGTGATAATACAAAATTTTAGGGACTCTGATTTTTTAAAAATAGTATAAGAATTTTAAAATCAAGTGTATGATCAAGGATTATTTGTTCATGTTTTTACTAAAATGATCAGAAATATTTTCTCAATGAAAAATCTGTAATTTAATTATCTTCTTAAAACATCAAATTCTCTTCTTCCATATGCAAAAACAATCAAATGACCATGTTACTGAAATGACCGTAGGCATAGCAATTAAAAAAAAAAAAAAGCATGCGTTTAAAACAATAAGTCAATTTTAGGTCTCAAGAATGACTAAAAATATAGATAACTAATTAGCAATGAAATGAGCTTTTACTCTTGTGTCTTCACTGTTTAAATTTTAAGTCATGATTTGCTTTAAGAGACAAACGTATTAAGAAAATTGCCATCTCATTTCACAGAATGAGAAGAAATAACAAAATAAAAGATAATCAGGCTAATAGTTTGCCTGAGATTTAATCAAAACATAATCTATTCCTTTTTTGGAAGACAACTTCTATCTATATTACAAAATAAAGAAGATAATGAGGTCTTTTCTCTGTGGTAAGTCATCACAAAAAATAAGTAAACATGGAAATGAGAAATTCTAAAAGTCTGATCCTTGGAAAATACAGGAAATGAAGGCAACATCAACGATGTTGGATTTGGCCATGGGAGTTGAGAGAAAAGTGACTGCTTGTTTAATGTTCTGATCTGAAACACCCATGAGAAGTTATATGTAAATTCCGGGCTGAAATTACAGATTATATCGTTCCACTCAGTATACCAGTTACTTATTTCCTCTTCTGTCTCTTGTGGTCTGGTTTTAAAATTTATCATGTGAGGTTGTTATTTTTAGAAGCTTTTATCAATTTACTACTTCTGTGCTCTATTTGGAAACCCTGGTGGTGTAGTGGTTGAGTACGACAGCTGCTAACCAAGAGGTCGGCAGTTCGAATCCACCAGGAGCTCCTTGGAAACTCTATGGGGTGGTTCTACTCTGTCCTATAGGGTCGCTATGAGCCCGAATCGACTTGATGGCAGTGGGTTTGTTTTTTTGGGGTTCTTTTTTATGCTGTATTAGGATGCACAATGATAAAAAAAAAAAACTTGCAAATTTTTAGAAGAGTTTCTTATAATAGTAAAAAGGTGACTCGTGAGGAGATTTAAAACAAAGCTATCAAAGGTACACTGTGAAAGAATCTAACCGCAGCAAAAAATCCAGGCATTGTTTGTTTAGTGAGTGTCTGGGTACTAGTGCTAATGCAACAGTCAATCAGGCCCCAATCAAGTACCAGCAAATGTACTGAAGTATCAGGAAGGTACCATCTACTGTGTGAATAAATCGCATTCTGCAACCACACGAGCATGCCAGGGCATAGAAATACTGAGCATGTTAGTTTCCAAGAGAATGTAAATACATTCATAGAAATCAGTCCATTACATGGATTGTTTTTCCACAGTAAAAGGAACCATGTATAACATTGATTTTACCTTCAGTTTTGATAATAGGCTGAAGACTGCCTTGAATCACTTTAATTTTTGGTTCCACAACTTTGGTTATAATTTTAGTTGCTGAAAAGTATAGAAGGTGGAACAAGAATGATATTTATATAAAAAGAAACTGAACAAAATTTTCTTTTTTGTCTTTGAGGAGTACACTGAGGTATCGGGTGTGGTAATACGGTTAGGCAGTCAGCTACAGGCAATATTCATGATATGTTATTTAGTATCTTCTCATGTCCAGATGTTGCCCTCTGAAGTACAGTGACTTGGATTTGTTCCACTGAAGTATATATTCTCTAAATGAGGAATTCTACCTCGAAATCTGTAATTTTGAACTGTACCACTAAATCTCTTTACCTTCATTTGTGCTTCTTGAAAATAGTGGCTGCATAGCGACAGAAGACAAATAAACATAATTAATTTATGCAATTCATAATATGTAAAATTGCATGGTTGGATCCTTGCTCCATTAGAAGGAAAAAAGACAAAAAAAGACTTTAAAATTTTTTCATGCATTTGATAACAGTGATATAGAAAGGGAATATGAAAAATAGTTCAGAATACTTAAAAATAAATTTCAGCTAGCCAGACATGAGCTCTATGCAACAAAATATGATATGATCAGCATTTTAAGTTCCAAGATAAAATGCATTTGATTTTCAGCTTTATTATCATAGAATTGGGTTAAAGTATGTATTTTAAATGTATGTCATCTACCCAAGTAGGATAATACTGTGCAAGATTTATTTAAAATAATAGTCAACTATGTGGTTGACTTTTGGTTGTATACATTAGCTGTGCTTCTTGTGCCTTACAACTACAGCTATTGGCATTTTTAATTAGAAGCCTTAAAAGAGGGCTCCATTAGATAACAGGCTGTACTGAAGCTGACCTGGCAATCACAACCAATGGTGTCCACACATTACTGATGAGATGTTAACACACCTAGGGTTTCGGTGACATGCTACCTCAGGTTTCTGAGGTGTTTAGCTGTGTCAGCTTTTTGAATGGGTGTGGATTGTAGACCTTAACTGAAGCTATGCTTTAGTCACGTCGGATTCTATATCTTGAGATCTCAAGTTCTGAAACTCTAAATATATGAAATCTGTATCAATTACCGATTCTACCACCCTACGTGGTCTTTATCACAGAGGAACCGCTCCATGAACGTCAAATCCACAGATGTCTCTGCTACAGCTATCATCATGGGTAATTATTTTTAGCTTAGTTTTTACATCATGTTAGGGAACTTAAAGTTTAGAGTGTTGACTTAGTTGGTGGATTCGTTCCAATATATACGATATACACACATACATATATATTTTAGTGGAGAAAGATGACACAACATTTCTGATGAATAGAGTCCATAAGCATTCTTTAATTTGTTATAAAATAGTCTTCAACAAGATTGTAAACTTTCAGATTGGAATTTATGCCATTTTGAAACATAGCATTCCAAATGAATCTTTAAACACTGTGCTGAGCCGGCCTGATACTGGAATTACATGTTTTATTATTACATAATTGAAACCAATGAGAGCAGCAGACATTTTGTTTTGCTGTTTATATTGGCTTTATTCTTTTACAATAAAAAAAAAAAATACCTGGTGTAAATCTTAAGGAAAACTTTCTTCGTTAAATAACTGAAAGATCATATTATAAAATAGAGTCCTTTTCTATCCAGAATAAATGTGAGAATTGAATTAATATTTTAGCTACTGGTGTTTAATTATAGAGTCAAAACAAAATGAAAAGGATTACTGCTTTTGAAAGCTACAAAGTGAAAAAAAAGCACAATGAAAAAAGAAATCTTATGAGGTACATTTATGACAGTGAAATTGGATTTATGGTTGTTTCCTTAAGTAGTAGAGGTATAATTTTGATAATCTGATAGTGTCAGAGAGAAAAGAAATCTTGGAGTCTAGAAATGTTATCACCAGGCAGTCCAGTTTGGGATGGGGCGAACTTTTGAACCGCCAGCTTGTAACATGAGTATTCTGTCACACCGCTTTTCACCTGCCCACAGAATGCTCAGGGTTTGAAGGAGGAATGAGGGATAAGTCCCTCAGTAAAGCTGTTTCTGTGTCTGCACATCCGAATTTTCAGGTAGCTCTGGATTTTTTTTTTTTTTCTGGATTGCCTTTTTTGCTGTCTCCCCTTTGTCGCTATGAGTTAGAATCGACTCGACGGCACTGGGTTTGTTTGGTTTTTTTTGGTTTTCTCCCCTTTGTCTGTCTGTCTGTCCGTCCCCCGCTCCCCAAGCTAGCCTTTATCTTTTACTGTCTTTCTCAGATCTTATCACTTCTGTTTTTGGGAGGCTTAGGGAAGGGTTCATTGGATTGAAGGGTATGGCCAAGCCTGAGAGATCTTTCTCCACCCAGACTTCAAGCCCTGGCTCAAATGGCATGAAATTTACCATTATTTGCTACTGTAAATACCAGATTATCAATAGCCTCAGTTTGTAAATACAAAGGAAATCGTTGCGTTTTCTTTCTTTACATCATCCCATGTATATGTGACAAACGCTCATTATGTACTTACTGTAGACAGTCATGGGGATTTCTTTGAAGGTACTACCACGAACAAACTGAAAGTAAATACTTATATTTAGTACCATAAATGTGGCAGTTATATTTAAAAAATCATAAACTGTAATGAAGCTATCATTACAGTTAGTAGAAATAAAGTGAAGTTCCCACAGAAATAATCTTCTAAAAAACATATCTCCTTGCTATCCTGGCCAGATGACAGAAAAATCATTAGATTTGTTATTCTATAATAATTTACTAAGTAAAATTTCTCTTATTTTCTGGTATTTTGACACTATAAGGACAAGGAACAAAATATATTTTTGCCTTTCACTACTGTGATTAGTGACAATTTTTTATAAACAAACTTTCCCTAATATTTGGTAGCAACAGCGTTCGATAATAGGAAGATTAGGAAGATTATAATTGTTTATGTGCATGTCTTATTGTGCCAAATGGACAGTAAACTTTTTTTTGAAAAAAAGGGCCATCTCTGATTAAAATTAGTATTTTTCATAATACTTAATACACTGCCTGGTTCCAAGCCTCTTTTTCACAGATATTTATTGAATAAAACCATGGAGAAATGATGTTCTTTCTTTAGAGGTGGGCCAGAGTTGTGTTTGCAACAAAGAGCAGTCTAAGCCCAGTACACATCTATTTCTTTATTTCTTTTTTGTTTAATAATATTTTGTCATGTTTAAGGTGAAGCTTGACACAGCAAAGTTGTTCCCATTTAACAACTTCCACACAAATTATTCAGTGATAGTGGTTACATTTTTCACAGTATGTCATCATTCCCACTCCTTCCATTCTGGTTGTACCATTTCTAATACTCTAGTTTTCCTGTTCCCTTACCTTCTCATCTTGCTTTAGAGTAATTTTTGACCACTTGGTCTCATAGATGATTTTAAAGCAGCTCACTACTCATGGGCAGTATTTTTTTTATGAGCCAATCTGTTATTTAGCTAAAAGGTGAACTTAAGGTATAATTTTTGTTTAAGGTTTAAAGAATATCTCAGAGTAATAGTCTTGGGGAGCCCCTAGTCTCAACCCGTCCAGCAAGCACCTCTATTTCATAATGCATATATTTCTAGTCCACTGTGTTAAGCCTGTAATATCTGTTCAACATATTAAAAATAGATAAAGTGTCATTTTGTACCTTAATTTGGATGTATTTGATCAGTTTATTAAGTATTTCCAGCAGCTGATCATTTCCAACTGGTGTGTCTATGAAAAGAAATATTAAATGAACATTGTTAAGAAAGTGTGAAATAACGGTCTAGATGCCACTTGAAAAATAATGAGTTCAATAATTACTAACCTGCTGGATAGAGAAGCTTATCTACAACATGAATGACACCATTTGTTGTCATGATGTCAGATTCTTTTGACTTCAGTTCATTCACCAGAAGTGTATCATTTACCTATCAACACAGGTAGATAACATCAATGAGAAATTTAATAAGGAATGAACACTAGATAATTTAGAAATGGCTCAACACTATCATAAATTTTTTCTAGAGAACTTACTCCTTTCACATAAATTTTGCTTCCTTGTGTGGTCTTTAGAATGTTAGTAACACCAGGTTCGAATCCCTTTCCAATGAAAACTCCTGGTGTCAAGTGGTAAAGAATGATGTTTTGAAGAGCATTTTTATCCCCTAGGGTGAAAATAAACATATTAACTTAACACTATGTCATACTTTCTGACACTTTGATACTACAAGGACCTTGGCATAAAACATTTCTTTGTCTTTAGCTATTTTCCCCACACCCTATTATTTCTATATGGTCTTTGTGTTCTCAAGTTGATATCAAAACATACGGTCATTTCAGTCAGACCAATTAAAATATTACTCAACTTATTGGGAGAACAAAATCAAATTATTGTTGAAATTATGAGTCTAAACCAAACCAAACCCAGTGCCCTTGAGTCGATTCCGACTCATAGTGACCCTATAGGACAGGGTAGAACTGCCCCCATAGAGTTTCCAAGGAGCGCCTGGTGGATTTGAACTGCCGACCCTTTGGTTAGCAGCCATAGCACTTAACAACGAAGCCACCAGGGTTTCCGAAATTATGAGTACTGTCTTCTTTTTCACCTCATTACATGGCCTTTAATAGAAATTACTTAAGGGAACATCCAGCCAACAGCTTGACTGTTGTTAGCTACCATCAAGTTGCCCCAGACTCATGGAGACTTTATGCACAATGGGATCAGACCATTGTGACCCATAGGACTTTAACTGACTAGTTCTTTGGAAGTAGATAGCCAGGTCTTTCTTCCTAGTCTGTCTTAGTCTGGATTGTCCACTGAAACCTGTTTTGCATCACCGCAACACTCAAGCTTTCACTGACAGACAGGTGGTGGCTGTGCATAAGACAAATTGGCCAGGACTCCAGTCCGGGTCTCCAGCATAGAAGGTAAGAATTCTACCACTGAATCACCAGGTGTCCTCCAACAGCATGACAGGAAAAAAAGTTAATTAAGAACATTAATGAGTGACCCTCCATTTATCTCAAGTGGAACTAAAGGGATCAAATGCTAGCCACGAATATAAATGAAGGGACATTTTTGAGGTTCACATCTGGCCAGAAAAGACTGATGAAGATGTTAGAAACTGAAATCAAAGGGCAAATATCTGGTAATCACTTCTACTCACGCATCAGAATTTCCTTTTCTTCGTTAGTCATTCCTTTAAATGCATCATTGGTTGGCACAAATAAGGTCCAATCTCCAGGTTGTGTCAGGAGATCTTTCAAGTCTGCAGCTTCAAGTAGGCTGAGGAAGATGCTAAACAGCAAGGGCATATATTTATTTTGTTTTAAATTAAAATGTGTAACCTAAGTGTCCATCAACAGATGAATGGATAAACAAAATGTGGTACACACATACAATGGAATATTACCAAGCCATAAAGAGAAATGAAGTCCTGATACATGCTACGACATGGATGAAACTTGAAAACCTTATGATTTGAAATAAGTCAATCACAAAAGGACAAATATTGCGTGATCTCACCTATAGGAAATAATAAGAAAAAACAAATATATAGAAATCAAAGTTTACTAGTGGTAAACAAGAGCAGGAAAGGGGGAAAGAGTGAGCCATTGTTTAGGAAGCAGTGAATGTTTCTGGTGATGGAAAACTTGGCAACGATTATGGGTGGTGGTTGTACATGATTAATGTAACTGGTATCACTAAATTGTACACCTAAAAAACACTGAATTGGCAAATGTTGTGTTATACATATTTATGCAACAATAAAAAAAATTAGGTGTGCTCACCCAAAATGAATTAACATAGAATCCAATAGTTGCAGAAAGCATGAAAAAACTTTTTCATGCATTTCAAATCAATTTACTTATTAAGAAGATTTTATCATGAGGAAATGATTTAAATATACATTGTAATTCTAAAATTTCTCAAACTCTGTTTTTAGCGTATCGAACTCAGTGAGATCATGTTGTTGTTGTTAGGTGCCGTCGAGTCAGCTCCAACTCATAGCGACCCTATGTACAACAGAAAGAAACACTGTCCGGTCCTGCACCATCCTGACAATCATTATTGTGTTTAGCCCATTGTTGCAGCCACTGGGTCAGTTCACCTGATTGAGGGCCGCCTTCTTTTTCGCTAACCCTCTACCAAGCATGATGTCCTTCTCCAGGGACTGGTCCTTCCAGATAATATGTCCAAAGTACCTGCGACGAAGTCTCGCCATCCGTGGATTCAAGCATTCTGCTGTACTTCTTCCAAGACAGATTTGTTCATTCTTCTTGAAGTCCGTGGTATGCCAATATTCTTCACCAACACCATAATTCAAAGGCATCGATTCTTCTTCAGTCTTCCTCATTCTTTGTTCAGCTTTCACATGCATATGAAGCAGTTGAAAATACCATGACTTGGTTCAAGTGCGGCAGAGTCCTCAAAGGGATATCTTTGCTTTTAAACACTTTAAAGAGTTTTTGTTGTTCTTCTTTTTCCAGCAGATTTGCCCACTGCAATGCATTGTTTGATTTCTTGACTGTTGCTTCCATGGGTGTTGATTGTGGGCCCAAATAAAATGAAATCCTTGGGAACTTCAATATTTTCTCTGTTTATCATGATGTTGCTTATTGGTCTAGTTGAGAGGATTTTTGTTTTCTTTATGTTGAGGTGCAACCCATACTGAAGACTGTAGTCTTTGCTCTTTATCAGTAAGTGCTTCAAGTCCTCTTTGCTTTCAGCAAGCAGGGTTGTGGTGTCTGCATAATGTCTGCATAACGCAGGTTGTTAGTAAGTCTTCCTTCAACTCAGATACGGTGTTTTTCTTCACATAATCCAGCTTCTCAGGTTATTTGCTCAGCATACAGATTAAATTAGTATGGTGAAAAGATACAGCCTTGACACACACCTTTTCTGATTTTAAACTCAGTAAAATGACTGCCTCTTGACCTGTTTTACAGGTTCCTCATGAGCACGATTCTTCACAATATTATCTGTATCTGTTATGATTCACATAGTCAAATGCCTTTGCATAGTCAATAAAACCAGGTAAGCATCTTTTTGAGGTCATACAATACAAAAAAACAGAAGCATATTTCTTTCCTTTAATATTCCACAAAATAGTCTTTGCTAGTATACCCCATCATTTTATTAAATTTAATGATAGAAGTTTTTCAAGCAGTTCAGTGTATTAGCTTTTCTTTTTTGCTTACCAAATTATATTAAGTTGTACCAAGGAGAAAAAGAAATAGTGTTTAAAACATATGTCAATTTTGAAAACGTTAGCAACGAATTCTTATTCTAAATTCTGTTCTTAGCAAAACAGGAGGCTGAATGGCTTTTGGGGTATTAACTGATTAAAAAAAGAAAAAAATGCCAATTGCTCCATTACTTTGTGGAAATGAAACTAATAAGCTTACCTAAAGCGCTTATCCTGTTTTAATTTTTCATGTAGTGATTTCTCTGCTGGTTTGATGATCTCTCGGAATATGTGAATAGCGCCATTTCTTCCTTGCTTGCTTCCTCTCACCATGCACGAATTTTCAATGCAGACGGCCTGGCAAGGAAAAGAAAGATGCATGCTCTCCATTTACTTACTTGAAATTTCTTATGTGGATATAGCTGCATAATTACATTTTGGGACAGACCCTTCTGAGAGGTCACCTGACCTTTTAGGCCAGAGGAAATAGCTTCTCTCCTCTTTTGAAGGTTTTGCACAATCTGATCTCACAGTTCTTATCCAACCAGGTTTTCTACTACTATTCAAGCTCCCTCAAGCTTCTAACAGATTTGTCAGTAAATTGCAAAACTTCCATAGAATTCCACTCAATGTTTTCCACTGTTTTTGCTCTCTTTCTCTCCAGGTTCTAACTATTTCTCCAGACCTCTTTTAAAAAACCAAACTAGTTGCCATTGAGTTGATTCCAACTTAAAGCAACCCCACATGTTTCAGAATAGTACTGCATTCCATGGGGTTTTCAACAGCTGTGATCTTTCAGAAGTAGATCACCAGGACTTTCTTCCAAGGCACTGCTGGGTAGGTTGGAACTGCTAGCTTTTCAGTTAGTAGCTGAGCATTTCACCATTTGCACCACCCAGGGACTCCCCACACCTTTGTTAGGTCAGTCTTAACCATAAAGTTTCCAGTGACTGCAGTGCTCCTTTGATCTTCCTTTTCTTTAGATTCAATTAAACAAAAATTTACTCTACGGTTTGGACTCTAAGACCCATTCAACTGTAAATCAAATCAGTGCTTTAGTGATGATAGTTTTTAAACAAATGTAATACATATTTATGTGTAATTTAAAATATATCCTATTTTCTGAGTCATTAAAATGCATGTCTTGGAATGATGGAAATATAGTGAAAAGCTACTGTGTGTCATATCCAATTCTAGGAAATATTTGTTTTCTTGTGAAACTTTTTAACAGTGGAAACCCTGGTAGCATAGTGGTTAAGTGCTACAGCTGCTAACCACGAGGTCAGCAGTTCAAATCTGCCAGGCACTCCTTGGAAGCTCTATGTGGCAGTTCTACTCTGTCCTACAGGGTCGCTATGAGTCAGAATCAACTCGACAGCAGTGGGTTTGGTTTGGTTTTGGTTTAACAGTAGCTGCATGTGTTGACTGGACAGAAACTGAGTGGTACCATTAGTTTTACTGCAACTTTGATAAGTAATGTTTTATACAAGTTTTCCACAGATAATCCATTTGAACTATTTCATAAAAATCTCTGTATATCTGTATAAGTTCATCTTGAAAGTCATCCAGTAAGATTCAATTGCTGAGTAAAGCTTATTATAAAGAATCTTAACATTAAAAGGTCATCCTACATACTCAATTTTATCTAAAAATTACCTTGCAAACTATAAAGTGATCTATGAATCAAAGGCTTATTTTTGAGGAGTCTCGGTACTTTCTGAAATTGAAATAAGTGATACTTTATAACAAAGGTATTTATAATGGAACAAGTCAAAGTCTCTTAATTATTAATACATAGCGCTTTTTGTGTACTTTCCTAACAGTGTTTCTTCACCCAAGTGACCCATATCCCAGATCTGCCTATGAAGATTTGCTATTCAAATCACATACTAAAAATTCTGAGAGGAGGCGGAGCCAAGATGGTGGAATAGACAGATGCTTCTGTCAAGCCCTCTTTACAACAAAGACCCGAAAAAACAAGTGAAATAAGTATATTTGTGACAAGCTGGGAGCCATGAGCATCAAAGGCAAACTTAGACAATGAACCGAGGGGCGGGGGAGGAAGAGGCTGTTCAGGAGCAGAGAGGAGTTACCAGACCTGAATTGTGGGGAGCCCACAGGCACCATTCCTGGAGCGGCGGCAGCTGTGGTGGAGGACTGTTACTAGCATTTGGCCGCAGTTTCCTCAGGGAGAAGCAGCCAGCCACACAGCCTACTCACACCTCTGGAACCTGAGGAGAATGGCACTCTCGGCAAAAGCAAAGTACTTGCGTATATGTTACCCTGCCCCCTCCCCCCAACAAGCTGGCTTCAGCAGCTGAATCCCTGGGCCTTAGTAGGCCTGGGTGAGCACATAGAACCATCCTCCCAGCCATGCGGAAAGAAAAAATTTGCAACTGGGGGGAAAAGATAATTTGCTACCTCCATTAACCAGGGGAGCTCAGGACAGAAGTGGCTCCTATCCAGGCATAAACTATCCCTGGACCTTGAGCACCTCCCCCTTCTGCATGGACCTGTGTGGGCCTATTTCAGAAGAATAGGCCCTTGCTGGTAAACGCCAACCATTTCAGCTATGCAGTGGAGAGGTGGGTGTTTGACATTTGACATTGCTTTGCCTACTAAACAAGGTCTTCACCTACCCACATCAGGGACCTAAGGACTGGTAGCTCCACTCAGATCACCCAGCCACCTGCGACAGGGGTCCAAAGATAACTGGTAGCCCCCAGTCCTTACACCCCAAAACTTTGGGTGCCCATGGTCCCTCTGCAGAACCCAACCACCAGCATGCCCTAGGGAATGGAGGCACATTTTCCTCAGAGACACTTGGGGGTCAGTTCTCAGCCCCCTGCCTTGTCCAGAGAGTGACCTCTTGCTGCAATCAGATACCGGTATATACGCCAATTACCCCTGCCCCTCTAAGACTGTAGGACAGAACATATACCACACACTTGATCTCAGCTACCTAGAAACCTGAGCTGAATTCATACAAGAAAACTGAATGGGCTCCTAGACTGATATATCTGATAACAGCACTAGCCAGCTGGGGACAGGGCACCAGAGCTCCAAAGGTGAAAATAATCAAGCTAGCTCACTCAAGCAACCCATAGGGATATACCAAAACAAAACAAAGCAAGCAGCTACGACACAGTAAGCATAAACTAATACAATAACTTATAGATGGCTCAGAGACAGCAGTCAATATCAAGTCACATAAAGAAACAAACCATGATCACTGCAACAGGCTCACAAAACAAAGAATCCGGGGATCTTCTAGATGAAAGTGCATTCTGGGAATTACCAGATGCAAAATACAAAAGTTTAATATACAGAACCCTTCAAGACATCAGGAAGGAAATGAGGCAATACGCAGAACAAGCCAAGGAACACACAGATAAAGCAACTGAAGAAATTAGGAAGATTTTTCAGGAACATAATGTTTAATAAGCTGGAAAAATCCATACACAGACAGCAATCAGAAATTCAGAAGGTTAACAATAAAATTACAGAATTAGATAACTCAATAGAAAGTCAGAGGAGCAGAATTGAGCAAGTAGAAGCTAGAACTTCTGAACTCGAAGATAAATCACTTGGCACTAATATATTTGAAGAAAAATCAAATAAAAGATTAAAAAAAAATGAAGAAACCTTAAGAATCATGTGGGACTCTAACGAGAGAAACAACCTACGAGCTATTGGAGTACCAGAACAGGGAGAGATAAGAGAAAATACAGAGAAAATTGTTGAATATTTGTTGGCAGACAACTTCCCTGATATTGTCAAAGATGAGAAGATATCTATCGAAGATGCTCATTGAACTCCACATAAAGTAGATCTTAAAAGAAAGTCACCAAGACATATTATAATCAAGCTTGACAAAACCAAAGATAAAGAGACAATTTTAAGAGCAGTGAGGGATAAAAGAAAAGTCACCTACAAAGGAGAGCCAATAAGAATAAGCTCGGACTACTCAGCAGAAACCATGCAGGGATGACATATTTAAAAAATTGAAGGAAAAAAATTGCCTACCAAGAATCATATATCCATCAAAACTGTCTCTTAAATATGAAGGTGAATTTAAGACATTTCCAGATAAACACAAGTTGAGGAAATTCGTAAAAACCAAACCAAAACTACAAGAAATACTAAAGGGAGATCTTTCGTTAGAAAATCAATAATATCAGGTATCGACCGAAGACTAGACACTGGGCAGAGCAACCAGAATTCAACCCAGACAGGGAAATCCAAAAAAAAAAAGGCAAGATAAAAAAAAAAAAAAGCCCAACACAGGATGACGGCGATGTTATTATATAAAAGAAGACAACATTAAAATAATAAAGAGGGACTAAGAAATGTAATCATACACCATCTATACGAAGAGGAAGATACGGTGATACAAAGAAGTAAAAGTTAGTTTTAAATTTAGAAAAATGGGGTAAGTAATAAGGAAACCACAAAGGTGACTAACTATCCTACTCATCAAAATAAAATACAAGGGAAAAATACAGACTCAGCAGAAACAAAATCAACAACAACAAATATGGGGAAAGGGCAATATATAAAGAAAATCTACTGAGCACATAAAATCAAGTGGGAAAAAGAAACTGTCAACACACACAAAAAGACATCAAAATGGTAGCACTAAATTCATAATTACCCTGAATGTAAATGGCCTAAATGCACCAATAAAGAGACAAGAGAGTGGCAGAATAGATTGAAAAACAGGATCCATCTATATGCTGCCTACAAGAGGCACACCTTAGAGACACAAACAAACAAAAACTCAAAGGATGGCAAAAAAATATATAAAGCAAACAACAATCAAAAAAGACCAGGAGTGGCAATATTAATTTCGGACCAAATAGGCTTTAAAGTTAAATCCATCAGAAAGGATAAGGAAGGACACTATATAATGATTAAAGGGACAATACGCCAAGAAGATATAACCATATTAAATATTTATGCACCCAATGACAGGGCTGCAAGATACATAAAACAAACTCTATCAGCATTGAAAAGTGAGATAGACGGCTCCACAATAATAGCAGGAGACTTCAACACAGCACTTTTGGTGAAGGACAGGACATCCAGAAAGAAGCTCAATAAAGACACGGAAGATCTAAATGCCACAATCAACCAACTTGACCTCGTAGACATACACAGAACACTCCACACAACAACAACCGACTATACTTTCTTTTCTAGTGCACATGGAACATTCTCTAGAATAGACCACATATTAGGTCATAAAGCAAGCCTTAGCAGAATCCAAAACATTGAAATATTACAAAGCATCTTCACTGACCATAAGGCCACAAAAGTGGAAATCAATAACAGGAAAAGCAGGGAAAAGAAATCAAACACTTGGAAACTGAACAATACCCTGCTCAAAGAAGACTGGATTATAGAAGACATTAATTATGGAATAAAGAAATTCAGAGAATCCAATGAGAATGAAAACACTTCCTATCAGAACCTTTGGGACACAGCAAAAGCAGTGCTCAGAGGCCAATTTCTGTGAATAAATGCACACATCCAAAAAGAAGAAAGGGCCAAAATCAAAGAATTATCCCTACAACTTGAACAAATAGAAAGAGAGCAACAAAAGAAACCCACAGGCACCAGAAGAAAACAAATAATGAAAATTAGAGCTGAACAAAATGAAATAGAAAACACAAAAACGATTGAAAGAATTAACAAGACCAATAGCTGCTTTTTTTTTTAAAAAAAAACAACAAAATTGATAAACCACTGGCCAAACTGACAAAAGAAAAACAAGAGAGGAAGCAAATAACCAGAATAAGAAATGAGATGGGCGATATTACAACAGACCCAACTGAAATTAAAAGAATCATATCAGATTACTATGACAAACTATACTCAAATTGAAAACCTAAAAGAAATGGTTGAATTCCTAGAAACACACTACCTACCTAAACTAACAAAAACAGAGGTAGAACAACTAAATAGCCCCATAACAAAAAAAAAAGAGATTGCAAAGGTAATCAAAAAACTCCCAACCAAAAAAAAAGCCCTGTCCATCAGCTTCATTGCAGAGTTCCACCAAACTCTCAGGGAAGAGTTAGCACCACTACCACTAAAGGTATTTCAGAGCATAGAAAAGGACGTAATACTACCAAACTCATTCTATGAAGCCACCGTATCCCTGATACCAAAACCAGGTAAACACACCACAAGAAAAGAAAATTATAGACCTCTATCCCTCATGAACATAGATGCAAAAATCCTCAACAAAATTCTAGCCAATAGAATTCAACAACATATCAAAAAATAATTCACCATGACCAAGTGGGATTTGTACCAAGTATGCAGGGATGGTTCAACATTAGAAAAACAATTAATGTAATCCACCACATAAATAAAACAAAAGACAAGAATCACATGATTTTATCAATTGATGCAGAAAAGGCATTTGAGAAAGTTCAACACTCATCATGATAAAAACTCTCAGCAAAATAGGAATAGAAGGATTTCTCAACATAATAAAGGGCATCTATACAAAGCCAACAACCAACACCCTAAATGGAGAGAGCCTGAAAACATTCCCCTTGAGATCCAGAACCAGACAAGGATGCCCTTTTTCACCACTCTTATTCAACATGCTGGAAGTCCTAGCCAGAGCAATTAGGCTAGATAAAGAAATAAAGGGCATGCAGATTGGTAAGGAAGAATTAAAGTAAAAACCGTTTTTTGGGTTTATTTGCAGATGGCAGTGGTTTATTTGCAGATGAAATGATCCTATACAGAGAAAACCCTAAGGAATCTTCCAGAAAACTACTGAATGTAATGGAAGAGTCCAGCAGAGTATTGGGATACAAGATAAACATACAAAAATCAGTTGGATTCCTCTACACCAACAAAAAGAACATCGAAGAGGAAATCACCAAATCAATGCCATTTACAGTAGCCCCGAAGAAGATAAAATACTTAGGAAAAAATCTTACCAGAGATGTAAAAGACTTATACAAAGAAAACTACAGAACACTTCTGCAAGAAACCGAAAGAGACTTACAAAAGTGGAAGAACATACCTTGCTCATGGATAAGAAGACTTAACATTATAAAAATATCTACTCCACCAAAAGCGATCTATACATTTAATGCAATTCTGATCCAAATCCCAAGGACATTCTTTTTTTTTTTTTTAATTTTTATTGAGCTTCAAGTGAACGTTTACAAATCAAGTCAGTCTGTCACATATAAGTTTATATACACCTTACTCCATACTCCCACTTGCTCTCCCCCTAATGAGTCAGCTATTCCAGTCTCTCCTTTTGTGATAATTTTGCCAGCTTCCAACCCTCACTACCCTCCCATCCTCCCTCCAGACAGGAGATGCCAACACAGTCTCAAGTGTCCACCTGATACAAGTAGCTCACTCATCAGCATCTCTCTCTTACCCACTGTCCAGTCCCTTCCATGTCTGATGAGTTGTCTTCGGGAATGGTTCCTGTCCTGGGCCAACAGAAGGTTTGGGGACCATGACCGCCAGGATTCCTCTAGTCTCAGTCAGACCATTAAGTATGGTATTTTTGTGAGAATTTGGGGTCTGCATCCCACTGATCTCCTGCTCCCTCAGGGATTCTCTGTTGTGCTCCCTGTCAGGGCAGTCATCCGTTGTGGCCGGGCACCAACTAGTTCTTCTGGTCTCAGGATGACGTAAGTCTCTGGTTCATGTGGCCCTTTCTGTCTCTTGGGCTCATAGTTATCGTGTGACCTTGGTGTTCTTCATTCTCCTTTGATCCAGGTGGGTTGAGACCCATTGATGCATCTTAGATGGCCGCTTGTTAGCATTTAAGACCCCAGACACCACATTTCAAAGTGGGATGCAGAATGTTTTCAAAATAGAATTATTTTGCCAATTGACTTAGAAGTTCCCTTAAGCCATAGTCCCCAAACCCCCACCCTTGCTCCGCTGACCTTTGAAGCATTCAGTTTATCCCGGAAACTTCTTTGCTTTTGGTCCAGTCCAGTTGAGCTGACCTTCCCTGTATTGAGTATTGTCCTTCCCTTCACCTAAAGTAGTTCTTATCTACTAACTAATCAGTAAAAAACCCTCTCCCACCCTCCCTCCCTCCCCCCCTCGTAACCACAAAAGTATGTGTTCTTCTCAGTTTATACTATTTCTCAAGATCTTATAATAGTGGTCTTATACAATATTTGTCCTTTTGCCTCTGACTAATTTTGCTTAGCATAATGCCGTCCAGGTTCCACCATGTTATGAAATGTTTCACAGATTTGTCACTGTTGTTTATCGATGCGTAGTATTCCATTGTGGGAATGTACCATAATTATTTAACCATTCATCCATCGATGGACACCTTGGTTGCTTTCAGCTTTTTGCTATTGTAAACAGAGCTGCAATAAACATGGGTGTGCATATATCTGTTCCTGTGAAGGCTCTTATTTCTCTGGGGTATATTCCGAGAAGTGGGATTTCTGGGTTGTATGGTAGTTCTATTTCTAACTGTTTAAGATAATGCCAGATAGATTTCCAAAGTGGTTGTACCATTGTACCTTCCCACCAGCAGTGTATAAGAGTTCCAATCTCTCCGCAGCCTCTCCAACATTTATTATTTTGTGTTTTTTGGATTAATGCCAGCCTTGCTGGTGTGAGATGGAATCTCATCGTAGTTTTAATCTGCATTTCTCTAATGGCTAATGATCGAGAGCATTTTCTCATGTATCTGTTAGCTGCCTGAATATCTTCTTTAGTGAAGTGCGTGTTCATATCCTTTGCCCACTTTTTGAATGGGTTGTTTGTCTTTTTGTTGTTGAGTTTTGACAGAATCATATAGATTTTAGAGATCAGGCTCTGGTCGGAGATGTCACAGCTGAAAATTCTTTCCCAGTCTGTAGGTGGTCTTTTTACTCTTTTGGTGAAGTCTTTAGATGAGCATAGGTGTTTGATTTTTAGGAGCTCCCAGTTATCTGGTTTCTCTTCATCATTTTTGGTAATGTTTTGTATTCTGCTTATGCCTTGTATTAGGGCTCCTAACGTTGTCCCTATTTTTCCTTCCATGATCTTTATCATTTTAGCCAAAGACATTCTTTAAGGAGATGGAGAAACAAATCACCAACTTCATATGGAAGGAAAAGAGGCCCTGGATAAATAAGGCATTACTGAAAAACAACAAAGTGGGAGGCCTTACTTTACCTGATTTTAGAGCCTATTATACCACCACAGTAGTCAAAACAGCCTGGTACTGGTACAACAACAGATACATGGACCAATGGAACAGAATTGAGAATCCAGACATAAATCCATCCACATTTGAGCAGTTGATATTTGACAAAGTCTCCAAAACAGTTAAATGGGGAAAAGAAAGTCTTTTTAACAAATGGTACTGGCATAACCACATATCCATCTGCAAAAAAAATGAAACAAGACCCATGCCTCACTCCATGCACAAAAACTAACTCAAAATGGATCAAAGACCTAAATATAAAATCTAAGACGATAAAGATCATGGAAGAAAAAATAGGGACAATGTTAAGAGCCCTAATATATGGCATGAAGAGTATACAAAACATTTTAAAGAATGTAGAAGAAAAACTAGATAACCGGGAGCTCCTAAAAACCAAACACCTATGCTCATCCAAAGACTTCACCAAAAGAGTAAAAAAACTACCTACAGACTGGGAGAAAGTTTTTAGCTATGACATTTCTGATTAGTGCCTAATCTCTAAAATCTACATGATACTGCAAAAACTCAACTGCAAAAAGACAAATAACCCAATTAAAAAATGGGCAAAAGATATGAATAGACACATCACTAAAGAAGACATTCAGGTAGCTAACAGATACATGAGGAAATGTTCACGATCGTTAGCCATTAGAGAAATGCACATCAAAACTACAATGAGATTTCATCTCACTCCAATAATGGGGGCATTAATACAAAAAACACAAAATAATAAATGTTGGAGAGGCTTTGGAGAGATTGGAACACTTATACACGGCTGGTGGGAATGTAAAATGGTACAACCACTTTGGAAATCGATTTAGCACTTCCTTAAAAAGCTAGAAATAGAACTACCATCGGATACAGCAATCCCGCTCCTGGGAATATATCCTAGAGATTTAAGAGCCTTTACAAGAACAGATATATGCACACCCATGTTTATTGCAGCACTGTTTACAATAGCAAAAAATGGAAGCAACCAAGGTACCCAACAATGGATGGATGAATGGATAAATTATGGAATATTCACACAATGGAATACTACGCATCAATAAAGAACAGTGAGGAATCTGGGAAACATTTCATAACATGGAGGAATCTGGAAGGCATTATACTGAGTGAAATTAGTCAGTTGCTAAAGGACCAGTAATGGATAAGACCACTATTATAAGAACTTGAGAAATAGTTTAACCTGAGAAGAAAACCTTCTTTTGTGGTTACGAGAGGGGCGAGGGAGGGAGAGTAGGAGAGGGGTATTCACTGATTAGATAGTAGATAAGAACTACTTTAGGTGAAGGGAAAGACAGCACGCAATACAGCGGAGGTCAACACAATTGGACTAAACCAAAAGCAAAGAAGTTTCCGGAATAAACTGAATACTTTGAAGGCCAGTGTAGCATGGGCAGGGGTGTGGGGACCATGTTTTCAGGGGACTTCTAAGTCAATTGGCATAATAAAATCTATTAAGGAAACATTCTGCATCCCACTTTGAAGAGTAGTGCCTGGGGTCTTAAACTCTAGCAAGCAGCCATCTAAGATGCATCACTTGGTCTCAACCCACCTGGATCAAAGGAGAATGAAGAACACCAAGGACACAAGGCGATTACGAGCCCAAGAGATAGAAAGGGCCACATGAACCAGAGACTACATCATCCTGAGACCAGAAGAACTAGATGGTGCCTGGCTACAACCGATGACAGCCCTGACAGGGAACACAGCAGAGAAACCATGAGGGAGCAGGAGAGCAGTGGGATGCAGACCACAAATTCTCATAAGACCGGACTTAATGGTCTGACTGAGACTGGAAGGACCCTAGTGGTCATGAACCCAAGACCTTCTGTTGCCCCAGGACAGGAACCATTCCTGAAGCCAACTCTTCAGACATGGATTGGACTGGACAATGGGTTGGAGAGAGATGCTGGTGAGGAGTGAGCTTCTTGGATCAGGTGGACGCTTGAGACTATGTTGGCATCTCCTCCCTGGAGGGGAGATGAGAGGGTAGAGGGGTTAGAAGCTGGCGAAATGTACATAAAAAGAGAGAGTGGAGGGAGGGAGTGGGCTGTCTCATTAGGGGGAGAGTAATTGGGTGTGTGTAGCAAGGTGTATATGGGTTTTTGTGTGAGAGGCTGACTTGATTTGTAAAGTTCCACTTAAAGCACAATAAAAATTACTTTAAAAAGTTCTGAGAAATGTTGTTGTAACAGTATTCTTTGGCAAGTGCCTATCGTTTGATATTTAGCTGTGATTCACTTACTGTACGATACACAAAGACTCTGAGTTGTTTGCCTCCAATGGTCTCAAGTTTTTGTCCATTGTAAAGCTCATTAAGGCCAACTTTTACTTTCAATATGTGGTTCTGCAAAATTAACTTAAGAAGGCGCTGATCCATGCTCAGAGTGTCATCTATAAATAAATTAAGAGACAGCATTATTATATTTAGAAAGTATTAAAATTTTCCTTATAACAGAAAATTATGAAAACGGATAATTCATGGGTACTACTGATATTAAGGATCTGGGTTTCTCTCATATAACGTATGAGTAAACTAAATGCTTAAGGCTAAAAATTCTAATTACCAATTGGAAACTCTATGACCTGTTATGTCAAATGACTATCAATCTAAACAATAGATTTAATCTCTGTAAGGGCTACATACTCTTGTGGTGGTCATTGTCAACAGCTAAACCCTACTGCTGGCAAAGGTTTTTTCTGTCATTTAGATATCAATTAGCCACATCAATCATTTCTGACAATTGGATAATCAATAGATTCACTATTGATGAATCATTAATAAACTCGTCTTTATTTTTGGAAAGAGAAAGCACACAACCTCTTAAAGGTGGGTTAGTACCGACATACACGGGCATCTTTACAACAAACAGAAAAATAGCATTCCCAGGAATTTGCGTTTTTTTACTAACAAATAATTTTCTATCTCATAATTTAGCATTTGGAAAATGTACAAAAAGGTTATCCTTGCCTTTTTTTTGAAAAATTTTGCTAACAATTTAAACATGTCTATCTGAAATATTTTTTTCCAGAAAAGTGACAGATTGCATCAGCCTAAACACTCCTTAAATAAATGAAATGTTTTTAATAACATGTCACATAGTAATATGAAGTGTGTGATAGTCTGTCATTTTTTATTTATAATTTAGCATACTTACCTTCCAAATTCTGAGGTACAAAATATGCCTATTTATTCCGAAATATTATTATATTGGTGTCAAATAAACAAATTAGATGTACTTTTCTTAATATTTATTAATATACCCATCCATATGTGTATTGGAGATATGACTATATTTATAGAATAACTGAATTCCCATTATCACAAATTTTCACTCCATATAGGTTATTATTCATTATAATTGTTTGAAATGAAGTACAGCTTAGAACAGACAACATAGTCCTAACACGTTGTATACGTAGCCTGTGCAGAAATTTATCAACACCTGGTAAAACGTCTATTATTTCTTATTGCAAATGGTCATCAAGAAGTAAAAGCTTGTGGTAGGAGGAGGAACAACAAAGTCCAGGACGTACCAGAAAACGCATTATTCACAGGCGCCAGCAAAGTGTACTCTCCCTCTGGCCTCAGAGAAGATGCCAAGCCTAACTGGGCCACAAGGTCTGTGAAAGTGGTTTGCTGACTTCCAGCCAGCTCAATAACTTGCTTGGCTGTAAAATAAACCATCACCACCCCGTCAATGTCATCAGTGTTATTATTATCATCATAAAAGTAGTAAACCAATTCTTGGCTGCTTTCTAACATTATAAGCTATTTATTGCAACATCAACATGTTAGAAAAAGAGTTCCAGCCTTCCTTTTTTAGGGTTGATAACCATGAGGAATTTCAGAAGGAGAATATCTTTCTTTCTTACTATTTTCCATTTTCTTTAATCCTCTATTGCTCACCTCTCATCTGTCTCTACCCTTGTGAGTGTCACAGCTCTTTCATTTACCCAAAGCTATTTGGTTGTACCTTTCCTTTTTGTTTACCCAAGAAAAACTCCCTTCACTGTGAAGACCTTTATAAATGTTGGTGCTGTTGTTGGTTGCCATCGAGTCAGCTCTGACTCATGGCCACCCCATCAACAACAGAACCAAACGTTGCCTAGTCCTGCACTATCTTTATGATCGTTGGTATGTTGAAGTCCGTTGTTACAGCCTCATCTTTCAGTACTATATCAGACAATGCTCTGTTGTGATCCCTAGGATTTTCACTGGCTAATTTTCAGAAGTAGATCACCAGGCTTTTCTTCCTAGTCTAGAAGCTCTGCTGAAACCTGTCTATCATGGATGACCCTGCTGGCATTTGAAATACCAGTGGTATAGCTTCCAGCATCATGTCAAGCTATCATAGTACAACAACCTGACAGATGCGTGGTGGTTTATAAATATTAGCCCTCAAAACCCCTGGAAAGCCAAAGTTCCATTTGTGGAATGTCCATGGCTACACAGCCTGATGACCTAGTACCTGGCTCACAGCTTCTCTTGTGTTGGTGCCACCATCCCACTCCTCGTTCTGCACATCCATATTCCATGCACTTACTGAGACACACTCTTCAGGCACCATAATAAATAATAGTAAGGAGAAGAACATGAAACTGTTGCTCACCAGAATCAGGAATTAGGACCTGATCAATCAAATGGATGACACCATTATTTGTAACAATATCTTTTTTGTTCACCATTTTAATTCCATTTACAGTTATGCTGTCACCATTGCAGCCGATTTCAATGGTGTTTCCTTCCAGGGTCTCAAAGACTGCCCCGCCCATAATGGCCTCGGAGCACTGGAGGGTGTTTAAGATGTGATACTTCATCAGAGCTGGCAACAAGAAGAGAAAAGCAACCTTCAGATCACGGGAAATGAAATTTTTCCTTAAAAGATGCACTTCACTGTGGAACTAGGTATGACTAAGACATTCGATAAATATCTAAGACCTAAGGACTGATTAGGAGTTTTTAAATTCTAATCGCTTAGGTTCTAGGAATTTCTTCCCCTCCCCCCCCCGCCATCAACTACACAACAGAAACAATTCAACTCAATAGGAAATGGAAAGAAGTGAAGATCAGCTTCAGGAAATTATTTGTATAGTACCGGAAAGTTAAACTGTATCTGGTAGATCAAGCCAGCCACCATAATGAAATATAATGAAGCATAATGATATGGAAGCAATAAGAATTGCTGTTTCAGAAGACCTGAAAAATTATCTGTTAGTAATAGCCGAGTTGATTCCAACTCATGGCAACTTCATATGTTCCAGAGTAGGACTGTGCTCCATACACTTTTCAATGGCTCTAATCTTTCAGAAATAGATTACCAGGCCTTCCTTTTGAGGTGCCTTTAGGTGGATTCTAACTCTAACCTTTCGGTTAACAGCCAAGCGCATTAGCCATTTGCACCGCTCACAGACTTTGTTAGTTATGTCTATTCCAAAACACCTAAGCAGTATTTTGCATTAGCTGCTCATCCTTTTCAATATCTGCTACTTATTTACTTGAAAGTAGTACACCAAAACAATGTGACCTTTAGGGTATTCTCACTATTTAAGGACTACACCCTGCTTGCTCTTTAATTTTTAAGATTTTTATTGTTGACCTCAGAATAAAATCTTTTCTTTGTCTTTGCTTATCAAAGCTAATAACATTGGCATGAGTGAGTCTCTTTCAGAATTTCCTTTTCTTCCTGGGATTCTAGGAGATGTCTCAAAGGCAAAGACAGTTCAGTACCTTCAGAAGCCACTTTGTCTCCCATGATCCTTTCTAGGACCCCTCGTGGGAGTTTCTCAAAAGCTTCATTGGTTGGAGCAAAGAGCGTGAAGTGACCATCTCTTCCGAGGGTCTCCAGTATATCCGATGTAATGGCAGCTGCCTGAAACACAAATCTGCTTTTTAGAAGCTTACACCTTAAAATCCAAAAGAAAATGACAACACACAGCTTTAGACTGACCTTTGGGAGTTGATTCCTTCACTATAGAAGTTTGTCCTTGTTAGAGCTTTAAAACATTCCTTTTTGGCACAAATAACTACATGTTTTCCAATTTTCCACAAATCATACCTGCAGGAATGGGAATTCTGCCAGCATTTATGTGACTACAGCGATAGCTGAAATGAACATGTTCTAAAGGCACTAAGTACATATAGTCACATAACTAACCATTCTGTATCTGTCACATCCACATAAATATTATTTTACACAAGATGATTTTTCCTGTGTAAAATGAAATAATTTTATTTCAAGAAATATATTTGTTGCATTTTTGCCAGATTTATGTAATAGCATTGTTCTTGTTCTTAGATTTCAACAGAGAAAGAGGAGGAGTTTTAATAACTGCGAAGGATCTGCTGTTAGGTCTTGTCCTCACCCTAAAAGAGGAGAGGTCATCTTCTGCTTCAATGAAGTCCTGGATGGAGGTGCCAATTTGTGTGAGGACGCGGTCAATGACATGCACAACACCATTGGTCGCAATCTGGTTCCCATGGATGATACGAGCACAGTTAACGGTGACAACCTATAATTCAAAAATTATAATTAGTTTGAGAAAATCAAAGGGTAAAAATCAGAGCTATCCAGTGATAACTGACAGTGCCAGACCCTTCCCTGTTTTTCATTTGTCCTGGTAGATGTAACATGAATGACTTGGCATTCTGAATGGCAATGCTAAGGGTGAAGACTTACAAATTACTAGGTCTGAAAAAGAAGCTGTAAGAGACAATGAAACCAGGTGAGAATCCTAGTTACACTTAACATATTTGAAAAGATAAGGCACAAACATTATTTTCACTTGCTCTTTCAAAAGCAATAATCGTTGCTTTTATTTTTCTATTTCTTTTATAGAGATAGTCACAGACTATTTCTAATGTAGGTATAAAGAAGTCTAATTAGTCCTAAAATAAATTCTGAGAGAAACAATTATTGCGTAAATACATTCAATTCTTTTTCAAATTTCGCCTCATCACTGACCCTCTTTTTCCCTGGAAATCTGACTTTTGAAAGAGCCTTATGGTCCTGTGGGTGGTTTCCCACAAAGACTCCTCCAAACATAAGAACCCCTATCAGGAGAATAACATACATTCTCTGATTTTTTTTTTTTTTTTGGATATATATTTAAACACATTAACTACTAAAAATTTCTCTTTAAGAACATCTAAGTTTAATGTGAGTGAACTGTTACTGTTAGTTTAGTTTCTGTCTCACAGTGACTCTTCAGGAGAGATCAGGCACTGATTTGGAAACTTTAATGTCCTAGATCTGGAGGAGAGTCATGGTACCCATTTATACTGTTCTCACTACACTTTATTATCCTTTGAACATTATATAAAAGGCACAAAAAATCAAGAGAGAGATTATTCAGAAGCTGACTTATATTAATGAAACTTACCCCATTAGGATAATGGTTAATGAAAAGCCCCAGGTTGTTATACATCGAAGGAATAATCATGCCATTTTTTAAGTCTTTGGTCAACATCCTCTTATTAACCATGTGACTATGTAAAGCATTCAATAATTCCACATTTACATTGCTCTCCAAACCCCTACGGACATCCTAGGGAAAAAGAAAGTGACATTTACTTTATTGTGATTAATTATTAAAGATCTTAGAATCACATTTTTTTCTACTCTCCTGTTACTTTCTCATGGCATTATCCAAATGGTCAACTAAAATTGACATAAATAACTTAAAGTCATATTGTTTCAATTGATTAAGGAATTTTTAAAATTCAGGTATTCTGTAAAGAATAATGAATCTGATAGAGTGCTTGGACATTATTAGGGGCACAACAAATTGTATTAAATGAATGTGTTGATGAGGAGACAAGCTTGACGTACAGTAAAAGCTTAGTGGGGTATGAAATTGCCAGATCTGTAAAATATCTTTGAGTGGTAAATAAAACAAAAAAGACATTATATGTGCATATGATATTTGAGTTTTAAAAAGGTTTTATATTTATTTTATAATAGATTCAAGAATTCGATCATCCTGTAATATTTAATCTATCCAATACCATGCCCTATATTATACTGCACTGGATGCTACAGGAAGTACAATGATAAGTAAGGTAAAGTCTCTTCCTCTGAAGTGCTTATCATATAGCAGCAGATAAAAATACACATAGTAAGATATTGACAGACGGAGAAAAAATGCTTTCAGCAGTCAAATGACGAAGGCCTGCTTTCCTTAAAGCAGTTTTGGGGGTAAGCATTGAGCAGCAGATGGATTTAAACAGGTGGATTGGGTGTGTATTCTAAGTCCAGTTGCTGACACATGGTCACTACTGGGAGAACAAAAGTGGTCCAGCTTGGCAGCATGTATTTTTATATTTATCAGGTAACATTAATAGAAATTTAGAAAGGTATACGGGACAATATTCAGGAAGACTTTAAGGGCTGGGTAAGGTTGTTGTTGTTAGGTGCCGTCGAGTAGGTTCTGACTCGTAGCAACCCTATAGGACAGAGTAGAACTGCCCCACGGGTTTCCAAGGAGCAGCTGGTGGATTTGAACTGCCAACCTTTTTTGGTTAGCAGCCGAGCTCTTAACCACTACACCACTGAATAAGGAGTAAACTAAATGGGCTATGAGATCCATTGAAGATTCTATGGCATGGAAATACAATGATTAGAACTCTGCCTTGAGAAGGTTAATCTGGTAGTAATACAAAGCAGAATTGAGAGTAGTAGCTAGGAGGTGATTCTGTCACTTCAGATAAAACATGAGATACGGCTAACAGTAGGTTCAAAGAATTGGAGAAAGGGGAGGTAAAGATGACCAGCAATTTTCAAGTCTGAACATTGCATGACTGACACTGTTAATTATGGAAGCAAAGACAGCAGAAAAGCAATTGTTTATTGGGATAAAGAAAGTGACATATAATTTAGGTAACTTTTATTTAATATGCAGATGATATATTCAAGGAAAAATATTAAGATAAGCTTTAGAAATATTCTTCTGGGGTTCCAAGGAGAAAGAAGTACAGTTCAAGAAATGCAAATTTCACCTTTATATGCACTTAAGTGATAGTTGAAGCCATCAGAAGTGCATAAAAAGAGCAGGTTGAGTTCCTAGCAGAGACTTTGACAAGGCCTATTTTTAAGGCATAAGGATGCCATAAGTCAGAGCCAACTCAACGACAATTAACAACATTCTTAAGGCAAGAAAGAAGAACAAAAAACCAAACCAGTTGCCATCAAGTCAATTCCTGTTCATGGTCACCCATGGGTGTTAGAGTAGAATTGTGTTCCATAGGGTTTTCAACAGCTGTGATCTTTTGGAAGTAGATGGCCAGGCCTTTCTTCTGAGGCACCTTTGGGTGGATTTGAACTGCCAACACTTTGGTTAGTAGCTAAGCACTTACCCATTTTCACCACTCAGTGACTCCCAAGAAAGAAGAGGAGTTAGCAAAAGGAACAGAGAGGTGGTCAGAGATGTGGAGAAAGACAGCTAGAAGAGAGAGTTCTACCATGCAAGCAGTTAAACATGCAGTTGACATAGCAAGACAATATCTAGAGGAATCTGCCTAAATTTTCCTAAGTATTGTTTGGCTCCAGGAGCAATTATCAAGTCATCTTCAAATCAAGTAGAAGGTTTTACAGATTTAAAAATTGAGTAATAATTTAGTGTGTTATAAATCAACTTACTCAAAAAAATCTGAAAATCAAATGTATCGTATACATTTCATATAAATCTCCAAGCATGTTTATAAATCCATCAATTTATGAACAGCTATATATATTTAATATAATTAAAATATATAATTAAATATGTCTATGCATTTTTTTTGTTTGTTTTGGTATGCAATATAGCTTAATATAGATTTGAAACTGCAGCAGGCTCCTAATCTTTCTATTAGGTATGTCATCTAACATATATATTTCTTCACAACAACAAAGAAGAATAATAATAAGTGACCCTTTAAGTTCACTTTTTATTGCTTTTATTTTTATTAGTCTATGAGCCTGCTAGGAAGTTCTTTTATTTATGGATGTATTAAAATGTTTGCTCCTTCCCCCAATAGCTCATCTTGTTATATTTCCTCACATAAGCACAATAAACCAAAAAAACAAAAATAAAAAAAGGGTTGCTGTCAAGTCAATTCCGACTCATAGCAACCCTATAGGACAGAGTACAACTGCCCCATAGAGTTTCCAAGGAGCACCTGGTGGATTCGAACTGCCAACCTTTTGGTTAGCAGCCATAGCTCTTAACCACTGCAGCACCAGGGTTTCCACAAGCACAATAGAAAGATATAAAAATTTTCATTAATATTTAAGTAAATAAATCAATTAAAATGAAATAACAGTAACTATAACAAAAATAATCACCGAATCCAAGTTCTCCCAAGCCTCGTTACTTGGTGCAAAGTAGGTGAATGACCCCTTTCCTTCTATCTCTTCCCTCAGTTTGGAGACATCTGAGTAGCGTTGTGTTGTGGTGGCCCCCACAATGCCCAAGGTACCATAGACGTGGTCAATAGGCAGAACTGAAATAATCAACAAATTAGTAAGGGTTTAGGATAGTGGGTCCAGTATATTATTTCACATTTAAACTTCACACTAAGGATTTTGATACACTTAACTGATAAATTTAGCACTAAAATTTTATGAATCATCAACTTCATATGAAAGTTGCCTTTGAGTGCTAAATAATAAGATTAAAAACTGTTATTTCATATTATCCTTCATGCTGAGGGAAACATTTTAAATTATCATCAATTTAGGTCTGAATTTTGATATGTCAATAATAGTTCAGTTATTACTATTATAAATATCTCCGGTTCTTTCATTTGAAAAAATACGATGGTCTTCACTTCTCACTGAGAACGGCAAGGGCAATAATTATTTGTCATGTTAGCTTGACGCTATTCATCACATGATGCTGTTAGGTATAGGGATATAAAGTTTATAGCATTTGGATCCCTAAAAGAGATGTGTAGGCCTGCTCCTTTTCATCATAATTTCATGAAGGAACTAAATCAAAACATCCAACACTCCCAGAGGACCTGTGTTGCACTTCAAAAGAAGTATTAATGTCTACCCAGAGAAATGTCTCTAGTATGGCACAGCCAACTTGTTTTTGTCTCTGACTCTTTAAGATTTAAAAATTAATGTAAGTTGGATAATATCATGGGAGCAATGGGTTATTACATTTGTGACTACCCCAAGACTAGATGAGGCAACAAATAAACTGAATTATAAAATCAGGAATTAAAAAGACCTCAAAAGAATGAGGAAAATGAGTCAAAACTAACAAAGTTAAAATGTAACTCAAGTCCTAAACTTAAGTTACAAAAAAATCCTAGAGAGAGACTCCGCTCAATGGAATTCAAGTAGAAATGACCTATAGTCAATTTTAATTATTGTAAGCACCATGTGAGCTAATAATACAACATGGTTACCAATGACATTAACCGAAGTGTGTGTGTGCGCGCGTGCGTGTGTGTGTGGGTGTAGGTGGGTGAGTGGGTGCGTGAAACAGTTTCATTAGCAGTCGACCGCATTAACTGTTTACACCACCCGAGGACTCCAATCCAAAAAGTAAGGTATTTGTCTAAATATCCTCTCTGTTGTTCAGACCCACATGGGTTGTAGACAGCAGTCTGAGATCACATTCAGGAAGATGACTGAACTAGAGACTGTCTATGAGATGGTGCTCATAGCAGTGAGGGCTCCAGAGTCCATGTGACATTAGAAGAACTGGGGATGATTAGCGCAGAGAAGAGAAAATTCCAACTGGGGAGAAAGATTAGTTGGAACAGGGGCATAATAATTGGCATTAAATATTTGAATGGCTGTTATTTCAAAGAGGAAATAGATGAACTATTTTTTTTTCCTCTATTTGGCAGTTACCTTAGCCAAATTTCAATATGAAGAACATTATAACAGAAGGCTGTTCGACTAGAGAAGATAATGTCTTGCCAAGCAGTCAGCTACTTGTTTCTAAACAAGTTCAAAGAAATAGATCTCATGGGGGAATTATTATTCTTGAAGGGAAGTTGAATTTAAATTTATGACTGTGATCATCCAAGTTGTGTTGACCAGCTTCCAGGATTTAAGCAACGTTTTAATATTTTGTCACCGCAATAAATTTTCGGATAACACATCATGTGTGGGAATAGATCCTGGATTTATTGTAGTGCTAAACACACTCACTCCCATTCTCACACACATACTCTCCCTCACTCTCACACTCACTCACACACACACTCACACACACTCACCTACACTCACACACACACTCACCTACACTCACACACTCACCTACACTCACTCACACACTCATCTACACTCAGAAACACACTCACCTACACCCACACTCACCTACACTCATACATGCACTCACACACACTCACCTACACTCACTCACACACACTCACCTACACTCATACACGCACTCACACACACTCACCTACACTCACTCACATGCTCACCTACACTCACACACACTCACCTACACTCATACACACACTCACACACACACTCTCCTACACTCGCACACACACACAATACACAAATAATTGGCTTCTGCACAAACTACCTCAGCTCTTTTTCCTCAATAAGACAAGTTCCTCGTCTAATTCAGTAATTGAGATATTACCTGCTGGGCAGCCTTTCATTCCTTCCATTCTCATGTAGCCAGGGCAACATTCATATAACACAGTCCTGTACATTGGAAGAAAATTAATATTTAAGTGGGGAACAAAATAAGATACATTTTGATATAAATTTAGCTAAACATATAACTTATTGCCATGATCTATTTATTGAGAGTCCAGAAATCAGTTTGTTTGTTTACGGTTCCAAGATATTCAAATTAGTTTGATTTCTCTCTACAGTGTCGAAGCATTGTGGAAAAGTCCCAAGATCTAGAGCCAGAAAAACAGAGTTTGCATCCCAGTTCTGCGACTTGGTAGATACGTGACCTTGAGCAAGTCATTTAATCAATTTGAACCCCAATTTCCGCAGCTATTTAGATATAGTAACTGCAATACCTGCTCACAGGGTAGTTGTGAATCTCAAAATAATGCATTTGAAACTATAAATAGCTAGAGTTATTGATTAATATAAGCTTACTAGAAACATCAGAAAGTACAGTAACCCATTTCAAATGAATAAAATGTGATATACTTGCTAATTAAAGTAAATCATGCTGTTTTTGGTTTGAACTGATTTTATCAGATTACAGAGCACCTTTAAAATCTTCTATTTAGTTTTACAAACATTTGTAAATTTGAATAAACAATTTAAATCAATTTGATTTAAGTTATCAAAGTACAGTATTCAAGAAGATGCTATTTTCATCAGCAATCTTAAAAGCCCGTGAGTGGCCATCTAAAATACTCCACAGGTCTCACCCCTTCTGAAGCAAGGAAGAATGAAGAAAACTAAAGACACAAGGGAAAGACTAGTCCAAAGGACTAATGGACCACATCTACCACAGCCTCCACCAGACTGAGTCCAGTACAATGAGATGGTGCCCAGCTACCACCACTGACTGCTCTGACAGGGCTCACAATAGAGGGCCCAAGACAGAGCTGAAGAAAATGTAGAACAAAATTCTAACTCCAAAAGAAAGACCAGGCTTGCTGGCCTGACAGAGACTGGAGCAACCCTGCAAGTAGGGCCCCTTAACACCCTTTCAGCTCAGTAACGAAGCCACTCCTGACGTTCACCCTTCAGCCAAAGATTAGACAGGCCCATAAAACAAAATTAGACTAAAGGGGCACACCAGCCCTGGGACAAGGACTAGAAGGCAAGAGGGGACAGGAAAGCTGGTAATAGGGAACCCAAGGCTGAGAAGGGAGAGTTGACATGTCATGGGGCTGTTAACCAACATCCTAAAACAATACGTGTACTGTCTAATGAGAAGCTCATTTGTTCTGTGAACCTTCATCTAAAGTACAACAAAAAAAATTAAAAAGATGTTATTTTTAGTCCAGAGACTGATTATACTTAAAGTAAAATAGTGAATTCAAGAGAAATTTAACACAAATTTCTATAACACGTGCTAATAAAACTCAAGGATCAGCCTTAATGTAGAGAATTAGTTCATCAGATAGAATAAAATTCCAAAACAGTTCATAGTAATTTCAGTTGATATAAATATTTTTTTTTAGTTGAACAATATGGCTATCTGAGTTGATATTTTAAAGACAAGAAAGCAGTTTTTTCAGGAAAGCATTTATGTGACACAATACTCAATGTTTCCATCTGATCAGTAGGACAAAGCGAGAGTAAAGAAAAATCATTACTGAAATTTATCTTCATTCTCTGAATGAATTTCTGAATAAATCTCATGAAACGGCCAGTTGAAAATGTCATTGACATTCTCTAAAGTAAGTCTCCAGAGTGCTATATTGCTAGGCCGATCTATATTGTGGGTAATATTGTTAATTTTTTCATTAGACCTGGCCCGTTTACTTCCCTCAAATCCCCAAAGCAACCATTCAACCAGGTGAACATTTCTGTTAACTGACACCTAAAGTCCTAAAGATGTCTCTGGAAATTTTAGTAGCTGGTAAAGAGGTGGTAAGCAGGCATTCTTACTGTCAATATTATCGATCTCTTTGGCAATTTGAAACTACCATTTCTATCTATTTCAGGGCATGGGTGTAGATTTGTTTGTGAAACTGAAGCTACTTGGGGATAATAAGCTAGGTATAGTTAAAGAAAGGTATATTGTAATATTTCTGGTGGAAAAAAAAGCCAAGCTTCAAAGCGGGGATTTTATTTTCTTTAATGGAAAGCAAGAAAGAATCTTGGCATATGCGTTATTCAAGCCTCGAATATATTTAGCTGGTTAAAGTAAGATTCTATCATACTTCCCTAACTTCCAGGTAGGAGGCAATAAAAATTACCCCTAAATATTTCAGAGAGCAAGTCCTTCTTGTCTCGTTAGTGTACATTCAAAATTTGTCTCATGCTATCCAAGAATATAAAGAACAAAAAGAAAAGAACCCAAAGCTTTGAAGTTGCTGATGGGGCCCTGGCCTGAAGCATACCCAAGGTCATTGTAACCACTGACGAAGACTATAAATGTGTGAATGACTCACAGTACCATCTGCAACTGACAGGAATAAAGTCCAGGTCGAAAAATAAGATCAATGCTTGCACAAGAATGTTCACTGCAGCACTATTCACAATAGCTGAAAAGTAGAAACAGCCCATGTGTCTATCCACAGATGAGTGGGTCAACAAAATATGGTATACTCATACAATGGAATAGTCTTCAGTCATAAAGAGATAAGCCTAGAAAACATTATGTTGAGTGAAATGGGTCAGACACCAAAGGACAAGTATGGTACGAGCTCATTTATCACAGCTAGACTAGGCAAATGCACAGAGACAAAAGTTTATTAGAGCACTGTTAGCAGGAGCGGGACGGGGAAAAGGGGAGCTGTTGCTGAAGGCATACTGTTTCTATTAAGAGTGATGAAAAAAATTTGGAAATGAATAGTGGCGATGTTTTGTTGCACAAGACGGTGAGCATAATTGTCCTTAAATTGTACACATAAAATGGTTGAAATAGCAAACGTTTTGTTCTGTATTTCACCCCAATAGGAATTTTAAAAAGAAGACCATTGAAACAGTGTTAAGCCAATAAGCAGTGAATGAGCAGCAGGATCACATAATTAAAGTCTAGGGAGCTGGTTACCACCAGGAGCTACAGTCAAGTCAATGTTATATGCCTCACACGCACCCTTCTTATTTGGAAATAATAATCCTACACATTTTTACTGAGGGGTCTGGTCACAACTCTCACTTTCATATACATGTTTGTTTAAAGCAGCTTGATTTTAATGGCAATTGGTATAAGTTATATTAATTTAGCAATTTCACATTCATGATTTCATTTTGCCTTCCTTCTTGAAAACTCTATAACATGGGTATTAAACGTATGTTTCACAGAATAAGAAACTAAAGCTCCAAGAGGTTAAGTAATTACACATTGAGTAGTTATACTAATATTTTAGACTGGAAATATATTTTGAATAATTCTCCAATCCCTCCATTCTATTTAGGGTAACGAGTTTAATGATGATGTGATAGGCAGGTTCTCTTTCAGGTTCTCTGATTCTCAAGGTACCCCTCACTGAGGATGGGTCCAAATTAGCAGGAAGCAGGGAGGAGCCTTTTTCATTCTTTCCTTGACTGTGGATGGCATCTACAACCTTTCTGTTTTAGTGACTTATCATGGAGAATGCTCTGCTCTATCATTGTCAAATGAAGGATTTGGACCACATGAGTAGTTCTCAACCTTCATGTGCTCAGGAGTGTATTTCTTTCCTACCAATGTTTATTGATTGACCAAACCAATAGAAAACCCATTAACCTGTTGCCATCGAGTTGATTCTGACTCATATGTTTATTAAGTAATAAACAGTGTTTCCCAATTCCAAGTTAATCAGTAAAATTTATAATTAAGTTAAAGTTACATATCATTAATCATTCCTTTGACTATTAAGACATTAAATATAGTTTTAGGCTTCCACTATCACTGTTGTGTGTTCCTGGGGAACTGCCAATTTAAGGCAGGGATCACTGGATTAGAAAAAGAGATGAAACTTTAAGCTTTGATGAAAACTCTGAAGTAAACTGGAATCGTTTGGATACTTTCCAAATGACTGGAGATGAACTTTAAATATTGCCACAAAAACTGATATTTTAGATCAATTTGTTCTTCTGGGCCAATTTTTTATGAAACAAGGAAACTGAGGCACAGAAATTAACTGACTTGCCTAAGATCAAAGAGGGCAAAACCAAAAGTAGAACTGACAAAGGAAATTCTCTGTTCAGGTTATACATCAAATCACATTGCCATGGGATTCACCTCCTTTTGGCCTCCATGAACACATGGGTTCAGGGGGAAATCTGAGTTCCACTAGTAATGGTGGAGATGCCAGGAGAATTTCTTTATTCACATATGTGAGCCTTTCTTTAAAAAAAAAAAAAAAAAAAAAAAAAACGCATAATTTTGAGGAGTATTTTCAAGAAGAATGGATGTATGCCCTGGCACATTATGAAAAAGACAAGACTTACGTTTTCTTTCCACAGATGGCACCTTGATACCAGTTCCTACAAGTGCTGAAGTATTTCTTTTTGGTGCCTAAAATCTGTTGAAGGGCACAGACGTTTGGGCTGGAGGGTAGAGAGAAGGAAAGAGAGTTAATGTCCTAAAGATGGCCAGTTCTTCATATCTACAGTCAGACTGTTACCAAAATAACATGTGGATTTGATTTTAAAGATGTGATTTTAGCCTTTTACAAATCTGCTTCTTAATCCCATCTGCTGAATCACTGGGAAAACTAATCTGTGGAAGAGAGTGAGAGGGAAAGAGAAAAAATTTTATATCCCTGAAAGTAAACTCCAGTGTTATAAAAAGCTAACCGAATAGGAATATCCAAGCACCATTAAGATTTGTGTTCTTACTATATCTAAAGGGGCTAATCCTGCTCCTTTTTAAACCAGACTCTGCTTTTTAAACCAAACGTGCTCATTTTGGGGGTGAGAGTAGCCTTAAGGCTCCCTGGGAGGTCAGAGGGCAAAAGAAGCAGCTTTACTTTGCTCAAAGAAGGGGATTCTGTAATCTAGAGAAGCAATCACTGGAGCCAGGGACTCCTAATGAGTGCTAAAATGAACTTTTAAGCACCGTGTCTGCACAAAGCAAAATTAAATTTCTGAATGAAAGTAATACATTAGAACACCCTCTGCCATGGTATTAAGTGTTTTTTCCCTTTTAAAGAGATGGTAGTCTTATTTCCACTGTAAGGGAAGGGAGCTTTTGAACGTTACAAAACTCCCTCTGAGACGTAGGATGAAGTGCCAAGACCCACTTCAAAAAAAAAAAATTATAAAAACTTGGTTATATTCACCTGATAACTATTTTAAAAAGCTAGGCTGTAGCTGAATTTATTCTATGAAATATGAATTGTTTTTTAATATTTTATGGGATGCAGAATTCAAAAGTGATTTAGATAAATTGTTTAAAAGAATTCAGAAAGCTAGTTACATTACCCATTACTCAATTTTTGGTTAATTTAAATGAAACAATACGCAAGTTTGTTTTAACAAGACATGAGATATTTGCAAACTGTTCACATTACCATAGCCTTAGGAAACAGATGTTTTAATTATGAAACCTCACTACAGATTTCTGGAAGGAAATAAAAGCACAAATAAACTGAATCATAACACAGAGCTCTGTTACATTTTGTTAATTAAATTAAAATGATTTAATCTTTCATAAAAAGCAAGAGTAACTGAACGTATTTGACAGTGATTCTTAAAGTTTAAAATACATGTACATCACAGAATACTCGTCTTATCCTTTTTCTTATTACTTCGTAATAAGTTAAAAAAAAAAGAAACTCTGAGGTATACATGAAGAACTTTATGTATAACTGTACATATAACAAGTTGCGGGGGGGGAGGGTTTATAAAAACCAAACCATTGACTTACCCCTGTTCCCGACCCCTGATTCGGCTATGAGCCAAGATCTTGTCATAATGACCATTGGCATCTGCAGAGTTAAAAGCAAAGAGCAAGATTAGAGAAAATAAGGGTAAGAAAGGACACATCTTTTGCCTGTCCGTTGCACTCCGTCCACGAAGAGAACTGGCAGTGGGCTGCGGAGATCGCAGCGTTTATATATATGTCAGAGCTGTGGGAGGGAGCATTGTATCAACCTGGGACTCTGAACGCCCTCCAAAAAACATCAGCCACTTCAAGCTGCTAGCTAAAACCTGCTTGGGTTCGCTGTATTTACTCAACATATTAAGCCTCTTTCTTCTCAGTAGGAATAAAAATTTTCTTGTGGATTATATGAGTAAATTATTCACTGCAGGTTCATATTTTATTTTTATCCTTCTGTGATATAGACTTTTATGGAAAATGGTTTTAAAAAATATTGTGCAGTCTCACTTCAGGAGCAGTAGGAATAGACAGAATAACCTAAGTCTACTTCTGGCAAGTTGCCTAGCTCTTGAAATGAAACAGAAAGGAGAAACATTTATGCTTTATTGTTTTTTCATTACATATTTCACATGACGCTGAAAATCTGGGCAACATGTCTACTGACAATCACTGACAAAAGCAGCCCCTGTTGAAAACAAGTATTACTAATCTAAATGTAATAGATTAATTTAAGACAAATTTAAAAACAGGAGTACTGACAAAATTGCCTTTCTTCTCATTTTATCCAAGAGTAACTAAAGTCTCTTAAGGTTAAACTCTTCTGTCCTTAAAAAAAAAATTTTTTTTTTTTTTTTTTTTTTATACACACCCTCACCATTCCACGCATCGCATGTCTACTGCTCAGAAGCTTTGGAGAGAAGAAATCTGAATTTTGGAAATCATCAATAAACTGGAATGTAACCACAATCAGTCTTCTTGAATAGACAAGTTACACACTATCCTACAGTAAAAGTGCAATTCAGGTAAAGTTACAGCATACCAGTGTGTCACTGTAAGGGCACCTCACGGTTGCTTCCTGCTGGGGATATGGCGAACATCCGCACGTGGGCTTTCCACACGCTCCAACTGAGAGGGCTTTTATGGGAGGGTGGGCTGGGCCACAGAGGATTCAGGGTCAGAAGAGTTATGTTAAGCCGGCTGAAGGGTTTTTGCCTTGGAGCATTAAAATGATTCTCCAGCTTGCTGCCACTTTACAAAGGAAGTATATGATGAAATGACAAACTCTGAAATTTCATTTAGAATCCTCTTTTCAATTTGAAAATTTTGATATTTAAGTATAGAACGTGAAGAAGCTGTTCAAAGGAGAGCTGGAGAGAAAAAAAAAATTTTTTTTTTTTTTTTGGAGAGAAGATGGCATAAAAGGAGAATCATTTTCCTTCCCTTGAGCCCTTGTGGAAAGAAGAGTATCAATCTACCATTTATAGTTCTCCGGATGCAATTATTCCAACTCCACCTGTATCACTCTGGTTGTCTATATATAACAGTTTTATATTATTTTTATGTTGGGCAAACGGTAGGTAGGTGGTCAGTAACTATCTACCAAATAGGATTGAAGGACTATTTTACGAATATAAAATACTCACTCAGAGGCACCTCAAAAATTATTAGTTCTACTTAATGTCAGTAAAGTAGCTATTAGAATATTCTTGATAACCTAGTTATATAAAAGTCTACGATTTTAGACTGGTTAGGCAATATAATGCAGATTACTTATGCTTAAGACATAATAATAGAATTTTCAAATTAGAGAAGAATAAATTAAACTCAAAATACAGAAATCTTTCCAACATCACCACTGTAAATAGTTATTCAAGTCTCTACTGGGATGCTCACTACTATTAATGCTACTACAAAAATTTTCATTTTAGATAGCTGCAACTGTTCCCAAGCTAAAATCTTCTCAAAACTAGTGGGTTTGATTAGAGTCAAAGGGATAAGGTATTGTTGTGTGCTAGTGAGTCTACTATGACTCATAGCGACCCTACGAACTGTCCCATAGGGTGTCCTAAGCTATAATCTTTATGAGAGCAGATCTCCAGGCTTTTCTCCCTCGGAGCTGCTGGGTGGGTTTCAATAGGTCTCTCCATTAGCAGCTGGGTGCTTAACCACTGCACCACCAGAGCACCCTTTGGGAAGAGATATAGGCTTGGATAATATGTAACAAGAGTAAAAAGAGAACTCTTTAACTTCGTGCAGAGCATTAACATACAGACTGTGAGGATTGGGGTGAAGCCAGAATCAAGTTTCTTTCTATACTTCCTGCTTTGTCACCGGTGCCTGCAATAAATTGAATTTACTGATTAATTTAAAGACCAATTTTTTTTGACGTGTCCCTCGTGACCGTCATACTGTGACATTAAAATCAATGGCTTGCAGCCATCCTCACATCTTCAGTGATCTAAATGGATGAAGAGTCACAGGAAATGTAAAGTGAAGACAGAAACATCTCTCTATTTCAAAGGGTTACTTCTCCATTCTGACAAGCAATGCAATTTCACTTTTTGTAAAAGGCATTATACACACTCACACAATAAAAAAGAGAGCTCTTAAATTTTTCTTTTCAGAATTTTAAATAATAAGAGATCTTAAATCTATCCTTGACCATCATATTTGTCTTCTTTTTAATTGTGCTTTAAGTGAACGTTTATAAATCTGCCTCTCATACAAAAATTTATACACACCTTGCTATGTCCCCCTAATGAGACAGCACATTCCTTCTCTCCACCCTGTACTCCCCATGTCCATTCAGCCAGCTTTTGTCCCCCTCTGCCTTCTCTTCTCCCCTCCAGACAGCAGCTGCCCACATAGTCTCATGGGTCTACTTGAGCCAAGAAGCTCATTCCTTACAAATATCATTTTCTATCTTATAGTCCAGCCCAATCCCTGTCTGAAGAGTTGGCTTTGGGAATGGTTCCAGTCTTGGGCTAACAGGAGGTCTGGGGACCATGACCTCCAGGGTCCTTCTAGTCTCAGTCAGACCATTAGGTCTGGTCTTTCTGCGAGAATTTGGGGTCTGCATCCCATTGCTCTTCTGCTCCATCAGGGATTCTCTGTTGCGTTCCCTGTCAGGACAGTCATCGGTTGTGGGTGGGCACCATCTAGTTCTTCTGGTCTCTTGCTGATGTTGTCTCTGATTCATGTGGCCCTTTCTGTCTCTTCGGCTCATAATTATCTTGTGTCTTCCGTGTTTTTCATTCTCCTTTGCTCCAGGTGGGTTGAGACCTATTGATGTATCTTAGAAGATGCCACTCACCAAAGTGGGATGCTGAATGTTTTCTTAATAGATTTAATTATGCCAATTGACTTAGATGTCTCCTGAAACCGTGGTCCCCAGACTCCCACCCCTGCTATTCTGGCCTTCGAAGCATTCGGTTTGTTCAGGAAACTTCTTTGCTTTTGGTTTAGTCCAGTTGTGCTGACCTCTCCTGTATTGTGTGTTGTCTTTCCCTTCACCTAAAGAAGTTCTTGTTACCTATTTAATTAGTGAATGCCCCTCTCCCTGCCTCCCTCCTCACCCTCGTAACCATCAAAGAATATTTTCTTCTCTGTTTAAACTATTTCTTGAGTTCTTAAAATAGTGGTCTCATACAATACTTGTCTTTTTGCAACTGACTAATTTCACTTTTTTTTTTTAATTTCACTCAGCATAATGCCTTCCAGATCCCCCCATGTTATGGGGTGTTTCACAGATTCATCATTGTTCTTTATTGATGAGTAGTATTCCATTTTGTGGAATATACCGTAATTTATTTATCCATTCATCCATTGATGGGCATCTTGGTTGCTTCCATCTTTTTGCAGTTATAAACAGTGCTGCAGTGAACACGGGTGTGCATACATCTGTTCGTGTAAAGGCTCTTTTTTCTTTAGGGTATATACCGAGGAGTGGGATTGCTGGATCATATAGTAGTTCTATTTCTAGCTTTTTAAGGAAGTGCCAAATCGATTTCCAAAGTGGTTGTACCATTTTACATTCTCACCAGCAGTGTATAAGTGTTCCAGTCTCTCCACAACCTCTCCAACATTTATCGTTTTGTGTTTTTTGGATTAATGCCAGCCTTGTTGGAGTGAGGTAGTATCTCACTGCAGTTTCGATTTGCATTTCTATAATGGCTAATGATCATGAGCATTTCCTCATGTATCTGTTAGCTGCCTGAATGTCTTCTTTGTCCATTTTTTAATCATTTTTATTGTTGAGTTTTTGCAGTATCATGTAGATTTTAGAGATCAGATGCTGATTGGAAATGTCATAGCTAAAAACTTCTTCCCAGTCTGTAGGTAATTTTTTTCTCTTTTGGTGAAGTCTTTGGATGAGCGTAAGTGTTTGATTTTTAGGAGCTCCCAGTTATCTAGTTTCTTTTCTGGTGTTTCTGCATTCTTAGTAATGTTTTGTATACTGTTTATGACATGTATTAAGGCACCTAATGTTGTCCTTATATTTTCTTCCATGATCTTTATCATTTTAGACTTTATATTTAGGTCTTCAATCCATTTATGAGTTAGTTTTTGTGCATGGTGTGAGGTATGGGTCTTGTTTCTGAGCATCATATTTTGAAATGTAAGTGTAAGTTCCATGGAAGTCAACAAATGCTGGTCCTCAACAAATGTTTACAGTTAGAATTAGTAATTCCCTGAAGAAGAATCTTGAAAATGGCCACCAGAATGTACATATAAACTACATGTAAATATAGAGGCTGGAGAACATTACAGGGGAAGGAAAACTTTAGAGTAAACATAACAAAACTTTCATTAAGGATTTAACTGCTATGATTTTCAATCTTCCTCCAAACTGCTAGGGATCAGAGAATTGTGTGTCCTACCAATGGGCATGAAGCAATTTGAAACTAAAAAAGCTGAGGCAAGCCCAGAAATGTGGTATTGTCTTTTGAACAGTGGGAGAAAACTCAGGCAACTACTTTAGACAGTACCCTGGTCTTGGGGAAGCTCATAATTGAACCCTGACACATAGCTGACAGTTGGGGTCAGGGCAAGGGATGGAAAGAGTTCCAGAAAATGGAAAGGAAAGTTAAACCTTGGGAGGGACACAATTCTCCCCTTTCAGAGTACTGATCAAGGATCAGCTTCCTCCCCCTTCCTGTCTCTCCCCACACAGGAGCCCTATTCTTCTGTTTCATGAAAAGACCCTGTCCGTGAGCTGGCCACACAATTCACCGATCCTTAACAAATTGGAGGAAGATTGAAATCTTAGCGATTAAGTCTGACATTCAGGGTTGCAAAGTTTGACCCAAAAATGTAAGACGGTAATGAAAAAAAAAAAAAAAGATTTATTATGGCACCAGAGAAAAATAATGCACCTGAAAGACAGAGACATTCGTTTCCAGACATCAGAAGAATTTCCTGGCAGTTCGCAAGTTACCCAGCGGGTCTTTGCGGCAAGTGCCGTAGCCTCTGGAGACTGTGGAAAAAAAAAAAAAAAGTCGGTGTAATATCATGCTACTGTCACCAGCTTTGAACTAACCTTAAACTTGCCCCGCAAGAGGTAGGGTTGGGCCTGGGACGTGGATTCAACAAACCTGTGTACTCAAGTCAAAAGCAATTTTAGAAAACCAGAATTTCCTGGGATAGGTTATTTTCACGTTATTTCTAAACCCCTGCTTTTTAACATGTGGTCCCTGGGACCTTGAAAGCATTTTTTGAGAATCATTTTGCTTTACTATTGCCCTATTTATAGAATAGGAGTCCCTGGGTGGCGCAGTTAACCTGTCAGTTACTAACCAAAAGATTGGCAGTTACTACCCACACAGAAGCACCTCAAAAGAAAGGCCTGGTGATCTACTTTCAAAAGATCGCAGTCATTGAAAACCCTGTGGCCCACAGTTCCACTCTGACACACCTGGGGTTGCTGTGAGTCAGAACTGACCTGATAGCAACTGGTTTGGTTTACCAATACCCAGACAAATACAGCCAATAGAACTTCTCGTAAAATATGATAAAGTCTTAAAGTCAATGTCATAGATTCCTGAAAGCAGCACTTATGTGATGAAGCACCTTGGTGAGGGTCCCAGCACTCCTCCCTGGGTATCTGGGTTACCAGGTTGTCAGCTGAAGTTCTGGCAATGACCCAGTGATCGCTGGTTCCTCTGAGATAGGGGAATTGTTTTCTTAGAATTACTACGTTATGCTGAATTAAGCCAAAAGTATAAGGGATTGTTCACATTAAGCAAAAATTAAATTCTGTGATTTTGCCCTCTTTAAAATATACATATAACTAAAATACAACTGAACATCAATGGCAGACCAAAAGATAAAGAGGTCAAAGGGCAATATATAGGCTCCCACATTGCAAAGCCTCCAGCAAAAGAAGCTCAGAGCCATTCTCCTGGCTGGTTCCAGTGGGCTTTCTGTGGCTACCTCCATAGTCTTCCCTGTGTGTTCTGGCCTAACATATTTAAGATAATGAGGTAATATTCAGAGGAAAGGATGAGGAGCTCCCCAGAGCAAACCTTCAATGCTGTCTCTTTGATGTTAAGGGGCTTTAGAAGCTAGACAAAGGCTCTCTGTGTTAAGAGCAGGGTATATGCCATCTCCCCTACATAAATGTAGACCCCCATTTCTTTTGAAGGCCCGTCAGGTGGCAGGTCTCAAGATCGCATACTCAGGATGTATCTATCCACGTAGCTATTTGTCCCTTAGTTGGGTAGTTTGAAATTTAAAGCTGGGCGCCTATTAACAGGATTTTCTATTAGCAGGATTTACTCGCATTTCTCTGGAGACATCTAGTGGAGAAAGTGCAGCATAGCCTCTTCCCAAAAACATACCATCCATGACATTTTGATTAAAAAGATAATGAATATGAAATGATTGGAAACCCTGGTGGAGTAGTGGTTAAGTCCATGGCTGCTCAACCAAAAGGTCAGCAGTTCAAATCCACCAGGCGCTCCTTGGAAACTCTATGGGACAGTTCTACTCTGTCCTATAGGGTCACTATGAGTCGAAATCCACTTGACGGCAACGTGTTTATTTTGTTTTGTTTTGTGAAATGATTATGAAAAATTTCTTAGATATCTTAACACACATTTCAAAATGCTAAACAATTAAAGATGTATAACTGTCTCTATGTAAAGCCACTTAAAAAAGGTTCGAATTAGCCACAATAAAAAATGTAAAATCTGAATTAAAAAGTGAAACGTCCAGTTTTGCTTTTGAATGTATATGACTGAAAAATGATTTGCTTTACTTTTTATCTGAGTTGTTTTGGGCTTTTGTTGTTGTTGTTGTTTGTTATATGCTGACATAGAATAGTGACATGTGAATGAGAAATTGTGACTGAATTTTTCTCCATCAAAATAAGTATTTGAAATAATCACTTCAGCAGCCTACTTTCATGGTTACTCCCCTCATAATCACACACCCTTTATTTCTAACCTCTGATGCTCGTGACTGGTGACTCTGTGCCTTTCTTCTTCTCTGTCATTTGTGTCTGGATGAATTTGTTTCAGAGACAATTGTGTCTCTGAATTGTGTGAGAGGCAATTAAGAATCTAGTCATTATCCATAAATAACTCCCACCCATAAAAAACTTCCATCCCACCTCCTGTCTGTCAGTTTGTCATACTGTAGTGGCTTGTGTGTTGCTGTGATGCTGGAAGCTATGCCACCGGTATTTCAAGTACGAGCAGGGTCATCCATGGTGGACGAGTTTCAGTGGAGCTTCTAGACTAAGACAGACAAGGAAGAAGGACCTGGCAGTCTACATCTGAAAAAATTAGCCAGTGAAAACCTTATAAATACCAGTGCAACATTGTTGGATAAAGCCCTGGAAGATGAGCCCCTCAGGTTAGAAGACACTCAAAATACTACTGGGGAAGAGCTGCCTCCTCAAAGTAGAGCTGGCCTTAATGACGTGGATGGAGTCAAGCTTTCGGGACCTTCATTGCTGACATGTTATCAGGAGGGACCAGGTTACCAATGACATCTACTATCAGTTGACTGCAAGAAAAGGGATTGCCCTCATAACGTGGGTGAGCCTCATCCTATCAGCTGAAGGCCTTAAAAGGAAGAACTGAGATTTTCTGTAGAAGAATAAATCCTGCCTGAGCTTTCAGCCTGCAGGTCTGCTTTTACATTTTGAACTTACCAGTTTCCGTGATCACCCCATTTAATCCCTTAAAAAGATATAGATAAAGATATACAGATGGATACAGGTATGTAGATATATATCCTATTGTTACTCTGGAGAATCCTGACAAATACAATATGAGAATTACAAATGTGCAACTTTATATTTTTCCTCTTGTTTCCAGAGACACACATACTTTGGAGAAAGTGGAAATAGATGAGTCTTAAGGGGCCCAGGTCAAGTCTACGAGTGTGACCTCCCTAAGGACTTGGACGTCACAGTTTCCCAGGACACAATGAACAACAACAGAAAGGAAGGTGACCTGGTTAGAGGAAGCTCTGGGAGAAAACAAAACAAGAAACTACTCAAGTGGCCACAGACTAATTCTATGTTTCTTATTCAGAAAAAAAGAAGAAGAAAGAAAGAAGGCCTATAGTAGTTAAAAGAAACTTTGGTCTTTATATGAGAGAAAGATCTTTGATTCCTTGAATCTATTTTAAGCTTCGTAGAGGCACGCTCACGGTTGTACATTATTGCCTCTATCAAATCATTTTCAGTTTAAATAAACTCTCAGGTATGCAGACATTGGTCAAAATAACAATAGCACATCTTCACTACAGTGGTTTAAACGTACATTATCACTGTTAGCAATTCACAAACAAGGTAATATGGACTAGGAAAACCATTACTTTGTGTGGGGGCTGTTAGTGCAGGTGCAATAAGAAACTTTCCTTAATAGTCAAGCAGTGTAAAAACATAAAAACATAGGAGTTGTAAAATAAATAACTCTTCAGTCTGAAAAAGCATTTTGGGAACTTCATTTTGAAACTGATTATGTCAATTTTTCAGTCACATTTAAACATCTATGGCATACATTTTTACCATGTATGCCATAGATGTTTAAATGTGACTGAAAAATTGACATAATCAGTTTTTCTCCAATTTTGTTTTCTTTTCTTACAAGATTAACACCTAGAGGACAATTGAAAAGAATAAGCAACTCAGTTGTCCTGGTGGACCCATTTTGGACCTTTCTGCCTTGACAATAGCCCAGTTGAAGGGAGAGCGCTCAGTTAGTTTATCCGGGTCTTCTCCTTAACTATTACTGCCTAACACACCCTGCCAAGCTTAGTGGCATAAAATAGCAACCAACTTATTACACTGTCTGTGTGGGTCAGAGGTTCAGATAGTTCATAATGGCAATTGCATATAAGCTGTTCTGCTCCATGGTGGCTGAGGCTCAGCTGTGAGGAATGGTGGGTGATGCCCACGGCTGCCATCCGAAACACCTGGAACAGGAAAATCCACTTCTAAGATGACTTATTCACTCTCACTTCCACTACATCGTTAAGGATGACTGGAACAATCAGCCAGAGCACCTCCATGTGGCCTCTGTAGTATGGTGGCCTCAGAGTAGTTGAACATTTTACATGGCAGCTCAGTGATCCAGCAAACAAGGCGACCTATGCCCAGTCTTTTACCACCTAGCCTCAGAGGGCCCACAGTGATCTTCTGCCGAGTATGCTATTGGTTGAAATGGTCATAAGCCAGTCCAAATACAAGGGGAGGGGACATAGACTTCATCCCTTGACTGGATAATGATAAGAATATTTGTAGCCAAGAGGGATGACATTTAGACCCAGTGGCTCCTCGTAAACCTATAAATGCTTATGGAGTCCTCTAATCTATGGTTAAATTAGATACTGTATGTGGAAGTACTTTGATATCTGCCAAGTGCTTGCTATACATTTTATTCATTAAATCCATTTAAATTTATTTTAAGAAAACCATCAAGGTCCTACTAATGGTGCTCCATTTTTTTTTTGTTTTCCTGGATTGTCCTCTCCTTTAAAATATTTCAGCTTGGATTAAGTACAGTGTAAGGTATTCATTTCACTGGTTAATTCTTTTCAGAAATAGGCTGCTGGGTCCTTCTTCCTAGTCTGTCTTAGTCTGGAAGCTCAGCTGAAATCTGTCCTCCATGAGTGACCCTGGTAATATCTGAATACAGGTGGCATAGCTTCCAGCTTCACAGCAACATGCAAGCCCCCACAGTATGACAATCTGACAGACATGTGGTGGTTAAGGTTTTCACTGGCTAATTCTTTTCAATCCATGCTAAGCAAATAATCTGAGACCCTGGACTGTATGAAGAAGAACAGGGCATCAGGATTGGAAAAAGACTCATTAACAACCTGCGTTATGCAGATGACACAACCTTGCTTGCTGAAAGTGAAGAGGACTTGAAACACTTACTAATGAATGTCAAAGACCACAGCCTTCAGTATGGATTATGCCTCAACATAAAGAAAATAAAAATCTTCACAACTGGACCGATAACCAACATCACGATAAATGGAGAAAAGATTGAAGTTGTCAAGGACTTCATTTTACTTGGATCCACGATCAACAGCCATGGAAGCAGCAGTCAAGAAATCAAAAGACACATTGCATTGGGCAAATCTGCTGCAAAGGACCTCCTTAAAGTGTTGAAAAGCAAAGATGTCACCTTGAAGACTGAGGTGAGCCTAACCCAAGCCGTGGTATTTAGAATCAAATTGTATCATATGCATAGGAAAGCTGGACAGTGAATAAGGAAGACTGAATAATTGATGCCTTTAAATTGTGGTATTGGTAAAGAATATTGACTATACCATGGACTGCCAAAAGAACGAAGAAATCTGTCTTGGAAGAAGTACAACCAGAATGCTCCTTAAGAGCAAGGATGGTGAGACTGCGTCTTACATACTTTGGACATGTTGTCAGGAGGGATCGATTCCTGGAAAAGAACATCATGCTTGCTAAAGTACAGGGTCAGTGGAAAAGAGAAAGACCTTCAATGAGATGGATTGACACAGTGGCTGCAACAATGGGCTCAAACACAACGATTGTAAGGATGGTGCAGGAACAGGCAGTGTTTCATTCTGTGGTACATAAGGTCGCTATGAGTCAGAACCGACTCGAAGGATGCTTTGAAATTTTGGAAAGGAAAAGACTTATAAGGATGAAAGAAACTTTAGAAAGTGTTTTGAAAATCAGGAACAGAATTCTAAACTGGATGACTTTAAAATTTGAACATCATATTGCAATTATGGAAACCCTGGTAGCATAGTGGTTAAGTGTTATGGCTGCTAACCAAAAGGTCAGCAGTTCACATCTACCAGACACTCCTTGGAAACTCTATGGGGTAGTTCTACTTTGTCTTATAGGGCCACTATGAGTTGGAATCGACTCAACGGCAACAGGTTTGGTTTGGTTTTGGTTATTGCAGATTTAAATGCCTGACCTCTAGTGGTTGCAGCTAATTCTTGCAACTGTAAATTGTTACATGTTTCTTAGAGACACTTCTTCAGCAAGGTAAAAGAGAAAGAAAAATAAACATTACTCAATGGCTGGATGAGAATGGCTATAGTATGTGAAATATTAGGATATAAGGAGATAAAAATAGTATACAGATTATGGGCCATAGGGTCACTATGAGTTGGAATCAACTCCATGGAACACAGCAACAACAACAAATACATTATGTGATTGTCTTGTGGTAACTTTATGAATATAGGTCCTCTCTCTCCCTCTCTCTGTCTCTATCTCTAGGTCTCCCTCCTCTTCTCCTCCGTTTTCTTCTCTCTCTCTTTTGCTCCTCACCTCCAATCTTTACATACGTAGGAAATACAACTTGGACAGATTAGAAAGCTGAATCTTCTAGGGAAGAGTGCTTTGGGATAAGGGTTACTGTGCATAAACTGTTGCTGCTGTTGTTGTTGTTACGTACCATCGAGTTAGCTCTGACTCATAGAGACCCTATGCACAACAGAATGAAACACTGCCTGGTCCTGAGCCACCCTTACAATCGTTGTTATGCTTGAGCTCATTGTTGCAGCCACTGTGTCAATCCACCTCGTTGAGAGTCTTCCTCTTTTCCACTGACCCTGTACTCTGCCAAGCATGATGTCCTTCTCCAGGGACTGATCCCTCCTGACAACATGCCCAAAGTATGTAAGATGCAGTCTTTCCACCCTTGCTTGTAAGGAGCATTCTGGTTGCACTCCTCCTAAGACAGATTTGTTCGTTCTTTTGACAGTCCATAGTATAGTCAATATTCTTCGCCAACGCCACAATTCAAAGGCCTCAATTGTTCTTCGATCTTCCTTATTCATTGTCCAGCTGTCACATGCATATGATGTGACTGAAAATACCCTGGCTTGGGTCAGGTGCACGTTAGTCTTCAGAGTGACACCTTTGCTCTTCAACACTTTATAGTGGTCCTTTGCAGCAGATTTACCCAATGCAATGTGTCGTTTGATTTCTTGACTGCTGCTTCCATGGCTGTTGATTGTGGATCCAAGTAAAATGAAATCCTCGACAACTTCAATCTTTTCTCTGTTTATAATGATGTTGCACATTGGTTCAGTTGTGAGGATTTTTGTTTTCTTTATGCTGAGTTGCAATCCATACTGAAGGCTGTGGTCTTTGATCTTCATTAGTAAGTGCTTCAAGTCCTCTTCACTTTCAGCAAGCAAGGTTGTGTCATCTGTATAATGCAAGTTGTTAATGAGTCTTCCTCCAGTCCTGATGCCCTGTTCTTCGTCGTATAGTCCAGCTTCTCGTATTATTTGCTCAGTGTTACAGATTAAATAGGTATGGTGAAAGAATACAACCCTGATGCACACCTTTCCTGACTTTAAACCAATCAGTATCCCCTTGTTCTGTCCAAACAACTGCCTCTTGATCTATGTACATGTTCCTCATGAGCACAATTAAGTGTTCTGGAATTCCCATTCTTCAGAATGTTATCCGTAATTTGTTATGATCCACACAGTCGAATTCCTTAGCATAGTCAATAAAACACAGGTAAACATCTTTCTGGTATTCTCTGCTTTCAGCCAGGATCCATCTGACATCAGCAATAATATCCCTGGTTCCACGTTCTTTTCTGAAACCGGCCTGAATTTCTGGCAGTTCCCTGCTGCAGCCATTTTTGAATGATCTTCAGCAAAATTTTGCTTGTGTGTGATATTAATGATATTCTTCTATAAATTCCACATCCGGTTGGATCACCTTTCTTAGGAACAGGTGTAAATATGAATCTCTTCCAGTCAGTTGGCCAGGAACTTCCATATTTCTTGGCATAGACGAGTGAGCACGTCCAGCGCTGCATCTGTTTGTTGAAACATCTCAATTGATATTCCATCAATTCCTGGAGCCTTGTTTTTCGCTAATGTTTTCAGAGCAGCCTGGAATTCTTCCTTCAGTACCATCTGTTCCTGATCATATGCCACCTCTTGAAATGGTTGAAAATCGACTAATTCTTTTTGGTATAATGACTCTGTGTATTCTTTCCATCTTCTTTTGATGCTTCCTGTGTTGTTTAATGTTTTCCCCATAGAATCCTTCACTATTGCAACTCGAGGCTTGAATTTTTTCTTCCGTTCCTTCAGCTTGAGAAACACTGAGCACTTTCTTCCCTTTTGGTTTTCCATCTCCAGGTCTTTGCACGTGTCATTATAATACTTTACTTTGTCTTCTCGAGCCTCCCTTTGAAATCTTCAGTTCAGTTCTTTTACTTCATCAATTCTTCCTTTTGCTTTAGCTGCCTGACGTTCAAGAGCAAGAGTCAGAGCCTCCTCTGACATCCATCTTGGTCTTTTCTTGCTTTCCTGTCTTTTTAATGACCTCTTGCTTTGTTCATGGATGATGTCCTTCCACAACTCGTCTGGTCTTCAGTCACTAGTGTTCAAGGCATCAAATCTATTCTTCAGGTGGTCACTAAATCCAGGTGGGATATACTCAAGGTCATATTTTGGCTCTCGTGGACTTGCTCTGATTTTCCTCAGTTTCAGCCTGAACTTGCATATGAGCAATTGATGGTCTGTTCCACAGTTGGCCCCTGGCCTTGTTGTGACTGATGATATTGAGCTTTTTCATCATCTCTTTCCACAGATGTTGTGAATTTGATTTTTCTGTGTTTCATCTGGGGAGGTCCATGTAGTCACGTGAAAGAAGGTATTCGCAATGAAGAAGTCATTGGTCTTGCGAAATTCTATCATTCGATCTCCAGCATTGTTTCTATCACCAAGGCCATATTTTCCAACTATTGATCCTTCTTCTTTGTTTCCAACTTTTGCATCCCAATCTCCAGTAATTATCAATGCATCTTGATTGCATGTTCGATCAATTTCAGACTGCAGCAGCTGATAAAAATCTTCTCTTTCTTCGTCTTTGGCCCTAATGGTTGGTGCATATATTTGAATAATAGTCATATTAACTGGTCTTCCTTGTAGGTGTATGGATATTATCCTATCGCTGACAGGGTTGTACTTCAGGATAGATCTTGAAAAGTTCTTTTTGATGATGAATGCAACACCATTCCTCTTCAAGTTGTCATTCCCAACATAGTGGACTGTATGATTGTCTGATTCAAAATGACCAATTCCAGTCCATTTCAGCTCACTAATGCCTAGGATATCGATGTTTATGCATTCCATTTCATTTTTGACGATTTCCTATTTTCCTAGATTCATACTTCGTACATTCCAGTTTCCGATTATTAATGGATGTTTGCAGCTCTTTCTTCTCATTTTGAGTTGAGCCACATCAGCAAATGAAGGTTCCAAAAGCTCTACTCCATCCATGTCATTAAATTCAACTCTACTTTGAGGAGGCAGCTCTTCCCCAGTCATCTTTTGAGTGACTTCTAACCTAGGGGGCTCATCTTCCAGCACTATATCAAACAATGTTCCCCTGCTATTTGTAAGGTTTTCACTGGCTAATGCTTTTCAAAGTAGAGTGTCGGGTCCTTCTTCCTATTCTGTCTTATTCTGGAAGCTCAGCTGAAACCTGTCTTCTATGGGAGACCCTGCTGGTATCTGAATATTGGTGGCATACCTTCCAGCATTGCAGCAACATGAATGCCCCCACACTATGAGAAACTGACAGGCACGTGGGGGATAAATAAACTAGGGACCTAGAAATCACAAAAATATTGACTAAATGATAAGATTGTGGTAGAGGTAATAGCAGTGATGGTGGTTATGATGGTAAAAGTATTCACAGAATCAGCAAGAGCTGACAAAATTGATCACTTTCTGTATGTCAGATACTGCACTAAGTGCTTATGCATTATCTTATTTAATCCTTGCAACAACTTATGAAATAAGACTTTTATCCTTTCATTAATAGGTGAGAACACTAGGAAGAATAGGTAACTTACCTAAGATTATGCATCTAAAAGAACAAATCAAACCCATTGCTGACTACTAGCGACCCTGTAGGACAGAGTAGAACTGCCCTGTAGGGTTTCCAAGGAGTGGCTGGTGGATTTAAACTGCTGACTTTTTGGTTAGCGGCCAAGCTGTTAAACACTGCACCACCAGGGCCCCAGAAGATTATGGGTCTAGTAACTGATAAACCAGGATTCATACTCTGCCTAATCCAGAGGCAATATATTTGTTGATCATCCCATTATTAAATTTTCAGTCTTTAAATATTTATTAACTAATTCATTAGTTTAAGAACATACTGTAGAGAGTTTCATATACTAGGCATCGCATAGCCTAACCATCAAATACTAGAATCCTAGTCTTGGCTTTGTTTTTGATAGAATCCAGTATCTTTATTCTAGCTTTTGTGATTGCGGTGCAGTGGATCACTCTCATATGGCTTTTCTCGCTATGTTCTTGTAACTTCCACCAAATGGGATTAAAATGATTGGGTACCCATTGCCATGGAGTCAATTCTGACTCATAGTGAGACTATACAAACAAGGTAATTTTGGCTCACCAAGGGTATTGAATAGCTTGTTAAAATGCAAATAAGCTCATGGTACCCATGTGGGGGTGGGTCGACGTGAATAAGATCTATAGAACACCAACAAGGAAATTGATCAGTTTTGCCATACTGCTAGGCTTAAAATGAGCCATCCCACTTCTGGCCAACTTGGTGCCATAGACAGAAGCACCATGAAGTTCCTCCACAGCAAAGACACCCAAAACTAAGCAAAACAGAGACAAACATCAGTCCTGGAACCCAAAGGGTCAAATGAAGAGATAAAGAACTCAGTCAAGCACCAAATGGAATAAGAAACTGACAAAAAAGAGAGAGAAAACAGAGGAGAGATATGTGCGGAGGTCCCCTATCATCTAATGCAGCACGAAATTGCCATCTTGGACTCCTGTCAGAGACTGGCAGACAGGGTGCACAGGAGAGCAGTTTCATGGAGCTTCCAGCGGGAAACAGAGAACCTGGTAACCAGCAATACATGTTTTCCCACCCCCCATCATCTCCCGCTGCTTTACCTCCGTGCTTCCTGGCTGGCGGTGGTGGCTCAGCTGGCTGGGAGGTGCTGCTTGGATTTGCCCCAACCATGTAAGAGATTGGTGGACAGGGAGTACAGGAAAGCATCTTCATGAAGATCCCAGCAGGAGACAGAGCACCCGGCAAACAGTGATGTACACTTTCCTAGACCCCACACTTCTCCCCCTCCAACTTCGGCCTTCTTTGCTTCCCACCAGCTGCAGTCTCTTGGCCCAGGGTCACTTGGATTCACCTCACCCATACTGAGTGCCATTTTTCTGTTGCTGGTGTTGTTTCTTCTATTTCTTTTGGTTTCCTACGTGCCTCCCACCATCTCCCCCTACTTTTTCTCAAACACCTGGGCCTGTGTGCCATCTTTCCTTACTCTTGAAAGGCTGCGAAGCAACAATCAACTGTGGAACCACTGCCCTGGCCCACAACACCACACTGATGGGATCCCCAAGGCTTTTTTTTTTTTTTTTTTTTTTGCTTTGTTTTGTTTTGCTCTGTTTTGTTTTGTTTGTGTGTTTGTTTTCTTTTTCTTTTCATGGCTTGGGAACCCCTTCTAGCCAGGATGAACTGCACACCTTAGGAGCCACTCCTCCAATCTGTGCAGCTGCATAGGTGGGATTCCGGGGGGATTTCTTCTTCTTTTTTTTTTTTCTCTTTTCCCCTTTTTGTCTTTCTTCATTTCTCAGTTCTTGCCTCTCTATACTTCTTTTCTTGTCTCCTGAATACCTGGCACTGTGTGATATCTACACCCCCTCTAGCCATGTTATTTTGCGCAACCGGAAGCCACCTCCCTGGTTTTGCAGCCTCACCAGTGGGAGCACTGGGGGCTTTTCTTTCTTTCTTCCAAATTTTTACTAGTAATTTTTTCCTTCCCCCCCCTTTTTTCTTTTAGTTTTTCTCCATTTCTCAGTTTCTCATCTGTCCACTCCAGTGGTAAGCTCCCTTAGAATTCTTTTTGTGTGTGTTTGTTTCTTTGTTTTTGGCTCCTGTTTGTCTCTCCTCTTCCCCATACCCATATTAGCTCCACACGTAACAACCTCCCACCTCCTTTTGCACAGACATGGCTAACTGGAACCTGAGTGGCACTGATTCCTGGCCCACTCTGTCAGCCCCAGTACATGCCACAAACAACCTATCACACCTCCTCCCCTTCAGCTGGACCTGCTCTGCTGCATCTTAGCTAAACAACTGGCCATGCCCACTGGGCAAGTATTTGAAAAGTATAACGACCAAAGAAAAGTAAACAACAAAGAACATACAACCTACCTGCTCAGACATAACCAAATAAAACAAAAAAGCAGGATGAAACAAACAGGTTTACAATCAATAAACAAAGAAAATAACTACTAAATTTTCTGAAGACAGCAGATAATGTCAAAACATATTAAAAAAACAGGACAAGATGGTTCCAGTAGGCACCCAAAATAAAACATCAGATAACTTTCCAGTAGAAGAAAAGGCACTAGAACTACCTGATAGGTCATTGAAATGTCTGATATTCATAGCTATCCAATAACTGAAGCAAAAAGCCAGCCAAAATGAGGGAAAAAAAGACAAATTAATGGAAAAGACAGACAAATTCATGGAAATTACACACCAAAAAATGGAAGAATTCAGGAAAATAATACAGGAGCAAATGCCAAAATAAATTCGCAACTAGACATCATACAAAAACAACAATTAGAAATCCAAAAGATAAACAAAGAGATTTCATAAATGGACAGTGTCATAGAAGGGCTGAGGAGCAGGTTTGAAATGATGGAAGACAGGATCAGCGAAATTGAAGACAAACACTTGTATACAACTCTGAGGAAAACTCTGAAAAAGAATTAAACCCTGAACATTACCTGGGATACAATCAAAAGCGAAAATTTATGAGTAATCGGAATTCCAGAACAGGGGGAAAAACGGAAAACACAGAAAGAATCATTGAAGAATTGCTGACAGAAAACTTCCCTAAAATCATGAAAGATGAAAAGCTGATCATCCAAGAAGCTCAACGAACCCCACATAGGATAGGAACCAAAAGAAAGTCACCAAGACATGTCATAATCACACGAGCTAAAACCAAAGACAAAGAAAAAATTCTCAGGACAGCTTGAGAAATGCAGAAAGTCACATACAGAGGAGAGGCACAATAAGACTATGCTCTGATTATTTGGTAGAAACCAAGAAGGCAAGAAAGAAATGGAATGACTTATATAAAACCTTGAAAGAAAAAAAATTGCTGAACAAGAATAATATATCCTGTAAAACTCTCATTCAAATATGATGGTGAAATTAGGACATTTCCAGACAAATAGAAATTAAGGGAATATGTAAAAACCAAAACAAACATACAAGAATTTTAAAGGGAGTTTAGGGTGCAAGATTGTACCAGCCATATATCAACCTAGGAAACAAACTCTCAAGGACTACTCAAAAACAAAAGAATTACAACAGGGAAGCAGAGAGGTTAATCTGTAAATGACAACAATGTCAGAACAATAAAAGAGGGAATGAATGGTGTAGGTGTAGAAATTTCTAATGGAGAGGAAGGTAAGGGGATACCAAGTAATAACAGACTGGTTCAAACCTAGGAAGATCAGCGTAAATTTCAAGGTAACCACAAAGAAAATTAGCAAACCTACTCATCAAAATAAAGAAGAAAAATATGAAGTCTCAATAAAAACAAAGTCCAGAAAACAAAAGAAATATACAAACAAAAGGCATTCATGAGAGTAAAATAAACAATGAAAATGTCAGCACCACAAAAAAAAGCACTACGAAATGACAGCAATAAACTCACACCTATCAATAACTACACTGAATGTAAATGGCCTAAATGCATTCATAAAGAGACAGAGTGACATAATGGATTAAAAAAACAGGATCCATCAATATACTTTCTACAAGAGACACCTTAGAAACAAAGATGTAAATTTATTAAAAATCAAAAGATGAAAAATATATATCAAGCAAATAACTACCAAAAAAGAGCAGGAGTGGCAATATTAATTTCAGATAAAATAGATTTTAAATCAAAATCCACCATAAAAGACAAAGAAGGGCACTATATACTGATTAAAGAGATGATCAACCATGAAGACTTAACCATGTTAAACACCTATGTCCCCAACGACAGGGCTCCAAAATACAGAAAACAAACTCAGCATGAAAGAGTGGAATTGATAGTTCCACAATAATAGTAGGTGACTTCAACACACCACTCTTGGTAAAGGACAGAACATCTAGAAAGAAACTCAACAAAGACACAGAAGAGTTAAGGGGCACAATCAGCCAACATGACCTCACAGAATATATAGAACATTCCACCCAACAGCTGCAAGGTATGTATCCTTTTCCAATATATATGGAACATTCTCCAGAATAGACCACATCCTAGGCCACAGAGCAACCCTCAACAAAATCCAAAACATTGAGATAAAACAAAGTATCTTGTCTGACCACATAACACCCTCAAAAAACCCAGTGCCGTCGAGTAGATTCCAACTCGTAGCGACCCTATGGGACAGAGTAGAACTGCCCAATAGAGTTTCCACAACACCATCAAAGTAGAAATTAACAACAGGAAGAGAAAGGAAAAAAATTAATTACATGGAAACTGAATAACTACCTGCTTAAAAAACCCTGGGTAATAGGAGAAATCAGAGATGGAATAAAAAAATTCCTAGTATCAGAGGAGGAGCCAAGATGGCGGAATAGACAGACGCTTCCAGTGAGCCCTCTTTACAACAAAGACCCAAAAAACAAGTGAAACGAGTATATTTGTGACAAGCTAGGAGCCCTGAGGATCAAAGGCAAGCTTAGACAACAAACTGAGGGGCAGGGGAAGGAAGAGACTGTTCAGAGGCAGAGAGGAGTTACCGGACCTGAATCGCGGGGAGCCCTCAGGCACCATTTCCAGAGAGGTGGTGGTGGCGGTGGTGGCGGTGGCAGCGGTGGCGGTGGTGACAGCTGAATGGTACTAGCGTTCGGACACAGTTTCCTCAGGGAGAAGCAGCCAGCTACACAGCCCACTCTCACCTCCAGAACCTGAGGAGAATGGCACTCTCAGCAAAATTAAGTGCGTGCGTATATTTTACTGTGCCCCCAACCCGAAGCCAGGCTCAGCGCCTCAATCCCTGGGCCTGAGATAGACTGTGGTGAGCACCTAGAGCCATCCTCCCGGCCTTGGGGAAGAAAAAATTTGCAACTGGGGGGAAAAGATAATTTGCTACCTCCATTAACTGGGGGAGCTCAGGACAGAATCGGCTCCTGTCCAGGCATAAACCGTCCACGGAACTTAAGCACTTTCCCTTCTGCATGGACCTGTGTGGGCCTATTTCGGGACAATAGGCCTTTGTTGGCACACTCCAACCATTTCAGCTGTGCGGTGGAGAGGTGGGTGTCTGATGTTTGACATTTCTTTGCCTATTAAACAAGGTCCTCACCTACCCACATCAGGGACCAAAGCACTGGAAGCTCCACCCAGGTCACCCAGCCACCCGAAACAGGGGTCCAGAGAAAACTGGTACCTCCCAGTCCTTACAACCAAAAACTTTGGGTGCCCATGGTCCCTCTGCAGAACCCACCCACCAGCATGCTCTAGGGAATAGAGATGCATTTTCCTCAGACACACTTGGGGCTAGGTTCTCAGTCCCCTGCCCTGTTCAGAGCGTGATCCCCTGCTGCAATCAGATACTGGTATATACACCAATCACCCCTGCCCCTCCAAGACCGTAGGACAGAGCCTGTACCACACACTTGATGATCACCTACCTGGAAACCTGAGCTGAATTCATACAAGAAAACTGAGTGGACTCCCAGACTGACATACCTCATAACAGCTCTAGACAGCTGGGAACACAACACCAGAGCTCCAAAGGCAAAAACAATCAAGCTAGCTCATTCAAGTAGCCCACAGGGGTATACCAAAACAAAATAAAGCAAGCAGCTACAACACAGTAAGCAAGCATAAATGAATACAATAACTTAGAGATGGCTCAGAGAAAACAGTCAATATTAAGTCACATAAAGAAACAGACCATGATCACCTCAACAAGCTCTCAAAACAAAGAACCCAGGGACCCTCCAGATGAAAGTGCATTCCTGGAATTACGAGGTGCAGAATACAAAATTTCAATATACAGAACCCTTCAAGACATCAGGCAGGAAATGAGGCAATATGCAGAACAAGCCAAGGAACACACAGATAAAGCAACTGAAGAAATTAGAAAGATTATTCAGGAACATAATGAAAAGTTTAATAAGCTGGAAAAATCCACAGATAGACAGCAATGAGAAATTCAGAAGATTAACAATAAAATTACAGAATTAGACAACTCAGTAGAAAGTCAGAGGAGCAGAAGTGAGCAAGTAGAAGCTAGAATTTCTGAACTCGAAGATAAATCACTTGGCACTAATATATTTGTAGAAAAATCAGATAAAAAAATTTAAAAAAATGAAGAAAGCTTAAGAATCATGTGGGATTCTAACGAGAAAAATAACCTACGAGTGATTGGAGTACCAGAACAGGGAGGGATAACAGAAAACACAGAAAAAATTGTTGAGGATTTGTTGTCAGAAAACTTCCCTGATATTGTGAAAGATGAGAAGATATCTATACAAGATGCTCATCGAACTCCACATACGGTAGATCTTAAAAGAAAGTCACCAAGACATATTATAATCAAATTACCAAAACCACAGATAAAGAGAGAATTATAAGATCAGTGAGGGATAAACGAAAAGTCACCTACAAAGGAGAGCTAATAAGAATGAGCCTGGACTACTCGACAGAAACCATGCAGGGAAGAAGGCAATGGGATGACATACTTAAAAAATTGAAGGAAAAAAATTGCCTGCCAAAAATCATATATCCATCAAAACTGTCTCTTAAATATGAAGGTGAAATTACAATATTTCCAGATAAACACAAGTTTAGGGAATTCGTAAAAACCAAACCAAAGCTACAGGAAATACCAAAGGGAGTTCTTTGGTTAGAAAATCAATAATATCAGGTATCAACCCAAGACTAGAACACTGGGCAGAGCAACCAGAACTCAATCCAGACAGGGAAATCGAAAAACACAAAGCAAGATTTAAAAAAAAAAAAAGCCCAAAACAGGGTAAAGGAGACACTACTATATAAAAGAAGGCAACATTAAAAAAATTAAGAGGGACTAAGAAATGTAATCATACACCTTCCACATGGACAGGGAGATATGGCGGTACAAAGAAATAAAAGTTAGTTTTAAATTTAGAAAAATAGGGGTAAATAATAAGGTAACCACAAAGGAGACAAACTATCCTACTCATCAAAATAAAATACAAGGGAAAAACAGAGATTCAGCAGAAACAAAACCAACAACAAATATGAGGAAAAGACAATAGAAAAAGAATCTACTCACCACATAAAATCAAGTGGGAAAAAGAAACTGCCAACACACAAAAAAAAAACATCAAAACGATAGCACTAAATTCATACCTATTCATAACTACCCTGAATGTAAATGGACTAAATGCACCAATAAAGAGATGGAGAGTGGCAGAAAGGATTAAAAAACAGGATCCATCTATAAGGTGCCTACAAGAGAAACACCTTAGACTTAGAGACACAAACAAACTAAAACTCAAAGGATGGAAAAAAATATATCAAGCAAACAACAATCAAAAAAGAGCAGGAGTGGCAATATTAACTTCGGACAAAACAGACTTTAAACATAAATCCATCTTAAAGGATAAGGAAGGACACTATAAAATGATTAAAGGGACAATACACCAAGAAGATATAACCATATTAAATATTTATGCACCCAATGACAGGGCTGCAAGATACATAAAACAAACCCTATCAGCATTGAAAAGTGAGATAGACAGCTCCACAATAACAGTAGGAGACTTCAACACACCAATTTCGGTGAGGGACAGGACATCCAGAAAGAAGCTCAATAAAGACACGGAAGATCTAAATGCCACAATCAACCAACCTGACCTCGTAGACATATACAGAACACTCCATACAACAGCAACCAAGTATATTTTATTTTCTAGTGCACATGGAACATTCTCTAGAACACACCACATAATAGGTCATAAAGCAAGCCTTAGCAGAATCCAAAACATTGAAATATTACAAAGCATCTTCTCTGACCATAAGGCCATAAAAGTGGAAATCAATAACAGGAAAAGCAGGGAAAAGAAATCAAACACTTGGAAACTGAACAATACCCTGCTCAAAAAAGACTGGATTATAGAAGACATTAAGGATGGAATAAAGAAATACAAAGAATCCAATAAGAACGAAAACTCTTCCTATCAGAACCTTTGGGACACAGCAAAAGCAATGCTCAGAGGCCAATTTATAACAATAAATGCACACATCCAAAAAGAAGAAAGGGCCAAAATTAAAGAATTATCCCTACAACTTGAACAAATAGAAAGAGAGCAACAAAAGAGACCCACAGGCACCGGAAGAAAACAAATAATAAAAATTAGAGCTGAACTAAATGAAATAGAAAACAGAAAAACATTTGAAAGAATTAACAAGACCAAAGCTGGTTTTTTGAAAAATAAAAAAAAATTGATAAACCACTGGCCAAACCGACAAAAGAAAAACAGGAGAAGAAGGAAATAACCAAATAAGAAATGAGATGGGCGATATTACAACAGACCCAACTGAAATTAAAAGAATCATATCAGATTACAATGAAAAACTATACTCAAACAAATTTAAAAACCTAGAAGAAATGAATGAATTCCTAGAAACACACTACCTACCTAAACTAACACAAACAGAGGTAGAACAACTAAATAGGCCCATAACAAAAGAAGACGTTGAAAAGGTAATCAAAAAACTCCCAACAAAAAAAAGCCCTGGTCCGGACGGCTTCACTGCAGAGTTCTACCAAACTTTCAGAGAAGAGTTAACACCACTCCTACTAAAGGTATTTCAAAGCATAGAAAAGGATGGAATGCTACCAAACTCATTCTATGAAGCCACCATATCCCTGATACCAAACGAGGTAAAGACACCACAAGAAAAGAAAATTACAGACTTATATCCCTCACGAATGTAGATGCAAAAATCCTCAAAAAAATTCTAGCCAATAGAATTCAACAACATAAAAACAATTAATGTAATCCACCACATAAATAAACCAAAAGACAAGAATCACATAATTTTATCAATTGATGCAGAAAAGGCATTTGACAAAGTTCAACACTCTTTTATGATAAAAACTCTCAGGAGAATTGGCATAGAAGGAAAATTCCTCAACATAATAAAGGGCATTTATACAAAACCAACAGCCAACGTCACCCTAAATGGAGAGAGCCTGAAAGCATTCCCGCTGAGATCAGGAACCAGACAAGGATACCCTTTATCACCACTCTTATTCAACATTGTGCTGGAAGTCCTTGCCAGAGCAATTAGGCTAGACAAAGAAATAAAGGGCACCCAGATTGGCAAGGAAGAAGTAAAAGTATCTCTATTTGCAGATGACATGATCTTATACACAGAAAACCCTAAGAAATCCTCCAGAAAACTACTGAAACTAACAGAGGAGTTCAGCAGAGTATCGGGATACAAGATAATTATACAAAAATCAGTTGGATTCCTTAAAAAAAAAAAAAATCAGTTGGATTCCTCTACACCAACAAAAAGAACATCGAAGAGGAAATCACCAAATCAATGCCATTTACAGTAGCCCCCAAGGAGATAAAATACTTAGGAATAAATCTTACCAGAGATGTAAAAGACTTATACAAAGAAAACTACACTACACTTCTGGAAGAAACCAAAACAGACTTACATAAGTGGAAGAATATCCCTTGCTCATGGATAGGAAGACTTAACATAAAAATGTCTATTCTACCAAAAGTGATCTATACATTTAATACAATTCTGATCCAAATCCCAACGACATTCTTTAATGAGATGGAGGAACAAATCACCAACTTCATATGGAAGGGAAAAGGCCCCAGATAAATAAGGCATTATTGAAAAAGAAGAACAAAGTGGGAGGCCTTACTTTACCTGATTTTAGAACCTATTATACTGCCACAGTAGTCAAAACAGACCGGTACTGGTGCAACAACAGATACATGGACCAATGGAACAGAATTGAGAATCCAGACATAAATCCATCCACATATGAGAGGTTGATATTTGACAAAGGCCCCAAAATGGTTAAATAGGGAAAAGAAAGTCTTTTTAACAAATGGTGCTGGCATAACTGCATATCCATCTGCAAAAAAAATGAAACAAGACCCATGCTTCACTCCATGCACAAAAACTAACTCAAAATGGATCAAAGACCTAAATATAAAATCTAAAATGATAAAGATCATGGAAGAAAAAATAGGGACAACGTTAGGAGCCCTAATACATGGCATAAACAGTATACAAAACTTTATAAAGAATGTCGAAGAAAAACTGGATAACTGTGAGCTCCTAAAAATCAAGCACTTATGCTCATCCAAAGACTTCACCAAAAGAGTAAAAAGATTACCTACAGACTGGGAAAAAGTTTTTAGCTATGACATTTCTGATCAGCGCCTGATCTCTAAAATCTACATGATACTGCAAAAACTCAACAGCAAAGAGACAAATAAAAACCCAATTAAAAAACGGGCAAAAGGTATGAATAAACCCTTCACTAAAGAAGACATTCAGGTAGCTAACAGATATATGAGGAAATGTTCACAATCATTAGCTATTACAGAAATATAGGTCAAAACTACAGTGAGATTTCATCTCACTCCAACAAAAAAAAAATAATAATTTTTTTTTTCAAGGCTGGCATTAATCCAAAAAACACAAAATGGTAAATGTTGGAGAGGCTGTGGAGAGAATGGAAAACTTCTACACTACTGGTGCGAATGTCAAATGGTACAACCACTTTGGAAATCAATTTGGCGCTTCCTTAAAAAGCTAGAAATGGAACTACCATACAATCCAGCAATCCCACTCCTTGGAATATATCCTAGAGAAATAAGAGCCTTTACACGAACAGATATATGCACACCCATGTTCATTGCAGCACTGTTTACAATAGCAAGAAGCTGGAAGCAACCAAGATGCCCATCAACGGATGAATGGATAAATAAATTATGGTATATTCACACAATGGAATACTACGCATCAATAAAGAACAGTGAGGAAACTGGGAAACATTTCATAACATGGAGGAATCTGGAAGGCATTATGCTTAGTGAAATTAGTCAGTTGCTGAAAGACAAATAATGGATAAGACCACTATTATAAGAACTTGAGAAATAGTTTAACCTGAGAAGAAAACATTCTTTTGTGCTTACGAGAGGGGGGAGGGAGGGAGAGTAGGAGAGGGGTATTCACTGATTAGATAGTAGATAAGAACTACTTTAGGTGAAGGGAAAGACAGCATGCAATACAGCGGAGGTCAACACAATTGAACTAAACAAAAAGCAAAGAAGTTTCCTGAATAAACTGAATGCTTCAAAGGCCAGCGTAGCAGGGGCAGGGGACTGGGGACCACAGTTTCAGGGGCCATCTATGTCAATCGGCATAATAAAATCTATTAAGGAAACATTCTGCATCCCACTTTGAAGAGTGGGGTCTGGGGTTTTAAACACTAGCAAGCAGCCATCTAAGATGCATCAATTGGTCTCATCCCACCTGGATCAAAGGAGAATGAAGAACACCAAGGACACAAGGCGATTACGAGCCCAAGAGATAGAAAGGGCCACATGAACCAGAGACTACATCATCCTGAGACCAGAAGAACTAGATGGTGCCTGGCTACAACTGATGACTGCCCTGACAGGGAACACAACAGAGAACACCTGAGGGAGCAGGAGAGCAGTGGGACGCAGACCACAAATTCTCATAAAAGCAGACTTAATGGTCTGACTGAGGCTAGAAAGACCCCGGTGGTCATGGCCCCCAGACCTTCTGTTGGCCCAGGACAGGAACTATTCCTGAAGCTAACTCTTCAGGCATGGATTGGACTGGACAATGGGTTGGATAGTGATGCTGGTGAGGAGTGACCTTCTTGGATCAGGTAGAGACTTTTGACTATGTTGGCATCTCCTGCCTGGAGGGGAGATGAGAGGGTGGAGGGGGTTAGAAGTTGACAAAATGGACACAAAAAGAGAGAGTGGAGGGAGGGAGCAGGCTGTCTTATTAGAGGGAGAGTAATTGGGAGTGTGTAGCAAGGTGTATATGGGTTTTTGTGTGAGAGACTGACTTGATTTGTAAAGTTTCACTTAAAGCAGAATAAAAATCATAAAAAATAAAAAATTCCTAGAATCAAACAAGAATATAAACACATCATACAAAAACTTATGGGACACAGCATAGGCAGTGCTTAGAGGTCAATTTATAGCAACAGATGCACACATCAAAAAGAAGAAAGGGACAAAATCAAAACATTAGTTACACAACTTGAACAATTAGAAAGGCAACAACTACAGAAGCCGACAGCCACCAAATAAAAGGAAAAAGAAAGATCAGAGCAGAAATAAATGAAATAGAGAATAGAAAACCTATAGAATCGACAAAAGCAAAAGTTGGTTCTTTAAAAGGATCAACAAAATCAACAAACCACTGGCCAAACTGACAAAAGAAAAACACAAGAGGACACAAATAATCCAAATAAGAAATGAAATGGGGGACCTTACAACAGACCCATCTGAAATAAAAAGGATCATAACACATTATTATGAAAAGCTATGCTCCAACAAGTTTGAAAACCTAGAGGAAATGGGCAAATTTCTAGAAACTCACTGCCTATCCAAACTAACACAAAATGATGTTGAAAATCTGAACAGACTAAATCTGAACAGTGTTTAAAGGTAATTTAAACACTACCAAGAAATAAAACCCTGACCCAGATGGCTTTACTGGAGAATTCTATGAAATATTCAGAGAAGAACTTATGCCAGTAGTACTCAAACTATTTCAGAGCACAGAAAAGGAAACGATACTTCTGAATTCATTCTATGAAGCCAGCATAACCCTGATACCAGAAGAAGACACCACAAAAAAAGAAAATTATTGACCAATATCTCTCATGAATATAGGTGCAATCTAACCGATAGAATTCAGCATCATATCAAAAAAATAATATACCATGACCAAGTAGGATTCATACGAGACATGCAAGGACAGTTTAACATTAGAAAATCAATCAACATAAACCACCACATAAATAAAAGGAAAGAAAAGAATCATATGATCATCTCAATTGATACAGAAAAGGCATTCAACAAAATCCAACACCCATTCCTGATAAAAACTCTCAATAAAATAGGTATAGAAGGGAAATTTCTCAGCATAATAAAGGGCATCTATGCAAAACCAATGGCTAACATCTTTCTCAATAGAAAGAGGCTGAAAATATTCCCCCTGAGAACAGGAAAAATACAAGGATGCTCTTTATCACCACTCCTATTTAACATTGTACTGGAAGTCATAGCTAGAGCAATAGGCAAGAAACAGAAATAAAGGGCTTCCAAATGAAGAATTTATTTTTTTTATTTGTGGATGATATGATAGTATACATAGAAAACCCAAAAGGCTCCACAAGAAAACTACTCGAACTAATAGATTCAGCAGAGAAGTAGGATACAAGATAAACATACAAAAATCAGTTGGATTCCTATATACCAATAAATAGAATGATGAAAAGGAAATCACAAAAACAATATCATTTATAATATCCCCTAAAAAAATAAAATACTAAGGAATAAATCTAACTAGGAAAATAAAGGACCTATCACTATGAGTCGGAATCGACTCGACGGCACTGGGTGGGTTTATACGAAGAAAACTACAAAACACTACTGCAAGAAACCAAAAGAGATCTACGTAAATGGAAAACACACCATGCTCATGGATAGGTAGATTCAACATTGTGAAAATGACAATTCTACCCAAAGCAATTTACAAATACAATGCAATCTCAATCCAAATACCAACAACATTCTTTAAAGAAATGGAAAAACTTATCATTAACTTTATATGGAAAGGGAAGAAGCCCCAGACAAGTAAAGCACTATTGAAGAAGAAGAAGAAACTAGGACTCACGCTACTTGACCTCAGAGCCTACTATGTAGCTAGGTAGTCAAGACAGCCTGGTACTGGTACAATGAAAGATACATTGACCACTGGAACAGAATTGAGAACCCAGATGTAAATCCATTCACCTATGGTCACTTGATCTTCGACAAGGGCCCAAAGTCCATCAAACGGGGAAAAGACAGTCTTTTTAACAAATGGTGCTGGCAAAACTGGATGTTGATCTGCAAAAAAAATGAAACAGGACCCATTTTGTTGTTGTTGTTAGGTGCCATCAAGTCGGTTCCAACTCACAGTGACCCTATGCACAACAGAATGAAATACTGCTGGTCCTGCACCATCCTTACAATCATTGTTAGGCTTGAGCCCATTGTTGCAGCCACTGTGTCAATCCACCTCTTTGAGGGTCTTCCTCTTTTTCGTTCACCTTGTACTTCGCCAAGTGTGATGTCCTTCTCCAGAGACTGATCCCTCCTGACAACCTGTCCAAAGTATGTAAGAAACAGTCTCGCCATCCTTGCTTCTAAGGAGCATTCTGGTTGTATTTCTTCCAAGACAGATTTGTTCGTTCATTTGGCAGTCCATGGTATATTCAATATTCTTCGTCAACACCACAATTCAAAGACGTCAATTCTTCTTCAGTCTTCCTTATTCATTGTCCAGCTTTCGCATGCATATGAGGCGATTGAAAATACCATGGCTTGGGTCAAGAACACCTTAGTTTTCAAGGTGACGTCTTTAAAGAGGTTCTTTGCAGCAGATTTGCCCAAGGAAATGCGTCTTTTGATTTCTTGACTGCTGCTTCCATGGGCATTAATTGTGATCCAAGTGAAATGAAATTCTTGACAACTTCAATCTTTTCTCCATTTATCATGATGTTGCTTATTGGTCCATTTGTGAGGATTTTTGTCTTCTTTATGTTGAAGTGGAATCCATACGAAGGCTGTGGTCTTTCATTTTCATTAGTAATTGCTTCAAGTCCTCTTCACTTTCAGAAAGCAAGGTTGTGTCATCTGTATAACGCAGGTTCTTAACGAGTCTTCCTCCAATCCTGATGTCCCATTCTTCTTCATATAGTCCCGGATTATTTGCTCAGCTTACAGATTGAATAGGTATGGTGAAAGGATACAACCTTGACACACACCTTTCCTGACTTTAAACCACTCGGTATCCTCTTGTTCTGTCCAAACAACTGCTTCTTGATCTATGTAAAGGTTCCTCATGAGCATAGTTAAGTGTTCTGGAATTCCCATTCTTCACAATGTTATCCATAATTTGGTATGATCCACACAGTCAAATGTCTTTGCATAGTCTGTAAAGCACAGGTAAATATTCTTCTGGTATTTTCTTCTTTCAGCCAGGATCCATCTGACATCAGCAATGATATCCCTCGTTCCACGTCCTCTTCTGAAACCTGCCTGAATTTCTGGCAGTTCCCTGTCAATATATCGTTGCAGCTGCTTTTGAATGACCATCTGCAAAATTTTGCTTGAATATGATATTAATGACATTGTTCAATAATTTCCTCATTTGTTTGGGTCACGTTTCTTGAGAATAGGCATATATATGGATCTCTTCCTTATTTCTTGGTATGGATGAGTGAGCAATTCCAGCACTTCGTCTATTTGTCGAAACATCTGAGTGGATGTACCTTCAATTCCTGGAGATTCTTTTTTTGCCAATGCCTTCAGGGCAGCTCGGACTTCTTCCTTCACTACCATCGGTTCCTGATCAATGTTACCACTTGAAATGGTTGAACACTGACTAATTCTTTTTGGTATAATGACTCTGTGTATTCCTTCCATCTTCTTTTAATGCTTCCTGCACCGTTTAATATTTTCCCTATAGAATCCCTCATTATTACAACTCGAGGTTTGAATTTCTTCTTCAGTTCTTTCAGCTTGAGAAACGTCGAGGGTGTTCTTCCCTTTTGGTTTCCTATCTCCAGCTCTTCGCACATGTCATTATAATACTTTAGTTTGTCTTTGCAAGCTGCCCTTTGAAATCTTCTGTTTGGTTCTTTTACTTCATCATTTCTTCCTTCTGCTTTAGCTGCTTGACATTCGAGAGCAAGTTTGAGTCTCTTCTGGCATCCATTTTGGTCTTTTCTTTCTTTCCTGTCTTTTCAATGATTGAATCTGGAAGACATTATGCTGAATGAAATAAGTCAATCACAAATGGACAAATATTGTATGAGACCATTACTGTAAAAACTCATGAGTAGGTTTACAAACAAAAAGAAAGAATCTTCAATGGTTACGAGGGAGGGGAGGAGTGGGGCTGGAAAATCAGTAAATCTAATTTTGGTGAAGGCTATGACAGTACACAATACTGGGGAAGCCAGCACAACTTGTACAAGGCAAGGTCATGGAAGCTTCATAGACACATCCAAACTCCCTGAGGGACCAAATTGCTGGGCTGAGGGCTGTGAAGACCATAGTCTTTGGGAACATCCAGCTCAATTGTCATAGCATAGTTTATAAAGAAAATGTTCTACATCCTACTTTGGTGAGTAGTGTCTGGGGTCTTAAAAGCCTATGAGCAGCCATCTAGGATACTCTACTGGTCTCACCCCTTCAGAAGCAAGGAAGAATGAAGAAAACTAAAAATACAAGGGAAAGATTAGTCCAATGGATTAATGGACCACATCTACCATTGCCTCCACCAGACTGAGTCCAGTACAACCAGATGGTACCTGGCTACCACCACTGACTGCTTTGACAAGGATGACAATAGAGGGTCTTGGACAGAGATGGAGGAAATTCTAACTCAAAAAGAAAGACCAGGCTTGCTGGCCTGACAGAGACTGGAGAAACCCTGAGAGTATGGCCCCCAACCACCCTTTCAGCTCAGTAATGAAGTCGCTCCTGAAGTTCACCCTTCAGCCCGGGATTGGACAGACCCATAAAACAAAACAAGATTAAAGGAGCACACCAGCCCTGGGGCAAGAACTAGAAGGCAAGAGGGGACAGGAAGGCTGGTCATAGGGAACCCACGGATGAGAAGGGAGAGTGTTGACACGTCATGGGGTTGTTAACCAATGTCATGGAACAATGTGTGTACTGACTAATGAGGAACTAGTTTGTCCTCTAAACCTTCATCTGAAGTACAATAAAAAATTGAAGAAAAAAAAAAAAAAAAAAAAAAGAGCCATTCCAGAGGCGAAAGAGAGGATCTCGCTATGACCAAGCAAGAATAGCCAGGAGCGGAGTGTATCCTTTGGACCCAGGCTGCCTGCACTGAAAAGCTCCTGGAACCAGAAGACCAAGAAACAGAGAACTGTAACACCAAAAATGGTGAGAAGCGAGGCAGAGAAATAGCAGCATCAAAGGTAGGAGACTGTGGGGTGGGCTTCTTGGCTCATGCAGCAAGAAAGCTGAGTGCTTTTGGTCAGGAGTCTTGCTAGCAGAGTAGGATGTCTCTGGGCACTTGGTGGAGCTAGGTTTGCTGACCTACAGATCTAGAGCTGAGCATCTTCAGTTTGAGGCTCACCGGAGGAGCAGGGTGCCTCTGGCACTTATTGTCAAGGCTAAAAAAGCTTTGTAACATGAGCCTGAGTAAGGCAGAGGTTGAGGACCAGAAAGAGGTGTCCCTGTGGGCAGGAATGAGAAAGGACTGTCCTGATGGAAGAACTGTAACCTGAGCGTTCCTGAACCTGAATGTAACTATTACTTCCCTAATAAGCCCCATAACTGTGAGTATGATCTGTGAGTCCTCTGTGGCCATTCCAGTGAATTATCAAACCCAGCAGAGGAGTAGAAAGTGCCATGGGAGAGACGGATGGTGTCAAAATTGGTAACGGTGTCAGAGAGAGGAGGTGTGTCTGACTTCTGCAACATAGCAGTCAGCCTTGGGCTGTTGATCTTGATTCTCCTTCCTCCTTGTGAAGTTAGAGGAGGCCAGACTCCCCTACCAAGGCACTTTTACAGTCATTTTATGTTTTGGCAAGTGATCTTCCTTGTTAGAAATGTTTGCTCTGAATTTCTAGAAAGATATAACTATTCCTTTTTTTTCTTTTTTCTAAACTGGAAATTTGATTTTTTTTAACCTGAAAATATAATGAGGTATTTCCAAAAAAAAAGATAGAAAAACAGAAAATGCCTCATTTATATACACCTACTGATAAAGGCATAAATGATTTCTCAAATCTTTCAAACTTTTCACCAATTAGACTTTTCCATAAAATAGTTGATCACATATCACTATTTAACAGATGCAGAACTAGATTTACTAAGTCACTAAGGTCACATTGTGAAAACTAGGATCCTGATTGTTAATACTATAATTTCTCCTGATTACCTTATTTAAGATGAAAAATATTTATTTATAAAGAATTTTTTTTTTACCTTATTTAAGATGTTAAATATTTATTTATAAAGAGCTTTACTTACGCATGCAATTCAGTTAGTATAGAGACTGGCCTTTACGTAAACACTTTATTTTTCTACTATCTGTTCCAGCTTCAGGCAAACCACACCTTTATGAATGTGGAATCTGTATTTTTTATTCCAAATTATATATATTAATTTGAAAAGAACAGATCAAGGATAAAGCTCAAAGATCAGCAGAAACCCAACAAAAGTTTCACTTGGCCACAGACTTTTGGGAATCACTGTTCAGCTACATACCTACGGTCCTTACCTCCAGCTTACATTTCAGCCTTATGAAAGAGTTCATTAATGATTTTGTGTTGAAATCCACTTATCTTTTCTGTCTACAAAGTTCTCCCTGTCAAGGCAGCCTATGCACAAAAGATAAAAAACAAAAAAAAATCCCATTGCCATCAAGTTGATTCTAACTCATGGCAACTCCATGTGTGTCAGAGTAGAACTGCATTCCATAGTCTTTTCAATGGCTGTGGTTAAGAGCTTGGCTGCTAACCAAAATTTGGCAGTCTGAATCCACCAGCTACTCCTTGGAAATTCTATGGGGAGTTCTACTCTGTCCTATAGGGTCACTATAAGTCAGAATCGACTCAACAGCAATGGTTTTTTTTTTTTTTTTTTTTTTTAGAGTTGGAATGTGATCGAAGTTGATTGCTAGGCCTTTCTTCTGAAAAGCCATCGCACAGATTCAAATCAGCAACTTTTCGGTTAGTAGCCGAGAGCAAATTGTTTTTGTCACCCAGGAACTTATCAGCATAAACGAGTTCATTAATGATTTTGTATTGAAATACACATACCTTCTCTGTCTACAAAGTTCTCCCCACCCCCATGATGCCATCTTTATAAGAGGCTTCATAAATACTTTTTTTGAAATCTTTATACCTTCCATAAGTTTTTCCTTGTTCACCGATACAGTCACTCAATCAATGACTAGTCATTCAGATTTGAAGTTAACCAGGCATGTGCTATGCTGACTCTTGATAATTGTTGCTTCCTCTTCTATATGCTCAAAACCATTAATTGACTAATGAGATCCAGAATTGCAGATGTGGTGGATATCAAGTTCCAGAATCCATCTTCTTATTCAAATCTGAATTTTATTTGCTTGTCTGCTATCTCCAGCATGTTTCTCATTTGCCATAGTTCATTACAGATCAACACTAGCCATTCAGCAGTCTCCTCTACATGCGCTTTTAGCAAAATATGATAAAAAAGTACTTGGGTTAATAGCTTAAAACTTATTTAAAGCAGTTAGGTACTCTCTTGCTCTCTTGAAACCTACTTTAGGTTCCCATCTTTATAATATAGTGTTCTTTTTCTACCAGACTGAAGATAACTCACACTGATAGGGAAGACAGAAACAAAGATGCCAAGAAACAGCTTTCTCTGTTTAAACTTCACTCAATCCTCCTTTAAGTCAAATCATTCAGCTAATGTGAACTCTAAAGTAGTGTTATATAAAATGTTTAGCTTAATAGCTGTCAACCCTAGTTGAACTTTAAAATGACCTGAAGAGCTATTAAAAAAAACAGATGCCAAGGACACCTTAAGAAAAAATATATCAATATTATGTATTAGATTCTCTAGAGTGACAGAACTATATATGGAGAAAAAAAAAGTCAGAAAGAGAGTCAGATTATACCAAGTAATGTGATTGTGTGGGACTGACAAGTCCAAAATCCTTAGGTCAGGTGACAGGGTGGAAACTCCTGCAGGCTTGTCACAGGTTCCCTAGGTCAGGTGAAGGAAAAAGTGAGATGAGAATTCTGCCAATTTTTTTTTTTGTTTATAATTTTTATTGTGGTATAAGGGAAAGTTTACAAGTCAAGTCAGTCTTTCACACAAAAACTTATATACACATTGCGACACACTCCCAATTACTCTCCCCCTAATGAGAAAAAAAAAAAAGTCTGCTCTCTCCCTCCACTCTCTCTTTTCATGTCCATTTCGCCAGCTTCTAACCCCCTCCACCCTCTCATCTCCACTCCAGGCAGGAGATGCCAACATAGTCTCAAGTGTCTACCTGATCCAAGAAGCTCACTCCTCACCAGCATCCCTCTCCAACCCATTGTCCAGTCCAAATTCATGTGTGAAGAATTGGCTTTGAGAATGGCTCCTGTCCTGGGCCAACAGAAGGTCTGTGGGCCATGACCACCAGGGTCCTTCTAGTCTCAGTCAGACCATTAAGTCTGATCTTTTTATGAGAATTTGGGGTTTGCATCCCAATGCTCTCCTGCTCCCTCAGGGGTGTTCCCTGTCAGGGCAGTCATCGGTTATAGCCGGGCACCACCTAGTTCTTCTGGTCTCAGGATGATGTAGTCCCTGGTTCATGTGGCCCTTTCTGTCTCTTGGGCTGGTAATCACCTTGTGTCCTTGGTATTCTTCATTCTCCTTTGATCCAGGTGGGTTGAGACCAATTGATGCATCTTAGATGGCTGCTTGCTAGAGTTTAAAACCCCAGATGCCACTCTCCAAAGTGGGATGCAGAATGTTTCCTTAATAGATATTATTATGCCAAGAAACCATGGTCCCCAAACCCCTGCCCCTGCTACGCTGGCCTTCGAAGCATTCCGTTTATTCAAGAAACTTCTTGGCTTTTGGTTTAGTCCAGTTGTGCTGACCTCGCCTCTATTGTATGTTGTCTTTCCCTTCACCTAAAGTAGTTCTTATCTACTATCTAATTAATTAATAATCCTCTCCCACCCTCCCTCCCTCCCCACCTAATAACTATCAAAAAATATTTTCTTCTCTGCTTAAACTATTTCTCGAGTTCCTATAATAGTGGTCTTATACAATATTTGTCCTTTTGCAACTGACTAAATTCACTCAGAATGATACTTTCAAGGCTCCTCCATGTTATGAAATGTTTCACAGATTCCTCACTGTTCTTTATTGATACGTAGTATTCCATTGTGTGAATATACCATAATTTATTTATCCATTCATCCATCGATGGGCACCTTGGTTGCTTCCCTTTTTTTGCTATTGTAAACAGTGCTGCAGTAAACACAGCTGTGCATATATCTGTTCGTGTAAAGGTTCTTATTTCTCTAAGATATGTTCCAAGGTGTGGGATTGCTGGATTTTATGGTAGTTCTATTTCTAGCTTTTTAAGGAGGTGCCAAATCGATTTCCAAAGTGGTTCTACCATTTTCTCTAATGGCTAATGATCGTGAACGTTTCCTCATATATCTGTTAGCTACCTGAATGTCTTCTTTAGTGAAGTGTCTGTTCATATCTTTTGCACATTTTTTTAATTCGGTTATTTGTCATTTTGCAGTATCATGTAGATTTTAGAGATCAGGCGCTGATCAGAAATGTCATAGCTAAAAACTTTCTCGCAGTCTATAGGTAGTCTTTTTACTCTTTTGGTGAAGTCTTTGGATGAGCATAGGTGTTTGATTTTTAGGAGACCCCAGGTATCTAGTTTTTCTTCTGCATTCTTAATAATGTTTTGTGTACTATTTATGCATTGTATAAACAGTGTACCTTGTCCCTATTTTTTCTTCCATGATCTTTATCATTTTAGATTTTACATTTAGGTCTTTGATCCATTTTGAGTTAGTTTTTGTGCATGGAGTGAGATATGGATCTTGTTTCATTTTTTTGCAGATGGATATGCAGTTAGGACAGCACTATGACTTTTTTAAAAGACTGTCTTTCCCCCAGTTAACTGTTTTGGGGCCTTTGTCATATGTGGATGGATTTATGTCTGCATTCACAACTCTGCACCATTGGTCTCCTTATCTGTTGTTGTACCAGTACCAGGCTGTTTTGACTACTGTGGCGGTATCATAGGTTCTAAAATCAGGTAAAGTAAGGCCTCCCACTTTGTTCTTTTTCAATAATGCCTTATTTATCTGGGGCCTCTTTCCCTTTCATATGAAATTGGTGATTTGTTTCTCCATCTCATTAAAGAATGTCTTTGTGATTTGGATCAGAATTGCATTAAATGTATAGATCACTTTTGGTAGAATAGACATTTTTATAATGTTAAGTCCTCCTATCCACAAGCAAGGTATGTTCTTCCACTTATGTAAGTCTGTTTTGGTTTCTTCCAGAAGTGTAGTGTAGTTTTCTTTGTATAAGTCTTTTACATCTCTGGTAAGATTTATTCCCGAGTATTTTATCTTCTTGGCGGCTACTGTAAATGGCATTGATTTGGTGATTTCCTCTTCGATGTTCTTTTTGTTGGTGTAGAGGAATCCAACTAATTTTTGTATGTTTATCTTGTATCCCGATACTCTGCTGAACTCTTCTATTAGTTTCAGTAGTTTTCTGGAGGATTTCTTAGGGTTTTCTATGTATAAGATCATGTCACCCGATACTCTGCTGAACTCTTCTATTAGTTTCAGTAGTTTTCTGGAGGATTTCTTAGGGTTTTCTATGTATAAGATCATGTCATCTGCAAATAGAGATGCTTTAATTCTTCCTTGCCAATCTGGATGCCCTTTATTTCTTTATCTAGCCTAATTGATCTGGCTAGGACCTCCAACAAAATGTTGGATAAGATCTGTGATAAAGGGCATCCTTGTCTGGTTCCCTATCTCAATGGGAATGCTTTCAGGCTCTCTCCATTTAGGGTAATGTTGGTCGTGGCTTTTTTGGTCATGGCTTTGTATAAATGCCCTTTATTGTGTTGAGTAATTTTCCTTCTACTTGTATTTTGCTGAGAGTTTTTATCATGAAAGGGTGTTGAACTTTGTCAAATGCCTTTTCTGCACCAATTGATAAAATCATGTGATTCTTGTCTTTTGTTTTATTTATGTGGTGGATTACATTAATTGTTTTTCTAATGGTGAACCATCCCTGCATACCTGGTGTGAATCCCACTTGGCCGTGGTGAATTACTTTTTTGATATGTTGTTGAATTCTATTGGCTAGAATTTTGTTGAGGATTTTTTCATCTACATTCATAGGGATAAAAAAAAATAATAATTTTCTTGTGGTGTGTTTACCTGGTTTTGGTATCAGGATATGGTGGCTTCATAGAATGAGTTTGGTAGTATTCGTCCTTTTCTATGCTCTGAAATACCTTTAGTGGTAGTGGTGCTAACTGTTCTCTGAGAGTTTGGTGGAGCTCTGCAATGAAGCTGATGGACCAGGGCTTTTTTTTTTTTGTTAGGAGTTTTTTGATTACCTTTGCAATCTCTTTTTTTGTTATGTGTCTATTTAGTTGTTCTACCTCTGTTTGTGTTAGTTTAAGTAGGTAGTGTGTTTTTAGGAATTCATCCATTTCTTCTAGGTTTTCAAATTTGTTTGAGTATAGTTTTTCAAAGTAATCTGATACGATTCTTTTAATTTCAGTTGGGTCTGTTGTAATATCACCCATCTCAAATCTTATTCGAATTATTTGCTTCCTCTCTTATTTTTCTTTTGTCAGTTTGGCCAGTGGTTTATCAATTTTTTTTAATTTTTACAAAAAACCAGCTTTGGTCTTGTTAATTCTTTCAATTGTTTTTCTGTTTTCTATTTCTTTTAGTTCAGCTCTAAATTTTATTGTTTTCTTCTGGTGCCTGTGGGTTTCTTTTGTTGCTCTCTTTCTATTTGTTCAAGTTGTAGGGATAATTTTTTTTATTTTGGCCCTTTCTTCTTTTTGGATGTGTGCATTTATTGATATAAATTGGCCTCTGAGCATCACTTTTGCTGTGTCCCAAAGGTTCTGATAGAAAGTGTTTTCATTCTCATTGGATTCTAGGAATTTCTTTATTCCATCCTTAATGTCTTCTATAATCCAGTCTTTTTTGAGCAGGGTATTGTTCAGTTTCCAAGTGTTTGATTTCTTTTCCCTGCTTTTCCTGTTATTGATTTCCACTTTTATGGCCTTATGGTCAGAGAAGATGCTTTGTAATATTTCAATGTTTTGGATTCTGCTAAGGCTTGCTTTATGACCTATTATGTGGTGTGTTCTAGAGAATGTTCCATGTGCACTAGAAAATAAAATATACTTGGTTGCTGTTGTATGGAGTGTCCTGTATATGTCTACGAGGTCAGGTTGGTTGATTGTGGCATTTAGATCTTCCGTGTCTTTATTGAGCTTCTTTCTGGATGTCCTGTCCCTCACCGAAATTGGTGTGTTGAAGTCTCCTACTGTTATTGTGGAGCTGTCTATCTCACTTTTCAATGCTGATAGAGTTTGTTTTATGTATCTTGCAGCCCTGTCATTGGGTGCATAAATATTTAATATGGTTGTATCTCTTGGTGTATTGTCCCTTTAATCATTTTATAGTGTCCTTCCTTATCCTTTAAGATGGATTTATGTTTAAAGTCTGTTTTGTCCGAAGTTAATATTGCCACTCCTGCTCTTTTTTGATTGTTGTTTGCTTGATATATTTTTTTCCATCCTTTGAGTTTTAGTTTGTTTGTGTCTCTAAGTCTAAGGTGTGTCTCTTGTAGGCACCACATAGATGGATCCTGTTTTTTAATCCGTTCTGCCACTCTCCGTCTCTTTATTGGTGCATTTAGTCCGTTTGCATTCAGGGTAATTATGGATAGGTATGAATTTAGTGCTGTTTTTTTGATGTCTTTTTTCGGATGTTGTTGACAGTTTCTTTTTCCCACTTGATTTTATGTGCTGAGTAGATTATATATTGTCCTTTCCTCATATTTCTTGTTGATTTTTCTCTGCTGAGTCTCTACTTTTTCCTTGTATTTTATTTTGATGAGTAGGATAGTTTGTCTCCTTTGTGGTTACCTTATTATTAACCCCTATTTTTCTAAACTTAAACCTAAGTTTTATTTCTTCGTATTGCCGTATCTTCCTCTCTATATAGAAGGTGTATGATTACATTTCTTAGTCCTTCTTTAATATTTTTCTTTAATGTAGTAACATCGCTGTTACCCTGTTTTGAGATTTTTTTTTATATTCTTGCTTTTTTTTTTTTTTTGCATTTCCGTGTCTGGGTTGACTTCTGGTTCCTCTGCCCAGTGTTCTAGTCTTGGGTTAATACCTGATATTTTTGATTTTCTAACCAAAGATCTCCCTTTAGTATTTCTTGTAGTTTTGGTTTGGTTTTTACGAATTTCCTTAACTTGTGTTTATCTGGAAATGTCTCAATTTCACCTTCATATTTAAGAGACAGTTTTGATGGATATATGATTCTTGGCAGGCATTTTTTCCTTCAATTTTTTAAATATGTCATCCCATTGTCTTCTTGCCTGCATGGTGTCTTCCGAGTAGTCTGAGCTTATTCTTATTGGCTCTCCTTTGTAGTTGACTTTTTGTTTATCCCTCGCTGCTCCGCTGCTCTTATACTTCTCTCTTTATCTTTGGTTTTAGCAAGTTTGTTTATGATATGTCTTGGTGACTTTCTTTTAAGATCTACCGTGTGTGGAGTTCAATGAGCATCTTGTACGGATATCTTCTCATCTTTCACAATATCAGGGAAGTTTTCTGACAACAAATCCTCAACAATTTTCTCTGTATTTTCTGTTATCCCTCCCTGTTCTGGTACTCCAATCACTTGTAGGTTCTCTTGTTAGAGTTCCACATGATTCTTAAGGTTTCTTCACTTTTTAAATCGTTTTATCTGATTTTTCTTCAAATATATTAGTACCAAGTGATTTATCTTCGAGTTCCTAAATCCTAGCTTCTACTTGCTCAATTCTGCTCCTCTGGCTTTCTACTGAGTTGTCTACTTCTGTAATTTTATTGTTAATCTTCTGAATTTCTGATTGCTCTCTGTCTATGGATTTTTCCAGCTTACTAAACTTTTCATTATGTTCCTGAATAATCTATCTTCTTCAATTGCTTTATCTGTGTGTTCCTTGGCTTCTGCATATTGCCTCATTTCCTTCCTGATGTCTTGAAGGGTTCTGTATGTTAAACCTTTGTATTCTGCATCTGGTAATTCCAGGAATGCATTTTCATCTAGAAGATCCCTGGGTTCTTTGTTTTGAGACCCTGTTGAGGTGATCATGGTGTGTTTCTTTATGTGACTTGATATTGACTGTTGTTTCCAAGCCTTTTATAAGTTATTGTATTAGTTTATGCTTGCTTACTGTGTCGTAGCTGCTTGCTTTGTTTTGTTTTGGTATACCCCTATGGGTTGCTTGAGTGAGCTAGCTTGATTATTTTCACCTTTGGAGCTCTGATGTCCTGTCCCCAGCTGGCTAGAGCTGTTATCAGGTGTATTAGTTTTCTTGTATGAATTCAGCTCAGGTTTCTAAGCAGCTGATCGTTAAGTGTGTGGTACAGGCTCTGTCCTAAAGTCTTAGAGGAGCAGGGATTATTGGCATATATACTGGTATCTGATTGCAGCAGGGGGTCATGGTCTGAACAAGGTAGGGAGCTGAGAGCCAAACCCTGAGTGCCTCTGAGGAAAATGCATCCCTGTTCCCTAGATCGTGCTGGTGGGTGGGTTCTGCAGAGGGACTGTGGGCACCCAAAGTTTTTGGTTGTAAGGACTGGGAGGTACCAGTTTTCTCTGGACCCCTGTTTCGGGTGGCTGGGTGACCTGAGCGGAGCCACCAGTCCTTAGGTCCCTGTTGTAGGTAGGTGAGGACCTTGTTTAATAGGCAAAGCAATGTCAAATGTCAATCGCCCACCTCTCCACTGCACAGCTGAAATGGTTGGAATTTGCCAACAAGGGCATATTCTCCCAAAATAGGCCCACAAAGGTACATGTAGAAGGGAAAGGTGCTCCAAGTCCATGGACGGTTCATGCCTGGACAGGAGCCACTTTTGTCCTGAGCTCCCCTGGTTAGTGGAGCTAGCAAATTATCTTTTCCCGCAAATGCAAACTTTTTCCTTCCCCAAGTCTGGTAGGATGGCTCTAGTTGCTCAACCGGGTCTAGCTCAGGCTCAAGGAATTCAGCTGCTGAAGCTGGCTTGTGGGTGGGAGGCACGGTAAAATATACACAATTACTTAGCTTTTGCCGAGAGCGCCGTTCTTCTCAGGTTCCGGAGGTTTGAGCAGGCTGTGTGGCTGGTTGCTTCTCCCTGAGGAAACTGTGGATAAACACTAGTACCAGCCTGCCACAGCTGCAGCTCCGGAAATTGTGCCTGAGGGCTTCCTGCGATTCAGGCCCGGTAACTTCTCTCCACTTCTGAACGGCCTCTTCCTCCCGCTGCCCCTCAGTTCGTTTTCTAAGCTTGCCTTTGAAACTCAGGGCTCCCTGCTTGTCACAAATATACTCGTTTCACTTTTTTTTCGGGTCTTTTTTTAAAGAGGGCTCTCCGGAAGTGTCTGTCTATTCTGCCATCTTGGCTCCGCCTCTACCAAGATCTTCATCAGAGGGCTGCCCTACCACACCACAGATCCTAGCCTGTGCAAGTACTTTGAGGTCTTCGGGAGATCGAGGAGGCTGTAGTCATCACCAACTGGCAGACCCAAAATATTTTTTTATAGTCTGGAGGCACCCTACATAAATACCTTTTTTGCTCTTAAGGCATTCAACTGATTGGTTTATTGATTATATTACATCACATTATGTTACATTACCAAAGTCTATTGGCTTTACTTAAGCCCAGCTGATTGAATCACATGTGACTATAACAGCACATGTAATTACTCTATAACAACAACTAGTGTTTGGCCAGACAACTGAGAACCGTAGTTTAATCAAGTTGACACATAAAATGAACTATCATGCTTCAGAAAACAATAACAAACAGCCAGGATTGAGAATCACTGGTTCAAGTGATTCTGACACAAAGTGTATCTGTTGAATTTTATTGTTGCTGTTCAGCTATTCAGACAAATGCTTTCAGTTGTTAACTAATTTTGTATGTAAAAATGTCTGGAATAGAAAAACTATTTAGAATTCAATGTAAAAGTTGTTTTTTTCAGAAGATCAATTCAAAGTAAGGCAATTAGATTTGATAATTCTTAGAGACATTTTTGGTTCAACAATGTTAAATAACTATACAGTTGAAGGGTAGGAAGATCAGATGGATGATGTTTGGTGTTAGTGACCCAAATCATCAAATTTAAAGCAAAGAGAAGTAGAAAAGGCTGAGTAGGAAAAGTATTACTGGGTATGTTCTCAGGGACCAGAATAAACATTCTTACTTTAACCTTCCAAATTCTTCGTCCTTCTAATGTCCTCCAACTGTTTGATGATGCCTGAAATCCTATGTATGGGAATTTTTTTTTTAAATAATTTCCGCCATTAAGGTACAACTTCTCTGAGAAGCAGGGATAAAATTTTAATCTGTTATCAGCTATTTATTTTTAAACTACAAATGAGTTTATGATCTTTCTATTTGAGATCAGATTACTGTTGGGAAAATTAGGGAAAACTCCAGGCAAACTTGTGAACTTCATGCCATTTCTATCATTTTGATTATTTCTCTTCATATCTCTTCTTTCATTCTTCTCTGTAAACTTAGTATTCGATTACTCTTTCACAGGAACTTATGAATTAGTGTTAAAATTTAAGGGGATATTTGAATATTTGTATGTGCAAAAAGACTTGCAAGAAAGAAATTGAAATTTAAATATGTGAGGCAAAGAGAGAGGTATATTTTTAAAAGGTCACTACTCTGGAAGTCAGGTGGCTAGTTTGAACTCTTACTTTTCCAGTCATAAGACAATCAGAAAAATCACTTAAGATCCCTGTGCCTCAATTTCCTCAGCTGAATAATCAGCTAATAATATCTGTCTTTTAACCCCTCAGAGATGTTTTTGAGGGGGTAAAAAAAAAAAAAAAAAAAAACTTTTTTTTTTCTAACCCCTCAGAGATGTCTTAAGAGTTATGTTTAAAGTAGGAGAGATGTTTTAAATGTCCAAATGGAATAAACTCCACATCTTGTAGAAGTTGCAGGAAATGAACCCACTCTCAGTACTGCCAACTTCGTATTTTTGTGAAGTGAGATCCTCAAAAGCACTAAACGGTACTTATTTTTTCAGCATAGACAGAGCGATTGACCTGAAGGAAGTCGATTAAAAAAAAAAAAAAAAAAACACTCATTGCTGTCAAGTCAATTCTGACTTATAGTGACACTACAGTCTATTCAATACCCTCGGAAATAGCAGTGAGGAGGGAGTCCAAGATGGCAGAGTAGTCAGATGCTTCATAATGTCCTTCTTACAACAAAGACCTGAGGAAACAAGTGTATCAGATATAGATGACAACTTTGAAACCCTGAGCATCAAAAGCAAAGCTGAAGAATGGAACCCAGAACCAAGCGGAAGAATAGACAGTTCAAAATCTGCAGACATGAAGAATTTGCCGGTGCCCTTCTAGACAAATTTGCACATGTGGCCATATTAAGACAAAGCAAGTAGCTCCTCAGTTGAAACCTGCATCATCTGGTGCAGCAAGCAGGAACGACACTGCTCTGACATCTAGAGCTGGATGAGAGTGCTTCCTGCCCTGCAAAAGTTAAGTGCTTGCACCTCACCCACTACACTTGCTCCAGCCCTCCCTGCTGGAGCCCCACGGGCATCTGGGGCCCCCTCACACCCCTCACTCATCTCCCTCCCTGCATGCAGTAGCAGTCCAGTGGCATCCATCACCGCCCTGCCCCCGAAGCTGGGAGCCCATGGACTGGAGGCACCTGTCCTTTAGCTCAGCCACCTGCACTGGGGTCCCACTGAACTGCAGTGGCTCCTAATCTCACCAGACACCTGAGCCCGGGGTCTGAGGGCTAGAGGTGCCTCTTACCCTCTTCCAGCCACCCACGCTCAGGTCCCTAAGGGTTTGTGGTGGCTTCCATTCCATCCATTGTAAATGGTCTAAATGTACCCATAAAGAAACAGAGAGTGGCAGAATGGATTAAAAATCACAACCCTTCAATATACTGTCTACAAGTGACACAATTTGGACACAAAGACATAAACAAACTAAAACTCAAAGGAGGGGAAAAAATATATCAGGTAAACAAAGTCAAAAAAGAGCAAAAGTGGCAATATTAATCTATGATAAAATAGACTTCAAGGTAAAATACACCATAAAAGATAAACAGGAACATTATAGAGTGATTAAAGTCTCAATCTGATAGAAAGACATAAGCATTGTAAATGTATACACACCAAGTGACAGGGCTCCAAAATATGTAAAACAAACTCTAACAACATTGAAAAAAGAAATAAACGGCTCCACAATAGTAGTAGGAGACTCCAACACACTACTTTTGGCGAAGGACAGAACATATAGAAAGAAGGTCAACAAACATACAGAAAATTTAAATGCCACAATCAACTAAATTAATCTCATAGATATATAGAGAACACTCCACCCCAAAGAAACAAAGTATACATTCTTCTCAAATGCACATGGAACATTTCCCAGAATAGACAATATTTTAGGCCACAAAGCAAGCCTCAATAAAATCCAAAACTTTGAAATAATACAAAGGATTTTCTCTGATCACATGCTATAAAAATAAAAAATAATATATATATTTTTTTTTAAATAGGAAGAACAAGGAAAAAAATCAAATACACGGGAACTGTAACAGCTTGCTAAAAAAAAAACCAATGGGTAATAGAAGCAATCAAAGACGGAATCAAAAAATTTGTAGAATCAAATAAGAATGAAAACATCTTACCGAAACCTTTGGAACACAGCAAAAAACAGTGTTCAGAGGTCAATTTACAGCAAAAAACACACACATCAAAAAAGAAGAAAGGGCCAAAATAAAAACAATAACCCTATAACTTGAAAAAATAGGAGAGCAGTAGAAGTAGTCCACAGTCACCTGAAGAAAGGAAATAATAAAGATTAAAGCAAAAAATAAATGAAATAAGGAACAGAAAACAACAGAAAGAATAAACAAGACCAGAAGTTGGCTCTTGGAAAGGATCAACAAAAGCTACAAACCATTGGCCAAACCAACAAAAGAAAAACAGGAGAGGAAACAAATAAGCCAAATAAGAAATGAGATGGCTCTCATTACAACAGAGCCAACTGAAATAAAAAGTATCAGTCATTGTTGTTGTTAGGTGCCATCGAGTTGGTTCCAAGTCATAGCTACACTATTTACAGCAGAAGGAAATACTGCCCGGTTCTGTGCCACCCTCACAATCATTTCTATGCTTGAGCTCATTGTTGCAACCACTGTGGCAATCCATCTCATCGAGGGACTTCTTTTTCGCTAACCCTCTGCTTTACCAGGCATGATGTCCTTCTCCAGGGACTGATTCCTCCTAATAACATGTCCAAATTATGTGATACGTAGTCTAATGATCCTTGCAACGAAGGAGCATTCTGACTGTAATTCTTCCAAGGCAGATTTGTTTGTTCATTTGGCAGTTCGTTGTATATTCAATATTCTTTGCAAAGACCATAATTCAAAGATGTCAATTCTTCTTTAGTCTTCCTTATTCATTGTCCAGCTTTTCCGTATATATGAGGTGATTGAAAACGCCATGGCTTGGGTCAGGCACACCTTAGTCTTCAAGGTGACATCTTTGCTTTTTAACACATTAAAGAGATCTTTTGCAGCAGATTTGCCCAATGCAATACCTCATTTGATGTCTTAACTGCTGCTTCCATGGGCATTAGTTGTGGATCCAAGTAAAATGAAATCCTTGACAACTTCAATCTTTTCTCCATTTATCATGATGTGGCTTATTGGAACAGTTGTGAGGATTTTTGTTTTCTTCATGTTGAGGTGTGATCTGTACTGAAGGCTGTGGTCTTTGTTCTTCATCAGTAAGTGTTTCAAGTTCTCTTTACTTTCAGCAAGCAAGGTTGTGTCATCTGCATAATGCAGGTTGTTAATGAGTCTTCCTCCAATCTTGATACTGGATTCTTCTTCATATAGTACAGCTTCTCAAATTATTTCCTCAGCATACAGATTAATATGGTAAAATGATAAAACCCTGATGCACACCTCTCCTGATTTTAAACCACACAGTATTCCCTTGTTCTGTTTGAACGACTGCCTCTTGATCTATGGACAGGATCCTCAGGAGCACAATTAAGTGTTCTGGAAATCCTATATTTGCAATGTTATCCATAATTTGTTATAATCCACACAGTCGAATGCCTTTGCATAGTCAATAAAAACACAGGTAAACATCTTTCTGGTATTTTCTGCTTTCAGTCAAGATCCCTCTGACATCAACAATGGTATCCCTCCTTCCACATCATCTCCTGAATCTGGCTTGAATTTCTGGCAGTAACCTGTTGATATACTGGTACAGACACTTTTGAATGATCTTCAGCAAAATTTTACTTGCACGTGACATTATTAATGATATTATTTGATAATTAGATCACCTTTCCTGGAAGTGGGCATAAATATGGATCTTTTCCAGACAGTTGGACAGGTAGCTATCTTCCAAATTTCTTAGAATAGATGAGTGAGCACTTCCAGCATTGCATCCATTTGTTGAAACATCTCGGTATTATATCAATTCCTGGAGACTTGTTTTTCACCAACATCTTCAGTGCAGCTTTGATTTCTTCCTTCAGTACCATCGGTTCTGTGTCATATGCTACCTCCTGGAATGGTTGAATATCAACCAATTCTTTTTGGTATAGCAACTCTGTGTATTCCTTCCAACCTCTTTTGATGCTTCTGGCATCATTTAATATTTTCCCTGCAGAATCCTTCAATATTGCAATTTGAGAGGCAGGGCCAAGATGGCAGAAGAGCCAGATGCTTCCGGCGATCCCTCTTACAACAAAGACACACACACAAAAAAGTGAAATGATTATATTTATGACAAGCTAGGAGCCCTGAACATCAAAGGCAAAGTTAGAAAATGGACTGAACTGCAGAGGGAGGAAGAGATGGGTCAGAAGCGGAAAGAATATGCCTGACCTGAATAGCCAGGATCACTTAGGCACCATTCCAGGGAGCAGCTGCAGTGGGCTGGTAGTAGTGTTCATCTGCAGTTTCATCAGGGAGAAGCACCCAACAGTGCAGCCTACTCATACCTCAGGAACCAGAGAAGAATGGCGCTCTCTGCAAAAGCTAAGTACTTGCACATATTTTACCATGCCCCCAGCCCCCAAGTCGGCTTCCATGGCTGTCAATTTCCCTGGGCCTGAGATAGGCCCTGTTGAGTGCCAGGAACCATTGTGCCGGCCTTGGAGAAGGAATAAATTTGCAATTAGGGGAAAAGAAAATTTGCCAGATCCACTTATATGGGGAGCTCTGGACAGAAGCAGTTCCTCTCTAGGCATAAACGGTCTGTGGACTTTGACTACCTTTCCCCCCTACATGTTTCTGCGCAGGTCTATTTCAGGAGAATAGGCTGTTGTTGGCAGATAGCAAGTATTCCAGCTGTGCAGTGGAGAGGAAGGCGTTTGATGTTCGACACCACTTTGTGTATTAAACAGGGTCTTCACCTACCTACATCAGGGGCCTAAGAACTACTGGCTCTACTCAGGTCACCCAGCCACCCACAACACGGGTCCAGGGAAAACTGGTTCCTCCCAGTCCTTACAACAAAAAGATTGCATGCCCATGGTCCATCTACAGAACACACCCACCTGTACGCTCTAGGGAAGAGGGATGTACTTTCCTCAGAGACATTTGGGGAATGATTCTCAGCCCTGTGCCTTGTTCAGAGCATGACCTCCTGTTGCAACCAGTTATTGGTACCTACACCAATCACTCCTGCCCCTCTAAGACTGTAGGAGAGGGCCTGTACCACACATTGATGACCCGCTACCTGAACACCAGAGCTGACTCCATACAAGAAAAGTGAATGGACTCCTAGACTGATATATCTGCTGACAGGACATCAGACCTTCAAAGGTGAAAATAATCATGCTAGCACACTCAAGCAGCCTATTTGGGCATATCAAAATAAAACAAAGCAAGAAACTAGGATACAGTAAGGAAACATAAAATAAACTAATATAATAACATACAGATGGCTAGGAAACAAAAGTCAATATCAAATCACATAAAGAAACAGACAATGACAGCTTCAACAAGCTCTCAAAACAAAGAATCAAAAATCTTCTAGATGAAAGTGCCTTCCTGGAATTACCAGATGCAGAATACCAAAGATTAATATACAGAACCCATCAAGACATCAGGAAGGAGATCAAGCAATATGCAGAACAAACAAAGGAACACAGAGATAAAGCAGCTGAAGAAATTAAAAGGTTCTTAAAGAACATAATGAAAAATATAATAAGCTGCAAGAATCCATAGACAGACAACAATCAGAAATTCAGAAAATTAACAATAAAATTTTAGAATTAGACAACTCAATAGAAAGTCAGAAGAGCAGAATTGGGCAAGACAAAGGCAGAATTGGTGAGCTTTAAGATAAAGCACTTGGCACCAATATATTTGAAGAAAACTCCGATAAAAGAATTTTAAAAAAATGAAGAAACCTTAAGAATCATGTGGGATTCTATCCAGAGAAATAAGCTGTGAGTGATTGGAGTATCAGAACAGGGAGGGATAACAAAAAATACAGAGAGAATTGTTAAAGATTTGTTGGCAGAAAACTTCCCTGATATCATGGAAGATGAGAAGATATCTATCCAAGATAGTCATAGAACTCCTCATAAGGTAAATTTTAAAAGAAAGTCACCAAGACTTGTTATAATCAAACTTAACCAAACAAAGATAAAAAGAGAATTTTAAAAGCAGCTAGGGATAAACAAAAAGTCACCTACAAAGGACAGTCAATAAGAATAAGCTTGCACTACTTGGCAGAAGCCGTGCAGGCAAGAAGGCAATGGGATGACTTATGTAAAGCATTAAAGGACAAAAAAATTGCCAACCAAGAATCATATATCCAGCAAAACTGTCTCTCAAATATGAAGATGAAATTAGGACATTTCCAGATAAACAGAAGTTTAGGGAATTTGTACAAACCAAACCAAAACTATGAGAAATAGTAAAGGGAGTTATTTGGTTAGAAAAACAGTAATAACAGGTATCAACCCAAGACTAAAACACTGGACAGAGCAATCAGATGTCAACCCAGACACGGAAATCACAAAATAAATCAAGATAAAAAAAAAATACTCAAAAAAGGGAAATAGTGATGTTATTATGTAAAAGAAGACAACATTAAAACAACAAAGAGGGACTAAGAAATGAAGTCATAGATCTTTCATATGGAGAGGAAGACATGGCAATATAAAGAAATAAAAATTAGGTTTAAACTTAGAAAAATAGGGGTAAATATTAAGGTAACCACAAAGGAGACTAACTAACATACACATCAAAATAAAATACAAGAAAAAAATAGAGACTAAGCAGAAACAAAATCAACAACAACAAATATGAGGAAAAGACAATATACAAAGATAAACTACTCGGCACAAAAAATTAAGTGGGAAAAAGAAACTGTCAACAACACACAAAAAAAGACATCAAAATGGCAGCACTAAATTCACGCGTATCCATAATTACACTGAATGTAAATGGTCTGAATGCACCAATAAAGAGACAGAGAGTGGCAGAACGGATAAAAAAACCACGATCCATCTATATGTTGCCTACAAGAGACACACCTTAGACTCAGAGACACAAATAAACTAAAACTCAAAGGATGGAAAAAAAACATATCAAGCAAACAACAATCAAAAAAGAGCAGAAGTGGCAATATTAATTTCTGACAAAATAGACTTCAATGTTAAATCTACCACAAAGAATAAGGAAGGACACTATATAATGATTAAAGGGACAATATAGCAGGAGGATATAACCATATTAAATATTTATGCAACCAATGACAGGGCTGCAAGATACATAATACAAACTCAAACAGCACTGAAAAGTGAAATAGACAGCTCCACAATTATAGAAGGAGACTTTAACACACCACATTTGGTGAAGGACAGAATATACAGAGAGAAGCTCAGTGAAGACATGGCAAACCTAAATGCCACAATCAACCAACTTGACCTCACAGACATATACAGAACACTCCACCCAACAGCAGCCATGTATACTTTCTTTTCTAGTGCACATGGAACATTCCCTAGAGTAGACCACATATTAGGTCATACAGCAAGCCTTAGCAGAATCCAAAACATTGAAATAATACAAAGCACCTTTTCTGACCATACGTAGAAATCAATAACAGGAAAAGCAGGGAAAAGAAATCAAACACTTGGAACCTGAACAATACCTTCCTCAAAAAAGACTGGATTATAGAAGACATTAAGGATGGAAAAAAGAAATTCATTGAATCCAAAGACAATGAAAACACACCCTATCAGGACCTTTGGGACACAGCAAAAGCAGCACTCAGAGGTCAATTTATATCAATAAATGCACACATTTAAAAAGAAGAAAGGGCCAAAAAAAAAAAAAATTCCTACAAATTAAACAAATGGAAAGAGAGCAAAAAAAGAAACCCTCAGGCACCAGAAGAAAGCAAATAATAAAAATTAGAGCAGACTTAAATGAAATAGAGAACAGAAAAACAATTAAAAGAGTTAAGACCAAAAGCTGGCTCTTTGAAAAAATTAACAAAATTGATACACCATTGACCAAACTGACAAAAGAAAAATAGGAAAGGGAGCAAATAACCTGAATAAGAAATGAGATGGGCTATACTACAACAGACCCAAGTGAAATTAAAAAAATCATATCAGATTACAATGAAAAATATTACTCTAACAAATTTGAAAATCTAGAAGAAATGGATGAATTTCTAGAAACACATTGCCCACCTACACTAACACAAACAGAGGTAGAACAACTAAATAGACCCATAACAAAAGAAGAGATTGAAAAGGTAATCAAAAAAACTCCCAACAAAAAAAAAAAAAAACCCCGGTCCGGACGACTTCACTGCAGAGTTCTAGCACATTTTCAGGGAAGAATTAACACCACTACTATCAAAGGTATTTCAGAGCATAGAAAAGGATGGAATGCTCCCAAATGCATTCTATGAACCCAGAATATCCCTGATATCAAAACCAGTAAAGACACCACAAAAAAAGAAAATTACAGGCCTATATCCCTCATGAATTTAGATGCAAAAATCCTCAACAAAATTCTAGCCAAATAGGATTCAACAACATATCAAAAAAATAATTCACCATGACCAAGTGGGATTCATACCAGGTATGCAGGGATGGTTCAACATTGGAAAAACAATTAATGTAATCCATCATATAAATAAAACAAAAGACAAGAATCACATGACTTTATTAATTCAAGCAGAAAAGGCATTTGAGAAAATGATAAAAACTCACAGCAAAATAGGAATAGAAGGAAAATTCTTCAACATAATAAACGGCATTTATACAAAGCCAACAGCCAACATCATCCTAAATGGAGAGAGTCTCAAAGCATTCCTCTTGAGTTCAGGAAGCAGACAAGGATGCCCTTTATCACTGCTCTTATTCAACATTGTGTTGGAGGTCCTAGCCAGAGCAATTAAATTAGGCTAGATAAAGAAATAAAGGGCATCCAGATTGGCAAGGAAGAAGTAAAAGTACCTCTATTTGCAGATGACATAATGTTATACACAGAAAATCCTAAAGAATCCTCAAAAAAAAAAAAAAAAAAAAAAAAAAAACACTACTGAAACCAGTAGAAGTGTTCAGCAGAGTATCAAGATCCAAGATAAACTTACAAAAATCAGTTGGATTCCTCTACACCAACAAAAGGAACATCGAAGAGGAAATCACCAAATCAATACCATTTATAGTAGCCCCCAAGAAGATAAAATACTTAAGAATAAATCTTACCAGAGCTGTAAAAGACCTATACATAGAAAACTACAAGACACTACTGCAAGAAACCAAAAGAGACTTACATAAGTGGAAAAACATACCTTGCTCAGGGATAGGAAAACTCAACAGTGTAAAAATGTCTATTCTACCAAAAGCCACCTATACATACAATGAAATTGTGATCCAAATTCCAAAGACATTTTTTAATGAAATGGAGAAACAAATCACCAACTTCATATGGAAGGGAAAGAGGCCCCACATAAGTAAAGCATTACTGAAAAGAAAAACAAAGTGAGAGGCCTCACGGTACCTGATTTTAGAGCCTATTATACTGCCACAGTAGTCAAAACAGCCTGGTACTGGTACAACAACAGATACACAGACCAATGGAACAGAATTGAGAATCAAGACATAAATCCATCCACATATGAGCAGCTGATATTTGACAAAGGCCCCAAGTCAGTTATATGGGGAAAACATAGTCTTTTAATAAACGGTGCTGGCATAACTGGATATCCATCTTCAAAAAAATGTAACAAGACCCATACCTCACACCATGTACAAAAACGAACTCAAAATGGATCAAAGACCTGAATATAAAATCTAAAATGATAAAGATAAAAAAAAAAAATAAGGGACGATGTTAGGAGCCCTAATACATGGCATAAACAGTACACTAAACATTACCAACAATGCAAAAGAGAAGCTAGATAACTGGGAGCTCCTAAAAATCAAATACCTATGCTCAAACGCCTATGCTTGAAAACCTTGGGGCCGTAGTGGTTAAGTGCTGCAGCAGCTAACCAAGAAGTCGGCAGTTCAAATCCGCCAGGTGCTCCATGGAAACTCTATGGAGCAGTTATACTCTGTCCTATAGGGTCGCTATGAGTTGGAATCGCCTCGACGGCAGTGGGCTTTGGGTAGGTATGCTCATCCAAAGACTTCACCAAAAAAGTAAAAAGATTACCTACAGACTAGGAAAAAGTTTTTAGCTATGACATTTCCAATCAGTGTCTCATCTCTAAAATCTACATGATACTGCAAAAACTCAACTACAAAAAGACAAATAACCCAATTAGAAAATGGGCAAAAGAGTTGAACAAGTACTTCACTAAAGAAGACATTCAGATAGCTAACAGATACATGAGGAAATGCTCATGATCATTAGCCATTAGAGAAATGCAGATCATAACTACAATGAGATTCCATCTCACTCCAACAAGGCTGGGATTAATCAAAAAAAAAAAAACAACAAAAAATAACGAATGTTGGAGAGGTTGTGGAGAGACTGGAACACTTATACACTGCTGGTGGGAATGTAAAATGGTACAACCACTTTGGAAATCGGTTTGGCACTTCCTTAAAAAGATAGAAATAGAACTACCATAGGCTCCAGCAATCCCACTCCTTGGCATATATCCTGGAGATATAAGAGACTTTACATGAATGGATATATGCACACCCATGTTCATTGCAGCACTGTTTACAATAGCAAAAGGATGGAAGCAACCAAGGTGCCCATCAAAGGATGAATGGATAAGTAAATTATGGTGTATTTTCACAATGGAATACTACGTATTGATAAAGAACAAAGATGAAACCGTGAATAACTTCATAACATGGAGGAATCTGGAAGGCATTATGCTGAGTGAAATTAGTCAGTTGCAAAAGGACTAATATTGTATAAGACCACGATTATAAGAATTTGGGAAATAGTTTAAAGAGAGAAGAAATATTCTTATATCGTTACAAGAGTGGGGGGGAGGGAGGGAGACAGGGGTGTTTTCACTAATTAGTAGACAAGAACTATTTTAGGTGAAGGGAAAGACAACACACAATACAGGAGAGGTCAAAACAACTGGACTTAACCAAAAGCAAAGAATTTTCCTGAATAAACTGAACGCTTCAAAGGCCAGTGTAGCAGGGGTGGGGGTTTGGGGACCATGGGTTCCGGGGACATCTGAGTCTATTGGCATAATAAAATCTATTAAGAAATCATTCTGCATAGCACTTTGGAGAGTGGCGTCTGGGGTCTTAAATGCTAGCAAGCATCTATCTAAGATGCATCAATTGGTCTCAACCTACCTGAACCAAATGAGAAAGAAGAATACCAAGGACACAAGGTAATTAGGAGCCCAAGAGACAGAAAGGGCCACATAAACCAGAGACTACATCGGCCTGAGACCAGAAGAACTAGATGGTGCCCACCCACAACCAATGACTGCCCTGACAGTGAACGCAACAGAGAAACACTGAGGGAGAAGGAGAGCAGTGGGATGCAGACCCCAAATTCTCATAAAAAGATTAGACATAATGGTCTGACTGAGACTAGAATAACCCTGGAGGTCATGCTCCCCAGACCTTCTGTTAGCCCAAGACAGGAACCATTCCCAAAGCCAACTCTTCAGACAGGGACTGGACAATGGGATAGAAAAAAATGCTGGTGAGGAATGAGCTTCTTGGATCAAGTAGACACATGAGACTATGTCAGGAGGGGAGATGAGAGGATAGAGGGGAACAGAAGCTGTCTGAATGGACACGAAAAGAGAGAGTAGAGGGAAGGAGTGTGCTGTCTCATTAGAGGGAGAGAAATTAGGAGTATATAGCAAGGTGTATATAAATTTTTATGAGAGACTGACTTGATTTGTAAACTTTCACTTAAAGCACAATAAAAATTAACAAATATATATATTGCAACTCGAGCCTTGAATTTTTTCTTCAGCTCTTTCAGCTTGAGAAATTACTGGCATGTTCTTCCCTTTTGGTTTTGCTGTCTCCAGCTCTTTGCACATGTCTTTATAATACTTTGTCTTCTCGAGCCACACTTTGAAATCTTCTGTTTAGCTCATTTACTTCATCATTTTTTCCATTTGCTTTAGATACTCGACATGCAAGAGCAAATTTCAGAGTCTCTTCTGACATCCATTTTGGTTTCTTCTTTCTTTCCTGTCTTTTTAACGATCTCTTGCTTTCTTCATGTATGATGTCCTTGATGTCATTCCACAACTCATCTCATCTGGTGTTTGGTCATTAGTGTTGAACGTGTCAAATCTATTCTTGAGATGGTTTCTAAATTCAGGTGGGATATACTCAAGGCCATACTTTTGTTCTTGTGGGCCTGTTCTAATTTTCGTTAGTTTCATACCTGGTATGAATCTTACTTGGTCGTGGTGTATTATTTTTTTGCTATGGTGCTGAACTCTATTGCCCAGAATTTTGGTGAGAATTATTGCATCTATATTCATGAAAAATATTGGTCTGTAATTTTCTTTTTTTGTGGTGTCTTTGTCTGATTTTAGTATCAAGGTTATGCTGGCTTCATAGAATGAATTTGGAATTATCTTTTCATTTTTCTATGTTCTGAAATAGTTTGAGTAGCACTGGTGTAAGCTCTTTTCTGAAAGTTTGGTAGAATTCTCCAGTGAAGCCATCTGGGCCAGGGCTTTTTTTTTTGGCGGGGGGGTTTAATTACCTTTTCAATTTCCTCTCTTGTTATTGGTCTGTTCAGATTGTCAACATCATTTTGTGCTAGTTTAGGTAGGTATGTGTTTCTAGAAATTTATCCATTTCCTCTAGGTTTTCAAATCTCTTATAGTTTTTAGTAATACTCTGTTATGGTCTTTTTTATTTCAGATGGGTCGGATATAATGTCCCCTATTTTATTTATTTGGGTTATTTGCATCCTCTCCTGTTTTTCCTTTTTCAATTTGGCTAGCGGTTTGTTGATTTTGCCGATACTTTCCAAGAACCAACTTTCGTTTTTGTTGATTCTTACTATTGCTTTTCTATTCTCCATTTCATTTATTCCTGCTCCGATCTTTATTATTTCCTTTTTTATGGTGGCTGTGGGCTTCTTTTGCTGCTCTCTTTCTATTTGTTCAGGTTGTGTAGCTAATGTTTTGATTTTGTCCCTTTCTTCTTTTTTGATGTATGCATCTATTGCTATCTCACAGCAATCTTTAGTGAGAAGAAAAAACTTAATCATAACTTTATGTGGACTGGAAAGAGGCCCTAGATAAGTAAAGCATTACTGAAAAAGAATAAAGTAGGAGGCCTACTATTTAGCCAAGGTAGTCAAAACAACATGGTACTGGTACTATGACAGATGCATGACCTAATGGAACACAATTGAAAACCCAGTTGTAAATCCATCCACCTACGGGCAGCTGATTATTTACAAAGGGCTAAAGTCCATTGAATGGGGAAAAGACAGTCTCTTTAACAAACGGTGCTGTCAAAACTGGATTCCATTTGTAAAAAAATGAAACAGGGCTCAAAACTCACACCATTCAAAAACTAACTCAAAATGGATCAAAAACTTAAAGATAAAACTTAACACTGTATAGATTATGGAAGAAAAAATATGGGCAACACTAAAACCCATTGCTGTTGAGTCAATTCCAACTCATAGTGACCCTAGATGACAAAGGAGAACTGCCCCATAGGGTTTCTAAGGAGCAGCTGGTAGATTTGAACTGATAACCTCTTTGGTTAGCAGCCGCAGCTCTTAACACTGTGTACCAAGGCTACACTAAGGGCACTAATATATGGCATATATAGAATACCAAACATAACTAAAAATGAATGAACAGCAGAAGATGAACTAGAAGCCCCCTGAAAATTAAACCCTCTTTCTCCAAAAGAGTAAGAAGACAACCTATAGACTGGGAAAAAAATTTTGGCTATGACATATCCAACAAACGTCTAATCTCTAAAATTTATAGAAAACTCCAACACCTCAACAACAAAAAGACAAACAATCCAATTTAAAAATGGGTAAAGGATATAAACAGACACTTCACCAAAGATGACATTCAAGCATCTAACAAACACTTGACGAAATACTTGCAATCATTAGCCAGTAGAGAAACGCAAATCAAAACTACAATGAGATACTAACTCACCCCCTGACATTACTCATACTATTCAAAAGATTGGAACTCTTATACACTGCTGGTGGGAATGCAAAATGGTACAACCACTATGGAAAATGGTGTGGTACTTCCTTAAAAATTTAGGAATAGGAATACCTTATGACCCAGAAATCCCACTTCTAGGTATATACCCTAAATAAATAAGAACCATGACCCAAATAGACATATGCACACCCATATTCATTGCAACATTATTCCCAATAGTAAAAAGATGAAAAAACCTAAGTGCCCATCAACAGATGAATGGGTTAACAAACATACACAAAATGAAATATTATACATACACAAAATGAAATATTATACAACATAAAGAACAAGATGAACCTATGAAACATCTCACTACGTGGACGAATTTGGAAGAAATTTTTCAGAGTGAAATACATCAATCACAAAAGGACAAATATTGCATGAGACCACTATTATTAAGAAAAGGTTTGCACACTGGAGGAAAAAAAAGTTCTTTGATGGTTGCCTGGTATGTGATGGGAAGGGAGGAAAAATTACCAAATAGATAGAAATCATGTGTTTATATTGGCAAAGGCAATACACAATATGGGGGAGTCAGCAAAACATGACTAAGCAAAGGAGGACACTGAGAGGAATGCAAGAACAAAGGGCAACAACAGTAATTACTACAGCATAGACAATCCTGGAGCAATAGTTTTAACAAGCACCAATTTACAAATGGCACATAGATAAATATGCCAAGAGGTGTGGGAGTCTGTAAGGGAACACGCTCATCTGCAGATGTAGGTTCGGTGTTAGATATTTCTACATACATAACTGTAGGTGCTACTTATATATTAATATGGACAATAGAGCATACAAGTGCCACAGTCAGGGCAACTTCTTTGATATAATCAAATATTTATGGGACAAAGTACCTAGGCTCAAAGGCAAAGAACCATAGACTTGGGGGACATCTATGGCAATTGGCATAACATAGTCGTAAAGACAAAATTCTGCATCCTACTTTGCTGAGTAGCATCTGGGGTCCTGAAAGCTTGAGAGCAGCCATCTAAGATACAGCTACTGATCTCTTACTGTCCAGAACAAAGGAGAGAGAAGAAAACCAAAGACTCAAAGGAGCAATTAGTCCAAAGGACTAGAAAACCACATGAACCACAGCATACACTATCCCAAGAGCAGAAGAAGTAGATGGTGCTTGGCTGCTGCCACTACCAACTGCTCTGACTGTGATCACAACAGAGTGTCTTGAACAGAGAGAAAAAAATCAAATTCACAAAAAAGGCCAGACTAGCAGAGACTGGAGGAACCCCTGAAACTATGGGCCTAAGACACCCTTCTGAACTGGAACCGAAGCCATTTCCAGAGACCAGCTTTCAGCCAAACCATAAACAGACCCATAAAATAAACAATAACACCCAAGAGGAAAGTGTTCCTTAGAACAGTCGGTTATATGAGATCAAAAGGACAATATTTGCCCAAAAGCAAAGACAAGAAGGCAGGAAAGGGTAGAAAATTAGGGCTAAAGAAAATGGGGAAACTAGGATGGGAATGTGGGGAGTGCTCACACATTGTAGGGAATGAAACCAATATTATGGAACACTTTACGTACAAGCTATCAAATGGGAAACTAAATGCTCTGTAAACTTTCACCTAAAGCAAAATTAAAAAAAAAAAGATTTTTGAAAGATTTGACAGGTTTTATATAAGTGTGCACGTGTGTGTGTGTGTGTGTGTATATACATATGCATGCGAACTTACAAACAGTAAAAAATTCCTGGGGAGGGGGGAAGTGAAAAGCCCCAGAGCTATTTTTGGCAGAGTATGGTTATGTGTAAAAGTGCTTTTTAAACTCTAAGGCAAGTGAAGGAAGGTTTGGAGTTATAGGATTAAGACACTTCTGCAGAAAAACAAAAAATATATGGAGGCATCTCCTCAACCTATTTAGAACATCAACTTTTCTAGAACCTATTTAGAACATCAGCTTTGAGGTGGATACTGAGAGAGAGTGCAGCTGTAAAGGAGATAAACCCAAAACCAAACCCATTGCTGTCAAGTTGATTCTGACTCATAGTCACCTATAGGACAGAGAAGAACTGTCCCATAGGGTTTCCAAGGAGTGGCTAGATATTTGAACTGCCCACCTTTTGGTTAGCAGGCGAACTCTTAAGCACTTTACCACCAGGGCTCCGTAAAAGAGACAAGAGAGGTCAAATGGACAAAAGACAAAGTACTTGAGGAAGGATTTTACGGAAAGAATTGTCACTGCCAGTCACTTGAGACATTGACCCCAAACTGACAAGAGTCTTCAAAACAGAACATATCCAAATTATGAAAAAAAAAAAGGACATATATCCATATAGGATTATTATTCAAAAATACTTTTCCATGTCTATTTGTATATGAATATAACGAGTTTTTTAAATCCTTTCTTAGTATTTTCTCTGGAAAGGTGCAAGATTGTCGTTGTGGTTGCTTCTGTTTGCTTTTTCTTTTCATTTTTGGCTGGCAGGAGGCATAGACAGTTTGCTGCTGACTTAAAAGTAAGGAGTACCTGACATGGTTCTATTTTGCTGGTGAGCCCTGAAAAAGCTATTAAGCTATGTATCCTTATCAATATGTAAATGTACAGTCCTAAAAGGAGCTTTTGATTTTCCAGATTGACTCTGAGGGTAGAGCTGTATACAGCCTCGTTATGTGGTTACCCAGGGAGAAAGATGTGGCAGTCTGCTTCCATAAAGGTCAGCCTTGGAAGCCCTTGGGGCAGTTCTACTCTGTCCTAAAGGGTCTCTGTGAGTCAGAATCAAATCGACTCGAAGACAGTGGGTTTGGTTTTGGGGTTTATGGTCTTTGGGATCTTATCTATGTTCCAGTGTTGTATATCAAGAGAAAACTAATCTTAAAATTATTTCAAGATCGTTGTTGCTATTTCTGTCGGGGATCATGTTTCCATAGTAATATATTCACCCTGGCTTAGAAAAGACTTATTTTGCTTAAGTCCTATTTTTATTTTATTCTAAGCGAAATAGAGATTATAACATTACATACATGTTATACTACAGCCTTTCACTTTAATGTAAATGTCAGCGAGAAGGATACAGGCAATTAATGTCTCTTCTTAGCAACTTTCTTGTACTGTGTGCAGCTCCTCAGGCCAGCATCTGCATTAGAATGGCTGTAAGAATGCAAAGAATGCCTGTGCATATTTTATTTTCTGTATTTTCTTTCCCATAATGAAAACTGACTCTTAATAAAATCAATACATTTAAATAATTTCTCTATCCTAAAATTGACACAAACTAGTTTCAGAAATACAAAATCAATACCACTACCAACAATAATCTGCTAAGTAGAGTTCAAAATGTTTTCCAGTCTCTTTTTACCCTTGGAATATATTCCAAAAAGGATGTATATAGTCAGAGTATTGCACCTAAAGCAAATGGAATTTGCTTTTTCGCTACATTTAAGTTATTATAGGTTACATTGATTCAGAAGTCAAAACTATTTAAATGAATATTCTTAGAGAGGTCCTACTTTCACATCTATCTCAACCCTGTACTACCCAGGCCTATAGGTGTTTGGCAATATCCCTACCCAAAAAACCAAACTCTTTGCTGTAGAATCAATTCCTATTCCTAGTAACCCTATAGGACAGAGTAGAATTGCCCCATAGGGTTTCCAAGGAGCGGCTGGAGTATTTGAACTGCCAACCTTTTGGTTAGCTAGCAGCAGTAGCTCTTAACCAATGCATCCTGCACCACCAGCGCTTTTGTAGTTGTGTGTGTGTGTGTGCGTGCGCACACGCGCGTGCATGCACCTGTGTGCACACGTGCACGATCTTTTTTAAAGTTCCAAAAACCAAACCAAACACGTTGCCTTAGAGTGGATTCGGACTCAAAGTGACGCTATAGGACAGAGTAGAATTGATTTACATCATTGTTAATAATTTTTAGGGAAGTGGACCCAAATGACACTCTAGACAGAAGCACCACACCGTCCCGCCACAGCAAAGACCCGAAAAACTAAGTAAAACAGAGACAAACATCAAGCCTGGAACCTAAAGTGTCAAGTGAAGAGTTGAAGAACTCAACCAAGCTCCGAATGGAATAAGAAACTGATGGGGAACAGAGATTGAGGAGAGATACAAGTGGAGGTCCCCTATCAGCTAACGCAGCATGCATTTGGCATCTTGGACACCTGTGAGATCACGGAGTTCCCAGCAGGAGACAACACCCAGTAACCGGCAATACATGCTTTCCCATCCCTACCCTTCTCTCCCCTGCTCTACCTCTGCAATTTCCAGGCTTGCTGCTGTGGCTTGGCTGGCAGGGAAGTGCAGGGCCCATGCTGCTTGGATTAGCCCTGCTCATATGGGAGATTGGTAGACAGGAAGTACAGCAAAGCAGTTTCACAGAGCTTCCAGCAGGAGACAGAGCATCTGGTAACCAGCGATATATGGTTTCCCACCCCTCACCCTTCATCCCCCTGCCCCCATACACACAGCGTCCTCTGCTTCTCACTGGCAACAGTCTCTTGGCTGGAAGGCAACTGCTTTGGCTCTGGTTTTCTTGGATTCGCCCCACCTATGCTGGCTGGCTCCCTGAGTGCCATTTGTTTGCAGGTACTGATTTTTTTCAGTTTATTTTGGTTTCTTCCATGCCTCCCACCCTCTCCACCTCCTTTCTCTCAAACACCTGGCTCTGTGTGCCATTTTTACTTCATTTTGAAAGGCTGTGAAGTGCCGCTCGACTGGAGAACAGTTTCCGCGGCCTGAAAGACCATGCTGGTGGGATCCCTGGGGCTTTTTGTTTTGTTTTACTTTGTTTTGTTTTCATTTGTACTGTTCTTTTGTTTGTTTTCTTTGTCTTTTCGCAACTTGGGAACCCCTTCTAGCTGGGCTGTCCTGCTCAGCCTAGAAGCTACTTCCCCGGTCTACACAACCTCATCAGTGAGATCCCTGGGGGCATTTCTTTTTTTCCTTCTTTTCTCCTTTTTGTCTTTCTTCATTTCTCATTTTCTCTTCCCTCTATACTTACCTTCTTTTCCTGTCTCCTGAGTACCTGGCACTATGTGATCTTTCTACCCTTTCTAGCCAGGCTGTACTGTGCAAGCTGGGAACCACTTCCCTGATCCTCACAGCCACACTGGTGGGATCAATGGGGGCTTTTCTTTTCTAATTTCCCCTCTTTTTTTTCTCTTCCTTTTTCTCCATTTCTCAGTTTCACATCTGACCACTCCAACCACAAGCTGCTTCAGTGCTATTTTTTGTTGTTGTTGTTTGTTTGTTTTTGGTTCCTGTTTCTCTGTCATCTCTCTCCTCTTTCCCTTACCCATCTTAGCTCCACACATTACAACCTCCCCCCTCTTTCCTAACTATCTGCACTGTGTGCTGAACATCACACCCCCAAGCAGCACAAGCATTTCCTACAGGAACCTGCCCAGCACTGATTCCTGGCCCATGTTGTTGGCCCTAGTACATGCCACAAACATACCATCCCAGCCCCTCCCCTTCAGTGGGACCTGCCCTGCTGCACCATAGCTGAGTGACTGGCCCTGCCCTTTGCAGGAAGTGAAAAGTATTGTGACTACAGACGAGCAAACAACAAAATACACAGACTGCCTGCTCAGACATAACTAAGTAAAACAAGAAAGCAGGATGTAACAAACAAATCTACAATCAATATTTGAAGAAAATAACTACAGAATGTCCCAAAGACAGCACACAATATCAAAACATATTTAAAAAAGGACACAGTTCCAGTAGGCATCCAAAACAGAACACCAGATGACTTCCCAGTAGAATAAAAGGCACTAGAACTACCTGATAAAAATAGGGAATTCAAATCTCTATATTCAGAGCTATTGAAGAGTTGAAGCAAAAATCAGACAAAAATGAAGAAAAATAGACAAATTCATGGAAAATACAGATGATAAAAATGGAAGAATTCAGGAAAATAATACAGGGACAAAATGTCAAAATAAACTCACAACTAGAAATCATACAAAAACAACAGTTAGAAATTCAAAAGATAAAAATCAAGATTTCAGAAATGGACAGTGTCACAGAAGGGCTGAGGAGCAGGTTTGAAATGATGGAAGACAGTATCAACGAAATTGAAGACAAACACTTGGATACAACTGTTTGCAGAAAAATCAGAAAAAAAGAATGAAAGGAATATGAACAAGCCCTGAGAATGATGTGGGATACAACGAAAACCAAAAATTTGCAATAGGTTGGAGTTGCACAACTGGGGGAAAAAGTTGAAAACACAGAGAGAATCATTGAAGAATTGCTGACAGAAAACTTCCATATCATGAAAGCTGAAAAGCTGATAATCCAAGAAGGACAATGAACCCCATATAGGATACCCCCAAAAGAAAATCACAAAAGCATATCATAATCATGATCACTAAAGCCAAAGCCAAAGAAAGAATCCTGAGAGCAGCTCGAGAAAAATGAAAAGTCACATACAGAGGAGAAACAATAAGACGAAGCTCTGATTATTTGGCAGAAACTGTGCAGACAAGAAGGCATATGTATGGGATGACATATATAAACTTTGAAAGAAACAAATTGCCAATGAAAAATAATATACACTGCAAAACTCTCATTCAAATATTATGGTGAAATTAGGATATTTTCAGATAAACAGAAATTAAGGGAACATGTAAAAACCAAAACAAACTCACAAGAATTATTAGAGTCCTTCTGTCTGAGGATAAACATCAGACCACAGCCTGACTCTAGGAGGCAAGATTGTACCAGCCAGATACCAATGTAGGAAATGAACTCCCAAGGACTACCCAAAACCAAAGTAATTACAACATGTAAACAGAGAGGTTAATCTATAAATGACAGCAACATCAGAACAATAAAAGAGAGAATAAACAGTGTATGTATAGAACTTTCTAATGGAGAGGAAGGCAAGGCAATAAAAATAATCGACTCTTTCAAAGATAGGAAGATAGGGGTAACTTTCAAGCTAACCACAAAGAAAGTTAACAAACCTCCTCATCAAAATAAAGAGGAAAAACATAAAGTCCCAGTAAAAACAAAATCTACAAAAACAAAAGAAATGGAAAAAAAAATCCACAGAAAAAAGGAATTCAGCACAGGAGAGTATGAGGAACAAAGAAAACATCAGCACAAAAAAAAAAAAAAAATTTTTTTTTGAAAAGTACTACAAAATGACAGCGATAAACTCACAGCTAAAAATAATTACACTGATTGTAAATGGCCTAAATGCACCCATAAAGAGACAAAGAGGGACAGAATGGATAACTAAAAAAAAAAAAGGACCCATCAATATTCTGTCTAAAAGAGACCCACCATAGAAACAAAGACCTAAATTTATTAAAAATCAAAGGGTAGGCGAGGCCAAGATGGCGGACTAGGTGGATGCTACCGCGGATCCCTCTTGCAACAAAGACTCAGAAAAACAAGTGAATCGATCACATATATAACAATCTACGAACTCTGAACAACAAACACAGACTTAGAGATGGAGAATGAACAAACACGGGCAGACAGCGAGCGTGTTCAGAACTAAGAGCCAGCGTACCAGGCAGGTGACCTTCGGAGCCCGGGCTGGGGCAGAGCCCAGGGGGGCAGACGGCACAGACAAGGGGCCCAGCCCTACCCCCCGGAACCCATCCCGGGAGGGAGTCCAGCTGGTTGGCGCGGGCGGTGTAGCGGCGCAGCCAGTGGGAGAAACACCCGGGAGGCAGTGACTGATCTTGGAGTGGGGAGAGCAGTGTCCCAGCCGGGGAGCCGTCCCACCAGGAGTTTGGCGGGAGGCGGGCGAGGCGCGAGCATGGGGATCACCTATATTTCCCTAAAACGACCCCGGGGGGGGCGCCCAGACGTTCGTGAGGGCCACGTCCACCCAGTTCGCCCAGCGGTGCGGAGCACCGGAGGGAGAAATCCCCGGGAGGAAGTGACTGGTCTTGGAGCGGGGAGAGCAGCGTCCCAGCTGGGGAGCCGTCCCACTGGGATCTTAGCGAGAGCGGGTGGGGTGTGAGCGCATTCCCATGAATAGACCCCGGGGGCGGGCTCAGCTGTCCGTGAGGGCCAAGCCCACCCAGTTCGCGCAAGCCGTGCGACGCACCAGAGGGAGAAATCCCCAGGAGGAAGTGACAGATTTTGGAGCGGGGAGAGTAGCGTCCCAGCTGGGGAGCCATCCTGCCGGGATTCTGGCGGACGGGGGTGGAGCGTGAACGCGGGGATCAACTCTGTATTCCGTGGTGCTACACGCCTAGCTTTCTGATCCCTCCCCCACCCTCCCCAGGCAGCTCCATTAACATCCGAATACCCTGAGCCAGAGGGAGAATTCAGATAGGGATCTGACTGCATTTTTTTTTAGCTGATTAGCTGGAAAATCTAGTTTCCCAGTGATGGCTCGGAGACAGCAGTCCATATCAAACCACATAAAGAAGCAGACCATGACAGCTTCTACAACCCCCCAAACAAAAGAATCAAAATCTTTCCCAAATGAAGATACAATCCTGGAACTATCAGATACAGAATATAAAAAACTAATTTACAGAATGCTTCAAGACATCAGAAACGAAATAAGGCAAACTGCAGAAAAAGCCAAGGAACACACTGATAAAACAGTTGAAGAACTCAACAAGGTTATTCAAGAACATAGTGGAAAAATTGATAAGTTGCAAGAATCCATAGAGAGACAGCATGTAGAAATCCAAAAGATTAACAATAAAATTACAGAATTAGACAACGCAATAGAAAGTCAGAGGAGCAGACTCGAGCAATTAGAATGTAGACTGGGACTTCTGGAGGACCAGGGAATCAACTCCAACATAGCTGAAAAAAAATCAGATAAAAGAATTTAAAAAAATGAAGAAACCCTAAGAATCATGTGGGACTCTATCAAGAAGGATAACTTGTGAGTGATTGGAGTCCCAGAACAGGGAGGGGGGACAGAAAACACAGAGAAAATAGTTGAAGAACTCCTGAAACAAAACTTCCCTGACATCATGAAAGACGAAAGGATATCTATCCAAGATGCTCATCCAACCCCATTTAAGATTGATCCAAAAAGAAAAACACCAAGACATATTATCATCAAACTTGCCAAAACCAAAGACAAACAGAAATTTTTAAAAGCAGCCAGGGAGAAAAGAAAGGTTTCCTTCAAGGGAGAATCAATAAGAATAAGTTCAGACTACTCAGCAGACACCATGCAGGCAAGAAGGGAATGGGACGACGTATACAGAGCACTGAAGGAGAAAAACTGCCAACCAAGGATCATATATTCAGCAAAACTCTCTCTGAAATATGAAGGAGAAATTAAGATATTTACAGATAAACACAAGTTTAGAGAATTTGCAAAAACTAAACTAAGACTGCAAGAAATGCTTAAGGAGATTCTTTGGCCTGATGACCAATAATATCAGGTACCAGCACAATACAAGGTCACAAAACAGAACGTCCTGATATCAACGCAACTCAAATAGGGAAAGCACAAAAACAAACAAAGTAAGATTAATTCTAAAAAATAAATAAATAAACAAAATAATACACACAACAGGAAATCATGGAAATCAATAGATAAACGATCAAAATAATCAAAAAGAGGGACTAAATATAGGAGGCATTGAACTGCCAGATAGAGAGTGATACAAGGCGATATAGAACGATAAAAGTTAGGTTTTTACTTAGAAAAATAGGGGTAAATAATAAGGTAACCACAAAAAGGAATATCAATTCCATAACTGAAGAAAAACGTAACGACTCAACAAACATAAAGTTAAACATTATGAAAATGAGGATCGCACAATCTACTAAGAAAAACGTCTCAGCACAAAAAAGTATGTGGAAAAATGAAATGGCCAACAACATACACGAAAAGGCATCAAAATGACAGCACTAAAAACTTATTTATCTATAATTACACTGAATGTAAATGGACTAAATGCACCAATAAAGAGACAGAGAGTCACGGACTGGTTAAAGAAACACGATCCATCTATATGCTGCCTACAAGAGACACACCTTAGACTTAGAGACACAAACAAACTAAAACTCAAAGGATGGAAAAAAAATATATCAAGCAAATAATAAGCAAAAAAGAAGAGGAGTAGCAATATTAATTTCTGACAAAATAGACTTTAGACTTAAATCCGCCACAAAGGATAAAGAAGGACACTATATAATGATAAAAGGGACAATTGATCAGGAAGATATAACCATATTAAATATTTACGCACCCAATGACAGGGCTGCAAGATACATAAATCAAATTTTAACACAATTGAAAAGCGAGATAGACACCTCCACATTTATAGTAGGGGACTTCAACACACCACTTTCGGAGAAGGACAGGACATCCAGTAAGAAGCTCAATAGAGACACGGAAGACCTACTTACAACAATCAACCAACTCGACCTCATAGACTTATACAGAACTCTCCACCCAACTGCTGCAAAATATACTTTTTTTTCTAGTGCACATGGAACATTCTCTAGAATAGATCACATATTAGGGCACAAAACAAATCTTGGTAGAATCCAAAACATCGAAATATTACAAAGCATCTTCTCAGACCACAAGGCAATGAAGCTAGAAATCAATAACAGAAAAACTAGGGAAAAGAAATCAAATACTTGGAAAAGGAACAATACCCTCCTGAAAAAAGACTGGGTTATAGAAGACATCAAGGACGGAATAAGGAAATTCTTAGAATGCAACGAGAATGAAAATACTTCCTATCAAAACCTCTGGGACACAGCAAAAGCAGTGCTCAGAGGCCAATTTGTATCGATAAATGCACACATAAAAAACAAGAAAGAGCCAAAATCAGAGAACTGTCCCGACAACTTGAACAAACAGAAAGTGAGCAACAAAAGAACCCATCAGGCACCAGAAGAAAACAAATAATAAAAATTAGAGCTGAACTAAATGAATTAGAGAACAGAAAAACAATTGAAAAAATTAACAAAGCCAAAAGCTGTTTTTTTGAAAAAATTAACAAAATTGATAAACCATTGGCCAGACTGACTAAAGAAATACAGGAAAGGAAACAAATAACCTGAATAAGAAACGAGAAGGACCACATCACAACAGACCCAAATGAAATTAAAAGAATCATTTCAGATTACTACGTAAAATTGTACTCTAACAAATTTGAAAACCTAGAAGAAATGGATAAATTCTTGGAAAAATACTACCTACCTAAACTAACACATTCAGAAGTAGAACAACTAAATAGACCCATAACAAAAAAAGAGATTGAAACGGTAATCAAAAAACTTCCAACAAAAAAAAAGTCCTGGCCCAGACGGCTTCACTGCAGAGTTCTACCAAACCTTCAGAGAAGACTTAGCACCACTACTACTGAAAGTATTTCAAAGCATAGAACAAGACGGAATACTACCCAACTCATTCAATGAAGCTACCATCTCCCTGATACCAAAACCAGGTAAAGACATTACAAAAAACAGAAAATTTTAGACCTATATCCCTCATGAACATAGATGCAAAAATCCTCAACAAAATTCTAGCCAATAGAATCCAGCAACACATCAAAAAAATAATTCACCCTGATCAAGTGGGATTTATACCAGGTATGCAAGGCTGGTTTAATATCAGAAAAACCATTAATGTAATCCATCACATAAATAAAACAAAAGATAAAAACCACATGATCTTATCAATAGATGCAGAAAAGGCATTTGACAAAGTTCAACACCCATTAATGATAAAAACTGTTACCAAAATAGGAATTGAAGGAAAATTCCTCAACATAATAAAGGGCATCTATGCAAAGCCAACAGCCAATATCACTCTAAATGGAGAGAACCTGAAAGCATTTCCCTTGAGAACGGGAACCAGACAAGGATGCACTTTATCACCACTCTTATTCAGCATTGTACTTGAAGTCCTAGCCAGGGCAATTAGGCTAGACAAAGAAATAAAGGGTATCCAGATTGGCAAGGAGGAATAAAGCTATCACTATTTGCAGACGACATGATCGTATACATGGAAAACCCTAAGGAATCCTCCAGAAAACTACTGAAACTAATAGAAGAGTTTGGCAGAGTCTCAGGTTATAAAATGAACATACAAAAATCACTTGGATTCCTCTACATCAACAAAAAGAACACCGAAGAGGAAATAACCAAATCAATACCATTCACAGTAGCCCCCAAGAAGATAAAATACTTAGGAATAAATCTTACCAAGGATGTAAAAGACCTATACAAAGAAAACTATAAAACTCTGCTACAAGAAATTCAAAAGGACATACTTAAGTGTAAGAACATACCCTGCTCATGGATAGGAAGACTTAACATAGTAAAAATGTCTATTCTACCAAAAGCCATCTATACATACAACGCACTTCCAATCCAAATACCAATGTCATATTTTAAGGGGATAGAGAAACAAGTCACTAATTTCATGTGGAAGGGAAAGAAGCCCCGGATAAGCAAAGCATTACTGAAAAAGAAGAAGAAAGTGAGAGGCCTCACTCTACCTGATTTCAGAACCTATTATACAGCTACAGTAGTCAAAACAGCCTGGTACGGGTACACTAACAGGCACATGGACCAGTGGAACAGAATCGAGAACCCAGATATAAATCCATCCATGTACGAGCAGCTGATATTTGACAAAGGACCAGCGTCAGTCAGTTGGGGAAATGATAGTCTTTTTAACAAATGGTGCTGGCATACCTGGATATCCATTTGCAAAAGAATGAAAGAGGACCCATACCTCACACCATGCACAAAAACTAACTCCAAGTGGATCAAAGACCTAAACATAAAGACTAAAACGATAAAGATCATGGAAGAAAAAATTGGGACAACCCTAGGAGCCCTAATACAGGGCATAAACAGAATACAAAACATTACCAAAAATGATGAAGGGAAACCAGATAACTGGGAGCTCCTAAAACTCAAACACCTATGCTCATCTAAAGACTTCACCAAAAGAGTAAGAAGACCACCTACAGACTGGGAAAGAATATTCAGCTATGACATCTCCGACCAGCGCCTGATCTCTAAAATCTACATGATTCTGTCAAAACTCAACCACAAAAAGACAAACAACCCAATCAAGAAGTGGGCAAAGGAGATGAACACACATTTCACTAAAGAAGATATTCAGGCAGCCAACAGACACATGAGAAAATGCTCCCGATCATTAGCCATTAGAGAAATGCAAATTAAAACTACGATGAGATTCCATCTCACACCAACTAGACTGGTATTAATCCAAAAAACACAAAATAATAAATGTTGGAGAGGCTGCGGAGAGATTGGAACTCTCATACACTGCTGGTGGGATTGTAAAATGGTACAATCACTTTGGAAATCCCTCTGGCGTTATCTTAAACAGTTAGAAATAGAACTACCATACAACCCAGAAATCCCACTCCTCGGAATATACCTTAGAGATACAAATCCCACTCCTTGGAATATACCTTAGAGCCTTCACACAAACAGACATATGCACACCCATGTTTATTGCAGCTCTGTTTACAATAGCAAAAAGCTGGAAGCAACCAAGATGTCCGTCAACGGATGAATGGGTAAATAAATTGTGGTATATTCACACAATGGAATACTACGCATCGATAAAGAACAGTGACGAATCTCTGAAACATTCCATAACGTGGAGGAATCTGGAAGATATTATGCTGAGCGAAATGAGTCAGAGGCAAAAGTACAAATATTGTATAAGACCACTATTATAAGATCTTGAGAAATAGAAAAAACGGAGAAGAACACATACTTTTGTGGTTACAAAGGGGGGAGGGAGGGAGGGAGGGAGAGGGTTTTTTATTGATCAATCAGTAGATAAGAACTGCTTTGGGTGAAGGGAAAGACAACACACAATACAAGGAAGGTCAGCTTAATTGGACTGGACTAAAAGCAAAGAGGTTTCCAGGATAAAATGAAAGCTTCAAAGGTCAGCGGAGCAGGGGCTGGGATCTGGGAAACATGGTTTGAGGAGACTTCTAAGTCAACGGGCAAAATAATTCTATTATGAAAACATTCTGCATCCCACTTTGAATTGTGGCGCCTGGGGTCCTAAATGCCAACAAGTGGCCATCTAAGATACATCAATTGGTCCCAACCCACCTGGAGCAAAGGCAAAGGAAGAACACCAAGGCCACACGACAACTAAGAACCCAAGAGACAGAAAGGGCTACATGAACCAGAGACCTACATTATCCTGAGACCAGAAGAACTAGTTGGTGCCCGGCCACAATCGATGTCTGCCCTGTCAGGGAGCACAACAGACAACTCCTGAGGGAGTAGGAGGCCAATGGGATACAGACCCCAAATTCTCATAAAAAGACCATACCTAATTATATGAAAGCGACTAGAGGAATCCCAGAGACAATGCTCCCCAGAACTTCTGATGGCACAGGACAGGAACCATCCCCGAAGACAACTCATCAGGCATGAAAAGGACTGGTCAGCGGCGGGGAGAGAGATCCTGATGAAGAGTGAGCTACTTAAATCAGGTGGACACTGGAGAGTGTGTTGGCAACTCTTGACTGGAGGGGGGATGGGAAGATAGAGAGAGAGGGACGATGGCAAAATTGGCACGAAACGAGAGACTGAAAGGGCTGACTCAATGGGGGAGAGCAAGTGGAGAAGGGAGTAAGATGTATGTAAACCTACATGTGACAGACTGATTGGAATGGTCAATGTTCACTTGAAGCTTAATAAAAATTAATTAAAAAAAAAAAATCAAAGGGTAGAAGAAAATATATCAAGGAAACAGGTACCAAAAAAGAGCAAGAGTGGCAATACTAATCTCAGAAATAGACTTTAAAACAAAATCCACCATAAAAGACAAAAAAGGGCACTACATAATGATTAAGGGGATGATCCCTCATGAAGACATAACCATAATAAACATCTACACACCTAATGACAGAGCTTCAAAATACATAAAACAAACTCTAACAGCACTGAAAGGATAAATTGACAGTTCCACAATAATAGATTTCAACACATCACTCTCAGTAAAGGACAGAACATCTAAAAAGAAACTTAACAGAGATACAGAAGAGCTAAAGGGCACCATCAGCCAACTTGACCTCATAGATATATAAAGAACACTCCAACCGTAGCTGCAAAGTACACATTCTTTTCCAAAGCACATGGAACATTATTCAGAACAGACCACATTTTAGGCCACAGAGCAACCCTCAACAAATACCAAAACACTGATATAAAGTATCTTCCCTGACTACAGTGCCATCAAGGTAAAAATCAACAAAATGAAGAGCAAGGGAAAAAAATCAATTACATGGAAACTGAATAACATCCTGCTTAAAAACCACCAGGTAATAGAAGAAATTAGAAAGGGACTAAAAGAATTCCTAGAATCAAACAAGAATGAAAACACATCACACCAAAACCTCTGGGACACAGCAAAGGCAGTGCTCAGAGGTCAATTTACAGCAGTAGAAGCACACATGAAAAGAAATTTCAGAACATAGAAAAGGAAGCGATACATCCGAATTCATTCCATGAAGCCAGCATAACCCCGATACCAAAACCAGACAAAAGACACCGCAAAAAAAAAGAAAATTACAGGATATCTCTCATGAATATGGATGCAAAAATTCTCAACAAAATTCTTCCCAAAAGAATTCAGCATCATATCAAAAAAATAATACACCACAACCACATGGGATCCATACCAGGTATGCAGGGATGGTTCAACATCAGAAAATCTATCAACGCAATCCACCACGTAAATAAAAGGAAAGAATCACGTGATCATCTCAATCAATGCAAAAAATGCATTCTACAAAGTCCAACACCCATTCCTGGTAAAAACTTTCAATAAAATAAGTATAGAAGGGAAAGTTCTCAACATAATACAAGGCAAGTAGCCAAAACCAACAGCCAACAGCATTCTTTTTTTTCCAATGATTTTTATTGTACTTTAAGTGAAAGTTTACAAATCAAGTCAGTCTCTCACACAATAATCCATATATATACCTTGCTACATACTCCCAATTACTCGCCTTCTAATGAGACAGCCCACTCCCTTCATCCACTCTCTCTTTTCGTGCCCTTTTCGCCAGCTTCTAACCCCCTCCACCCTCTCATCTCCCCTCCAGGCAGGAGATGCAAACATAGTCTCAAGTGTCCACCTGATCCAAGAAGCTCACTCCTCACCAGCATCCCTCTCCAACCCATTGTCCAGTCCAATCCATGTCTGAAGAGTTGGCTTTGGGAATGGTTCCTGTCCTGGGGCAACAGAAGGTCTGGGGGCCATGACCACTGGGGTCCTTCCAGTCTCAGTCAGACCATTAAGTCTGGTCTTTTTATGAGAATTTGTGGTCTGCATCCCACTGCTCTCCTGTTCCCTCAGGGCTTCTCTGTTGTGTTCCCTGTCAGGGCAGTCATCGGTTGTAGCCGGGCACCATCTAGTTCTTCTGGTCTCAGGATAATGTAGTCGCTGGTTCATGTGGCCCTTTCTGTCTCTTGGGCTGGTAATCACCTTGTGTCCTTGGTGTTCTTCATTTTCCTTTGATCCAGGTGGGTTGAGACCAATTGATGCATCTTAGATGGCTGCTTGCTAGAGTTTAAGACCCCAGGCACCACTCTTCAAAGTGGGATGCAGAATGTTTCCTTAATAGATTTTATTATGCCAATTGACTTAGATGTCCCCTGAAACCATGGTCCCCAGACCCCTTCCCCTGCTACGCTGGCCTTTGAAGCATTCAGTTTATTCAGGAAACTTCTTTGCTTTTGGTTCAGTCCAATTGTGCTGACCTCCCCTGTATTATGTGCTGTCTTTCCCTTCACCTAAAATAGTTCTCATCTACTATCTAATTAGTGAATACCCCTCTCCCACACCCCCTCCCTCCCCCTTCTAGTAACCACAAAAGAATGTTTTCTTCTCAGTTTAAACTATTTCTCAAGTTCTTATAATAGTGGTCTTATACAATATTTGTCCTTTAGCAACTGACTGATTTCACTCAGCATAATGCCTTCTAAGTTCCTCCATGTTATGAAATGTTTCACAGATTTCTCACTGTTCTTTGTTGATGCGTAGTATTCCATTGTGTGAATATTCCGTAATTTATTTATCCATTCATCCCTTGATGGGCACCTTGGTTGCTTCCACCTTTTTGCTATTGTAAACAGTGCTGCAATGAACATGGGTGTGCATATATCTGTTTGTGTAAAGGCTCTTATTTCTCTAGGATATATTCCAAGGAGTGGGATTGCTGGATCGTATGGTAGTTCTATTTCTATCTTTTTAAGGAAGCACCAAATCAATTTCCAAAGTGGTTCTACCATTTGACATTCCGACCAGCAGTGTATAAGTGTTCCAATGTCTCCACAGCCTCTCCAACATTTATTATTTTGTGTTTTTTGGATTAATGCCAGCCTTGTTGGAGTAAGATGAAATCTCATTGTAGTTTTGATCTGCATTTCTCTAATGGCTAATGATCATGAACGTTTCCTCATATATCTGTTAGCTACCTGAATGTCTTCTTTAGTGAAGTGTCTATTCATATCTTTTGCCCATTTTTTAATTGGGTTATTTGTCTTTTTGTAGTTGAGTTTTTGCAGTATCATGTAGATTTTAGAGATCAGGCGCTGACCAGAAATATCATAGCTAAAAACTTTTTCCCAGTCTGTAGGTAGTCTTCTTACTCTTTTGGTGAAGTCTTTGGATGAGCATAAGTGTTTGATTTTTAGGACCTCCCAGTTATCTAGTTTTTCTTCTATGTTCTTTATAATGTTTTGTATACCGTTTATGCCTTGTATTAGGGCTCCTAATGTCCCTATTTTTTTTTCCATGATCTTTATCGTTTTAGATTTTATATATTTTTTTAGTTATCTAGTTTTTCTTCTATGTTCTTTATAATGTTTTGTATACCGTTTATGCCTTGTATTAGGGCTCCTAATGTCCCTATTTTTTTTTCCATGATCTTTATCATCTTAGATTTTATATTTAGGTCTTTGGTCCATTTTGAGTTAGTTTTTGTACATGGAGTGAGGTCTGGGTCTTGTGTCATTGTTTTGCAGATGGTTATGCAGTTATGCCAGCACCGTTCATTAAAAAGACTGTCTTTTCCCCATTTAACTGTTTTTGGGCCTTTGTCAAATATCAACCTCTCATATGTGGATGGATTTATGTCTGGATTCTCAATTCTGTTCCATTAGTCCAAGTATCTGTTGTTGTACCAGTACCAAGCTGTTTTGACTACTGTGGCAGTGTAATAGGTCCTAAAATCAGGTAAAGTAAGGCCTCCTACTTTGTTCTTCTTTTTCAGTAGTGCCTTATTTATCTGGGGCCTCTTTCCCTTTCATATGAAATTGGTGATTTGTTTCTCCATCTCATTAAAAAATGTCGTTGGGATTTGGATCGAAATTGCAATAAATGTATAGATTGCTTTTGGTAGAATAGACATTTTTATAATGTTAAGTCTTCCTATCCATGAGCAAGCTATGTTCTTCCACTTATGTAAGTCTCTTGGTTTCTTGCAGAAGTGTAGTGTAGTTTTCTTTGTATAAGTCTTTTACATCTCTGGTAAGATTTATTCCTAAGTATTTTATCTTCTTGCGGGCTACTGTAAATGGCATTGATTTGGTGATTTCCTCTTCGATGTTCTTTTTGTTGGTGTAGAGGAATCCAACTGATTTTTATATGTTTATCTTGTATCCGCATACTCTGCTGAACTCTTCTATTAGTTTCAGTAGTTTTCTGGAGGGTTTTTTAGGGTTTTCTGTGCATAAGATCATGTCATCTGCAAATAGAGATACTTTTACTTCTTCCTTGCCAATCTGGATGCCCTTTATTTCTTTATCTATCCTAATTGTTCTGGATAGGACTTTCAGCACAATGCTGAATAAGAGTGGTGAAGCTAACAGCATTCTTAATGGAGAGTGGCTGAAAACATTCCCCTGGAGAACAGGAACAAGACAAGGATGCCCTTTATCACCACTCCTATTTAACATTGTGCTGGAAGTCCCAGCTAGAGTAATAAGGCAAGGAAAAGAAATAAAGGGCACCGTAACTAGTAATGAAGAAGTTAACCTGTCCCTATTTGGGAATGATATGCTACTATACATAGAAATCTCAAAAGACTCCATGAGAAAACTACTGGAACTAATAGGAAGATTCAGCAGAGAAGCATGATACAAGATAAACATACCAAAATCAGTTGGATTCCTATACAGGAATAAAGAGAATGATGAAAAGGAAATCAGGAAAACAATACCATTTATAACAGCACCTCAAAAATAAAATACCTAGGAATAAATCTAACCGGGGATGTAAAAGACCTATACAAAGAAAGCTACAAAACACTGCTGTAAGCAACCAAGAGATCTACATAAATGAAAAAACATACCATGTTCATGGATAGGTAGACTCAACATTGTGGAAATGACAATTCTACCAAAGCTATTTACATATACAATGCAATTCCGATCCAAATACCAACAATATTCTCTAAAGAGATGGAAAAACTAATCATAAACTTTATATGGAAAGGGAAGAAGCCCCAGATGAGTAAAGCACTATTGAAAAAGAAGAATAAAGTAGGAGGACTTGCACTGTATGACCTCAGAATCTACTATACAGCTACGGTAGTCAAAACAGCCTGTTACTGGTATAATGACAGATACATTGACCAGTGGAACACAATTGAGAACCCAGATGTAAACCCATCCACCTGCGGTCACCTGATCTTCAACAGGGCCCAAAGTCCATCAAATAGGGAAAAGATAGTCTTTTTAACAAATGGTGCTGGCAAAACTGGATGTCCATCTGCAAAAAAATGACATAGGACCCATATCTCACACCATATAGAAAACTAATTCAAAATGGATCAGAAACCTAAATATAAAGTTAAAAAGTATAAAGTTCATGGAAGAAAAAATAGGATCAATGCTAGAGGCCTTAACATAAGACATTAAAAGGATATAAACCATAACCAACAGCACACAAACTCCAAAAGGTAAGCTAGATAACAGGGGTCTTCTAAAAATTAAACACTTATGCTCATCAAAAGACTTCAACAAAAGAGTAAAAAGAGAACCTATAGACTGGGGAAAAAAATTGGCTGTTACAAATCAGACAAGGGTCTAATCTCTAAAATCTACAAGAAAATCCAATACTTCTACAACAAAAAGACAAATAATTCAATGAAAAATGGGCAAAGAAAATGATCAGACACTTCACCAAAGAAGACATTCAAGGGGCCAACAGACACATGAGGAAATGCTCGCAATCACTAGCCGTTAGAGAGATGCAAATCAAAACCATAATGAGATGCCATTTCACCCCAGCATTACTGGCATGAATCAAAAAAACAGGAAATAACAAATGTTGGAGAGGCTGTGTGGAGATAGGAATTCTTACAGGCTGCTGGTGGGAATGAAAAATGATACAACCATTTTGAAAAATGATATGGCGCTTCATTAGAAAGCTAGGAACAGCATCTGATCCAGCAATTCCTCTTCTATTAATGTGTCCTAGAGAAATAAGAGCCATCACATGAATAGACACACGCATATCCATGTTCCTTGCAGCATTGTTTACAATAGCAAAGAGATAGAAACAACCTAGATGCTCATCAACAGCTGAATGGATAAATAAACTATGGTACATACACAGAATGTAGTATTACACAACCATAAAGAACAATGATGAACCTGTGAAACATCTCATAACTTGGATGAATTCGGAGGGCATTATGCTGAGTGAAATAAGTCAATCACAAAAGGACACATATTGTATGAGACCACTACCGTAAAAATTCATGAAAAATTTACAAACAAAAAGAAACAATCTTTGATGGTTATGAGGGAGAGGAGGGGTGGGGATGGAAAAGCAGTTAATACAGAATAGATAAGAGGTAACTTTGGTGAAGGGTAAAACAGTACACAATATTGGGGAATCCAGCACAACTTGTGCATGGCAAGGTCATGTATGGAAGCTCCACAGACATATCCAAACTCCCTGAGGGACTGAATTGCCTGGACTGAGGGCTATGGGGACCATGGTCTCAGGGAACATCTAGCTCAATTGGCATAACATAATTTATAAAGAATATATGCTACATTCTACTTTGGTGAGTAGCATCTGGGATTTTAAAAGCCTGAGAGCATCCACCTAAGATACTCCACTGGTCTCACCCCTTCAGGAGCAAGGAAGAATGAAGAAAACTAAAGATACAAGGGAAAGATTAGTTCAACAGACTAATGGACCACATATACCACGGCCTCCACCAGACTGAGTCCAGTACTACTAGATGGTGCCCAGCTACCACCACTGACCACTTTGACAGGGATCATGATAGAGGAAAGGACTAGAAGGCAGGAGGGTACAGGAAAGCTGGTAATGGGGAACCCGTAGTCAAGAAGGGAGAGTATTGATGTGTCATGGGTTTGTTAACCAATGTCATCAAACAATATGTGTACTGTTTAAGGAGAAACTCGTGTGTTCTGTAAACCTTCATCCAAAGTACTATTAATAAAATAAAATAAAAAAAAAGCCAACAACTTCTGTATTGTGCTAGACTGAAAAACACTTAGCGCAGTATTTTTGCCCCTCTTCCCATTTCTAGGTGGCTTTTTTTTTCCCATTTCTAGGTGAAGTCTATTTATCTGCCCTTTCAATCTGGGTTTAGCCTTGTTACTTGTTTTGAACAGACATCAGTAAACAGGAAGTAAAAGGACCCTTGAAAAATGCTTGGGTATTGGGGCTGTTTCTGCAATCCAGTCATTGTGTAAAGAAGCACAGGCAAACTGGCTTAATGATGAAGACATGAGTTGTGAAATCACACCAGCCAACCAGGCATGCAAGTCTTTGAGACCAACTAGCCCTCAGTCAAGCTGTCATCTGACGAATCATATGAATGAGCTGAAGTGAGAGTAGCAGAAAACCATCTGGCTGAGCTCACCCCAAATTACCAACCCATAGTTTGTTGTTTTAAGCACTGAGTTTTATAAGTGGCTAAGCTAATTGATGTTGTTGAGTCTGAAAATAAAAAATAAAGATAATACTTTATGGCTAAGAAGATTTTTTTCAGAGATGAAATGTAGTTCATTATTATAATTGTATCAGTGTTTCAGACAACACTTAGAAGAAAAAAATATGATCAGCATAGCAAATGCAAAATGTGTTAATATGTAATTACTAATTTTTAAATTTCTATTATTCCTGAAGATACTGTTGTTTTTTTTACATGTTTTATTTTATATCACCTATTTTTTCAATTGTAATTACACTTAATCAAATCTCAGTTGAAATTAGAGTGCCAGAGCAGATGATTTTAAAAATTTCACTAACTTCAAATTCCATAGCTACAGTACACTATTAATTCAAATGAGATAACTCTCAAGTATTTTTAATAAGGAATTAAAAATAATTATATCTTTATGCATGGTGGTAGAAGACAGAGGTACTAATGATTTTCTATTTTGTTGACAAGTAATTTTTCCAAATATTTATGCCATTTAGAAGCGTGTCAATTAAAATATTATTACTGCAGAATGATATGTCAAGTAAGATAATCAATTAGGATGAAAGAATTTTTAAAGATACTAGATTACTTCTATAGAAGTCATAGCAACAACTTCTGAAGTTCAGAGAATATTATACAAATTACACATCGAAGGACAGTTTTATAATAACAGAATAGAAAAAAACTGATAGTTATATAGTTTCTCAAGTTCCTTGACTAAAGAAGAATAAAATTTGATGCTGATATGACACCTCTTAGGTGAGATTCCTTGAACTAGTTCTATGACTTACATTGGTGTGTCCTCCATCTCTTTTAAACCCTTTCAAGACATAATTATTTTCTCATTTGCATTTTTTGTTGATGTCATGTGTTTTCACTAATGAGGGCATACTGGTTAAAGGACCAATTCAGAATTTTTGTTATGAATTTCGATACCCATTATCTGGGATCACATATGTCCCAGCGGCCCCTATGTAAATCCTGTCAACATGAGTCAATGATAATTTTTTTTATTTCATTTCTTGAAAATTTGCAAAATATGAGGTAAAACGTGAAAGCACCTGGCATGACTGCACATACATTTTCTTCTAGTCTCCTTCTTCTTAGCTTTTTAATTATTTTTCATGAAATTTTTCAAAACCTGGTACAATATATTCTCCATTACTGCAAAAGCAATACTTACAGCAAAATAAACAAAGCCAAGGGATTTTTTATCTCAGGAAAATCACCACTACAATGCATTCTTTGTTACTTCAAAAGCAGTACTTACAGGCAAAATAAATAAAACTAAAGGAATTTGAATCTCAGGAAAATTATCACTACTATGTATTTTTCGTTATAACAAAAGCAGTACTAACAGCTAAGAAGCAGAAACAGCTGCCCTGGAATACTGTAGAACTGCTCACAGAGGTGCATTCTACCTGCTACACATGGAAGCAATGACTGGGCCCTAAGATTGAATACAGGTTAAGAATAACTTATAGGAGCTCCAGTCTCTTGAAAAGTACCACTGCAATGCATTATTCCTTATTGGAAAGGCATTATTTACTCTTTAGAAGCTAGGAAAGAAGGGAGCCAGTAGTAACACATGTAAACAGTGAATGGCATAAAGGAGAAAATGGCCACTATGACTGAATGAAGACTGAGAATAGCTTATTCTCAAGATAAGTACATCCTCGCAAGATAATAGTAACTGGAAAACATAGTGAAGAGGCTTATCTTACAAAAATAAAGGCAAACCTGTCAAAAGTTTAGAAAATGCACACATTTGAGAGGCATTACCTAAGACAATGCTCAATCTACACAAAAATGAGGATCATGTATTTTTGAGTTTCATGCATTTCAAAAGGCTCCCACCTTGAGGCTATACTAAAAAAAAAAAAAAAAAAAAAAACTCATTGCCAACTAGCCGATTTCGACTCATAGCAACCCTATAGGACAGAGTAGAACTGCCCCATAGGGTTTCCAAGTAGCAGCTGGTGAATGCAAACTGCTGACCTTTTGGTCAGCAGGCTTCCCCCTTTCCAAAGAACTTCAGAGGCATAAAAAGTGGATGGGATACTGTATTTCCCATGGGTCTTGAAAGAGTTTAAGTCTACTACAATGTGCATATATCATCACTTGAGCATGTCATTGTCTCATTTTCGTCTTTTGAAGAGCTATTTTTGATAATTTCTCCTGAACTGGAAGCTAGGCTGTGGTTACTTCCTGCCTATGACATAGACACACATGCACAGAGTGCAAATATATTTTCAAAGGTCAAGGTCAGCTTAAGCCATTCAAGTGTGACTCTGCTTTTAATTGGAATCCACAGTTTTTCCTCACCTGCTCACCAGCAGAGAGTTTGGCATGTTGACAAACTGCATTGTGTCAAGGCTCCTAGTCTCTTCTGTAAATCAATCCCCTCTTAGATATGACTTGCTTCTTAAAAGGGGGTGAAAGCTTGGAAATAAATAGATTGCTATTGCAACAACTTGTGCTACAAAAATCAAAATGGTGGCAACTGCCATTATTTCTCTTCTTGAATCAGATCAAAAGGGCATTCTGATAGGAAAAAGTCATACTTCTGAAAACCAGTGGCCCACGTGGGTGAGAAGATGAAGGACAACAGCAGAGAGGAGTGAACAAGGAACATTCAAAACCAAACCTGCTGCCGTCAAGTTGATTCCAGCTCATAGCGACCCTATAGGACAGAGTAGAACTGTCCCATATGGTTTCCAAGGAGCGCCTGGTGGATTCAAACTGCCGACCTTTTAGTTAGCAGCCATCGCTCTTAACCACTACCCTGCATAAAAAAGGCCCCTATTTTTCCTCTATCGAGCAGTCAATAAACAGTTCTGTTCAATAGCTGAGATTTAAAACACTCTGAGCAGCATGTGACAAGAACATAATACTCATTTCATTTTAGGGTCAAGGAAAGGATTATGTGTTAAAAATTTCACAAGAGAAATCTTAAAAATATGATACTTTAAACACCCCAAACAAAAAGCAGCATTTTTTAACTTTGCTTTCAGTTCAAATTTAGGCAATTAACCATTATAAAACAACATGTCAAAACAATAGAATCTGGCTTGACTGTACATTCTGTAATTGTTCCTTGTTTTTTAGCACACAACTTAATTTTGGCTTATGCAGCTTTTGACTTTTCATTTGCCGCTATTATACGTATCATTGACCCAATTGTCGATGATAGAAAACCTTTATCAGAGTCTGCATTGATTACTGTTGGTGATGGCATGAATCATGGAACATAGCATGGAAGCTCAGAAAAGATAAAACAGATGTGAAAAGTTAAAGGAGGCACAGCTTGCTAAAACTATTCAGCTCTTATTAACTGCAAATGCAATAATTCAAATACATCTTTAATAAAAAGTGCACTTAAATGTCACACTGTACTCCATTTTTTGTTGTTTAGATCACTCCTGGGGATCATTTCAGGGAAGGTTTCTTCTGACTTTCATGGTAACTCTATTTGAGTATGTTCTCTAGAGGCAGAAGGCAAAGAGGAAAACAAGTCATTTTTTTGTCCGTCTATGTCTATACTACAGTTCTCTGACATGCCCTCAAATGTGACAGGAAACAATTACCTGTGATGGAAATTACATGTTTAGAGACAATAGCACATTATTCATAATTTGGTTATATTTTATTGTTACTATAAAATTAACATGTGATGCAGACAATGTAACTCCAGGTAACAGAACCCTGAGGACTTGAGAAAAAGGACTAATGTGTCCCTCAGTTGACCTTGACAGTAAGAACCAGCCAGAGTATGACATTCTGGAAGTCAGCTTTGGGTTCTACATGAAGTACAATATATTCTTTTTTTTTTTTTTTTTCACTTTTACTGTCAATGACTGTTAGAGTGGGAAGAACATGGGCTTTGGGATTAAAAATATCCTAGTTCAAATCCCAGCTCCACTAGTTTTTAGCTATGGGTCACTTGAAAAATCACAAAAACTCTATGATCATTAATTCATATGTGTGAAATGAGGATGGAATTCATCGTATCAAATTCTTGTGAAAAGCATGACGTAAAATGTTTATCTCAAGAACTGCTAATTTCTCTTCTGTCTTCTCCTTTGCCACCTCTCCTCATCCTCCTCCTCCTCACTCTCCTCCTCCTCAGCCTCTTTCTTCCTCCCTTCCTCCTCCTCCTCTTTCTCCTCTTCTCTTTGCTCCTGCTCCTGTTCCTCTTTCTCTTTTTCCTCCTTCTTCTTTGAAGTGAGATGCGTATGTTAAAGTCTCTCCTGCCCACCTGAGATTGGGCAAAGTTTAAATGTTTCTCAAACTTTTTTTTCTTCATCTACAAAAATGAATAACATCAAATATATGTGAAAATCATCTGGCATACTGCAAGTGCTCAAAAATAGATTTATTTCCCTTTTATTCCTATATTAAAATTTTCATGAAATTTGTGGTTTTAGAAAAGCATTGAGTTTATATTCTTTTGCTGTTCCTACTGATTCAATTTGTTCATACAGGAAGTTGGGGTGGCAAGTGAATCTGTCAATATGCAGGAATATTTTACAAACTTCATTCAAAAATATTGTTAGTACAGTATAACATCCCAAACTCTGTTCTGGGCACTGGGAATACAACAGCAAACAAGACGGCAAAGGCCGTGCCTTCGTGGAGTGGCATTTCAGACAGGGAGAGACAGAGCACACAGACAAGCAGATGAGTAAACATGTCTTTGGCTGGGAAGAATTTTAGGTAGTTCAGTGATTCTTTAAAGCTACAAAAATAGAGGTGGCATAGTGGTTAAGCACTACGGCTGCTAACCAAGAGGTTGGCAGTTTGAATCCACCAGGCGCTCCTTGGAAACTCTGTTGGGCAGTTCTACTTTGAACTATAGGGTCACTAGGAGTCGGAATCGACTCGACGGCACAGGGGTTAGGGTATAAAAATTGAGAGCAAGATGAATAAAGCTTATGTTGCTGTCTTAAGCCGTCTAATTTTTTCCCCCTATTTTTGAGCAACAGCTCTCAAGGTACAGTAAATGTTGATTTAAGTGACTGCTTCATTCAACAAATGAATAAATCTAGTGCTATCTAGGACTCCTGATAAGAGTCCTAATCTTTTTTTGTGTGTGTGTGTGGCAAAATTTTTATTTTTATTCTGCTTTAAGTGAAAGTTTACAAATCAAGTCAGTCTCTCATACAAAAATTTATAAACGCCTTGCTATATACTCCTAGTTGCTCTCCCCCTCATGAGACAGCACTCTCCTCTCCACCCTGTATTCCTGTGTCCATTCAGCCAGCTTCTGACTCCCTCTGCCTTCTTATCTCCCCTGCTGACAGGAGCTGCCCACATAGTCTCATGTATCTACTTGAGCCAAGAAATTCACTCTTCACGAGTATCTTTTTCTATCACATGGTCCAGTCCAAACCCTGTCTGAAGAGTTGGCTTTGGGAATGGTTCCTGTCTTGGGTTAACAGAAGGTCTGGAGACCATGACCTCCGCGGTCCTTCTAGTCTCAGTCAGACCATTAAGTCTTGTCTTTTATTTTTTTATTAACTTTTATTGAGCTTCAAGTGAACGTTTACAAATCAAGACAGTCTGTCACATATAAGTTAATATACATCTTACTCCTTACTCCCACTTGCTCTCCCCCTAATGAGTCAGCCCTTCCAGTCTCTCCTTTCGTGAAAACTTTGGCAGCCTCCAACTCTCTCTATCCTCCCATCCCCCCTCCAGACAGGAGATGCCAACACAGTCTCAAGTGTCCACCTGATATAATTAGCTCACTCTTCATCAGCATCTCTCTCCTACCCACCGTCCAGTCCCTTTTGTGTCTGGTGAATTGTCTTCGGGGATGGTTCCCGTCCTGTGCCAACAGAAGGTTTGGGGACCATGACCGCCGGGATTCTTCTAGTCACATCCAGACCATTAAGTATGGTCTTTTTATGAGAATTTGGGGTCTGCATCCCACTTATCTCCTGTTCCCTCAGGGGTTCTCTATTGTGCTCCCTGTGAGGGCAGTCATCGATTGTGGCCGGGCACCAACTAGTTCTTCTGTTCTCAGGCTAATGTAGGTCTCTGGTTCATGTGGCCCTCTCTGTCTCTTGGGCTCTTAGTTGTCGTGTGACCTTGGTGTTCTTCATTCTCCTTTGCTCCAGGTGGGTTGAGACCAATTGATGAATCTTAGATAGCCGCTTGTTAGCTTTTAAGACCCCAGACGCCACAATTCAAAGTGGGATGCAGAGTGTTTTCATAATAGAATTATTTTGCCCATTGACTTAGAAGTCCCCTTAAACCATGGTTCCCAAAACCCTGCCCTTGATCCGCTGACCTTTGAAGTATTCAGTTTATCCCAGAAACTTCTTTGCTTTTGGTCCAGTCCAGTCCAGTTGAGCTGACCTTCCATGTATTGAGTATTGTCCTTCCCTTCACCTAAAGCAGTTCTTTTCAGCTAATTAATCAGTGAAAAAAATCCTCTCCCTCCCTCCCTCCCTCCGCCCCCTCGTAACCACAAAAGTTTGTGTTCTTCTCAGTTTATACTATTTCTCAAGATCTTATAATAGTGGTCTTATAAAATATTTGTCCTTTTGCCTCTGACTCATTTCACTCAGCATAATGCCTTCCAGGTTCCTCCATGTTATGAAATGTTTCACAGATTTGTCACTGTTCTTTATGGATGCGTAGTATTCCATTGTATGGATATACCACAATTTATTTACCCATTCATCCGTAGATGGACACCTTGGTTGCTTCCAGCTTTTTGCTATTGTAAACAGAGCTGCAATAAACATGGGTGTGCATATATCTGTTTGTGTGAAGGCTCTTGTTTCTCTAGGGTATATTCCGAGGAGTGGGATTTCTGGGTTGTATGGTAGTTGTATTTCTAACTGTTTAAGATAACGCCAGATAGATTTCCAAAGTGGTTGTACCATTTTACATTCCCACCAGCAGTGTATAAGAGTTCCAATTTCTCCGCAGCCTCTCCAACATTTATTATTTTGTGTTTTTTGGATTAATGCCAGCCTTGTTGGAGTGAGATGGAATCTCATCCTAGTTTTAATCTGCATTTCTCTAAGGGCTAATGATCGAGAGCATTTTCTCATGTATCTGTTAGCTGCCTGAATATCTTCTTTAGTGAAGTGTGTGTTCATATCCTTTGCCCACTTCTTGATTGGGTTGTTTGTCTTTTTGTGGTTGAGTTTTGACAGAATCATGTACCTTTTAGAGATCAGGCGCTGGTCAGAGATGTCATAGCTGAAAATTCTTTCCCAGTCTGTAGGTGGTCTTTTTACTGTTTTGGTGAAGTCTTTAGATGAGCAGAAGTGTTTGAGTTTTAGGAGCTCCCAGTTATCTGGTTTCTCTTCATCATTTTTGGTAATGTTTTGTATTCTGTTTATGCCTTGTATTAGGGCTCCTAAGGTTGTCCCTAGTTTTTCTTCCATGATCTTTATCGTTTTAGTCTTTATGTTTAGGTCTTGGATCCACTTGGAGTTAGTTTTTGTGCATGGTGTGAGGTATGGGTCCTGTTTCATTTTTTTGCAAATGGATATCCAGTTATGCCAGCACCATTTGTTAAAAAGATTATCTTTTCCCCAATTAACTGACACTGGGGCTTTGTCAAATATCAGCTGCTCATATGTGGATGGATTTATATCTGGGTTCTCAATTGTGTTCCATTGGTCTATGTGCCTGTTGCTGTACCAGTACCAGGCTGTTTTGACTACTGTGGCTGTATAATAGGTTCTGAAATCAGGTAGAGTGAGGCCTCCCACTTTCCTCTTCTTTTTCAGTAATGCTTTACTTATCCGAGGCTTCTTTCCCTTTCACATGAAATTGGTGATTTGTTTCTCTATCACCTTAAAAAATGACATTGGAATTTGGATCGGAAGTGCATTGTATGTATAGTTGGCTTTTGGTAGAAAAGACCTTTTTACTATGTTAAGTCTTCCTATCCATGAGCAAGGTATGTTTTTCCACTTAAGTATGTCCTTTTGAATTTCTTGTAGTAGAGCTTTGTAGTTTTCTTTGTATAGGTCTTTTACATCCTTGGTAAGATTTATTCCTAAGTATTTTATCTTCTTGGGGGCTACTGTGAATGGTATTGATTTGGTTATTTCTTCTTCGATGTTCTTTTGTTAATGTAGAGGAATCCAAGTGATTTTTGTATGTTTATTTTATAACCTGAGACTCTGCCAAACTCTTCTATTAGTTTCAGTAGTTTTCTGGAGGATTCCTTAGGGTTTTCTGTATATAAGATCATGTCATCTGCAAATAGAGATAATTTTACTTCCTCCTTGCCAATCCGGATGCCTTTTATTTCTTTTTCTAGCCTAATTGCCCTGGCTAGGACTTCTAGCACGACGTTGAATAAGAGCGGTGATAAAGGGCATCCTTGTCTGGTTCCCGTTCTCAAGGGAAATGCTTTCAGGTTCTCTCCATTTAGAGTGATGCTGGCTGTTGGCTTTGCATAGATGCCCTTTATTATGTTGAGGAATTTTCCTTCAATTCCTATTTTGGTGAGAGTTTTTATCATAAATGGGTGTTGGACTTTGTCAAATGCCTTTTCTGCATCAATTGATAAGATCATGTGGTTTTTGTCTTTTGTTTTATTTATGTGGTGGATTACATTAATGGTTTTTCTAATATTAAACCAGCCTTGCATACCTGGTATAAATCCCACTTGATCGTGGTGAATTATTTTTTTGATATGTTGTTGAATCCTATTTGCTAGAATTCTGTTGAGGATTTTTGCATCCATGTTCATGAGGGATATAGGTCTGTAATTTTCTTTTTTTGTAATGTCTTTACCTGGTTTTGGTATCAGGGAGATGGTGGCTTCATAGAATGAGTTGGGTAGTATTCCGTCATTTTCTATGCTTTGAAATACCTTTAGTAGTAGTGGTGTTAATTCTTCTCTGAAAGTTTGGTAGAATTCTGCAGTGAAGCCGTCCGGGCCAGGACTTTTTTTTGTTGGGAGTTTTTTGATTACCGTTTCAATCTCTTTTTTTGTTATGGGTCTATTTAGTTGTTCTACTTCTGAATGTGTTAGTTTAGGTAGGTAGTGTTTTTCCAGGAATTCATCCATTTCTTCTAGGTTTGCAAATTTGTTAGAGTACAATTTTTCGTAATAATCTGATATGATTCTTTTAATTTCAGTTGGTTCTGTTGTGATGTGGTCCTTCTCGTTTCTTCTTCGGGTTATTTGTTTCCTTTCCTGTATTTCTTTAGTCAGTCTAGCCAATGGTTTATCAATTTTGTTAATGTTTTCAAACAACCAGCTTTTGGCTTTGTTAATTCTTTCAATTGTTTTTCTGTTCTCTAATTTTTTTGTTAATTCATTTAGTTCAGCTCTAATTTTTATTATTTGTTTTCTTCTGGTGCCTGATGGATTCTTTTGTTGCTCACTTTCTATTTGTTCAAGTTGTCGGGACAGTTCTCTGATTTTGGCTCTTTCTTCTTTTTGTATGTGTGCATTTATCGATATAAATTGGCCTCTGAGCACTGCTTTTGCTGTGTCCCAGAGGTTTTGATAGGAAGTATTTTCATTCTCGTTGCATTCTATGAATTTCCTTATTCCCTCCTTGATGTCTTCTATAACCCAGTCTTTTTTCAGGAGGGTATTGTTCATTTTCCAAGTATTTGATTTCTTTTCCCTGGTTTTTCTGTTATTGATTTCTAGTTTTATTGCCTTGTGGTCTGAGAAGATGCTTTGTAATATTTCGATGTTTTGTATTCTGCAAAGGTTTGTTTTATGACCTAATATGTGGTCTATTCTAGAGAGTGTTCCATGTGCACTAGAAAAAAAAGTATACTTTGCAGCAGTTGGGTGGAGAGTTCTGTAGAAGTCAATGAGGTCAAGTTGGTTGATTGTTGTAATTAGGTCTTCCGTGTCTCTATTGAGCTTCTTACTGGATGTCCTGTCTTTCTCCGAAAGTGGTGTGTTGAAGTCTCCTACTATAATTGTGGAGGTGTCTGTCTCACTTTTCAGTTCTGTTAAAATTTGATTTATGTAACTTGCAGCACTGTAATTGGGTGCATAAATATTTAATATGGTTATGTCTTCCTGACCGATTGTCCCTTTTATCATTATATAGTGTCCTTCTTTATCCTTTGTGGTGGATTTAAGTCTGAAGTCTATTTTGTCAGAAATTAATATTGCTACTCCTCTTCTTTTTTGCTTATTATTTGCTTGATATATTTTTTTCCATCCTTTGAGTTTTAGTTTGTTTGTGTCTCTAAGTCTAAGGTGTGTCTCTTGTAGGCAGCATATAGATGGATCGTGTTTCTTTATCCAGTCTGAGACTCTCTGTCTCTTTATTGGTGCATTTAGACCATTTACATTCAGCGTAATTATAGATAAATAAGTGTTTAGTGTTGTCATTTTGATGCCTTTTTATGTGTGTTGTTGACAATTTCATTTTTCCACATATTTTTTTGTGCTGAGACGTTTTTCTTAGTAAATCGTGAGATCCTCATTTTCATAGTGTTTGACTTTATGTTTGTTGAGTTGTTACGTTTTTCTTGGCTTTTATCTTGAGTTATGGAGTTGTTATACCTCTTTGTGGTTACCTTATTATTTACCCCTATTTTTCTAAGTAAAAACCTAACTTGTGTTGTTCTATATCACCTTGTATCCCTCTCCACATGGCAGTTGTATGCCTCCTGTATTTAGTCCCTCTTTTTGATTATTGTGATCTTTTACATATTGACTTCAGTGATTCCCTGTTATGAGCATTTTTTTTTAATTAATCTTAATTTGTTTTTGTGATTTCTCTATTTGAGTTGATATCAGGATGTTCTGTTTTGTGACCTTGTGTTGTGCTGGTATCTGATGTTATTGGTTTTCTGACCAAACAATATCCTTTAGTATTTCTTGTAGCTTTGGTTTGGTTTTTGCAAATTCTCTAAACTTGTGTTTATCTGTAAATATCTTAATTTCACCTTCATCTTTCAGAGAGAGTTTTGCTGGATATATGATCCTTGGCTGGCAGTTTTTCTCCTTCAGTGTTCTGTATATGTCGTCCCATTCCCTTCTTGCCTGCATGTTTCTGCTGAGTAGTCTGAACTTATTCTTATTGATTCTCCCTTGAAGGAAACCTTTCTTTTCTCCCTGGCTGCTTTTAAAATTTTCTCTTTATCTTTGGTTTTGGCAAGTTTGATGATAATATGTCTTGGTGTTTTTCTTTTTGGGTCAATCTTAAATGGGGTTGGATGAGCATCTTGGATAGATATCCTTTCGTCTTTCATGATGTCAGGGAAGTTTTCTGTCAGGAGATCTTCAACTATTTTCTCTGTGTTTTCTGTCCCCCCTCCCTGTTCTGGGATTCCAATCACACACAAGTTATCCTTCTTGATAGAGTCCCACATGATTCCTAGGGTTTCTTCATTTTTTTTAATTCTTTTATCTGATTTTTTTTCACCTATGTTGGTGTTAATTCCCTGGTCCTCCAGATGTTCCAGTCTGCATCCTAATTGCTCGAGTCTGCTCCTCTGACTTCCTATTGCATTGTCTAATTCTGTAATTTTATTGTCAATCTTTTGGATTTCTACATGCTGTCTCTCTATGGATTCTTGCAACTTATTAATTTTTCCACTATATTCTTGAATAATCTTTTTGAGTTCTTCAACAGTTTTATCAGTGTGTTCCTTGTCTTTTTCTGCAGTTTGCCTTATTTCGTTTCGGATGTCTTGAAGCATTCTGTAAATTAGTTTTTTATATTCTGTATCTGATAATTCCAGAATTGTATCTTCATTTGGGAAAGATTTTGATTCTTTTGTTTGGGGGGTTGTAGAAGCTGTCATGGTCTGCTTCTTTATGTGGTTTGATATGGACTGCTGTCTCCGAGCCATCACTGGGAAACTAGTTTTTCCAGAAAATCTGCTAAAAAAAAATGCAGTCAGATCCCTGTCAGAACTGCCTTTGGATTATAACCACCACCTTGTTTCCTGTAAGGATGAAAGTCTGAGATTTGGATCATATATGCTTGGCTGTAGCTGATTCTGTGTTTTTAGTCCAATTAGGGGTGGATTTTTGGTCCCTGGGTTTTTTGTGTTTCCTTCTCTCAGGCTGGAAGAGTGGGTTAGGAAAAGACCAAAAGAAAAAATAAAGGGGAGGGGGAAGCAAAGCCGCCACAGAGCCGGAGCCGTTTTCCCTCTGGCTCAGGAAATTCCAATGTTAATGAAGCCGCCTGGGGAGGGTGGGGGAGGGATCAGAGAGTTGGGAGAGTAGCACCTCAGAATATAGCCAGAGTTGCTTGTCTTGCTTGGAATGACTATTTTATCTGAGATTCCCGAGGGGCGTGTTGCCTATGTGTGCTGGCTGTGTGGAGATTGCCCCCGGGGATCTGGCCCACTGAAGCCGCGGTCAGATCCTCCGCTGCCAGTCCCCCGCCCAGCGTCAAGGTTCCCCTACTGGGATGGTGCACTCCCGACTCCAAATTCAGTCGCTGCCTCCCGGGGACTTCTCCTCCCCCCCGCCACGTTGTCACGCCACTCCCGCGGAATGGCTGGGCCCCCTCTCGGGGTTAGTTCAGGGGAATGGAGCAGCTCTCCGTTCTTGGGCCATGACAGCGCCCAGTCAAAAGCCCGGTGGCTAGATTCCCCAGCTGGGACGCTGCTCTCCCAGCTCCAAGACCAGTCACTGCCTCCCAGGATTTCTCCCACCAGCTGTGTCGCTATGCCGCCCGCGCAGACTGGCTGGGCCCCTCCTGTGGTGAGTTCAGGGGGGTAGGGCTGCGCCCCTTGTTTGCGGTGTCAGCTCCCTTGGGCCCTGCCCTAAATCGGGCGCCAAAGGTTACCTGACTGGGACGCTGGCTCCAGGCTCCGAAAACAATCACTGCTCCCCCGTATTTGTTCATTTTCCATCTCTAAATCTGTGTTTGTTGTTCAGGGTTCGTAGATTGTTATGTATGTGATTGATTCACTTGTTTTTCCGAGTCTTTGTTGCAAGAGGGATCCGAGGTAGCGTCTACCTAGTCCGCCATCTTGGCCCCGCCTCCAAGAGTCCTAATCTTTAATTAATACCATTATCTGACAGATTACCTGGGCTGATTCCCTTGGAGTCCTGGTGGTGCAGTGGTTAAGAGCTCGGCTGCTAACCAAAAGGAGCAGTTTCCAGCTGCTCCTTGGAAACCCCATAGGGCAGTTCTACTCTGTCCTATAGGGTCACTGTGTGTTGGAATTGACTCAATGGCAACAGAAAAACAAAACAAAAAAGGATTCCCTCAGAAATACAATTAATTAAGGCTAAGGCTAATGTCTTCCAGATAAGCTTAAACACTCCCACTTCCTCCTCCAAATCCACTAGGAATTTGGGAAACCAATTATTTTATGAAATCTTGCAACACACTAGAACCACCCTGTTTTATATCGTGTTACATAGATGGTGTTGTTAGCTGCCACCAGGTGATCCTGACTCACGGAGACCCCATGCACAATGGAACTAAATACTGCCTGGTCCTGCATCATTCCCATGATCAGTGGCTGATCAGATAGTTGCGACCTGTAGGGTTTTTATTAGCTTATTTTTTGGAAGTAGATCGCCAGACCTTTCTTCCTAGTCCATCTTAGTTGGAAAGTTCACTGAAACCTATTCGGCATCAGCAACACACAAGCCTACACTGGCAGATGGGTGGTGGCTACACACAAGGTGCATTGGCCAGGAATTGAATCTGGGTCTCCCACATGGAAGGCGAGAGTTCTACCACTGAAACACCTCTGCCTAACCCTTGTATAGGTAACTACCCTTAATGTTATTCTTCCCACTTATCTATTCTCTCCCATGCTTTCTTCTCCAAGCCCTTCCATTTTGAACCTTGGAATAACTATGTGTTTACTAATTTGGCAACTGGTAAAGGTACAAAGGAGCCCTGGTGGCAAAGTGATTAAGAGCTCGGCTACTAAACAAAAGGTTGGCAGTTCAAATTTAGCAGCTGCTCTTTGGAAACCCTACGGGGTTGTTCTACTCTGTCCTATAGGGTTGCTGTGAGTAGGAATCGACTCAATGGCAACAGGTTTGGTTTTTTGTTTTTTTTTAGTGGTAAAAAAAAAAATGAGCTGTAAATAATCACTCTCCACTTTGAAATATTTTCCACTGATTTTCCATACCTGGAAACTTGGTTCTCCACAAGGAAAACATCTCCCCAGGTAGCTCTCTGATGTGAGTGTATTCATTTTCTAAATCCCATTTATCTTGAGAGGAGGAGGTCAAAGTCAGGAACTTCTCAATTTTCAGTATGCCTTTCAGATTACTGCTTCTTTACACTGTGAGTCTCATGTTAACTTTCTCTAATCTATTCCCTTACTCTTCCTTCTTTTTGGTCTCAGAGAAACCCAGTCCTTACATTATTTGACCTTTTGAAGCTCTTGTAAACGTATGCCACTTTCTCCCAAAAATGGTTTCCTGTCTTATATTTCCTTATTTTTGATAATTTCCTCTCACTTTGTTCATCCCTTGCTCAATCTATCTGCCCAGACCAGAGATCTAAGCATCCTTTTTGATCTCTCCATCTTTCTCACCACCAGCTTAAATTGGCCTTCAAACACCAGAGTACATATAGATTATGGAGCCCTTGGGCGGTGTTTGCAGTAAGCACTAGACTACTAACCAAGAGATTGTTGGTTCAAATCCACCCAGATGCACCTCAGAAGAAAGCCCTGGCATTCTGCTTCTGAAAGATCACAGCCATTGAAAACCCTATGGAGCACAGCTCTACTCTGACGTAGATGGGGTCGTGATGAGTCAGAATGTCAACTGTACTTTTTTAAGTTAGAAGATATATTTTTCATTAGTTCTGTAAACTTCAGAATCGGACCCAAGGTAGATAGCCTCTGTGATCCTCTTACATTTTTGATAGCAATGTAGACAAAGTCTTCAATGTAATGTAAAAATGAGATTTGGCAATAGTAATAATGATGTCTGTGGACATTAGCGTAGCAGACGCACACCACACACAATGCATACGTCCTCTTTGGGAAAGACCAGCTAGTTTTTTCTCAGGAGTTCTCACAAGCTGGCCTCACTTGAATTAATTGGCCATAATTCAGTGTCTGACTCTTTGTCTGCAGGCTCTGAAATATAATTTTCTCATCATCTATAGCATGGACCCATCTCTCACAGACACAACTTATTTAGGTTCAGAAGCTCATATTTTACAAGCATGGTGCCACCATCTCATTTCTATAGTTATGGCTATCACATAAACTGACAAACGGAGCTCAACAACCCAAGTATGTTTGCTCCCTGAATGAAGCTATGATGGTTGGCTAACGGTGATCAGAAAATAGCTTTTTAGTTATGGTATCAAAGACATCAAGCTAATGTTTCTTTCTTCCATTATCTCTACATCTGGATCAGCTTTGCCCATGGGACCTAAATGATCCACGTGCACTGGCTTAGATCCCTTCTTTTCTGGGTAGAATGAGGATGGACAATGAACGACAACTTTGTCCTCTATGACACTCCTTTCCCTTGCCTCTGGGGCATTGATCCAGATTTTGGCCGTCACCCTTATTAGGACAGACACTTTGTTAAGCCACATTAGTACATTGAATCAGATAACAATTAAGTCTTCTTGATGTGGGGCTCATTTTACTCTTTTAAAGTGGTTTGCATAGTTTCTCTTCGATCCAGGTTATATAAGAGGAAACTTCTATACATTTTAACCCTGAATTCTTTGGGATTCCTTAGTGTTATCCTCACGTAATGAAAACATTTACGTATAGTTTCTTACACTTGACAATTTGCATTTACATTGTGTTTTACATTTTTTAAATCACAACAGCAACTGAGCTCCTTGGTCTAGAGTAGAATGGCTGTTATTTTTTTATTTTACAAATGAACCGATAGGTAAAGCTGGAAATGAACATCTTCCATTGGCTTAGGGATGGCTTAGGCTGTTTTCATTCATTAAATTACCGTGATTACAAACAAATTCCCATGCAGTTTAGTGCCATGTAGATATATCTGTGTGTCTGCAACAATGGATTCAAACATGGCAATGATTGTGAGGATGGCACAGGACCCAGTAACATTTCATTCTGTTATACATAGGTCACTATGAGTCAGAGATGACTTGATGGCACCTAAAAACAACAAGAGCAACAACAGACATATCTATAAAATCAAAATGTTTGTATCTATAATTAGTTTATCTGATTTCCTCAAAACTTTTTTTTTTCTCTTTAAATTGCCCTTAACACGGACAGAAAGAGCAATTGAGGGCCAACGAGTAAGCATCAGCCCCATTCCTCTCACCAAGAGTGGGGACGTAAAATTGTGCTTGTCTCATCTTCCTGCCCATTGTTCCCTCATCCACAGTAAAATCTTAGCCTTCAGACATCATGAACCCAGTCTGCCCTTGCAGCCCACCTCATCTTTGCATTTCCATCTCACTTTCTCAACTAACATAATCAATTAGTCTGGTTCTGGCCTTGTCTAAGGAGGCAGTTTGAGCACTAGTCCTCCAAAGTGTCTAGATTTATTCTTCCTCTTGTTCTGTATAATAAGACAGGAGCCCTGGTGGTGCAGTGGTTAAGCACTAGGCTGCTAACTGAAAGGTTGGTAGCTTGAACCCACCAGCCTTCTTCAGGAGAAAGATGTGGCAGTCTACATCCAAAAAGATTACAGCCTTAGAAACCATATGAGGCAGTTCTACTCTGTCCTATAGGATCACTGTGAGTTGGAATCAACTCAACGGCAATGGGTTTGGTTTTTTTGGTTTGTATAATAAGATTAACAGAATATCTTGATTCTGAAGACTGGTAAAATTTAAGGACATACTTTTCATATCAGTCAAAAACCCATTACCAAGGATAGTTAAGTTACAAATATGAAAAATAGTAATAAGCATTGTAATCCACTTTCCTACCCCTTACTCCTCACTGATCAGTAAGGTTATAATTAGGTATTTACAAATGAGGTCTCCTATAATGGTTTTATAATGGATAATGGCATCAACAATTTTAGTGCATTCACATTTTAAAAGTACATAAAACCTAGTACAGTTTGAAAGTTCTTTCAAAAAGAATCATCGTAGCTTTGTTTTCACATGTTACGATGAAGTGGAGACAAGGCTAGGCTTAGGAGTCAGTACCACTGCCCATTGCCGTAGAGTCGATTCAGAGTCATAGCGGCTGTATAGGACAGAGTAGAACTGCCCCATAGAGTTTCCAAGGAGCACCTGGTGGATTCGATCCGCCAACCTTTTGGTTAGCAGCCGTAGCACTTAACCACTAACTACCAGGGTTTCCTAAATATGTTATTAATAGACAAAATCACACTGAAATTTAGGATGATATGAGTTATAGATATGACACATGATAATTAATATGGACTATTAAGTAGAAATTTGAGCAAGAACACAGAATTCTATGCTTAAGTATATAATTTATTTCATTATTAGCTTTTATATATGTCACCTTCAAAATAATTGGAGCAGTTAAATGGCTTTATCAACAAAAGGGTTTTGCATCCTAAGAGTTTGCATCACTACTTAGCAAAAGTTTCTATATATGTCACTTTATCCAGTGATGTAATTGATGTGATTATAGCATCAGTGAATTTTTTTAAAGTAATGAATATAGTCAATATCATGTATATGTCTTGACAAAATTTGGGTTACTCAGAAAGTCAGTATTATTCTGTATCTTTCTTTTTTATATAATAGTTACAAGTAATGAAGCATATGTATTTGTGCCTTAATAATTTCTGATTTTTGAGAATCCTAATAAGATAATTTATGCTTCAGATAATTAAAAATGACCAGAATATTCGTCATGAATGAATATAAAACATATTCAGTTTTTTTAACACAAAAATTATAAACAAATTAAATAGGGCAGGGCCAATATGGCAGACCAGAGCCTTCACGTCATCCCTCTTACAATGACAACAACAAAAAAAAAGAACTCCAAAAATAAAGGAATCCTAAGCATCAAAGACAGAGCTGAAGAATGGGTGTGAGTGACAGATGGAAGGACAGATAACTCAAAAACAGTGGAAAAGGGGAATTACAGATTGCCAGATTGCCGGCATCCTGCTAGCTGAATCTGCACAGCACACACAGGTTGAGGCAAGCAGCAAATTCTCAAGCCAAAGCCTACCCCATCTTGTGCAATTAAGCAGCAGCAAATTTGCATACACCTCCAGAACCAAACAGGAGTAACACCAGACCTACCAAAGATAAGTGCAAGCTCCCAACCCACCACGTGCACACCATATCCCTTCCCTCACCGGAGCTCTACACCTGAGGAGCACTCCCTTCTCATCCACCTGCCTCCCCACTCTAACAGAGTTCAGCAGCATTGAACGCTACCATGCCCCCAAAGCCCTGGTCTGGAGGCACTCTCACCCCTTCACACAACCACTGGTGGCTGGGGCCTGCAGACCTGCAGCACCTTTCACTTCCTCTGATCTACTACTCCAGCACCTTGCTGCCAACCCTGCATGGCACCCCTTCATTAGGACAAAACAGGCAACGCTTCCAGCTGAAGCCCATTTTCACCTGCAACAGTGGAGTAGGAGCTGCAGATTTGTGACATTTAATGTCATCCCACCCCCTAAGATGGAGCCTTACCCACCCACACTGGGGGCCTGGGGCTGGCAGTATAACCTACTGCATATAGCCACCCACTACAGAGGCCTTAGAATCAGTGGTGCCTCCCAACCCTCCAGCCAACAGCACTGGGCACTCAAGGACCGGCTGCAATACCACCCACTATGTGCTCTAGAGGACAGGGGCATGCCCTCCATCTGGGCACTCAGGGACCCCCTATATCACCCCCCACTGAACCAGAGACCTGTGCCTGCTCCAAACACCTCCACGCAGCCCTGCGCACTCAGGACTGTAGGTGAGAGTCACCACACCATACACTCAGTGACCAACAACCAGGGAGCCTGAGCCCTGACCAATTGGTAAGCAGCAGAGCATACACACAAAGCCCAACCCAGTGACAAGGGAGAAAACTGCCTACATCCATGGCCAGGTGGTCAGCAGGAGAGATTCATCACCTCAACAAAGACACTGCTTACATCTTCTGCAGCCCCACAAAAACAGTGAAGAGACTCCAGGGCTCACACACCTAGCAGCTGCTCCAACCACATGGAGACAGGAGATTAGAGCTTGAACGAGGCCAGATTAATGATCAGAGTAGCACACATACCCAACTTTCTTGGACATATCAAAACAAAACAGAAGTTCAGGACTCAGTAAACAAAAAATACAATAAATAAATAAATATAACAACTTATTGATGTCTCAGAGACAACAGTCAATATCAAATCACATAAAGAAGCAGGACAAGATGGCTCCAGCAAGTGATTAAAATAAAGTACCAGAAAAGTTTCTGGAGGAAGAGAAAGCAATGGAAATACCTGGTAAATAATTCAATAGACTAATATACAGAGCTCTCCAAGAGATCAAGAAGGACATCAGGCAAAACACAGACCAGACTAAGGAACACACTGACAAAGCAATAGAAGAATTCAGGAAAACAATACAAGAACAAAATGACAGAAGAAATAGGCTGCTATAAGCCATAAAAAAACATCAACTAGAAGTCCAAAAGATTAACAATAAAATTTTAGAATTAAACAACTGAATAGAAGGTCATAGGACCAGAAAGACAGAATTAGTGAGATTGAAGTTAATCAATCCCTTGACACCAATTTCTTTGAGGTAAAACCAGAAAAAAAGAATGATGAAATCCTAAGAATTACATGGGATACTATCAAGAGGAAAAACCTGCTAGTGATCAGAGTACCAGAATGGGGTGGGGGTGAGGGGGGAAACACAGAGAGAACTGTCAAAGATTTGCTGGCAGCAAATGTCTCCAATACCATGAAAGATGAGAACATATCTATCCAAGAAACTCATTGAACCTTAACAGGATAGGCCCCAAAAGAAAGTCACCAAGACATAATCAAACTTGCCAAAACCAAAGACAGACTCCTCAGAGTATCTAGGGATAATTGAAAAGTCACCTACAAAGGAGAACCAATAAGACTAAACTCTAATTACTCAGCAGAAACCACGTAGGCAAGAAGGCAGTGGGATGACATATATAAAACCTGGAAGGAAAAAAATTGCCAGCCAAGAATTATATATCCAGTAAAATTGTCTCTCAAATACAACGATGAAATTAGGTCATTTCCAGATAAATGGAAATTAAGGGAATATGTAAAAACCAGACCAAAATTACAAGAAATATTAAAGGAAGTCCTCAATTAGAGAACCAACAACATCAGACAACAATCCAAGATTAGGACCCAGGACAGATCAACCAGATACCAACCCAGAGAGAGAATTCATAAAAACAAAACATGGTAAAAGACTGAACATATGAAATCAGAGATGTCAACAACTAAACAATAATATCAAAATGAAAAAAAGAAGGAATAAAAGATGTAGTTATAGAACTTGCATATAGAGAGGAAGTAAGGCAACATCAAGAAATAAAAAACTCTTCTAAACTTAGAAAAATAAAGATAAATTTCAAGGTAACCACAAAGGAAGTTAACCTACACATCAAAATAAAAAAGAAGAAAAACATAAAGACTCAGCAAACACAAAATCAAAAATAATGAAAGAGATGAATAGAATATCCATAAACAAAAATATTAGCACAGAAAGTTAAGCGGAATAGTGAAACCATCAACACCACAAAACAACAACAAAATGACAGCAGTACTCATACCTCTCGATAATTGCACTGAATACAAATGACCTAAGTGAACCAGTAAAGAGACAGAAAGTGGTAGAATGAATAAAAAAACATTATCCATCTATGTGAGGTCTACAGAATACACACCTGAGATACAAAGACAGAAACAAACTAAAACTCAAGGATGGAAAAAATATATCAAACAAATAACAAAAAAGAGCAAGAGTGGCGATATTAATTTCTGATAAAATAGACTTTAAAGCAAAATCTACCATAACGGATAAGAAAAGAGAAAAATAATTTTTTTTTTCTCTTAAAGGACACTATATAATAATTAGAGGATTAAGACACCACATATAACCATAATAAATATAAACGCACCCAACAGACACATGAGGGAATGCTTGCAATCATTAGCTTTTAGAGAAATGTGAATCAAAACTATAGTGAGATAACATCTCAACCAGACAATACTGGCACTAAACCAAAAAATACAAAATAAGTGTTGGGGAGGTTTTGAGGAGATTGAAACTCTTATGTACTGCTGGTGGAAATGTGAAATGGTACAATCACTTTCAAAAATGATATGTCACTTCCTTAAAAAGCTACAACTACAAATACCATAAAATCAAGCAATCCCACTCCTAGGAATAAGAACCATGACACAAATAGACATATGCACACTCATGTTCATTGCAGCACTATTCACAATAGCAAAAAGATGGAAACAAACTAAATAGCCTTCACCAGATTAATGGATAGACAAATTACAGTTCATACACACAATGGAATACTGTGCAACGATAAACAACAATGACGAATCTTCAAAATATCTCACCAAACCAAATCCATTGCTGTTGAGTCGATTCCGACTCAAAGTGGCCCTATTGGACAGAGCAGAACTGCCCCATAGGATTCCCAAGGAGCACCTGGTGGATTCAAACCACGCACCTTTGGGTTAGCAGCCTTAGTTCTTAACTGCTATGCCACCAGCGTTTCTGAAATATCTCACAACGTGGATAAATCTGGAGGGCATTATGCTGAATAAAATAAGTCAGTCACAAAAGGACAAACATTGTATGAGACCACTATTACAAGAATTCAAAAAAAAAAAAAAGTTTTGCACACAGAAAAAAACATTCTTTGATGATTACGAGGGCGAGGAGGGAGAGGGAGGGGAAATCGTTAATTAGTGGACAAGTGTTAATTTCGGTGAAGGGAAAGACAACACACAATATAGGGGAAGTTAGCACCCCTGGACCAAAGCAAAAGCATAGAAGTTTTCTAGACACATTCAAACACTTTGAGGGACAGAGTTGCTGGGGCTGAAGGCTGGGGACCATAGACTTGGGGGACATCTAAGTCAATTGGCATAACATAGTTTATAAAGAAAATATTCTATATCCCACTTTCATGAGTATCATCTGGGATCTTAAAAGCTTTCAAGCAGCCATCTAAGATACATCTATTGGTCACATCCCATCTGGAGCAAAGGAGGGTGAAGAAAACCAAAGACACAAGGAAAATATTATTCCAAATGACTAAAAGACCACATGAACCAGACACTCCACCACCCTGAGCCCAGAAGAACTAGATTGTGCCCAGCTACCACCACTGACCGCTCTGACAGGGATCACGACAGAAAGTTCTGGAGAGAACTGGAGAAAAATGTAGAATAGAATTCTAATTCACATAAAAATACCAGACATACTGGTCTAACAGAGACTGGAGGAACCTCTGAGACTATAGCCCCCGAACACTCTGCTAATTTGGAACAGAAACCATTCCAAAGCCCACTTTTCAGACAAAGATTAGACAGGCCTATAAAGCAAAAAATAACACACATGAGAAATGTGCATCTTAGTTCAATCAAATATACAAGACCAAATGGCAGCTCCTGCCCAAAAGCAAGATGAGAAGGCAGGAAGGGACAGGAACTGGACGAATGGACACAGGGAGCCCAGGGTGGAAAGAGAGCCTGCTGTCACATTGTGGGGATTCCAACCAGCACCACAAAACAATATGTACATGAATTTTGGAATGAGACATTTGAGACATCAACTTTCACCTAAAGCACAATAAAATTAAAAAAAAAAAAAAAAACTAAAATTGTATAGACTTGTTTAGCTTTAGGAAAAATTATTCCTCATTTAGCATCTGGAGATTGGAGGTTAGGCTATTCAAAATCATTGAATGAAATTCTGAAATACCCCTTTTTCAGAATCAAAAGGGCTCATTTCTCTTTAATTCTATAGTGCAAATATGATGATTTCCACATCTCATTCCATCTCCACTTAAAGAGAAGTTTGTCATGATAAACTCCTGCATAATAATTTTTAATAAGTCCCTCTGTGCTGAGGTTAACAACCAACTACTGAATAACTATGACTTATCCTTTGGAATTGACATAAACTCCTCTTCTCCTCTTTACCTGAGACTGGGCCAGCTTCCCTCCAGATGCTGCATGGGGAGCACCCTGAATTGTTATACAGAAGATTAAGCACTTTTAGTCTGGCAACTTTTTGTTTTATTATTTCATTCTCAGCATTTACCACAGCGTCTGTCACAAAATGGAAGCTTGACCAATGTTTGTGAATGAAGAATAATTGTTTCAAAAGACAGTTCAACAGTTGGCTAACTACAAATATGAAGATGCTAATTGATTAATATACAGCCAATTGAATTAACTAATTCTAGATATGAGATTAGAAACTAAGAAACTATGTCTTTTCTGTATTTCTTATTATACTTCTCTCTCAAAGAATATGAAAATACTTACTTCATTTAACAGAATAATGTCTTTTCACATGGCTTAAAGCATGATGGAGAAGTGTAGTCTACAAACCCCGACTGGTAAACACCAGCTGTATGGAGAACCAAACCAGTTGCAGTCAAGTTGATTCCAACTCACGGCAACTCCAACTCATGGCGACTCCATGTGTTTCAGATTAGTACTGTGCTCCACAGGAATTTCGTGGCTATGGCCTTTCAGAAGCAGATTACCAGGCCTTTCTTTTGAAGCTCCTCTGGGTGCGTTTGAACCGCAAACCTTTTGCTTTGTAGCAAAGGCTTAGCCGTTTGCACCTCCCAGGGACTCCAAATAATAACACAGTGAATTCAGTGAGACTGCCTTGTTTTTCTGGGTCTCAAAAGATTTCTGCTTTTGATAGGGCACAGTCTCACCACTTTTCTATTGCTCTCTATTAGTGGAAAATATTTGAGTTTTCCTTCTCTGACAGCTTTCTACCTTACACAGGGTTCTGCTTTCTATGTTTCTAATCTCTTTTAATCTATATTTCTAACTTTTACACTGTAAAACATAAGTGAGGTTTTCCAGATGTGAAGCTGTGAGTTGCTCTAGAAAGTGTCATTCATCCTTTTATCCCTGTTTTTTTTTTTTTTAACCACAGAGCCAAATCTCTAATTTGGGGGAAAAATGGTGAATGATAAAAAATGAATTCAAAATTAGAGCTCTAGATCAGTTCATGAATTAGCAGTTTCCAACTTTGTCCTTAGTAAAGCACGTAACTTTGAATTTTGTAGTAGAATACCAATTATTTCCATTGATTAAGCAATTCAGTTAATTGACATATTTCCATGAAGGAATCAAAATATCATGGTAAAAGCAAAACCGTGGTTGCATCAAATTAACCAAAATTTGAGTTCATAATTTTCATAGATATTAGTTATAATTTTTCTTCCTCAAGCAAGCAGAGCCTTGGTGGCACCAGTGGTTAAGCATTTGACTGCTAACCAAGAGCTGGGCAGTTCGAATCCACCAGCTGCTCCTTGGAAACTCTATGAAGCAGTCTACCCTGTCCCATAGGGTCACTATGAGTTGGCATCAACTTGATGGCAATGATTTTAAAACAAGCCTCAGAAATTATTTCGATTAACATGGGAATTTTATACTACACTCTTTATCATTAAATGGTTTTTTTGTGTATGCATTATATTGCTTTGTTTAATGGTACAATTATGATACAATTTCATTTTTTTATTTGATTAATTACACTTATACCAATGAATTAATTTCCTTTTATGCCCAAATTATTTTGTTGTTGTTATTGTGTGGTGTCAAAGCCACAGTGAAGAATTTTAAACAAAGAATTAGTGGTTATATTGTACCTACATACCAGCCTTATAAGCCAGTGGTTCTTCTTCAGAAAACAGAGGGTCACATCATATTTCATCAATTCTAATCTTTTTCAAATACCAGTTGAATCATGAAGAGAGTTGCATTTGCTATTTTTTTCTTTTTTTGTGTTTTTGGCGTTCGGTCCCATCACAGCAGTATGCCTCGTTATCTAGTGCTTCTCCGTCTGGTTCAGGAATCTTGGGAGAAATGCAATGGAATCACACTATTAAAAATTTAATAAAAAATTACTTGAGTTTTATTTATTCTTCAAATTTTAGAAAAGTCTGGCTTTAATTTTTGGGTAACTGGGTCAGATTTTATGTCTTAAAAATGATTTGCCTTTCTTCTCGTCACTCCAATTTCACTACTACCTACATGTTTGCCAGCCAAAATCCTCCAATCACTTCATTTATGTGTATCTGCATGACCCCATTCCTCAAGATGACTTTTCCTCTTTAAGTTTTTAGGTATGCTGCTGAAAGTACTTGGAAGAAAATGTAAAATGGTTAAATATAAAACATGAAAAAGGTAGAAAATCATTCTTGATCTAGGTATAGGCAAAGAGTTCTCTGACTTTCCATCAAAAGAAAGTTTGAAAAACTGGGCTTCATCAAAATCAAAAACTTTTGCTCTGTGAAAGACCCTGTTAAGAAGATAAAAAGACAAGTTACAGACTGGGAGAAAATATTTTTAAACCACCGTCTGAGAAAGGACTAGTATCTAGCATATATAAAGAACTCTCAAAACTCAACATTAAAAAAAACTCAAACAGTCCAATTACAAAATAGACAAAAGACATGAACAGATGTTTCACTGAAGATGACATATTCACGGCAAGCAAGTTCATGAAAAGATGCTGAACATCATTAACCATCAGGGAAATGCAAATTAAACCACAATGAGATATTTATCAGAATAGCTAAAATAAAAAACAATGATAACACCAAATGCTGCCAAGGATTCAGAGAAATAGAATACTTTGCTGGCAGGGATGTAAAATGATACAGCCACACTGGAAAATAGTTTGGCTGTTTCTTATAAAACAAAACATGCAGCTATCATGACCCAGCTATTGTTCTCCCGGCTATTTATCCCAGAGAAATTAAACCTGTTCACACAAAAACTTGTACATGAATGTTCATAGTAGCTTTATTTGTAACAGCCAAAAACTAGAAATAGCCCAGATTATCATTAAATGGGTAAATGGTTACAAAAACGATGGTACAACCATAACATGGAATACTACTCATCAATAAAAAGGAATGAATTGATATATGCAATAACTTGGATGAATCCCAGAGAAATACGTGAGTGAAAAACACTAACCCCAAAAGTTTATACACTGTATGATTTCATTTATATAACATTTTTGAAATAACAAAATTACAGAAATGAACAAATTTGTGATCCCCAGGGTTTAGGAATGGGGGAGGGAGAGATGGTTATGGTTATAAAAGGAGGGATTCTTGGGGTAATAGAATTGCTCTGTATCTTGACTGTGGATGTGGATACAATAACCTACACATGTGATAACAGTAAAATATCATAACCACGATGTTGACTTGGATAGAATTCACCAAGCTTACTCCTACATTTGTTTGCCAACCATGCTTTCCCCCCATGAGGTATTTTCATAAGCACCTCTCTGCCAAATATTTTTACATGTTGCTGCTGACAAACAAACCTAGAAGGCTTGCGTTACTTGCATAAAAATATGGTACTTATACATGTGTTGTGCTATTGTACTATCGTTTTGCAAGATGTTTTCATTGGGAGAAAACAGGTAAGGAGAAAATAAGATCTCTGTATTATTTCTTACAATTGCATATGAATTTATACTTACCTCAAAATCAATAGTTCAATTTTAAAAAAAGAAGATATAACCATTCACTGAATATTTTATGGTGCCTTTACTTTTTCTACATTTCCAGTTTCCTATTTAGTTATTTAGCACAGTTCAGTATTTTTGCTGGAATATTTTCATCCAGAAATTTCAAATATCAGCAACTGAAGTCTGAAAAGGTGATGTGTCCAAGTTTGCCGTGGAGCAGTTATGAAAAGACACCAGGTTCACGCCTTCCTTTGGACTCAGGGAATTTTGCATTCTGAATGCTGAGGTAGCATAGTGAGTTATTTTCTTGAGGAAATTCAACTTCTCACAAGGAGTCAGTGCAGATTACCTCTTACTCACAAAGGGGTGAAAAACCTGGCTCACTGTCTGTAAGCTCAGGAAAAGAATTTTTAAAAGAAATAAAAAGAAGAAATTTAGTAAAATACCTAGACTTAAAGGAAACCATAAAAATAGGTCAATCTGAATTAAACTCCTAGATTAAAGAAGGTTCTTTAAGGGAATAAAACATCTGTACAAGTCTGACTCAAAGCTGGGGAAACTGAAAATGTCTAAGGAAAGAGAAATATTAAATCTTAAATTCATAACAGTTCGGAATAACAAAACAAAACCCATTGCAGTTGAGTCAATTCTGACTCCTAGCGACCCTGTAGGACGGAGTAGAACTACCCCATAGGGTTTTCAAGGAGCGGCTGGTGGATTCAAACAGCCAACCTTAGCCACTACGCCACCAGGGCTCCAAAAGCTCAGAATGGCTGAGGCTTAGTGTGTAAAAGGAGAGTCTGAGAAATTGTGCAGGTACCATAAACTGGGTCTGATTTATGAATGGGGGTGGGGGGAAATGTGGAGATCTGCAAGATTTTAAACAAAGAGGAATGAGCATGTGTGCTTTTCCGTGTCTATCAAGTACTCCTTATCACTCAAAAATTTTGTGTTTTCTCCAATAATTCTTAGTCACTTAAAAAAAAATGAGATAATGTATTTTGGTAGGTAGAACACCCAATGAAGACTTTTTTTTTTTTAATGGATTCAAGTGGCTTCACTGTAATAAATGGCTCTAGGTAAAGATTTCCATGATACACGTTTAGGATGAAAAAATCAAGTTACTAAGTTATACGTACTGTATGATGCCATTCTTGATAAAAAACTGACAAAACCATAACCTGTATATATACATCTATACTTACGTATTAATACATTGACAAAAGCAAAGGGAAACATGAAAAAACAGCAAATTATTAGCAGTGAGTCCATTAGGGGATTGGGATTGGAAACATAGTGCAAATTTCAGCTGTGACAGATCTATATTTTTTGAGTGCTTAAAACACATAACTTTTGCCCTATGCAATTCAAATGATGGAAATACATGAACTGAGTTAAACAAATATTGATGCTCCAGAGCAGCACTGTCCAATAGAAACGTAATGTGAATTACACAAGCCAGTCACATGTGCACATAAAATTTTTCTAGTAGACAGATTAAAAAAGTTAAAAAAATTGAAATTAATTTAATTAACATATTTCAACCCCATATATACAAAATATTATCATTTCAACACATAATCAATATAAAATATTTACGAGACATTTTATATTATTTTCATTCTAAGTCTTTGAAATCTGGTGTGGGTTTTATATTTACAGCTCATCTCCATTCAGACTAGACACATTTCAAATGCTCAGTAGCCCCATATGGACAGTGTCTGCCATCTTGGACAGCAAAGCTCCAGAGGAGACATTTTGATGATTCTGCTGCTGGTGGATTACACGGTCAGAGACAGCTTCACAGTTGGTTAGCACAGTGACGACATGGCCCTGGTCCCATGGTCTCAACCTTGGTTCAGCTTCAGTGTCCAGCTCTATCACTTTCCATTTTTAAGGAGAAGCCTTAATATGAGTTAACACATTTTACTATGTACTGGCGTGTGTGTACAGCATCAATATAAAGCTTACAGTTGAAGTGAAAATGGTGAACAGTGTATTTTTAGAAAAGAGTAAGAAACCAGCTTTAAAAAAAAATCTGAACACAAATCTATAGGAAAAAAAAGATAATATGATATTAATTCTGAATTTTCACTGTGGAAAGTTTAAAGAGCTGTATGTAGACTTCAGGAAAAAGCAAAGACGACAAAATTCTCCAAAATAAAAATTTGTTAGTCATTCGACCTGATGCCTTATTCAAGTATGAGGTGAAGAGTTTTTGTTTGTTTTGTTTTCTTTAGGCTTGAACTCAACCACTGAGTAATTGGGTAAATTTGAATAATTATTATAAATCCCCTTTGATCCTTAGTTTTTCCAGTTATCTATGGAGATCTTCTTTAATAAAGTTCTAAAATTTAAGTAAGATAAGTCATGTGACAGCACTATATAAACAAAATGCATTATCATCGGTTGTAAAATAATTAGAATAGTATTTCTGAAGTTGAATTTGAGTCGGATTCGACTTGATGGCAACAGATTTTCGCCAGAGATGTCATATTTCTAAATTCTATGTTTACTGGTAGGTCTGAATTTTGGAGAAATTTGCATCATTGTAACCATGTTTACAGAAACAAAGTTGATGGTTTTTGCTAGGCTGATTTTTAGGGATGTTGAGCATAGAAGGCAGCTTTCTAAACTGCAGAACACTTTCCTACAAACACAATACACTGACTAAGTTGGACAAATTTCAGTACTTCAGTTTGCTCTTCAATGAAATGTCATAGGACTGGACAATCATTCACTTACCTAAATCCTTGAATTATTAAGGATTATTAAATGTTAATAGAGACCCTGGGTGATACAAATGGTTAATGAGCTCAACTGTTAACTGAAAGGTTGGAGGTTGTAGTTCACCCAGGGGTGTGTCAGAAGGCCTGGTGATCTACTTCTAAATAACCAGCCACTGAAAGCCCTATGGAGCACAGTTCTACTCTGATGCACATGGGGTCCTCATGAGTTGGAACTGACCCAACAGTAACTGGTTACTGAGTGTCAGAGGAGTGCACTGTTATTGCCATTACTATCTATATTCCCTCCACATTGGTTGAAAAATTAACTTTGCTTCTTTGAGATAGCATGATAAGTTTACTATCCTGGACTCTCCACCAATTTCTTTCATTATACCTCAAAAGTTACCCTTCAAAAATACTGTTTTTTTTGTGTTTTATCATTAAAATATGTCAAGTTGTTATCCAGGTGAAGGCAACAAAATGAATATTTTTAGCAGGATTTTAATTGTCAGCCAGTAAATAAAATATCTGATTGAAGAAAATTTGATATACAAATATCCAACTTATGAAGCAAATACATTTTAGGATTATTCTCATTTTGAAAAGTAATTCTTCATTTTATAAAAGAATTCACCACCGTTTTCTGTATGTTTTTTATGTGACCTGTTTTCTTACTAAAGTTAGTATAAATTTATTTACACAACAATTTTCAGGAATACGTCTATCACAAATGGTAAGGTACATCTTTATAGCATAGTTTTTTGTAAATGAGGTTTCCAAAAAGTATCTGATAAGTGAAGTGTTGTGAATTTAACCTTATTTCTATCAAAAGTAAACTGAATCTTCAAGACACATCCCCACCCAACTCTGGGCAAAAAAAAAAAAGTGGAGCATAAGAGAGCAAGATAAGGAACATTGTTTATACGGCTGGAAGGGAATGTCAAATCCCTGTCTCTAGGGTGGTGTTTAAGAGTTTCTGTGGAAAGGGCTATGTCTAGAAATGGAAAGACACCCAAAAGTACTCATTTAAACCCTTAAAGAACTACCATTCCTTTGCCGCAGTCTGGTGTTATTTTGTTTTCTTACTCTATCCTTACTGTTCAGCTTTTCGAATGATACATAACATCACTACATATTTAGAATAATGTTCAATTTTAGGGCATCTGGTACTAACAATATATCAAAACTTTGTTCATACTCAGAAATCCTTTGTCAGTGAACACTGGAAGCCATCTGAGGGTTGTTAGAAACCATTATTTTTTCCAGAACACTGAGAAGCAAGGTATTACCCAAGTGGATGCTGTTATCACCATGTTCACCTGTAAGATATCAGACTCTAACCTCTGAGATAAATAAGCAAATGTGAAAACAGCTTTGTGGCTTTTATTGTCGTTGGTGGTGTTTGAAGCAACAGAGGAAATTCGAAATTAAATTCTAGTAAAGTATATATTATGGTGATGTACATGGTCTTAACTTTGAAAAATAAAAACACAAAGGAGGAAAACAAGGAATCTTGGGAAAACACCCCAGGTATTGAGAATAGGCCCATAGGTCCCCTTCTCTCTGCATGTCTGGTTTAGAACAATTTGGATATTTCACTGGCTCTAGGACTTACTCTGAATTCTAAATTACTTGAGGTAAATGTGTGGCTTGAAGCAATAAGTACATTTTTTTTTTTTTTTTTTTTAGGCTTGATGTATTACCTGCAAACCTACCCTGCTTATTCCTAAATCCCAGGACAAAGTCAGATCTAGGAGTACAGTAGCTCAGGGTCTCTGACTTTTCTGAAAGCTAAATCTGATATTTGAAGTTGAAGTCTAAGGTCCCATGCCAAACATGAGTTTTAAATCTGCCAACTTCTATGACATGATGAAGTCTAAGGAATCAAACATATCACATCTTTAATTTTGCACTATCCTTTCAGTCCGCAAGAAGAGGCACAAACTTATGGAGCTTCCTGAAATCTTTCTCAAACTAAAGGGTTTCAGGAGCGACAGAAGCACCAGTCCCTAACCCCTGTATCTTCACACTTCTTGCTTTGTCTATTTGTGTTCTGCGAGGCAATTATTAAAGGCACGGAAGGCCTTGGAAGACAGAGCCCAGCTCAGTCACTAGCTGTGTAATGGGCTGGTCTCAGTTTCCTCATCTGTATATGGGGGATAAGAATATTTGCTACTTCTGGGGGTTGTTATCAGCAGTACATATATGTTAATACATGTACAGCAAGCAGAACAGTGACTAGCACTGTAGTTGCTATTATTCCTTATTTTGGATGTATAGTGATCAGAAACTGAGTTTCATAACATTATATCCTTTTTGGTCAATGCTGAACCATATATAATTTCTCTAATCCACAGAGGTACCTTTTAAAGTAAAATGAGCTAAGTATTTTTCCACTGATTTGAAATAAATGCTAATTGCATGTGATGAGGAAACCACTCTCTATTTCCATGCTAGCTTAAATAGATGCAAGAAATATAATTTATACTTTAAGAAGCTGCCAGTACTGCTTTTATATCAGGTGACAACAGTCCTTTTAAGTAGTTTAACAAATGAATGTAGTATAGTTAAATTATCTTGTAAACAACAGAAGAAACGGTAATCAACAATGTTCAAGTTACTCCATAGGAAAAACTGCATATCTATAGGTGCTGATAAAATTAATAATTATTTATGAGTGCCTTTAATTTTAAAGAAATACATACGGTCACCAGGGAGAGAAGGGGAAAACTACTAGGTTTTTGTACCTCTTTTGAGTTGACAACAATATTGAATTGATTGAAAATGTTAGAATTAGACTTTGCTTAGATTTTTTGAATAAATTCATTTCATCCAGACACAATGAGCATGCAATCATCCTGCTTTCTTTAAGGTGCTTAAACTATCTTAATTTACTGCTATTTCTTTCTAGCAAGGAGAGACTTTTGTCAATTTTGAAATTCAGTTATTCTATAAAGGCTCATATTTATACTCATAAGCGTTTGAACCTAAATTGGTCATTTGTTTTTGAACTGGAGACACAACTTTTTCTGTCAAAGTTTCATTAAAAATCATCAGTCATCACAATTCATCAAGACAAACATTTCTTGTACTAACTGAAAGGAAACACTGGGGCAACCTAAAACTCTGTATAAAGTACAGGCAGTCCCCGGGTTACAAATGTCCACCTTCCGGACAGCTTGTACCATCCCTTATCGTTATTTGAACTTTCCCTCAGTTTGAAATGATTGAACCAACCCCCACTTTTGACAAATTCTTCATCACAATCACCGTCGCTTGCTGCCCGTGCAGCTTTTAAATCATTGAAAACGCTTCCTTGCACTATACCAACACCTAAACCCACTGCTGTTGAGTCAATTCCAACTCCCAGTGACCCTGAGGTGACCCTGTAGGATGGAGTAGGGCTGTCCCATAGGGTTTCCACTGTTGTAAATCTTTAAGGAAGCAGACCGCCACATCTTTCTCCCCTAGAGTGGCTGTCGAGTTCGAACTGCCAATCTTTGGGTTAGCAGTTGAGTGCTTAACCACTGCACCACCAGGGCTACTCTTTCTTGCACTAAAGTAAGCTAAAAAATAACTGTATGCATCTGTTTAGACTTATCTACAAATTCAACTTAAAGACTAAAGACACAGTTAGAAATGGATCTGTTGGTAACCTGAGGACTGCCTGTATACGTGGCCTTAATGTTGGGAGAGAGATTGGTCATAACTTCATGAGAAGCAGCTTGCTTGCTTTAATTCTGTATTATAATGATTTATATCTTCTTAAGAAATAATTTGGAAATATTTGCATTTTAAAACCAAACTGTCAGCCTGGGATAAAACTCTTTGGTAAGTAACCATTTCTAGACACCCTAAAAAATTACAAAAAGCTCTAATATTTCAGCTACATTGTTTTTTGCATATAAAAATATGACAGGAGTCAACTACCACATGAAATAAATTGTATCTGTTTTAATTGAAAAAGATAGCTAAAAATTTTCTGTGGGTTATTGGCACAGTACAAGAATACAAGGTACATTTATTTATTAACAAAAACATTGTAAAACCAATTGTGAAAGCAGAAGCAGGCTGTAAAACACAAGGGTTTTTGATAGCATTTTCCTTATTTAAACATGTTACAAGTTAATATGCCACAGCTGATAAATGCTACAAAGTGTGAGTTAACATTTGCTCATTTAATTTGAAACATATCCCTCTGCCCAGAGCACTATGGAAAATATGTATATGTACGGTAACCCTTCCTTCATCAAGCATCACAACCTTGTCGTCACGTAATCTCCATGGGTGACTGTTTCTGTGAGGGACAAGTCATAGTCTGTGCTAGAGTCCTCCTCCTTGGTGTGCTTCTCCTTTGGTATGATGGGGACAGTGTCCTCCACCACCACCCTCTCTGACTTGAAGGAACACACTCTTTTGCCTACCTGCACAGCCAATGTGTCCGTATTCCTTTCTCTGTGGTCCACTAACACACACTGTTCACTGAGACCGGGAATGTTCAAGTCATTCCTGGAAACTAATGCTCGGGATTCCAGTTGAATATTTCTCTCAGAGGGTCCACCTTCAGCCTGTTGACGAGCAACTTCTTCTGAAACAGAGAAGATTTGGCTTGCATTTAGCTCAGCAGCGTTTTGTTTTGATCGTCTATGAAATAACCCAAAGTTTTTGATATCTGTCACAAAATTCGCTTTCCTTTGCTTCTCCCTTGGGGCCTCCTGCATCCCCAGGGCAGAGCCATTGCTTATGTTATGTCTTTCAGAGGTGATTGCTGCTGACCTCGGATGAATCAGAGTTGTTAGATCAAAGAGACTGAAATTCTTTTTCTTGTCCTTACTGGTGCCTTCATTGTCACTTTTTTCATCTGAGTCTGCAGAATTGGGAGACTCCTTTGCACCATTAGCAGATTGCACAGTGGAAAGTTTGCTTCCTCTTAGTAATCCCAGAACTTCAAAACGAAAGCTAGAAATGTCTTGTTTGAGCTCCTAAAGAAATTTAAAATAATAATAATTAGTTCGTGACTTAAATAAATGAACATGAGAAAACATCCTTTTCTCATTTCACATATGGGTCTGACATATTTACATTCATTTTTAAGAACTTAGAGTATGTTCTACTGGGGATCCGTTTAGAGTCCCTGCTGGTGCAATGATTAACACACTCAGCTGCTAACCGAAAGGTCGGTGGTTCCAGTATACTCAGAGGCACCTTGGAAGAAAGGCCTGGTGATCTATTTCCAAACCACCAGCCATTGGAAATCCTATGGAGTACAGTTCTACTCTCACACACATGGGGGCGCCACGAGTCAAAGTCAACTCAATGGCAACTGATAAGGTAACCTGATGGTGGCCTTCATGGCGGCCTGCCTCCAACCAATCTCCCATGTCTCTCTCAAAGTAACACAAATTCTTTAACTTCGAAAGTTGGATTTTGTGGCTGAAAAGCATACTTTGCATTGTAGTCAACTTTCAATTTGTGCTTTAATTTTTGCAATTTATCTACCTACTTACCTACCTGGCTGCCTTTCTCTGTCGAAGGTCTCCTAGAGAGTTTTATTTTTATTTTATTTTTTGCCAATAAGATCTTATTGACTTTATTCATTCTTCTAAAATCTCTAAACACTCATGGAGAATAAAATTAATTTGATTTATGTGATTTTAGCATATACTATTTCTACCTGTCCCCTCTGACAGAATGAAACAAAAAAGCTCAAGACAAAGACTGACTTAAGTTACATTTAAACTCACTCTTTAATCCCTGCTACCAAAGCAGTGCCATGCACACAAAGGGGCTTTTTGCTTTGCTAGCATGTTGCTTACTAAATATCTTGGATTTAGAAATCAGGATGAGATTTCAAAAAAACAAAGCTCACTCGGGAGAGACTTGCTGGGATCAGCAAGTCAGAATGTCTCAAGGCACTAGGATTTTCTCGCACCAAGTCAGTCCTTTGACAGTTTAGATTAAGTAAATTTGACAACAATTTATTTTCAGAAGAAATTTAATCTGTTGTAGGTTTTTTTTTTTACAATTCAGTAGAGGTTTAATTTAAAATCTGAGAGAGTGCAGGCTTGCTGGAGCACAGCACCAGGCTGAGCTCCTAGCTCTGAGTTGATATGTGCTGTCTCTGATTCCACACTTGGCTGGGTCTGCCTCTGGCCAGGTTGCAGCGGAGAAAAGGGTTACCTTAAAGTTCTCTTCTGTAAGGCCTTCCTCGGTTTTAGCATCTCGAATCATTGCGGCAACATATCGCTTCACCAGGTTCCTCATCACTTCCTAAGGCATTTTAAAATAACAGTGTTGACATTCAGTGTGTGAATGTGATTTATCTCTTGAGCCAGTTCTGAAGAGGAGACTGTATTTTATTTTAATACTGTTGTGCATTGAATTGCGTCCTCCAGAATTCTAAACCCTATACCTGCGGCGTGGCTGTCATTCTGTTTGGGAACAGGGTTTTCTTTGTTATGTTAATGAGGTCATATCAGTGCAGGTGGTGGCCAGACTCAGGTCACTTCCAAGTGATATGAAAAGTAGCCCAGACACAGAGACAAAGGAGCCCTGGTGGCACAATGGTTAAGCTGCTAACCCAAAGGTCAGCAGTCCCAACCCACCAGCTGCTCCATGGGAGAAAGATGTGGCAGTCGACTTCCATCAAGATTTCAGTCTTGGAAACCCTATGGGGCAGTTCTACTCTGTCCTATAGGGTAGCTATGAATCAGAATAGACTCAATCCCAATGGGTTTAGACATCGACACACACAAGCCCAAACAGAAGGTGTGGCGATAGAAATCACATTTGGACCACCAAGGAACAAAGGGACAGCAGAGTGCAGAATCTGAAAGAGACAAGGATCTTCTCCCAAGAGCCAGTGCCCTGAATTCAGACTTGTAGCCCTCTTGAGCTGTGAGAAAATAAATTTTTAACCTTTAAAACCACCCAATTATAATATTTCTTTTACAGAAGCACAAGGAAACTAAAACAAACACCAGATTTCAAAATAGAATGCAAGATGACTTACCTGGTATTGATGATGTCTTCTCAGGTTATCAGCAGCTCGCCTCTGAAAAGGAAAGAGACATTTGCTTATGGTTATAATGATATACTACTATCCTGAAAAAAGAAAAATTCATTGTTATTTTAATCAAGAATTTTTTTTTCCTCTTTTCCACGAAGGGGAAGTTCTGCTAGACAATGGATAATGGCTACAGAGTGCTACACATGGATATAAAGAATGGCTGAATACAAAATAAAGTGCCAATATGTAATCTATTACAGTTTTTAAGTGGGATTACTCAAATTCATATTATGGCCCTTGTAGACTTGTTTTCATTTTCTTCAGCTTCAACTTGAATTTGCGTATGAGCAATTGATGGTTTGTTTCAAAATCAGCCCCTGGTCTTGTTCCGACTGATAATACTGAGCTTCTCAATCGTTTCTTTCCACAGATGTAGTCTATTTGATTCCTGTGTATTCCATCTGGTGAGGTCCACGTGTATAGTTGCTATTTATGTTGGTGGAAAAAGGTATTTACAATGAAGAAGTCATTGGTCTCGCAAAATTCTATCATGTGACTTCCAGCTTAATTTCTATCGCCAAAGCCATATTTTCTAGCTACCGATATTTCTTATTTGTTTCCAACTTCCACATTCCAATCACTGGTAATTATCAATACATCTTGATTGCATGTTTGACCAATTTCAGACTGCAGAAGATTTTTTGACTAAAAAATCCTCAATGTCTTCATCTTTGTCATTAGAGGTTGGTGCGTACATTTCAATAATAGTTGTATTAACTGGTCTTCCAGAGCATTGTACTTCAGGATAGATCTTGAAAGGTTCTTTTTGATGATGAATGTGATGCCATTCCTCTTCAATTTGTCATTCCTGGCATAACAGACCATATAATTTTAAGATTGAAAATGTTCAGTACCAGCCCATTTCAGCCTAGGATATTGATCTTTTTGTGTCCCATTTCATTTTTGATGACTTCCAATTTTCCTGGATTCATACTCCATACATTCTATGTTCTGATTATCAATGGATGTTTCTAGCTGGTTATTCTCACATTGTGTCGTGCCACTTCAGCAAATGAAGGTCTCGAAGGTTTGATTCCATCCACGTCATTAAGGTTGGCTCTACTTTGAGGGGGCAGTTCTTCCCCAGTTACATTTTGAGTGCCTTCCAGCCTGAGGGACTCATCTTCTAACACTATATCAGATAATGTTCTGCTGCTATTCACCTCAACATAAAGAAAACAAAAAACCCCACCACTGGACCAATAAGCAACATCATGATAAATGACAAGAATACTGAAGTTGTCAAGGATTTCATTTTACTTGACTCCATAATCAATGCCCATGGAAATAGCAGTCAAGAAATTAAGGACATATTGCCTTGGGCAAATCTGCTACAAAAGACCTCTTTAAAGGGTTAAAAAGCAAAGATGTCACTTTCAGGACTAATGTGCTCCTGATTCAAGCCATGGTGTTTTCAATCGCCTCACATGCATGTGAAAGTTGGGCAATGAATAAGGAAGACCGAAGAAGAATGGATGTCTTTGAATTATGGTGTTAGCGAAGAATATTGAGTACACCACGGCCTGCCAGAGGAACAAACAAATCTCTATTGGGAGGTGTATAGCCAGAATGCTCCTTAGAAGAGTGGATGGTGAGACTTTGTCTCAGGCCCTGGAGAAGGACATCATGCTTGGTACGGCAGAGTGTCAGTGAAAGAGAAGAAGACCCTCAGCAAGTTGGATTGACACAGTGGGTGCAACAATGGGCTGCAGCATAGCAAAGGCTGTGAGGACAGTGCAGGATCAGGCAGTGTTTCACTCTATTGTACACAGAGTCGCTATGAGTTGGAACCGACTTGACAGTATCTAACAACAACAACAATGGTTTTCAAAACATAGAGTAAGTTAACAGTGGTGGAAATGTTCTTCTTCTAATATAGGCTGATGTAGAATTAATTAATTATAGCTGGTATACACACAAAATCACCTGAAACAATACTATGAGATGGAGATGGGACATATCAAACTAAAAAAACAAAAACAAAAACAAAAGAAATAACTCTCGAAGAATAAAACTTAATAGCAAATGCCTTACTTTGATCTTAAAGTTTTTCTTATCCATGAAACCAAGTATTAACCATAAAAAGCCTGACTCAAACTACAAAGGCCTGCCAGAAACTGTACAACAATGTCCATTTGTCTTATCCTGCTAGAAAAGGATAGCGTCAAACCTTCTAATTGAAATCTGAAAAAGTCTCATGGCTACAGGTGGGTGGAGGGCCAAATTATGAGCAAGCAGACCAGAAGTAACCTGATATCAGTCAATCTTAGTAAAGGGGAAGGCAGGGTTCAATCACCACATGAAGATAAGCCAATGGTTGATCTTATAATATATTTCTCCCTACTATTTTATAAGCCTCATTGTACCTAGCTCCTTGCAGCCATTTGCTTTTTCTGGAATCAAAATGCATATAGAATAACTGCTCAGAATAAACCTTGTGTTCAAATTTTGGTGAATTTTTATTAGTTTTAAAATAACAAATAAAAATAAAAAGCAGATAAGTTAAAAAGCTAGCACTATAACAATATGAAGGCCTTCATAAAATCAACATAGCCAAATTAAGAATTTAGCCATGATACACCATGTAAACTATGACCTTGTAAGATAATAAACCCCCCAACACTAATTACAATCAAATGTATTTTAAGAGAGAATTCTTTTTTTGATTAGATAGTTGGACTTAACAAAACAAAAAGATTATGTTCAGATTAGGGGGGCGGGGCCAAGATGGCTGACTAGGTAGACGCTACCTTAGATCCCTCTTGCAGCAAAGATTCGGAAAAACAAGTGAATTGATCACATAAATGACAATCTACGAACCCTGACCAACAAACACAGATTTAAAGAGTTGACCTGAGTGACAGAGACCGAGAACGAACAACCACGGGGAAGCAGCGACTGTTTTCGGAGCCTGAAGCCAGCGTCCCAGTCAGAAAACCTTGGCGCTGGGCTTTGGACTGGGCGCAGGGGTGCTAAGCACGGCATCCTGAGACGGCACAATCACGGGGCGCAGCCCTAACCCCCTGAACTGACCTCGGGGAAGCCCAGCCAGTGCACGCAGGCAGCGCAGCAGCGCGGCTGACAGGAGAAGAAGTCACCAGAAGGCAGCGACTGGTTTTGAAGCCGGGAGTGCGGCGTCCCTGCCGGGGAACTTTGGTGCTGGGCTTTGGACTGGAGCGGAGGAACTAACCGCGGCTTCTGAGTCAGCGCACGCAGGGAACACGGGTCTGACCCTCGGGGGCAATCTCTACCCAGCCAGCGCACACGGTCGACGACGCACCCCTCGGGAATCTCAGATAAAACAGTCATCCCAACCAAAATAAGTAACTTTGTCTATATTCCGGGGTGCTACTCTCTCCTATTTATCTGAACCCTCCCCTCCCCTTCCCAGGCGGCTTCATTAACATTGGAATTTCCAGAACCAGAAAGTAAACTGCTCTGCGGTTTTCCTTTCTTTCGTTTTGTTTTTGTCTTTTCTTAACCCATTCTCCTGGCCTGAGAGAAGCAACTACAAAAAACCCAGGGACCAAAAATCCTTCCCTAATTGGACTAAAAACACAGAACCAGCTCCAGCCAAGCATATGTGATTCACAGTCTCGGGCTTTCATCCCTACAGGGAACAAGGCGGCTATTATAAGGCAAAGGCATTTCTGATAGGGATTTGACTGCAATTGTTTTAGCGGATTTACTGGAAAGACAAATTTCCCAGGTCTGATATCTCTGTGTATTCAACAGAGCCCTCACTGACCCACAACAGGGAACTGAGGGCTGAAGCTCCCCCCAGACCACCTAGCCTCCTGCCTTAGGGGTCTAAGGAGGGTGACACCTACCAATCTGTAGAGGTACTTGCATTGGGGGCCTAACGTACAGCTGCAGAGCCTACCCACCAAGGTGCTTTAGGAATAGAGACACACTTACCTTACTGACACTTGGGGGAAGCCTGTCAGCATCCTGCCACCCCCCTGGAGTGTGAACCCCAGCTGCTACTAGAATCTGGTGCACACAACTATCACCACTACTTCTCGAGGTGGATAGCTGACAATCTGCATCACACACTTGATGACCCAAAATCAGATTCTACTCAAGAATAGTGAATGGACTCAGGCTTATATATCTGGTAACAGCCCAAACCAGCTCGTGATAGGACATAAGTGAGTCAAGGGCTACAACACTCAAGACAGCACAATCTAGTAGCCCATCTATGTATATTGAAAGAAAACAAAACAAGATAAGACTCGGTGAGCAAATATAGAATAAATCACTACAATATCTTAGTGATGGCTTGGAGACAGCAGTCGATATAAAACCACATAAAGAAGCAGACCATGACTGCTTATATAACCCCCCAAACAAAAGAATCAAAATCTTTCCCAAATGAAGATACTATCCTGGAATTACCAGATACAGAATATAAAAACCTAATTTACAGAATGCTTCAAGACATCAGGGATGACCTCAGAAATGAAATAAGGCAATCTACAGAAAAAGCCAAGGAACACACTGATAAAGCAGTTGAAGAACTCAAAAAGATTATTCAAGAACATAGTGGAAAAATTAACAAGTTGCAAGAATCCATAGAGAGACAGCATTCAGAAATCCAAAAGAGTAACAATAAAATTACAGAATTAGACAACGCAATAGAAAGTCAAAGGAGCAGACTCGAGCAATTAGGATGCAGACTGGGAGATCTGGAGGACCAGGGAATTAACAACAACATAGCCAAAAAAAAAAAAAAAATCAGATAAAAGAATTAAAAAAAATGAAGAAACTCTAAGAATCATGTGGGAATCTATCAAGAAGAATAACTTGCGTGTGATTGGAGTCCCAGAACAGGGAGGGACAACAGAAAACACAGAGAGAATAGTTGAAGATCTGTTGGCAGAAAACTTCCCTGACATCATGAAAGACGAAAGGATATCTATCCAAGACGCTCATCGAACCCCATTTAAGATTGATCCAAAAAGAAAAACACCAAGACATATTATCATCAAACTTGCCAAAACCAAAGATAAAGAGAAAATTTCAAAAGCAGCCAGGGATAAAAGAAAGGTCTCCTACAAGGGAGAATCAATAAGAATAAGTTCAGACTACTCAGCAGAAACCACGCAGGCAAGGAGGCAATGGGATGACATATACAGAGCACTGAAGGAGGAAAACTGTCAGCCAAGGATCATATGTCCAGCAAAACTCTCTCTGCAATATGAAGGTGAAATTAAGACAGTTACAGATAAACACAAGCTTAGAGAATTTGCAAAAACCAAACCAAAGCTACAAGAAATACTAAAGGAAGTTGTTTGGTCAGAAAACCAATAATATCAGATACCAGCACAACACAAGCTCACAGAACAGAGCACCCTGATATCAACTCAAATAGGGAAATCACAAAAACAAAATAAGATTAATTAAAAAAAAATGTTTTTTAAATGCTCTAAACAGGGAATCATTGAAGTCAATATGTAAAAGATCACATTAATCAAAAAGAGGGACTAAACACCGGTGGCATAGAACTGCCATATGGAGAGGGATACAAGGTGATATAGGACAATATAAGTTAGGTTTTTACTTAGAAAAATAGGGGTAAATATTAAGGTAACCACAAAGAGGTATAGCAACTCCATAACTCAAAATAAAAACCAAGGAAAAATGTAACGACTCAGCAAACATAAAGTCAAATATTATGAAAATGGGGAACACACAAGTTACAAAGAAAAACTTCTCAGCACAAAAAAGTAAGTGGAAAAATGAAATTGTCAACAACACACACAAAAAGGCATCAAAATGACATCACTAAACACATACTTATCTATAATTACACTGAATGTAAATGGACTAAACACACCAATAAAGAGACAGAGAGTCTCGGACTGGTTAAAGAAACATGACCCGTCTATATGCTGCCTACTAGAGACACACCTTAGACTTAGAGACAAACTAAAACTCAAAGGATGGAAAAAAATATATCAAGCAAACAATAAGCAAAAAAGAGCAGGAGTACCAATATTAATTTTGGACAAAACAGACTTTAAAGTTAAATCCATCACAAAGGATAAAGAAGGACACTAAATAATGATAAAAGGGACAAGTGACCAGGAAGATATAACCATATAAATATTTATGCACCCAATGACAGGGCTGCAAGATACATAAAATGAATTTTAACAGAACTCAAAACTGAGACACCTCCACAATTACAGTAGGAGATTTCAACACACCACTTTCAGAGAAGGACAGGACATCCAGTAAGAAGCTCAATAGAGACACGGAAGACCTAATTACAACAATCAACCAACTTGACCTCATTGACTTATACAGAACTCTCCACCCAACTGCTGCAAAGTATACTTTTTTTTCTAGTGCACATGGAACATTCTCTGGAATAGATCACATATTAGGTCATAAAACAAACCTTTGCAGAATCCAAAACATCGAAATATTACAAAGCATCTTCTCAGACCATAAGGCCATAAAAGTGGAAATCAATAACAGAAAAATTAGGGAAAAAAATCAAACACTTGGAAACTGTACAATACCCTGCTGAAAAAGACTGGGTTATAGAAGACATTAAGGAGGGAATAAAGAAATTCATAGAATGCAACGAGAATGAAAATACTTCCTATCAAAACCTCTGGGACACAGCAAAAGCAGTGCTCAGAGGCCAATTTATATCGATAAATGCACACATACAAAAAGAAGAAAGAGCCCAAATCAGAGAACTGTCTCTACAACTTGAACAAATAGAAAGTGAGCAACAAAAGAACCCATCAGGCACCAGAAGAAAACAAATAATAAAAATTAGAGCTGAACTAAATGAATTAGAGAACAGAAAAACAATTGAAAGAATTAACAAAGCCAAAAGCTGGTTCTTTGAAAAAATTAACAAAATTGATAAACCATTGGCCAGACTGATTAAGAAATACAGGAAACAAATAACCCGAATAAGAAACGAGATGGGCCACATCACAACAGACCCAACTGAAATTAAAAGAATCATATCAGATTATTGCGAAAAATTGTACTCTAACTAATTTGCAAACCTAGAAGAAATGGATGAATTCCTGGAAAAACACTACCTACCTAAACTAACACAATCAGAAGTAGAACAACTAAATAGACTCATAACAAAAAAAGAGATCGAAACAGTAATCAAAAAACTCCCAACAAAAAAAGCCCTGGCCCAGATGGCTTTACTGCAGAGTTTTACCAAACTTTCAGAGAAGAGTTAACACCACTACTATTAAAGGTATTTCAAAGCATAGAAAATGACAGAATACTAACTCATTCTATGAAGCCACCATCTCCCTGATACCAAAACCAGGTAAACACATCACAAAAAAAGAAAATTACAGGCCTATATCCCTCATGAACATAGATGCAAAAATCTTCAACAAAATTCTAGCCAATAGAATTCAACAACATATCAAAAAAACAATCCAGCACAACCAAGTGGGATTTATACCAGGTATGCAAGGCTGGTTTAATATTGGAAAAACCATTAATGTAATCCACCATATAAATAAAAGACAAAAAGCACATGATCTTATCAATTGATGCAGAAAAGGCATTTGACAAAGTCCGACACCCATTCATGACAAAAACTCTCAGCAAAATAGGAATTGAAGGAAAATTCCTCAACATAATAAAGGGCATCTGTACAAAGCCAACAGCCAACATCACTCTAAATGGAGAGAGCTTGAAAGCATTTCCCTTGAGACTGGGAACCAGACAAGGTTGCCCTTTATCACCGCTGTTATTCAACATTGTGTTAGAGGTACTAGCCAGAGCAATTAGGCTAGACAAAGAAATAAAGGCCATCCGGATTGGCAAGGAGGTAGTAAAATTATCTCTATTTGCAGATGACATGATCTTATACACAGAAAACCCTAAGGAATCTTCCAGAAAACTACTGAAACTAATAGAAGAGTTTGGCAGAGTCTCAGGTTATAAGATAAACAGACAAAAATCACTTGGATTCCTCTACATCAACAAAAAGAACATCGAAGAGGAAATCACCAAATCAATACCATTCACAGTAGCCCCCAAGAAGATAAAATACTTAGAAATAATTCTTACCAAAGATGTAAAAGCCCTATTTAAAGAAAACTACAAGGTACTACTACAAGAAACTAAAAAGGACCTACTTAAGTGGAAAAACATACCTAGCTCATGGATAGGAAGACTTAACATAGTAAAAATGTCTATTCTACCAAAAGCCATCTATACATACAATGCACTTCCGATCCAAATTACAATGACATTTTTTAATGTGATGGAGAAACAAATCAGCAACTTCATATGGAAGGGAAAGAAGCCTCAGATAAGTAAAGCATTACTGAAAAAGAAGAAGAAAGTGGGAGGCCTCACTCTGCCTGATTTTAGAACCTATTATACAGCCACAGTAGTCAAAACAGCCTGGTACTGGTACAACAGGCACATAGACCAATGGAACAGAATTGAGAACCCAGATATAAATCCATCCACATATGAGCAGCTGATATTTGACAAAGCCCCAGTGTCAGTTAATTGGGGAAAAAATAGTCTTTTTAACAAATGGTGCTGGCATAACTGGATATCCATTTGCAAAAAAATGAAACTGGACCCATACCTTACACCATGCACAAAAACTAACTCCAAGTGGATCAAAGACCTAAACATAAAGACTAAAACGATAAAGATCATGGAAGAAAAAATAGGGACAACGTTAGGAGCCCTAATACAAGGCATAAACAGAATACAAAACATTACCAAAAATGACGAAGAGAAACCAGATAACTGGGAGCTCCTAAAACTCAAACACCTATGCTCATCTAAAGACTTCACCAAAAGAGTAAAAAGACCACCTACAGACTGGGAAAGAATTTTCAGCTATCACATTCTGACCAGCGCCTGATCTCTAAAATCTACATGATTCTGTTAAAACTCAACCACAAAAAGACAAATAACCCAATCAAGAGGTGGGCAAACGATATGAACATGCACTTCACTAAAGAAGATATTCAGGCAGCTAACAGATACATGAGAAAATGCTCTCGATCATTAGCCATTAGAGAAATGCAGATTAAAACTACGATGAGGGGGAGGGGGGCCAAGATGGCGGACTAGGTGGACGCTCCCGCGGATCCCTCTTGCAACAAAGACTCGGAAAAACAAGGGAATCGATCACATACATAACAATCTATGAACTCTGAACAACAAGCACAGACTTAGAGACGGAGGACGAACAAATACGGGCAGACAGCGACTGTTTTCAGAACTAGGAGCCAGCGCACCAGCTGACTACTTGGAAAATCTAGTTTCCCAGTGATGGCTCGGAGACAGCAATCCATATCAAACCACATAAAGAAACAGACCATGACAGCTTCTCCAACCCCCCAAACAAAAGAATCAAAATCTTTCCCAAATGAAGATACAATCCTGGAATTATCAGATACAGAATATAAAAAGCTAATTTACAGAATGCTTAAAGATATCACAAATGAAATTAGGATAAATGCAGAAAAAGCCAAGGAACACACTGATAAAACTGTTGAAGAACTCAAAAAGATTATTCAAGAACATAGTGGAAAAATTAACAAGTTGCAAGAATCCATAGAGAGACAGCATGTAGAAATCCAAAAGATTAACAATAAAATTACAGAATTAGACAACGCAATAGAAAGTCAGAGGAGCAGACTCGAGCAATTAGAATGTAGACTGGGACTTCTGGAGGACCAGGGAAACAACACCAACATAGCTGGAAAAAAATCAGATAAAAGAATTAAAAAAAATGAAGAAACCCTAAGAATCATGTGGGACTCTATCAAGAAGAATAACTTACGAGTAATTGGAGTCCCAGAACAGGGAGGGGGGACAGAAAACACAGAGAAAATAGTTGAAGAACTCCTGACACAAAACTTCCCTGACATCATGAAAGAAGAAAGGATATCTATCCAAGATGCTCATCGAACCCCATTTAAGATTGATCCAAAAAGAAAAACACCAAGACATATTATCATCAAACTTGCCAAAACCAAAGACAAACAGAAAATTTTAAAAGCAGCCAGGGAGAAAAGAAAGGTTTCCTTCAAGGGAGAATCAATAAGAATAAGTTCAGACTACTCAGCAGAAACCATGCAGGCAAGAAGGGAATGGGACGACATATACGGAGCACTAAACGAGAAAAACTGCCAACCAAGGATCATCTATCCAGCAAAACTCTCTCTGAAATATGAAGGAGAAATTAAGATATTTACAGATAAACACAAGTTTAGAGAATTTGCAAAAACTAAACCAAGACTGCAAGAAATGCTAAAGGAGATTGTTTGGCCTGATGACCAATAATATCAGGTACCAGCACAATACAATGTCACAAAACAGAACGTCCTGATATCAACGCAACTCAAACAGGGAAAGCACAAAAACAAACAAATTAAGACTAATTCTAAAAAATAAATAAATAAACAAAATAATACACACAACAGGAAATCATGGAAATCAATAGATAAACGATCAAAATAATCAAAAAGAGGGACTAAATATAGGAGGCATTGAACTGCCAGATGGAGAGTGATACAAGGCGAAATAGAAGGATACAAGTTAGGTTTTTACTTAGAAAAATAGGGGTAAATAAAAAGGTAACCACAAAAAGGAATATCAATTCCATAACTCAAGAAAAAAGCCAAGAAAAACGTAACGACTCAATAAACACAAAGTTAAACATTATGAAAATGAGGATCTCACAAGCTACTAAGAAAAACGTCTCAGCACAAAAAAGCATGTGGAAAAATGAAATGGCCAACAACACACATGAAAAGGCATCAAAATGACAGCACTAAAAACTTACTTATGTATAATTACGCTGAATGTAAATGGACTAAATGCACCAATAAAGAGACAGAGAGTCACGGACTGGATAAAAAAACACGATCCATCTATATGCTGCCTACAAGAGACACACCTTAGACTTAGAGACACAAACAAACTAAAACTCAAAGGATGGAAAAAAATATATCAAGCAAACAATAAGCAAAAAAGAAGAGGAGTAGCAATATTAATTTCTGACAAAATAGACTTTAGACTTAAATCCGCCACAAAGGATAAAGAAGGACACTATATAATGATAAAAGGGACAATTGATCAGGAAGACATAACCATATTAAATATTTACGCACCTAATGACAGGGCTGCAAGATACATAAATCAAATTTTAACAGAATTGAAAAGTGAGATAGACACTTCCACATATATAGTAGGAGACTTCAACACACCACTTTCGGAGAAGGACAGGACATCCAGTAAGAAGCTCAATAGAGACACGGAAGACCTACTTACAGCAATCAACCAACTTGACCTCATTGACTTATACAGAACTCTCCACCCAACTGCTGCAAAATATACTTTTTTTTCTAGCGCACATGGAACATTCTCTAGAATAGACCACATATTAGGGCATAAAACAAATCTTTCCAGAATCCAAAACATCGAAATATTACAAAGCATCTTCTCAGACCACAAGGCAATGAAGCTAGAAATCAATAACAGAAAAACTAGGGAAAAGAAATCAAATACTTGGAAAATGAACAATACCCTCCTGAAAAAAGACTGGGTTATAGAAGACATCAAGGAGGGAATAAGGAAATTCTTAGAAAGCAACGAGAATGAAAATACTTCCTATCAAAACCTCTGGGACACAGCAAAAGCAGTGCTCAGAGGCCAATTTATATCCATAAATGCACACATACAAAAAGAAGAAAGAGCCAAAATCAGAGAACTGTCCCGACAACTTGAGCAAATAGAAAGTGAGCAACAAAAGAATCCATCAGGCACCCGAAGAAAACAAATAATAAAAATTAGAGCTGAACTAAATGAATTAGAGAACAGAAAAACAATTGAAAGAATTAACAAAGCCAAAAGCTGGTTCTTTGAAAAAATTAACAAAATTGATAAACCATTGGCTAGACTGACTAAAGAAAAACAGGAAAGGAAACAAATAACCCGAATAAGAAACGAGAAGGACCACATCACAACAGAACCAAATGAAATCAAAAGAATCATATCAGATTACTACATAAAATTGTACTCTAACAAATTTGAAAACCTAGAAGAAATGGATAAATTCTTGGAACAACACTACTTACCTAAACTAACACATTCAGAAGTAGAACAACTAAATAGACCCATAACAAAAAAAGAGATTGAAACGGTAATCAAAAAACTCCCAACAAAAAAAAGTCCTGGCCCAGATGGCTTCACTGCAGAGTTCTACCAAACCTTCAGAGAAGACTTAACACCATTACTATTGAAGGTATTTCAAAGTATAGAAAAAGACGGAATACTACCCAACTCATTCTATGAAGCTACCATCTCCCTGATACCAAAACCAGGTAAAGACATTACAAAAAAAGAAAATTTTAGACCTATATCCCTCATGAACATAGATGCAAAAATCCTTAATAAAATTCTAGCCAATAGAATCCAACAACACATCAAAAAAATAATTCACCCTGATCAAGTGGGATTTATACCAGGTATGCAAGGCTGGTTTAATATCAGAAAAACCATTAATGTAATCCATCACATAAATAAAACAAAAGACAAAAACCACATGATCTTATCAATTGATGCAGAAAAGGCATTTGACAAAGTCCAACACCCATTTATGATAAAAACTCTCAGCAAAATAGGAATTGAAGGAAAATTCCTCAACATAATAAAGGGCATATATGCAAAGCCAACGGCCAATATCACTCTAAATGGAGAGAACCTGAAAGCATTTCCCTTGAGAACGGGAACCAGACAAGGATGCCCTTTATCACCGCTCTTATTCAACATCGTACTTGAAGTCCTAGCCAGGGCAATTAGGCTAGACAAAGAAATAAAGGGTATCCAGATTGGTAAGGAGGAAGTAAAGCTATCACTATTTCAGATGACATGATCGTATACATGGAAAACCCTAAGAAATCCTCCAGAAAACTACTGAAACTAATAGAAGAGTTTGGAAGAGTCTCAGGATATAAAATAAACATACAAAAATCACTTGGATTCCTCTACATCAACAAAAAGAACACCGAAGAGGAAATAACCAAATCAATACCATTCACAGTAGCCCCCAAGAAGATAAAATACTTAGGAATAAATCTTACCAAGGATGTAAAAGACCTATACAAAGAAAACTATAAAACTCTGCTACAAGAAATTCAAAAGGACACGCTTAAATGGAAAAACATACCCTGCTCATGGATAGGAAGACTCAACATAGTAAAAATGTCTATTCTACCAAAAGCCATTTATACATACAACGCACTTCCAATCCAAATACCAATGTCATACTTTAAGGGAATAGAGAAACAAATCACTAATTTCATATGGAAAGGAAAGAACCCCCGGATAAGCAAAACATTACTGAAAAAGAAGAAGAAAGTGGGAGGCCTCACCCTACCTGATTTCAGAACCTATTATATAGCTACAGTAGTCAAAACAGCCTGGTACTGGTACAACAACAGGCACATAGACCAATGGAACAGAATTGAGAATCCAGATATAAATCCATCCACGTATGAGCAGCTGATATTTGACAAAGGACCAGTGTCAGTCAATTGGGGAAATAATAGTCTTTTTAACAAATGGTGCTGGCATACCTGGATATCCATTTGCAAAAGAATGAAACAGGACCCATACCTCACACCATGCACAAAAACTAACTCCAAGTGGATCAAAGACCTAAACATAAAGACTAAAACGATAAAAATCTTGGAAGAAAAAATAGGATCTACCCTAGGAGCCCTAATACAGGGCATAAACAGAATACAAAACATTATCAAAAATGATGAAGAGAAACCCGATAACTGGGAGCTCCTAAAAATCAAACACCTATGCTCATCTAAAGACTTCACCAAAAGAGTAAAAAGACCACCTACAGACTGGGAAAGAATATTCAGCTATGACATCTCAGACCAGCGCCTGATCTCTAAAATCTACATGATTCTGTCAAAACTCAACCACAAAAAGACAAACAACCCAATCAAGAAGTGGGCAAAGGATATGAACACACATTTCACTAAGGAAGATATTCAGGCAGCCAACAGATACATGAGAAAATGCTCTCGATCATTAGTCATTAGAGAAATGCAAATTAAAACTACGATGAGATTCCATCTGACACCAACTAGACTGGCATTAATTCAAAAATCACAAAATAATAAATGTTGGAGAGGCTGCGGAGAGACTGGAACTCTCATACACTGCTGGTGGGATTGTAAAATGGTACAACCACTTTGGAAATCCATCTGGCGTTATCTTAAACAGTTAGAAATAGAACTACCATACAACCCAGAAATCCCACTCCTCGGAATATACCCTAAAAATACAAGACCCTTCACACAAACAGATATATGCACACCCATGTTTATTGCAGCTCTGTTTACAATAGCAAAAAGCTGGAAGCAACCAAGATGTCCATCAACGTATGAATGGGTAAATAAATTGTGGTATATTCACACAATGGAATACTACGCATCGATAAAGAACAGTGACGAATCTCTGAAACATTTCATAACATGGAGGAATCTGGAAGGCATTATGCTGAGCGAAATGAGTCAGTTGCAAAAGGACAAATATTGTATAAGACCACTATTATAAGATCTTGAGAAATAGAAAAAACGGAAAAGAACACATACTTTTGTGGTTACAAAGGGGGGAGGGAGGGAGGGAGGGAGGGAGGGAGGGAGAGGGCTTTTTATTGATCAATCTGTAGATGGGAACTGCTTTGGGTGAAGGGAAAGACAACACTCAAAACAAGGAAGGTCAGCCTAATTGGACAGGATTAAAAGTAAAGAGGTTTCCGAGATAAAATGAAAGCTTCAAAGGATAGCGAAGCAGGGGCTGGGGTCTGGGGAACTTGGTTTGAGAGGACTTCTAAATCAATGGGCAAAACAATTCTATTATGAAAACACTCTGCATCCCACTTTGAATTGTGGCACCTGGGGTCCTAAATGCCAACAAGCAGCCATCTAAAATACATTAATTGGTCTCAACCCACCGGGAGCAAAGACAAAGGAAGAACACCAAGGTCACACGACAACTAAGAACCCAAGAGACAGAAAGGGCCACTTGAACCAGAGACCTACAATATCCTGAGACCAGAAGAACAAGTTGGTGCCCGGCCACAATCGATGTCTGCCCTGTCAGGGAACACAACAGACAACTCCTGAGGGAGCGGGAGACCAATGGGATGCAGACCCCAAATTCTCATTAAAAGACCACACCTAATGGTATGATTGCGACTAGAGGAATCCCAGAGACAATGCTCCCCAGAACTTCTGATGGCACAGGACAGGAACCATCCCCGAAGACAAATCATCAGGCATGAAAAGGACTGGTCAGTGGGGGGAGAGAGATACTGATGAAGAGTGAGCTAATTAAATCAGGTGGACACGGGAGAGTGTGTTGGCAACTCTTGACTGGAGGGGGGATGGGAAGATAGAGAGAGAGGGAAGAAGGTAAAATTGGCACGAAACGAGAGACTGTAAGGGCTGACTCAATAGGGGGAGAGCAAGTGGGAGAAGGGAGTAAGATGTATGTAAACCTACATGTGACAGACTGATTGGAATGGTCAATGTTCACTTGAAGCTTAATAAAAATTAAAAAAAAAAAAAAAAAACTACGATGAGATTCCATCTCACTCCAACAAGGCTGGCATTAATCCAAAAAACACAAAATAATAAATGTTGGAGAGGCTGCGGAGAGATTGGAACTCTTATACACTGCTGGTGGGAATGTAAAATGGTACAACCATTTTGGAAATCTATCTGGCATTTTCTTAAAAAGTTAGAAATAGAACTACCATACAACCCAGAAATCCCACTCCTCGGAATATACCCTAGAGAAATAAGAGCCTTCACACAAACAGATAAATGCACACCCATGTTTATTGCAGCTCTGTTTACAATAGCAAAAGGCTGGAAACAACCAAGGTGTCCATCAACGGAGGAATGGTTAAATAAATTGCGGTATATTCACACAATGGAATACTACGCATCGATAAAGAACAGTGACGAATCTCTGAAACATTTCATAACATGGAGGAATCTGGAAGGCATTATGCTGAGCGAAATGAGTCAGAGGCAAAAGGACAAATATTGTATAAGACCACTATTATAAGATCTTGAGAAATAGAAAAAACGGAGAAGAACACATACTTTTGTGGTTACAAAGGGGGGAGGGAGGGAGGGAGGGAGAGGTTTTTTTATTGATCAATCAGTAGATAAGAACTGCTTTGGGTGAAGGGAAGGACAATACTCAATACACGGAAGGTCAGCTCAACTGGACTGGACCAAAAGCAAAGAAGTTTCTGGGATAAACTGAATGCTTCAAAGGTCAGCGGAGCAAGGGCCGGGGTTTGGGGACTATGTCTTAAGGGGACTTCTAAGTCAATTGGCAAAATAATTCTATTATGAAAACATTCTGCATCCCACTTTGAAGTGTGGCGTCTGGGGTCTTAAATGCTAAAAAGCGGCCATCTAAGACGCATTAATGGGTCTCAACCCACCTGGATTAAAGGAGAATGAAGAACACCAAGGTCACACGATAACTATGAGCCCAAGAGACAGAAAGGGCCACAGGAACCAGAGAGTTACATCATCCTGAGACCAGAAGAACTAGATGGTGCCCGGCCACAACCAATGACTGCCCTGACAGGGAGCACAACGGAGAACCCCTGAGGGAGCAGGAGATCAGTGGGATGCAGACCCCAAATTCTCATAAAAAGACCAGACTTAATGGTCTGACTGAGACTAGAGGAATCCTGGCTGTCATGGTCCCCAAGCCTTCTGTTGGCCCAGGACAGGAACCATTCCTGAAGACAACTCATCAGACATGGAAGGGACTGGACAATGGGTAGGAGAGAGATGGTGATGAAGAGTGAGCTACTTGTATCAGGTGGACACTTGAGACTGTGTTGGCATCTCCCGTCTGGAGGGGAGATGGGAGGGTAGAGAGGATTAGAATCTGGTAAAACTGTCACAAAAGGAGAAACTGGAAGGGCTGACTCATTAGGGGGAGAGCAAGTGGGAGCATGGAGTAAGGTGTATATAAGCTTATATGTGACAGACTGACTTGATTTGTAAATGTGCACTTAAAGCTTAATAAAAATTATTTAAAAAAAGTTTTATTAAATGGCACCCTTTGAAGGGTACAGATCGAATTTCTAGTGATTAATACACATAGCTCTAATAGTTTTATAGTCTTGAGGACTAATCCAACTTATGGTACCATTTTTCACTTCAGTCCAAGTCAACAGTTGTATTATTTTAACAGTTATGTAATTCTGAACTAGTGATGATGTCTCAGAACTGTTTTGTAGCTAACTTAAGCTGTTTTATCACTGAATGTCACTGAGACCCTGTGGTGATGGTTTGTTCTAGTGTTAAAGTATTCCCAGGAGTTCAGTTCCAAATTTCTCTCCATTTCCATTGAAATTGTATTGTGGGTCTTTGTAATTATTGCTAAGCACTTAATTTATTAGTCAAAGTATCAATTTCAAACCAAAACCTGTTGCCGTGGAGTCGATTCTGACTCATGGTGACTCCATGTGTGTCAGAGTAAAACTGTGCTCTGTGGGATTTTTAGTGGCTACTTTTTTCAGAAGTAAATCACCAGGCCTTATTACGAGGCCTTTCTTCCAAGGCACCTCTGGGTGGACTCAAACCTCCAGACTTTTAGTTAGCAGGTGATAGCATTAACTGCACCACCCAGACTCAATAACAAAACATTAGCTGTACCACGCCTGCTCCTTTTCTTCTAAGAATTCTATCTAAAAAATAAGTCTCTCTTTGCCTTTGTGTGGCCCCTTAATAAACACAATCCTGATTATGAAGATTGAAAACAAAAATTATGTTCTAATACAGGATTCATTAATTTATCATTTTTAACAATAATGTCAGTTCTAGTTGCTATTTTGAAGAGGTCAGAATGGTTTGGGAGCAGAGGTAACCTTAGCACAGAACAGTGTTTTGGGATTCAGGATGGAGAGGATGTTTAATTTAATAACTGAAGAAATAAAAGTCCATTATTATTCAGGTTAAAAAATGTGATACTAAAATTACATATTTGCAGATTTTTCAATAATCTAAAGGTTATAGAAAAAAAGTTACCACAATCCCAATTTTTATGCATTTTGAATTAATGTCAATATTGATCCTTAAGGAAGAAAGCTTGTCAAAATAATACATTTTATTTTTATAATAAAGGAAAGTATTTGCTAAATTGTGAGAAAGCGAAGGATTTTATCTTGTATTTTAACGAGGCTTTTGATCTTGTCCTTACTGAGAACTGGATCACAGACTGGTCAAATGACAAACTAAAAAGGACTGGGCACACGCCAATGTGACATGATAGTTAAAAAATTAAACAGGAGGCAGAGCCAAGATGGCAGAATAGACAGACGCTTCCGCCGAGCCCTCTTTACAACAAAGACCCGAAAAAACAAGTGAAACGCGTATATTTGTGACAAGCTGGGAGCCCTGAGCATGAAACGCAAGCTTAGACTACGAACTAACGGGCAGGTGGCGGGGGGGGGGGGGGGTGGGGGTGGGGGGAGGGGGGAGCAGGAAGAGGCTGTTCAAAAGCGGAGAGGAGTTACCAGACCTAAATTGCGGGGAGCCCTCAGGCACCATTCCTGGGGGCAGCAGTGGCAGACTGGCACTAGCATTCTGCTGCAGTTTCCTCAGGGAGAAGCAGCCAGCCACACAGCCCACTCACACCTCCGGAACCTGAGGAGAACGGCACTCTCGGCAAAATCTAAGTACTTGGGTATATTTTACTGCACCCCATCCCCGCCCCCAAGCCTGCTTCAGTGGCTGACCTCCCTAGGCCTGAGATAGGCCTGGGTGAGTGCCTAGAGCCATCCTCCTGGCCTTGAGGAAGGAAAAAATTTGCAACTGGGGGGAAAAGATAATTTGCTACCTCCATTAATCGGGGGAGCTCAGGACAGAAGCAGCTCCTGTCCAGCCATAAACCGTCTGTGAACCTTGAGCACCTTTTCCTTCTGCATGGGCTTGTGTGGGCCTATTTTGGGAAAACAGGCCCTTGTTGGCAAACTGCAACCATTTCAGCTGTGCAGTGGAGAGGTGGGTGTTTGACGTTTGACATTGCTTTGCCTATTAAACAAGGTCCTCACCTATCCACAATAGGGACCTAAGGACTGGTAGCTCTACTCAGGTCACCCAGCCACCCGTGACAGGGGTCCAAAGATAATAGGTACCTCCCAGTCCTTACAACCAAAAACTTTGGGTGCCCATGGTCCCTCTGCAGAACCCACCCATCAGCATGCTCTAGCGAACAGAGACATGTTTTCCTCAGAGACACTTGGGGGTCAGGTCTCAGCCCCCTGCCTTGTTCAGAGCTTGACCCCCTGCTGCAATCGGATACCAGTATATACACCAATCACCCCTGCCCCTCTAAGACTGTAGGACAGAGGCTGTACCACACACTTGATATCAGCTACCTGGAAACCTGAGCTGAATTCATACAAGAAAACTGAATGGACTCCTAGACTGATATACCTGATAACAGCTCTAGCCAGCTGGGGGGAGGACACCAGAGCTCCAAAGGCAAAAACAATCAAGCTAGCTCACTCAACAACCCATAGGGGTATACCAAAACAAAACAAAGCAAGCAGCTACGACACAGTAAGCAAGCATAAACTAATACAATAACTTATAGATGGCTCAGAAACAACAGTCAATATCAAGTCACATAAAGAAACAGGCCATGATCACCTCAACATGCTCTCAAAACAAAGAATCCAGGGATCTTTTAGATAAAAGTGCATTCCTGAAATTACCAGATGCAGAATACAAAAGTTTAATATACAGAACCCTTTAATACATCAGAAAGGGAATGAGGCAATATGCAGAACAAGCCAAGGAACACACAGATAAAGCAACTGAAGAAATTAGAAAGATTATTCAGGAACATAATGAAAAGTTTAATAAGCTGGAAAAATCCATAGACAGACAGCAATCAGAAATTCAGAAGATTAACAATAAAATTACAGAATTAGATAACTCAATAGAAAGTCAGAGGAGCAGAATGAGCAAGTAGAAGCTAGAATTTCTGAACTCGAAGATAAATCACTTGGCACTAATATATTTGAAGAAAAATCAGATAAAAGAATTAAAAAAAATGAAGAAACCTTAAGAATCATGTGGGACTCTATCAAGAGAAATAATCTATGAGTGATTGGAGTACCAGAACAGGGAGGGATAACAGAAAATACAGAGAAAATTGTTGAGGATTTGTTGTCAGAAAACTTCCCTGATATTGTGAAAGATGAGAAGATATTTACCCAAGATGCTCATTGAACTCCACACATGGTAGATCTTAAAAGAAAGTCACCAAGACATATTATAATCGAGCTTGCTGAAACCAAAGATAAAGAGAGAATTATAAGAGCAGCGAGGGATAAATGGAAAGTCACTTAAAAAGGAGAGCCAATAAAAATAAGTTCAGACTACCCAGCAGAAACCATGCAGGTAAGAAGACAATGGGATGGCATATTTAAAAAATTGAAGGAAAAAAATTGCCTGCCAAGAATCATATATCCATCAAAACTGTCTCTTAAATATGAAGGTGAAATTAAGACATTTCCAGATAAACACAAGTTGAGGGAATTCATAAAAACAAAACCAAAACTACAAGAAATTCCAAAGGGAGTTCTTTGGTTAGAAAATCAATAATATCAGGTATCAACCCAAGACTAGAATACTCTGCAGAGCAACCAGAACTCAACCCATACAGCAAAATCCAAAAAAAAAACAAAGCAAGATTAAAAAAAAAAAAGCCCAACACAGGGTAAGGGCGATGTTACTACATGAAAGAAGACAACATTAAAATAATAAAGAGGGTCTAAGAAATGTAATCATACACCTTCCATATGGAGAGGAAGATACGGCAATACAAAGAAATTAGAACTATTAAAAAAAAAAGAAAAAAAAATTAAACAGCTCAGAACTCCTTTTCCGCCTTCAGTGGAACAGCTAAGCAGCACTTTCACTGGCTGTGAGAATGGATTTGTGTTTCTTTGTTATTAGCGATTTTTGGGAACAGATGAGCAAGTAAAGAGCACTAGATCTTTTGTATATTTTGTACTTTTATATAAAATCCTGAGAAAAAGTCTTCAATGATTATGGCATCAGTTTCAAAACTGGGAAATTTTGAATTTAATGCAAAATCAATACATCATGAACAAAGATAGCATGGGAACATTATGACGGGGCTACCAGATGGAGGTGTCTGTCTCCTAGAGACAGCTCAGATGCAAGCCAAGGCACAAAGTACTTGTAAAAGTAACAGAAGCCTTCCACATCTCCTTAGACTTACCATGTGGACAGAAACACTAAGGATAACTGTACACCGATGCCTTTAACACTCTTGCTACAAATACTGTGTCCATGATCTGCTTTCTATGACTTCAGTGGAAAATCTTAATTCATTTTAGAAAAAAGCAAGCCTGTTAAATTTTTATTATTTTTGAGTGTATAGCATTTCAATATTCTGTTCTAGGCTTTCAGAAGCCAGCAAAAATATTCAACCGAGAAAAATTTGATGTATGATTTAACTTTCAGTATCCTAACACAAAATTAAAATTAAGGATGGCAGAATTAGCAGTAATTAAGAGAAAATTATGAGTCATAAATGAAAGCTATTATGACACATTTTAATATTAAAATGGGCACTGTAAGGACAAATACAAATAAAAAATAAGAGATTTTAATTCTCCCCGTAGAAAATAAGGTAGGAGGCTCCTTCCTCCCCTGTTCCTTTAGAATTCTCTTACAATAAAACATAATTATAAAACCTTCCTCTGTCTCTTTGAAAAGCATGTAAATTGAAGGTGTTAACTAAAGATCTATTTAAATGTAACCTCAGGTAATTGTCCCCTAAATGCCAGACTCCTGGAAGATCAGCATAGCCTCAGGTATCCTGCCATAAGAATACTAGAAAATTAGCAATTTTGTCTTGAAACAATAAATGTAATGGGATGTATCAACTCAGCTAAATAAAGGATAAGAGGTCTTTCTGGCTCTGCCATCTCTTTATGAACTGTCTGTGCTGCTTCACAATCTGGTTTCCACATAGTGACCCTATAGGACATCACAATCTGGTTTATGCTTGTTCAATAATAAAACTTTTCTTTCTCTTCTGTATTTGTGGAGAAGCTTTCTGGGTTGGGAGTAGATTCTGTTCTTAATTAGATTCCCCCAACAGCACAAATGTCTTTCTTTGCTTTAGTAGGACCTCACTTATATACAAATTTACAATTTTTAATATGAATATTAAAAGATCAAGGACCCCTTTCTTTAAAATTGCAGCGTCATTTTTCTAGGGCATTTTTTTTTAAGTCAAAATAGTGGCAGAAGAACAGAATTCGGCTTAGTATAACTTTCAGGAGCTATTCAATTTCTATAGACTAGGTTTTAATCTAAGTGAACACAGTTAATTATTTTTGTTAACCCATTCTTTTCCACACTTTTCCGGACCTCACTCTTGAAATACTGAGAATGCAAAGCAATTACTTCCCATACATCCCCACTTGGGAAAGAAGACATAACTTAGAAGGCCCTGTCAGCAAATTCAGAAGAAGTCTGCTTCGGTAAAGATTACAACCTTGGAAGCCCTAGGGGGCAGTTCTACTCTGTCCTATAGGGTCGCTATGAGTCAGAATCGATTCTAAAGCAGTGGGTTTGATTTTTGGTTTTGGTCAGCAAAATTAGGGGTTGAGAAAGACTCACAGACAATGACTGTCATATTTATAAGATTCGTAGTAAGGCCTACTGGAGTTGTGAAGAACAACACATTTTGACAAGTTATCACTAAAAGTGAAGTCTAAGAGGTGCGCACAAAAATCCTCACAACCAGACCAATAAACATCATGATAAACAGAGAAAAGATTGACGTTGTCAAGGATTTCATTTTACTTGAGTCCACAATCAACACCCATGGAAGCAGCAATCAAGATATCAAAAGACACATTGCAGTGGGCAAATCTGCTGCAAAGGACCTCTTTAAAGTGTTGAAAAGCAAACATGCCACCTTGAAGACTAAGGTGCACCTGACCCAAGCCATGGTATTTTCAATCACATCATATGCATGTGAAAGCTGGACAATGAATAAGGAAGACAGAAGAAGAATTGACGCCTTTGAATTGTGGTGTTGGCGAAGAATATTGAATGGACTGCCAAAAGGACAAACAAATTTGTCTTGGAAGAAGTACAACTAGAAAGCTCCTTAGAAACAAGGATGGCGAGACTGAATCTTACATACTTTGGACATGTCAGGAGGGATCAGTCCCTGGAAAAGGACATCAGGCTTGGCAGAGTACAGGGTCAGCGGAAAAGAGGAAGACCCTCAACGTGGTGGATTGACACAGTGGCTGCAACAACGGGTCAAGCATAACATTGATTGTAAGGATGGCGCAGGACCAGGCAGTGTTTCGCTCTGTTGTGCATAGGGTCGCTATGCATTGGAACCGACACGATGGCACCTGACAACAACAAAAATAGGTGTGTACTATTAGCATTCTCCCTTTAGTGTCACAGTTGGTGCTGATCCATTCGGTTTCTAGTTCTTTTCCAATGACTTAACTGGGCATATTTCTGTGGTAACTCCCAGTCATATGTTAACATGCTCAACTGCTAATTGAAAGGTTGGTGGTTCAAGTCCACTCAGAGATGTTTCAGAAGAAAGGCTGGTGATCTACTTCTGAAAAATCATCCATTGAAAATCCTATGGAGCACAGTTCTACTGTGACACACACGCGGCCACCGAGAGTCAACATCAACTTGATGCCAACTGGTTTTCTTCTTTTGGGTCGGGCTGAAAATGTTTGCTAAAGTGGAGATTCCTGGTGATTGTACAATTGAGGACCAATGCTTTAATTTGAAAAGAGTATTTGCTATTCAAGTAGGGTTAGGCAAAAAAAAAAAAAAAAAAAAAAATTCAACAAGAACTAATATATCAAAACCACAAGCCAGAGCACATTTCTTATTTGATTACTCTACCCTCAGTATGTCACCCCTTTGATGGATTTTCATGACTGCCCAGAGACAAACCATTTGTCAATGATGTTTTTTTTTTTTTTTCTGCAATGCAGGTTTTGCTCAACAAAGCATTTCTGCTTCACTTACGCTTTTCCCTATAAAGCATCTAAAGTGAAATATTACTTTATCTGGCAGTCCTAATCACCCATAAAAGGAAGTTCAAAGTAAAAAAAAAAAAAAACAGTTAAAGAGTTTTCAGGGCTAGTTTTATTGTATTACCTGAAAAGGATAAATGGAGAGATAAGATCAATAGTAATGGGCCGTCAGAGGGTGGCTGCAACCCTGAAGAACATGGGCTTCGGGCTCTCTGGGCACGCGTGAAGGGAATGAACAGATTTGACATTCAGGCAGCTGCTAGGTGACATGCTCAAGTAAGTGGGAAGTGCGAAGACTAGAGAAAATGCCTCAAAGAATGTACTAAACTCCACTTACGGTTCAGCTTCACTTTTCTGCTTCAAAAGGGTGGCACAAATGTAAGCAAGTTGGGGATAAGAGCGGAAGGTAAGCCATCCTGTTAAGTAAGTACTTTGGGATAGAAGAGTCTAAGAGGCAGCTGAACCCAATAATTGTTATTGTTGTTAGTTGCCGTCGAGTGAGTTCCAACTCATGGTGACTCCATGCGTGCAGAGTGAAAGTGCTCCACAGGGGTTCAAGGCTGTGACTTTTGGAAGAAGATCACCAGGACTTTCTTCCAAGTGCCTCTGGTTGGGTTTGAACTGCCAGCCTTTTGGCTAGTAGTCCAACACTTAACCACTTCTGCCACCCAGAGACTCTGAACCCAATGATAGGATCTATAAAAGCTTTCAACAAAGTTCAAAAGATGAATGAACAACATGGAAGCTGCTGCTACCTGTTCACACACTTTTCTGGAAAACAAGAGAGGGTAGTGGGAAGTACAATGGTTTGGGAACCAAAGACCCAGCTTCCCATCCCAGCTCTGTCACTAAAGGACCCCGAGACATTGGACAAGGTAAGCGAGTCCTCTTTTAAAGGAAATGATTGCATTAAATGACTTGTAAGGTAGCTGAAGGGTGATGCTGTATTCTAAGCCATACCTTGGCTATACAGTAACAGTCATTGATGTTTCAGTGTCACTCTTTAATTAATGGATATGTGTATATCTCTGGTCTTTACCTATATCTACATAACGAACTAAGAAGTTAATCAAAATTGAAATTAAGTTACAGCCAAATGCATGACTTTTTGGCATTATTTTCTTAACCCCTCTATTAATACTACTATCATCTTAATTTACTCTTCATTTATCTTATATTTTTAGAAATAAAGCTTCTTTATAAATACCATGTATAATTTACTTCCATATAAACTCAAATGCATGAAACTCAGCTAAGAATATGCAGATCAGGATACTGTGTCCCTTCACCCCGGGGACACAGGAACGTCAAGGACGTTTCCGGAATGCTGGCTTCTGGAGGCAGAATTGACAGTAGGAGGACCATGGAGAAGACAGACACAAATCAGAATAGTCACGTATTTGATGTGAATTCTTGGAGCATAAAATACCCATTATCGAAGGTTAGCAAAATTTACACTGCAGAGGAGAAAAGAATGATTTGAGGTCACAATTAATTTTGAGTTATCTTGCCGGAAACAAAAAAAATCACATTCAGAGATAGAGATATAAACAGAATTTCGTTATTTGTTTGACACCAGTAATATATAGAAAGGAGCCCTGGTGGTGCAGTTGTTAAGAGCTTGGCTGCTAACCAGAAGGTCAACAGATTGAATCTACCAGCGGCTCCTTAGAAACCCTATGGGGCAGTTCTACTCTGTCCTTTAGGGTGCTTATGAGTCCGAATTGACTCGACGGCAATGGATTTGGTTTTTGGTTTAACATATAGGGTTGTTATGAGTTGGAATCAACTTGACAGCAACAGATTTGGTTTGGAGCCCTGGTGGCACAGCAGTTAAGAAACTCAGCCGCTAACCAAAAGGTCAGCAGTTTGAATCCACCAGCTGCTCCTCGGAAACCCTATGGGGCCGTTCTACCCTGTCTTACAGGGTCTCTGTGAGTTGGAATCAACTTGACAGTAATTGGTTATATATATATATCGGAATTCGACTCAACGGCACTGGGTTTTATATATGTATAGATATATATAGAAAAGGAGCCCCTGGGTGGGCAAACAGTTAAAGGGCTCAGCTGCTATCAGAAAGGCTGGTGGTTGGAGTCCACCCAGAGGCACCTCTGAAGAAAGGCTGGTGATCTACGTCTAAAAGTTCACCTGTTGAAAACTCTAAGTAGCAAAAGATAGCAGCTGGTTGTTAATACACAGAAAAGAAAGCTCTTTAACTAATGCCATTTCCCCTCCCCTCTGAAAGGTGTGAACCTCTGCTGTGATAGATCAAGCCTAGTTGGCCGTTAGGCTTTTCTTCGCCTCTAAGAAATAATGGCTATTCCTAACAATGCCAATAGGGGAGGGTGGGCTGGTGGAGGGCAGGAAGCCACACTTCATTATTTTTGTTGGCAGCAGAGATGGATCTCCTCAAACGTTAGAGCAGGACCATTGTTTTGCAGAGGCAGAGTAAGCAGTTACAACTGGCGATGATTTTAGTGGCATCTTAAAACTCGGGAGTCCATCTTCTATTGCCCGAAATTTAAATATTAAAGAATTTTTTTTGGTGTATGTGTGTTTACCTGGAATCTCTTTTTAAAATCAAAATATTCCTATGAGATACCTCTCATATTATCTCATCTTAGGGTATATTCATCATTACTATCTTTTCAAGGACTGATTAAATAAATTTCTTATGAATTTAAGAATCTGATGGGATAAAGGATGAGCATATTTTGATGTGGCAGGAAATAAGCAGGAGTCTGACTTCTCTGAAGTCTCTTCCTGTTTATCTCAAGAAAAACTAATTCCTTCTTCCACCCTTCTTCTCTGGCATCTTATATGTGATGATACAATGTTAAATACATTACACACCATGTATTATAGCAATGTGTCCTCACATCTGTGTCTCTGCATTAGAAATGATGTCTTCAAGGTGGGAAACCACACCTTTGCACCTCCTTCACTCACTAGTTCCTGGCCTGGTTACTAGCATGTGGGACACGTGCAGTAATTGATTATTAAACCTAAATAACTGAATTTATTCTACAATGATATTTTATTTATAATTCAAACTTTAAATTTCTTAATAAACAAACAAAATAATTGGACTAAAATAGCATCACTTTTCCTAAACTCTGATGATAAAGGTGATTGCAGGATAAAGCTAGATCATAATCTGACCTTGGTTTCTAAGATTAATCAGTTCCCAATTTTTAGGGGACTCTCCTAACTACCTCTGTGTCTGCAGTACCTGCTTGCCACTCAATTTCTCTTTAGAATTAGAACTGTTACTGAGATGATGGGGAAATCAATGCCCCTTCCTGGTGGAAAAAGCACCATTCTGGGCTGATAACAATCTGTGAGGGGCAATGATGCTAAAAACTAGCAGGATCACTAGTAGTCATAACCATATTAAATAAAATTGAAAAAAATTAAAAATTTTGGTTAAATATCTAATATTGTTTAATGATTCTGAACTCAAGGCATGTTAGAATACTTCTGAAACATTTTCTCTGAGACGGTCAAATCACTAATGAACATTGGCTTGTTAATTCCCAAAACATCACTATGAAAACTTTGAAAGTTCAGGAACAGAGTGAGAAAGAAAGGGGGAGTGGCTTGTCCCCCCTCAGCGCTTGGTTTAAAACAAAGATCTAAGTCTGTATATTTTGCTGTAATTGCTAGAACTCTTGCTTTCCGACATGAACGACATTTCCAAAGGAAATAAAACCCTCCAGTATATGAGCAACATGGCTCTGAGCAGTTCTAATTTGATTTTTTCGTTTGTTTAACACAACTTCTTGGAATGGAATATGACTGGAAGTAGAAGCAAAATGTTGAGAAATTAAACGTATTCTGAAATCACTGCCTACAGTTGGTACACAATATTCAAGTTATGGTATTCACTCAACCATTTAACTGAGAAATTTTGACAAATGTATGTGCTCCATTCAGGGACCTGTGGCAGACACGAGGGAAATCAAGTGACTAAAACAGACCACCTGCCCTCATGGACCACCACCCGACTGTGTTTGTCATACTGTGGTGACTTGGGTGTTGCTACGATGCTGGAAACTATGCCACCAGTATTTCAGATATCTGGAGGGTTACCTATGGTGGGCAGGTTTTGACAGAGCTTCAAGACTAAGATAGACGGGAAGAAAGGCCTGGTGATCTTCTTCTGAAAATTAGCCAGTGAAAACCCTATGGACCTGTTATGGATTGAATTGTGTCCCCCAAAAATGTGTGTCAACTTGGCTAGGCCATGATTCCCAGTATTGCGTGATTGTCCACCATTTTGTCATCTGATGTGATTATCCTGCGTGTTGTAAATCCTACCTCTATGATATTAATGAGGCAGGATTAGAAGTAGTTATGTTAATAAGGCAGTATTCAATCTACAATATTAGGTTGTGTCTTAAGTCAATTTCTTTTGAGATATAAAAGACAGAATCGAGCAAAGAGGCAGGGGAACCTCATACCACCAAGAAAGGAATGCCGGAAACAGAGCATCCTTTGGACCCAGGGTCCCTGTACTGAGAAGCTCCTATACCAGGGGAAGATTGATGATAAGGACCTTCCTCTAGAGTTTACAGAGAGAGAAAGCCTTCCCTTGGAGCTGGCACCCTGAATTTGGACTTCTAGCCTCCTGGACTGTGAGAGAATAAACTTCTCTTTGTTAAATACCATCCAATTGTGGTATTTCTGTTCTATCAGCACTAGATAACTAAGACAGATTACAACAGAATATGGTCAGATATAGTGCTAGAAGATGAGCCCCCTAGTTTGGAAGGCACTCAAATTACACAGTGGCTGCAACAATGGACTTGAGCATACCAATGACCTTGAAGATGGCACAGGACCAGGCAGTGTTTTGTTCTGTTGTACTTGACATCATCATGAGTTAGTTGAAGCCCACTTGATGGCGACAACGACAACAAAGCCCTCGTGGAATTTACAATCCAGAGGGAGAAACAGACAATGAGTAATGCCACAAATAACCTGAGATGACAATACTGAAAAGTGCTAGAGATCAAGGTGCTGAGAAAGGGTGTGCTAATTCCCTGAACCTTGATTAGTGGCCCTGTGGGAGACCTGCTTGGGTTCTATTAAAATAATAATGCCCTCAATTTAAGATCTCTAGGTGGTGCAAGTGTTTGCAATTAGCTGCTAACCTAAAAGATGGTGGTTCAAACCCAGTCAGTGGCTTTGCAGAAGAAAGACCTGGTGAACTTCTTTCATAAAGATTACAGCCAAGAAAACCCTATGGGGTAGTTCTACTCTGCAGCACACGGGGTTGCCATGAGTTGGAATTGACTTGATGGCAACAGGTTTGGTCTGGTTGCTCTCCGTTTAAGGAATATGTTTGGGAAAAAGTTGTAGTTACTCAAACGTGCCTTAGACATGGTGGGTGTGCAATGAATGTTCACAAAATGCAGTCAGTAAGAACAAAAAGGCTATAGATCTGAAAATATTCAATAATGAATATAAATATATTCCAATCCACATTGAAAAAAAGCATCATACTGATATGATATGATCTTACCCCTATTGTTCCAAAGCTTTCTGGCTTTCTTCTCATCTTTTTCTTGCACAGGTGTGTCCATATCCATTTGATCAGGTACCAGAGAGACTTCGGGCTCGGGATGACATTGAAGGGAGTAGGCAGAGTACCTCCTTCTTCAAAATAACTCATCCAAAGCTTTGTTCGAGCAAATTTCCATTCTATGTCTGCATGGTCCTGAACAAGAGAACATGACAACAGCTGACCAGGTTCTTAATAAGTAAGGTGAGATAAACCTCACAGAGAGCTTGTAACCTGACTTTGAGTGGCTGTTGGAACATTATTTGTTTATAAAAACGCTGCTGACTCCTGGAGATGGTTATCTAAACATTTCAGAGGATGGCTTACCCAGATAAGGAGGCACAGCTCTCATGTCACTTCTCATCCTTCCCTCTTCAGTGGAACAGATATCTAAAGTCATTCCATGTTAAAGAAACTGCAGGGATGAGTTATAACTGAAGATGAATCTGTATTTCCTGCAGCGTAGGCTTATGTTACCCTGCTTCATTAGATTCTGGCCAGAAACAAGCCTTTGCATCTTACCTAATCCCTTGAACCCCTACTTAGGCGAATGCCACCTTCACATATGCTCATGGCTTAGCCTTCAGGTGCTGTTGGGAAAAGTCTTATTGGATATGTTTCCATGTGGATACTTCTTGTCCACCTTCAGGCACCAGGCATACACTCAGAAAGGAGTTCCTCTAACAAATGTAGAAAAGGGCCTCTCTGACACAGCACTGGACCATGAGATAACCTTGGCCAACCCACATCAGATAGGAGCACAGCCCTTGGTTTCCCACAGCCCTGGGGCCATCCCTCTGTCCGTTTATTACACACACCTTTTTATCAACCACCTGGGAACAATTTGGAACACTTTTTTTTTTAATTGTGGTAAAGTATGTAGATAATAGAACGTTTGCCATTTCCACAGTCTTCATTTGTACAGTTCAATGACATTAATTAAGTTTATGTCAAACAATTAGCATAACAATTAACTTTGGAACATTTATGGCAATTTGATATAGCGCAGCCAGTCTCCTCCTAAACTGGCCATTAATCTGATCTGAAAATCTGGGAAGTAGGAGGTGGTAGAAAGTAGGTATACATGGAATTCAAAATAGTTCATTGTAATCCATTAATATAAAAAAAATTCAGATTTTAGAGTAAGATAATAATCTTAGAGTGTGCTTCATTCTCATATTCCTAAATTATGTGTGCTGGTGAATGCATATGTTATATATACATTTCTACTCTGCACAGTATGGGTTTTAGTGTAGACAGCAGGCAGACTGAGTTTTGAACAAGAATCACCATATCTAGAAAATGCATGGCCTTCCTTGTTGCCTATCAAATGTTTGGTTGAATGGTAGGATGGATGGATGGATAGACAGAAGCCCAGAAGCCACAGTTTCCCTCCCCTCTCTTCTTTTCTCCCTCTCCTTTGCTATCTCTCCCTCATTCCCTTTCTCTTTCTAGACAGCCTTATAGATTCTGGCTGATAGTACTGTACTGATAAAGAACGGTAGATATTATTTGCTGCAGTCATGGAGAATGTAACTCATTTATAAAAAGTCAGTCACTTAGACAAGGTGTCTGCCTGTGAGTAGCACTGATCCTTCCAATTCTTTGATTTGCACGGGGTCACAAATTAAGGGCTATCCTTATCTCATTATGTTCTGTTAGTTTAATCACAAAATAGGCTCTTGCTTCACAGTTTGGGATCCTGAGAGGGTCTATAACAAAGTCTATAGTAGTTAGAAAATGCTGGAGATGAAAAGTTCTAAGCTGGTGATAGCAAAATTCAACTTCCCTTACCCCCCCACCAAAAAAAAACCAAACCTGTTGCTGCCAAGTTGATTCCGACTCATCCCGACCCTATAGAACAGAGCAGAACTGCCCCACAAGGTTTCCAAGGAGCAGCTGGTGGATTTGAACTGCTGAATAATGAACAGTTAGCAGCTGTAGCTCTTAACCACTGTACCACCAGGGTTTCCCTTACCCAAATACCACCTTCTAACTCCTTGTCAACATCTGAAACTTAGCTTTAGTAGTCCCTCCCAGGAAGCCTGCCTGCCTTCCATCAACCCTTGCCTGCCACCTTACCCCCAATCTCTCTTCCATACTTCATTAATTTTTTTTTGTTGTTGTTATATCTCTTATCTCAATACTAAAAATATCCATGAATTTTCTTTTGTCCCTAGCACCTTATTTTTTTCTTGAAAGGACTTTGTTCATTATTCTCTGCAACCCTAAACTCAAGCCTATGCCCGGCATATATTAAAAAAAAAAACCTGTTGCCGTTGAGTCAATTCCAACTCATAGCGACCCTATAAAATAGGACAGAGTAAAACTGCCCTGTAGAGTTTCCAAGGAGCGCCTGGTGAATTCGAACTGCCGACCCTTTAGTTAGCAGCCATAGCACTTCGCCACTATGCCACCAAGTATTCCCAGCATATATTAGGTGCACAATAAATACTTGAGCAAAAGAATGAGTGGGCAGCAGGCTGTAGATATGGCCTGCATGGTTGCGTCTTTCTTTCAACTGTTAAATGTTCTTCTTTTCCGATGCTTTACCCTACATCTTTGAGTTAGGGGTAACCAGCTAAACAACCAGTTGCCGTTGAGTGAATTCCAGCTCATGGAGACCTCATGTGCACAAAGTAGAACTGCACTCCGTAGGGTTTTCAAGGCTATAGCTTTCTGAAGCTGTTAACAAGGGCTTTCTTCTGAGGTGCCTTTTGGTTAATAGTCAAGCACTTAACTGTTGATGCTACCAGGGACTCCTTTAGTTAAGGGTAGCAGAGCAAAAAAACAATGGTTTCTGGGTAAGTTCCCCTATTCTGGGACAGGTGAAAGTGAACATTCCTGGCACACTCATGTGCAATGAGACATCATGTTTGGGGTGCTGGGAGGTACTCCTGCCTCAGGTTCTCAGTGCCTGCTCTCTTCTCAAGTAGTTGCAGAGCTTGATCTACATATAGAGATTTGAGATGATGCTCATCTCTGTAATGAAGCAACCTAGAAAAACACACCCCAAAAAGAAGCAAAAAGAAAATGTCATAATATTCTTGTATAATGTTCTCTTCTTGATGAAATTGGGACATTTAAAGTTTTAGAGGATCCAAATTGTTAGCAGCGTCTCTATATATTGCTTGATAATTAGAGGCTTTCATGTCTGTAAGAGAATCCATATTTTAGAAACGTGTTAACTAAAAGAATACAGAACTTCTGAAGCAAATATATGGAGACGATCTGTAAAAATTTCAGATGTGTAAGATGTTTAGATGAAGTTCGACATACCCACCATTTCGGATATTCCCATGCAATTATAAGGCCTAGGTATAGCTAGAGGATTCATCACATGTTGGAAATACTTCAGACTGTGAATCAGTAAATAAAAATAATCTATTCTTATTTTTATATCTGGACAGGAACCTTATAAGAAATATACGCCTCCATAAAGACAGTTTAAATAAAATCCATAGAATGCTGCTTCTCAAAATAATAGTAATAACACTCCAGAAGTTTAAGAATAGATTCAAGGATGCAATATAATTGTAGTTATTCATGGAAAAAATGGCAACTTGTATTTAGGCTTCTAAAATGCTGCTTGCCTAATGTATAACTGTGAAATACTTAAGAAATATATTTCAATCTGCTATGGGTTTTGTTTTGTTGCTATTGGTCACTAGTGGCTCATTCACTAGTGTGTAAGTCCAAAGGGATAAAAGCTGTGTTGTTCATTGCTATATTCTTCATTCCTGGAACAGTGACTGGCAATAGAGTTTGTACTCAATAAATGTTTGTTGCATGAATGAATAAGTAAATTAAGCAATGTTGTTTGGATTCTGGAGTTTCAAATAAGCATACATAATCAGGATTATTACAATATTCAGGGGTACTTCTACGTTGCTTTTCCCAAATTTTAAGAAATTGAAAAATCTGTGGCTTTTTCCTTTCTGAGCTCTCTTTTGTGTCTTGCCAAGGTGGTAGGAGCTTGCTTATATCAAGATTTTTAAATTACATGGATAGAGACAGCACAAAGCCTGAAGGGCACAGCATAGAGGTGAGTTGCCTGTTCATAAGTCATACCTCACCTACTGCTTGTCACAGCCAATGACTGCCTGGCAAGCAAGATTTCGTCTATTTTATAATCATGTGTAATATGACAAAACTACAGCCACACATACTGCACTGCTTAGAAACCTGAGATAACCCATTTATATTATAATTCCATTCTTTTTCATCAATCTAGCCAATTACAGATTTTATTTCCTATGATAATAGGATGGGAAATAGCTAGGCAAAACACATTCTAGGGGGAATACGGATATAATACAAAATTAGTCAACTTACAGCAATAAGTTGGTAAGAATTATTCATCATTGCTATTAGCATGTTGAGTAGGACAACCAGAGAGATGACATTATATGTCCCAAACATGGTGGCACCCACAAACTCAGTGAATTCATGCTGTGCTTTGACGTTGGTCACATATAAATTGATGAGCCCAAATATTGACCAAAACAGGGACTGCAGCGTCTCAAATAACCTGGAAAAAATACAAAGTTACACCAGAAGCTATATTAATAGAATCATTATAGAATAATATAACAAGAGAACTTGGCTACTCTTATGTATATTTGATTAACTGACAAAAACATATTAACGGAAAAACAACAGCTTAGGGCAATCATAAAATTACCTTAATACAAAGAATTAAAGGAACTAGTACAAATAGTCTGTCTAGTTTTTGTTGGGTCCCAGGGTCTTTGAAAGGTGAATTTAGCTTCCTAGGGCAGGGAGAGGAAATCAAGTCCACAGCATGTTTTTGTATGGCTCATGAGTTAAGAATAATTTCTGTGTTTTCAAATGACTGGGGAAAAAATCAGATCATTATTATTTTATGAATTGCACGAAATTCAGATTTCAGTGTCCATAAATAAATTTTTATTGAAACATATCCATGTTTAATCATTCTTGACTTGTCTATGTCTGTTTTTACAGGGTTGAGTAGTTGCAACAGAGCCAATTAAACACCGTGGAGAAAACAGAAGGTGTAGAGGAGCCTAGTTAATGCCAGGGTACAGGATGAAAATGTTGAGCCCTGCTCTTCCTGAAACCAAGACTTGCTGCACATTCTTCCCTTGCTAAGACCAGCCCTTGCTCAGAGGATCAAAGAACCTGCAATCCTGTGCACGACTCTTAAAACAAAACTCTTGTTACTTGAAATAACTCATTTGCAATCCTCACAAACAAGAAAATCTAACACAAAATGCCTTAATTGGCATACAGGAATTATTTTCCCAAATGTACAGATTTTTTAAAGAAGTAAACAATTTTGTATTTATAAGTGTAGAACTAAATTTTAATTATAGGATATAGAATTTATTCTTTATTTTCCTAGAGCTGTTCAAACTATTGTAAAGTAACAAGGGTACTTGATTGATAGTCTTCAATCAGATTGTGCCTGTCCAGCAGGGATGTGGTATTTCATGTATCCTTAAAAGATAAACACAAATGATAGATTCTAACGAGACTAGGGAAAGCGAAATCCAATTCACTGGTCCTAGACAAAGGCCACTAGAAATTATTCTTTGAAAATTTTCTGAGAAAAAAAGTAAATTTGGTCATGGCCATGAGTTCTTTATTTTTAGTAACTTTAATGACAACTTCTAAAACTAATAATAGTGTCATTCAGATGTAATGTGAAATAATCATGATCTTTCTTCTCAAATAGTACAAATACAATTCAATCAGTATACCCCTGATATTCATAGCAATTCAGAGAAAACTAAAGTTAAATAGCGTAAGTTATACAGTAAAACTTAACCATATAAGGAAACCCTGGTGGCTCAGTGGTTAAGTGCTATGGCTGCTAACCAAAAGGTCAGCAGTTCGAATCCACCGGGTACTCTTTGGAAACTCTGTGGGGCAGTTCTACTCTGTCACACTGGGTCGCCATGAATTGAAATTGACTTGACAGCAATGGGTTTGGTATGGGTAACCACATAAATCCCTTAACAGCTACTTTTCAAACATTCAAATAAAAACAGTTATGCAGAATAAATGGACTGTTACAATTGGATAGTGCTTTTTTTCCTTCTGTCCAAATTATTAGGAAATATAAGCAAATCCTTTGGCAAAATATTTATTAAGATATTTGAATTAGAATTTGAGAAAAAAGGAAATTCAGAATTACACGGCATTTTGTGATTGACTATGGATTTCCTTCTGATTTGTATTTTCTTTTTGTGTTTTCAGTGGAATGAATCAGCAGTGAGATTTGTAGAACAGTACCACTTGACTAAAATATAATTACTTCTTAGATGAATTAAGACCCTGGAATAAAGACCTTGGTATCTCTAAGTAAATTGTTCTTTTATTATATGAACTTTTTTTTAATCCATCTAGGTTAAAATTTCAGAGCCATTGCGTCCAGGAATGTTTTGGTCATTGCTGTTGTTAGGTGCATTCCAGTAGATTTCAGCTCATAGCTGCCCCATGTGACAGAGTAGAATTGCCCCATAGGGTTTTCTAGGCTGTAATCTTTACAGGGAAACCCTGGCGGCGTAGTGGTTAAGTGCTACGGCTGCTAACCAAAAGGTCAGCAGTTTGAATCCACCAGGCGCTCCTTGGAAACTCTATGGGGCAGTTCTACTCTGTCCTATAGGGTCACTATGAGTTGGAATTGACTCGACGGCAGTGGGGGGGGGGGGTTGGGTTTTAATCTTTACAGGAGCAGATTGCCAGATCTTTCTTCCGTGAAGCTGCCGGGTGGGTTTGAACTGCCAACATTTTGGTTAGCAGCCAAGCACTTAACCATTGTGCCACCAGGGCTCCTTACTCACACCGTAAGAACATTTAATTAGTGATTCCCAGAGCTATCAATACCAACGTTGCTCTCAGAATGAAGGGTCATTGGCTGTAGAACATCTCACATTGACTGGACATGCTAAGTATTGACCTAGTTCTGGGGTGAGATAAGGACAGAAACCTTTCCAGGGAAATGCCACAACCTAATTAAACGACCCCTGCACAAAGCCATGGTTGAAGACTGACTCCTGGCATTTCTGTGGGTTGAGGTTGCAGCATTGCCTTCCTAAAGATAACATTATGTCTGTTGCCCTTGAAGTTATTTCTCAACTACTACTTTTTAAAAATCAGTTTTTGTCCCTAATTAAATACTTACAACTAGAGAAAGTGAACAAGTAAAAAGGCAATGTATTCTATAGTTACTTGAGACGAAAATGATGAGGAAACATAAATTAATGCTAGTCACTTCTGAGTATGCTTAGTTTATAAGCAATAAGTGGCTAAGAGCTTGGCTGCTAACAAAAAGGTTGGCAGTTTGAATCCACGAGCTGCTCCTTGGAAACCCTATGGGGCATTTCTTCAATGTCATATAGGGTTGCTATGAGTTGGAATCAACTTGATGGCAATAAGCTGAATGCAATATTAAAACCAATAAAGTATGACACCTATTGGTCATTTCCATTCATTAGGAATACAGCTTCAATAAGCATAAAAGGGCTTTGCTTAATGAGACCAAACCTGGGAGGGTCTCAGTGCCAAGCCCATGCACTTCTCTTTATAGGAGAGTCCCTTACCCAGAGACTATTACCTTAAAATTAGATATAAAATAATTTCAGAGACTAAACATTTTTCTTCTTTTAGTGACATGTAGTTCTTCCTATGTTAATAAGAAAACACGGAAGGAACAGGAAGAAGCATCCATTTGCTGGTGGAAAATGCACAGAGGGTCATAGAAGACACTTGGGGCCCACATAGATGCTCTGGTGGCTCAATGGTTAAAACAGTCAACTGCTAACCGCTAATCAGAAGGTCAGCAGTTCGAACCCACCAGCTGCTCCACTGGAGTAAGATGTGTCAGTCTGCTTCTGTAAAGATTTAAGCCTTGCAAACTATGAGGCAGTTTTGCTCTGTCCTCTAAGGTTGCCGTGAGTCTGAGTTGACTCAGTTGTAGTGGTTTTTTAATTTTTTTTTTTTTTTTTATTTTTCCAGAAACTCACAGACTGGAAGGGGATCAGGAAAGGCCTTCTTGAGAAAGTACATCTGAGGTTGGTTTTGAATGAAAAGATAAAATTCTACCAAACAAGAGGGCAGAATAGGGGCATTCTGGAATGAGGGAAGAGCATGATATACTTGGGGATCTACAACCCATTAGGAAATATCGAAGACTAAAGTGTTAATGGGGAATGAAGAAAGATGAGGCTAGAAAAGAGGGCAAAGGCCAGATCATTGAAGGACATGATACGTCCAGCTAGGGAATTTGGCTTTAGCAAGAAGGAAGGAGAAGCTGTTTAGAGTTTTAAACAGAGGCGTGACAGATTTTTTTTTAGAAAGTACATTCAGGTAGCACGAAGGGAGACACATTAAGGGAGGCAGAGTCTAAGGGCAGGAGGATTGGATGCAGGCATGGGCAGTGAACAAGGGAAGGTGGCACCATGATAACGAAGAGCAGGAATAGAAATTTACTGACTGATGGTGCATGGAGGGGTAGGTGAAGGAGGAATGGGGTATAAAACACAAGTTTCTGATTTAAGTAACTGAGTGGGTTGTGGTAGCATTGACTGAGGAAGGGAGTTGAGGAAGATTTTTGAGAAAGACTATGATGAATTCTCTTTAAGTCCTTGTGAGCCATACATGGAGGAGCATCCAATAGGCTGTTGGACATAGAGGTCTGGAGGAGATAGATTTGTGCGAGTTACATGTGTGTGGAAGAATTCTCTTATAAACATACAGCAAAATCCATAATAATACGAAAATTTTCCAATTGCTTTGTGAAGAGGATCTGAGCAGCGTATGCTAAGGCAGACCACTATTTAAAGAGCAATAATTAAAATATATGGAGCCCTGAGGGTGCAGTGGTTAAGAGCTCAGCTGTTAACCAAAAGGTCGGCAGTTTGAATCCACCAGCTGCTCCTTAGAAACTCTATGGGGCAGTTCTACTCTGTCCTATAGAGTTGCTATTAGTTGGAATCAACTGGATGGCAAGAGGTTTTTTTTAATTAAAATATAATTATAAAAGAAAAGTAAGTAGTGTTAGAGGAGTAAGTCGTGAAATGAGAGGATATAGTGACAACAGGAGTTAAAGGAGGATAAACCAATATAAAAAAAAATTCATAAGGTCGCTACAAGTTGGAATCATCGACTAGGGCTTAAAAAAATGGAAGTGTTAAAGAAGGTCAAATGAAGCAACACACTGAGCAAAATATAAACAGCTAAACATCCACTGGTAGTGGCGATATGAAGGCTTCTAGATGATATTTTCTAGAATACTTTCAGTACTCAGTAGAGCTACGAAAGCGAAAGCCAAATAGCAATGAATGAAGAAAGAAAGAGAGATGATAAACCAAGACTTTTTATATAGGTTTCTTTTTACGGTTGGAGTCCTGGTGGCACAGTGGTTAAGTGTTTGGCTGCCAGACCAAAGGTTTAGGTCAGTAGTTGGAATCCATCAACCACTCCTTGGAAACCCTATGGGGCAGTTCTACTCTGCCCTGTAGGGTCACTATGCACCAGAATCAACTCGACAGCAATGGGTTTGGGTTTTTTGGTTTGTTTGTTTTAGAGCTGGTTGACTGGAAAGAGGGAGAGAGGCGGGAATAGTAGCTAGTGGGGGACACAGAGTTAAAAGTCTCAGCACACTTTCATGCCCTGAGTGGAAGTGGTGATAGAAAGGGAACTATCTGTGATATAGGTGAGAGACAATATTCTACTTTGTTTTATGTTCTTTGGACATATTATCAGGAGGGACCAGTCCCTGGAGAAGGACAACATGGTTGGTAAAGTAGAAGGTCAGCAAAAAAGAGGAAGACCTTCAATGAGATGGATTGACACAGTGGCTGCAACAATGGGCTCAAGCGTAATAACACTTGTGAGGATGGCACAGAACCGGGCAATGTTTGTTCTGTTGTACATAGGGTCACTATGAGTCATAACTGACTCAATGGCACCTAACAACAACAATAATAATGATAATAGTAAGAAGAATGGATAATGTTTTTGACCACTGGTTATAACATGCTTTGTGTTAGATACTTTACATGAATTATTATGCATTTTAATTCTTATATAATAAGATGTTTGAGACCATGAGTGGTGTCATGGATTGAACTGTGTCCCCCAAAAATATGTGTCAACTTGGTTAGGCCATGATTCCCAATATTGTGTGGTCATCCTCCATTCTGTGACTGTAATTTTTGTATGTGTTGTAAATCTTGATCTCTGCCTGTGGTTAATGAGGCAAGATTGAATTATGCTAAAGAGGATTAGGGTGGGATTCTAACAGCCTTACTAAGGTCACATCCCTGATCCAATGTAAAGGAAGTTTTCTTGGGATGTGGCCTGTACCACCTTTTATCTTACAAGAGATAAAAGGAAAGAGAAGCGAGTAGAGAGGGGGGAGACTCATACCACCAAGAAAGCAGCACCAGGAGCAGAGTGCATCCTTTGGACCTGGGGCTCCTGCAAGGAGAAACTCCTAGTCCAGGGGAAGATTGATGAGAAGGACCTTCCTCCAGAGCTGAAAGAAAGAAAAAGCCTTCCCCTGGAGCTGACCCCCTGAATTTGGACTTGTAGCCTACCAGACTGAAAGAATAAATTTCTCTTTGTTAAAGCCATCCACTTTTGGTGTTTCTGTTATAGCAGCACTAGATGACTAAGACAGATGGTAAGGGAAAACGGCTTAAAATTTACGGAAGATACAGAATTATAAAAAGAGAATTGAAGACCAACAAAAGAGAAGGAGGCCCTAGGATATCACTACAAGTCCTCTCACAGTGACTGATATCCATCACACTGAAACAGGGACATCTGGAGACAGTTGACCTATGCCCAGTACTCTCTGCTTAATAATACTAGGGTTTATTAGTATATTTTTAATTTGGAATAATTTTGAGCAAAAATAATTTGTTGATTACAGATTTATATTCAGTTACCTGAAAAAAAAATTAAGTAGAACACCTGATTTGTTTTGTTTGAATGGTTTGGCCCATGACATTTGGGATATGCAATTATCTGTTGCTTTTCATGATAATAGAGGAAGCCATTGGTATGGATAAAGCAAAAATAATATCTAATCCAAGTAATTCAATACAGTTGCTTTTGGAATACAATTTCTATTGGATATTTTGCATTAGACTTCTCTAGCCATACTTATCTTGGACTGATATTAAAATTAGTTTGTAATATGTAATAATATATCAAAAAAACAATAATAAGGCAAGAGGACTACTAGGAAACTTAGGGGATCATAACTCAGGACAGGGTTAGGTGAAATCGTTTTAATTGCAGAGCAGTCAGACAGCTGAGATGGGGATGGGTTTTGGAGCCAGAGCTATTCCCTGAGCTAAAGAGATACTTCAGGAGGTAGGTGCTATGTGAACATTCTTTCTGGAAGACAAAACCTAGCATCAGAAGGATATTACAACAGACACAGATGGGGTGGTCTTTGCAAGCAGTTGACCTCAGGCACCCAGTTCAAAGAAATGAGAGAATTGGAAAGACAGAGCACACAAAAGGCTCTCCATCAGAAATTCAGGAGGGTAGGAGCCAGGCAGATGATATCCGGGATGACTGTTAGATGTGCTTGGCTGCTAACCAAAAGGTTGGCAGTTCAAGTCTACGCGGAGGCACCTTGGAAGAAAGAACTGGCAATCTATCTATAAAAATCAGCCACTGAAAGCCCTATGGAGCATATGGGGTCACCACAAGTTCGAACAGACTCAATGGTAACTGGTATTTGGTTTTGTTAGAGACAGAATTCTAGTTTATGAAGGGAGAGTCTGGTGGGATCTGACTGGTTTAAGTCCCTAGTCCTAGTGGTCCTGGGCAAATTACCCAGTTAAGGAACACAAAAGAGTGATGAAATACAGAAATTTGGATATTAGAACTGAGACACACTCCAAGGCCAAGCCAGTCACATGGATGTTGCCGCAAGGGATTGAATCTCCTTCAGACAATCCTACCCAGAGTCAGACGAGAGCAGAAAGATGACAAGGCTGAGTAAGCTGGTTGGGCTGCAGAACAGCTGCTTAAGGCTAGAAGGATAAAGAGGTGGGAATAAAGGATGAATTGACAAGTGGAGGCTGGGATGAATTCTTGTTTTCTTTACGATTCATGATTTGTCTCAAATCTATTTCTGAAGGGATTTGAAGTAGCTGAGGCTGAGATTAAAATTTTATGCACATAAAGACAGATGTTGATTAAATAAAATTGTGTTTTACATATTGGGATCAAAAAAAAGAAAGATACTAAGTTAAACCAACAAGTGGTTTAGTTCATGTGAAATGACTGATTTCTTCCCACTTGAGGAATTACTGTAATCTCTTACATTACATAACATTCTATGATGGCCCACGATCAAGATCTGACTACAAAATGACCATGTTTTCACATCATGGTTACTGTGTAGAGGAAAATCACCCAATATCTTTATTTATCTGCTAATTAAACCAAAAAAAGCAAACCAGTTGTCATCGAGTGGATCCAGAGTAGAACTGCGCTCCACAGGGTTTCCAATGGCTGATTTTTCTGAAGCAGATCCCCAGGCCTTTCTTCCGAACCACCTCTGGATGTATTCCAACTGCCAACCTGAGGGCTTAATGGTTTGCCACACCCAGGGATTCCTGTCTGCCAATTAACAGGCATGTGGTGGTGGGCCCAGTGAGCAGCAAACTCAACGGCCATGAGCCTGTGCTGCCGGCAAACCAGAGGGTGAAAGCAGACAAAGGCCATCATTGCTCATCTGATATAAGGCACTGAGAGTTTGGTGTGCATCATGCAATGGCCTAGATTAGTACTGAGTTTCTATTTTGATTTTTTTCTTAGATGCTAAGATATTTGTGTAGGAAAATGAAGAAGACATGTGAAGGGAACTTAATATCTAGAAAACACATGAGAGAAGATTGGAGAGCATATAGATTTTCTTACACAACCAGTTTTCCATATATTCTATCTTTTAATGCATTTGTAAGTTGTCACTGGAGCCCCTGGGTAGTGAAAACATACTTACTGCTAACCAAAAGGACGGCATTTGAAAGAAACAGTTTCCTTGGAGGAAAGGTCTGGCAATCTACTTCCAAAAAATCAGCCTTTGAAAACCCTCTGACATGCATAGGGTCACCATGAGTATGAGTCAACTCAACAGCAATTGGTCTTGGTTTGGTTTTTAAGTTGTCAATGGTACATAAGTCTTTTTATTCCACATTTTAAGAGTATGTATAGCTTTCCTTTTTATGAGATCATTTAGAAGACCATTTAACTAAAACTTAAATGAATTGAATATTTTTTAATATCAAAATGATTCATTTATATTCAATACTATGTTAATTTCGTTTTCTGCATTAAGCATGATTTTGTACTTTCTTTCCAACCATTTGTCAGGGATTTTTCAAATTCATAAGGTGATACACTCTAAATTTTGCACAGACTTGCCAATGGAAATGTCTATTCGACTTACGTTGAAAATGCATTATTCTGCTTTTCACACCGTATGCCTTTGCAGCTTAACCCTTTTGTTTCCTCATAATAAAAGTACAATTGGTTTAGGCCATTTGCAAATGCTAGCAACACAAGGCAGTATATGAATAGGAACTTCAAGATGTCGAGAAGCATTCTTCCTAGGGATATTTGCAGAGGTCCCAGGTGAGAATTTGCAGTGAACAGTGAGATCAGGCGCAGGGAGCTGAAGATGTTTGCAATAGCGAATAATGCCTCGGCCACCAGCGTGGGATGCCACATGTCCCAGGATTCTCGTGGATGAAGGGCACTGTACTGGAGAAAACAGAACAGAAGGGAAAGTAAACCAAACGCATGCACATGAGTATGTCAAGTTTAACCCTGGGGTGCTTTTCCAGGTATTTCCAGCACAACGGTCTGTTGCCAGGAAGCTAGCTTCTATGATGGTGGCAGAATATTAATTTACACAAAAACAAAGTTTCATTAAAATAATTTATAATTTATGAGCTTTAATGAAAGTGGCTTTCCTGGTCTGTCCTTGCATTGGACTACTTAATATGTGGATTGCATCTTTCCTTGAATTTCCAATGGGAACTTAAAAAAAAGAGGCATATATGCAGGAAAATAATAATATCTTATTTTATATTGGGAAAAGATAGCATATCACGATAACAAAGAAAACTGCTTTGTTAAAAATACTTAAATTTTTAACAAAATAATCAAAGACTTTATTTATAATACTTGACCGTTCTAGAGGAAAACATGTAGGATACAAATTGCACATAAAAAGTCAAAGTAGCGGTCCATTCCTTGGAAACAGTGATGACCAGCATGAGCACAGTTATCAGTGCTTTGTGTCTGTGTTGTCTCCAATGCACACAAAACCTAACTCAGAAATAGGCCTGGCAGTGAACTGCTGTTTTTAAAATATTTAATGTATAGAAAATATAATATTTATCTGAACATTCATTAATTAGATAAAATACATGATTTGAAATATTTGCTACTTTAAACTTTGACCAGAAAATATTTAAAAAGTAAGATTAATTAAAATGTCAACCTTGACTTATCTTGTTGAGCCTTATAAAGGGCATAATGAGATTTATCCCTGGACTTTTGAGGTATATTTGTATCCTTTATTAAAAAGGGCAAACATGCTTTTTGAAATGTTGCAATATAAAAACCTATAATTAAACCTTCTAAGAACTGAACAATAAATTGAACTCTTCTCTTAGCTATTTAGTGCTACTATAACAAAAATGGAAACCCTGGTGGCGTAGTGGTTAAGTGCTACCGCTGCTAACCAAGAGGTTGGCAGTTAGAATCCGCCAGGTGCTCCTTGGAAACTCTATCAGGCAGTTCTACCCTGTCCTATAGGGTTGCTATGAGTCGGAATTGACTCAATGGCAGTGGGTTTATAACAGAAATACCACAAATGGATGGCTTTAACAAACAGAAATTTATTTTCTCCTAGTTCAGGAGACTAGATGTCTGAATTCAGAGAGCCAGCTCTAGGGGAAGGCTTTCTTTCTCTGTAGGCTCTGGAAGACACTGTCTCTTCAGTGTCTGCTTCCTGGTTCCTCTGGATTCCACCTGTCTTGGTGTCTATCTTACCCATCTCTCCTCTGCTCCCTTGTTTAATCTTTTTATCTCAAAAGAGATTGACTCAAGACATTCTATACTAATCCTGCCTCATTAACATAATAAAGACAACCCATTTCTAAAAGGAATTACAACCAGGGGCATAGAGGTTAGGATTTAAAGCACATATTTTTAGAGGACACAGTTCAATCCATAACATTCCACTTTTTTACCTCCCCCCCCAAAAAAATTTATGGTCTTGTCACAGGTAAAACACATTCACCCCATCACATCACCACAAAAGTCTTTAATCAACTCCAAAGCTAAAATTTCATCTTCTGAATCAATTAAATCAAATATGAGTGGGACTTTAGGTGCATTCCACCCTGGGGAAAATTCCTCTTCATCTGTGAATTTGTAAAATAAAAATACAAGTTATCTGTTTCCAAAGTAAGAGCTCTGGTGGCACAGTATTAAAATGCTCTGATGCTAATCGAAAGGTTGGTAGTTCAAACTCACCAGCCACACCTCCAGAGAAAGACGTGGCAGTCAGCTCCTGTAAGATTATTGTTGTTGCTAGGTGCTGTCAGTCGGTTCCAACTCATAGAGACCCCTATGTACAACATAATGAAGCACTGCTGGTCTTGTGCCATCCTCACAATCCTTGTTGTTTGAGCCCATTGTTGCAGCCACTGTATCACTCCATCTGGTCAAATTGCTTCCTCTTTTTCACTGACCCTCTACTTTACCAAGTATGACGTCCTTCTCCAGCGACTGGTCCCTTCTGATAGCATGTCCAAAGTATGTTGTGAAACAAAATCTCCCCATCTTTGCTTCCAAGGAACACTTTGGCTGTATTTCTTCCAAGACAGACTTGTCCATTCTTCTGGCAGTCCATGGTATATTCAGTATTCTTTACCAACAACATAATTCAAAGGTGTCAGTTCTTCTTGATCTTCATGGTCCAGCTTTTGCACGCATATGAAGTTACTGAAAATATCATGACCTGGGTCTGGTGCACCTTAGTCGTCAAAGTGACATCTTTGCTTTTTAACACTGTAAAGAGGTCATTTGCAGCAGATTTGCTCAATGCAATGCGTCATTTGATTTCTTCACTGCAGCTTCCATGGGTGTTGATTGTGGATCCAAGTAAAACAAAATCCTTGACAACTTCAATCTTTTCTCTGTTTATCATGATGTTGCTTGTTGGTCCAGTTGTGAGGATTTTTGTTTTCTTTATGATGAGGTGTAATCCATACTGAAGGCTGTGGTCTTTGATCTTCATCAGGAAGTGCTTCAAGTCCTTTTTGCTTTCAGCAAGCAAGGTTGTGTCATCTGTATAACAAAGGTTGTTAATGAGTCTTCCTCTAATCCTGATGCCGTGTTCTTCATATAGTCCAGCAATTTGCTCAGCATACAGACTGAATAAGTATGGTGAAAGGATGCAATCCTGACACACACCTTTCTTTATTTTAAACCATGCAGTATTCCCTTGCTCTGTTCAAATGACTGCCTCTTGGTCTATGCACAGGTTCCTCATGAGCACAATTAAGTGTTCTGGAATTCCCATTCTTCTCAATGTTATCCATAATTTGTTATGATCCACACAATCAAATGCCTTTGCATAATCAATAAAACACACATAAACATCTTTCTGGTGTTCTCTGCTTTCAGCTAAGATCCATCTGACATCAGCAATGATATCCCTTGTTCCACATCCTCTTCAGAATCTGGCTTGACTTTCTGGCAGTTCCCTGTTGATGTACTGCTACAACCACTTTTTAATTAATTTCAACAAAATTTTACTTCCATATGATATGACTGATATTGTTCAATAATTTCTTCATTCTGTTGGATCACCTTTCTTTGGAATGGGCACAAAAAAAGGGGGGGGATCACAAAAAATGATATTTTCCAGTCAGTTGGGCAGGTAGCTGTCTTCCAAATTTCTTGGCATAGATGAGTGAGCACATCCAGCACTGTGTCCTTTTGCTGAAACATCTCATTTCGTATTCTGCCAATTCCTGAAGCCTTGTTTTTTTGACAGTGCCTTCAGTGTAGCTTGGACTTCTTCCTACAATACTATCGGTTCTTGATCATATCCTCCTTCCTGAAATCGTTGAAGGCCAACCAATTCTTTTCAGTACAGTGACTCTGTGTATTCTTTCCATCCTCTTTTGATGCTTCATGTATCATTCAATACTTTCCACATAGAATCTTTCATTATTGCAACTTGAGTTTTAATATCTTTCTTCATTTCTTTCAGCTTGTGAAATGCTGACCATTTTCTTCCCTATTGGTTTTCTCACTCCAAGCCTTTGCACAGTTCATTATAATGCTTTACTTTGTCTTCTAGAGCTGCATTTTGAAATCTTTTATTCAGCTGTTTTACTTCATTTCTTCCATTTGCTTTAGCTACTCTACATTCAAGAGAAAGTTTCAGAGTCTCTTCTGACATCCATTTTGGTCTTTTCTTTCTTTCTTGTCTTTTTAATGATCTTTTGTTTTCTTCATGTATGATGTTCTTGATATCTTCCCACAGCTCGCCTGGTCTTTGGTCATTAGTGTTCAGTGCATCAAATCTATTCTTGAGATGGTCTTCAAATTCAGGCAGGATATACTGAAGGTCATATTTGGGCTCTCGTGGACTTGCTCTAATTTTCTTCAGCTTCAATTTGAACTTGCACACGAGCAATTGATGGTCTGCTCTGCGGTTAGCCCCTGGTTTTGTTCTGACTGATAATATTGAGCTTTTCCATCGTCTCCATCCACAGATGTAGTTTATTTGATTCCTGTGCATTCCATCTGGCGACGTCCAAGTGTATAGTCACTGTTTATGTTGTTGAAAAAAGGTATTTGCATTGGTTTTTCAAAATTCTATGAGTGGATATCTGGCTTCATTTTTATCATCAAGGCCATATTTTCCAAGTACCAATCTTTCTTATTTGTTTCCAACTTTTTCATTTTAATGACCAGGAATTATCAATACAACTTGATTGCATGTTTGATTAATTTCAGACTGCAGAAGTTGGTTAAAACCTTCAGTTTCCAAGGTTACAGCCTCGAAATCCTATGGGGCAGCTCTTCTCTGTCCTATAGGGTCTCTATGAGTTGGAATTGCTCAGTAGCAGTAGATTTGGTTTTATTGTTTCCAAAGTACAATGGTGGAACAAGCACAAAGTAGACATTTCCATTACAAATAGGAGAAATTGGAGGGAAAAAAGGGATAACAGGCACCAAGCAAGTTCAAAACACAGCTGAATGAATTACATTAGCTCTCAAGGATTGAAAATAATCCTCTCTTCTTTGAGACCATCTCTGCAATGGCCCTACCCTCTAGAATCTGGGTGTTGGCCACAATTGGCCACACCCTCTGGATTCTATGAGGAGATCCCTAGGCCCTCGTCTTTAGCTCTGCCTTCCAGGCCCACTGGGACAGCAATTCTGTTCCCTCAGCTTTGGGTGGCCCATTCTCCTATCCATCTGAGTGGCAACCCCACCCTGTTGCTATGGGCAGTCCTTGTTCTTCTGCCCTTGGGCATGGCAGCCCCACCCTCTCATCTTTGGATGGTGGCTCCATCCCCTGGAACACCTTCATGGCAGCCCCACACTCCAGAACTGAGTTGGCAAAGGTCCTACTCTTTGAACCTAGGAAGCTGTGGCGCCACCCTTTGAGATTCTGGAGATCGTGTCCCTACTCTTTGAAACTGAGAAGGCCCTGCTTCCTGTGCTCCTTCCAACAGTACTACTACCTCTGAGCTGCTCCTGAGGTGGTCTTTTTCTTTTCTTGGAAGATAACAGATGTTGCTCCTTTGGCCTGTTTCTTGCCTGTAGAATTCCAAGAGGCAGACAGCATTCTTTCCTTTCGTTCTTCTCTGTCACCTTTAGTCTAAGCTGATGGGTTTTCTGCTGTGGTAGTTGGTTAGATCCATTGGTCACAGGCTTAATCTCTTTAACAAAAGATTGTTTAACCACATCCTTGGTGAACATGTGTCCTTAGTTTGTACAAGAGAATTTCCCAGATCATTTAGTTTTGTTTTTATTTTGCATAGTTCATTTTTTAAAATGTATTTCTTTACAATTTTTTAATATATCATTTTCTTCTCCAGCACATACTTGTATCTGCCCTCAGAAATGTCCATGGGCAGTTAGCTGCTCAAAGGTGAGCTATGCCCTTTCCTTTTCAGAGATTTGATTAGGAAGGAGTTTGGGAGTGGGGTAGGCTCTGTTTCTATGTTGCCTTTTTACCTGCACTGTTCTTTTTTTTTTTTTTTTTAATAATTTTTATTGTGCTTTAAGTGAAAATTTATAAATCAAGTCAGTTTCTCACATATAAACTTGCATCAACCTTACTACGTACTCCCACTTACCCTCCCCCTAATGAGTCAGCCTGCTCCCTCCTTCAAGTCTCTCCTTTCGTGACCATTTTGCCAGTTTCTAACCCCCTCTACCCTCCCATCTCCCCTCCAGACAGGAGATGCCAACATAGTCTCAAGTGTCCACCTGATGCAAGCAGCTCACTCCTCATCAGCATCTCTCTCCAACCCATTGTCCAGTCCAATCCATGTCTGATGAGTTGACTTCAGGAACAGTTCCTGTCCTGGGCCAACAGAAGGTTTGGGGACCATGAACACTGGGATTCTTCTCGTCTTAGTCAGACCATTAAGTCTGGTCTTTTTATGAGAATTTGGGGTCTGCATCCCACTGTTTTCCTGCTCCCTCAGGGGTTCTCTGTTGTGCTCCCTGTCAGGGCAGTCATCAGTTGTGGCCGGGCACCATCTAGTTCTTCTGGCCTCAGGATGATCGCACAATTCATTTTGTAGTCCATCTCTTTCCTCTCGCATTTTACTATAAGCAGCAAGGAGAAACCATGCGGCTCCTTTAAGATCTTAAGAGTCTCATCAGACAGATATCCAAGTCCATCACTTAACACATCCTACCTTCCACCAAACATTTCAACATAATTTAGACAAGTTCTTTGCCACTTTATGAAAGGTATTGCCCTTCCTCCATTGTCCAATCACATTTCATCATTTTCTTTTAAAGCCTCACCTGAAGCACATTTTATGTCCAAATTTCTAGCAACCTTCTGTTGCTGGCACCATATGTATTCTCTAAGATGATAGAGATTTTTTCTATATCTCTCCTCTCTTCTGTTCAGCCCTCGCCAGAATTGCTTTTGACGTCCTTAATTCTACCAACAGTCTCTTGAAGGCAATCTAGGCTTTTAGTATTAGGCATCTTAAAATTCTTCCAGCCTCTACTCATTATCCAATTCCAAACCTGCTTCCACACTTTAGGTATCTGTTAGAGCACCACCCCACTCTTCCGGTGTCAAATTCTGTCTCTGTTATCTAGTGCTGCTAAACAGAAATTCTACAAATTGGTGGCTTTTACAAACAGGTATTTATTTTCTCACAATTCAGGAGGCCAGGAGTCCTAATTCAGGGTGCTAGCTCTAGGGGAAGGCTTTTTCTCTGTCGGCGTAAAGGAAGGTCCTTGTCTCTTCTAAGCTTCTGCTCCTGGGTGAATCTTCATGGCGCTTGCCATCTCTCTTCTCTATCTCTGCTTGCTGGCTTGCTTTTAATTTCTTTTATATCTCAAAAGAGATTGACTCAAGACACACCCTATGCCAATCCTGCCACAGTAACATAGCAAATAAAACCCAATCCTAAATGGAATTATAACCACAGGCATAAAAGATGTTAGGATTTACAACACCTATTCCGGGGACACATTTTAATCCATAACAGTTCTCTTCTTCTTCGTGCACATCATTAAAAATGTTTAGAAAACAGGTTAGTTTTCCTAATGATCATGTCAGGAAACAAAACAAAAAACAGGTCTGTCTCCATATAAACCCCCTCAGAATATTTTCATTCTTTTAGCATTGCATTTTTACCAAAGGCCTTTACAAATGTTATCAATTAACTCTCCTTGAAACTAGTAAATTGTATTTTTTCAACTCCCTGGGGTGTAAAATGTATCACAAGCTCCTGATCTGATTCAACATTCAGGTTCTTGCTTGACTGACAATTTAAAACAATCAAGTGTGAACTGGAGGGAAATGATTTTCTATTTTTAAACCCAGATAACAGTGCTTGAACATTCCCATCATAACTTTTCCTTTCTTAAAATAGTTAATGGCTAAAGATGCAGAAAAAAAGTTGCAATGCTTTTCTTGTACATTATAACAAGTATCAGAGTGGGGGCTTGGGGGTACTAAACACTACTCGATTCTCTCCACCTGTTCTCCCTATACATGGTGCCATCTTTTCCTTCAAGTAGAAAGATCATATTCTCCTTCCTTAGTTCTCTCTCGAAAGACTCAGGTTTAAGTGGAGAACGACTCTCCCTATGGTGACGGTTAATTACACATTTCCCTTTTTCCTTTTACTTAATATGGCTTAGGACTATATGTCAAACGTACACAATGTGAAATAGTAAGCATATTGACCACCACTCATCTGTCAGTTTGTCATACTGTGGTAGCTTCAGCATTGCTGTGATGCCGGAAGCTACATCACTAGTATTTCAAATACCAGCGGAGTCACCCATTATGGACAGGTTTCAGTGGAGCTTCCGGGCTAAGACTGACTAGGAAGAAAGGCCTGGTGATCTACTTCCAAAAATTGCCCACTGCGATTGAGTCATTCTGACTCACAGGGACCCTATAGGACAGAGTAGAACTGCCCCATTGAGTTTCCAAGGAGCGCCTGGTGGATTCGAACTGCTGACCTCTTGGTTAGCAGCCATAGCACTTAATCACTACGCCACCAGGGTTTCCTTCCAAAAACTAGCCAATGAAAATCCTATGGATCACAACAGAATATTGTAGGATATAGTGCAGGAAGATGCACCTCCAGTCAGAAGCGCTCAAAATATACAATGGCTGTAACAATGGACTTGAGCATATCAAAGGTCTTGAAGGTGGCACAGGACCAGGCAGTGTTTTGTTTTGTTTTACTTGGGGTGGCCATGAATCAGAACCAATTCACGGCAATTAACAACAACAAAGCACTTTCAGGATGCAATCCTCTTCTTTGAATTTCTCACATTTAACACAATTCACTGCATATAGTATGTGCTCAGAAAACACTGTCTCTTCTCAATTACTCATACTCCATTGAGAAAGACAGGTAGGAGCACAGCTGATCATAACAAAAAACGCTCTAAGAGAAAGAATGGGAAACCCTTGGGACTGAGTGGTTAAGAGCTATGGCTGCTAACCAAAATGTCGGCAGTTTGAATCCACTAGGAGCTCTTTGGAACCCCTGTGGGGCAGTTCTACCCTGTCCTATAGGGTCGCTATGAGTTGGAATCGACTCAATGGCAGCAGGTTTTGTTTTGTTTTTGTTTTTGTGAAAGAACAATGTCATGGGAATAGAAAAGAGGAAATGATTAATTCTGTCTGGGACTATGGGACCAGGAATGAATAGAGATTATATGTTGTTAAAGCTTCAAGGGTCTCCTTGCTCATCTAATTTAGTGGAAACCTACAGATGCTGTGTCTTGCTCCAGGTTTCACAGACAGTCCAAGGCAGCTGGACGTAGATCCTTCATCACAGGGCGACTGACTCCTGATCTACAATGGGCCATTGTGTTCCTGGTTCACAAAACCCTTCCTCATGAATTGTCTCAGTGGGGACTCACAAACATGAGCAAGGTTTTCCACTTTACATATCATGAGATGCTAGATTTTGCCCCAGTATAGTTACCTAAGTCTGCTTCAGAGTCTAGCATCTCTGGTTAACAGTCCGGAAACAATACTCCATAACTATGTTGACGCGCATTAGGGCTTTCAGAGAAAAAAAAAGCCGACCTCTCAGTTAAAAATGTTTGAACAGGAAACAAGCCTTGAAAGTCAAAGACAGAGACCTCCTGGGAGATTTGGAAACAGCTTCCCTGGAGTCATCTGCTTATGTTCTATGGATAATAAACCAGGGCACCTTTGCCTCCTCAGAGAGGATCTGTTCACATTAGAAAGCAAAAGATCTTTCTCTCTCCTTTCTCCAGAGAACAGGACACACAGCTGGAACAGCTGCCAGGTATGGGTTCTGAGATTCATAATTTCAGACTTTCTCTCCTGTGGTCCAAACCCCTGTAGGTGCAGGGTACATCTGGTTCTCATCATGGAGGGGCTGGGGCATGAGGAACCAATGCTATGATTGCCGCGTAAGTGGACAGTCTGTTCTCTGATTCAGAAACCTCCTATTTCCTGTCAAGATAAAATTAATGAATACAATGAATATAGATATAAAAATTACAGTAAGCACCCCTGATTTCATTCTTTTGGCCTCTGCTTTTTAATTTTTCTCCTATCATTATTCAGTAAATATTACATTTACTTAGGTTTTAAATATAGGCATTGTTTTATAAATGATTTTTAAATTCTTACAAATCATGGTATTCTGTGAGTTTTTAGAGAATAATTTCAATTTCTTCAGTTATTAAATGTATTGCCAAAACTTATTATTACAAATTAAAAGATCAGCTTTTTTAAAAAATACATTCTTTGAATCTATTATCCGAAAATTATTTTAAAATCTACATTCCCTTTGCATACCACCTGTCTGTCAGTTCATCTCACTGTGGTGGCTCCTGTCTTGTGATGCTGGAAGCTATGCCACCTCTATTTAAAATACCAGCAGCGCCACCCATGGGGGGCAGGTTTCAGAGGAGCTTCCAGACTAAGACAGACTAGGAAGAAAGGCCTGGCAATCTAGTTCTGAAAATTAGCCAGGGAAAATCCTAAGGATCACAACAGACTATTTTCTGATATAGTGCTGGAAGATGCACTAAATGCAAAATGGCTGTAGAAATGGACTCTGGTATACCAACGATGGTAAAGATGGTGCAGAATGGGGCAATGTTTTGTTCTGTTATAATAACGTCACCATGATTTCAGGCCAACTTGATGGCAACTAACAATAATAATCAATTTCATCTTTCCTTTTTGCCACCTAACATTTGTACTGCCTCTTCTCTATATCCCTTGCAGGTGGCTCTTTCTTACCTGGCCCCTGTTCCTATTCTATCACATTCCCTGGATGCTTTCTATGATTTTGCTGCTAGTTATGTGCTGATGACTGTCAATTTCACATCTCCAGCCCAGACTTCTCACCTTACGGTTATGTGTGATGTTCTGCTTTTTTTTTTTTTACTGTACTTTAGATGAAGGTTTACAGAACAAATTAGTTTCTCGTTAAACACTGACTACACATATTGTTTTCTGACATTGGTTAACAACATCACAACAGGTCGAAACTCTCGTTTCTCAACCTTGGGATCCCTATTACCAGCTTTCCTGCTCCCTCCTGCCTTCTAGTCTTTGCCCCTGGGCTGGTGTGCCCCTTTAGTCTCGTTTTGTTTTGTGGGCCTGTTTAATCTTTAGCTGAAGAATGAGCCTCAGGGGTGACCTCATTACTGAGCTGAAAGGGTGTCCGGGGACCATGCTCTCAGGGTTTCTCCAGTCTATGTCAGGCCAGCAAGTCTGGCCTTTCTTTTTGAGTTAGAATTTTGTTCTACATTTTCTCCATCTCTGTCCAGGACCCTATACTGTGATCCCTGTCAGAGTAGTCAGTTGTGGTAGCTGGGCACCATCTAGTTGTACTGGACTCAGTCTGGTGGAGGCTGTGGTAGATGTGGTTCCATTAGTCCTTTGGACAAATCTTTCCCTTGTATCTTTTGTTTTCTTCATTCTTCCTTGCACCCAAAGGGGCGAGACCAGTGGAGTATGCTAGATGGCCACTCCCAGGCTTTTAAGACCTCAGACGCTACTCACCAAAGTGGAATGTAGAATATTTTCTTTATAAGCAATGTTGTGCCAGTTGAGACAGACGTTCCCCTAGGCCATAGTTCCCACAGACCTCAGCCCAGCATTTTGGTCCCTCAGGCAGTTTGGATGTGTCTGTGGAGTTTCCATGGCCTTGCCTTGCACAAGTTGTACTGGCTTCCCCAGTATTGTTTACTGTCTTACCCTTCACCAAAGTTACCACTTGTCTATTGTCTATTTAGTGTTTTTCCATCCTCACCCTGCCCCTCTCTCATAACCATCAAAGATTATTTCTTCACTCAGCGTAATGCCTTCCAGGTTCATCCATGTTATGAGATCCTTCACAGATTCATCGTTTTTCTTTGTTGTTGTATATTACTCCATTGTGTGTATGTACCACAGTTTGTTTATCCATTTGTCTGTTAATGGGCATCTAGGTTGTTTTCATCTTTTTGCTATTGTGAACAATGCTGCAATGAACATGGGTGTGGATATGGCTATTTGCGTGACGACTCTTATTTCTCTAGCATATATTCCTAGGAGTGGAATTGCTGGATCATACGGTATTTCTATTTCTAGCTTTGTAAAGAAGTGCCATATCACTTTCCAAAATGGTTGTATCATTTTGCATTTCCACCAGCAGCGCATAAGAATTCCAATCTCCCCAAAGCTTCTCCAGCATTTGTTATTTCCTGGTTTTTTGATTCGTGCCAGTAATGCCAGGGTGAGATGGTATCTCCTTGTGGTTTTGATTTGCATTTCTCTTAATGGCTAGTCACGGCAAGCATTTCCTCATGTGTCTGTTGGCTGCTTGAATGTCTTCTTTGGTGAAGTGTCTGTTCATTTCCTTTGCCCATTTTTTAATTGGACTGTCTTTTTGTTGTAGAGGTGTTGGATTTTCTTGTAGATTTTAGAGATTAGACCTTTGTCTGATTGGTAATAGCCAAATTTTTTTCCCAGGCTGTAGATTTTCTCTTTTTACCCATTTGGTGAAGTCTTTTAATGAGCATAAGTGTTTAATTTTTAGAAGATCCCAGTTATCTAGCTTATCTTCTGGAGTTTGTGTGTTGTTGGTTGTGGTTTATTATCCTGTTAATACAGTATATTAGGGCCTGTAGTATTGATCCTATTTATTCTTCTATGAACTTCATAGTTTTTGGCTTCATATTTAGATCTTTGATCCATTTTGAATTAGTTTTTGTATATGGTGTGAGACATGGGTCTGTTTCATTTTTTTTTGCAGATGGATATCCAGTTTTGCCAGCACCGTTTGTTAAAAAGACTGTCTTTTTCCCATTTGATGGACTTTGGGCCCTTGTGGAAGTTCAGGTGACCATAGGTGGATGGATTTACACTTGGGTTCTCAATTCTGTTCCATTGGTCAACGTATCTGTCATTGTACTAGTACCTGGCTGTTCTGACTACTCTAGCTGTATTGTAGGTTCTTACATAAGAAAGTTCATGTCCTCCTACTTTATTCCTCTTCAGTAGTGCTTTACTTATTCTGGGCTTCTTCCCATTCCGTATAAAGTTAATGTTAAGTTTTTCCATCTCTTTAAAGGATGTTATTGGTATTTGGATGGGGATTGCACTGTCTTTGTAAATTCCTTTGGGTAGAATTGTCATTTTCACAATGTTGAGTCTACCTAATCATGAGCATGGTATGCTTTTCCACTTACGCATCTCTCTTTTCGTTTCTTGCAGTAGTGTTTTGTAGTTTTCTTTGTATAGGTTTTTTACATCCCTGGTTAGATTTTTTTCCTAAGTATTTTATTTTGGGGGGCTATTATAAATAATATTGTCATGATTTCCTTTTCATTGTTCTCTTTATTGGTGTATAGGAATCCAATGGATTTTTGTATGTTTATTTTGTATCCTGCTTCTCTGCTGACTCTATCAGTTCTAGTAGTTTTCTCATGAGTTCTTTTGGGTTTTCTATGTTTTTTTTTTTTTTTTTTTTTTTATGTATAGTATCATACCATTCCCAAATAGGGACAATTTAACTTTTTCATTACCAATTTGGATGCCCTTTGTTTCTTTTTCTTGCCTTATTGCTCTTGCTAGAACTTCCAGCACAATATTAAATAGCAGTGGTAATAAAGGGCATCCCTGTCTTGTTCCTGTTCTCAAGGGGAATGTTTTCATCCTCCCTCCATTAAGAATGATGTTGGCTGTTGGTTTTGCATAGATGCCCTTAATTTGTTGAGAAATTTCCTTTCTATACCAAAATAGGTATAGAGTTTTTTTAATCAGGAATGGTCATTGGACTTTGTTGAATGCCTTTTCTGCATTGATTGAGATGATCACGTGATTCTTTTCTTTCTTTTTATTTATGTGGTGGATTATGTTGACTGATTTTCTAATGTTGAACTATCCTTGCATACCGGGTATGAAACCTACTTGTATGTGGTGTGTTATTTTTTTGATATGATGCTGAATTCTATTGGGTAGAATTTTGATGAGAATTTCTCATCCATATTCATGAGAGATATTGCTGTGTAATTTTCTTTTTTTGTGGTGTCTTTCCTGGTTTTGGTATCAGGGTTATGCTGGCTTCATAGAATGAATTTGGAAGTATCACTTCTTTTTCTATGTTCTGAAATAGTTTGATTAGTACTGGAGTAAGCTCTTCTCTGAATGTTTGGTAGAATTCTCCAGTGAAGCCATCTGGGCCAGTGCTTTTATTCGTTGGGAATTTTTAAAATTACATTTTCAGTCTCTCCCCTTGTTATGGGTTTGTTAAGACTTTCAACATCATTTTGTGGTAGTTTGGGTAGGTAGTGTGTTTCTAGAAATTTGTCCATTTCTTTTAGGTTTTCAAATGTGTTGGAGTATAGTTTTTCATAACACTCTGGTATGATTCTTTTTCTTTCAGTTGGGTCTGTTGTAATGTTCCCCATTTCATTTCTTATTTGGGTTATTTACGTACTGTCATGTTTTTATTTTGTCAGTTTGGCCAGTGGCTTGTCAATTTTGTTGATCCTTTCAAAGAACCAGCTTTTGGTTTTATTGATTCTTTTGTTTTTCTATTTCATTTATTTCTGCTCTGATCTTTATGATCTTTATTTCTTCTGATGGCTGTGGGCTTTTTGCTGTTCTCTATTTGTTCAAGTTGTATAGCTAATGTTTTGATTTTGTCCCTTTCTTCCTTTTTGATGTGTGCATCTATTGCTATAAATTGACCTCTGAGGACTGCCTTTGCTGTGTCCGAAAGCTTTTGGTATGATGTGTTTTCATTCTCATTTGATAGTAGGAATTTTTTTAATTCTATCTCTAATTTCTTCTATTACCCAGTGGTTTTTAAGCAGGGTGTTATTCGGTTTCCATGTAATTGATTTTTTTCCCTTACTTTTCATGTTGTTAATTTCTAATTTGATGGCATTGTGGTCAGAGAAGATGCTCTGTATTATCTCAATGTTTTGGATTTTGTTGAGGGTTGCTCTGTGGCTTAAGATGTGGTCTATTCTGGGGAATGTTCATGTCTGTTGGAGAAGAATGAATACTTTGCAGCTGTTGGGTGGAATGTTATATATATGTCTATGAGGTCAAGTTGGCCGATTATGGTCTTTAGCTCTTCTGTATCTTTGTTGAGCTTGTTTCTAGATGTTCTGTCCTTTACTGAGAGTAGTGTGTTGAAGTCTTCTATTATTATTGTGGAACTACCAAGTTCTCTTTTCAGTGCTGTTGGAGTTTGTTTTATGTATTTTGGAGCCCTGTCATTGGGTGCACAGATGTTTATTACAGCTAAGTCTTCATGATGGATCATCTCTTTAATCATTATATAGTGCCCGTCTTTGTCTTTTATGGTGGATTTTGTTTTAAAGTCTATTTTACAGAGATTTGTATTGTCACTTTTTTTTGTAATTATTTGCTTGATATATTTTTTTCTATCCTTTGATTATTAATAAATTTACCTCTTTGTTTCTAAGGTATGTCTCTTGTAGATAGCATATTGATGGATCTTCTTTTAAATTCATTCTGTCACTGTGTCTCTTCATGGATGCATTTAGGTCATTTACATTCAGTGTAACTTTGATAGGTGTGAATTTATTGCTGTCAATTTTTTTTTTTTGAGGTGCTGAGATTTTGTTCTTACTCTCCCTGCTGAATGCCTTTCGTTTGGGTATTTCTTTTTCATTTCTCTTCTTTTTGTAGATTATGTTTTTATTGAGACTTTATGTTTTTCTTCTTTATTTTGATGAGTAGGTTTGTTAACTTTCTTTGTGTTTACCTTGAAAGTTACCCTTATTTTTCCTTCTTTGCCCATTCTCTCAAGTATTTGCTTTCCAGTCTAAACCTAAATTAGCTTGTTTTTAACCAAAGCCTTCATTTCTATTCAGACTTTTTTTTGTAAAGAGAAACACTTTTTTTTTTTTTTTGGCAGACCTATATAACAGAATAGTCACCCTATGGTTTCCCTGAATTACTTGCCAATTTTCTATGCAGGGAGCTTCATCTAATGTATATTCAGATGCCAGACATATATGTAACAGTGTGCTTTATATAAGGTAAAAGCTCAAACAGCATTCTAGGCAAAAGAATCATTGATACATTGACACAAAGGAGATAGATCATTTGGAGAAGCGTGAATAGCTTGGTAGGGTGGGAACAAAGGGGGCTTGGAGGTAATGCAAGACAAATCTGAGAAGTTGGATGCAGATCATGAAGGCCTGGATAGAGGTATAAAGCAAGGAAGATAGATCGAATCATAACATATAATCATAATTTCCTTGAATGTAGGAACCTATTTGTCATTTCCATATACTCTACAGTCTTTGGTACATACTTACAGAAGTCAATTAATCAATTAAAGTGTTATATGGATACTTTAAAAACTATAAAGAAGTGTCTGACCAGAATAAATGAAGCTAGGATTGAGTTGAGGTTTGAAATCCATCCTGTGTTAAAACCTGTGGAACCATTTCTGCCTGTTAAGAAAATAATTTTTTTTTCCTTGTAACTGAACCAAAATCTAGTGTTGCCAGTTTATTTCCAAGGGACTTTTATGAAACCGTGAGCCCTCTGTGAACTCGTTATGGTAACTAAGCGACAACTGACCAACAAAGTGCCCATATCATTAAGTAGAAACTATCTTACCTCTCAAGCAACAATCAGACTTTTGTTAGCTTGTTTCCAAAGGAACCTTAACCCAAACAGCTCCTCTCTTGCTCTACTGGTTGTTCCCAAAGAAGGAGTCTTAAAATTTGTGAACCACCAATCAATGCAACATCACTAAGTAGGTAACTAGTCAACAAAGTTCTGTAACCAATCATTATTAAGGTCCCACTTTGACAATCATTATTAAGGTCCTGCCTTTGGCAATGATGTGTCTTCACTTCCTTCTGTCTGTACTGTATTAACTGCTCCTGGACTGTAATTCAGTGGATTCTCCTAGTCTCTTGTGCCTGGCGCACACTAGTAGGTCCCTCATTGCAATGAATGTCTTGGTCTTTGTCTTGGCTTAATAAAAAATCTCTTTTAATTACATTTGAGTCTGGGGTCTTTTCCCCCTACGACAAATGAATAAAGGTTAAATTGATACAAAATGAATGTATTTGTTGTATGAGATTAATGAAAGGTCTATACTAGTTTTAAGGAGCCTTCATTGTGCAAGCAGTTTGTGATCAGCTGTTAACCTAAAGGTTGGTGACTGGAACCCACCTAGTGGCTCCGTGGAAAAAAGTTCCTGGCAAACTGTTTTTGTAAAGATTACAGCCAAGAAAAACTCTATGGAACACAGTTCTAGGGTCTGACAAATGTGTTCACTCTGAGTGGGAATCAAGTCAACGGCAACAGGGTTTTTATAGTTGTTTTAATGTGTGATTTACAAAGCAAAAACTTTTCTCTTTCATTAAAATGTTAGATAATTAAGTAACCAAAGACAACAGGAAGGTATATGATTTTCTCATGTCATCGATAATACTTGACTAAACAACCAGGGTTCAAATATCTACAGCTCACTGGTACGGAAATAAAGAATATTTTAGAAAATCCCATAATTTGGAGAGCATACTATAGTTGCAGCATTTGTTAAATGGAAACAATATTTCTAGCTGACAAGAGTAATTGGGATCAATGAGACATATTGACTTAGTCCTGTTTAGAAAAATGGTGCTAAGAAAAATCCAATCTTGACTGTTCAAACAAATATTCATAATAATTTTGTTTTAAAAGTATTACTTACATTATAGTGGAAATGGTTAAGGAATTTAATCTTTTCTACCAAATGACTGAAGATTAATGCAAGGGAAGAGTTCTATCTATGGAAAAGAGGCTGAAGAGTATTTAAGGGAAAAGCTTCAACCCGTCCTAATGAAGCCGAAGTAACATAACAGTGCCTCCAGGCATCCATAAACTCCAAATTGACCAACATTTCATACATAGTGAGAAGAGGAAATGACTGACTTTCCTCTTGAGGATTAGGAGCAAATTAAAACAAAAAAAAACAAAAACTCACAATCTATGAGCTGTAAAATGCTAATGAATCAAGCATTCACAGAAGCACCACAGAACTTTTCAAGTGAGGAGTAGAAGATCAAAGTTACGTATAGTTTTATTCTATGTCTTTGTAATAATATAATGTGGTTGCATTGTACATAAAAGCAACTACTGAGCATTTTGAGTTTTATTCTATGACATTAAACATGCTTATTAATGTAATCTCCACAAACATTTCATGGGGTTTAATTACTATTGTCATTTTACAGATAAGAAAATTGAGGCGCAGATTAAGTAATTTGCCCCAATTCACACAGATAGGAAGTGATATAGACAATAGTCTCATTAAGCGTGGGATTAGAGCCCAAACCAAACTGTGGCCATGGTTCAAGATAAGCCAGTTGCTGTGGAGTTGGTTCTGACTCATGGCAACTCCATGTGTGTCAAAGCAGAAGTCTAATCCATGGTGTTTTCAATGGCTGATTTTTCAGAAGTAGATCACCAGGACATTCTTCCAAGGTGCCTCTGAGTGGATTTGAACTGTCAACCTTTGAGTTAGCAGCTCAGTGCCTAACCGTCTGCATCACCAAGGGACTCCAAGGCCTTGGTTAGAAGGGTCCTTTTGTGTCTGTTTATAAAGATACCCCCTAGGTGAATGAATTGAAACTGGATAGATGGATCAATTAAGCAAGGGTGGCCCCTCTGGCCAGAACTGTTCTACAAGTGGTCACTCTGGACAAATGAGTTACAAAAGGCTTCCCTTTCTGTGGGCTGACACAAGTTTTTGGTCTAGATCCATGCCTTGGCCAAAAAGAGACAGGAATGAATTTGTGCTCCCAGGGCTGCATCCTCAGAAAGGAGGGAGAACCTGTACAATCCCAAAAGAGGTCCTAGTTATTACTCTGCTTCTCTGGATGAACCATAACAGGTAAACTATTTACCAGGGAGCAGCATCGAGATGATTCCGTCTACCTCTACTTCATCGCTAATAAACAACCTCTCTTTGGATCTTTCTTCACAGATATTCTTAAATCCAACCTTCCATTAGCTTCCCTCATGTTCCCCACTCTATTTTAGGTATTATTCATCATCACTTGACTCATTCTCTGATTAACTCTCTTATGACCTCACTATTTACAGGGTAAAATCTACATTCTGTATCAGGATATGCAAAATTATCCTAATCTTCTGCCATCCCCATTTCTTGGACAACTCTCATGGATATTGAATTCTACTTTATATTCTCAGACTTTAGAACATTGGATCTTCTGTCTCTGGAATGATAATACATGTTCATTGTTATAGATTGAATTGTGTTTCCCAAAAATGTGTTCCAACTTGGCTAGGCCATGATTCCCAGTATTGTGAGATTGTCCACCATTTTGTCATCTGATGTGATTATCCTATGTGTTGTAAATTCTACCTCTGTGAGGTTAATGAGGCAGGATTAGAGGCAGCTATGTTAATGAGGCAGGGCTCAATCTATAAGATTGACTCTTTTGAGATATGAAAGACAGAAGCAAGCAGAGAGATGGGGGACCTCATACCACCAAGAAAGTAGTGCCATGAGCAGAGCAGGTCCTTGTGCTGAGATGCTGCTAGACCAGGGGAAGACTGATGGCAAGAGCCTTACTCCAGAGCTGACAGAGAGGGAAAGCCTTCCCCTGGAGCCGGTGCCCTGAATTCAGACTTCTATCCTTCTAGACTGTGAGAGAATAAATTTCTCTTTGTTAAATCCATTCACTTGTGGTATTTCTGTTATAGCAACACTAGTTAACTAAGACATTCATGAACCTGAAAGATGTCCCTACTCATCTGGTCCCTGTAAAATTCTGACACTCCCAGTAAAGTTGAGTTCCTTTCTTGATGATCCAATAGCCCATCTTGTAGTTCTTACCACACTGTAAAGTCTTTAATTATGTGCATTTCTTTCTCACCCACCTGACTGTGAACTACCTAAAGGGAGGAACTCTAACTCAAACATCTTTGCATTTTCAGTAACCAGATCAAAAGCTGGTTTCTCAGTGTGTCCTAATAAATGTTTATTGATTAAATTAGATGTCTGATCTAGATAACAGCTGTTTGCCTTATAAATAGCAGAATCTAATTTTGCAATAGAAATAATTGACCTATTTCTAAAATAGTAATTAGCGTGACAAATTGAATGATAGGGAAAAAAATAAGGTAAAGAAGGACAAAACAGCAAGTTGGCATGACACCACAGGCTGTTTTCATTATTATTATTTTATTATTGCCATCATCATCACTTTACAGCTAAGAGCCTGAGGCATACATTAAGTAACTTGCTGAAAACCACACAGGTAGGTTGTGGTAAAGGAAGTACCCATCACAAGTGAGGAAGCAAGGCACCAACTCTTTTGAAACTACCATAAGCAAATGAAAGGATTTATTAAAGATATTACAAAAAACTAGTCCAGTGGGCTCACAGCATAGGAAGAAGAAGGGGGAGGGGGAGAGGGCAGGTATAAAAGAGGAAAAAGGAAAACAAATGCTTTCTAAGTGCTCACTCTTTAACAGGCACTTTAAATATTTCAACTAATTTGTTTCTCATACAGGCTGCCTAAGTTAAAGATTATTGTCTTCATTGTTTTATAGATGAGCCAAAGATCAGTGAGGAAGCAAGTCCAAGCTCACACAACTGGTTAGTGATGGAGGAGAGAACTGAGGCCAGCAAATTTGACTCCAAAGTGCACACAGTTTACCATTACCCAGGCAACTCAAGTTTTATTTACACATGTTATTTCAAGCTCAAATCATTCATAATTTCATAATAATAGTTACAAATAATTTCATTATTTATAGTTACAATCATAGCTGAACACCTATGACCAAAGTGACTAAAAAATTTCATATTTCCCGAAGATTCCATGCTCCTTCAGTCAAAATCCTCTGAGGTAACTGCTGTGTGTTCTCCATTCCCTTCTCCCCACTATCTCCCTTCTACTTCACCCGTGGGGTGGGTGGGTTTAATTCTAAGCATATAAGAAGCAATGTTTACATTGTAATACTGAAATAATTTTTGCATGTATAGAATTTACAACTTTTAAAGTTCCCTGGTGTTGCAACACGTAAGCGCTCTGCTGTTAACCAAAAAGTTGGTGGTTGAAACCCACTCAGTGGCTCTGTGAGAGAAAGACTTGGCTATCTGATCCAGTAAAGGCTACAACTTAGAAAACCCTATGTGGCTCTTCTACTCTGTCATACAGGGTTGCTGTGAGTCAAAAATCGACTCAGTGTAACCTAACAACAAGATAAACTGAAATCCCATATCTAAAAGCCTTGAGGCAAAAAATCTGTAAGTATCCATTAACTATGTATGTATACCCATTATATACCAAAGTTTTATACATGAAAATATATATGCAGTGTATATATGCACCATATAAGTGTAATATATAAAAATACTATGCATTTTAGTATAAAAATTATATATGAGGGAAGTTCCTTTTGGAGTTATTTGCATATGTCTTTGAGCTATCAAATAAAATTATACAGTTCAGAGAAATTTAAATTGTCTTCTTAGGCTAGCTACATCAGCATCACCTGGGAGCTTATTAGAAATTCAAATTTGGGTCCCACCCTAAAAAAAAAAAAAAAAAAAAAAAACACCCTAGTATTCCTAATTTAGGATCTCTTGGGATGGAGAAAAGGAATCTCTGTGTTAGTGAGTCCTCCAGGTGATTCTTAGGCACCTTAAAGTGTAAGAACGACTGCTCCGGGGATGTTATAACGGTACTAGAAAAACCCAAACCAAACCCAGTGCCGTCAAGTTGATTCCGACTCATAGCGACCCTACAGGACAGAGTAGAGCTGTCCCATACAGTTTGCAAGGAGTGCCTGGTGGATTTGAACTGCCAGCCCTTTGGTTAGCAGCCATAGCACTTAACCACTATGCCGCCAGGGTTTCCTATAACTGCACAGGGCTGTAAAAAAGACAGCCATATACTGGTTTTCAGCAGAGGGAGGTCCAAACAGTTTATAGGTATATCTAATGATTGTTACAGAAGAAAGAAGAATTGGACAGCTTTGTACTTAAAAACAGATCGTCCATTTCATATATAAATGCACAATCTCCCTTGGATAAGACAGTATCTTCTGCTGTCTTAATAAGATGCTCAAGGCCATTAACCTCAACGCATGTAAGAAAAATGACCAGATTCTGTTTCTATTCTTAAAACACAGCTTGCTTTCCATGAAACTGGTAGAAATTGCTTTTTTTCCCCAGTGTTCTGGTAAGTCTTGCAACATTTAGTGAATGAATTCTGGAAACTATGGCCTTTCCAACTTTGTACTGACCCTGCCAGAACTGAGTATTGCAAGAGAGACTCTGGCCACTGTTCTAAGAACTAGACAAAATGAACAAGGGTTTACTTATACATTATCAAATTGTAGTTCAAATTACTAAATTCATGCATCATTTGTGTAAAACACAATTAAGTTTTTACTCATTCATCATTTTAAAACAAAATGCTAAGAGGAGAAAAGAAAAGAAGGGGGAAAGGAAGGAAGGTGGGGGAAGACAAGATTTTGTTTTACAAAAAAATCCCCCAAAGTGAAAAATAATTTCAATTGTCACTTCAGATCTAAAATGTTTTATGTAAATTATGTGGTTTGGGATGAAACTGATGAGAAAATCCGGGGGAGTAATAGGTGTGTGAGATTTCAGGCACTGTCATGTTGAATGGGATGAGGAGAAGGAATTTTATTCTGTTCTAATTATATCAAACTATATTAGTTTAAACTGAAATAATAATTTCTATGCTTTAAAGGAGTAATATTTTGATCTGTCTATGAAATTTTATCTGTTAGTTATAACTGAGAAAAATAGATATTCTGGTTGCCAGAGTTTAAACAGCGTTGGAGGTAGAATTTCATTAGAAATGCAAAGGATTACAAACTAGAGAAGCTACCATGAAAAAATTTGAAGTACTATTCAATTTAGATGCAAGAAAATTGGATGGCAACTTTTAACTGTTTATTAAAAGTTGTTATGACTACAAATTACACATTGTCTATGTATCTTATAAATATGTATCAATAAAATCATGAATTGATCGTGTTCAGATCAAGTTCCATGTAACTATCAAAAATTAATGGTGAGCAAGTATATCAATAATTGTCAGAGCTTAATGCATTACCAATAAATAAATAATAGTTACCTTTACAAATGCAACAATTTTCAAGGAGATTGTTGCTAAATATAAGGAGTTCATCACAAAGTCCATTAGATTCCACCAATCATGGATGTAATCTTGGAGTCCACCATCCCACATTTGTTTAATTTCTCCCCATATAAAACCTGCAATTATAGAAAGAGTCATTGTAAGTGTGATTTTAACCAAATTACAAAAAAAAAAATCACTGAAAAAAGACATATACAATTCAACAACGATAGTATCTTAAAGCTGCAAGAGACAATACAGTGTCATAAATATGATATTGTAGATACATTAATACAAGAAGAGACCATAAAGTTATTCTAGTTGCAATGCATGTTTTTACAGGTGAGAATATTGAGTCCCAGCCACGTTTTAAAACTTTCAGAAGGATCTCGGCTATGTGGAGAGGATGCTGTTAGAGCAGCCTTATTTTCTTCTCGTTGTTTGAAAATTTCATAAGACTGTGCAAGATTTGAATCAAATTGTAATTTCATTATAACTATGTTTTTCTCTCATGGAAAATATGTTATTTTCTTGTAGACATGTATCTTGAGCCATTTTTCAATCTTGCACAATCTTTGAGTCAAAATGGCTCAAAGATTCAAGAGCAACAGTATAGCCAGTGAACGCAGCTGGCTCTAACAGTTCAGCAAGTGCTTTGTTGTTCTTTTTGGAACCCTCAGAAGTCTGACTGCAGTTCTCGAGAAAGGACAGTTATAACGTTCATCATAATTTATTAAAAGATCTTATATCAAGCAATAGTTGTAAGGCAATCTCCAGAGGAAATACAAAACCTTTTCTTTGATTATGGTGACATTTTAAATAGGAAATGTTTTCTTTTCAAATTCTATGAAAGACTTATTTTATTACTGTAGATCATTATTTTATTTCCATAATCTTATTAATTTTTTTATCAATCTATTTTTACAGCCAATGATGAGAGAGATATCAAAGTATCTGAGAATCAGGAAATACTAAAATTATAAATATGATATTGTAGCTAAGTTAATACAAGCAATGAGACTCCTTTAAAAATAAAAAAAATATATATAGTACATAATAAATATAATACAGAGTTCTATCTGCAGAAGATGTAGAAAGTTGGGAAACGTATTGCCTCTAATAACAAAAATAAGAAAAATTCTGATTAACTACAAAATCTGATTACCTACTTTTCTTGAATCCATCAGAGAGCTGAGGTCATAGGGAAACAAAGCAGCCTGACCACCAAAGGAAGGCAGGTGCCTCCAAAGAAAGACATGTTGTTAGTGTTGGCTCACCAGTGGCAGAGCAGGAGGGAGAGACACTGGCACTACCAAGAGAGTAAAGAGAATTCAGCAAAGCTTTTTATACTGAAGTCTAAAGGCTGAGTGTGGGATAGTATGAGAGGATAGAATGCCATGGTCCTCATCAGTTGCTCACAAGAAAGACTGTGGTCCAGACTGTCCTGTGGAACCTCACAAAGCTCTACCAGGCTCTTCTCCCTTAAGAGCAAACTCTGCAGCCCTGGGGGGGAGGCAGGAAACAGTGCTGGGCCTGGAGTTTGTACCCATGTCGGAGGCTTCCTGCTACTGCGGTAGGGCAGGAAACTGCTCTGCACATGACTTTTAAACATTGGCAAGTTTGGCTGCTGCAAAAAGGAGGCTGAGGGTCACTGACAAAGGCCAGCCCTCAACACTCACACAGAAGGTCTACCAAAGTCTGACCCTAGACCAGGATCTTTCTGTCCCTCATCACCAGGCTAACAAACACCAGGTAAGAAGCAGCAGCTGGTAACCACTGCAGAAGAGGCAAGAGTGTGAATAGAGACCACTCTGCACATAGGTGCACAGAGGAGGCCAAACACTGCAGGTGGAGAAGGAACTTTGGGACTATCCCTTCTTCCCACCCAAGCAGAAACATACGGTGCACTGAAGCTGACTGTAACAACAAAACCTAAACTCAGCTGAGCTAACTAGATTCTCTCAACCCTATGCTTATGTTCTAGCAAAAGCTGCATATCCACTCTCAGGCATAAATTACCTCTGTCTCTAGTCTTCTCACATAAGGTCCACACAAAAGGGCGAGAACAAGCAACTCACTGTCAAGAGGCAATTTTTCAATAGCACCAGACTTAGAGATCACCTGTATGTCTCCATTATCAGAGAAGAAACTAACACAACCACGAATATTGTGTAAAATAGAACCGACACGCACGAACAAATTAGTAATTTGATCAGAGACTGAAACTATAAAAAAAAGAAAAAAATTTTTTTTTTTTTTTTTTAAATAAAAGACAGTAAATCAGAAATGTTAAAAATACAAATTATGGTAACAGAGAAGAATGACTATGACTAAAGCAGACACCACGGCCAAGTAAAAGGTTGGTGAACTTGTAGGTCAACAAGATTACTGAAACTTAAACAGAGATTTTTTTTTTAAGGGGTAAACAGTGCATTCAGCTAACACACATATAATTGGAATTCCAGAAGAAGTTATAGAAAAATGGAAAAGTTTGAGGAGATAATAACCAATAATTTCTCAACATAATAAAAGTTATAAGATCACATATGCAAGAAGCTCAGAGAACTACGGACAGAACAACAGCAACAACAAAATAGTGAAAGCAGCCAAGGGGGGAGAAAAAGGCACACTGCATCTAAAAGAAGCAGGACAAGACTGACAGCAAACTTGTGAGGAATTGCGTAAGCCAAAAGACAATGTAGCGACATTTTTAAAGTGCTGAAGGAAAAAATAATAGTCAATACAGAGTTCCATGCACAGCACAAATAAAAAAAAATTTTTTTTTTTTTTTTAACAAATAGCTCTCATAAATGAAGGTGAAATAAAGACTTTCAGAAAACAAAAGGTGAGAGACACTTCATTATTATCAGCCCCATGCTACAAGAAATGCTAAAGGAAAATTTTTTAGTCTGAAAAAATATGACACTAAACAGAAACTTACATATATATAGCTTTATATATATTGAACCATTTCTGGAAGTAGATTACACATATATAATACATAATCTAACTCCAGAAATGGTTAAAATGAATAAAAAAATTTGTTTTCTCATTTTGAATTTCTCTAATAGATAAATGATTATCTCTAGTAGCAATGTATTCTGGGTTTATAACAGACAGCTGAGAGAGAAATTTGCAGCATACTACCATCATGATCCTACACCACACATACACACACACAAAAAAATTTTTTTTACACACAAAGCAGGATAATATTATTTGAAGTTAGACTGTGATAAATTAAAGCTTACATTGTGAATCCTAGGGCAGCCTTTAAAAAAATTTTTTTAATTTATGAATAAAGAGCCAGAAATAGGAATAATATGAAGTTAAAAAAATACTCATTAATCCCAGAACAGGAAGAAAAAAAAAAAAAGGGAGAATGTAACCAAGAACAGTTGGAGCAAATAGGATAAACACTAGTGATGGGGTAGATTTTAAATCCACCAATATCAGTAATTACATGAGTGAAAATGATCTATGGTCTAAACACACTAATTAAAAGACAGGTATGGTCATAGAGGATAAGACTAAAACACAACTAACTATATGCCACATCAAATTCATTAATAGGTTAAAAGCAAAGGAATAATATAACCGTGAAACACAAAGAAAAAGCAAGTTGACTTGGCCGTATCAATACCAGTGAGCGGATTCCAGAGGGCTGGCAGGGTGACACAAGAATCACAAGTCAATTCACCGAGAAGCCAGAACAACCCCAAACGCGTGTGTGGCCGACCAGAGAGCCTCACAACACAAACCGCCAACGTTATCAGAGGTGAAATAAGCGATAAGTGCACACACTGTTATCATTGGAGCCTGGAGCATTCTCCTCTTTACAGTCAACAGGACCAGCAGACAGAAACTTGGTAAGGACATGTAATACCTGAGCAACACTATCAACCAACTTGACAACAGCAGAATACCCATTTTTTTGAAGTGCGCTTAGAACGTTCACCAAGATAGACCCTATTGTGAGCCATAAAATAAAACTCAATGTATTTATACAAATTGAAATCATACAAAGTATGTTCTCTGACAGCAACAGAAATAAACGACAAATCAATAGTGAAATGTATCTGGAAAATCCACAAATATTTGAAATTAAACAAAATGGTTCCAAAAAGTCTTGAGTCAAAGAAAAATTCACAAGAATTCTTAGGAAATAATTTGAAATGATAGAAAATGAAAATACAACATGAAAATCTTTGTGTGATGCAAAGTAGTGCTTAGAGTGAAAATTATAGTTTCACATTTTTTTTAGAAAAGAAAAAAGCCTCAAATCAGTGACATAAACTTCAACTATGACACTATGAAAAAAACAAATTAAACCCAAAACAAGCAGGACAGAAATACCGAAGATAAGAACAAGAATCAATGAAATTTGATACAAAAAAAGAGAATATCAGTAAAAACAAAGTCTTGTTTTTTGAAATGATCAATAAAATTGATAAACATCTGACCAGACTAATCAAGAAAAAAAAAGAGAAGATATAAATCTTCAATATCAGAAATGAAACCCTGGACATCAACACAGAAATAGAGTAACCTGAGTAATCCTATACTTACTAAATACAATTCATCCACAGTTTAAAACTTTCCAGCCCCGCCCCCCCCCCAAAAAAAAAATCAGGCCCAGTTGTATTCACTGGTGAATTCTACCAAACACTTAAGGAAGTAATACCAGTGCTAATGAAATTCTTACAAAAATAGAACATTTTCGAGGCAGGACTACTCTGAAAGAAAAATCAGACAAAAATATTATCAGTAAAGAAAACTACATGCCAACAATCTTCATAAATATGCACAAAAATCCTCAACAAATATTAGTTAAATATAAAAAAACCAAATCAAACCCAGTGCCGTCATGTCGATTCGGACTCATAGTGACCCTATAGGACAGAGTAGAACTGCCCCATAGAGTTTCCAAGGAGCGCCTGGTGGATTCGAACTGCCGACTCTCTGGTTAGCAGCCGTAGGACTTAACCACTACGCCATCAGGGTTTCCTAGTTAAATACAGTGGTATATAAAAATGATAATAAACCATGACCAAGCGGTGTTTTCCCAAGAATGCAAAGTTGTTTCAACATTTAAGAATCAATTAATTCAATTTATGGTATCAACAGATTATTAAAAAAAAAAAACAAAATAAAAAAAACAGCAGGTAATTGTACCCACAGAAGAAAAGGGAGGCCCTAAGAGGCAGTGTGAAGATGTTTTCCAACTAGTTAGTGAAAATACCAGGAACAGGATCTGAATCTCCCTTAGTGCAGGGCTCCTGGGATATACATATCCCAATTCCCTGAGACTGAGAGATGTCCGCATGCAGTAGCGACTGGACAAATACATTTCAAGTTGATTTCCAGTGGGAGGCCCAGCAATCAGAACTGGACTGTGTCAGATGGTCAGGTGTCAGGCTAAGCTCAACCAGTACTCAGCTTAGTCACCTTAACCAATTAGTCCAGCCCCTCCAGGTTTTAGTAATGAGAGGTTTGGGTTATATGACCTTCAAGCAGTATGATTCTACTGCAACTGTATAAATTCCCAGATATTGCTTCCTCCTGTTCAGATTATCAGAATTTTACTAAAATCATTCACCACAATAGCTGCCACCAAAAATCAAAAACTGTCCTGTAGAAGCGGGTACAGGCATGCTCTGGTCTGTGCTAAAAAGCAGAAAGTGAATCTTTGAGAGGAAAACGATATAAAGACAGCTTCAGGCATAACATAAAGAAGAATTCTCTGGCAATCAGAGTAGTTCCAAAACTGGAATGGATCACCCTGAAAAGTACAGATTCCAATCCAGAGCCTGGAATAGCTTCCATAAGTTATATTCCAGAGAAATTCTAGCAATGAGTGGAAACCTAGTCTCTCTGCTCTCTAAAATTCTTTTCAACTCTATAAACCTGTGATTCTGTCGGTTTCAAATTTGTATATATTACTAAGTGAAATATATTTTAATGTACCTGCCAACCAACCAGAGCTGGTTTATATTTTATTTTCTTTTTCAGATTAATTGAGTTGTATCTATCCTTGTTTTGACCCGACTGGAAAGACAAATGTGACTATTAACAGTCACCAAAACAGGTAACTTCAAATATTTCATGCATAATCATGTAGAGGAAGGAGGACACTAATGGCTAAGTTGCTTCAGAAGGCAGAATGAGGGCCATTGGGAAGGAGTTATAAAGAAGCTCTGAGCTCAACACAGGCAATGTTTTAATGAGAATGCCTTAACATCTGAGTAGGCTTAGTTCTTATTCAATGGGTTCAACCGGAAGTTTAGACAATATGACCTAAGGTTTTCTCAGAAGATTAACAACAAAAATTCACAATCCTGACATGTTATAATTCTTTTAGAGTTCACGAATGAGACATTAAATCTAACTTTCATGACCAAACAAAATCCTTCTTCAGTACTGACCTTTTCATGGGAAAAACAGAGATTCTGATGAAATTGAGGACCATGCTGCCATTTTTTTTTCCTTTTTACTTGAGCTGTAGATAACATTGCCAATTAATTCTCCTTGGGTAGTGGGGTTCGGGGTCATTTTTTTAAGGTTTTTTTTTTTTCTATAATTTATTTTATTTTCTTGTTGAGAACGTACACAGCAAAACATACACTAATTCAACACTTTTTGCATGTCTAATTCAGTGATACTGAATATATTCTTCTACTTGTGAAACCATTTTCACCCTCCTTTTCTGAGTTTTTCCTTCCACATTAACATAAACTCTCTACCCCCTAAGGTTTCTATCTAATATTTCAAGTTGTTGTTGTCAATTTGATCCCATATAGGTAGATCTTAAAAGAGCATGATGATCAAGACAGATATTTCTTACTAGTCAAGCTAAACTATTGAATGGTTTTAAAAAAAACTTCAGGGAGTATTTTTGGTTTAAGGTTTAAAGATGATCTCAGGGTAATAGTTTTGGAGGTTCATCAAGCCTCCATAGCTCCAGAAAGTCTGGATTACATAAGAATTTGAAATTCTGTTCTGCATTTCCCCCCCTTTAATCAGGATTCTTCTGCAGAATCTTTGATCAAAGTGTTCAGTAATGGTACCTGGTCACCATCCAGTTCTGGTCTCATGGCAAAGGAGGCAGTTGTTCATGGAGGCAGTTAGCCACATGTTCCATATCTTCCTCCTACTCCTGACTCTCCTTCTTCCTCTGTTGCTCCAAGTGAATACAGACCAATTATCGTGTCTTGGATCACCACTTGCAAACTTGTTTTTTTTTAAGCATCAGATTGGAGTATCACTTCACATAACTCAAGTCACGGCATACCTGTCTGATGGGTTTGATTTTTATTTGTTATGCACATGTTAGTGAAATACAACATTTCATCTCTTCTGGCAACACTCCTTGACTTTTTGGAGGACTAAGCCTTTAGGATCCCTGGCGGTGCAGTGGTTAAAGTGATTGACTGCTAACCGAAAGGTTGGCGAATCGAAATCACCTGCGGCTCTGCAGGAGAAAGACGTGGCAGTCTGCCTCTGTAGAGGTTCACAGAGAGGCTGTAAAGCCATGGAAACCCTATGGGGTTGCTATGAGTCAGAACTGACTCAATGGCAGCAAGTTTTAAGCCTTTAGAAAAATTAGAGGATGCTACAGACTGACTGGTGGCATAGCGTTTAAGAGTTCAGCTGCTAACCAAAAGGTCAGCAGTTTAAACTCACCAGGTGCTCCATTGGAAACATGATGGGGCAGTTCTACTCGGTCCTATACGGTCCCTATGGATCAGGATCAACTCAATGGTGATGGCTAATGGTAACTGACTGACTGAAAAACACATTCAAATTATAAACTATTCCTGGTAACTAAAAAGCCTGAGAACAAAGCTTGCCGAAGCTTCTGCCACAAAACGTTTGTCCTGCTCTCACAATGGGAGCATTTTTCGAAGTTTCTTTCTGCTATGTATAAACCGATGACTTTGTTTATCAGAGTCGTATGAAGGCCTAATTATAAGCATTCATGTCAAGACTGTGGGGAACCACAACGGAAAGATCACAGTGCAAATGAGTCAGAGAGCTTCCTTTTAAAAATATTTGTGGATGCCTGGAAGTTTTTACTGTTTTTATTCTACCTTTCCCATAACAGTTTTCACTCAGGGTTATTAGAGTTCTCTTATTATATCCTATGGTGTGGGGCTGCCTGTGAGGAAGAGATGGAGTTTGTTAGTAGGCAGATGCCACATTTAACAGGCCGAATTTCACATGAGAAATGTATGACTCTATAAACACATCTCTCACCTTGCCTTTTCTTGGTGCCAGTGTTTACACAAAGAACAGACAACAACCTCAAATGAAAAGCAAACACCTTTTCACCTACAGCAGCCTCCAACAACCTATGATTCAGTCCGAAAGCTGGTCAGGGGATCTGACCTTGAAAGTCAGTTCCCTGCTGTGGCATCAAACTGATGAAGATAAAAAAAAGAATTCCTCCCTGTTGGATTTTTTCAGTCAGGGAAGAAAAAATAGTCACTACTCAAAAATCTGCTCTGTCCAAAGAGAAATCTAAATGTAGTTATTTCACTCTGTTGAGATTCACATTTTGTTTTATCCCAAGTGGGATGAAGTTAAGGGACAGCTCCTACTGCCTCAGCATTGTAAAAAAAACCCCGATATTCACTCTTTAAAGAGAACTTAACAGAAAACTGTAGCCAAACTCTTTCCCCTAGGGCTTATTAAGAGGTGTCCAGACCATTTCTATCGCCATTCACCCATCCTTCCAACCTCTTGGTCTAGACAGAGCACTGGGAAGTGGAGCCGCAAGGAAGCCTCGGAGTCATGGTGGTGCAATGTCTGTGCTGCGAGGGGGTACCAGAGGGAGGGAGAGATGGGTGTGATTATTCATCCACACAACTACTGAGGGAGACCCCAGGAAAATCATTCAGAAATACTGGTCATTTTTGTTGCAAGGAGAATTTGACATGTCACTTCCGGCTGGGCCATCAGTTTAGGCAGTTGGCTTGCTTCTCTCTTCCTGAGCCTAGCTTGGTAGGGACATGGAGGAAAGGTGGAGTTTGGAGGTATTGCAGCAGTGGGAGGTTGTACCTCCTGCCGTAGGGTGGCAAGATTGGGTGATGCTCCTGCGTGGAAAGTGCATACCACAGGGAGAACCTAGGGCTGAGCCATCTCACTGGGGCTCAAAAGGGCTGCCTGCCAGGGTCACAGGAGCCCAGCGGGGGTCAAGTGCTGGTAATGGAGTTGAGGGGGATTGGAAGAACAGCGCTAAGTCTCTGAATCAGAGAACTGTACGGTGTAGAGGCACTGCAGGCCCTCTAGAGAACCCCCCCGCACCCTTCAGGAGAGCCAGTGCATCAGTGTCTGTTAAACAGGATCAGCCAGTGGGAAAGGTCTATGACCAGGCTCCAAGCTAAGGAATGAAGATGTCTAACTCTCCTGGTCATCCCTCTTGCCACCTGTAACCAATGAATGGGGAGCATAATGAGTCCGTGTCCCTCCTTCTATTCCAGTGATGGAGTTGAAGGATGAGTGAAAGATGGGTAATGCCAGATCCTTTGAGCCATGTGTCAGGCCTTTGTTGAAAAGGGGAGAGCTTTAAACGGAACATTGTTGTTGTTAACTGCCCTTGAGTTGGCCCACAGCTCAAGAAGACCCCATGAGTAGAGTAGAATTGTTCCATAGGGTTTTCTTGGCCATAATCTTTACAGAAGCAGATCACTAGGCCTTTTCTTCTTCAGAGCCTCTGGGTGGATTCAAACCACGAATGTTTAGGTTAGCATTCGACTGCAAACTGCTTGAGCCACTCAGGCTTGTAAATGGAAAATAAGATTTTTAAACTGAATTGGGCCTACTTTTTAATAATTCGAAGTTTCAGGAAACTGATGATTTCTACTAGGGATGTTATTAAGAGACAGGAAAAGGATATTTGATTCAAGGCAGCTGGGGAAAGAGATTGAAAGAAGTAAAAACCATTTCATGTTTAGATTCTAATGAGTTGAGACTCCTTAGTAAAATTGTTACATGAATATAGAATCTAGCCTCTAGAATTGGTTCTCAGTCTTCACTGTTTAAAGACCCCTGGAAATTCTGAACCAGTCAGCCTAGAAGAGAATGAAAGAACTCTGAATTTTTCATAAATATCCAAAGCGACTATGATTGTAGTGAGCAAACCACAATTCAAGAAACACTGACTTAAAAGGACAGTGAGAGGTAATACATGCTGGGAGACACCTAAAAACTCCTAAACTGGTATGGTTTTAACACCATCATTTTAACATTTAAAAAAAAAAGCAAAAACAAATCAAACCCGTTGTCATCGAGTGGATTCCAACTCATAGCAAACCTATAGGATAGAGTAGAGCTGACCCCATAGGGTTTCAAAAGAGAGGTTCATGGATTTGAACCGTTCACCTTTTGGTTAGCAGCCAAACTCTTAACCACTGCCCCACCCACGTTCCTTTTAAATTTTAGAGAAAAAATATTAGGAATATACAATTCAGGGAGTACATATTTTCAAAGTATGCCAAAAAAGGATTTCTTGTCAGTTTTAGATTGAAACATAGATTGCAGAGCTTGAGAATTTTAGATCATCTGATAGCTATGACCTAAATATAGCTATTTAAAAATCAAAAGTTTCTGTCAATGCAATAGCATTCTTTTGATAGAATTTCTATTTAATTTGAAATTTTACATGAAAACTAAGAGATAAAATGTTAATGTAGATGCAAAACAAGTGAATAAATATTCCTTCAAGACTTTGCTCAGAAGCTGCCTTCTCAATAAGTAGCATTAGTTGCTCTGTATTTCTGAATGAGTGAATACTATTTTTTTCACTATGAAAATCACCACTTCCCAATTAATATAAGTTTCTGACTATTTTTAAAATAATAATATACAAAGTAAATATACTTACCTCTGTACATTTTCCTGAATGACCTCCTCCAAGCACACACATATACACACACCGATAAAAAATTTAAAAATAATTTCCTTGGACACAAGGACATTTAACTTTAGGTCTTAGTAACTGGATCCATAGAAACCAAAAAGGAAACATCTCAAGTTCATAGCAAAGGGCTTTATTCCTTTTTCTTGAAATGCTTCTTTCAGCCTTAGGTAGCCACTTGTATAACATGTGTGTTTTAGATTGGGGATAGGTGTGCTAGAGGTGGTGGTGATGCAGGGTGGTGGTAGTGATAAATTTGTTGTGTCTGAAAATATTACTTTCAAGGTTAAATCATATCAAATATTCCTCTAAAAGAATGTTACATCTATAAAGAATCGTAAACATTGTCCATTCAAACTTAACCTGTGTAAAGATCTATACTGGCGAATAGAGGCAGAGAAAATACGAAGGAAGTCTTGTATGGGGACTTGAGTTTCTGTGCTGTTTTTGCCTCCTTTAATTCTCTCACGGAAACCCGGGTAGCATAGTGGCTAAGTGCTATGGCTGCTAACCAAAGGGTCAAAAGTTCGAATCCCTGGGCACTCCTTGGAAACTCTATGGGGCAGTTCTACTCTGCCCTATAGGGTCGTTATGAGTTGGAATCGACTCGATGGCACTGGGTTTGGTTTTTTTGGTTTAATTCTCTCACACTTCTGGGGCAGTCTTTCTGAGAGTTTAAAGGTTCTATCTCTGGAGTTATACTGACTGGAGTTTGAATCTAGGATCTACCACTTATGAGCGTCCCTGGGTAGCGCAAACGGCTAAGAGCTTGACCACTGACTGAAAGGTGACGGTTTGAACCCAACCTAGGCACTTTGGAAGAAAGGCTTGATGATATGCTTCTGGAAGGTCACAGCCTTGAAAACCCTATGGAGCAGTTCTACTCTGCAAACGTGGGTTGCCATGAGTCGGAACTGACTGGATGGGAACTGGTTTTTGTTGTTGTTGTTTTCCTCTACCACTCAACCCTGGACTAATGATCTAACCTCTCTAAACCTGTTTTCTTGCCTGTGAAGTTGGATACTAACATCCCTTACTATGTGGAGTTATTGTGAAGTGGGAATGAGTTAGTGCCTACTAACTTCATAGTTTGTGCTGTTATTACTTCTATCACTACTACCACTATTATTGTTATTATTGTGAAGTAACAAAACCACTCCCAGCACCCCTCCAGCCTTTCACTGTGACTCTCCTGCTCTTGGTGTCTACATTTCTCTCTTCCCTTGAACCATCTAACCCATGATGCTAAACATTCTCTCAAGGTTGATGGATTTCGTTTTTGATTTATTAGATTTTTATTGCATTGTATTGGCCTTAAAGACTTCATTTTCTCTCCAATAAAGAATTAATTTACTCAGCATTACTAGTGCACAATAAATAAAATTTACATAAATATTTTGTTGTTTTAGATTCTAATGTGTTAGCCTTGTTAACTCCCTAAAGGTGGCCTTAACATATTTATTTTTTTTCCTCACAGATAAACAGGAAAATGAGGATCATATGTCACACTGCAATGACTAGCTGGTTTTCCTGCCAATTAAAATATCCTGGTTAAATTAATGAATAGATGTTCTGCAGCTGTGTTTGAGTGTCTCTGTGTCTGTTGGTAGCTTGCTGAGGTTGTTAGGAAAAGGGAAGGGAAAGGTTATAGAATTGCTTCTTATAACTACAACGATATCTTTTGTAGCTGTTTGAGGGGATGGACAAGGTCCTTCTTACCTGGGGCCTGAGATTCAGAAAGTCAGGGGCTTTGGTAATTCAGGGGTAAGGCTCAAAGAATGAGCACTTGAAGCCATATGATATTAGCGCTTATTAGAAGAAAGAAAAAAGATGAAGAAATGATCATAAGAAAGGAAGAAAAAAATATGTATGATTGGCTCTTCTATAATCATTTATCTAGATGAGAATGTGATCACCATTTTTCATTTTACGTCTTCATTTTGGCAGGCCTTGTTGAAATTTTCAGATTTCTTATTATCAACCTTTCAAAATATAAAATAAATCATGGAAATGAGAGGCCAATTTTGTTAGCAAAAAATTGCTACAAACTATGTGTCATAGGCAAAATGTATAATCCGGATGTTACGAGCAATTCTTAGCTTGTGCCTAGGAATTCACTGAAAGCCATTTTTAGCAGAGACCCATCTCTCCCTGTGATACATCTCTTCCTCAACTCAGCCTTACCCTCGTGCTCAGTGCACTCAGATTTGTATACTGTTTAATTATGGCCTATTTTTAGGTGCACACATAATGCCAAGCCAGTGCAGCAACCATTTTGTTTTCTCATGGGGAACAAACATTACCTGCTTTATTAAAGTGATAGGAAAAAAAAAAAAAACTCGCTGCCATCAAGTTGATTCCGACTCATAGTGACCCTATAGGACAGAGTAGAACTGCCCCATAGGTTTCCAAGGAGCAGCTGGTGGATTTGAACTGCAGACCTTTTAGTTAGCAGCTGAGGGCTTAACCACTATGGCACCTGGCCTCCATTAATGTGATGGCCTTCACTAAAGTTCTACTTCTTTTGTAAAAATGTAGTTTCCTAACTTTTTGCTAAGCTAATTAGTTAAGACTACACCTGGATATTTCATATACGTGTACTTTTCTTGTGCACGGAGATAAGCTATGACACAAACTTCGTTGTTACAGTTGAGTTTATCTTGGAATCTGAGGAAAATCCGCACAGGTTTTGGAGGATGCCTGAAAACTAGAACCCGGCTTTTTTTTTTTTTTTTGGTCCTGTTTTTCATATTTGACTCCATATTATCTCCAGAAATAATCTTTATTTGGGATAAAACTGCTACTATAATTTAGATGAATTGTCATAGTGTACATTATACATGTAAAATGCTATATTTAATTTATATGTAAATTTATGTAAAAAGGAATTAATCTTATGATTATTTTACATTAGATTTAAACGGAAACTTAGAGATCATTCAGTTCATATCCCTAGTATTTTTTTAACATGTTAAAAATTCAACCCCGAGTAAGTTAACCTCTTAACCTCAGGGCAAAGCAGGGCATAGACGTAACCAGTCTCTGATCTTATGGCCCCAGGTACCTTCTAATCCATCATTTAGTCTTTCAGTCACATTTTCTCTCCAGACACTTGAAAAGTCTATAGGTCTATTATCAGGATCATGTGAATTCTTGATTGTTTTACTTTTTATATTGGTTTAATTTTTACTCTAGTTTCAATGGATAATTTGACAGTCTGAGAAATACATTGGTGTCTATTTGTCTAGAAGGGGTTTCTAGGTGGTACAAATGGTTAAAACACCTGGCTGCTAACCAAAAAGTGGTAAGTTTGAGTCCATCTAGAGGCACCTTGGTGATCTACTTCCAAAAAAATCAGCCACTGGAAATGCTACAGAGAACAGCTCTGCTCTGACATACGTGGGGTCCTCATGAGTTGCATCAACTCCAAGGCCACTGGTTTGGTTGTGGTATCTGTCTAGAGTCTACCTATCTATTGACAGAGTTCTAGCTGAATTATCTATGATTAATTTTCTCAGTTGGTTAAGTATGATCCCTTTATGAAGATTTTAGATTTCTTTGTTTATATGCCAAAGTTCATTCTGTTAGCAAATATCTGCAAGAAGGCCTCTTGAGGCTGACTGATGGAAGAAGCCTAGCTAACCTTTCACGTAGGCAAGTCTGAAGGAAAATCTTCATAGGATGATGAGTCACAACTTCTCAATGACACCACAGTGGAGGGATATAAGAATCATTGTAGACTGTTTTCTAAAGATGTAAAACTCAACAGACTGTAACTTAAAAAGCCAACAAAATATTTAACTTCAACAGAAAAGATACTGACAATAACATAGAAACATCATTCTGCATTGTACAAAAATCACAAGACACCCCAATCTGTGATGCTGAATCAATTTCTTATTGCTGAAACACAGCAAAGTATATAAAGGAAAATCCCAAGCAAATCCATACTTCTTACAGTGATAAAGGGATTGATTTCAGAGGCTAGACTCTAAAGCTGGAGAATTTTTCTACTCAGCAAGTGCAATTTTATGATAGAAATATATAAAACAAGTAAAGAAAAAGTCTTTTTGTGATTATAAACAAAATGGGAGCTGTAAAAGTAAGCTTTTCTCACAAATTGAGATATCATACGTCTGGGACATCCCCTGAAGATTGAAAGTAAATTGAGTGCAAATAAAAAATATTACTTTATATGAGTAGCTCACAGGGATGACAGGTTGAAAATCTAAGTGGATTCAAGAAGATCTGAGAAAAATCCATGAATAGAATTGCAACCTCTTATTGGGGAAATTAATATGATTGGGGGGACATGTTCATAACCATTTGAGATTAGAAGTAAGTCACACCCTTTTTCTTAAGTCTTGTTATCATACATCAAGAATCTTACTGGTGCACACATAACTGAAAAACTGTGAAATGTGATGTTAAGAAACAAGGTCACAAACTTTACCAGATGGCAGAACTGGGTAAGACAATATGGAAGACTCATTAACACAGTCATCATCTCAGACCATCCCTTTTGTCTATATCACACTTTTTGTAAAAGGTTAAAACATTCCTACCCTTATGTCTTTATAGCCCACACCCTTCCATCTACCCCGATCAAGAAAAAATGGTCAATTTTCTCTGCCTTAATAATAGTGACACACATCACTATTATTATCATTAATGGTAGAACTCAGGGGGACTGTAGACATCATCTACCCCAAGCCTTCCATTTTACAGAGAACACCTTGAAATCCTGAGAGGTTTAATGGTCTTTTAGTGGTAGAACCTGGGTATGAATTCAAGCCGGGAGTGTTTTCCACAACACTCCAATAACATAGAGTGTACCCCTTAAAATTAAGGATCTTGTAAAGCACTTAGAACTTTGATAAGAGGCACCGTATTTCCCCGACCTGATAAACAATGTATCTGTTTTGAGATATCTATTTGATACATAAACATTATCCTTCTCAGTGCCTGTTATTTAAACAAGATGATCATTGAATTGTATTTTTTTGATTCTAAAAAATCTCTTTTCATTCTAAAACTTCACAGCTAAATTGACTCTCTAAAGCCAGAAATTTTTTTCTTTAGCAGGTATTACACTTGCCTGGAATTCTAATTTTCACAATTAAATCTATACATTTTCAACCACTGGCAGTGGTTAGGATGTGATTTCTTCTAGTCAGCTTTCGTGGGCTCTTCTGCTGTAAAGTTTGCATGTAGGAGGCTGCCAGTGACAGTGTTAATTGTACAAGTTATTAAAAGTTTGGAGCTTTCATTTTTCTTTATACCATTTACCATTTTCTGACATTATCTCTTTATTTCTTATCTATCTCCTCCAAGAGAATTTAAGTTTCTTAAGGGCATAACTTTGCTTTTTTTTTTTTTTTTTTACTTCATTATTACCCTGAACCAGGCTGACTGCATAGAAAGTGCTCCACAAATTTTTATCAATAGCAGAAATGAAAGACTGGAAATACTATACCTGCTTATGCTGCATTGTACTATATTTCAAAATGAAATATTCAATATTTCTTTTGGGACATCAGGATTTTGGGACAGTCACTGTAAGTTACCCATAATGAGAAACTTAAATTCCTAAACTATTCTTTAAAAATTTTTCCAAAGAAATTTTTTATGAAGCAAACTCCATAAAAAACATGAGTGATGAGAGATATTTAATTTAAATTGAGACAAGCAGGGTAATTTTATCTTTTATATCAGCTGCAATGTCATAATTATTTTATTTGAAAGGACATTTACAGATGATCTAATTCTTCCTTATAATTTAAGCAAGATTGTGCTTAATGCACTTGGGACTAATGAGAATCTACTCTATTTCAAAGTTTACTTGAGAAGGTAAAATTTTCTTTTGTCAGTAACATACATAACGCATTTCGAGCCTTGTCCCTATGAAATTTTCTTATTGCCAGTACTTAGAGTATTTATAATCTTTAAAATTGAAAAGTGTATCTATCTCAGATTCAGATAGGCTGTCTTTTTGTTTTTCCTGCCTTTCCCTCATTTTACAGCCTCTTCGGCAGTTTTGACAGATAAGCCAAACTGATCAGCTCAGGTTGTGAATCATGAAGTTTGTCACAGATTTCCTATCACTAAATGATGAGATGGATGTGATATCAGAGAGACTTAAAAGGATGAGCTAAATTGAGAAAATGTGATTTCTCAGCAAACCACAGCAGGATAGAGGAAGGAATCAGTAAAATCGAAGTTTCAGCCATGGCTATAATAAGAACAACAACAAAAAAAAACCAAGGAAAACAAGGTTTTCACTAGCTCCTTTAAATTTTTCTACCTTACTAATTAATGCTTGCTGCAGATACAAATCATTTTTTTTTGTATGATAAAAAGACAGAGAAGGGGTATGCTCTATTGTTTAATTTCCTATTTTTTGATCTAATATCTAATTTTAAATAGATTGATTTTTTTTGTCATTTTAACATTTTTCGAGGTACCATTTGGTGACATTAAGTTTATCATGTTGTGCAGCCATTCGCTGTTTCCAAATTTTCTGTCAAATGTGATTTTTAAAAATGCTTAGTTACTTTATGTATGATATACTAATTCTGTAAAGTGATTTGTACTTGTCTTTTAAAAAGCATATAAATTAAGAAAATTATGTCAGTGATACATGTTGAAAAGGTTTGAAAGTCAAAGAAACAAACAAAAACAGTCATACTTGGGATGTAAAGCCATTAAAATCCGGGATACTAACACTGAAGTTTGCATTTCCTAGGCTCCACCGAGGAGCAGGTCCACTTCAGCTTATAACATATTTATTTCAATTTGGTGATTAGGGATTGGAGCTACAATAGTCAGACCCTGTGTTAAACATTCTTGTGTCCCAAACTCTAACAACTATTCTTCACTAAGCAACAAAATGCCATGGCAGTAACACATTTTTATGATATTTTCTATAGTAATATAATTTACCCAGGACCCACGGTAATATCATCCACTCGACGATGGTTGGTGGTGGCCCTTGCCTGTTCAAGTCCGACCTGTCAATGTGCTGAGAGGCAAGCAGAAGCAGGAACAAAAATGTCAAATAGGAAGCTGTGTGGCAGATGAACTTGATAAACGGCTTTCTGATGAACAGTCCAAGTGGGCTTTTAGGAGCTATCAGGTAGCACACAGAGAAGACAGGAAAAAGAAGTCCTATTATGAAACACGTCACCATCTTCACTGCCCAGTGTCTTCTCCTCCAGCCTGGAAACTCATCGTACCAGCGAGATGCAAGCAGCTGCTGACAGTTGGGCTGGGCAACGAACTAAACAGAAAGAAAAGCAAAAGTCAATGTTACATTTCATGGCTTCAATTCAATAACAACGACACAGGTTTTAAGTGCTAATCTTTAAAGATAGAAGCTCTGCTTTAATAATTGTACATTTAAACAATCATGAAGTGTTTTAAGTCATTTGTGAATAAAGTCTATTTATTGAGCATTTACTATACCAAGGCACAGTGCTAAGGGTTTAGCGAGAAGCAACAAAAGTAAAAAAAAAATGCTATGCTTCCATCTGAGGAAGAGGAATAGAGCTGTGGAATATAAATATGCATAGGATATGCATAAGTGAAAAAATCAGTTTAATGATGAACGTATTTGGCAATGGTTAATGGAGATGGTTGAAAAACATAACAAATATATTTAATGTTACTGAACCTTACATGTGAAGATTGTTGAAATGACAGATGTTTTGTTACCTATATATTTACCACAAAAAAACAGTTTAAAAAGACGTACCAAAAAAAAAAACAAAAACCAAACCTGCTGCCATTGAGTCAATTCCAACCCAGAGTAGAACTGCCCCATAGGGTTTCCAAGGAGGGCCTGGTGGATTTGAACTACCGTCCTTTTGGTTAACAGCCGTAGCTCTTAACCACTACGCCACCAGGGTTTCAAAAAGAAAAAAAGATATACTCATATACATAAATATATAAAATTGTATGTTTTCTATATTTTAATATATATATTGCTGTTAGGTGCTGTCCTTTCAGTTGCAACTCATAGTGACACTGTGTACAACAGAAAAAAAAAACACCATCTGGTCCTTTGCCATCCTCACAATCCTTGTTAGGCTTGAGCCCATTGTTGCAGCCACTGACTTGTCAATCCATCTTGTTGAGGTTCTTCGTCTTTTTGCTGACCCTCTACTTTACCAAGCATGATGTCCTTCTCCAGGGACTGGACCCTCTTGATAACATGCTTCTTTGCTTCCAAGGAGCATTCTGGCTGTACTTCTCCCAAGATAGACCTGTTCGTTCTTTTGGCAGTCCATGGTATATTCAATAATCTTTGCCAACACCATAACACAAAGGCATCAATTCTTCTTTGGTTTTCCTTATTCATTGTCCAGTTTTTGCATGGATATGAGGCTATTGAAAACACTATGGCTTGGGTCAGTCTCACCATAGTCCTTAAGGTGACTTTTTTGATTTTTTTTTTAACACATTAAAGAGATCTTTTGCAGAAGATTTATAGAATGCAATGCATTGTTTGATTTCTTGACTGCTGCCTCCATGGGTGTTGACTGTGGGTCCATGTAAAATGACATCCTTGATAACTTTAAACTTTTCTCCGTTTATCATGATGTTGCTTACTGGTCCAGTTGTAAGGTATTTTGTTTCGTTTATGTTGAGGTGTAATCCATCCTGAAGGCTGTGGTCTTTGATCTTCATCGGTAAGTGCTTTGAGTCCTCTTCACTTTCAGCAAGCAAGGTTGTGTCATCTGCAGAACACAAATTGTTAATGAGTCTTTCTCCTATCCTGATGCCCCATAGTCTTCGTATAGTCCAGCTTCTCAGATTATTTGCTCAGCATACAGACGGAATAAGTATGGTGAGAGGATACAATATTGATGCACTGCTTTCCTTCCTTTAAACCATGCGGTATCCCCTTGTTCTGTTTGAATGGCTGCCTCTTGTTCTATGTACAGGTTCCTCATAGCACAATCAAGTGTTATGGAATTCTCGTTCTTTACAATGTTATCCATAATTTGTTATGATCCACACAGTCAAATGCCTTTGCATAGTCAATGAAACACAGGTAAACATCTTTCTGGTATTCTCTGCTTTCAGCCAGGATCCATCTGACATCAGCAATAATATTCCTGGTTCCATGTTCTCTTCTGAATCAGGCTTGAATTTCTGGCAGTTCCCTGCTGATATACTGCTACAGCTGCTTTTGAATGATCTTCAGCAAAATTTACTTGTGTGTGATATTAATGACACTTTTCAATAATTTCTGTATTCTGTTGGATCACGTTTCTTTGGAATGGGCAAAAATATGGATCTCTTCTGGTAGATTGGCCAGGTAGCTATCTTCCAAATTTCCTGGCACAGAGGAATGAGCACCTCCAGTGCTGCATCCATTTGTTGAAACATCTCAGTTGGTATACCATCAATTCCTGGAGCCCTGCTTTTTGTCAATTCCTTCAGTGCAGCTTAGACTTCTTCCTTCAATACTATCGGTTCTTGATCTTTTGATACCTCCTGAAGTGGTTGAAGGTTGAACAATTTTTTTTTTGGTGCAGTGACTCTGACTATTCCACTTCCATTTTCTTTTGATGCTTTCTGCATCATTCAATACTTTCCTCATAGAATCTTTTAATACTGCAACTCGGCTTTGGAATTTTGTCTCCAGTTCGTTCAGCTTGAGAAATGCCAAGTGTGTTTTTCTCTTTTGGTTTTCTAACTTCACATCTTTGCACATTTCATTATAATGCTTTACTTTGTCTTCTTGAGCTGACCTTTTGTCAAACAGTATTTCGAATACCAGCAGGGTGACTCTTGGTGGACAGGTTTCAGTGGAGCTTCCAGAGTAAGACAGAACAGGAAGAATGGCCTGGTGATCTACCTCTGAAAATTATTCAGTGAAAACCCTGTGGATCACAATGAGAATGAATACTGTTTGTGTTTATGAGATAAAAGGACACAGTTACTCTTTTGTTCCCTTCCCTATCCCTCTTCATATAATATCAAGACCAACTGTTTCTGAGAAAATTAAATCAAACAAAACCCTGAGAATTAGGAGATCAATTTTTACCTTTTTTCAAGAATCAAAAGTTGATATCACAGAACTGAGCCCTTCCTCTACCATGTCAAGTTATGTAGCTAAATAATTTAAATGAAGGGTTATATTTGTTTCAAATGTGTTAAATCCTATAAACAGTCAATTTTTTAATTTTAGTCTTAAGTCAAGAATAAGATCATTTCTTTTTATGATCTTTAATCTCTTTTCTTTCCACCAAACTCCTTTTTGCCTTCCTGACAACGGCTTCTCAGACTATCTTGGCTAACAAATTTCCTGGGCTCAAAAAAATATGCAGTTGTTAATTATCTGTTCACTTTAGGTTGGAATGAAATTAGCTATTCTGCAAGGGAGAGTAAAAAGTCCCATGTTTTGGAGACAGCAGAGCCCACACAGTAACTCAGCCACCAGCTAGTGCTGTCTGCTCCACCTTGTATGGCAACAGAGCGGGGAGATAACCATAAATGACACTTCAGAGCCAGGAGAGCAAGCAGTTCTCTATCATCTGCCACACTTTCATAAAGCATGGAAGCAACATTAGGATTAAGTGTCTGTCTAAAGGAGGTCATTCTTTGGCATCATTTTCACTCTTTGTCCCCCACTTGCTCACCTAATCCTCACTGATGCTCGCTGATTAAATGTTTGCCATGCTTCTCCCATGCCGGACCTGCTTGCCAGCCCCTCTGCCATTATTCTAATCTAGGTCCTTGATTTCTCAAAAGAGTTCTTGAACGAATGGCTTCCTTCTTTGCTTTTTTCTTTTAAATCAGTTATGATCCTAAAATGAGGAATATATCATTTCCTCACCCACATCATCATTTTCAGGATTTCCACTTGCCATGTTGCTTGCTCACATCCTCGTCGCTAATAAGCTTCCCAAGTAAATGCACATTCTAATCTGTAAGAGGGGCAGTGGTGTGGTTCAGTGGTAGAATTCTCCCCTTCCATGAAGGACATGCAGGTTTGATTCCCAGCCAATGCACCCAACATAAGGATCATGCATGACTAGGGGGCATTTCATTCTGTTGTGCACGGGGTCACCAAGAGTTGGGGCCCTACTGAACTGAACAGATCTAACAGCAATAATTTCAGGCCTAAGTTAAGCAAATGAATCTATTTTCTGTTCAAGTCTATTAGAACTCAGAAGTTCTCCTCTCAAATTATGTACCATACTGCTGAGATGGTGGGTCTTGTAAAATGCAAATTTAGTTGTGTCTTTTTCTCATTTTAAATCTACAGTGTTATTTCATAGTGTCCAGGAAAAAAACCCAAGGTTTCTCCATGGACTGCAGGGCCCTTAGCTCCTTTACTGCTACCCTCTTTCTTCCCAGCTTTGTACATTTATACCTCAGGTGTACAAACCACTCAGAGTGCTCACCATACCAGGGTTTTTCCCGTAGTTCCTTTAGTGGTAGGTTTGCATATGCTGGTACTTTTGCTAGAATTAGCCATCTCCCATTTTCTCATGATGAATTCTTATCAGCCCTCCAAAAATCCGAAGCCATTTAGTCGATTCTAACTCATATCAGCCCTATAGGACAGAGCAGAACTGCTCCATAGAACTTCCAAAGAGCACCTAGTGGGTTCAAACTGCCTACCTTTTGGTTAGCAGCCACAGCTCTTAATCACTACACCACCAGGGTTTCTGAGGTAGCTTCTGATCCCCCTGAGTAATCCTAGAGTCAATTGTTACTTTTCTCAGTATTGCTTTTGTACCCTAAACATAGTTTTACAATTGCACTTATCTCCCTTATCTTCTGCATTTTAATTATGGATTACAATGAGCTATTTGAGAAGAATGTGTCATTAGCCATCAGTCTGTCATTAGCACCAGTGCCTGGCACTAAGATATCAATAAATGTTTATTCAATTGAATTAACAGCTGAACATAACTCAAGGTTTGCCAATCCATTTAGTCAGCACTAACTGCTCATGTTAAGCTCCTCTGAGAAGCCCGGCTGTAGACACCAAATACAACAATAAGAAGGATCCTTTATATTCTTATGTTTATTTCCAGAAATTACAAAATCAGCTGCCTCTCCCTCTCATGGTAATATGAAGTAGTCCAAGCAACTCCCACAGAGCTCCACTGTGTTGCTTCAGTGAAGAGTGACAGGATGCTTCAGATCAGGCTAGGTGTCCACGCTTAGAAGATACTGAAAATCAAGCTTTTCTCAGAAAATTCATGCTGAGTGTTTCAAGTAGCTACTAAGGACGTGCATTTAAGACAGAAAGCACTGGTCACAAGAACTGATGAAAGGGGGCGAAACCTCTAAGTGGCAACCATGGTGCTCCAATCCTTGTTAACTCTCTTGATATTGTTTTAAAAGAAGAAAATGATATTTTTCCCCCGGCATTTTTATACAGAGATATGCATGTCTAATAAAAATATAATTTGAGAAGAAAACAAACCAATATCAAGAAACTTATTTCCTTAAATGTAAAACTAGCAAAAATGCTCAAAACGTTGGGAAGAAAATACCAATGTTGGACTCTTATGCAAGAAAACTTTGATGTTAAGAAAAAAATATGTGTATCTACTACAAATCTTTTTTATTATCCTTAGTCTCCACAGACAAAGGATGGGATTGTTCACTAATGTAAAATTGGAGTAGATTCAAATTTAGGTACTCTTATCTTATTATTAACATGTTTCAGAGCTATACACACTCAATGAGATGGATTGACACAATAGCCGCAACAATGAACTCAAACACACCAAGGATCATGAAGATGATGCAGGACTGGGCAACATTTCATTCTGTTATAGATAAGATAGCCATGCATCAGAGCTGACTAGAGGGCAACTAACAATAACAACAGAGATACGTTAAAACATGTATACTTTCACTTGGAATTCTAATTAATCCACATCATTCTGCCTTAAAAAGTAAACTTATCTCCAAACTCCATTGCACCAAGTTAAAACCTTCTAATACAATCTTCTTGTAAATTAGGAATTGTCTCTGAAAGGCTCCCAACAGTTATCTTTAAAAATCACAGGATGTGGGAGATGGAGCCAATATGGCGGAATAGACAGACGCTTTCATCGAGCCCTCTTTACAACAAAGACTGAAAAAACAAGTGAAACGAGTATATTTGTGACAAGCTGGGAGCCCTGAACAATAAGGCAAGCTTAGACAATGAATTGAGGGGTGCGGGGAGGAAGAGGCCGTTCAGGAGCAGAAAGGAGTTACCGGACCCTGGGGGTGGTGGCAGCGGCAGGCTAGTACTAGCATTCCGCCGCAGTTTCCTCAGGGAGAAGCAGCCGGCCACATGCCCCACCCACACCTCCGGAACCTGAGGAGAACAGCACTCTCAGCAAAAGCTAAGTACTTGCATATGTTTTATCGTGCCCCCCCCAAGCCAGCTTCAGTGGCAGAATCCCTGGGCCTGAGATAGACCCTGGTGAGCACCTAGAGCCATCCTCCCAGTCTTGTGGAAGGAAAAAGTTTGCAACTGGGGGGAAAAGATAATTTCCCAGCTCCATTAACTGGGGGAGCTCAGGACAGAAGCAGCTCCTGTCCAGGCATAAACCGTCTGTGGACCTTGAGCACTTTTCCCTTCTGCATGGACTTGTGTGGGCCTACTTCAGAAGAACAGGACCTTGTTGGCAAACTCCAACCATTTCAGCTGTGCAGTGGAGAGGTAGGTGTTTGACATTTGACATTGCTTTGCCTATTAAACAAAGTCCTCACCTACCCACATCAGGGACCTAAGGACTGGTAGCATCACTCAGATCACCCAGCCATCTGCGACAGGGGTCCAAAGATAACTGGTACCTCCCAGTCCTTACAACCAGAAATTTTGGGTGCCCATGGTACCTCTGCAGAACTCGACCACCAGCACGCTTTAGGGAAGAGAGACATGTTTTCCTCAGAGACATTTGGGGGTTGGGTCTTAGCCCCCTGCCTTGTTCAGAGCATAACCCCCTGTTGCAATCAGATACCAGTATATATGCCAATCACCCCTGCCCCTCTAAGACTGTGGGACAGAGCCTGTACCACACACTTGATATCAGCTATCTAGAAATCTGAGCTGAATTCATACAAGAAAACTGAATGGACTCCTACACTGATATACCTGCTAACAGCTCTAGTCAGCTGGGGACAGGACATCAGAGCTCCAAAGGCAAAAACAATCAAGCTAGCTCACTCAAGCAACCTACAGGGGTATATCAAAACAAAACAAAGCAGGCAGCTACGACACAGTAAGCAAGCATAAACTAATACAATAACTTATAGATGGCTCGGAGACAACAGTCAATATCAAGTCACATAAAGAAACAGGCCATGATCACCTCATCAGGCTCACAAAACAAAGAATACAGGGATCTTCTAGATGAAAGTGCATTCCTGGAATTACCAGACGCAGAATGCAAAAGTTTAATATATAGGACCGTTCAAGATATCAGGAAGGAAACGAGGCAATATGCAGAACAAGCCAAGGAACACACAGATAAAGCAACTGAAGAAATTAGAAAGATTATTCAGGAACATAATGAAAATTTAATAAGCTGGAAAAATCCATAGACAGACAGCAATGAGAAATTCAGAAGATTAACAATAAAATTACAGAATTAGATAACTCAATAGAAAGTCAGAGGAGCAGAATTGAGCAAGTAGAAGCTAGAATTTCTGAACTCGAAGATAAATCACTTGGCACTAATGTATTTGAAGAAAAATCAGATAAAAGAATTAAAAAAAATGAAGAACCTTAAGAATCACATGGAACTCTATCAAGAGAAATAACCTACGAGTGATTGGAGTACCAGAACAGGGAGGGATAACAGAAAATACAGAGAAAATTGTTGAGCATTTGTTGGCAGAAAACTTCCCTGATATTCTGAAAGATGAGAAGACATCTATCCAAGATGCTCATCGAACTCCACATAAGATAGGTCTTAAAAGAAAGTCACCAAGACATATTATAATCAAGCTTTCCAAAACCAAAGATAAAGAGACAATTATAAGAGCAGCAAGGGATAAAAGAAAAGTCACCTACAAAGGAGAGCCAATAAGAATAAGCTCGGACTACTCGGCAGAAACCATGCAGGCAAGAAGGCAATGGCATGATATATTTAAAACATTGAAGGAAAAAAATTGCCTGCCAAGAATCATATATCCATCAAAACTGTCTCTTAAATATGAAGGTGAAATTAAGACATTTCCAGATAAACACAAGTTGAGGGAATTTGTAAAAACCAAACCAAAACTACAAGATATACTAAAGGGAGTTCTTTGGTTAGAAGATCAATAATATCAGGTATCAACCCAAGACTAGAACACTGGGCAGAGCAGCCAGAACTCAACCCACACACGAAACCAAAAAAAAAAAAAAAAAAAAAGCAAGATTAAAAAAAAAAAAAAGCCCAACAGAGGGTAACGTGGTGTTATTATATAAAAGAAGACAACATTAAAATAATAAAGAAGGACTAAGAAGTGTAATCATACACCTTCCATATGGAGACGAATATACAGCGATGCAAAGAAACAAAAGTTAGTTTTAAATTTAGGCAAATAGAGGTAAATAATAAGGTAACCACAAAGGAGACAAACTATCCTATTCATCAAAATAAAATACAAGGGAAAAATACAGACTCAGCAGAAAAAAAATAAACAACAGCAAATATGAGGAAAGGGCAATATATAAAGAAAATCTACTCAGCCCATAAAATCAAGTGGGAAAAAGAAACTGTCAAAACATAAAAAAATGGCATTAAAATGATAGTACTAAATTCATACCTATCCATAATTACCCCGAATGTAAATGGACTAAATGCACCAATAAAGAGACAGAGAGTGGCAGAATGGATTAAAAAACAGGATCCATCTATATGCTGCCTACAAGAGACACACCTTAGACTTAGAGACACAAACTAAAACTCAAAGGATGGAAAAAATATATCAAGCAAACAACAATGAAAAAAAGAGCAGGAGTGGCAATATTAATTTCTGACAAAACAGACTTTAAAGATAAATCCATCAGAAAGGATAAGGAAGGATACTATATAATGATTAAAGCGACAATACACGAAGAATATACAGCCGTATTAAATATTTATGCACCCAATGACAGGGCTGCAAGATACATAAAACAAACTCTATCAGCATTGAAAAGTGAGATAGACAGCTCCACAATAATAATGCAAGAGTTCAACACACCACTTTCAGAGAAGGACAGGACATCCAGAAAGAAGCTCAATAAAGACACAGAAGATCTAAATGCCACAATCAACCAACTTGACCTCGTAGACATATACAGAACACTCCACCCAAAAGCAACCAAGTATACTTTCTTTTCTAGTGCACATGGAACATTCTCTAGAATAGACCACATATTAGGTTATAAAGCAAGCCTTAGCAGAATCCAAACCATTGAAATATTACAAAGCATCTTCTCTGACCATAAGGCCATAAAAGTGGAAATCAATAACAGGAAAAGAAATCAAACACTTGGAAACTGAACAATACCCTGCTCAAAAAAGACTGGATTATAGAAGACATTAAGGATGGAACAAAGAAATTCAGAGAATCCAATGAGAATGAAAACACTTCCTATCAGAACCTTTGGGACACAGCAAAAGCGGTGCTCAGAGGCCAATTTATATCAATAAATGCACACAAACAAAAATAAGAACGGGCCCAAATCAAAGAATTATCCCTACAGTTTGAACAAACAGAAAGAGAGCAACAAAAGAAACCCACAGGCACCAGAAGACAACAAATAATAAAAATACGAGCTGAACTAAATGAAATAGAAAACAGAAAAACATATGAAAGAATTGACAAGACCAAAAGCTGTTTTTTAAAAAAATTCAACAAAATTGATAAACCACTGGCCAAACTGACAAAAGAAAAACAGGAAAGGAAGCAAATAACCCCAATAAGAAATGAGATGCGTGATATTATAACAGACCCAACTGAAATTAAAAGAATCACATCGGATTACTATGAAAAAAAATTGAAAACCTAGAAGAAATGCATGAATTCCTAGAAACACACTACCTACCTAAACTAACACAAACAGAGGTAGAACAACTAAATAGACCCATAACAAAGAAGAGTTTGAAAAGGTAATCAAAAAACTCCCAACAAAAAGAAGCACTGGTCCGGACGGCTTCACTGCAGAGTTTTACCAAACTTTCAGTGAAGAGTTAAGACCACTACTATACTAAAGGTATTTCAGAGCATAGAAAAGGATGGAATACTACCAAACTCTTTCTATGAAGCCACCATATCCCTGATACCAAAACCAGGTAAAGACACCACAAGATAAGAAAATTATAGACCTATATCCCTCATGAATGTAGATGCAAAAATCCTCAACAAAATTCTAGCCAATAGAATTCAACAATATACCAAAAAAAATAATTCACCATGACCAAGTGGGATTCATACCAGGTATGCAGGGATGTTTCAACACTAGAAAAGCAATTACTGTAATCCACCACATAAATAAAACAAAAGACAAGAATCACATGATTTTATCAATTGCTGCAGAAAAGGCATTTGACAAAGTTCAACACTCATTCATGATAAAAAGTCTCAGCAAAATAGGAATAGAAGGAAAATTTCTCAACATAATAAATGGCATCTATTCAAAGCCAACAGCCAACATCACCCTAAATGGAGAGAGCCTGAAAACATTCCCCTTGAGATCGGGAACCAGACAAGGATGCCCTTTATCACCACTCTTATTCAACATTGTGCTGGAAGTCCTAGCCAGAGCAATTAGGCTAGATAAAGAAGTAAAGGGAATCCAGACTAGCAAGGAAGAAGTAAAAGTATCTCTATTTGCAGATGACATGATCTTATACACAGAAAACCCTAAGGAATCCTCCAGAAAACTACTGAAACTAATAGAAGAGTTCTGCAGAGTATTGGGATACAAGATAAACATATAAAAATCAGTTGGCTTCCTCTACACCAACAAAAAGAACATTGAAGAGGAAATCACCAAATCAATGCCATTTACAGGAGCCCCCAAGAAGATAAAATACTTAGGAATAAATCTTACCAGAGATGTAAAAGACTTATACAAAGAAAACCACAGTACACTTCTGCAGGAAACCAAAAGAGACTTACATAAGTGGAAGAACTATACCTCGCTCATGGATAGAAAGACTTAACATTATAAAAATGTCTATTCTACCAAAAGCGATCTATACATTTAATGCAGTGCTGATCCAAATTCCAATGACATTCTTTAAGGAGATGGAGAAACAAATCACCAATTTCATATGGAAGGGAAAAAGGCCCCAGATAAATAAGGCATTACCGAAAAAGAACAAAGTAGGAGGCCTTACTTTACCAGATTTTAGAACCCATTATACCGCCACAGTAGTCAAAACAGCCTGGTACTGGTGCAACAGATACATGGACCAATGGAACAGAACTGAGAATCCAGACATAAATCCATCCACATATAGGCAGTTGATAATTTGACAAAGGCCCCAAATCAGTTAAATGGGGAAAAGACAGTCTTTTTAACAAATAGTGCTGGCATAACGGGATATCCATCTGCAATAAAATGAAACAAGACCCATACCTCACTCCATGCACAAAAACTAACTCAAAATGGATCCAAGATCTAAATATAAAATCTGAAACGATAAAGATCATGGAAGAAAAAAATGTGGACAACATTAGGAGCCCTAATACATGGCATAAACAGTATACAAAACATTATAAAGAATGTAGAACAAAAACTAGATAACTGGGAGCTCCTAAAAACCAAACACTTATGCTCATCTAAAGACTTCACCAAAAGAGTAAAAAGACTGCCTACAGACTGGGAAAAAGTTTTTAGCTATGACCTTTCTGATCAGCGTCTGATCTCTAAAATCTACATGATACTGCAAAAACTCAACTGCAAAAAGACAAATAACCCAATTAAAAAATGGGCAAAAGATATGAATAGACACTTCACTCAAGAAGACATTCAGGTCACTAACAGATATATGAGGAAATGTTCACGATCATTAGCCATTAGAGAAATGCAGATCAAAAGTACAATGAGATTTCATCTCACTCCAACAAGGTTGGAATCAATCCAAAAAACACAAAGGAATAAATGTTGGAGAGGCTGTGGAGAGATTGGAACACTTATGCACTGCTGGTGGGAATGTCAAATGGTACAACCACTTTGGAAATCCACTTGGTGCTTCCTTAATAAGCTAGAAATGGAACTACCATACGATCTAGGAATCCCACTCCTTGGAATATATCCTAGAGAAATAAGAGCCTTTACACGAATGGATATATGCACATCCATGTTTATTGCAGCACTGTTTACAGTAGCAAAAAAGATGGAAGCAACCAAGGTGCCCATCAATGGATGAAGGATAAATAAATTATGGTATATTCACACAGTGGAATACTACAAATAGATAAAGAACAGTGAGGAATCTGTGAAACATTTCATAACATGGAGGAACCTGATAGGTATTATGCTGAGTGAAATTACTCATTTCCAAAAGGACAAATATTGTAAGACCACTATTATAAGAACTTGAGAAATAGTTTAAACTGAGAAGAAAACATTCTTTTATGGTTACGAGAGGGGGGATGGAGGGGGGTGGAAGAGGGGTATTCACAAATTAGATAGTAGATAAGAACTACTTTAGGTGAAGGGAAAGACAGCACACAATACAGGGGGGAGGTCAGCACAATTGGACTAAACCAAAAGCAGTTTCCTGAATAAACTGAATGCTTCAATGGCCAGCGTAGCAGGGGCAGGGGTCTGGGGACAATGGTTTCAGGGGGCATCTAAGTCAACTGGCACAATAAAATCTATTAAGAAAACATTCTGCATCCCAGTTTGAAAAGTGGCATCTGGGGTCTTAAACACTAGCAAGCAGCAGTCTAAGATGCATCAACTGGTCTCTCAACCCACCTGGATCAAAGGAGAATGAAGAACACCAAGGACACAAGGTGATTACAAGCCCAAGAGACAGGGCCACATGAACCAGCAACTACATCATCCTGAGACCAGAAGAACTAGATGGTGCCCGGCAGCAACCGATGACAACCCTGACAGGGAACCCAACAGAGAACCCCTGAGGGAGCAGGAGAGCAGTGGGATGCAGACCCCAAATTCTCATAAGACCGGACTTAATGGTCTGACTGAGACTGGAAGGACCCTGGTGGTCATGGCCCCCAGACCTTCTGTTGGCCCAGGTCAGGAACCATTCCTGAAGCCAACTCTTCAGATATGGATTGGACTGGACAATGTTTTGGATAGTGATGCTGGTGAGGACTGAGCTTCTCGGATCAGGTGGACGCTTGAGAGTATGTTGGCATCTCCTGCCTGGAGGGAAGAGTAGAGGGTGTTAGAAGCTGGCAAAATGGACACAAAAAGAGAGAGTGGAGGGAGAGAGCGGGCTGTCTCATTAGGGGGAGAGTAATTGGGAGTGTGTAGCAAGGTGTATATGGGTTTTTGTGTGAGAGACTGACTTGATTTGTAAACTTTCCCTTAAAGCACAATAAAAATTATTTAAAAATAAAAAAAAATCACAGGATGTGAACACAGTGTTTAGAAGTTAGTTATGCATATATAATCTTATTACAAAGTCCAAGGCAAATACTATAATAAGACAAGTGTATAGAAAAAGTTCAATTTCTCTTAGGTTTTCAATGCCAGTACCAGTATCCAGCACTCCGCCCCCGCTCCCACGGCTGCCATGGTGTGATTCAGTCCTATGGACGTCAGTCCAATACATCTTCATCCTCCTGCCCTGGAGCCTGAATTGCAAATCTACTTTACTGTGAACCCAGCTAAGACTATCCTTCTAAAGCTGCTTACATCAGCTAGAAAGAGTCTGATTAGGGGATGAAAAGAATTTACACAAAATTACTGCTAATTGAAGTCACCTTAATCTTTCATTTGCATTTAAGAAATGATAAAAGATAGTGAATTGGAGATTTAGGTCCCAAAGCTGAAGGGTTATCCTGGGCTCTTCCAACGTCCCATCTTTGGTCTGAGTCTCTTGATCTATAGTGATTGGGGGAGTAAGAAAGGTCACCAGGTTTGATGTAGGCACACTCCCTGACCTAAAATAGGGATTGAATGTCTTGGTTCAACACAGAAAAGTCTACCATATTTGACAGTACATATAGCTATAGGGACAGTGGTGGTTCAGTGGCAGAATTCTTGTCTTTCATGCAGGAGACCCACGTTTGATTCCTGGCCAATGCAGGAGGCTTATGTGTTGCTGGGATGCTGAACAGGTTTCAGTGGAGCTTCCAGACTAAGACAGACTAGGAAGTAAGGCTTGGTCATCTACTTCTGAAAACTAGCCAATGAAAATCCTACAGAGCACAATGGTCTCATCCTGTTGTGCCTGGGGTCTTCATGAGTTCTGGGCTACTTGATGGCAGCTAACAACAACAACAACATATTTAGTTACAAAGTCGGTAATAAACATAATCACAATTACACAGAATGCCTTTTTTTTCTTTTTGAGCACAAAACTTTCAGTGAAAAGTAAATGAGAGCTATGAAGAGGTTTACAAATGCTCAGAATTTCTAGCTAAATTCTTCTAGAGTGGTAGAAACTCTATTTGATAGCAAGCAGAACCTATCATCTGCTTCATATCATCTGGGCATATTATTGCTAACTGTGTGTAAGTATTTAACCACCTCCAAACATTTATAATGCAATTTTTGGTGCATGATACATATGAGAAACAAAGTCAAAATATTTACTTATAATTCTTTCAGGATAATGTTACTTTATCCAAAACATTGTTGAAGGCTGAAGACAGTTTGAATTCTTTTCCTTGTAGTAAATTCAGTAATATTTTGATACGCATTCCAGACATTTCTGTAGGCACATTATTCCCTGATACTAAAAAAAATTAAAAAAAATCACAATAGGAAATATATTCATAACTACTCCCAGAATTTATGAAAGGTGAATATGGTTCTATAAAATATACGTAATTAAACTAAAAGTCCTAATTTCTACTAAATGATGTGTTCAATTAGCACAAAATGAAAAAGCTAAGGCCCGAAGAGTAGCAAAGAAACTTCTTTTTTCTCTGTCCATATAAATATATGGAAACCCTGGTGGCGTGGTGGTTAAGAGCTACAGCTGCTAACCAAAAGCTTGGCAGCTCGAAACCACCAGGTGCTCCTTGGAAACCCTATGGGACAGTTCTACTGTCCTATAGGGTCACTATGAGTCGGAATCGACTCAATGGCAATGGGTTTGGTTTGGGTTTTTTCTATAAGCATACAATATTCAAGCAATCTCTGCCTTCCAGACACACTAAAGGCAGGTTTTTCGCTGAGCAAAAGGCTACAGGAGGCATTGTGATATATTTTCTCGGGATTGGCACATTCTAGTTACTTATTTTAACAGTAATCTCCTGTCTTGTCAGTGTAAGCTGCAAGTGTTCTCAGAGAAGGAAATGCCCACTTTCACCTGGAGTGAAGTCCAACTCAAAATTTCCCACCCCTGGGTGGTACACAGGCAGAAAACTCTGGGCAGGGGATATGTGAGGGGTAACATTTAAGTCAGTTCTTCCAGTTCTTCACCATGTCACTGTGGTGTTGCTCTCAGAAAGGGCAGCCAAATGTTCAGTGATTGAGAATACTTGTTGAGTTGGGGATTTGGGACGTTTGCTCATTCTCTACGAGGCCATGATTCCTTCTGCTGCTTGATGTTGTCAACATCCAGATACCTGCCCAAATTGAAGGCATCATAAGTCTCTGTCAATCACATTGGAGGAATGTCAGATAAGTATGAAATATGGGTGGTTCTGTCCTTGTGAAGATTATATAATTCATAACAATGCTAATAATCAACAATAATTGCATAATTACTACATAATTAACTGGAGAAGGCAAAATTTTGTATATGACATAACTGGAGAATGAGAAATCATAGCATCCGTCATCATTCATCTTTTTCTCTCTCCACACACATCCTAAGGCCCAGCTGTCTCCTGCACCAAACACTGCTCCCCACCTCCCCAGTCAACTACTGCAATCACCAGTCTACCTTCATCTCTGTCTACCTTTCATCCTGAGAAAGCCTTCCCTAAACACCCATCATAGTGGTGGGTGCTCTCTCTATATGCATGTCTGACTGGGTCAATTACAATACATAATATCATAGTTAATTGTTTATGTATTTATCTCTGCATATCCCTATTTGTTTTTTTAATTAGGATTAAGTTCCAGGAGTGGATCATCCAAATGCCCAAGCCTGTCTTTTGAGACACCTCTGGGTGGGTTTGAATCACCAACTTTTCAACTAGTAGTGGAGTGCTTAATCATTTGTGTCACCCAGGGGCTCCATGGAATAAGGTTTGAAAAACCTGTTGCCATCAGGTTGATTCCGACTCATAGTGACCCTACGTGGCAGAGTAGAACTCCCTCACAGGGTTCCAAAAAGCAGCTGGTGGATTCTAACTGCCAACCTTTTGGCTAGCAGTCGAGGTCTTAACAACTGTGCCAACAGGGCTCTGGACTAAGGTATAACCAAAAAAAGAAAAGAAAAGAAAAAAAAAAGGCTAAATCCATTGCCATCAATCGATTCTGACTCATAGCTACCCATATAAATCAAAGTAGAACTGCCCTATAGAGTTTCCAAAGTGTAGCTGGTGGACTTGAACTGCTGACCTTTTGGTTAGGAGCCAAATGTTTAACTACTGTAACACCACTGCTCAAAAATAACTGTTGCTGTTGAGCCAATTCCAACTCATAATATACTGGCATGGAAATAGGTCAGGGGAAAAAAGAGAATCCGAACAGGGAGAAAAAAAAATTCCTTGGGTGCTTCGTTTTAAAGTTTAGTCTTTCTCTAAATTTTCAGACTGGGCAGAAAATTCTAGAGTGTCAAGCAGAGGAATTACTTATTGACCATAAGGATTAATGGAGGAATTTTTCCTGCTAAAGGAGAGGTGTTCTCAGCAAGGACAAGATGCATGCAGTGAACAAGAGGGGCCATGTTTATTAGGAGGCTGCGCATTCCTCAGAAACTCTGGCGGCTAGTGGTTAAGTGCTATGGCTGCTCACCAGAAGGTCAGCACTTTGAATCCACCAGGCACTCCTTGGAAACTCTATGAGGTAGTTCTACTCTGTCCTATAGGGTTGCTATGAGTCAAAGCCAACTTGACGGCAATGGGTTTGGGTTTTTTTTCGTGTGTTCTTTCAACCTAGTTCAACTTTCAGTGTAGCGGAGTGTCAAGGGCCAGCCCTCCCTCCACTTATTCAAGCAATCACTGAGAAACAGGACTTCTATATTCTATACTCTTCACTCAAGTCCAAACAACCATCATTCTTATTTGAAATACTTCAGATATTTGCTTCCACTCTATTCTATTTTTTAATTGTAAAACTACAGATAACATAATGTAATCCATCATATAAATAAAACAAAAGACAAGAATCACATAATTTTATCAATTGATGCAGAAAAGGCATTTGACAAAGTCCAACACCCATTCATGACAAAAACTCTCAGCAAAATAGGAATAGAAAGAAAATGCCTCAACATAATAAAGGGCATTTATACAAAGCCAATAGCCAACATCATCCTAAATGGTGAGAGTCTGAAAGCATTCCCCTTGAGATCGGGAACCAGACAAGGAAGCCCTTATCACCACTCTTATTCAACATTGTGCTGGAGGTCCTGCCCAGAGCAATTAGGCTAGATAAAGAAATAAAGGGCATTCAGATGGGCAAGGAAGAAGTAAAAGTATCTCTATTTGCAGATAACATGATCTTATACACAGAAAACCCTAAGGAATCCTCCAGAAAACTACTGAAACTAATAGAAGAGTTCGGCAGAGTTTCAGGTTACAAGATAAACATACAAAAATCAGTTGGATTCCTCTACACCAACAAAAAGAACATCAAAGAGGAATTCACCGCATCAATACCATTTACGGTAGCCCCCAAGAAAAATATTTAGGAATAAATCTTACCAGAGATGTAAAAGACTTATACAAACACAACTACAAAACACTCTGCAAGAAGCCAAGAGACCACATAAATGGAAAAACATACCTTGCTCATGGATAGGAAGACTTAACATCGTAAAAATGTCTGTTCTACCAAAAACGATCTATAGATACAATGCAATTCCGATCCAAATTCCAAAGACATTCTTTAATGAGATGGAGAAACAAATCACCAACTTCACATGGAAGGGAAAGAGGCCCCGAATAAGTAAAGCATTACTGAAAAAGAAGAACAAAGTAGGAGGCCTCACTCCACCTGATTTTAGAACCTATTATACCACCACATTAGTCAAAACAGCCTGGTACTGGTACAACAACGGATACATAGACCAGTGGAACAGAGTTGAAAACCCAGGCATAAATCCATCCACATATGAGCAGTTGATATTTGACAAAGGCCCCAAAGCAGTTAAATGGGGAAAAGACAGTCTTTTTAATGAATGGTGCTGGCATAACTGGATATCCATCTGCAAAAAACTGAAACAAGACCCATACCTCACGCCATGCACAAAAATGAACTCAGAATGGATCAAAGACCTAAATATAAAATCTAAAATGATAAAGATCATGGAAGAAAAAATAGGGACATTAGGAGCCCTAATACATGGCATAAACAGTATATAAAACATCACTAACAATGCAGAAGAAAAACTAGATAACTGGGAGCTTCTAAAAATCAAACACTTATGCTCATCCAAAGACTTCACCAAAAGAGTAAAAAGATCACCTATAGATTAGGAAAAAGTCTTTAGCTATGGCATTTCTGATCAGCACCTGATCTCTAAAATCTACATGATACTGCAAAAACTCAACTACAAGAAGACAAATAACCCTATTCAAAAATGGGCGAAATATATGAACAGAGACTTCACTGAAGAAGACATTCAGGTAGCTAACAGGTAATGAGGAAATGTTCACGATCATTAGCCACTAGAGAAATGCAAATCAAAACTACAATGAGATTCCATTTCACTCCAACAAGGCTGGCATTCATCCAAAAATAATAAATGTTGGAGAGGTTGTGGAGAGACTGGAACACTTATACACTGCTGGTGGGAATATAAAATGGTACAACCACTTTGGAAATCAATTTGGCACTTCCTTAATAAGCTAGAAATAGAGCTACTATATGATCCAGAAATCCCACTCCTTGGAATATATCCTAGAGAAATAAGAGCCTTTACATGAACAGATATATGCACACCCACGTTCACTGCAGCACTGTTTACGATACTAAAAAGATGGAAGCAACCAAGGCGCCCATCAATGGATGAATGGATAAATAAATTATGGTATATTCACACAATGGAATACCACAAATCAATAAAGAACAGTGATAAAAGGCATTATGCTGAGTGAAATTTGTCAGTTGCAAAAGGACAAATATTGTATAAGACCACTATTACAAGAACTCGAGAAATAGTTTAAACAGAGAAGAAAATATTCTTTGATGGTTACGAGAGGGGGAAGGGAGGAAAGGGAGAGAGGTGATATTCACTAATTATATAGTAGGTCAGAACTACTTTAGGTGAAGGGAAGGACAACACACAATACAGGCAAGGTCAGCACAACTGGACTAAACCAGAAGCAAAAAAGTTTCCTGAATAAACTGAACTCTTCAAAGGCCAGTGTAACAAGGGTGGGGGTTTGGGGACCATGGTTTCAGGGAACATCTAAGTCAATTGGCATAACAAAATCTATTAACAAAACATTCTGCATCCCACTTTGGAGAGTGGCATCTGGGGTCTTAAACGCTAGCAGGCGGCCATCTAAGATGCATCGATTGGTCTCAACCCACCTGGAGCAAAGGAGAATGAAGAACACCAATGAAGAACACGAAGAACATGAGGTAATTATGAGACCAAGAGACAGAAAGGGCCACATAAACCAGAGACTATATCAGCCTCAGACCAGAAGAACCAGATGGTGCCTGGCTACAACTGATGACTGCCCTGACAGGGAACACAACAGAGATACACTGAGGGAGCAGGAGAGCAGTGGGATGCAGACCCCAAATTCTCATAAAAAGAGCAGACTTAATGGTCTGACTGAGACTAGAAGGACCCTGATGGTCATGGTTCCCAGACCTTCTGTTAGCCCAAGAAAGAACCATTCCCAAAGCCAACTCTTCAGACAGGGATTGGACTGGACAATGGGACAGGAAATGATGCTGGTGAAGAAAGACGAGAGGGCAGAGGGGGTCAGAAGCTGGCGGAATGGACAGGAAAAGAGGAAGTGGAGGGAAGGAGTGGGCTGTCTCATTGGGGGAGAGCAGTTAGGAGTATATAGCAATGTGTATATAAATTTTTGTATAAGAGACTGACTTGATTTGTAAACTTTCACTTAAAGCACAATAAAAATCAAAATAAAAAAATACAGATAACACAACTGTTGCCGATTCACCATTTTTCACGTATATAATTTAGTGTGCTCAATTACATCAATCATGCTGTGGAATCACCAGCAGTATCTCTTGGCAAGTTTTCCAGCTCCGTAAACAGAAACCCGTTTGTTTCCTAAACAGTGATCCTCCTTTCCTCCTCCTCCCATCCCTACTAACCACTATTAAACTCTGGTCTTTATACATTTGCCCATTCTAGATATTTCATGTAAGTGAGGTTATATGATATTTATCCTTTAGTTATTGATTTTTTTTCACTCAGCACAGTGCTTTCAAAGCTCATCCATGGTGTAGCACGTATCAGGCCTTCATCTCTCTTATGGCCCACTCTATTTTAAATGCCGCACCTGAAGTGATCTTTTCAAAACACAGATTTAATTGTGGCACTTCTCTGCTTACAACCTTTTAAAAAGTTCCTATAGTTTTTAGGATGAAAGCTAAAACCTTCATGAAGGTTATCTAGTGCCACTCTTCCTGTTCTTCATGCTCCAGTCCCACGGGATTCCTTCCACCACAGAATCACCACACGTGGTGGTCCCTTTGTCTGCAATGCTACCCATAACCCCTCCAGCCCCTCCAATGGCCTGCCTGGAACATCTTAACTAGCTCCAATTCCTTGCTGACATTGTTATATTGTTGTTATTAGCTGCCATTGAGTCAGTTCTGGCTTATGGGGACCCCATGTGTTACAGAGTAGAACTGAGCTTCCTTCATAGGGTTTCCTTGGCTGTAATCTTAATGGAAGCAGGTCCCCAGGCCTTTTCTTCTGCAATATCACTGGGTGGGTTCCCACCACCAACCTTTTAGGTTAGTAACTGGGTACAAGCCTTTTGTGCCATCTCATCCCTATATTTCCCTTGATAATACTCTTCAAAGGCTGCACTAATATATTTATTTAGATAATCTTTTTACATTATTCTTTCCCCCTACACTGATAATTACCTAAAGGCAGGAACTGTGCTCGTCACATTCACCTCTGCATTCTCAATGTCTAACAATGCCTGGCACATGCAGACGCTCAAAAAATATTTGTTTAATGAATGATAAAGAAACACATGTATGCATGAATGAATGAACGAAAGCAAGGAGACTTTTTTCTCTCCTCCCCTAAAACGGTTTTCAGTGTCCAAAAGAATCTGCAGTTGTCTAATGGTCTAAACAGAGCTGGAGGCACTCGTCTAGGCATAGCTTCCAGACTTGGCCACCTTTTTCCTGGTGTCTTGTGCTGCATATACCTTGAAATGTAACATGAGCCCCCTCGTGCTGCCAGAGCAGAGAGAAACATTTCATTTTCAGTCTGGACATGCATATCCCCTGTGCCAACATACAGAACTATCAGGAAGCCAGCAAGACAACTGGCTTTAGCTGAGGGTGAGTGGTAGCAAATAAACATGGGAATATTTTGCTTGCAGAGTAAATAATATAGCTTCTTGTGAAGGGTGCAGTCTGCATGCTCAGAAAGACCTGCCTTTAAAATGGCAATTATAAAACTAGCTGCTGCTTCTTTTTAAAAAAAAAAAAAGAATAAAATGAGGCAAGGTATGTGAAGTGCTTATCACAGAACCGGTGCAAAAATATTATTAGTTCTTTCCTTCATCCTGGCCCCCACCTCAATGCACAAATCTGCACTGGGAGCATTACACAGCTTAAGGCAAAAATCAAACATTTCTATATTCATCTGCAATTCTGGAGTGACAGAAGTGGTTTCAGTAGTTTAGTCATGCTGCAGTTGCTCTGGGCACTGTGTCTGACTTGAGGAGAAAGTATTACTGAATCACAGCATCAGGGGCAGTTTTTGTCACAGAAGACACTTGGGAAATCTGCCGGGTGATATGTGAGCTTAGTAATCATTCAGAAATGGCAAATAAAAGTATGTCTACCTCTCTTGTCCCCCAAATGTATATAGAGTTTGACTGTGGGCAAAACTAAGTTGGAACTAGGAATTCTTGCTGCCAACCTAGGAGAGAGACTTCACGGCTCCTAGCCAAGGGCACAGTGGTGGCTTCCTGTTAATTGTTTACACATACATTTTTAGCACTTCCTTTTTTTTGCTGTTTTCTACATAGGGTCACTATGAGTCGGAACTGACTTGACGGCAACAACAGCCTTTGCTAGGATTAAGATATGTTGTTTTTGTGTGCTTGTGTGTGTTTTAGAGGCTAAAAGGAACATGAAGGCGTTTTTTTCCTCAAGCTGCAAATTAAAAGCAGAGGAAAATCTTGGTAAAAACATAGTTTAATTTTGTTTTCTCCAGGAGAAAAAATCTTTTGTGGTCATTGTGACTTTCTGCATGGTCTCTTTAATGGGGTCATGCTTGGGTTAACACTCTGCCCTTCAAAGTCTAAGGTGATTCTAAGTAATAAAAATATGAAAATTACATGTAGAAAGATGAATAAGATTATTAAAGACGAGGCAACTTCTCTTATAAAAGAAAAAGAACTGGAAAAAATTGAATTTCTTAATGTACTCGATTAAATAGTGGCTTTTCTATACATCTCTGTCTTAAACTAAAATTTCTTAGTAAAGCCTATTATAACTAAATTTAAATTACTTCTAAATTAAACTTTGAATCATAAAGTTAAAAATTAATTAACTTTAAAACCACTCATTTAAATTTACACTTCTATTTCATACCAACGTTCCATTCAGAAGGGTTTCTTTACCATAACTTGTTGCTGTTGAGTCGATTCTGACTCATGGTGTCAGAATGGAACCGTGATCCACATGGTTCCCAATGGCTGTGGCTTTTTGAAAGCAGATCACCAGGCTTTTCTTCCAAGGCACCTCTGGGTGGACTTGAACCGCCAACATTTTGGTTAGCAGCCAAGCGTATTAACCATTTGCACCACATGGGGAATCCTTCTTTTCCACGTTTGCCAATAAGGGATAGCTCAGGAAAAGAACGCTGGCTTTGGGTTTCCAGCCAAGTTTTGTGTAGGAAAACTTCTGAAATTTGAGTTATTCTTTTCTAAAATAAAGTTGAACTCTGAACCTCCACAGCATATGCAGGAAGTGTTCTGCTTGGTGCATATGTGGTGCTGGTGGTGTGGGTTCTCTGAGGACTTTTGAGACATTACTACTGAAATATGAATGTTGACTCCAATATTTTTGACATAAAATTTCAGATAAACAGATCTTAAAAAAACACAGTCTCTACTTAAGGGCTATTTTTAATCTTTACAAGTCTCAACAAGCATGGTATTTTTAAACCAGGAAGCTGGAAAAAAATTTTTATTTTTAAATTGTCCTTTTAAGCTTATTTTCCTCAGAAGCTGCTTCTCTTGGGTACATCTAAGTTGTGTAATTGTTCTTCTAGGTTGAAATAGAGGACGACAGTAAAAGAGGTGTCTAGTGGGGAGAAGGATAAAATATTATAGCTTGACTGTATAGTCACACACACACATTTTTAACTCCTTGGTCTGGACATTTAATAGTAATAGTGTAATAACTCATGTGGCTCGGTAATGAAAATATGACCACTGAGACTGCCTAGGAGATAACTTATTTTTATTAAAATATTTTATATTTACACTGATTTACAGGGAGCATTAGGAGAGAGAATTTCAAAAACAATGCCCAAAATGGATTAAAAAAAAAAATCTACTTGTCACCCAAAGCATTACCTTGATTCAAGAATTTAAGATAGTTTATATTAGAGCATTCACAAAAAATGGCCAGTTAATAGATAAAGACATCAGCAAATAGTTTCAGAATACAGTACTACTTCTAGTTTTCAAACTTAAAGCATTTAAACTTACATTTAAAATGCTATTGATTCATTAATGTGTTAAAACATGGTGAAATAGTTCAGATTTAGGGTGTTGCCCACGGTGATGAAATGAAAAGCAGTGTCACTAACACAAAAACTCACAAATGCTTAGTGAAAAGGTTTCTAAACACATAATTAAAATTTTAGGAAAAAATGCCTTAATATCCTTTGCTTTGTGCCTGGTGTTTTTCCAAGTAATTTTTTTCCCTACAATACCATTTCAGTCAGAGAAGATCAATAGAAAGCTAAATAGTGTGTTCATTTAGAGTATTTCAACAAATATATAGTGAGAATCTACCAGGTTCCAGGTCACGTTCTAGGCCCTTTGGATTTGACAGGCAACAAGGAGAAAACACTGTGTTAGTGTAGGTTACTATCTAGCTGGTGGAGATAGGCAAAACAAAATGAGACAAAAAACAATACAGAATACATAAGTATATAATATACCCACTGCTGCTGAATTGATTCCAACTCACAGTGACCCTGTAGGGCAGGGTAGAACTGCCCCATAAGGTTTCTGAAGCTGTAAATCTTTACAGAAGCAGGCTGCCACATCTTTCTCCACAGAACTGCTGGTGGGTTTGAACAACCAACCTTTCTGTTAGCAGCTGAGTGCTTGACCACTGTGTCACCAGGGTTCCTTCTGTATGACATAGTTAATGAAGTAGTGAGAATTGCGTGTACCATCTTGGAGGCCACTATAAAGACTCTGGCTATGCTTGGAGTGAAACCGAGAGCCACTGGAAAACTTTAGGCAGAGAAGAATGGGCAATGGCGATGTCTTTAACAGCCATATCTTTAGCTGAGTTCACTTCTGATGTGGCTGAGAAATATCCTTATAGAAGAACCGTCTTATAAATTAAAACATGAACTCATTAACTCTGAATAAAATACAACAAAAAAAAACTACCTTACACATCTGAAAAATGAACAAAAAAAAAGTTTTCTAAGAGAGTCAAAACTTGGAAACAAGGACAAGCACAAAGTAAGTTTTTGTTTTTTTTCCCCTTGATTCTTTGTTTTGGCTAATTAGCCCTAGAGCAGACTACCACTTTACTGTAATATAGTGACTAAAACTCAAAAAAATATTAGTAATTCTCTCCTTCAGAATAGTATTTGGGTAACCAGAGCTGCTAGAAAATAAGAAGAGAACTCCAGAAAGGAGAGACCTGGAGAGAAGGTTCCCCAAAATCTGTGCAGAAATTTAAACCACACATGTGTACAGTATCCTGCAAACAGTCTAATTAAAAGCAAAGAAAGAACTGAACTTAGATTTAATCAAATTAGCTTTTAAATTAAAAAAAAAAAACTTCTGATGATCATAACAGAATCAACAATGTCTTTTACAATGTCTAGCATGCAATGAAAAATCTCTCAACACTGAATGAACCATGAAAATGTTACCCATTCTTAACATAAAAGAAAATCAGTGAAGGCTAAGCCTCACATTGCCCAGATGTAATATTTAGCAAAGACTTCAGAGCCACTATAATAGCTATGCAGTTCGAAATGGTTAATTAACTAACTGAAAGGGCGTAGGTTTGAATACCATATTTTTAAGCAAATAGTGCACACTTTCACGTTTGTTTGCCAACAGATCCTTCCCCGAGGGATCTGTTGGCAAACAAATGTAGAAGGTCTGGTGCTTTATTTTTATGTGGTATACTCTGGGTTTTTTATACTCAGACATGCCTCAGAGGATAGGTCTGGCAATCTACTTTAGAAAAATCAGCCATTGAAGACCTTACAGTTCTATTCTGACATGCATAAAGTTGCCATGAGTAGGAATTGAGTCAAACACAACTGTTTGTGTGTGTGTGTTTAAAAATTATAACTATGCTCAGGGAGGCAAAGGATAATATGGTTATAATAAGTGAAAATAAAAGGAATTGCAGCAGAGAAAAAGAAACTATAAAAAAAGAACCAAAGGGAAAGTCTATAACTGATTAAGAAAATACCTAATATTTTAAAATACTACAGAATGGGCTTAATAACAGAATGGAAATTATCCAGTTAAAGAAAGGAGAGAAAAATATTGAAAAGACATTAACAGAACATCAAGTAACTGTGGGACAATATCAGAGTTATAACTGAAGTCTCAGAAGAACAGCAGAGAGGGAATGAGTCCCGGAAAAATGCATTTAAAAAAATAATGGACTAAATTTCTCCAAACTGGTGAAAAACATTATTTCACAGATTTAAGAAACTAAGAAAACATTAAATAGGATAAAACTGAAGAAAAGCATCCCCAGGAACATAAAATAAAATTGTGAAAACCAAAGAATAAAGAGAAAATCTTAAAAGCAGACTGAGAAATATGGCACATTACATACAAGGAACGGCAAATACAATACTGACGACTTCTCATCAGAAATGATGGAAATCAGAAGACAGTGGGATAACATCTGTAAAATATGGCTGACTTCTCATCAGACAGAAATCATAGAGATCAGAAGAGAGCAGGACAGTATCTTTAAAACACTGCTGACTTCTCATCAAAACTCATGGAGATCAGAAGAAAGCAGGACAATATCTTTAACAGCTGAAAGAGAAAGGTGAAAATCTATCAATCCAGAATTCTACACACAGTGTAAAAATTCTTCAAGGAAAAGGTGAAACAAAGACGTTTTCAGATATAAGAAAACTAAGAAACTTTGTTGCCGATAGGCATGTACTACAAGACATGCTAAAGGAAGTTCTAGTTGAAAGGGAATGATACCGGAGGAAAACCTAATCATAAGGAAAGAATGAAAAATATCAGAAAAGGCAAATACCCAGGAAAGTGAAAGGTTATTTATACATACACACAGACACACATATATAAATATAAACCCAAGTAAATAAACAAATATAAACCCAAGTAAATAAACAAATATATATAGGTATCACTAGTTGAAGCAAAAATTAAACCATTGTCCTCTGAGGTTTATAATACATGGAATGCATATGACATCTAGAGCATAAAGGACCCCAACTAGTGTTGGGGTAAATGTGCCTATTTTGTGACAAAGCTTGTACATTTTACATGAAGTGGTACAGTATGAACTCTAAGTACATTGTGAAAAATTAAGGGTATTGTTCCCCAAGTATGTCTACATTCTAATTCCTGGAAATTGTGAAAATGTTATGTTGCATGGTATCTTAGTTAACTAGTGCTGCTATAACAGAAATAGCACAGTGGGTGGCTTTAACAAACAGAAACTTATTTTCTCACAGTTTAGCTGGCTAGAAGTCTGAATTCAAGGTGCCAGTTTCAGGGAAAGGCTTTTTTTGTTGGCTCTGGGGGAAGGTCATTGTCTCTTTTGAGTTTTTGTTTCTGAGTGATCTTCGTGTGGCTAGGCATCTCTCTTCCCCCATCTCTACTTCCTAGCTTGCTTGTTTAATCTCTTTTATATCTCAAAAGAGATTGATTTAATACATGCCCTACACTTTTTTTCTACACTAATCTTGGCTCATTAACATAACAAAGACAATCCATTCTCAAATGGGATTATAACCACAGGCACAGGAAAAAAAAAAAAAAAACAGGAGTTAGGATGTAAAACACTTATTTTTGGGGGACACAATTCAATCCATAACATTCCAAAATTCATGTCTTTATAGATGTGAAACACATTCTCCCATCATATCAACCCAAAAGTCTTAAACCAATTCCAAGTCCCAAATCTCATATTCTGAATTATCTAAATCAAATATGGTGAGACTGGGGCAAAATTTTTCTTCATCTGTGAACCGTGAAATCTAGATTACAAGTTATCTGTTTCCAAAGCACAATGGCGGAACAGGTAGATACTTCCATTACAAATGGGAGAAAATGGAGAGAAAGAAGGGAAAACAGGTACAAAGCAAGTCCAAGACCCAGCAGAACAAATTACATTAGCTCTCAAGGGTTGAAAATAATTCTCTCTTCTCTGAGACCATCTGGACAATGGCTTCACCATCCAGACTCTGGGTGTTGGTCATGCCCTCTGGATTCTGAACAGAAGGTCCTTGGCCCTTGGCTTCAGCTCTACCTTCCAGGCATTCTGGGATGACAAATCTGCTCTTTCAGCTTTAGGTAGTCTGTCTGAGTGGAGACCCCACCCCTTGGCCCTGGCATATTCTGTTCTTCTGTCTCTTGGACACGGTAGTCTCACCCTCTCAGCTTTGAGTGGCAGCTCCATCCCTCTGGCTCACCTTAATGGCAGCCCCACACTCTGAAACCGAGTTGGTGAAATCTGCCTCTGAAACCTAGGAGGCTTGGCCCACCCTTTGAGTGGCTGGCCCAACTCTTTGAAACAGGGGAAGCCCTGCCTCCTGTGCTCCTTCCAACAATTCTGCTGATCTCTGAGTTTCTTCAGGGATGGTTTTCTTTTCTTGAAGGGTAACAGATATAGCTCCTTTGGTCTGTTTCCTGCCTGTAGAGTTCCAAGAGGCAGACAGCATTCTTTCCTTTCATTCCTTCTCTGTCCCCTTCAGTGTAAGCTGATGGGTTTTCTGCTGTGGTAGTTGGTTAGCTCCATCAGTCACAGGCTGAATCTCTTTAACAAAAAATTGTGTAGCCACGTCCTTGGCGAACATTCTAAGACATGCGTCCTTAGCTTGTATAACAGAATTTTCCAAATCTGTAAGTTCTGTTCATTTTGCTGTTTATTTTTAAGTCCATCTCTTTTGTTTTGCATTTTACTATAAGCAGCAAGGAGATACCACATGCCCCCTTTAAGATCTTGCTTAGAAATCTCCTCAGCCAGATAGATATTCAAGTCCATCACTTACAAGTTCTACCTTCCACCAAACATTTGAACATAATTCAGATAACTTCTTTGCCACTGCATACAAAGCATCACCAACAAAATCACATGTTGGTCATTTTCTTTTAAACCCCCGGTAGAAGCATATTTAATGTCCAAATTCTTAGCTACACTATGTTGCTGGTGCCATATGCATTCCCTAAGATGACAGAGACTTTCTCTGTAACTCTTCTCACTTCCTTCTGAGCCCTCAATTGCCTTTGAATTCCAGAGTTCTACAAATAGTCTCTTCAAGGCAATCTAGGCTTTTACTACTAGTCACATTAAACTCTTTCAGCCTCTACCCATTACCCAATTCCAAAACTGCTTCCATATTTTAGGTATGTGTTAGAGCAGCACCCCACTTTTTTGGTGCCAAATTCTGTCTTATTTATCTAGTGATGCTATAACAGAAGTACCACAAATGGGTGGCTTTAACAAACAGAAATTTATTTTCTCACAGTTTAGGAGGCTATAAGTCTGAATTCAGGGTGCCGGCCCTAGGTGAACACTTTCTCTCTCTGTCGGCTCTGCAGGCAGGTCTTTGTCTCTTCTGAGCGTCTGCTCCTGGGTGATCTTCATGTGGCTTGGCATCCCTCTTCCCCCATCTCTACCTCCTAGCTTGCTTGTCGAATCTCTTTTACATCTCAAAAGAGACTGACTCAAGACACACCCTACACTAACCTTCCTCGTTAACATAACAAAGACAACTCATTTCCAAGTGGGATTATAACCACAGGCATTGAGGTTAGGATTTACAACACATGTTTTTGGGGGACACAATTCAATCCTTAACACATGACAAGGGGGAATTAAGCTTTCAGGTGGAATTAAGGCTGCTAAAGTGGTGACCTTAAAGTTGAGAAATTATGCTGGATTACCCCAGTAGTCCCAGTGTAATCAGAAGAGTTTTAGAGTTGGAAGGAGAAAAATAGGAAGTAGGAGTGATGCTGTGTGACCACTGCTGACCTTAAAAACACAGGAAGGGGACTATCAGTCAAGGGGTGTAGGCAGCCTCTAGAAATTAGAACAGGTAGGGAAACAGGAGCCTCCAGATAGGAAGGCTGCCCTGCTAATACCTTGATTTTAGCCTAGTGAGACCAAATCAGACTTCTGAAGTCCAGAATTGTCAGATACAGTTCTATGTTTTTTAGCTACTATTTGGAGCCTGGAAACCCTGGTGGTGTAGTGGTTAAGTGCTATGGCCGCTAATCGAAAGGTCAGCAGTTCGAATCTGCCAGGCGCTCCTTGGAAACTCTATGGGGCAGTTCTACTCTGCCCTATATGGCCACTATGAGTCGGAATCGACTCAATGGCAGTGGTTTGGTTGGGTTTATTTGGAGCCCTGGTGGTGCGGTGGTTAAAGCAATTGACAGCTAACTGAAACGTCAGCAGACTGAATCCATCAGGCCCTCCTTGGAAACCTTATGGGGCAGTTCTACTCTTTCCTGTAGGGTCGCTATGAGTAGGATTTTACTCCACAGAGAGTTTGCGTTTGATGTGATAATTTGTAACAGCCACAACAGAAAACTAATAAAGGTATATCTTGCAGTTCCCAAAACAAAAAAACAAAAATATACCCCTCCCCAAAATAAAAACAAAACAAAAATCCACTGTTGGTTGATTGGAACTGCCAACCTTTTGGTTAACAGCTGAGCTCTTAATCACTGCACAAACACTAAAATACAATGCAAACAGTTATATGGATGCTAGAAGGGGAAGAGGATGACAGGTATTTGCCATTCTTGGGAAAGAACGGCCTGAGACCTCTGTTTTGGGCTTGCAAAGGTGAGCACTGAGGCTCCTATTTTCTTTTTTCTTCCCCTCAGAATTATTTTTTCTACATTAAAATTAGTGTTCTGAGTTATTTAATGAAAACTGATTTAAATGTGATTTTATTTTATTTTAGCATTAGACATTTTATATAGAGGTTTCAGTTAGTGGTATACCAGTTGCCGTGGAGTCAGCCCTACCCTGGTGACCTCATGTGTGTCAGGGCAGAACTGTGCTCCGTAACGTTTCCAGTGGTTGATCTTCAAAGGCACCTCTGGTTTGGCTCAAGCCTCCAGTCTTTTGGTTGGCAGTCAAGCACGTTAAACATTTGCACCATTTAGAGACTCCAGTTAGAGGTACAGTTTATAAATAAAAAAAAAAAAAAAAAAGGAATAATCAGTATATTTTTTTAAGAGTTTTACAAATAAATATTTACTTCTCAATAACTCTGATAATGACAGATCTGGACTAATAAAACTATTCTTTTTCACTTATAATTTTATACAGGTTTTACTTGGGAATGTATTTATTTTTCCATTTTTAATTTAAGCACACATTTCTCATTATTGTTAATGAGAGTTTTGCCTGGGTACATTCTAAACATACTTTATTTTCTATTCTGTATATTTAATAATATACAGAGACATAACTCAGGACATTTATGCAGCTGAACAATTGGTGGAGTCTAACATAGGGGTTTGTCAATGATTTCCAAAGCAAACCCATGTGCCAGTGGACTAAGCTGCCCCTGCCTGGTAAAATGTTTGTTAGGAATCCTTGGAAGAACGCAGAAAAGCACCAGTAGGAAACATACCCCTAAAAAAGAATTGCTTCTTCCCAACCTCACAGACTAAACATGAAGCTTTCCAAGAGCCAGACTCTGAGTAGTTCTATAAAACAAGGAAGAAGTGCCTTCTTCATTTACGGCCTACACCCTTCCCTTTTTCTTGACTGCTTATACAGAAAACCTTTGTTCATTGGCTACAAAGGTCCAGAAAGAAAACTCATTTCTTTTTTCTCCCTGGGCAGATAATGGTTTAAAAAGAAAACATTAGAAAATACAGTCCTAAGCTCAGGTTTTTGTTATTTTTTAAATTATTTTCAGTTTTTTAAATTCTTTTTTAACTCATGCAGAAAGCCATATCTTGAAATAAAAAATATTATCAATTAATCAAAACTGCCCTGAGGGATGTTGCAAAGCGACATTCAAAACACACATTTCAATATAATTGTCAAAATTTGGGACTTTCAAAGAGCAGGCCTTGGGGCTTATAATATGATATTTTTATTATAGTATTACCAAGTAGTTTACACCCACTGCTCCTGGTCCTGCTGTGTATCCAGAGCATCACAAAGCATTCTAGAAAGAACAGCCCATCAGATAGGGAGATTCAGCTTAACATCGCAAAACGTGCAGTTTTATCTTTGAAAATGGGACTAAATGTTAAAAGATTGGTTAACTTTGACTGTTTCGTTTAAAATAACTTAGAAGATTTTTCCAATTAATTTTATTTGAATAAATTTTAATTTCATTTCATGTTTCAATCTCCTATTGTCTAAGAGCAATGCAATTTGTAGGCTATTTTAATTCAGGACAATTCAGGCAGAACATAACATTCAAGAAAGATTACCATCATATTAGCACTCATTTGGATATGTGGTAGAAGATTATAGGCATATCTTTTTTGATATAACAGTTTCAAAAGGGGCATATGGAGATGTGTAAAACATAATGAAATATACCATTTACTGGGCCCCTGCTATGCTCCACATAGATTAAATGTCTCAGATGATTTAGGTAGGTTTAGATGTTATTTATTGTCTTCCCAACAACTTTACAAGATAGGTATTACAGTATCCATTTTACAGTTGAGGAATTTGAGACTGAAGAAGATGAAGTAATTTATACAAGGTTACACAATGTTACCCAAAGTTACACAAATCAGCATTGGCAAAGAAGTCACTGAGACCCTGGCCTGTCTTGCTGTATATATTTCTCTTATATTACACTCCTACTTGACCAGCTAGCCATGTTAGCTAAATCAGCCTTGGTGATTAATTGTTTGACACATCAAAAACAGATCAATCACATACAAAAAGTTTTCACAACAGTCTTTTCTAACAATAGTGCAATTATATAATTTGACAGGGTAAAAAAGATTTGGTTAGGTCAAACTGGATGTAACCAGAAGATTCAAATTTTCTATTCCCACTGACTCAAGTACTGGTCATCATCCCTCACAAGGTATTGGGTTGTTGTTGTTAGGTATCCTCGAGTCGATTCCGACTTACAGTGACCTTATGTACAACAGAAGAAAACACTGCCTGGTGCTGCCCCATCCTTATAATCCTTGCTCTGCTTGAGCCCATTGTTGCAGCCACTGTGTCAATCCATCTTGCTGAGGGTTTTCCTCTTTTTCACTAACATAACTCGGGACATTTATGCAGCTGAACAATTGGTGGAGTCTAACATAGGGGTTTGTCAATGATTTCCAAAGCAAATACATGTGCCAGAGGACTAAGCTGCCCCTGCCTGGTAAAATGTTTGTTAGGAATCCTTGGAAGAACGTGCTGAAAAGCACCGGTAGGAAACATACCCCTAAAAAAATATTGCTTCTTCCCAACCTCACAGACTAAACATGAAGCTCTACCAAGCATGACGTCCTTCTCTAGGGACTGGTCCCTCCTGATAACATGACCAAAGTATGTCAGATGAAGTAGCACCATCCTTGCATCTAAGGAGCATCCTGGCTGTACTTCTTCCAAGACAGATTTGTTCATTCTTCTGGCAGTCCATGTTATATTCAGTATTCTTTGCCGACATCATAATTCAAAGGCAACAATTCAGTCTTCCTTATTCATTGTCGAGGTTTCATGTGCATATGAGGCATTTGGAAACACCATGGCTTGGGTCAGGCCCACTTTAGTCCTTAAAGTGACATCTTCGCTTTTTAACACTTCAAAGAGATCTCTTGCAGCAGATTTGTCTAGTGCAATGCTTCCATGGGCGTTGATTGTGGATCCAAGCAAAATGAAATCCTCGACAACTTCAATTTCTTCTCTGTTTATCAGGATGTTGTTTATTGATCCAGTTGTGAGGATTTTTGCTTTACGTTGAGGTGTAATCTATATTGAAGACTGTGGTGTTTGATCTTCATCAATTGGTGCTTCTAGTTCTTTCCACTTTCAGTAAGCAAGGTTGTGTCATCTGCATATCAACTTTGTTAATGAGCCTTCCTCCAATCCTGATGCCCCATTCTTCTTCATATAGTCCAGTTTCTCAGACTATTTGCCCAGCATATAGATTGAGTAAGTATGGTGAAAGGAAACAACTCTGATGCCACTTTTCCTGATTTTAAACCACGCAGTATCCCCTTGCTCTGTTCGAACGACTGCCTCTTGGTCTAAGTACAGGTTCCTCATGAGCACAATTAAGTGTTCTGGAATTCCTATTCTTAGCAACATTATCCATAATTTGTTATGACTCACACAGTCAAATGCCTTTGCATAGTCGAAAAAAAATACAGTAAACATCCTTCTGTTATTTTCTGCTTTCAACTATGATCCATCTGACATCAGCAATGATATCCCTTGTTCCATGTCTTTTTCTGAATCTGGCTTGCATTTCTGGCAGTTCCCTGTCAATGTACTGTTGTAACTGCTTTTGAATGATCTTCAGCAAAATTTTACTTGTGTGTGATATTAATGACATTGTTTGATAATTTTGGCATTTTGTTGGATCACCTTTCTTTGGAATGAGCACAAATATAGATGTCTTCCAATCAGTTGGTCAGGTAGCTGTCTTCCAAATTTCTTGGCATAGAGGAGTAAGCACCTCCAGTTGTGCATTCATTTGTTGAAACATCTCAATTGGTATTTGGTCAATTCCTGGAGACTTGTTTTTTGTGAACGCCTTCAGTGCAGCTTAGACTTCTTTTAATACCATCGGTTCTTGATCATATGCCACCTCCTAAAATGTTTAAATGTTCACTAATTATTTTTGGTACAGTGACTGTATGTATTCCTTCCATCTGCTTTTGATGCTTCCTGCATGGTTTAATGTTTTCCCAGTAGAATCCTTCAGCACTGCAACTCCAGTCTTCAATGTTTATTTTAGTTCTTTCAGCTTGGGAAATGCCAAGTGTGTTCTTCCCTTTTGGTTTTCTGTCTACAGGTCTTTGCATATTTCATTATAATACTTTACCTTTTCTTCCTTTGAAATCCCTGAAAATCCCTTTGAAATCTTCTGTTCAGCCCTTTGACTTCATCATTTCTTCCTTTGGTTTTAGCTACTCTAAGTTCAAGAGCAACTTTCAGAGTCTCTTCTGACATCCGTTTTGGTCTTTTCTTTCTTTCTTGTCTTTTTAATGATCTCTTGCTTTCTTCTTGTATGATGGCCTTGGTGTCATTCCACAACTCATCTGGTCTTTGATCACCAGTGTTCAATCCATCAAATCTATTCTTGAGATGGTCTCTAAAATCAGGTGGGATATACTCAAGGTCATCCTTTGGCTCTTGTGGACTTGTTCTAATTTTCTTTAACTTGAACTTTAACTTGATGATCTCTTCCACAGTTGGCCCCTGACCTTGTTCTGACTGATGATATTGAGCTTTTCCATTGTCTCTTTCCACAGATGTGGTCGATTTGATTCCTGTGTATTCCATCTGGTGAGGTCCACCTGTGTAGTCACTGTTTATGTTGTTGAAAACAGGTATTTGTAATGAAAAAATTACTGGTCTTGCAAAATTGTATCATGCAATCTCCAGAGTCCTTTGTATCACCAAGGCCATGTTTTCCAACTACTGATCCTTCTTCTTTGTTTCCATATTTTCCAACTACTGATCCTTCTTCTTTATTTCCAGCTTTTACATTCTAATCACCAGTTATTACCAATGCATCTGACTGTATATTTGGTTTGCATACTTTACTGCAGAAGTTGGTAAAAATCTTCAATTTCTTCATCTTTGGCCTTAGTGATTGGTGCGTAAATTTGAAGAATAGGCATATGAAATGTTCTTCCTTGTAGGTGTATGGATATTATCACATCACTGACAGCACTGTACTTCAGGAAAGATCTTGAAATGTTCTTTTTGATGATGAATGCTCAACGCCATTTCTCTTCAATTTATCCTTCCCGGCAGGGTAGACTATATGATTGTCTAATTCAAAAAGCCAGTACCAGTCCATTTCAGCTCACTAATGCCTGGGATATCAATCTTTATGAGTTTCATTTCATTTTTGATGACTTCCAATTTTTGTAGATTCATACTTTGTACATTCCACATTCCAATTATTAATGGATGTTTGCAACTGGTTTCGTCCCATTTTGAGTCATTCCACACCAGCAAATGAAGGTTCCAAAAGCTCAACTCTATCCACGTCACTAATGTCAACTCTACTTTGAGAAGGCAGCTCTTCCCCAGTCGTGCTTTGAGTGCCTTTCAACCTGAGGGGCTCATCTTCCAGCACTTTATCAGACAATGTTCTGCTGCTATTCATGAAGTTTTCACTGGCCAGTTTTTTCAGAAGCAAACTGCCAGGTCCTTCTTTCTAGTCTGTCTCAGTCTGGAAGCTCCGCTGAAACCTGTCCACCATATGTGGTCCTGCTGATACTTGAAATACCAGTGGCAAAGCTTCCAGTATCACAGCAGCATGCAAGCCACCACAGTACGATAACTGAAAGACATGTGATGGAAGGTATTGGGTAGGCCTATTTAATTTAAGTAGTTGTCATATATAGGCCTAGAAGAACACTATATGACCACTCCAAAGGAACAAATGTCTCTATATAAAAATGCTTAGATATTTTTTAAGTTCTAATTCTCTAGAGCTATATTAAGTACTTTGATCTATATAATGTCCCCCTTAGCCAAAATGTTGTCCTTCTTTCCAATAAGTACACAAGAAAATATGGGAGTAGTAGTATTCAGGCTTCAAAATATTTAGACTTTATGTATAGCAATAAATGTAATAATTTAAGACCAAATAAAAAGTACTTCTTTTGATTTTATTTTCAATCATTCTAGTGTTAATAAATGCATGAGCACTTACTATGTGATAAACAGGGAATAAAACACGAATAAGACAGAGTCCCTGCACCCAAAAATCACACACTGAGGTGGTAATAATGCAAATAAATAAATATGAAATATTTGGATGAGACCTCTTAGAGATATGACAGGGTAATATAGGAATACAAAGGAGGGACATTTAAGAGGGGGATGGGAGAAGGGTTGATTAATACTTGCTGGGAGCTGCAACACCAGAGCTGGTAGTAAATGATGAGTGCCCTAAAAATAAATAGTGGCAATCTCTCTGTCTCTCTCTAGCTTTCTCATACACATATAAGAAAATATAAGAGAACATTGTTATAATCTTGCATTTGTGGATGCCTATTATAAACAAGGAAACCCTGGTGGCATAGTGGTTAAGTGCTATGGCTGCTAACCAAAGGGTCAGCAGTTCGAATCTGCCAGGCGCTCCTTGGAAACTCTATGGGGCAGTTCTACTCTGTCCTACAGGGTCGCTATGAGTCGGAATTTACTTGATGGCACTGGGTTTGGTTTGGTTTTGATTTATTATAAACAAGACAGATATTTAAAAATACATAAAACATAATTGGTAGATTTAAATGCAGAAAGATATAAAATACTGTACACAAAAACACTAAGCACAAAAAATTCTGCAATACATAAACAAAGGATTGATATCCATAATATAGAAAGTGCAACTACAAGTCAATAATTGGGGGGAAAAAAACAAAAAAATGGACAAAGAATGTCATACAAAACAATCCAAAACTACAAATGGCTAATGAATATATGAAGCTACTATGAATTATTCTAATATGTTGATGAAGGCAAACTAAAACAATGAAATAATATATCCCTAACCCAAAAAATTCAGAGTTGACAGGTGTGAAGGGAAATGAACAGTCTCATACACTTTTGGTAGATGTCTTAGTCATCTGGTACTGCTATAAGAGAAATACCACAAGAGGATGGCTTTAACAAACAGAAATTTATTCTCTCCAAGTCTGGAAGGCTAGAAGTCCAAATTCAAGGTGCCAGCTCCAGGGGACTGCTTTTTTTCTCTGTCAACTCTGGAAGAAGGTCCTTGTCATCAATCTTCCCCAGCTGAGGAGTTTGTCAGTGCAGAGACCCTGGGTCCAAAGGAGGTGCTACTCCCTTGGCTCATTTCTTTGTTGTATTAGATCCTCCTGTCTTTCTGCTCACTTTACTCTCTTATATTTCAAAAGAGATTAACTCAAGACACAACCTAATCTTGTAGATTGAGTCCTGCCTCATTAATATAACTGCCACTAATCCTGCCTCATTAACATCATAGAGGAAGGATTTACACACACAGGAAATCACATGAGATGACAAAATGGTGGACAGTCACACACTATTGGGAATCACAGCCTAGCCAAGTTGACACATATTTCTGGGGGACACAATTCAATCTATAGCTGTAGGGGTGTAAATTACTGCCTTTTTAATAGAAAAGAAATTCAATTTATCAAGATGTCTAAAATATATCTACACTGACACGGATACTCCTGTTTTAGAAATCTAGCCTAGAAACTTAAAAAAAAAAGCCTAGAAACTTACTGGCTCATAAATACAGAAAGTTTATAAGTATTCACTGGAGGATTACATATAATAGAGAAAAATAGGAAAAAGGCTTAAATGTCCATCAATGGAGATTATTAAATAACAATGTATTTATTTGTCAATTCCATACATTACTCAAAAATAACAAAGAAAATCTATAATTACTGATATTAAAAAAAAATTCCAAGACATATTCAAAGGAAAAAGATAAATCATGGGAGAGGATTCTGGGAATATGGTGGCATAAACAGACCATCATTCCAACACTCCCCCACAAATACAACAAGAAATACAACAAGGAAACAGTGCTCAATCTTGAGAGACTCTGAATTGGGGAGCAGAGGAAAGCAGCAGGGAACTGTAGACAGGCAAGAATCAATCAATCAAGGAGTCAAATACAATGGGAAAATCACTTGTCTCGCCATCCCTTCACCACCCCCAGCCATGTAGGACATCGGCTGCTGTGAACAAAACAGCCTGATTCCCTAACCACCACACCCCCTGCCTGTACAAAAAAGACAGAACCCCAAGCTTCTATTCTAAAATCAACAAGGCAGAACTTCCTGGAGGTCTGTTTGGAGCATGACAATCTCTCCCTAACCCAGTAATTGTTGGCTGCTGGACAGATAGGAACTCCTATAGAAGTTTCCCTATAGTGGAGCCAAGAGGCAGCTCACCCAAGTGGAGACTGCTCCCCCAAACTCCACAGGGCCACTTCAACTCTGAAATCAATAAGACAGATATCTCAGAGGTCCTTCTGGGGAGTGCCAGCCCTGCCTTCTCCTGAAATGAAGGAAAGTCAGCCTGTGCTTTCCCTGAATGCCAGCTCAGAAATAAGCAGCTTTCACAGAGGGCAGCACCCAGCCCAGAAGGAAGCTTGCTGTGTGTGGGTTTTCTGACTGAAAACATGGTTGCAGAAACAGGGAAAGAAAGGTAGTAACAACCAGAGAGAGAAAGACAGAGAGAGAGAGAGAGACAGACAGAAGACTATGCCCCCTGGTGGACAGATTGATTAAAAAACTAAACCAAACCAGGCCTGTTACCATCAAATTGATTCTGACTGCGTGATATATTGCCTGAGTGGCAATGCCTGCTGGTGTACAGGCTGACCACAGGGTGTTCTCTGGTGCTTTTGGAAGACACTGAAAGTTGAAAATTGAAATCTAGAACTTTCAAATCTTAATTAAACCAGGGAGGAAGAAGGAGCCGCCACAGGAAAGTGAAGGCTGAAGGCCTGCCTATGAGTATTTTGCAGAAAGTAGTGCAGGTAAAAACAGCAAATACTGGGGAGAACTGAGAAAGTTAAAATCCTTGAAAATTCCAATACCCCAACAAAAATCATAAGACATGCAAAGAAAGGAGAAATGATGCCTCATCCAAATGAACATGACAAAGGACATGAAAGTGTATCCATGGAAGACCAAATAATGGGAAAAAAAAAAGGAAGACTATAATAAAACAATGTTAAATATAATTAAAGACTTCAGGGAAAACACAAAGAGGTAAAAGAAATAAGGAAAACAATACAAGAACAAAATGAGGATCTAAAGAAAGAGATACCGCAACTGAAAGGGAGGATAACTGAAACAAGAAGTACAATATAAGGACTTACCAACAGACTTAATCAAGCACAAGAAAGAATCAGCAAATCAGAACATAAGATAGTAAAAACTGCAGAGGCTGAAGAGCAATAAGAACAGAGGCTCAAGAAGGCTGAGCACAGTTTGATGAAATTATAGGAAGATAAGAAGAGACCTAATATATTCATCATGGAAATTCCAGAAGGAGATGAGAGAGAGAAAAGGACAGAAAGAATATTTGAAGAAATAATGATGGAAAGTTTCTCCAATCTGATGGAGGACATGAATGTACAAATCCAAGAAGTTCAAAGAACCCCATGCAAGATATACCCAAAGAGATCCACCACACCAAGACACATCATAGTTAGGCTCTCAAAAAGTAAAGATAAAGAGAGAATCCTAAAAGCAGTGAGAGAGAAGCAAACAGTTATATACAAAGGATCCCCAGTAAGATTAAATGCTGATTTCTCTTCAGAAACATTGGAGGCCAGAAGGCAATGGAATGATATATTTAAAGTGTTAAAAAAAAAAACAAAAAACTGTCAACCAAGAATGCTATACCCAGTGAAACTGTCCTTCAAAATGAGGGAGAAATTAAAACACTCCCACACAAATAGAAGCTGAGAGAGTTCATATCCACCAGACTAGCACTACAAAGAATACTAGTGGAAGTTCTGCAGATGGAAAGAAAAACAAATAGAAAGTAATTGAAAGCTATACATAAAAAGAAAGATGACTAATAAAGAGAACTGCATGAACAAGCATAAGGACTAGTAATAAAGTACTCATTCTTGATAATTCTAATTGTTCGATCCTTCATTTTTTTTAATAACAAATATATAAAAAGCCAGGCTAAAATTGCTACGGGGCACATGAAATATAAATATATGATTAGTGATAACAACAACAAAAAAAGGGGGAGAAAAATGGGGGTATACGACTTCTTGTATGTAAGTGAAGTTAAGTTGGAACCAACTTACCCAAGGATGTTATAAATACAAGTTAGAAGTAGTATTCATGGTAACTGCTAAAATCTAAAAATCTAAAGAACATACACAAAAGGAAAGGAGAAAGGAACCATAATGGCCCACGACAATAAACCAACAAAACACAAAAGCAAGCAGTAGTAAATGATGAAGACAAAGAAGGTTTAAGACACACACACACAACAAATAAGAAAATGGCAGAAGTAAGTCACTTCTTATCAGTAATTACAGTGAATGCAAATGGATTAAATGCTCCAATCAAAAGGCAGAGAGTGGCAGAATGGATTAAAAAACATGACCCAACTATATGCTGTTTACAAGAGAGACATTAGACAGAAGGACATAAAATGTAGGTTGAAAGTGAAAAGATGGGGGAAAAAATATCTCAGGCAAATAATAACCAAAAGAGAACTGGTATGATAGTTTTAATAACAAAGTAGACTTTAAGACAAGATCTGCTAAAAGAGATAAAAATGCACATAATATAGTGATAAAAGGATCAATTCATCAAGAAGATTCAACAATAATCAATACATATGTGTGCAACACTGGAGCACCTAAATATATAAAGCAAACACTGATAGAACTGAAGGAGGAAATAAATAGCACTGCAATAATAGTTGAAGACTTCAATACACCATTTTCAATATTGGATTAAACATCTAGAAAGAAGATCAGCAAAGAAACAGAGGACCTGAATGACACTTTAAGCCAACTACACTTAACAGACATATATAGAGCACTCCATCCAACAACAACACAATATATATTCTACTCCAGTGCACATGGGTCATTCTCCAGGATAGGCCACATGTTAGGTCACAAAGCAAGTCCCGATAAATTTAAAAAGAGTGAAATCATACAAAGGATTTTCTCTTACCACAGCAGAGTGAAGATAGGAAAAAATAACAACAACAACAAAAAAAAAACTGGAAAATACACAAACATATGGAAATTAAACAACACACTATTAAACTACCAATGAGCCAAAGAAGAAATCAAAAGAGAAATCAAAAATTGCTTAGAGTCAAATGAAAATGAAAGCATAGCACACCAAAGCTTATAGGATTCGCAAAAGCAGTACTCAGAGGGAGAATTACAGCAATAAATGCCTCCACGAAAAAAGAAGAAAAATCTCAAATGAATAGCCTAACTCAACGAGTCCAGGAACTAGAAAGAGAAGATCAAGCGAAGCCTAATGCTATCAGAAGAAAGGAAATGATCAAAAGCAGAAATAAATAAAATCAAGAACAGAAAAACAAGAGAATCAATAAAATCAGAAGTTGGTTCTTTGAAAAGATTAGTAAAATTGACAAACCTTTAGCTAGATTGACAAAGAAAAAGAGAAAAGAAAGAAATAGCCAAAATAAAAAATGAAAAAGGGATATTACAACTGACCCAATAGAAATAAAGAGAATTATGATAGGCTATTTATGAACAACTGTACATCAAAAAACTGGATAACCTAGATGAAATGGACAAATTCTCCAAAGTACACAACCTACCCAAACTGAGTCAAGAGGAAATGGAAAATCTCAAGAGACTCGTAACAAGTGAAAAGATTGAATCAGTGATCAAAAACTGCCAACGAAAAAAAAGTCCTGGATCAGATGGCTTCACTGGGGAATTCTACCAAACATTTACAGAGAAATTTATACCAATACTGTTTAAACTCTTCCAAAAGATAGAGAAGGAAGAAATACTCCCTAATTTATTCTAGGAAGCAAACACAACCTTAACACCAAAGCCAAAGGCACGACAAGAAAACAAAACTTTAAGCCAATTTATCTTATGCATATAGATTCAAAAATTCTCAACAAAATACTAGAGAACAGAATCCAACAGCATATTAAAAGTCAAACACCATGACCAAGTGGAATTTATTCCAGGAATGCAAGGATGGCTCAACATTAGAAAATCAATCAATGTAATACACCACATCAATAGAACAGTAACAATAAAAGAATCACATGATCATCTCTGTGGATGCAAAAAAAAAAACAAACCATTTGATAAAATCCAACACCCATTCTTAATGAGAACCCTAAAGGAGACTGGAATAGAAGCAATATTCCTCAATATGATTCCAGGCATATATGAAAAGCCAACACCCAATATTACACTTAATGGAGAAAGACTGAGAGCTTTCCCCTTGAAATCGGGAACAAGAAAAAGGAGCCTGCTCTCACCACTTCTATTCAATATACCTACTCCTCACTTACTATCTTGTTATCGGACATTTTGCATTTATGACAATAGAAAAAATCTACTATCTGACTACTTTGTGCATTAACAAGACAGTGGGCATGGTGGCAAAGGCTGGGGAGCACCCCCTCCCTCAAGGAGGGTCTCATTGCAGACTCCAGGAAGCTGGGCTACTTTGCCCCACAGCTTCTGCTCTTCCCTGCTGGCAGGGCCATGGTATCCAGCTGCTGTGCGGGGCCAGCCTCCTCTATGGCCATGGCCTCTGGATGGGTGCTCATGCAGCATCAAGCCAGCAGGCATCTTTCTGGGTTCCCAGCTCCTACGCAGCCTTAGGCCCTGCAGCTCAAAACTGCTGTAGGGTGGGAAGGGAGGAAGGAAAGAGGCATCAGAGAGAGCGTTTAGAAATGTGTGCGGGTTTAATAACATCCTAAAGTGGGCCAAACTGGGCCTGAAACCTCTGCCTCAGTGGGGCCGGGTACGTGGATAGGCTCTCAGCACCTTCACAGGAAGCCCTGAGCCTTGGTGACTCGCCAGGCCTGGGTCTCAGAGCAGGCTTCAGGATGGTGAATACAGGGCTTGCAGGGGTAGGAGTAGAGCCTCGGAGGTGGCACTGCGAGGGGAGCTCTGACCTAGCACAGGAGGAAGGTAAAGTGCTTAAGCCGTGGGCCCTGCAGTCAAACAATCTGGCTTTATCCAGCTTAATCTCCTCCAAGCCTCCTTATAATAATCTTAAGTGGACTCACCACATCAATAAATCTCAGCTGTTACTATTTCTATAATCGTATTTTCTAAATTAAAAAAAAAAATAGACAAACGGATAGTCTGAAAACAGAAAAAAAATTCCTCCATTTCACATAATTCTGATTTTGGCATAATGACCTGATCTTTGGAATGTCAATAAGTGAGGAGTGAATACATTGTATTAGAAATCCTAGCCAGAGCAATAAGAAAAGAAAAAGAAATAAAAGGTATCCATATTGGAATAGAAGAAATAACTTAATCTCTATTCACAGAGGTCATGATCCCATATATAAAAAATACCAGAGTCTGCAAGAAAACTTCCGGAGCTAATAATGGAATTTAACAAAGTTGTAGGGTACAAGGTCGACAAATAAAAATGAGTTCAGTTTCTATACACCAGCAATGAGACATGGCAAAGGGAAATTAAGGAAACAATTCCATTCATAATAACATCCAAGAGAATAAAATACCTAGGAATAAATCTAACCAGGGACATGAAGGATTTAAAAATGAAAATTACAAAACACTGGTAAAGACATTAAAGATTTTAATAAATGGAAAGATATTTCATGTATGATGGTAAGGTTGTGTGTCACCTTGGCCGAGCCACGATTCTCAGTATTTTGGAAGTCATGTGATGTGGTCACTTCCTTGTTGAGATTTGATATGTGATCACACGCATGACGGAATCTGCTGCGAGTAGCCAGTCGATTCAAAGGGAGTTTCCTTGGGTGTGTGACCTGCAGCAAGTGTAGGAGGACATTCTGGCAGCAGTCGGGAGCTTTTGCTCATTCTAGATCCTGCAGCTGGCTCCTATTCATCTGGCCTCCAGCTCTTGGGACTTGAGCTAGCAGCTTGCCTGTGGTCTTGCCTGCTGATGTTGGGATTCATCAGTCTTCACAGCCTGTGAGCAAGAGCCTTCTTCCCCAACCTGCCAATCTTGTATTCACCAGCCCCTGTAGCCACGTGAGTCAGGAGAAGCCTCCATCCTGACCCATGGACTTGGGACGTCACAGCCCCTACAACCACATGTGCCATTTCCTTGATATAAATCTCTCTCTATATATTTACACACTTTACTGGTTTTGCTTCTTTAGAGAACCCAGCCTAAGACATTTGGTACCGAGAGTGGTTCTAGAGAAACAAAATTGTAAGGATGAATTTTCTAAATTAGTTTTCAGGTGTGGTTAATCTTAAAGATGTTGATGACTCTGCTTCCAGTACCAAAAAGGGAACTGCTAATCCATGGTGTGAGGTGGCAATTCAAATACACAAAATATCACCACCAATTGATCAGGTATTGGTGAAAGGTGAGGCTCTGGGTGACTGCATGTATGATTCCTTTCTACAATTTTGTCATAGGGAGAAGTCGAAGGAAGCTGGTTGGTTGGTCCTACTTTCACTAGACAAACTGGTGAAAGAAAGAGGTGAGCTCAGGGCTTCAGAGTCAAAGCTCAAGCACCAGATAAATGACCTCAAAGTTTCCACTTTTGCCCTGAAAGAAAGCTTTATTTCTTGTAGAAACAGAACTGATATTGCCAAAAACTAAAGCCAGAATCTTATTGTAAGAGTGGCTGAGTTACACTACCAACTCAAGTGTCAGCCTTAAGAGGTGTCTGAAGTTAAAGTAAGGGCATTGATTGGGAAGAAATGGGATTCTGAAACCTGGGATGGGGACATACAGGCAAATAATCAGGAAGCTGGAAACACTGAGCCTCTAAATTCCATTGAATCAGTCTTACCAACAGAACCATTAGCTCCTCCACTCCCATCTAATGAGATTAACTCAGGTGCATCTAAAGCAGGTGCCTGGGACATCACCTGAGGCAGATGCTTTACAAGACAATGCTGAATGTTCTCAAAACATTTCCCCACCGATTTTGGCTTCTAGACCTATAACTAAAGTCCCAGTGAGCCCCAAAAGGTTAAGTACAAAGTATAACCCAGGAGGAGGTACACTACAGTCCAAAACAACTCCTTGACTTTTCTAATATGTACAAACAGAAACCTGGGGAATATGTGTGGGAGTGGCTATTAAGGGTGTGGGATAATGGTGCAAGGAACACAAAGATGAATCAGTCTGGGTTTACTGATATGGGCCAACTAAGCACAGATTCTTCAGTGTTTCAGCTCAGGAAGTTAGAAAAGGATCTAATAGTTTATTTGGTTGAGTTGCTGAAGCATGGATTACATGGTGGCCTACACTAAATCAAGTTGAAGAGCCAGACCTGCCCTGGTATACTGTAGAAGAAGGTATCCAAAGGCTTAGGGAAACTGGCATGCTGGAGTGGATTCATCAGAGGTTAGACCAACAGACCCACACATGGAGTACCCAGAGAACACATATTTAACCACAATGGTGAAGAACAAATTTGTGAAGGGAGCCCCAGAATCCTTGAAGACTGCTGTGATTGCTATTTTATGTAAGTCAGATTTGACAGTGGGAACTGCCCTAACTGAATTAAGACACCTAACTACAATAGGAAACCCTGGTTGCATAGTGGTTAAGTGATATGGCTGCTAACCAAAATGTCAGCAGTTCAAATCCACCACACACTCCTTGGAAACCCTGTGGGGCAGTTCTACTTTGTCCTAAAGGGTTGCTATGAGTCATAATTGACTCAAAGGCAGTGGGTTTTTAACTACAGTGGGACTGATTGGAGCCGGTGGTGGTAACGGTCAAGCGGCGGCACTCAGTCGAGAGAAAGTAGGCGTGGTTACCGCAATGGACAGCAGAGTCAAAGCATTAATCAGAATATTCTGACTCGTATGGACTTACGGTGTTGGCTACTTAGTCATGGCATACCTAGGAGTGAAACAGATAGGAAATCTACTAAATATTTATGTGATCTGTACAAATAGTTGAATTCTAGGTCAAGTAAACAGCAGTCTAACTCAAATTGCTAGAATAGAGAGTCACGGCCCCTCAATCAATTCCCAGACCACTTGATTGAAGGGGAGGCTGGGTCCCCTTGAGGAAGGACTCCAGTATGCTGCCAAAAGCTTATACTGTTAATCTTTCTCCCAGCTTTCCCTCAAGGAATCTATGGCCTTTCATGAAAGTGACTGTTCACTGGGGAAAAGGAAATAATCAGACTTTTCGGGGATAGCTGGGTACTGGCTCTGAACTGACACTAATTCCAGAAGACCCAAAATGTCTCTGTAGCCCACCAGTCAGGGTGGGGTCATATGGAGGTCAGGTTATTAATGGAGTCTTGGCTCATGTCCATCTCACAGTGGGTCCAGTTGGCCTGCAAACCCATTCTGTAGTGATTTCCCCAGTTCCAGAATGCATAATTGGAATATACTCAGCAACTGGTAGAACCCCCACATTGGATCCTTGACAAATACAGTAAGGGCTATTATGGTAGGAAAAGCCAAGTCGAAGACATTAGAACTGCCCCCACCTAGGAAAATAGTAAACTAAAAGCCACCATCAAGGACTTGAAGGATGCAGGGGTGGTGATTCCCACCACATCCCCATTCGACTCACCTATTTGGCCAGTGCAAAGAACAGATGAATCTTGGAGAATGACAGTAGATTATTGAAAGTCTAACCAGGTGGTGACTCCAATTGCAGCTGCTGTTCCAGATGTAGTCTTATTGCTTGAGAAAATGAATACATCTCCTGGTATGTTGCTAGTGATGTGGCTAAGGCCTTTTTATCCATACCTGTTTTTGAAGGTTCATCAGGAACAGTTTGTCTTTAGCTGGCAAGGCCAGCAATACACCTTCAGTTGCCTGCCTCAATATACACCAACTCTCTAGCCCGATTTCATAATTTAGTCTTCAGGGACCTTGATCACCTTTCCCTTCCATAAGACAGCACACTGGTCCATTACACTGATGACATTATGTTGATTGGACGTAGTAAGGAAGAAGTGTCAATGACTCTGGGTATACTGGTAAACATTTGCATGTTAGAGTGTGGAAAATTAATCCAACTAAAATTTAGGCACCTTCCACCTCAGTGAAATTTCTACCGGTCCAGTGGTGTGGAGCATGTTGAGATATTCCCTCTAAAACGAAGGAAAAGTTATTGCATCTAGCTTCTCCCACAACTCAGAAGGAGACACAACATCTGGTGGGCCTCTTTGGATTTTGGAGGCAGCATATTCTTCATTTGGGTGTGCTACTCTGGCCTACTTATCAAGTGACTCGAAAAGCTGCTAGTTTTGTTTGGGGCCCAGAACAATAGAAGGCTCTGCAACAGGTTCAGGCTGCTGTGCAAGCTGCTGTGCCACTTGGGCCATGTGATCCAGCTGATCCAATGGTGTTTGAACTGTCCATGGCAGATAGGGACGCTGTTTGGAGTCTTTGACATGTCGCTATAGGTGAATCACAGCACAGACCCTTAGGATTTTGGAACAAAGCCCTACCAACCTCTGCAGATAACTACTCTTCTTCTGAGAAACAGCTTTTGGTCTGTTATTGGGCCTTAGTAGAGACCAAACTCTTAACCATGGGACACCAAGACACCATGTGGTGTGGACCTCCCATCATGAACTAGATGTTGTCTGACCCACAGAGTCATAAAGTTGGATGTGCAGAGCAGCACTCCATCATTAAATGGAAATGGTATATACGAGATCGGACCCAAGCAGGACCTGAGGGCACAAGTAAGTTGTACGAGGAAGTGGCCTAAATGCCCATGGTCTCCACTTCTGTCACATTACCTTCCCTCTCCCAGTCTCCACTTACAACCTCATGGAGAGTTCCTTATGACCAGTTGACTGAAGAAGACAAAACTCTTGCCTAGTTTACAGATGGTTCTGTGCAATATACAGGCACCAGTCAAAAACTGACAGCTGCAGCACTACAGCCCCCATCTGGGACCTCCCTGAAGGACAGTGGTGAAGGGAAATCCTCCCAATGGGCAGAACTTGGAGCAGTGCACCTGGTTGCTCACTTTGCTTGGAAGGAGAAATGGCCAGATCTGCGATTGTATACTGATTCATGGGATGTGGCCAATGGTTTTGCTGGATGGTGAGGGACTTGGAAGGAACATGATTGGAAAACTAGAGACAAGGATTTATGGGAAAGAGGTATATGGACAGGCTTCTCTGAATGGGCCAAAGAAGTGAAGATATTTGTGTCTCATGTGAATGCTCAGCAAAGAGTGACCTCAGCAGAGGAGGATTTTAATAGTCAAGTGGATAGGATGATGCGTTCTGTGGAAACCACTCATCCTCTTTCCCCAGCTACTCCCATCATTGCTCAGTGGGCTCATGAACAAAGCAGCAGGGTGGCAGGGATGGAGGTTATGCATGGGCTCAACAACATGGACTGCCACTCACCAAAGCCAACTTGGCTACAGCCACTGTTGAGTGACCAATCTGCCAGCAGCAGAGACCAACACTGAGTCCCTAACATGGCACCATCCCTCGAGATGATCAGCCAGCAACCTGGTGGCAAGTTAGTTACATTGGACCACTTCAGTCATGGAAAGGGCAGTGTTTTGTTCTTACTGGAATAGACACTTACTCTGGATATGGATTTGCCTTTCCTGCATATAATGCTTCTTCCAAAACTATTATCCGTAGACTTACAGAACACCTTATCCACTGTCATGGTATCCCACACAGCCTTGCCTTGGATCAAGGAATTCACTTCACTGCAAACGAAGTATGGCAGTGGGCCCATGCTCATTTAATTTACTGGTCTTACCATGTTCTCAATCATTCTGAAGCAACTGACTTGATAGAATGATGGAATGGTCTCCTAAAGATACAATTACAATGCCATCTAGATGGCAATACCTTTCAGGGTTCCGGCAATGTTCTCCAGGAGGCTGTATATGCTCTAAACCAGCATCCAATGTATGGTGCTCTTTCTCCCATAGCCAGGATTCATGGGTCCAGGAATCAAGGGGTGGAAATGGGAGTGGCACCACTCACTATTACCCTAGTGACTCACTTGGAAGACTTTTTCTGCCCCTGTGACCTTATGGTCTGCAGATCTAGAGGTTTTAGTTCCAGAGGGAGGAATGTTCCCACCTGGAGATACATCACTGATTCCATTGAACTGGAAACTAAGAATGCCACCTGGCCACTTTGAGCTCCTTAATCCTCTGAATTCAACAGAGAAAGAAGGGAGTTACCATACTGGCTGGTGTGATTGATCCTGATTACCAAGGAGAAACTGGATTGATATTACATAATGGAGGTAAAGAAGAGTATGTCTGGAATGTCGGTGACCCCTAGGGCATTTCTTAGTACTACTATGCCCTGTGATTCAAGCCAATGGAAAACTATAGCAACCTAATTCTGACATGACTACTAATGGGCCAGACCCTCAGGAGTGAAGGTTTGTGTCACCCCACCAGGCAAAGAACCACGACCTGCTAAGGCACCTTCTGAGGGCAAAGAGAATATGGAATGCGTGGTGGAAGAAGGTAGTTTTATATACCAGTTACAGCTACATGATCAGTTGCAGAAATAAGGTCTGTAATTGTCATGAGTATTTCTGCTTTGTATATGTATATCAAATTTTTTGTTTTCTTCACTTATAAAAAATAAGATGCAAACAGGGTTAGTGCATTTTCGGTTGTATGTGTGTCCATTGTATGATGTTGGGTCCAACTATAACTTTATAATTGTATTTATTCAGATATTATGTATGGTTTAAGGAGATATGTACAGGTGCCAGGCTGACAAGTAGTAGACTATGATGTGTGTCAACTTGGCTGGGCCATGGTTCTCACTGTTTTGGCAGTCGTGTGATGTCGTAGTCACTTCCCTGTTGAGATTTGATATGTGATCACCCCTATGATGTGATCTGCTGTGAGAGGCCAATCGGTTGAAGGGGAGTTTCCTTGGGCATGTGGCCTACATCCAGTGTGGGTAGACGTTCTGGCAGGGTTCGGGGGCTTTTGTTCATTCTGGGTTCTGCAGCTGGCTCCTGTTCATCTGACCTGCCGATCTGGTGTTTGTCAGCCCCTGCAGCTATGTGAATCAGGAGAAACCTCTATCCTGACCCTCGGACTTGGGATGTTACAGCCGCTAAAACCATGTGAGACATTTCCTTGATATAAATCTCTCTACGTATATTTATATGCTTTCTGGTTTTGCTTCTTTAGAGTACCCAGTCTAAGACACCATATTCATGGATTGGAAAATTTAGTATCTTTAAGATGTCAATAATACCCAAAGCAATCTATAGTTTCAACACAATCCCATAAAAATTCCATCAGCTTTCTCTACAGAAATGGACAAATTAATTCTCAACTTTATACGGAATGATAAGAGGCCTCTAATAGCTAAAGCAATGTTGAAAGAGAAGAACAAAGTAGGGGAACTCACACTTCCTGATTTCAAAACATACTATATAGCTATAATAATAAAAATAGCTTGGAACTGGTATAACAATAGACCCACAGAACCACGGAATAGAATTAAGAATCCAGAAATAAAACCATACATCTAAGGTCAACTGATTTTTGACAAGAGTGCCAGGTCTATTTGATAGGGAAAGAAGAATAAATGATACTGGGAAAATCGGATTTCCACATGCAGAAAAAAGAAACAGAATCCATGCCTTACAACCTACTCAAAAACAAATTAAAAATGAATTAAGAACCTAAACGTGCAAACGAAAAACATAAAATTTTTAGAAGAAAATATAGGGACAATGCTGTCGGGCCTAGGTTTTAACAATGGATTATCTAGTATAATTATAAAAGCACAAACAGCAAAAGACAAAACAAATAAATATGACCTCATAAAAACTCAAAACTTTTGTTCATCAAAAGGCTTTACCAAAAAAGTGAAAAGACAAGCTACTGAGTGGGAAGAATATCTTTGGAAACCGTAAGTATGATAAGAATCTAATAGCCAATACATATATAAAACTATGAAAATGTAACAACAAAAACACAAATAACCCAATCTTAAAATGAGCAAAGGACTTGAATAGACATTTCACCAAAGAGGACATTCAAATGGCCAACAAACACAGGAAAACATGCTCAGTGTCATTAGCCATCAGAGAGATAGAAATCAAAACAACAGTGAGATACCATTTCACTCCCAGTAGGATCACAACAGGGTTTCTGTGAGTCAGAATTGACTGACAACTGGTTTGTTTTTGGTTTTAGAATGGCTAATCTACAACAAGGAGTCCTGGTGGTGTAGTGGTTAAGAGCTTGGCTGCTAACCAAAAGCTGGCAGTTCGAAACCACCAGCTGCTCCTTGGAAACTCCACGGGGGCAGTTCTAGTCTGTCCCATAGGGTTGCTATGAGTCAGAATTGACTTGATGGCAATGGGTTCAGGTTTAATGGGCTGCAAAAGACATCTTTAAAATGTTATAAAGCAAAGATGTCACTTTGAGGACTAAAGTACACCTGACCCAAGCCATGGTGTTTTCAATTGCCTCATATGCATGCCAAAGCTGGACAATGAATAAGGAAGACCGAAGAAGATTTGTTGCATTTAAACTACAGTGTTGGGCAGATGAATGGATAAACTAACTGTGGTACATACACACAATGGAGTATTATACAACGATAAAGAACAACGATCAATCTGTGAAGCATCTCATAACATGTGAATCTGGAGGGCATTATGCTGAGTGAAATGAGTCAATCACAAAAGGGCAAATATTATATGAGACCACTACTGTAAAAACTCATGAAAACGTTTATACGCAAAAAGAAACAATCTTTGATGGTTAAGAGGAAGAGTGCGGATGGGAAAACACTAAATAGAAAATAGGTAAGTGGTAACTTTGGTGAAGGGAAAGACAGTACACAATACCGGGGAAGCCAGCATGACTTGTACAAGGCAAGGTTATGGAAGCTCCATAGACATATCCAAATTCCCTTAGGGACCAAATTGCTAGGCTGAGGGCTGAGGGGACCACGGTCTCGAGGAACATCTAGCTTAACTGGCATAACTTAGTTTATAAAGAAAATGTTCTACATTCTACTTTGGTGAGTAAAGTCTGGGGTCTTAAAAGCCTGTGAGCAGTCGTCTAGGATACTCTACTGGTCTCACCCCTTCGGGAGCAAGGAAGAATGAAGAAAACTAAAGATACAAGAAAAAGATTAGTCCAAAGGACTAATGGAGCACACCTACCATGGCCTCCACCAGACTAAGCCCAGTAAAACTAGATGGTGCCCACCTACCACCGATTGCTCTGAAAGGGATCACAATACAGGGTCACGGAAAGAGCTAGAGAAAAATGTAGCACAAAATTCAAACTGCAAAAGAAACACCAGACTTGCTGTCCTGAAAGAGACTGGAAAAACTCTGAGAGTATGGCCCCTGCACACCCTTTCAGCTCAGTAATGAAGTCACTCCTGAGGTTCACCCTTCAGCTAAAGATCGGTCAGGCCCATAAAACAAGACTAAAGGGGGCACATCAGCCCAGGGGCAAGGACGAGAAGGCAGGAGGCGACAGGAAAGCTGGTAATAGGGAACCCAAAGTTGAGAAGGGAGAGTGTTGACATGTTGTGGGGTTGTTAACCAATGTCATAAAACAATATGTGTACTATTTAATGAGAAACTAGTTTGTTCTATAAACCTTCATCTAAAGTACAATAAAAAAATAAATAAATTATGGTGTTAGAGAAGATTATTGAATATAACATGGACTTCCAGAAGAACAAACAAATCTGTCTTGGAAGAAGTATAGCCAGAATGCTGCTTAGAAGCAAGGATGGAAAGACTTCATCTTATGTACTTTGGGCATGTTATCAGCAGGGACCAGTCCCTGAAGGAGGACATGATGATTTGTAAAGTAGAGGATCAGCAGAAAAAAATGAAGACGCTCAATGAGATGGAATGACACAGTAGCTACAATGTGCTCGAACATAGCAACAATTGTGAGGATGGCCCAGAACCAACCAGTGTTTTGTTTTGTTGTACATAGAGCTGCTATGAGTTGGAACTGACTGAATAGTAACTGACAACAATAGTATGGCTAAGATTTTTTTAAAAAAAGAAAATATCAAATGTTGGCAAGGGTATGTGGGGACATTGGAATTTTATGGTATAGATGTTGTACAAAGTAGTGTGGTGGTTTCTCAAAAAACTACGAATACAACTACCACAGGATCTAGCAACTTCACTCCTAGGTGTGCACCCAAAAGACTTGAAAGCAGACACTCAAATAGAGACTTTTACACCAATGTTCATTGCAGCATTATTCACAATAACCAAAAGGTGAGCCAACTTAAATGTCCTTGGCTAGATGAATGGATAAACAAAATGTGGTACATATGTACAATGGAATACTACTCGATCAGTAGAAATGAAATCTTGATACATGCTACGGTACGGATGGAGCTTGAAGACACTATGCTGAGTGAAATATGTCAATCACAAAAGGACAAATATAGTATTGACTTCACTTATACAAAAAGGCAAGAAAAGGCAAATGAATCCAGACTAAGGTTTATTAGTGTCTACCAGGGGTGGGAGGGAGGAGCGAAGGGGGTGTTTTGGTAATAGAGTACTGAATTTCAGTTTGTGGTGATGGAAAAATTGCATAGATTCCAGATAGGGTTGCACAGCTGCTTATTCTAAGTGCTATCAATGAGTTGTATAGTCGTAAAGAGTTGAATTGGCAAAAGTTGTGTGATAGATATAATTACAACAATAACAAAAGAGCAGCTGCAGCAGTTGCTTATGTACAACCAAACACTTCACAGAATTTGGTTCCTTGTTTTGGAGGTTTGGAGTCCTGGTGGTGGTATAGTTAAGTGTTCAGTCGCTAACCAAAAGGTCAGCAGTTTGAATCCACCAGCTGCTTCTTGGAAATCCTATGGGGCAGTTCTACACTGCCTTATAGGGTTGCTATAAATCAGAATTGACTCTATGGCAATGGGTTTGGGTTTTTTATTTTTATTATTTTTTTTAATTTTTGGAGGTTTAGGTCATGGTTTCAAGGGGTATCCCAGTTAACCAGCCTAATAATGTGTTAACCTGTTGCTGTCGAGTGGATTCCGACTCAGAGCGACCCTATAGATTTGCCCTAAAATAATTATGTAAATTAAAATTTGTAACCCTAAGATTTTGAAGCAAATTCAAAACTCCCAATATACTTTCAGCACCTAGTCATATTTAAAGCCACAAGGAAGTGCAAAAATACATTAAAAAGGGTGATGACTATTTTTGTTGATTCTTCAAAATGTAAAATTCATTCTTATTATCATAAATAATGAGTAGTGAAGAATAATTAACATCCTCTGAGAAAATATTAAAGTATACATATAAAATTTAAGATATCTTTTGGAGCTTTTGCAGGAAAATGGAATAAAACACAGGCTATGTAGAAAGCAGTATTTCTGTTATTTTTTTTCTTTTATTTTACCACTCACCAAAATAAGCAAAAAAGTAAAATTCGATAACATAAATTTGAACTTTCCCTATTCCACACTTTTTAACATTAAAAAAATTATGTAATGAAAAACTATTCTCATTCAATTAGAAATCACAGGAGAAAATCTGTCTGCCAAGGGGACTCAGGTGAAACAACAAATGGCGATGAGCAGATGTGGGAGCCTGGATAAGACAAAACCAAAGTGCCCCTTTGTTGTGCATTAAGCTTATTGGGAGTTTTAGGTACGGGCTGCAAGCATTTCCTTTAAGGATTCCATTCACCAATCTCTCCAAGGCAAAGGTGTAAGATGTTGGGAAGGGATGTTAGTGGAGGATGAGTTAGGCTGTCTATTCCTTACTGGCATAGACATTTCTGTAGCTTTATTCAGTGAGAGATTTTCTTTAAAAAGTACTTTAAAAAAAATTAGAATTCGATTGTCATTGCAAGCTTAAGAGTAAAGAGTTTCCTTGAGTTTTTACTTACACGACTTTTAACCATTAATACCTCGGTTTATTAAGTGTTCTGGAATTCCCATCCTTTGTATTGAGTTGGGTACCCAAAATATGTGCTGGATTCCTTGTGGGTGTAATTCAGCTTAGAAATAGAGTTTTCCATGTTAACGAGGCCATATCTGTGCAGGGTGTGTCCTAACCCACCTGAGTTATAAGGAGCAGATACAGATACAGATACAGGGATAAGCACAAACCAGGAAAGACAGATGCCCTGTGAGAACTGCCAAGGAGCCCAGGAATGGTGAGACAAGGATTTTCCCTCAGAACCTTCTTCTATTGCTAGTGCCCTGAATTCAGACTTCTAGCCTCCTGAAATGTGAGAAAATCGATTTCTCTTTTTAAAAGCCCCTGAACTTGCAGTATTTCTGTTACAGCAGCACTAGGAAACTAACACACACACACACAACAAATTCATTTCAAATGCTCACAAATAAGCTTTAGGCAAAGTTGATGCAGCCAATAACCAAGAAAGTATAAAAAGGCCTTTGAGAAGTTAAAAAAAATGCCCTAATATTCAGGCATTAAAGCTTATGCATTATATTCATAAAAACAGTCCTCAGGCCCATACTATGAGAATTTTTACATCATTTTCCCACAGTTCTACCTGGAGTAGATATTAGGCTTCCTAACCCAAAATTGATTAGAATAATATTAAAAAAAAAAATAAAAGACAGCCACATTAATACTATCAAGAACAGACAGTTGGAATTATTTCATATAGGCCAAAATAGCTATTAGCATGAGTGCTGAAAAATCCTAAACTACACAGTCACCATACATGCTACTGGCCTTATCTCAAAGACTGATGCTGCTTAGGATACGATTATTTGTCTTTACCAGAAAAAGCTGCAAAAACAAAAACTCTGCCTCCAGGCCCAAGCCCCAGCCACAGTCATATCAGCAACAAATAACCCAAAAAGAAATGATAAAATGGAAGTGAAACCAGGATGGGAAGAGATGAGAAAGTACACAGGAAGGGCAAAAAAAAAAAAAAAAAAAAAAAAACTTCCAGACAGCAATATCTCAGTTATATTTTAATAGCTATCACACTTCCCTGGCACTAAACTTTAAATCACTCAGTCAATGTTACATGAATAATAATTACAGCAACATTTGCTTGAGCAGGTAAAAGTCAAACTTTATAAGGGATAAAAATGGAAATTAATCAACATTATTTGCAGAATTAAAAGCAAACTTATACAGGGCAATGGCATTTTTAATGCTTGCCTAAACAGAATTTAAGCCCAACAGGGCTAGCTACTGTTTCTTTTTTCTCTCCTTATAGCATTTACCATGGAGCCCTGGTGGCATAGTGCTTGAGTTCGGCTACTAACCAAAAGGTCTGTAGTTCAAATCTACCAGTCGCTCCTTGGAAATCCTATGGGGGCAGTTTTACTCTGTCCTATATGGTTGCCGTGAGTTGGAATTGACTTGATGGCAATGTTTTGTTTTTAAATACTGTCATATACCTGGGTGGTGCAAATGGTTAACATATTGGCTACTAACCAAAACGTTGGAGGTTCAAGTCCATCCAGAGGCAACTCAGAAGAAAAAGCTGGTGATCTACTTCCCAAAAACCCTATGGAACACGATTCTGCTCTAAAACACACGGGGTTGCCATGAGTCAGTCAATTCAATGACACCTGTTTTACACACACAGGGGACAGTCAATGAAAATTATACACAAAGCTCTGTCATTTTCTCTTCACCAGTGGTCAAGTCATTCTGCAACAAAAAATCCCTTAGAAGGATTACCATCAAGGCAGTATAAAAATGGATCATTTTCCCTGAAGAAAAATTACACTCACTCTACAAACATTTACTAAGCTCACAATGGATCCATTACAGACGCTGAAAACAGCAAAATAAAAATCACAGTTTTTAACTTCAAACAGCTCACAGTCTCCTGAAATGGAGAGACAGATAAATAGCTCATTATAATACAGTGTGGTAAAAGTACCTGCTCCAGGCATAGCAGGAGAGCCAGCCCAGCTTTAGAGGAGGAATGTGGGAAGCTTTCTGAAGACTGTGGTCTTAACATCTTAAAGAATTAAAAAGACCTAGCCAGAGGTAATGGTAGTATTTCAAGCTTATAAGGCAACATAAAATACAGAGGTAAGATATGAAGAGTACAGCATAAGAGTAGAACGTAAGTATACAAGCAATCTGGAATTGCTGGTATAAAATGCAAGTAAGATAAGGTGAGAGATGAAGCTAGGCAGAGAAAGTCAGTGTCCAGAGAAGATACGTCTTGTTAAGAAGCTTGCATTTTATTCTATGGAATGTGCCATATAAGGGGTGGAGAATTAGGTTAGGGTTTAAAAAATAACAGTAGCATTTATTCTATTTCAATACATTGTAATATTTAATAGTGTACTGAAATTGCACTGATGATCAAGTCAGACAAGGTGACACTTAGATAAAAGTGGACAATAAACAATAAATAATAAACGAATAAATGAATTATGGATTTCTATAAGTTCCAGGAAGATAATAAAATTGGGCTGTAAAAGAGAAAGGCTGGGAATGAAGGGGACGAAGGGAAGACACTAAGCAGAATGGTGGTCCTGGGAGTCCTCACTGAGGGGCTCTCATGAGCCAGGACTGGAACATGGTATAGCAGCCAACCATACCTGCCAGGCAGCGAGAAGAGCAGGGGTACAGGCCACGAGACGGGAACAAGGACAGAAAAAATACTCATGTTACCCCATGGTCCATGCATCTGCATGTAGCGTTTCATCCCAGTAAGGCCCTTTTCTAACTTCTTTGCCTGGGTGACTCCTAGTTTCCCATGAAAACTCAATTCAGGCAATTTCTTTTCCAGGAAGCTTCCTCTAAAACCTTCAGATAAAGTTAGGAGCCATTTTTCTGGGCTTCAGGAAGACAGCTATAGCACAGCTTTCATAACTTGCACTGTGATAACTGTGTTTATGTCATTTTCTGGTACTTGAGGACAAGGTCTCTACTTGAGGGCAAGGACCTTGATTTTGATTTTGTATCACCAGAATGTAGCAAACAGGAAGGACTCTCCTGAGTAAGTGTATGAATGACTGAATGAACACAATGGAAGGCAGAAAGGGAAGGAAGGAGGAGAAAATAAAAGAAACATCCATGAAGGAGGAAGCACATAGAGTGTTTGTGAAGTCTGTTCACAATGACAGTTGTGTTTAGCCACCATTTTCTACATTGGTAAGTATTGCAGTACACACACACATACTCACTGAGTTTCATTTTATTATCTAAGCCAGAGTAAAATTTCAGGCTCTAGGGAACTTCTGGAAAAAACCTGAACTTAGCCTAGGGCTTGTGTCTTTCCTTTTGGTGTCCCCAGTCTTTGGCACATAACAGGTACCCTGTACGTGCTTGTGGAATAGCTGTTGGAGAGTGAGAGCATTGCGGTGACTCCATAGAAGCTTTTGTCCAGAGCCGGCTAATTCTCTTCACTAAACTCCTCATGTATTATTGTATTAGGCAGCTGCCAATAGGATCTCCAGCTTCACCCAGTGATGAAAGTGGAGGATCTGGGAAGGGTGAAAAGAAGTTCTGTAGCTGCCTGGGAAAATCACTATGTTTAGATGCCGTGGTGAAAAACAACAGCACCTATAATTTAGAATGGCAGCAGTGCTGTGGAAAAAGGAAAAGCGGAACGTTTTAAACAGATATGTAGGGATCTGGCAACTGGGCAGCCTAAGCCAAGACCATGGCAAAGAGAGAACTGAGGAGGGAGGATTACAGGCCCTTAGTTTACTCTGTGGCTCCAAGGGGCCTGCCACTGATTGCTTCCTAAAGCTAATGAGAAAGGGAACAGAATGGCAGAAAGAATAAAAACATCCTACATGTTTTTTTCCCCACTTCCGTATCACCTGGAAGCAATCTACCGACACACAAATTAACTTCAGTATCACAGATTACCAAATTACAGCACAAACACTATGTAAACCCTAGAGAGGTTTTCTGTATGTTTCTGTTTCCAAAATTACTGACCTCTATTTAGAAAAATTGTGAATACACCTCATATGTTCAAAGGAAAATGAAGATCGGCATAATTTATAAGGCAACTTGAGGAACTATTTATATCTCAAAATTACCAAAAGTTTTTTAGGAACTGTAATGTTTGTGTTTCATAAATTTCCAAAGATAATTTACTGGATTTCTGTATTTATTCAGGAAACATGTGGGCTGGGATAAGCTGTTAAATCCATAATTTCAAAAACTGGCAATTCTTGTCATATTTAGTGATGAGCAACAGAAAAATATAGGTCATTAAATAATGACCCAAGAAAAAATACCCCTCAATTTGAATGTGAACATTTGTGCCAAAAAAAAGAAATGATCACTGGCAAACCAGATAATCGCATCTGAATAAAGGAAAGCGGCTTATCTTATTGCTAGCTCTTCATTGTCAACCATAGTGGAGCTGAGCTGGAAGTAACAGTTTTATACGGAAAAGCCACTCATTTGAGAACCAAGAGAAGATGTCCAGTACACAGTGGAATTTTTCAAAAATATCATCCTTAAACTAATATCTATATCTGTGACAAATGAAAGCAACAAAAAAGAGTTGTTTACCCTGAAGGTCTACACATTTTTGTCAGAATAGTAAAATAGTATCTCTATTTGAAATTTAATTGGTTAATCTTTTTTTTAGTTATTTATTTAAATCAGCATCAAACAAATGTTTTATAAATAATTTAAAGTTCACGTTTACTATTTTCATGTTTTATGGGATATAAATTTATCAATTTCAAAGGATGAACTTATACAATACTTTGGACATATACAATTTTGAATTCAACTGTGGAAGGAACGTAAACAATCACTTTCAGATACGAATTAAGAGAAAATGGCTGCACGTCATTTAATCAGCTGTACAGGAAGTTGTGGGAATTGAATTCCAAGCTTTAAAAACCTTGTGTTAAATTAAATGTCTAACGACCTGTCACAGTCCTGTCAGCCGGCTGACAAGTCCTGAACAGGCATTTGCTTCATCCACTGTACGGCGGCTGGCACTGAAACGCAACGTTCCTAGGAGGACTGGGGATCTGCGATGCACGCTGCCTTGCCTAGCAACAGCAGGTGTGTACACACGCAGGAAGAGAAGGCGGGGAGGGCTTCACATGCCCCCGAGAACAGCAGGAGATAAGACTCAGCTAGAGGAATGACGCCTTCTATTCCTTTTTCGGGTGTCATAATTATTTAGATCACTCAATGTAGTCTCTTGTATTAAAATCCTACCACAGTCCTAGCATTTCTGTGAGTGTTATTGTGACATAGGAGCCCTGGTGGCCAAGTGGTTAAGAGCCCAGCTGCTAACCAAAAGGTTGGCAGTTCAAATTCGCCAGCCGTGGAAACCCTACGGGGCAATTCTACTCTGTCCTATGAGGTTGTTAGGAGTCGGACTCGACTGAACATCAACGAGTTTTTATTGTGATATCAGTCCCTGATTCTGAGGTACAGTAGCCAGGTTCAAGGTCAGTTTCAAAAGGCATGCATAATCAACTCCTAAAATACATTAAAAAAATACTACCCAGAAGGGCACATTAAAATTGAGTGTGTTGTATACAATCTGTGTTGGTTTTGAAAGCCTATAATGGAAGGAGTTACAGTATAGACAGTCTTACGAGCTGGGATAAAATTTTTATATTATATTTTTTTTGCGTGAGTGTATATTTTAATAAAAATGGTCCAAAGTACTTAGTATACTAACAGATCGTAAGAGGGATAAATTCCTTGTTAATATTCAAAAGTATAATACAACCCGAGAGACACGGGTGAATATTCATTACAAATATTAAATTCATAAAAAATGACACCAACTTTTTGCACAGCATAGTACACAGTAGAGTGGTGTATAGCATTTTCCTGCACTTTCAATATTGAAAGCTTTCACTATTGAGAGCCCATGAGGGAATAAACAAAAGCAATGGTAATAATAATAATAATAGAGAGCTACTCTTTCATGAGCAAATAAGCTCATGCTAAGGAAGTATGCTAAGCTGGGTACTTGTATTATCATGCTTTATCTTCCCAACCAATTTACGAGGTAGGCAGTATTTTCTCATTCTAGAAGGAAGAAAACAGAATCTTAATGAATAATTTGCTCAACATCACATACCTGGTAAGAGGCAAAAAAGAGAATTATATCCAATCCATAGGTCACATGCTTTTAATACAATATTTTATTTCGACCACAAAGACATGACATTTTGGCAATGGTTGTTAAATCCTTCAGATGATGAGAAATCTATCTAAAAGAAGGCAGGCATGGCCATGGTATGTGTACTAGAGGTGGGTGGAAAGCTTTTATTTCTCTAATGTGCTCAGGTTAGTCATCACATAACAGGTGAAATAATAATGCAGGAGTCTTTCCCTCCCATCTACTTTTAAGGAACAATCACTTATTCACTGCTGGGTCTTTATCGCTTTTCCCCAAGTCTACGCTCCCTTTTTAAATAGGCTACACACACACACATATACTTTTTTTCTTCTTACCAGACTCTTGGGTCTTGTTGTGCAAATTGGGGAACTAAAGAAATGCAAGTTCTGAGAGTCCTGAGATACTAAGTAGAGAGGAGGACAGCCATAAAAGAACAAAGTTCTGGGCAGCTGTGGTGCAATGAATTGCTTAATATATGGCTCTTCTAACCATAGTCTTTGTGACTCACACACGATGATTGATGGGACTACACAAATAAGGTACATGGACCCCCAAAGAAGGGATTGGTCAGTTTTGCCATCCTGCTAGGCTTAAAATGAGCCATCCCAGAGGCAGGATGAGAGGGTCTCACCACCACCAAAAAAGAAGAGCCAGGAGTAGAGAACATCTTTTGACCTGGGATACCTGCACTGAGAAGCTCCTGGAACCAGAAGACTGAGAGACAGAGAGCTGTAACACTGAAGACAGTGAAAAGCAGAGGCAGTAGAACTAAGAGACTGGCAGGAGACACCCAGCCTAGAGTGAGAGAACTGAGTGCCTTTGAGCAGGCGGCTTGCTGGCAGAGTAGGGTGCCTCCAGACACTTGGGGGAGTTAGGTTTGTCTATCCCCGGCACTAGAAATGATCGCCTTCAGGCTGAGGCTTACTGGAGGTGTGCGGTGCCTTCTGGCACTTATCTGTAGAGCTAAAAGAGCTTTGTGACACTTGCCAGAGCAGGGCAGGGGCCTGGCTGAGGGGCTAAGGGGCCAAAGGCCAGAGGGGGGCTTGCCTGTGGGCACAACTGAGAAGAGGCTGTCCTTATGGAGGAACTGTATTCTGAGCATTCCTGAACTGGAACTGTAACCTGTTACTTCCCTAATAAACCCCATAATTGTGAGTATTGATGAGTTCTGTGTGGCCATTGCAATAAATTATTGAATCCAGTAGAGAAGTAGAGAGCGCCCTGGAAGGATGGTTGGTGTCAAAATTGGTAAAGATGGTGGAGAGGGAAAGCATGTCTGATCTCTGCCTCACAGCAATTAGCCTTGGGCTATTGATCTGGATTCTCCTTCCCCCTTGTGAAGTTAGAGGAGGTCAGGTAATGATGCCTCCACCATGCCATTTTTATAGCAGCCATAATAGAATAAGGAAATAGCAGGGTGGGCAATGAGGTGAGGAGGAAGAGAGGAGGGAACTTGAAGGAAGCATTGGGGTATGCCATGAACACAATGGCATACTTTAGCCAAATCTCTGCCTGTGGGTCTGAAAGAGCTGCTAGCTTTAAAAGCTGCCCAGGTGACTTTGATGATTACCATGATTAGCACATTTTATAGCCACGTTTTCTCTATCTGAGAAAGTCAAAGAAATGCACAGAAGCTGTAACTCAAGAGTCAAACTTTGATAAATCTGAGTAGCTCTCAACCTTGACTGCACAATAGAACCATTTGAGCTGTTTTTAAAAAAAATGGCACCATGCCTCCGGACATGTTCTAGTTGAACTGATCTGAGGGTGGGATCCAAGTAGCAGTACATTTTTATTTTTTAAAAACTTCCATGGCAATTCTAATATGTACCCAGGTGAAAAACCCTGCATTAGGGGAGCCAGTTGAAATACAGCAGAGGTCATTCTGTGTGAAGAGAATCTTGGGTATAAAGACCCAAAGGCATAAAATAGTATGACCGTATTAATGAGTGTTTCAGTTTGGCTGAGATATGGACTATAAGTAGTGATGGTGGAAGTTATGAAAGATGACGCTGAAGATTTAGGTAGAAACCATCTAACGGTTGCTATGGTATTTGGACTTTATACGAGTATGAGGGATGGACATTGCAATGCTTTCAACAGACCTCACAGCTCAAATTTAAGGTTACCAAACTGAAGGGTTCCTAAGATGTTGGGCTTTGACTGCTACAGCCAGTAAAGCCCTGGGTAAACCCAGAAGGTTGGTTGGTCTCCCTATATTTACCTTTCCTAAAAAACAAAACAGAAGAAAACAAAAGGCCTCTAGTGGCGATGGACTGGAGGAAGCAAGGCTATAAGCAGGGTATGCAGCTGGAGAATCAAAATGTGAAAACAAATAACAAGACGCCAAGTCAGCATTTGCAATAAAGCAGTGTTGGCACTGGGTACTGGGTTGGGTGCTGCTGCCATAGCAAAAAGCAATCATTCGGACTTGGGAATAAGTTAGGGGAAGGAGTCTCAGAGAACGTGGTATTTGAGGAGAGAGTTGGAGGACACAGATGTCTTCTAAAAGTTTCAGACATATAGGAGGCAAAAAGGATAGGAACATGGTCAACAATATAAAATCTGATTCAAGTAACCCAGTGTGTGGTAAATAAATAACCAAACCAAACTACAGTGAAAGCATTACCAACTTTATTACATGAATGTCAAAGATATTTCAGCAGAAACATCTCAGTCATGGAAGGGAAGGGCATATGTATTGCCTTTTCATATTTCACCCCATGAGTAGTCTCTTATCTTTGTAAAATAGTTCATTCATATCCTTGAGACAAAGTCTCCACAGCATGAGATTTTTTCCCCCCAAAAGTATACATACTCTGATGTGGAATTTACCAGGCATAAGAAAATATGAGAGCTATATTTTAGACTTCCCAGACTTGGATCAGAGTTAAAAAAAAGAGGAAAATGAAATATTCAAAGATAATCAACAGCTAGGCATAACAAGTGTCAGCTCCTCTGCCCAATTCACCCCAAGTAAAAAGGATTGCATGGCTAAAACTGGCCACCAGAGCCGAATGGCTCTAAGAGGACAGAGCCATTGTTTACCGATGCCATCCCAAGAGGTTCAGATGCAACAGCCAGAAATCAATGTCATCACTGATTTCTCTGTGATTTTTTTTTTTTTCCTTTTTTGGTGGAGATGGGTAGTGGTGTATTCTTGAGTGTTGGCAGTTTCCAAAAAAAAAAAATGTATATATATATATATATACACACACACATATATATAAATAGAGATGCTATTTCATCCGAGCTACTAAATGGCATCTAATTAGGGATCTCCAGAAGGAATTCCCAGGATAGATTTCAGGTAGATACAGAATACAAATGATTTTGTTTGTTGTTAATACAAAGTTCATTGTGTAGTAAGTCTGGATTTCAATTATCAATTATTGCCTTGTGCAAATGAAATCTGAATTAAGAAAACAATTTTTGGCATTATAAAACCAAAAACCAAACCCATTGCCCTTGAGTTGATTCTGACTCATGGCAACCCCATGTATTACAGTGTAGAACTGCACTCCATAATCTTGATGGAAGCCGATCACCAGGCCTTTCTTCTGCAGTACTGCGGGGTCAGTTTGAACCACCAACCTTTTTGTTAGTAGTTGAGTGCAAACAGTTTTCGTCACTCCGGGACCTGCTTTGGCAGGATAGATTTATCAAGAAAAAATTTATGAAATAAATAAAAGAAAGCCCATGCAGTAAAGATAAGTCTATCCCTAGGCAAAGTTTGAAGAAGAAAAAATTCCTTTGCTTCTTTTCTCTTCATTATTTAAGTGCTTCTCCAATCACCCAGTACTCTTCTGATGCCTCCCCCTTCCTCCTTCCTCATCTCCCACCTGAGGTTTTCACTGGCCATATTGGGGCCACATCCTTTGTCCTTCCCCAATCCCTGGATTCCAGCTACTAGAATTGCTGGTTATGAGATAATGTTCATTATCCCAGAGTTTGATCAACACTGCTATGACATCATTAGTTCAGTGTTAACAGAAACAAGAAAATTCTTGTTTCTATGCCTGCTGCTTAGAAAAAATATATATATAAGTGTAAAAATACCTATTATGTGTGATATAATGTAGGCTTTTAATTTTGGATAATACTAAAGAAAACCCAGAATTAGTCTGCAGTCAAATCCTTGCGACAAGATTTGTTTACTATTAGTACTCACAGGAGCACTATTAGATTAAACCAAATGTTATGATTTAATCAGGCAAAGAAACCTTCCAGAACTCTGTCTGCAGCCATATTCAGGTGCCTTCATTGCTGAGCACCTATCACATATCAGGCATGGCACTCTGGCAGGTGAGTAAGACAGATGTGTTCCTGATATTCATAGCCTGGAGGAGGAGAAGGCAAGGAAATGATACAGTGCAATATAGTCGTGTATAATGAAGCCATTTATCCCAGAGACTGCTTTATAGCATGCTTGCTGGGAGAGGTAAGACCTGAGAAAAGCTTTAAAGAGAAAGTGGGACTTAGCCTTGTGATGATTAATGAGAAGGAATTTCAACACATAAAGAAAGGGTCCAAAGGCCAACTTCAAACTTTTTTAGTCTAAAACATAGAACACGTGAGAAAATTATGGTAAAACAATTTCATTTAAGACACATGATCTTACTAGAAAATCTTAGATCAAATATTTTGAAGTCAATAATTTCCGAATAATCTAGGAATATGTTTCCTAAAATGGGACCTGATTTCAAATAATCTATATGAGTATAATGTTATAGCTAACTTTATAGTGTTATTAGCCTTCCAATGTCAGTTTGCTTTCCAAAAAATGTCAACTCATGGGAACTATGCTTATTGATACCAAATGAATGATAGTCCAGAACAACCTTGTAGGTATTTTGTTTTAATTTTTTCCTCTATTATAATCTTCAAAGAAGAAAGAAAAAAATGAAAATGCAGTGTCTTTAAAGAAATGTATCTTTTTAATATATGACTAATTCTTGTCTCCTTTTACTTGCTATATATTTTCAGCTACCCTTTATCCTCTTCTATTATTAGGTTTTATCACCCTCCAATTCCACAACTTCATATTATTAGCAAAAAGTACAAGTGTCTTTCACACCCATCTGTCAGTTTGTCCTACCATGGTGGCTTACATGTTGTTATGACACTGGAGGCTATGCCACCAGTATTTCAAATACCAGCAGGGTCACCCATGGTGGACAGCTTTCAGTGGAGCTTCTAGACTAATGCTAGGAAGAAAGGCCCCAGTGATCTACTTCTGAAAACTAGCCAATGAAAGCCCTATAGAGCACAACAGAATATTGTCCGAAATAGTGCTGGAAGATGAGCTTCCAGGATGGAAGGCACTCAGAATACACAGTGGCTACAATGGACTTGAGCATACCCACGATTGTGAAGATGGTGCAGAACTAGGCACCATTTCATTCTGTTGTACACGGGGTCACTATGAGTCAGAGTTTACATGACGATGACTAAGAACAAGTGTCTTAAAAGAAGTTTTAGAAATTATCAAATGCTTTCCATTAACTATAACAATTTGGATTTCAATTATCAATTGAAAGGGCAGAGACAGGTCACCACAGAGTGGCAAATACCCAAATATTGCTTGGAATGTGTCCTGGAAAATATATGTTTAAAAGAGTTAATAAAGGAAGAAATGAATTAATAAATAAAATGCATAAAAAAATTTTTAGGTAAAAATATAAACAGATACTAATATGCAAGAAATAAAGTATTGGTCTTAGACAACTCTTTGACAAGACTTTGGTAGCTTTAGTTGATTATTTACAGGATTCAGTTATGAGGATATGGTAAAGGAGTTCGTAAATATTTTGTTCTTATGACTTCACAAAAGGCATTGTGGCCAAAGACAAAGTTAAATCAGGTATAATATCAGGGCCCAAATCAGTATAGAAAAAAAAAGGAGGCCAAGATGGTTCCCTTATTGCAGAGAGAGCAAAAATGCCACAGGGGAGCAGAGCAGGCTGTCACTGTGATCTTCGTTTCCTTATATGGGTGGAAGATCCTGGAAAATTTATAGGACAATACCAACACTGAACATACATATCCTGAAAGAAGTCCTCTGTAATCATCCTGTCAATCCCTTCAACTCTCACCTCAACCATAGAAAACTAGGAAAAACATTATTGTGTTAATAATGGATCTTGAAATATGTTTGGCTCAAAATCTGACTCCACATCAAAACCTTGCCTCATTTTATCAACCCTAATGTATACAATCACTTATCATTTCCATGTTTAATGCTTTCAAAATGTTTAATCATGTGAAGTTTTTCATCACTTAATTTTATATTTTACATCCAAATTAGTCTAGTCCCTTAAAATATCAGATCCCTGAGTACTAAACATGAGAAAATGAGTAGGCACCTGTTGAGATGGACTGAATTGGCACATGTGATTTTAGACCCAGAGGGAAAGCACAGAAAAGAAACTATTAACCTGGGTGTTAGGAAAAAGTTTGTCTCAACTGGTTTAGGCTCTTATGACAACTCAATTAGATTGATTAGTAAAATATAAAAAAAAAAAAAAAGAATTTTTTTTTGTATACAGGAAAAATTCAAGGAAGTAAATTTAGGCATATGGAAACTTAAAACTTTAGTAAACAGCAATAAACAAGGCAGTCAGGGCTAAATGTGGAATAATCAAAGCCAAATTCAAAAGAAATCAATTATATTTTTTAATTATTACTCAGAAGTCTGTCTTTTTTTCCTCTTACATTTTATAGATATATATATATGCATATATTGTTCTTGAAAACCTAATTAGTGTCATTAGAGAGTAAAATAGAGAACCAATATTTTCTGGAGACAGAAGTAGCCAGCATTTTGAAGCTTATCCAACCACTGACAATGATAGAAATAACAACACTGGCTAAGTTGGGTTATAAGTGTAACAGATGTGAATTTTCTTTATTTAATACTTAAAATCCATGGAAACACCTTCAGAAATTTATTACTCCCTTAAAATTAACTTTTTTACCTTCTTGTTCCTGACAAATCAAGAAACCAAACAAGACATAAGAAGAATCTTAGTATTTTCATCTGTTGTTTGATTAAAGACTTTTCCTTCATTAATAATGCGTAATAATGTAGTAATGTATTTTATTATACTAAATGCTTATGCATCATACATCTACTCATTATATACTTACTAAAAATCTGTAAGGAAAATAATATATACATATATGCACACATATATACATATTTATACACATGTATATATCCATATACATGTATAGAAACACAAATGTTCTAAATATTATGTCTGTTAAACAGATGAGAAATACGGATCTCAAAGAGATCAATGCGCTCCCTATAGTTATGAACTCCTCGGTCTTGAGAGTCTAAAACCAGCATTGTTCCATTTTACCACGGCATATATGCACATCTTAACAGAGATGTAAAAAACCATTGCCAATTATTAAACCACTTCTTTCCACCCTTAAGTGTGATTCATATTTATTAATCTGGCAAACACTAAATGTCATCTGCTTACAGTTAAATAGAAAATGCTCTCAAACCCCAAATTAATTTTTTGAGTCTCAGCTTACTTCACACTGTGATTAAATTCTATTGCATTTTTATTGGAACTAGAAAACTGTGGAGAAAGTCTTGCAACACTCACCTCTTTTTGACGGTACTTAATAGCCAATTTTAATCTCGCGAGATCATTTCCACTTTGTTCTTCTATCAGACCGTTGTCATCTCGGTAATTAAGAATGATTTCCAGTTCTCTGGAACTCCTTGTCTGATCCAAAAGGTCCTTAGCAAATTGTTTGCATTGCCGTGACAGCTCCTCATACTCTGACTTGAATTCATTTTCCACCTTGCTCAATTCCTGCAGCTCCCAACTTAACTGAAAGGCTGTGAGGAAAGGGTCTTCACTGGACAGCGCGATGAGGGAGGGGCTGGCCAAGGCCTTGTAGATGTTGAGTCTGGAGCGTGAGTGGCGGAGACTGTCTACGTCTGAACTCGAGACACATTCAACACAATTACAGCGGACCTCATGGGGCCGGGGCACCGAGACTCCTTTCTGAACTAAAAGTTTTATTATCTCATAATTATTTGTATGGGCAGCCAAAATGATTGGTGTTATGTCTGGAGTGAATTCAGAGAACTGCTTATCCAGGAGTATGGGAGGTACCTGGAAAAAAAAAACAAAGCAGAGATTATAAATATTTATTCACTTGTTCAAGCCTGTAAATTTCAAACAGCATGCTATAGTAATGTTGGGGAAGGGTCATAAATTTTTTGCCAGGTTTTTGTAGGAGAGATATGTCCTTTTTTTATTTTTCAAAACACAAGAGAAAATGTTTTTTTCAATATAGTGACATTTTTTCTTTATTTAATCTGAATTACGACATTTTACCAAATCTTCAAATAGGTGCCTATGGAAACTCTTTACTTAATAAAAGTTTTTTTTTTTTTTTGGTTCCAATCTATTTTCTAACTGACAATCTTTGCTTTTCTTTCCCAGAGATGTAGACTCTTCATATAAACAAGAAATATACTTAAAAATTAATGATTGTTATAAACTCAAGGTCTTGACCTGCAACAGAAAAATTTTAATTCTTTTTTTAAAATAATTTTTATTGTGCTTTAAGTGAAAGTTTACAAATCAAGTCAGTCTCTCACACGAGAACCCATATACACCTCGCTAAAAAAAAACACTCCCAATTACTCCCCCCCACCCATGAGACAGCATGCTCTCTCCCTCAACTCTCTCTTTTCGTGTTCTTTTCGCCAGCTTCTAACCCCCTCTACCTTCTCATCTCCCCTCCAGGCAGGAGATGCCAACGTAGTCTCAAGTGTCCACCTGATCCAAGAAACTCACTCCTCACCAGCATCCCTCTCCAACCCATTATCCAGTCTAATCCATGTCTGAAGAGTTGGCTTCAGGAATGGTTCCTGTCCTGGGGCAACAGAAGGTCTGGGGGCCATGACCACCAGGGTCCTTCCAGTCTCAGTCAGACCATTAAGTCTGGTCTTATGAGAATTTGGGGTCTGCATCCCACTGCTCTCCTGCTCCCTCAGGGGTTCTCTGTTGTGTTTCCTGTCACGGCAGTCATCGGTTGTAGTCGGGCACCATCTAGTTCTTTTGGTTCAGGATGATGTAGTCGCTACTTCATGTGGCCCTTTCTGTCTCTTGGGCTCGTAATCACCTTGTGTCCTTGGTGTTCTTCATTTTCCTTTGATCCAGGTGGGTTGAGACCAACTGATGCATCTTAGATGGCTGCTTGCTAGCGTTTAAGACCCCAGACGCCACTCTCCAAAGTGGGATGCAGAATGTTTTCTTAATAGATTTTATTATGTCAATTGACTTAGATGTCCCCTGAAACCATGGTCCCCAGACCCCTGCCCTTACTACGCTGGCCTTCGAAGCATTCAGTTTATTCAGGAATCTTCTTTGCTTTTGGTTTAGTCCAATTGTGCTGACCTCCCCTGTACTGTGTGCTGTCTTTCCCTTCACCTAAAGTAGTTCTTATCTACTATCCAGTTAGTGAATACCCCTCTCCCACCTTAACCTCCCTCCCCCTCTCGTAATCACAAAAGAATGTTTTCTTCTCAGTTTAAACTATTTCTCAAGTTCTTATAATAGTGGTCTTATACAATATTTCTCCTTTTGCAACTGACTAATTTCACTCAGCATAATGCCTTCCAGGTTCCTCCATGTTAGGAAATGTTTCACAGATTCCTCACTGTTCTTTATCGATTTGTAGTATTCCATTGTGTGAATATACCATAATTTATCCATTCATCTGTTGATGGGCACCTTGGTTGCTTCCATGTTTTTCCTATCATAAACAGTGCTGCAATAAACATGGGTGTGCATATATCTGTTCGTGTAAAGGCTCTTATTTCTCTAGGATATATTCCAAGGAGTGGGATTGCTGGATCGTATGGTAGTTCTATTTCTAGCTTTTTAAGGAAGCGCCAAATCAATTTCCAAAGTGGTTGTTCCATTTTACATTCCCACCAGCAGTGTATAAGTGTTGCAATTTTAATACAGCCTCTCCAACATTTATTATTTTGTGTTTTTTGGATTAATGCCAGCCTTGTTGGAGTGAGATGAAATCTCATTGTACTTTTGATCTGCATTTCTCTAATGGCTAATGATCATGAACATTTCCTCATATATCTGTTAGCTACCTGAATGTCTTCTTTAGTGAAGTGTTTATTCATATCTTTGGCCCATTTTTTAATTGGGTTATTTGTCTTTTTGCAGTTGAATTTTTGCAGTACCATGTAGATTTTAGAGATCAGGCACTGATCAGAAATGTCATAGCTAAAAACTTTTTCCCAGTCTGTAGGTTTTACTCTTTTGGTGAAGTCTTTGGATGAGCATAAGTGTTTGATTTTTAGGAGCTCCCAGTTATCTAGTTTTTGTTCTACATTCTTTATAATGTTTTGTATACTGTTTATGCCATGTATTATGGCTCCTAACATAGTCCCTATTTTTTCTTCCATGATCTTTATCGTTTCAGATTTTATATTTAGGTCTTTGATGCATTTTGAGTTAGTTTTTGTGCATGGAGTGAGGTATGGGTCTGGTTTTATTTTTCTGCAGTTGGATATCCAATTATGACAGCACCATTTGTTAAAAAGACTGTCTTTTCCTCATTTAACTGTTTTGGGGCCTTTGTCAAAAATCAGCTGCTCATATATGGATGGATTTATGTCTGGATTCTCAATTCTGTTCCATTGGTCCATGTCTCTGTTGTTGTACCAGTACCAGGCTGTTTTGACTACTGTGGCACTATAATAGGCTCTAAAAACAGGTAAAGTAAGGCCTCCTACTTTGTTCTTCTTTTTCAGTAATGCCTTATTTATCCGGGGCCTCTTTCCCTTCCATATGAAATTGGTGATTTGTTTCTCCATTTCGTTAAAGAATGTTGTTGGGATTTGGATCGGAATTGCGTTAAATGTATAGATCGCTTTCGGTAGAACAGACATTTTTGCAATGTTAAGTCTTCCTATCCATGAGCAAGGTATGTTCTTCCACTTATGTAAGTCTTTTTTGGTTTCTTGCAGAAGTGTACTGTAGTTTTCTCTGTATAAGTCTTTTACATCTCCGGTAAGATTTATTCCTGAGTATTTTATCTTCTTCGGGGCTACTGTAAATGGCATTGATTTGGTGATTTCCTCTTCAATGTTCTTTTTGTTGGTATAGAGGAATCCAACTGATTTTTGTATGTTTCTCTTGTATCCCAATACTCTGCAGAACTCTTCTATTAGTTTCAGTAGTTTTCTGGAGGATTCCTTAGGGTTTTCAGTGTATAAGATCATGTCATCTGCAAATAGAGATACTTTTACTTCTTCCTTGCTAGTCTGGATTCCCTTTACTTCTTTATCTAGCCTAATTGCTCTGGCTAGGACTTCCAGCACAATGTTGAATAAGAGTGGTGATAAAGGGCATCCTTGTCTGGTTCCCGATATCAATGGGAAAGTTTTCAGGCTCTCTCCATTTAGGGTGATGTTGGCTGTTGGCTTTGTATAGATGCCCTTTATTATGTTGAGAAATTTTCCTTCTATTCCTATTTTTCTGAGAGTTTTAATCATGAATGAGTGTTCAACTTTGTCAAATGCTTTTTCTGCATCAATTGATAAAATCCTGTGATTCTTGTCTTTTGTTGTATTTATGTGGTGGATTACATTAACTGTTTTTCTAATGTTGAGCCATCCCTGCATATGTGGTATGAATCCCACTTGGTAATGCTGAGTTATTTTTTTGATATGTTGTTGAATTCTATTGGCTAGAATTTTGTTGAGGATTTTTGCATCTACATTCATGAGGGATAATAGAGAAAAAAAGAATTTTTTTTTTTTTTGAGGGATAGAGGTCTATAATTTTTTTTTTTTTTTTTTTTTGGTGACTTTACCTGGTTTTGGTATCAGGGATATGGTAGCTTCATAGAATGAGTTTGGTAGTATTCCATCCTTTTCTATGCTCTGAAATACCTTTAGTAGTAGTGGTGTTAACCTTCTCTGAAAGTTTGGTAGAACTCTGCAGTGAAGCCGTCTGGACCAGGGTTTTTTTTTTGTTGGGAGTTTTTTGATTACCTTTTCAATTTCTTCTTCGTTATGGGTCTATTTAGTTGTTCTACCTCTGTTTGAGTTAGTTTAGGTAGGTAGTGTGTTTCTAGGAATTCATCCATTTCTTCTAGGTTTTCGAATTTGAGTATAGTTTTTCACAGTAATCTGATGTGATTCTTTTAATTTCATTTGGGTCTGTTGTAATATTGCCCATCTCATTTCTTATTTGGGTTATTTGCTTTCTCTTCTGTTTTTCTTTTGTCAGTTTAGCCAGTGGTTTATCAATTTTGTTGAGTTTTTCAAAAAAACAACTTTTGGTCTTATTAATTATTTCAATTGTTTTTCTGTTTTCTATCTCATTTAGTTCAGCTCTAATTTTCATTATTTGTTTTCTTCTGGTGCCTCTGGGTTTCTTTTGTTGCTCTCTTTCTAGTTGTTCAAGTTGTAGTGATAGTTCTTTGATTTTGGCCCTTTCTTCTTTTTGGATATGTGCATTTATTGATAGAAATTGGCCTTTGAGCACCTCTTTTGCTGTGTCCCGAAGGTTCTGATAGGAAGTGTTTTCATTCTCATTGGATTCTACGAATTTCTTTATTCCATCCTTAACGTCTTCTATAATCCAGCCTTTTTTGAGCAGGGTATTGTTCAGTTTCCAAGTGTTTGATTTCTTTTCCCTGCTTCTCCTGTTATCGATTTCCACTTTTATGGTCTTATGGTCAGAGAAGATGCTTTGTAATATTTGAATGTTTTGGATTCTGCTAAAGATTGCTTTATTAGCTAATATGTGGTCTATTCTAGATAATGATCCATGTGCACTAGAGAAGAAAGTATATTTGGTTGCTGTTGGGTGGAGTGTTCTGTGTATGTCTAAGAGGTCAATTTGGTTGATTGTGGCATTTAGATCTTCCATGTCTTTATTGAGCTTCTTTCTGGATGTCCTGTCCTTCACCGAAAGTGGTGTGTTGAAGTCTCCTACTATTATTGTAGAGCTGTCTATCTCACTTTTCAATGCTGATAGTTTGTTTTATGTATCTTGCAGCCCTGTCATTGGGTGCATAAATATTTAATACAGCTGTATCTTCTTGGTGTATTGTCGCTTTAATCATTATATAGTGTCCTTCCTTATCCTTTCTGATGGATTTAACTTTAAAGTCTATTTTGTCAGAAATTAATATTGCCACTCCTGCTCTTTTTTGATTGTTGTTTGCTTGATATATTTTTTTCCATCCTTTGAGTTTTAGTTTGCTTGTGTCCGTAAGTGTAAGGTGTGTCTCTTGTAGGCAGCATATAGACAGATCTTGTTTTTTAATCCATTCTGCAAATATCTGTCCCTTTATTGGTGCATTTAGCTCATTTACATTCAGGGTAATTATGGATACATATGAATTTAGTGCTATCATTTTGATGTCTTTTTTGGTGTGTTGACAGCTTCTTTTTCCCACTGGATTTTATGTGCTGAGTAGATTTTCTTTATATATTGTCCTTTCCTCATATTTGTCATTGTGGATTTTGTTTCTGCTGAGTCTGTATTTTTCCCTTGTATTTTATTTTGATGAGTAGGGTAGTTTGTCTCCTTTGTGGTTACCTTATTATTTACCCTTGTTTTTCTAAATTTATAACTAACTTTTATTTCTCTGTATTGCCGTATCTTCCTCTCCATATGGAAGGTGTATAATTACATTTCTAATTACATTTCTTAGTCCCTCTTTATTATTTTAATGTCGTTTTCTTTTATATAATAACATCGTCGTTACCCTGTGTTGGGCTTTTTTTTTTTAATCTTGCTTTGTTTTTTTTTTTGGATTTCCCTGTCTGGGTTGACTTCTGGTTGCTCTGCCCAGTGTTCTAGTCTTGGGTTGATATCTGATATTATTGAATTTCTAACCAAAGAACTCCCTTTAGTATTTCTTGTAGTTTTGGCTTGGTTTTTATGAATTCCCTCAACTTGTGTTTATCCAGGAATGTCTTAATTTCACCTTCATATTTAAGAGACAGTTTTGATGGATACATGATTTTTTGCAGGCAATTTTTTTCCTTCAATGTTTTAAATATGTCATGCCATTGCCTTCTTGCCTGCATGGTTTCTGCCGAGTAGTCTGAGCTTATTCTTATTGGCTCTCCCTTGTAGGTGGCTTTGCTTCTATCCCTCGCTGCTCTTATAATTGTCTCCTTATCTTTGGTTTTGGAAGTTTGATTATAATATGTCTTGGTGACTTTCTTTTAAGATCTACCTTATGTGGAGTTCGATGAGCGCCTGGATAGATATCTTTCATAATATTAGGGAAGTTTTCTGCCAACAAATCCTCAACAATATTCTCTGTATTTTCTGTTATCCCTCCCTGTTCTGGTATTCCAATCACTTGTAGGTTATTTCTCTTGATAGAGTTCCACATGATTCTTAAGCTTTCTTCATTTTTTTAAATTCTTTTATCTGATTTTTCTTTAAATATATTAGTGCCAAGTGATTTATCTTCAAATTCAGAAATTCTAGCTTCTACTTGCTCAGTTCTGCTCCTCTCACTTTCTATTATCTAATTCTGTAATTTTATTGTTAATCTTTTAAATTTCTGATTGCTGTCTGTCTATGGATTCTTCTAGCTTATTAAACTTTTCATTATGTTCCTGAATAATCTTTCTGAGTTCTTCAGTTGCTTTATCTGTGTGTTCCTTGGCTTGTTCTGTGTATTGCCTCATTTCCTTCCTGATGTCTTGAAGGGTTCTGTATATTAAACACTTGTATTCTGCATCTGGAAATTCCAGGAATGCACTTTCATCTAAAAGATCCCTGGATTCTTTGTTTTGAGAGCCTTTTGATGTGATCATGGCCTGTTTCTTTATGTGACTTGATATTAACTGTTTTCTCCAAGCCATCTATAAGTTATTGTATTAGTTTATGCTTGCTTACTGTGTCATAGCTGCTTGCTTTGTTTTGTTTTGGTATGCCCGTATGGGTTGCTTGAGTGAGCTAGCTGGATTATTTTCGCCTTTGGAGCTCTGGTGTCCTGTCCGCAGCTGGCTAGAGCTATTATCAGGTATAACAGTCTAGGAGTCTATTCAGTTTTCTTGTATGAATTCAGCTTAGGTTTCCAGGTAGCTGATCATCAAGTGTGTGGTACAGGCTCTCTCCTACAGTCTTATAGGGGCAGGAGTGATTGGCGTATCTGACTGCAGCAGGGGGTCATGCTCTGAACAATGCAGGGGGCTGAGAACCGACCCCCAAGTGTCTCTGAGGAAAACACGTCTCTGTTTCCTAGGGCATGCTGGTGGGTGGGCTCTGCAGAGAAACATTTTAATTCTTTAAGCAGTATTTTTTTTATATATATACTCTGGGCTTGATCTTCTGTATTTCTAACATCAAGCCTACTGATTAACGGTAGCAGCATAAGAAAAGTGGGCTAGCCTTATGCTTTTTTGTGCTCATCTCTTCCTTTCTGTTATATTTTCCAAATGACAACAGCTACTGCTAATATCATTGTTTTATCGGAAATAAACAAGCACTTCTAATTGAATCAAGTTACTAGTGTGTTCAAGCATAATTTCCTTCAGGATATACTCTAGGGATGGCAATGACAGAAACAATAACAGTCATTATGCATCCAGCCTACAACTCATCTGTGGGTTTGCGGAAGTTGGAAACAAAGAAGAATCAGTAGTTGGAAAATATGGCCTTGGTGATAGGAACAACGCAGGAGATGGCATGATAGAATTTTGCAAGACCAATGACCTATTCATTGGAATTATCTTTCTTTCAACAACATAGATGATGACTATACACTTGGGCTTTGCTGGATGGAATACATAGGAATCAAATCAACTACGTCTGTGGAAAGAGTTGATGGAAAAGCTCAATATCATCAGTCAAAACAAGGCCATGGGCCGAGTGTGGAACAGACCACCAATTGCTCACATGCAAGTTCAAATTGAGGCTAAAGAAAATTAAAACAAATCTAAGAGAGCCAAAATAAGACTTCAAGTATATCGCACCTGAATTTAGAGACCATATCAAGAATAGATTTGACGCATTAAACACGAATGACCAAACACTAGAGGAGTTGTGGGATGACATCAAGGGCATCATACACAAAGAAAGCAAAAGGTTGTTAAAGAGACAAGTAAGAAAGAAATACCAAAATGGATGTCAGAAGAGACTCTGAAACTTTCTCTTAAATGTAGAGTACTTAAAACAGAAGGAAGAAATGATGAAGTAACAGAGCTGAACAGAAAATTTCAACAGGTGGCTGGAGAAGACAAAGTAAAGTATTACAAGAAAATGTGAAAAGAACTGGAGTTAGAAAACCAAAAGGGAAGAACTCACTCAGTATTTTTCAAGCTGAAAGAACTGAAGAAAAAATTTAAACCTCAAGTTACAATATTGAGGGTTTGTATGGGTAAAATATTGAATTACACAGGAAGCATCAAAAGAAGATGGAAGGGATACACAGAGTCACTCTACCAAGAAGAATCAGTCAACGTTCAACCATTTCAGGGGATAGCACATGATCAAGAAACTATGGTATTGAAGGAAGACGTCCAAGCTGCACTGTAGTCACTGGCAAAAAACAAGGCTCCAAGAATCAAGGAATACCAGTTGAGATGTTTCAACAAATGGATGCAGCACTAGAGGTGCTCACTCATCTATGCCAAGAAATTTGGAAGACAGCTACCTGGCCAACCCACAGTAAGAGATCCATATTTGTGTCCTTTCCAAAGAAAGGTGATCCAACAGAATGCAAAAATTACTGACCAATACCATTAATATAACATGCAAGTAAAATTTTGCTGAAGATAATTCAAAAATGGTTGTAGCAGCGCACCACCAGGAAAGTACTAGTAATTCAAGTCAGATTCAGAAGAGGACATGGAATGACAGATATCATCACTGATGTCAGATGGATCTTGGCTGAAAGCAGAAAATACTGTGAAAAGGCATTCGAATGTGTGGATCATAACAAATTATCGATAACATTGCAAAGAATGGGAATTCCAGAACATTTAATTATGCTTACATGGAACCTGTACATAGACTAAGAAGCATTTGTTCAAATAGAGCAAGGGTATACTGCATGGTTTAAAGTCAGGAAAGGTGTGCATCAGGGTTGTATCCTTTCATCATACTTATTCAATCTGAACGCTGAGCAAATAATCTGAGAAGCTGGACTATATGAAGAAGAACACGACATTAGGATTGAAGGAAAACTCATTTACAACCTGCAATATGCAGGCGACACAACCTTGCATGCTGAAAGTAAAGAGGACTTGAAGTGCTTACTGATGAAGATCAAAGACTACAGCCTTCAGCATGGATTACACCTCAACATAAAGAAAACAAAAATCGTCACAACTGGACCTATAAGTAACATCATGATAAACAGAAAATATATCAAAGTTGTCAAAGATTTCATTTTACTTGTATCCACAATCAACACCCATGGAAGGAGCAGTCCAGAAATCAGATGATGCATTGCAGTGGGCAAATCTGCTGCAAAAGATGTATTTCATATCTTAAAAAGCAAGGATGTTACTTTAAGGACTAAGGCGCACCTGACCCAAGCCATGATATTTTCAATCGGCTCCTATGAACATGAAAACGTAGACAATGAAGAATGAAGACTGATGCATTTGACTTATGGTGTTGGTGAAGAATACTGAATACTCCACGGACTGCCAGAAAAATGAACCAATCTGTTTTGGAAAAAGTACAACCAGAATGTTCCTTAGAAGGGAGGATGGTGAGACTTCATCTCATGTACTTTGTACATGTTATCAGGAGGGACCAATCCCTGGAGAAGAGACTGTAGAGGATTAGGAAAAAAAGAGGAAGACTCTCAATGAGACTCACTGAAAAGTGGCTGCAACAATGGGCTCAAACAGCAATGACTGAGTATGGTGCAGACTGGGCAGTGTTTTGTTCTGTTGTCGCTCTGAGTTGGAAATGACTTGATGGCACCTAACAACGATGACAATTTATTGAGCATTTGTTAAACATATTAACCCTCACATTTTATTATTCCCATCTTACAGATATGGTCACTTGGCTAAGTGGAAGGCAAGTGATCTGAATTGAGGAACACCGGTCTGACACCAAAGCCTGTGTGTGTTGTACTACATATCATGTTGTTTTTCCATTTTTGGTTTAATATTTCTTTTTGCCTGCACAAAGTCATAGAGGTAGCTATAAAAAGCAAATGCTATTCAAGGCATGGTTGAAAAATGATGCTACAAGCCACATTAAAATATGCTTCTGATAGAGTGTGAAGAAACTCACAGAAGGATCAAAAAGAAATCAACCACGTAAAGAACAATAATACTCATATGAAGCTTCAATTATACTACTTTTGACTAGAGGTAAAATTTTTATATTTGAATATATAAACTTATATGTTTTAAATTCACCTGATAATTTAGAGTATTGATTTAATTTATAAGCAGCACAATATAAAGATTAAAGGGATAAAATTATCTTTTTTACGAAATTTATTTGAAAATGTATAAAGCCAGTGTGATACTGTCATAAGGATAGAAATATAGACTGATGAAACTGAATTGAGATTTCAGAAATAAACCCATACATTTGTGGCCAACTGATTTTCAACAAGGGTTGAAAGATCATTCAATGGAGAAAAAAATAGTCTCTTCAACAAATGGTACTGGGAAAACTAGATATTCACACACAAAAAATGAAGTTGGGCTCCTACCTCACACACTGTATAAAAAATTAACTCAAAATGGATCAATGACCTAAATGTAAGAGCTTAAGATATATGTAAAGAAAAAAAACTTAGAAGAATACATAGACATAAACATTTATGACACCAAAAACTATGAAAAATAAAGGAATAAATAGATAAATTGGACTTCATCAAATTTAAAAAACAAAAAAAAACTTTTTGTGCATCCAAGGACATTATCAAGAATGTGAAAAGACAACCTACACAATGGGAGAAAATATTTGCAAATCATATATCTGATTAAAGTCTAATATTCAGAATACAAAGAACTCTTCCTAAAAAAAAAAAAACAAAACTCTTACTACTCAACTACAAAAAGACAAGCAATTAAAAAATGGACAAAAGGCCTGAAGAGACTTTTTTTTTTCTAAAGAAGATTTACAAATTATCAACAAGCACATGAAAAGGTGCTCACCATTATTAGTCATTAGGGAAATGCAATCAAAACCATAATGAGGTACCACTTCACACACTGTAGTTGCTGTTTGCTCTCTAGTAGATACCGACTCATAGTAACACTACAGGATAAAGTATAACTGCTCCATAGGGTTTTCTAAGTTTTAATCTTTACGGTAGCAAATAACCATGTCTTTTCTACCAAGGAGTGGCTGGTGGGTTCAAACCACTGACCTTTTGGTTAGCAGCAAAGCACTTAATCGCTGCACCACCAGGGCTCCTTCATACTTTTGCTGTTAGGCGCCATTAGGTTGGTTCTGACTCATAGCAACTCTATGTACAACAGAATGAAACACTGCTTGGTCCTGTGCCATCCTCACAATTGTTATCCTTGAACCCATTGTTTCAGCCACTGTGTCAATCCTTCTCATCGAGGGTCTTCCTCTTTTTTGATGAGACTTTACTCTACAAAGCATAATATCCTTCTCCAGGGACTGATCTCTCCTGATGACATGTCCAAAGTATGTGAGACATACAGATTTGTTTGTTCTTTTGGCAGTTCACGGTATATTAAGTATTCTTCGCTTAGATCATAATTCAAAGGCATTGTCATGAATTGAATTGGGTCCCCCCAAGATATCTGTCAACTTGGTTAGGTCATGATTCCCTTGTTTGATTGTATGATTGTCTACAATTTTATCTTCTGATGTGATTTCCTTGTATGTTGTAAATCCTATCACTACGATGTAATAAACTGGATTAGCGGCAATTACACTGACGATGTCTACAAGTTAGGTAGTGTCTTAAGCCAAACTCTTTTGAGATATAAAAGAGACAAGTGAGTAGAGAGACATGGGGATCTCATACCACCAAGAAAGCAGTGCCAGGAATGGAGCACATCCTTTGAACCTGAGGTTCCTGTGCTCAGATGATCCCAGACCAAGAGAAGACTGATGACAAGGACCTTTCTCCAGAGCCAACAGAGAGAGAAGGCCTTCCCCTGGAGCTGGCACCCTGAATTCAGACTTCTAGCCTAATGGACTGTGAGAGAATAAACTTCTCTTTGTCAAAGCCATTCACCTGTGGTATTTCTGTTATAACAGCACTAGATGATTAAGACAGGTGTCAATTCTTCTTAAAAAAAAAATAAAGGTCTTCCTTATTCATTTTCCCGCTTTTGCATGCATGTGAGGCAAATTGAAAATATCATGGCTTGACCCTCAACAAAATCCAAACATCGAGATAATAGAAAGTATCTTCTCTGATCATAACACCATTAAAGTACAAATTAACAACAGGAAGAGCAAGGGGAAAAAATCAATTATATGAAAACTGAATAACACCCTGCTTATCAACCACTGGCTAATAGAAGAAATCAAAGATGGAATAAAAAATTTCCTAGAATCAAACAAGAATGAAAACACAACATACCAAAACCTTTGGGACACAGCAAAGGCAGTGCTCAGAGGTCAATTTATAGCAATAGATGCACACATCAAAAAAGAACAAAGGGAAAAAATGAAAACATTAGCTACACAACTAGAACAAATAGAAAGATAACAGCAAAAGAAGTCTACGGCCACCTGAAGGAAGAAAACAATAAAGATCATTGTAGAAATAAATGAAATAGTGAATAGAAAAACAATAGAAAGAATCAACAAAACCAAAAGATGGTTCTTTGAAAGGATCAACAAAATTGACAAACCACTAGACATACTAACAAAAGAAAAACAGGAGAGGATGCAAATAACCCAAATAAGAAATGAAATGGAGACATGACCACAGACTCAACGGGAATAAAAAGGATCATAATAGAGTACTATGAAAAACTGTACTCAAAAACAAATTTGAAAACCTAGAGGAAATGGACAAATTTCTAGAAACACACTACCTACCCAAACTAACACAAAATCATGTTGAAAATCTGAACACGCCCATAACAAAAGGCAATGAAAGAACTCCCCTCCCCAAATAAAAACAAAAACAAAACCCTGGCTCAGATGGCTTCACTGGATAATTCTATCAAACATTCAGAGAAGAGCTTACACCAGTACTACTCAAACTATTTCAGAACATAAAAAAGGAAAAGATACTTCCCAATTCTGTGAATCGAGCATAACCCTGATACCAAAACCAGGCAAAGGCACCATAAAAAAAGAAAATCACAGACCAATATCTCTCATGAATATAGATACAAAATTCTAGCCAACAGAAGTCAACATCATATCATCATATCACGACCAAGTGGGATTCATACCAAGTATGCAAGGATGGTTCAACTTTAGAAAATCAATCAAGGTAATCCACCACAAAATAAAAGAATCACGCGATCATTTCAATCAATGCAGAAAAGGCATTCGACAAAGTCCAAAACCGATTCCTGATAAAAAGTCTTAATGAAATAGGTATAGAAGGTAAATTCCTCAACATACTGAAGGGCATCTACACAAAACCAACAGCCAACATCAATCTTAATAGAGAGAGGCTGAAAACATTCCCCTTGAGAACAAGAACAAGACAAGGATGCCCTTAATCAGCATTCCTATTTATCGTTGTGCTGAAAGTCCTAGCTAGCACAATAAGGCAAGAAAAAGAAATAAACAGCATCCGAATTGGTAATGAAGAAGTAAAACTGTCCCTATTTGCAGATGATATGATACTGTACATACAAAACTCAAAAGATTCCACAAGAAAACTACTGGAACTAATAGATTCAGCAGAGAAGCATAATACAAGATAAACATACAAAAATCAGTTGGATTCTTATACACCAATAAAGAGAATGATGACAAGGAAATTAGGAAAACAATACCATTTATAAAGCCAAAAAACAAACCCATTGTGGTCGAGTCGATTCCAACTCATAGCGACCCTATAGGACAGAGTAGAACTGCCCCACAGGGCTTCCAAGGAGCACCTGGTGGATTCGAACTGCCAGCCTTTTGGTTAACAGCCATAGCTCTTAACCACTACACCACCAGGGTTTCCATGCCACTTTTTTTTTAGGGGCTATTATAAAATACCACTTATAACAGCCCCTAAAAAAATAAAATACTTAGGAATAAATCTAACCAGGAATGTAAAAGACCTGTACAAAGAAAATAAAACACTACTTCAAGGAATCAAAAGATATCTACAAAAATGGAAAAACATACTGTGCTCATGGATAGGTAGATTCAACATCGTGAAAATACCAGTTGTACCCAAAATAGTCTACAAATACAATGCAATCCTGATCCAGATACCATCAGCATTCTTTAAAGAGATAGAAAAACTAATCATTAACTTTATATGGAAAGGGAAGAGGCCCCAGATAAGTAAGGCACTATTTTTATTTATTTTTTTATTGTGCTTTAAGTGAAAGTTTACAGATAAAGTTAGTTTCTCATACAAAAATTTATATTACATTGTTATGTGACCCTAGTTGCTCTCTCTATAATGTGACAGAACACTCTTCCTTTCCACCCCTGATTTCCCATGTCCATTCAGCCAGCTTCTTCTGTCCCTTTCTGCCTTCTCATCTTGCCTCTGGGCAGGAGTTGCCCACTTAGTCTAATGTATCTACTTGAACGAAGAAGCCCACTCTTCATGAGTATCATTTTATATCTTACAGTCCAGTCTAATCTTTGAAGAGTTGGCTTTGGGAATGGTTTTAGTTCTGGGTTAGTAGAGAGTCTGGGGGCCATGGGTTAGCAGAGAGATGGGGGTGCCATGTCTTCCTGGTCCCTCCAGTTTCAGTCAGACCATTAAGTCTGGTCTTTTAAATAGAATTTGAGTTCTGCACCGTACTCTTTTCCTGCTCTATCAGGTACTCTCTTTTGTGTCCCCTGTCAGGGCAGTCATTGGTGGTAGCCAAGCACCATCTAGTTCTTCCTGTCTCAGGCTGTTGGAGTCTTTGGTTTACGTGGCCCTTTCTGTCTCTTGGACTAATATTTTCCTTGTGTCTTTGGTGGTCTTCATTTTCCTTTGCTCCAGGTGGGTTGGGATCAGATGATGCATCTTAGATGGCCACTTGCTGGCTTTTAAGACCCCAGACACCACTCATCAAAGTGACATGGAGAACATTTTCTTAACTTTGCTATGCCAATTGACCTAGATGTCCCCTGAAACCATAGTACCAAGACCCCCACCCTTGCTACTCTGTCCCTCAAAATATTTGGTTGTATTTAGGAAACTTCTTAGCTTTTGGTTTAGTCCAGTTGTGCTGACTTCCCCTGTACTGTGTGTTGTCCTTCCCTTCATCTAAGAAAATTCTTGTCTACTATCTAATTAGTGAATACCCCTCTTCCTCCCTCCCCACACTTGTAACCATCAAAGAATGTGTTCTTCCATGTTTAATCCTTTTCTTGAGTTCTTATAATAGTGGTCTCATGCAATATTTGTCCTTTTACAACTAAATTTACTCAGTGTAATGCCTTCCAGATTCACCCATGTTATGAAATGTTTCTCGGATTCATCATTGTTCATTGTTGTTGTGTTGTATTCCATTGTGTGAATATACCAAAATTTGTTTATCCATTTGTCCATTGATGGGCACCTAGGTTATTTCCATCTTTTTGTTATTGTGAACAGTGCTGCAATGAACATGGGTGTGCAAATATCTATTCTTGTGAGGGCCTTATTTCTCTAGGAAGAGTTCAGAGAGTGAGACTGCTGTATTGTATGGCACTTCTATTTCTAGAGTAAAGCACTATTGAAGAAGAAGAATAAAGTAGGAGGACTTGCACTACTAGTCCTCAGAACCTACTACACAGCTACAGTAGTCAAAACAGCTTGGTACTGGTACAATGACAGATACATTGACCAAAGGAACAGAACTGAGACCTGTATGTAAATCCATCCACCTACAGTCATCTGATCTGTAACAAGGGCCCAAAGTCCATTAAATAGGGGAAGGATAGTCTTTTTAACAAATGGTGCTGGCAAAACTGGATGTCCACCTGCAAAAAAATGAAACAGGACCCATACCTCACACCATACACAAAAACTAATTCAAAATGGATCAAAGACCTAAATATAAAAACTATAAAGATCACAGAAGAAAAAAACAGGATCAATACTAGAGGCCCTAAAACGCGGCATTAACAGGATACAAACCACAACTAACAACACACAAACTCCAGAAGATAAGCTATATAACTGGGATGTTCTAAAAATTAAACACTTAGGCTCATAAAAGACTTCCCCAAAAGAGTAAAAAGAGAGCCTACAGACCGCGAAAAATTTTTTGGCTAAGACAAATCAGACAAAGGTATAATCTCTAAAATCTACAGGAAAATCCAACTCCTCTACAACAAAAAGACAAATAATCCAATTAAAAAATGGGCAAAGGAAGTGAACAGACACTTCACCAAAGAAGACATTCAAGTGGCTAACAGACACATGAGGAAGCGCTCGTGATCACTGGCCATTAAAAAATGGGCAAAGGAAGTGAACAGACACTTCACCAAAGAAGATATTCAAGTGGCTAACAGACACATGAGGAAGCGCTCGTGATCACTGGCCATTAGACAAATGCAAATCAAAATCACAATGAGATACCATCTCACTCTGGCATTACTGGCAAGAATCAAAAAAACAGAATATAACAAATGTTGGAGAGGCTGTGGGGAGACCGAAACTCTTATGCATTGTTAGTGGAAATGCAAAATAGTATAGTCATATACCATATGGTGCTTCCTTAAAAAAATCCTTAGAAAGCTAGAAATAAAAATATATGATCCAGCAATCCCACTCCTGGGAATATATCCTAGAGAAATAAGGGCTGTCACACAAATAGACCTATGCACACTCGTGTTCACTGCAGCATTGTTCACAATTGCAAAAACATGGAAACAACCTAGATGCCTATCAACAGATGAATGGATAAATAAACCACGGTACATCCACACAATGCAATACTACACAACAATATAGAACAATGATGAATCTGTGAAGCATCTCATGACATGGATGAAGCTGGAGGGCATTATACTGAGTGAAGTAAGTCAACCACAAAATGACAAATATTGTATGAGACCACTAGTATAAAAATTCATGAAAAGGTTTACACATATAAAGAAACAATCTTTGGTGGTTACGAGGGAGGGGAGGGCTGGGGAGGGAAAAGCACTAAACAGACAGTAGATAAGTTGTGACTCTGGTGAAGGGTAAGACAGTACACGATACCGGGGGAGCCAGCACAACTTGTCCAAGGCAAGTCATGGAAGCTCCATAGACACATCCAAACTCCCTGAGGGACCAAATTGCTTGAGGAACATCTAGCTCAATCGGCATAACATAGTTTATAAAGGAAATGCTCTACATTCTACTTTGGTGAGTAGCGTCAGGGGTCTTAAAAGCTTGTGAGCAGACATCTAAGATACTCCATTGATCTCACCATGTCAGGAGCAAGGAAGAATGAAGAAAACCAAAGGCACAAGGGAAAGATTAAGCCAAAGGACTAATGGGCCACAACTACCACAGCCTCCAGCAGGTACCACTACTGACTTCTCTAACAGGGATCACAGTAGTGGTCTTGGACAGAACTGGAGAAAAATGTAGAATAAAATTCTAACTCACAAAAAAAGACCATACTTACTGGCCTGACAAAGACTGGAGAAACCCTGAGATTTGGCCCCTGGACGCCCTTTTTTCTCAGTAATGAAGTCACTCCTGAGGTTCACCCTTCAGCCAAAGATGAGACAGGCCCATAAAACAAAATGAGACTAAAGGGTCATGCCAGCCCAGGGGCAAGGACTAGAAGGCAGGAGGGGACAGGAAAGTTGGTGATAGGGATCCCAATGTGGAGAAGGGAGAATGTTGACATGTTGTGGGGTTGTTAACCAATGTCACAAAACAATATTTGTACTAGTTTAACGATAAGCTAGTTTGTTCGGTAAAACTTCATGTAAAGTACAATAATTAAAAAAAAAAATTAAATAACGCCATGGCTTGGGTCAGGTGCACTTAGTCTTCAAGGCGACATCCTTGCTTTTTAATGCTTTAAAGAGGTCTCTTGCAGCACATTTGCCCAATGCAATGTGTCGTTTGATTTCTTCGCTGTTGCTTTCATGGGTGTATGAAATCCTTTACAACCTCAATCTTTTTTCCATTTATCATGATGTTGCTTATTGGTCTAGTTGTGAGGATTTTTGTTTTCTTTATGTTGAGGTGTAACCCATACCAAAGGCTGTGGTCTTTAATCTTCATCAATAAGTGCTTAAAGTCCTCTTCACTTTTAGCAAGCAAGGTTGTGTCATCTGCATATTGCAGGTTGTTATGAGTCTTCCTCCAATCCTGATGCTCCGCTCTTCTCCAAATAGTCCAGATTCTCAGATTATTTGCTCAGTATGCAGATTGAATATGTATGGTGAAAGGATACAACCCTGACACACACCTTTCCTGACTTGAAAACACAAAGTATCCCTTAGTTCTGTCCGAATGATTGCCTCCTGATCTGCGTATGTCATACATACTAGGGTCATTCTTAAAAAAAAAAAAAGAAAGAAAGAAAAATGGCAGATATTGGTGAAACGTGGCGAAACTGTAACCTCCTACATTGCTGGTGGGGATATGAAATGGTTCAGCTGCTATGAAAAACATTTTAGTGAGTCCTCAGAAACTTAAACACATAATTACTGTAAGACTCAGCAATTCCACTTGTAGGCACATACCCAAAAGAGCTGAAAACAGCTACTTAAACAAATACATTTACATGCATGTTCCCCGTAGCAGTATTCACAATAGCTGAAGGGTGAAAACAGGCTAAGTCTCTACCAGCAAATGAATGGATAAACAAAATACGGTACATACATATAATGGAATATTATTCAGTCTTTAAAAAGAAACGAAGTACTGATAAATGCTACAATGTGGGCGGATGAACCTCAAAAGCATGCTAAGTGAATGAAGTCAGACACAAAAGCCACATATTGTGTGACTCCATTTACATGAAATATCCAAAATAGGCAAATCATAGAGACAGAACATAGATAGTTGGTTGCCAGAGGCTGGCTGGAAGGAAAACTGGGAAGTAACTGCTTAATAGTGTATGAGGTTTCATTTTGGAGTGATGAAAATATTTGGACTAGGCAGAGGTGGTGGTCTCACAGCATTGTGAATGCACTGAATGACACTGGATTGTTCCCTTTAAAATGGTTAATTTCATGTTATGTGAATTTCATCAGAATTGAAAAAAATGTATGCAATCAGGACAGTAAAGATAATAACAATTAGTGTTTAAAAATGTGCTTATAAACAATAGAGGAACCATTCTGCTTGTTGAGATAGAATTTTATATTCAAGTAGTATCAAGACACATTTTTTTACTTCTTCAGTATTTTTCGTTTAAAGATAACATTAATTTAAAATTTCTTTACATGTTTATCACACAGAGAAAAATCTCATTAATCAAAACAGAACAAGAGGTAATCTTCAACTATGGTTATGTTTCCTGTAGTAGATATTTAAATAAAACAAACAAACAAAATAAGTAAGTTCCTAATTTGATGTGTATTTAAATGCAAACAAATGCAATTCACAAGGATCTTTCTGGATTCAGTACAAATTCATTCCAGAGTTTTATCTTAAATGATCAAAATTTTAAATTCATTAACCATAAAATGCAATTTTGCAGAAGATTGCACAAAATCTTGTGAAAAAATAAATATATGATCAAAGTGAAATACATACATTTTTCAGAAAAAATACCAGAGTCATTCTATCAGAGAGATAGTTAATTAATTGATTAAAATCTGTGGAAATATATCATGAATATTTACTCTATGAGTTTGAATGCTCAATAGCTCATTATAAATTTAAAGAATTTTCTTTACTGTATAAACATCTTTAATTCTATTTTTTAGAAAGGACATTATTTTTGAAAACAAATTTTTGAATAGAATTACTTTGAAGGTTTGACAATATATTTACAATAATTCATTGGTCATTAAATAACTTTTTTAAATTATGTAATTTTAATTATTTTAGAGCATCCTAAGTTCAACAATAAATAATATGTCTTCATTATCCAACTCTTGGAAGAAGTACAACGAGAGAATGCTCCTTAGAAGCAAGGACGGCGAGACTGCTTCTCACATACTTTGGACATGTTGTCAGGAGGGATCAGTCCCTGGAGAAGGACATCATACTTGGCAGAGTACAGGTTTGACACAGTGGCTGCAACAATGAGCTCTAGCATAACAGTGATTGTATGGATGGTGCAGGACTGGGCAGCGTTTCATCCTGTTCTGCATAGGGTCGCTACGAGTCGGAACCAATTCGACGGCACCTAACAACAACAACAACTTTATCCATCCATTGCCTGGTAACACACTGGCCTTAGATCATTAGAAGTTAGACTCTACTAGGACTCTGGCCAGCCAACCTCGCTGGCAAACAGTGTTTATTTGGGTCTCAGAAGACAGGCTTTGGGTTCTCTATCATCTCATTTAAAAAATAACAACAAAACAAAAACATCTGTAAAAATATTGCCCATTATTGAGTGTATGCTTGTATCAATATTACATGGTGTGTGCAAATTGGGTTTTTTTTCTATCATCGCTTCTACACTTGGCGTTTTTTCTGTAGGTTAAAGTTTGCCTTCTTTTTATTAGTGAGTGTTACTACGGACCCATGATCTTCCTTTATGTTATTCAATATATTATGATCTACTACCGTAATTAATCATTTAACCTTTTTCATTTAGGTATAATATAGAGTAAAATGAGAGAACATTTAAATACAGCTAGATGACTTTGTAAAACATGAATATAGTTGTGTAAGACCATCCAGACTAAAACAGAGAACAGTGCCTACTACTCAGAAAGCTCCTTCTTGTCACGCTGCAGTCAGTTTTCTTTGATGTGACCATAAATCTAGCTACTATCCCCATAGATTACATCCACACACTTTTTTTTTATATAAGTGGAATCATAGAGAATGTACTCTTTTACATTTAGCTTTCTTTGTTGAACATCATCTCTTTGAAATACCTTTGTAACAACAATCCTGTTGGTAGGTGCTGTTGAGTGGGCTCTGATTCACGGTGACCCATGCACAGCAGAACAAAACACTGTCCGGCCCAGTGCCATCTTCACGATTGTTGGTACATTTGAGTCCATTGTCGCAGCTACTGTAGTAACTTCAAACCTAGGGGCTCATCTTCCAAGACTGTATCAGATAATATTCTGTTGTGATCCAGAGTTTTCATTGGCTAATTTTCAGAAGTAGATTGCCAGGTCTTTCTTCTTAGTCTCTCTTAGTCTGGGTAGTGGCAATAGTTTTTGCTATTTCAATTCTGTGTAGTATTTTAATTTATAGATATAGCACAATTTTTATCATTCTGTTGTTGAGGATATTTGTGTGGTTTTCTAGTTTGTGGCTATTAATAGTACTGCTCCTATGCACAGAAAAGTGATTTCTGGGTCAAACAGTTTTCTTAAACAATTGTACTACTTTTTGTGCCCATTAGCCGTTAACACTTGGTATTTTTAATGTTTGTTTGCTCATGCCATTCATCGTGTTAAGAAAGTATTATTAATTCTGTTGTATTTAATACTTATTATTGGGAAGGGGTGTTGAATTTTGTCTAAGGCTGTCTCTGCTTCAATTGAAATACTCATAATTTTCCTCCTTAGTTCTAACAGGACGGCAAATTAGGTTTCTCACTATTGAAATATCCTGACTCTTCTTGAAATAAATCCCATTTATTCAAATGTGTAACATTTTTACTGTGGCTAATATTTAGATTTTTTGCATCAATGTCAGTAAGTGGGATTGTTTTATAATCCTCACTGTGCTGTCTTTATCATGTTTAAGTATCAATGCGACACCTGGAATATGAATGCTATCCTCCTGCGGAAGACAACACGTTCACCTCAGTTTGCCCTTCAAGAAAGGACCTGCTGTCCAGCTACAAAGAGTGCAGCTAGCTAACCGCTTACAGCTGTCAGCTCCTTCAGGTTCTGCCTCAATTTCTGAGCTGATTGGACTGTACTCTTTCCTGGGGCAGTCCCTGGACAATGAATGAGTTGTAGGGTGCTACAAGGACCTGGCCATTTCTACCCAACATGGGTCACTTCTAGTAGACGCGTTTCCTTTAGAGCTCCCTTTGCCCTGGAGGAGACTTCAGTCAGGTCTGCATTATGGTCTGATGTCTCCCTCTTCTTAATCCTGCTTCCTTCCCTTTTACTTTCAAGGATGTTATTCCCCAACAAATATTTTGCACTCATTTCAGTATCTGTTATTTGGAGATCCTAAACTATGATTCCTCCATTTTTAATACCCTGGAAAAACTTAAGTAGCATTAAAATGATCTGTTTTTTTATAAAGTTCAGATTTGCCCTGTGCAACCTTCTGTCCCTGTTATTTTTTATGTGACGTTATTCATGAGCTTTTCCTATTTATAATGTAAAGATCACTGTGTTTGGGCTTTCTACCACTGAGATTAATTTTGTAAAATATATTTTCCTAGGAGGTTATTCAGCTCACTGAGGTCCATCTAGGAAGAAAGAAGTTTTAAATATGCAAGGATTCAGGGAATGCTATGCTCATATGGCCTTACTGAGGAATCTACTAGAAGAGGAGATGATGGGAAACTTTGAGAAAAGGACAGATAGTGAGCACTGAACATATTAAGCAGTTGATCTAGAATCAACACAGAGGTAGGAGACTGTACATCTTTTTCTGTTCTGAAGATAAAAAAAATACTGAGGTGGGAAGGGGAAGAAGAGTGGGGAAGCGGGAGAGAGAGACAGAGAAAGCAAAGCTCATTGGTTATAGGTTATACACCATTGAAAGGGAACAAACCAAAGAATAGAAGCCTTAATAAAGGAAAATGGGGGGGGGCTATGGTTACTATAAAAGGTATTACTACAAAACACAAACCATTCTAAATAGCAAGATAAATACAGGTCTTAAGGCCCTCCAGTTCTTCCTTTCCACTGCTGCCAGTATGACTTTTCCAAACTATAAATCTATTCAGGTAATTCCCTTTCTTAAAATTCTACCATGAGTAATAATCACAGTGATGGATTCAATAATTCATGCATACATTAAATCAATGAATATGTATTGAAACTATTTTCCGGCAACTGTGTTAGAATATAAGGATTAAGAAAAATGAAGATAAAATAGTCCATATTCTGAAGGAGATGACAGGGAACTGCAACAAACATTTCTGTCTCCCTCAAGTAAACTGAGTCAGATGGGTACTAATTTACTATAAATGCAACATCATGCTAGCTACTGTGCGAACTACACAGGCGTATAAGAAACAAGTGGGAGGTGGGCCAAGACTGCAGAGTTGTCAGATGCTTTGTGTCATCTATCTTACAACAAAGACCTGAAAACACAAGTGAATCAGATATATATGACAATTCAGGAATCTTAAACATCAAAGGGAAACCCTGGTGCCACAGTAGTTAAGACCTATGGCTGCTAACCAAAAGGTCAGCAGTTCCAATCCACCAGGCTGTCCTTGAAAACCCTATGGGGAAGTTCTACTGTTCTATAGGGTTGCTATGAGTCAGAATTGACAATGGCAACAGGTTTGGTTTTTGGTTTAAGCATCAAAGACAAGAGTGAAGAATTGAACTGAGTGACAGGTGGAAGGAGAGATGATTCAAAAACTGCGTAAACAGAGAATTACAAATTGCTAGCATCCTGCTAGCTGAACCTGCATAGTAGGGACATATTGAGACAAGCAAGCAGCATTCCCAGCTGAAACCCACCCCACCTGGTGCAGCTAAGCAGGAGCAACTCTGAACGCACCCCCACAGTCAGCCAGGAGTGCTTCTAGCCCTGCAAAAGTTAAGTGCATGCACCCAACCCACCATGTGCATCCCACTAGAGCTCCACAGGCCAAGGAGCACTCTCACCTCCTCACCCTACCCTCTCCCTGTTCAGACACCAGTACAGCGGCATTCAACACTGCCACTCTCCATAAGCCAGGAGCTCACAGGCCCAGTCTAGATGACCCCACCCCTTTGCACCAGCACTGGGGATCCACAGACTTGCAGCATCCTCCACCTCCTCTGATTACCTGCACCAGTGCCTTGCTGGCCAAGCCAGCACAACCATATTGGGAAAGGTGGGCAGCATGCCCACCTAAAGCCCACTTCACCTGCAGCAGCTACGCAGGAGCTGCAGACCTGTGGCACTCAATGCCACCCCACCCCCTAAGCCAGTATGTAGTTTTCAGCCTTGTCTGAGGCACGTGCCACTTTGTCTAGCCACTGGCACAGGAGGTCCATGGACTTGCAGTGCCCTCTACCCCCTCCAACCACCCATGCCAGATCGTTGTTCACCAAGCTGGCCATACTGGGACAAGATGGGCAGCATTGTCAGTTGAAGGCCACTTCACCTACAGCAGCTAAGCTTAAGCTGCAGACCTGTGGCACTTGACACCGCACTACCCCCTAAGCTGGTAGCTCTTGGCCCAGTCTGGGGTACCTGTCTCTTTGTCCAGCCACTGGCACAGGGGTTTACAGGCTTGTAGCTCCTTCTCCTACCTCTGGATACCCACGCCAGTGTCCTGCTGGCAAAGCCTACATAGTGCAGCCATATTGAGACAAAACAAGCAGTATTCCCAGACAAAACCCATTCCATCTGGTGCAGACAAGCAGAAGAGACTCTGTACTCATGGCCAGAATAAGGCAGGGCTGCTGCCTGCCCTGTGAAAGTTAACTGCACCCACCCCATTCACCACATACAACTCAGACCCCCATGCTGGAGGTCTGCAGGCCTGAGGAGCACATCCACTCTACTTGCCCAACCCCTCTCCCCATTCCCCACAGCTACAGACCTGTGGCATTCACCACCACCCCACCCCCTAAGACAGGAGCTCAACCACCATGTTGGCCTGAGGGCTGGTGGTGCTGCCCACTCCATCCAGCTTCCAACACTGGGCGACTGAGGACCATTTACACCACCTAATCTCTCCAGTCAATGGCACCAGGCACCCAAGGACCAGCTGCACAACCTTCCTCATGATGTGTTCTAGTGGACAGGGGCACACCCTTCAACCAGCACTGATGGGCAGGTGACATGCCCCTGACTCACTTCCTGCATTGGAACCCTGAGACTGGAGATTCGTGCCTGTTCCAAATAGTCCCACACAGTCCTGCCTGCCTAGGGCTGTCAGTGAGAGGAGCCACATCACCCACTCAGTGACCAACAACCTGGGCACCTTCACCCTGACCAAGTGGCAAGCAGCAGAGCTCACACACAACACCCAACCCAACAGACAAGGAGAAAACCCCATGGGTAGGTGACCAGCAGGACAAGATACCTCATCTCACCAAAACCGACACCTATATCCTCAGCAGACCCACAAGAACAGCAAACAGGAACCCATGCTCACATACCTAGTCACTGCTCAACCCCCTCAGAGACAGGAGATGAGAACGTCAACGCAGGCAAATTAACGACCAGAGCAGCACACACACAGTCTATCAGATATATCAAAACAAAACAAGAATTTAGGATGAAGTAAAAAAAATATATATATAGATATATAATAAATAGATAATATAATAACTTCTTGATGGCACAGAGAAAACAGACAATGTCAAATCACATAAAGAAGCAGGACAAGATGGCTACAGCAAGCAACCAAAATAAAGAACCAGAAAACCTTCCAGTGGAAGATAAGGCAATGGAACTGTCTGAGAAAGAATTCAAAAGACAGAGCTCACCAAGTGATCAGGAAAGAGATCAGGGAAAACACAGACAAAACCAAGGAAAATACAGACAAAGCAATAGAAGAATTCAGGAAAACAACAGAAGAACAAAATGACAGAATAAATAGACTATTAGAAACCATACAAAAACAGCAACTAGAAATCTAAAAGATTAACAATAAAATTTCAGAATTAGACAACTCAACAGAAGGACAAAGGAGCACAACTGAGACAACGGAACACGAAATTCGTGAAACTGAAGTCAAATTCCTTGACAAATTGTTTGAGGAAAAATCAGAAAAAAGAATGAAGAAAGCCTAAAAATTATGTGGGACACTATCAATGGGAAAAACTTATATGCCATCAGAGTTCCAGAACAGAAGGGGAAAATGGAAAACACAAAGAGAATTGTTGAAGATTTGCTGGCAGAAAACCTCTCTAATACCATGAAAGATGACAAATATCCATCCAAGAAGTTCAATGAATCTCATACGGGATAGACCCCAAAAGAAAGTCACCAAGACATATCATGATCAAACTTGCCAAAATCAAACACAAAGAAAGAATCTTGAGAGAAGCTAGGGAAAAATGAAAAGTAATGTACAAAGGAAAACCAATAAGACTAAACTCCAATTACTCAGCAGAAAAGCATGCAAACAAGAAGGTAATAGGATGACATATATAAAGCCTTGAAGGAAAAAAAGAAAAAATGCCAACCAAGAGTCATATATCCAGCAACACTGTCGCTCAAATACAATGGCAAAATTAGGACATTTCCAGATAAACAGAAATTAAGGGAATTTGTAAAAACCAGACCAAAATTACAAAAAATATTCAAGGGAGTCCTCCATTTAGAGAACCAAAAACATCAGACAACAATCCAAGATTAGGATACAGGATAGACCAACCAGATACCAACCCAGATAGGGATTCTCAAAAAATAAAACAAAGCTAAAAGACTGAAGTAGGCAACCAGAGAAGTAAATATGTAAATGATGACAAGGTCAAAACAAAAAAGAGGGAATAAATGGTGTATAGAACTTACATTTAGAGAGGAAGTCAAGACAATTTCAAGAAATAAAACGTTCTTTTAAATTTAGAAAAATAAAGGTAAATTTCAAGGTAACCACAAAGAAAGCTAACAAATTTACCCATCAAAATAAAAAAGAAGAAAAACATAAAGACTCAGTACACACAAAATAACAATCATGAAAAAAAATGAAAATCTTTGAAGAAAATAACTGACCCAATGGAAATAAAAAAGATCACAACAGAGAACTATGAAAAACTGTACTCCAACAAATTTGAAAACCTACAGGAAATGGACAAATTTCTGGAAACACACTACCTACTGAAATTAATACAAATGGAGACAGAAAATCTGAATAGACCCAGAACAAGACAAGGGATTAAAAAGGTAAAAAAAAAAAAACCTCCCAACAACCACAACAAAAAAAGTCCTGGCCCAGATGGTTTCACTGGAGAAGTCTACCAACATTCAGAGAAGAGCCTACACCAGTACTACTCAAACTATTTCAGAACATAGAAAAGGAAGCCATACTTCCAAATTCATTCTATGAAGCCAGCATAATCCTAACACCAAAACCAGGCAAAGACACCACAAAAAAAAAAAGAAAATTACAGACCAATATCTGTCATGCATATAGATGCAAAAATTTTCAGCAAAATTCTAGCCAATAAGATTAAGCACCATAATAATAATAATAATCCAAGACTAAGTGGGATTCATACCAGGTATGCAAGGATGGTTCGACATTAGAAAATCAATCAATGTAATCCACCACGTAAATAAATGGATCACATGATCATCTCAATTGATGCAGAAAAGGCATTCGATAAAGTCCAACACCAATTCCTGATAAAAACTCTCAATAAGACAGTAATAGAAAGGAAATTCCTCAACATAATAAAGGGGATCTATACAAAACCTTTTTTTAATATACAAAACCAAGAGCCAATACCATTATCAACAGAGAGAGGCTGAAATCATTCCACTTGAGAACAGGAACAAGACAAGGATGTCCTTTATCACCACCACTCCTATTTAACAAAGTGCTAAAAGTTCTAGCTAGGCAATAAGACAAGAAAAAAAAGGGAGGGGGCATCCAAATTGGAAAGGAAGAAGTAAAACTATCCCCATTTGGGATGATATGATACTATACAGAGAAATCCCAAAAGACTCCCCAAGAAAACGACTGGAACTAATAGAAAGATTCAGCAGAGAAGCAGAATACAAGACAAACACACTAAAAAATCAGCTGGATTCTTATACACCAATAAAGAGAACTATGAGAAGGAAATCAGGAAAGCAATACCATTTTTAATAGTCCGTAAAAAAACTGACACACTTAGGAATAAATCTAACCAGGGACATAAAAGAACTATACAAAGAAAGCTACAAAACATTACTGCAAGAAACAAAAAGAGACCTGCGTAAATGGAAAAAACATACCATGTTCATGGATAGGAAGACTCAACATGGTGCATATGTCAATTCTACCCAAACCAATCAATAAATACAATGCAATTCTGAGCCGAATATTAACAGCCTTCTTTAATGAGATGGAAAAACTAATCATTGGCTTTATATGGAAAGGAAAGAGGCCCTGGATAAGTAAAGCATTACTGAAGAAAAAGAACAAAGTTGGAGGCCTTATATTATCTGAGCTCAGAACCTAATATACAGCTATGGTAGGTAAAACAGCCTGGTACCTGGTATGATGACACATTGACCAATGGAACAGAATTAAGAACCCAGATGTAAATCCATCTACCTATGGCCATCTGATCTTTGACAGAGGCTCGAGGTTCATTAAATGGGGGAAAAGACAGTCTTTTAACAAATGCTGGAAAACTGGATGTGCTTCTGTAAAAAGGGCATACCTCACACCATGCAAAATAACTAATTCAAAATGGATCAAAGATCTAAATATAAAACCCAAATCTACAAATATCATAGAAGAAAAAATAGGTTCAATGCTAGGGGCCCTAATATATAGCATAAGCAGCATATAAACCAGAATTAACTATACACAAACACCAGAAAATAAGCTAAATAAAAGGAATCTCCTAAAAACTAAATACTTATGTTCATCAAAAGACCTTACCAAAAGAGTAAAAACAGAACCTATGGACACCTTTACAATAAAAAGACAAATAATCCAATTAAAAAATGGGCAAAGGATATGAATGGACAATTCACCAAAGAGGACATTCAGATGGCTAACAGACACATGAGGAAATGCTCGAGATCACATCAGAGAAATGCAAATCAAAACTACAATGAGATATCTCACCCCTACATTACTGGCATGAATCAAAAAACAGAAAATAACAAATGTTGGAGAGATTGCAGGGAATTGGAACTCTTATGAACTGTGAGTGGGAATGCAAAATTGTACTAGCATTTTGGAAAACAATATGGCACATCCTTAAAAAGCTAAAAATAAAAATAATATATGATCCAGCAATTCCACTCTTAGGAATATATCCTAGAGAAATAACAACTGAAATACGCATAGAGATATACACGCCCATGTTCATTGCAGCATTATTCACAATAGCAAAAATATGAAAAGAACCTAAGTGCCCATCAACACATGAATGGATAAACAAAATATGATACATACACATAATGGAATACTACATGATGATAAAGAACAAGGATGAATCTGCAAAACATCTCACAACATGGATGAATCTGGAAGGCATTATACCGAGTGAAATAAGTCAATCAAGAAAGGCCAAATACTGTATGAGACCACTTTTATAAAAAGTCTTGAAAAGATTTACAGACAGAAAGAAACAATCTTTAATGGGTACGAGGAAGAGGAGGGTTGAGGAGCGCAAAAAAAAAGATTGTAGATAAGTGGTAACTTTGGTGAAGGGTAAGACAGTACACAGGACTGGGGATGTTAACACAACTTGACCAGGACAAAGTCATAGTAGCTTCACAGGCACATCCAAATGCCCTGAGAGACCGAGCTACTTGGCTGAGTGCTGAGGACAATGATTTCAGGGGACATCTAGCTCAACTGCCATAAAATAGTTTATAGAATAGTCTATAAAGTAAATGTTCCACATCTGCCTGTGGTGAGTGGCATCTGGGGTCTTAAAAGCCTGCAAGCAGCCGCTTAAGATACGTCTACTGGTCTCATCCCAGCTGGAGCAAAGGAGAATGAAGAAGACCAAAGACACAAGGGAAAGGTTAGTCCAAAGGACTAATGGATCACAACTACCACAACCTCTACCAGACTGAGCCTAGAAAAACTATATGGTGCCCATTTATCACCACCAACTTCTCTGGCACAGATCACAATAAAGAGTGGGAGAAAAATGTAGAACAAAATTCATATTCACAGAATAAATAAATAAAAGACCAGGCTTTACTGGTCTGGCAGAGGTTGAAGAAACCCCAAGAGTATGGCCCTGGGACACTCTTTTAATGCAATACCGAAGTCACTCCTGAGGTTCAGCCAAGGATTATACAGGTCTATAGGCCAACAATAACACATGTGAGGGATGTGTTTCATAGTTCAATCAGGCATACAAACTAATGGGCACATCAGTACAAAAGCAAAGATGAGAAGGCAGGAAAAGACATGAAAGCTGGATGAATGGAAATGGAATCTGGGGTGAAGAAGGGGAGAGTGTTGCTAAATAGTGGGGTTGGCAACCAATGTCACAAAAGAATTAGTGTATTGACTGTTTAATGTGAAACTAATTCGCTCTGTAAACTTTCACCTAAATCACAATTAAAAAAAAACTCAGGACAGAAAATTAGGTGGAACAAAGAAACTGTCAACACCACACACACACACACACACACACACAAATATACAAAAATGACAGCAGTGACCTCATACCTATCCATAATTACGTGGTATGTAAATGGCTTAAATGCACCAGTAAAGAGACAGAGAATGGCATAATGGACACACACAAAAAAAGATTCATCTATATGCTTTCTACAAGTGACACACCTTAGACACAAAGACATAAACAAAAAAAACTCAAAGAATGGAAGAAAATATATCAAGCAAAAATAATAAAAAAATAGCAGGGGTGACAATATTAATCTCTGATAAAACAAACTTTAAAACAAAATCCATCATAAAAGGTAAGGAAAGACACTGTATAATGATTAAAGGGTCAATACACCAGGAAGACATAACCATAATAAATATATATGCACCCAATGACAGGGCCCCCAAATACATAAAACAAACTCTAATAGCATTGAAAAGAGAAATAGACAGTTTCACAATAATAGGAGACTTTAGCACGCCATTATTAGTGAAGTACAGAATATCTAGAAAGACACTCAGTAAAGGTGCAGAATATCTAAATGCCCAAAAAAAAAAAAAAAATTTTTTTTTTTAATCAACCAACTTGACCTCATAGATGTCTACAGAATGTTCCAAACAACAGCAGCCAAGTATATATTCTTTTCCAACATAGATGGGACATACTCCAGAATAAGCCACATTTTAGGTCACAAAGCAAGCCTCAACAAAATCCAGAATATTGAAATAATACAAAGCATTCTCTCTGATCACAACACCATGAAAGTAGAAATCATTAACAGGAACAGCAAGGAAAAAAAAAATCAAATATATGGAAACTGAACAACACCTAGCTTAAAAACTGCTGGGTAGTAGAAGAAACCAAGGCTGGAATAAAAAAATTCATAGAATCAAATGAGAATGAAAAGCACATTTTACCAACATTTTGGGACACAGCAAAAGCAGTACTTAGAAGTTAAGTTTATATATGTATACACAAACACATCAAAGAAGAAAGGGACAAATCAAAAAATTAACCCTACAACTCAAACAAATAGAAACAGAGCAGCAAAAGTAGTCCAGAGTCACCAGAAGAAAGGAAATAATAAAGATCAGAGCAGAAATAAATGAAATAGAGAACAGAAAAGCAATGGAAAGAATCAAGACCAGAAGTTAGTTCTTTGAAAGGATTAACAAAATCGACAAACCATTGGTCTAACTGACAAAAGAAAAACAGAAGAGGAAGCATATAACCCAAATAAGAAATGAGATGGGTGATATCACAACAGAATCATCTGAAATAAAAAGAATCATAATACCACATACAATGGTACTCCAACAAATCTGAAAACTTAGAAGAAATGGATAAATTTCTAGAAACACACTATCTACCTAAACTAACACAAACTGAGGTAAAAAAATTAACAGACCAACAACAAAAGAAGAGACAGAGGAGGTAATAAAGAAACTCCGAACAAAAAAGCCGTGGCCCAGACACCTTCCCTGGAGAAATCTACCAAACTTTCAGAGGAAAGCTCATACCAATACTACTCAAACTATTTCAGAGCTCAGAGAAAGATGAGATACTCCCGAATTCATTCCTACGAAGCCAGTGTAACTTTGATACAGAAACCAAAGACACCACAAAAATGGAATAACTACAGACCATTATTCCTCATGAATATAGTCGCAAAAATTCTCAACAAAATTCTAGTCAATAGAATTAAACAGCATATCAATAAAAAAAAAAAAAAATGACCAAGTGGGATTCAAAACAAGTATGCAAGGATGGTTCAACATTAGAAAATCAATCAACATAATTAAACACATAAAAAAAAAGAAGAGAGGCAGGTCCAAGATGGCTGGATAGTCAGATGCTTCCGGTGATCCCTCTTACAACAAGAGCTAAAAAAACAAGCAAAAGGATTATACTTATGACAAGCTAGGAGTCCTGAACATCAAAGGCAAAGTTAGAAAACAGACTGAGTGACAGTGGGAGAGAGAGAGAGTTCAGAAGCGGCAAGGAGTTACCTGACCTGAATTGACAGGAACCCTCAGGCACCATTCCCTGGAGTGACCATGGTGCAGCTGGCGGTAGCATTCCGGATGTGGTTTCCTCAGGGAGAGACAGTGAGCCGCACAGCCTACTTACACATCCGTAACCAGAGAAGAATGGCACTCTTGGCTAGATAAGTACTTGCATTTATTTTACTGTGCCCCCAAGCTGGCTTCGGCGGCTGTCAATTTCTCTGGGCCTGAGATAGATGCTGCTGCACAACCTGAGCCATTCTCCCAGCCTTGGAGAAGAAATAAATTCACAAGTGGGGGGAAAGATAATCTGCCAGCTCCCCTAAGCTGGGGAGCTCAGGACAGAAGTGGCTTCTGTCCAGGCACAAACGGACTGTGGACTTTGAATAATTTTCACTCCTGCATGGACCTGTGTGGGCCCATTTCAGGGGAATAGGCCCTTGTTGGCAGACTGCAACTGTTTCAGCTGTGCAGTGGAGAGGTGGGTGTTGATGTTTGACACCACTTTGCCTATTAAACAGGGTCCTCAACTACCCACATCAGGAGCCTAAGGACTGGTGGCTCCAGCAATGTTACCTAGCCACACATGACAGGGGTCCAAGGATAAGTGTTACCTCCCAGTCTGTACAATCAAAAGCACTGGATGGTTGTTAGCCCCCAAGCCTTGTTCAGAGCATGACCTCCTGCTGCAACCAGGCACCTGCACTTACACCAATCACCCCTGTGCCCCTAAGACTGTAGGACAGAGATTGTACCACACATTTGATGACCAACTACCTGTACACCTGAGCTGAATCCATACAAAAAAGGGAAAGGGAAGGCAGGGCCAAGATGGCAGAATGGACAGAGACTTCCGGCGAGCCCTCTTACAACAAAGACCCAAAAAAAACAGTGAAACCAGTATATTTATGACGAGCTAGGAGCCGTGGAAATCATACCAGGTATGCAGGGATGGTTCTACATTAGAAAAACAATTAATGTAATCCATCATAGAAATAAGACAAAAGATAAGAATCATGCGATTTTAGCAATTGATGCAGAAAAGGCATTTGACAAAGTTCAACACCCATTCATGAAAAAAAACTCTCAGTAAAATTGGAATAGAAGGAAAATTCCTCAGTATAATAAAGGGCATTTATACAAAGCCAATAGTCAACATCACCCTAAACGGAGAGAGCCTGAAAGCATTCACCCTGAGATCGCAAACCAGACAAGGATGCCCTTTATCACCACTCTTGTTCAACATTGTGCAGGAGGTACTAGCCAGAGCAGTTAGGCTAGATAAAGAAATAAAGGGCATCCAGACTGGCAAGGAAGAAGTAAAAGTATCTCTATTTGCAGAGCACATGATCTTATACAAAGAAAACCCTAAGGAATCCTCAAGAAAACTCCAGAAACTAATAGAAGAGTTCAGCAGATTATCAAGGTACAAGATAAACAAAAATCAGTTGGATTCCTCTACACCAACAAAAAGAACATCGGAGAGGAAATCACCAAATCAATACCGTTTACGGTAGGCCCAAGAAGAAAAAATACTTAGGAATAAATCTTACCAGAGATGCAAAAGACTTATACAAAGAAAACTACAAAACACTTCTACGAGAAACCAAAAGAGACCTACATAAGTGGAAAAACATACCTTGCTCATGGATAGGAAGACTTAACATTGTAAAAATGTCTGTTCTACCTAAAGCAATCTGTAGATTTAATGCAATTCTGATCCAAATTACAACACTTTTTAATGAGGTGGAGAAAAAAATCACCAAATTCACATGGAAGGGAAAGAGGCTCCAAATAAGTAAAGCATTACTGAAAAAGAAGAACAAAGTAGGAGTCCTCATTCTACTTGATTTTAGAACCTATTATGCCGCAACAGTAGTCAAAACTACCTGGTACTGGTTCAACAACAGATATATAGACCAATGGAACAGAGTTGAGAACCCAGACATAAATCCATCCACATATGAGCAGTTGATATTTGACAAAGGTCCAAAGTCAGTTAAATGGGAAAAAGAGAGTATTTTTGACAAATGGTGCTGGCAAAACTAGATATCCATCTGCAAAAAAATGAAACAAGACCCATACCTCCCACCATGCCCAAAAACTAACTCAAAATTGATGAAAGACCTAAATAGAAAATATGAAACAATAAAGATCATGGAAGAAAAAATAGGGACAGCACTAGGAGCCCTAATACATGGCATAAACAGTATAAAAATATTATTATCAATGCAGAAGAAAACGCAAATAATTGGAAACTCCTAAAAATCAAACACCTACGCTCACCCAAAGACTTCACCAAAAGAGTGAAAAGATTACCTACAGACTGGTAAAATGTTTTTAGCTATGACTTTTCCGATGAGCACCTGATCTCTAAAATCTACTTGATACTGCAAAACCTCAGCTACCAAAAGACAAATAACCCATTTAAAAAATGGGCAAAAGATATGAACAGACACTTCACTAAAGAAGACATTCAGGTAGCTAACAAATACATGAGAAATGCTGACAATCATTAGCCATTAGAGAAATGAAAATCAAAACTACAATGAAATTCCATCCACTCCAACAAGGCTGGCATTAATCCAAAAAACACAAAATAATAAATGTTGGAGAGGTTGTGGAGAGACTGGAACACTTACACACTGCTGTTGGAAATGTAAAATGGAACAACCACTTTGGAAATCAATCTGGCACTTCCTTAAAAAAAACAGAAATAGAACTACTCTATAATCCAGCTATCCCACTCCTTGGAATATGTCCTAGAGAAATAAGGGCCTTTACATGAACAGGTGTATGCACATACATGTTCATTGATGTTCATTGCAGCACTGCTTACAATAGCAAAAAGATGGAAGCAACTGAGATGCCCATCAATGGATGAATGGATAAATAAATTATGGTATATTCACACAATGGAATACTATGCATCGAGAAAGAACAGTGATGAATCTGTGAAACATTTCATAATGTGGAGGAATCTGGAAGGCATTATGCTGAATGCAATTAGACAGTTACAAAAGGACAAATATTGTATAAGACCACGTTATAAGAACTTGAGATAGTTTAAACAGAAAAGAAAATATTCTTTGATGGTTACAAGAGGGGGAAGGGAGGCAGGGTGGGAAAGGGATATTCCTTATTTAGATAGTAGATAAAAACTACTTTAGGTGATGGGAAAGACAACACCCAATACAGGCGAGGTCAGCACAACAGGACTAAATCAAAAGCAAAGAAGTTTCCTGAATAAACTGAATGCTTCGAAGGCCAGCATAACAGGGGCGGGGCTTTAGGGACCATGGTTTCAGGGGTTATCTAAGTCAATCGGCATAATAAAATCTGTTAAGAAAACATTCTGCATCCCACTTTGGAGGATGGCGTCTGGGGTATTAAACAGTAGCAAGCATCTTTTTAAGATGGATCAATTGGTCTCAACCCACCTGGACCAAAGGAGAATGAAGAACACCAAGGACACGAGGTAATTACAAGCCCAAGAGACAGAAAGGGCCACATAAACCAGAGACTACAACAGCCTGAGACCAAAAGAACTAGATGGTGTCAGTCTACAACCGATGACTGCCCTGACAGGGAACACAACAGAGAACCCCTTAGGGAGCGGAAGAGCAGTGGGATGCAGACCCCAAATTCTCACAAAAAGAACAGACTTAGTGGTCTGACTGACACTAGAAGGACCCTGGTGGTCTTGGCCCCCAGACCTTCTGTTAGCTCAGGACAGGAACCATTCCCAAAGCCAACTCTTTAGACAGGGAGAGGACTGGACAATGGGATGGAGAGGGATGCTGGTGAGGAGTGAGCTTCTTGGATCAGGCAGATATTTGAGAGTATGTTGGCATCTCATGTCTGGAGGGGAGATGAGAGGGTAGAGGGGGTTAGAAGCTGGCGGAATGGACACAAGAAGAGAGAGTGGAGGGAGGGAGTGGGCCATCTAATTGGGGGAGAGCAACTGGGAGTATGTAGCAAGGTGTATATAAGTTTTTGTGTGAGAGACTGACTTGATTTGTAAACTTTCACTTAAAGCACAATAAAAATTAAAAAAAGAAAAGTGAATGGACTTCTAGGCTTATGATAATAGCTCTAGCCATCTGGCGACAGGACATTAGTGCTTCAAAGGTGAAAATAATCAAGATAGCTCACTCAAGCAGCTTATGTACACATAACAAAACAAAACAAAGGAAGAAGCTAGGATAATTTAAGCAAACATAAACTAATAAATAACTTATACATGCCTTGGAGACAACAGTCAATATGAAATCACATAAAGGGGCAGACCATGATTGCTTCAACAAGCTCTCAAAATATAGAATCAAGGAATCTTCTGGATGAAGGTGTCCTCCTGGAATTACCAGGTGCAGAATACAAAAGATTAATATACAGAGCTCTTCAACACATCAGGAATGAGATCAGGCAAAACGCAGAACAAGCCAAGAAACACACAGTTGAATTAGTTGAAGAAATTAAAAAGGTTATTCCAGTACATACTGAAAAATTAAGTAAGCTGCAAGAATCCATAGAGACAGCAATCAGAAATTCAGAAGATTAATGATAAAATTACAGAATTAGACAACTCAGTAGAAAGTCAGGGGAGCAGAATTGAGCAAGTGGAAGGCAGAATTGGTGAGCTTGAAGATAAAGCACTTGGCACCAATATATTTGAAGAAAAAGCAGATAAAAAAATTAAAAAAATGAAGAAACCTGAAGAATCATGTGGGACTCTATCAAAAGAACCTACGAGTGATTGGAGTACCACAAGGAGGGAGAGCAGAAAATACAGAGAGAATTGTTGAAGACTTGTTGGGAGAAAACTTCCCTGATATCGTGAAAGATATCTGTCCAAGATGCTCCTTGAACTCTACACAAGTTAGATACTACAAGAAAGTCTCCAAGACATATTATCATCAAACTTGCCAAAACCAAAAATAAAGAGAAAATTTTAAGTGGAACCAGCGATAAGTGAAAAGTCACCTACAAAGGAGAATCAATAAGAATAAGTTTGGACTACTCTGAAGAAACCATGCAGTCAAGAAGGCAATGGGATGACTTATATAAAGCACTGAAGGAAAAAAATTGCCAGCCAAAGGTCATATATCCAGTAAAACTGTCAAATATGAAGGTGAAATTAGGACATTTCCAGATAAACAGAAGTTTAGGGAATTCGTAAAAATCAAACCAAAACTACGAGAAATACTAACGGGAGATCTCTGGCCAGAAAATCAATATCAGACATCAACATAAGACTAGAACACAGGACAGAGCAACCAGATATCAACCCAGATAAGGAAATCACAAAAATAAATCAAGACAAAAAAAAAAAAAAGTCTGAAAACAGGGAGAGATGTCATTATGTAAAAGAAGGTAACATTAAAATAATAAAGAGGGACTAAGAAATATAGTTATAGGTCTTTCATATGGAGGGAAGTGAAGGCGATATAAAGAAGTTTAAACTTAGAAAAAAGGGGTAAATATTAAGGTAACCATAAAAGAGACTAACAATCCTCCTCATGAAAATAAGAGACAAGAAAAAAAAAAAACTCAAGAAAAACAAAATCCTCAAGAATGAATAAGAAAAAAAGACTATATATAAATATGAACTACTTAGCACAAAAAAATTAAGTGGGAAAAAGGCACTGTCAACAACACACAAAAAAAGACATCAAAATGACAGCACTAAACTCATACCTATCCATAATTACGCTCAATGTAAATGGACTAAAAGCACCAGTAAAGAGACAGAGAGTGGCAGAATGGATAAAAAAACAAACAAACAAAAAAAACACAATCTGTCTACATGCTGCCTACAACAGATACACCTTAGACTTAAATACACAAAAAAACTGAAACTCAAAAAAAAAAAAAAATGAAACTCAAGGGGTGGAAAAAAAATATATCAAGCAAATAACAATCAAAAAAGAGCAGGAGTGGCAATAATAATAATTTCTGACAAAATACTTTAAAGCTAAATCCACCACAAAGGATAAGTAAGAACAGTATATAATGATTAAAGGGACAATATACCAGAATGATATAACCATATTAAATATTCACATACCCAATGACAGGCCTGAAAGATACATAAAACAAAGATAGACAGCTCCACAATGATAGTAGGAGATTTCAACATACTACTTTTGGTGAAGGGAAGAACATCCAGAAAGAAGCTCAATAAAGACATAGAAGACCTAAATGCCACAAATAACCAACTTGACCTCATAGACACATACAGAACACTCCACTCAACAACAGTTAAATATGCTTTCTTTTCTAGCACACATGGAACATTCTCTAGAATAAACCACATACTAGGTCATAAAGCAAGCTTCAGCAGAATCCAAAACATCGAAATATTAAAAGCCATCTTCTTTGACCATAAGGCTATAATATTAGAAATCAATAATAGAAAAATCAGGGAAAAGAAATCAAACACTTGGAAACTGAACAATATGTTGCTCAAAAAAGACTGGATTATAGAAGGCATTAAGGATGGAATAAAGAAATTCATTGAACCCAATGAGAAAACACTTCCTATCAGAACCTTTGGGACACAGCTAAAGCAGTTCTCAGAGTAACGTTTATATCAATAAAGGCACACACGCAAAAAGAAGAAAGGGCCAAAAGCAAAGAATTATCCCTACAACTTGAACAAATAGAAGGAGAGCAACAAAAGAAATCCTCAGGCACCAGAAGAAAGCAAATAATAAAAATTAGAGGAGAATTACATGAAATAAGAACAGAAAAACAACTGAAAGAGTTAACAAGATCACAACCTGATTCTTTGAAAAGATTAAAAAGTTGATAAGCTACTGGCCAAATTTACAAAAGAAAAACAAGAGAGAAGGCAAATAACCCAAATAAGAGATGACACGGGTAATATCACAACAGTCCCGATTGAAATTAAAAGAATCATATCAGATTACTACAAAAAAGTTTACTCTAACATATTTGAAAACCTAGAAGAAATAGATGAATTTACCCACCTAAAATAACACAGAGATAGAACAACTAAATAAACCCATAACAAAAGAAGAGATTGAAAAAAGTAATTAAAAAACTCCTAAAAAAAAAAAATCCCTGGCCCTGACGGCTTCACTGGAGAATTCTGCCAGAATTTCAGAGAAATTACTACTACTACTAAAGGTATTTCAGAGCATAGAAAAGGATGGAATACTTCCAAACTCATTCTATGAAGCCAGCATATCCATGATACCAAAACCAGGTAAAGACACCACACACACAAAAAAGGAAATTACACACCTATATCCCTCATGAACGTATACGCAAAAATCCTCAGCAAAATTCTAGCCAATAGAATTCAACAGCATATCAAAAAAATAATTCACCATGACCAAGTGGGATTTATACCAGGTATGCAGGGGTTGTTCAACATTAGAAAACCAATCAAGACATCATATAAATAAAACAAAAGAACCACATGATCTTATCAATTGATGCCGAAAAGGCATATGACCAAGTCCAACACCCATTCATGATAAAAACTTTCAGCAAAGTAAGATTAGAAGGAATGTTCCTCAACATAATAAAGGCCATTTACACAAAGCAACAGACAACATCATCCTAAATGGAAAGAGTCTGAAAGCATTCCCCTTGAGAACGGAAAACCAGGCAAGGATGCCTTTTATCACCACTCTCATCCTACATTGTGCTGGAGGTCCTGGTCAGAGCAATTAGACTAGATAAAGAAATAAAGCACATCCAGATTGGTAAGGAAGAAGTGAAAGTATCTTTATTTGCAGATGACGTAATCTTATACACAGAAAATCCTAAGGAATCCTCAAGAAAACTACTGAAACTAATAGAAGAGTTCAGCAGAGTATCAGAATACAAGATAAACATACAAAAATCAGTTGGATTCCTCTACACCAACAAAAAGAACATTGAAGAGGAAATTGCCAAATCGATACCATTTTACTAGCACCCAAGAAGATAAAATACTTAGGAATAAATCTTACCAGAGACATTAAAGACCCATACAAAAAAAACTACAGGACAGTACTGCAAGAAACCAAAAAAGACCTACATTAGTGGAAAAATGTATCTTGCTCATGTATAGGAAGACTGAACATTGTAAAAATGTCTATTCTACCAAAAGCAGTCTATAGGTACAATGGTATTCTGATACACATTCCAACGACATTTTTTAATGAGATGGGGAAACAAATCACCAACTTTATATGTAAGGGAAAGAGGCCCCAGATAAGTAAAGCATTATTGAAAAAAAGAAGAACAAAGTGGGAGGCCACAAACTACCTGATTTTAGAACCAGCCAGGTATTGGTCCAACAACAGATACATAGACCAATGGAACAGAATTGAGAATTCAGATGTAAATTCATCCACTTGTGAGCAGCTGATATGTGACAAAGGCCAAAGTCTGTTAATTGCGGAAAAAGGAGTCTCTTTAACAAATGATGCTGGCGTAAGTGGATATCCATTTGCAAAAAAAAAAAAAAAATTAAGACCCATACCTCTCATCAGGAACAAAAACTAACTCAGAATGGGTCAAAGACCTAAATATGAAATCTAAAATGATAACGATCATGGAAGAAAAAATAGGGACAGTGTTAGGAGCCCTAATACATGGCATAAATAGTATATTAAACATTACTAACAATGTACAAACACCAGAAGAGAAACTAGATTACTGGGAGCTCCTAAAAATCAAACACTTGTGCTCATCCAAAAACTTCACCAAAAGTGTAAAAAGACAACCTACAGACTGGGAAAAAAATTTTGGCTACACCAAATCCGAGCAGTGTCTGATCTCCACAATCTACAAGATACTGCAAAACCTCAACAATAAAAAGATAAATAACCCAATTGAAAAATGGGCAAAGGATATGAACAGACACTGCACCAAAGAAGACATTCAGGCTGCTAACAGCTACATGAGGAAATGCTCAGGATCATTAGCCTCAGAGAAATGCACATCAAAGCTACAATGAGATACCATCTCACCCCAACAAGGCTGGCATTAAACCAAAAAACACAAAATGATAAATGCTGGGGAGGTTGTGGACAGACTGGGACACTTATACACTGTTGGTGGGAATGTAAAATGGTGCAACCAGTTTAGAAATTGACTTGGTGGTTCCTTAAAAAGCTAGAAATACAACTACCATACAATCCAGCAATCCCACTCCATGGATATATCATGGAGAAACAAGAGCCCTCACATGAATAGATATATGCACACCCATGTTCATTGCAGCACTGTTTACAATAGCAAAAAGATAGAAACAACCTAGGTGCCCATCAATGGATGAATGGATAAATAATTTATGGTATATTCAATGGAATGCTACGCATTGATAAAGAACAACGATGAGTCCGTGAAACATCTCATAACATGGAGGAATCCGGAAGGCATTATACTGAGTGAAATTAGTCCCAAAATGACAATGTGACCACTATTATAAGAACTTAAGAAAAGGTTTAAACACAGAAGAAAGCATTCTTTGACGGTTACGAGGGTGGGGTGGTGGGGAAAAGGATATTCACTAACTAGATAAAAAAGAAAAAAAATTTTTTTTCTTTTTTTTATATAGTAGACAATAACTATTTTTAGGTGAAGGGAAAGACAACATACAATACAAGGGAAGTCAGTACAACTGGGCTAAACCAAAAGCAAAGAAGTTTCCTGAATGCAACCAAACACTTCAAGGCACAGAGATAGCAGGGGCAGAAGTCTGGGCACCATGGTTTCAGGGGACATCTAGGTCAAATGGCATAACAAAGTATATTAAGAAAACCTTCTGCATCCCACTTCGGTGAGTGGTGTCTGGGGTCTTAAAAGCTAGTAAGTGGCCATTTAAGATGCATCAATTGGTTGCAACCCACCTGGAGCAAAGGAGAATGAAGAACATCAAAGACACAAGGAAAATATGAGCCCAACAGATAGGGCCACATAAACCAGAGACTTCATCAGCCTGAGACCAGAAGAACCAGATGGTGCTCGGCTACCACCAATGGCCGCCCTGAAAGGGAACACAACAGAGAACTCCTGATGGAGCAGGAGAAAAGTGGGATGCAGAACTCAAATTCTAGTAAAAATACTAGACTTAATGGTCTGACTGAGACTGGAGGGACCCAGAGGACATGGCCTCCGGATTCTGTTAGCCCAGAACTAAAACCATTCCCAAAGCCAACTCTTCAGACATTGATTAAAAAAATTAGACTGGACTATAAGAAGTAAAATGATACTGGTGAGGAGTATGATTCTTAGCTCAAGTAACACATGAGAGTATGTGGCCAGCTTCTGTTTGCAGGTGAGATGAGAAGGCAGAGGGGGACAGTAGCTGATTGAATGGACATGGGAAATACAGGGTGGAGAGGAGTGTGCTGTCACATTGTAGGGAGACCAACTAGGGTCACATAATAATGTGTGTATAAGTTTTTGTATGAGGAACTGACTTGAATTATAAACTTTCACTTAAGACACAATAAAGAAAGGAAAAAACAAATTTTGGGTGCTATGGACTCTTTTGGCAGTCTGGAGAAGTCTGTACATCCTGTCTCAGAAATAACACGTCGAAACATAAATGCATAGCATTGTACTTGAAAAAAGGTATTGAAATGTATTTAAAATATATTGAAAAAATAAATTGTGACATACTAATACAGTTGCTTCTCTATTAATGCCTTAAAGAAAAATAGTGTTGCTATTGTTAGTTGCTGTTGAGTCAGCTACGACTCCTGATGACCTTAAAAATAACTCCTGGCAACATTATGTATAACTCCTGATGACCTTACATATAAGACAGAAGGAAATGTTGTCTGGTCCTGTGCCTTCTATTTGAGGCTATTGTATCAATCCATCTCACTGAGGGTTTCCTTTATTTTCATTGTCCCACTTCTTTACAACATGCTATCCTTTTCTAGTGATTGGTCTTTCCTGATGACACGTCCAAAGTGAGCCAGTTGAGGTCTCCCTATGCTTGTTGTAATCCTTCTAAGACCGATTTGTTCATTCTTCTGGTAGTCCATAGTATGTACAATGTTCTTCACTAACACCACAGTACAAAAGCATAAATGTGTCTTCTGTCTTCCTTTTTTATTATCCAACTTCTTCGTACTTATGAGGTAATTGAAAACATACTGTGGTTGTGTGCCACCAAACTGATTTTGACTCATAGCAACTTCATGTGATGGAGAATAACTGACCATAAGGTTTCCTAGACTGTAATCTTTACAGTAATAGATTGTCAGGTCATTCGCTGAGGATCCACTGGTGGCTTTGAACTGTTGAACTTTTGGTTAGCAGTTGCGTGTCTAACCACTGGGCAGTCGGGCTTCTTGAAAACAAAAAAACTCATTAAACCCATTGCTGTCAAGTCGATTCCAACTCATAGCAACCCTATAAGACAGAGAACTTCCCCATAGAGTTTCTAAGGACTGGCTGGTAGAGTTAAACTGCTGATCTTTTGGTTTACTGCCACAGCTGTTAACCGCTACACCACTAGAGCTCCAATACTAACTAAAAAAACCAAACCCATTGCCATCGAGTTGATTCTGACTCCTAGTGACCCTACAGGAGGGAGCAGAACTGCCGCATAAGGTTTCCAAGGCTGTAAATCTTTATGAAAGCAGACAGCCACATCTTTCTCCCGTGGTGCGGCTGATGGATTCAAATTACTGACCTTTAGGACAGTAGCTGAGCACTTAACCACTGAACAACCAGGGATCCTGAAAACATACTAAAAAAAAAAAACATACTAGAGGCAGGTAAATTAAGTAATTTTGAAGTAATGATCAACATAAAATTATACCATACATATGTTATAACAAAGATACAACAGGAAAATATCTGTAATATCTATTATTGACAAAGATACAGGCATGGCTAGCAATACTCATTTTTGGCCAGCTTCCATAATTAAAGAAAATTATATTTTCTATTTAAGAGTTAGTAAAAAAAAATTTTTTTTTTTAAATGAAGATGTAATTTTCCCATCCTAGGTCACAGATATCCTGGAATTCTCTGTCTTATCCCTAAGGTAACAAACTCTTCAAATCTAATTAAGTTGGAATTGGAAGATTCAAATGAGAATTTTAACTGGAAAGCAATAACCAGACTGCTGTCATATGGGAGAGGGAATTGGAGAATTAGACTTTCTGGAAAGAAAGGAGGGAAAGCATTATTTTTTAAATTAAAAAAATGCACTCATTTTTATTAAAAGATAGAATATTCCACGATTGTTATTGTCATTGTTAGTTGCCATTAAGTAAATTCTGTGTCATAGAGAACCCCACGTGTGCAGAGTAGAACTGCTCCTTAGAGTTTTTGAGGCTGTGACCTTTTGGAAGCAGATTGCCAGGCCTTACTTTCGAGGCATCTCTGGTGAGTTTAAACTGCCAATAGTTCAGCTAGTACCCCAACACTTAACTGTCTCTGCCACCCAGGGACACCAGTCTATAAGTGTCCTAAAATATCAAGTTGAAAAAATAGATCACAACACACACACACACAAATGCGAAGACATTTCTTTCTGAGGGGGAATTCCGGAGGCTTCAGGAAAGAACCAGAAGGCTTAATATGTGAATAAAATATATTCAAGAAAAGAATAAAGAACTTATGGAGAAAAGGCAAAAATATAAAGCATAAACAAGAGAAATTATTATTCTATTTTAAGGAAATGTTGACTGTGCAGATTGTTATCATTGTAGGTGCCGTAGAGTTGGTTCCAATTCATAGCAACCCTATGTACAACAGAATGAAACACAGCCTGGTCCCATTGTTGTAGCCAGCGTGTGAAACCATCTCATTGAGGGTCTTCCTCTTTTTCAATGACCCTGTACTTTACCAAGCATGATGTCCTTCTCCAGGGACTGATCCCTCCTGATAACATGCCGAAAATATGTGAGAAGTAGTCTTGCCATCCTTGCCTCTAAGGAGCATTCTGGTTATATTTCTTCTAAGACAGATTTGTTCCTTCTTTTGGCAGTCCATGGTATAGTCAATATTCTTTACCAATACCACAATTCAAGGGCATCAACTCTTCTTCGGTCTTCCGTATTCATTGTCCAGCTTTTGCACGCATATGAGGAGACTGAAAACACCATGGCTTGGGTCAGGCGCACCTTAGTCTTCAAGGTGACATCTTTGCTCTTCAACACTTTAAAGAGGTCTTTTGCAGCAGATTTGCCCAATGAAATGTGTCGTCTGATTTCTGGACTGATGCATCCATAGGCATTGACTGTGGATCCAAGTAAGATGAAATCCTTGACAACTTCAGTTTTTCTCCATTTATCATGATGTTGCTTATTGGTCCAATTGTGAGGATTTTTGTTTTCCTTATGTTAAGGTGTAATCCATAGTGAAGGCTGTGGTCTTTGATCTTCATTAGTAAGTACTTCAAGCCCTCTTCACTTGCAGCATGCAAGGTTGTGCCATCTGCATAACGCAGGTTGTTAATGAGTCTTCCTCCAAATCTGATGCCTCATTCTTCTTCATGTAGTCCGGCTTCTCACATTATTTGCTCAGCATACAGACTGAATAGGTATGGTGAAAGGATACAACCCTGATGCACACCTTTCCTTTTTTTTTTTTTTTTTTTATTGTACTTTAGATGAAGGTATACCTTTCCTGACTTTAAACGGCATGATATACCCTTGTTCTGTTTGAACAACTCCCTCTTGACCTATGTAAAGTTTCCTCATGAGCACAATTAAGTGTTCTGGAATTCCCAGTCTGCAATGGTATCCATAATTTGTTATGATCCACAGAGTCAAATGCCTTGGCATAGTCAATAAAACACAGGTAAACATCTTTCTGGTATTCTCTGCTTTCAGCCAGGATTCATCTGATATCCTCAAAGATATCCCTGGTTCCACGTTCTCTTCTGAATCAGGCTTGAATTTCTGGCAGTTCACCATCTGCTACATGTCCTCTTCTGAATCAAGCTTGAATTTCTGGCAGTTCCCTACTGCTACAGCTGCTTTTGAATGATCTTCAGCAAAATTTGACTTGCATGTGATGTTAATGCAATTGTGCAATAATATCCACATTCAGTTGGATTCCCTTTCTTGGGAATAGGCATAAATATGGATCTGTCTTTCAGTCCATTGGCCAGGTAGCTGTTTTCCAAATTTCTTGGCATAGACAAATGAGCACCATCAGTGCTGCATCCTTTTGTTGAAATATCTCAATTGGTATTCCATCGATTCCTGCAGCCTTGGTTTTCCCCAATGCCTTTTGTGCAGCTTGGACTTCTTCCTTCAGTACCATCAGTTCCTGATCATACGCTACCTCTTGAAATGGCTAAGTGTTGACCAATTCTTTTTGCTATAGTGATTCTATATTATTTCCATCTTCTTTTGATGCTTCCTGTGTCATTTAATATTTTCTCCGTCGAAACCTTCAGTATTGCAACTAGAGCCCTGAATTTTTTCTTCAGTTCTTTCAGCTTGAGAAATTCTGAGCATGTTCTTCCTTTTTGGATTTCCATCTCCAGGTCTTTGCACATGTCATTATAATACTTTGTCTTCTCCAGCTGCCCTTTGAAATATTCTGTTCAATTCTTTTGCTTCATCATTTCTTCCTTTTCCTTTAGCTACTCGACTTTCAAGAGCGAGTTTCAGAGTCTCTTCTGACATCCATTGTGGTCTTTTCTTTCTTTCCTGTGTTTTTAGTGACCTCTTCCTTTCTTCATGTATGATGTCCTTGATGTCATTCCACAACTCGTCTGGTCTTTGGTCATTAGTGTTCAATGCATCAAATCCATTCTTGAGATATACTTGGGATATACTCAAGGTCATACTTTGGCTCTGTGGGCTTCTTCTAATTTTCTTTAGTTTCAACTTGAACTTGCTTATGCGCAATTGATGGTCTGTTCTGCAGTCAGCCCCTGGCCTTGTTCTGACTGATCATATTGAGCTTTTCTGTCATCTCTTTCCACAGATGAAGTCTATTTAATTCCTGTGTATTCCATGTGGCGAGGTCCATGTGTACAGTCACTGTTTATGTTGTTGAAAAAAAGCATTTGCAATGAAGAAATCATTGGTCTTGCAAAATTCTATCATGCAATCTCCACCATTGTTTCTATCACCAAGACCAAATTTTCCAACTGCTAATCCTTTTTCTTTGTTTCCACATTTCACATTGCAATCACCGGTAATTATCAAGGCATCCTGATTGCATGTTTGATCAATCTCAGGTTGCAGAAGTTGGTAAAAAAATCTTCAATTTCTTCTTCTTTGGTCTCAGAGGTAGGTGCATGGATTTGAATAACAGTTGTATTAAGTGGTCTTCCTCGTAGGCATCTGCATCTAATCTGAGTCTGCAGATCTCAGTCTGCAGATTAAGATTGCTCAACAGATCTTTGGTTAATATTATGAAAATGGTGGCATACAATTAGACATATCCTGGCGGAATCCCAAACCTCCAAGGTTTTAAAAGAGAAGAATGTATTATCAGACAAATAGGCTAAGTGGAAATCCAAGTAATATCAAACTGCTTATATGTCCCCATGAAAATCTATAAGATAGTGTAATTGTGTCTGTAGACAACTCTTAGTTATTATGGATTGAACTCTGTCTCTCAAAAAGCTTGCTGGAATCCTAACCCCTGTACATGTGGATGTAATCCCATTTGGGAGTAAGGTTTTCTTTGTTATGTTAATGAGGCCACATCAGTGTAGGGTATGTCTTAAACCTAATCACTTTTGACTTATAAGAAGCAGCAACGACACAGAGACAAGAAACACAAAAGGGGAAAGACAGACTTAATTTGACGACAATGGAGGCAGATGAATCCATGAGCCCAGGGACTCCAATGATTGCTGGCTACTAGAAGCTGAAATAGACAAAGAAGGGCTTCCACTTAGAGCCACACCCTGAATTCAGACTTCTAGCCTACTAAACTGTCAATAATAAATTTCTGTTCTTTAAAGCCATCCAGTTGTGAAAGTTTTGTTACAGCAGTACTAGGTAACTGTAAGATCAGTAAAAGAATGTGCCCCAAGAATTCTACATCCAGTTATGTTATCATTCACCTGTTGGGAATAAGAAAGACGTCTGTGATTATGCTAGAATTCATAAGGTGTATCATCCATATACACTACGAGGAAAAAAAATCCAAAAGGTACTCTAGCCAAATATTAAATGCATCATGTCAAGATAAGCGATAAAAAAAAAAGGAGAAAAATTGTTGAGTAATGAACCTCACAATGTCTGGACTTAATTCAAATGTTTATTGGCATCGGGCCTGGGGTTTAGTAATGTTGTTAGCTGCCACCCAGTTGATTCCGACTCATGATGATGGTAAAAGGGTCACTGGAAACAAAGAAACACACTGAAAGACAATATCCAATAATTGTTTGGAATTCAATTTTAAACTCTCACCGAAAGCTAAAAATTGGTGGGTAGGGTTCAAAATTGGAGAATAAAGAACTACAGTATCATTTTATTTTACTGAGTCTCTTAAAACAACATAGATCTCTTGTAACTTTTATATGGGTTTTTCCCTTTAAATAGGGAATATCAGCCCATTTATGTTAGTGTAATAATAATTATATTTGATTTTTGGCTTCTCTATTATTTTTTGCTTGTTTACTTCCTTTGTTGCAATTCCCTCCTTTACCTTTTTATTTTAAATTAGAAAAAAATCACCAAAATCTTATATGTTTACAAAGGATGAAAGTTTTATCTAGATAAACAAGGATAAAAATAACAATGAAATTTTGAAATTCTTTTAGACAGAAGACCACTAAAATAATTGTTAGCAGGCCAAATTCAGCAGTATATAAAAAAGATTGAAACCAAAAGCAAAACCAAACCCACTGTCGTTGAGTCAATTTAGACTCATAGTGACCCTGTAAAAAAAAATGAAAACTGTCTCATAGGGTTTCCAAGGCTGTAAATCTTTATGTAAGCAGGCTTCCACATCTTTCTCCCACAGAGCAGCTGGTGGGTTCAAACCACTGACCTTTCCATTAGCAGTCAAGCTCTTTAACCACTGAGCCACAGGGCTCCTTCAAAAGAATAAAACACAGTGTAAAAATAAAGTTTATATCAGAAGTGCAAATTTTTATTGCTATGGCATTGTTCAGTATAATTCTTTATAACAAATATTTCTTTAAATGTGATACCATATATGAGAAGGTTTTTGATAAAATTCATCCAATTTGTAATTATGATAAGACTATTTACCAGAACCAATGTTGTTGTTAGGTGCCATCGAGTTGGTTCTGACTCTTAGCAACCCTATGTACAACAGAACGATACACTGCCCGATCCTGCACCATCCTCACAATTGTTGTTATGCTTAAGCCCATTGTTGCATCCAATGTGTCAATCCATCTCAACAGAACAAATAGCAAACCTGTAATAAAAAGTGAAACCTTTTCTAATTAAATTAAGAAGAAGACTGAAATGTTTATCCTCACTGTCATTATTCACCATTGTTTTGGGGTTTCTACCTAATGGAATAATATTAGAAAATAATATTGTCATTAAAAATATTAAGAAACAAGACAAACATCTCGGTTTGCGGATAACATGTTCACATTTTTTTTCCCCATATAATCTAAGAAATACTACATTTAAGCAGTTTACAACTGTATCACATATTATCAATTAAAATTGACAATGAATATTACTAAGGATTCTGTATGATCTGGTATAGGAGGCAGTCCACAGGGGGTGGTGACACCAAGAGTTACCACACTGGGTGACATCAACCCTAAAGATGCCACTCTTCTGAAGTGTACCTGTAGGCCAGTTCAGATGCCAGCATCTTCATGTAGGGTGCTGTCCTTACACCTGGGCTGTCACTTTCCTAGATCTGAGTGGACTTGCGATCAGGTAGGAAAATGGCAGAAGTGGCAAAGACAAAACTAAATCAGCACTTGTTATAACCATAATCCATTGGTGTAATTTACTCTTTAAAAATTAAATGGAATGTTTGAGAGTTCAGTAGCTCATATCATCAGCTATAAATTATACCCTACAAAACAAAACAGAAAGAGTGTATGGAAGTGAGATTAAAAAAACAACTTTAAGCCATTTACATTAGTGTGATTATTGATAGGTATGAGCTTATTGTTGTGCTTTATTTATTTATTTTATGGTGCTGATGTTTTATTTCTTCTTCTTACTTTCCTGTGCTGAGTTCCTTTTTTTTTTTTTTGGTGAATTTTTCTTTTCTTTGTTATTATACATTTTGTGTTTACTGAGACTTTTATGTTTTTCTTCTTTATTCTAACGAGTAGGTTTGTAACATTGTGGTTACCTTGAAATTTATTCTTATCTTCAAGTTTGAACCAATCTTTTATTACTTGTTATCATCTTCACTTCCTCTCCACTTCTATACCTACACCATTTATTCCTCCTTTTATTGTTTTGACATTGTTGTCATTTACACAATGAAATCTTTTTAGACTTACAAAAAACAAACCAAACCCAGTGCCGTCGAGTCGATTCTGACTCATAGCAACTCTATAGGACAGGTAGAGTTTCCAAGGAACAACTGGTGGATTCGAACTGCTGACCCTTTGGTTAGCAGCTGTAGCACTTAACCACTACACCACCAGGGTTTCCCTTTTAGCTTTGTTTTATTATTGAGAGTTATTTATCTAGGTTGCTATCTGGCTGATGTGGTCCTGTGTCCTAAACTCCAGTTATTGTCTGATGTTCTCTAACAGAAGGACCCCCTTTAATACTTCTTGTAAGTTTGGATTGGCTTTTACAAATTCTTTAATTTCTGTTTATCCGAAAATGTCCTATTTTGCCATCATATTTGAGAATTTTGCAGGATATATTATTCTAGGCTGGCAGTTTTTTTCTTTCAAGATTTTATGTATGTCATTCCATAGCCTTCTTGCCTGAATAGTTTCTGCTGAGTAATCAGAGCTTAGTCTTATTGTTTTCCTTTTTTAAACAACGTTTTGTTTTTCCAAGCCGCTCTCAAGATTCTTTGTCTTTGGTTTTTGCAAGTGTGATTACGATATGTCTTAGTGACTTTCTTTGGGGGCCTATTCTCTATGGAGTTCACTGAGCATCTTGGATGGTTAAGTTGTTGTCTTTCATGATATTTGGGAAGTTTTCCACCAGAAAATCTTCAACAATCTTCCCCATGTTTTCCATTTTCTCCCTATTTTGCAACTCCAGTCATTCATAAACTTTTGCTCTTGATTGTGTCCCACATAATTCTTAGGTTTTCTTCATTATTTTCTCTAATTTTTCCTCAAAGGGGCATCCATGAATTTGTCTTCAATCATGCTGATTCTGTCCTCCATTGTTTCAACTTTGGCCTAAGCCTGCTATTGTGCTGTCCATTTCTGAATGAGCTGTCCATTTCCAGTTGGTGTTTTTGCATAATTTTGAATTGTTTATTTATCTTGACATTTTGATCTTGTATTATTTTCCTGAATTCTATTGCTCTGTCTAAGTTTTCCTCACTTTTGTCTAAAGTTTTGGTTGACTTTCTCTATAATTTCCATGATTCTGTTTGCTTTTCCCTTGATCTATTGAAGAATCCTATTTATTAGTCTTTTGAATTCCATATCAGTTAGTTACTCTGTTTTTTCTTCTACCAGAAGATCATATGATTCTTTATTTTGTTCACTTGCTGGAGCCATCTTATCCTGCTTAAATGTACCTCTCCCTCTTGCCTGGGGATGATGGGCATCTGCATGGGCAAAGAAAGCCTCCATGCCTTGGGGACTGTGGCAGCAGCTGAGGGGTGCTGGTCATGGCCCCCATGGAGCAAGGACACGAGGCAGAATAAGGCAGGGCTCCACTTGTTCACATGTTTTAGAAATCCAAGAGACACTAAGTTACAAGCATTAATAAAGTATAACACAAGGTAAATTACAAAACTTCATGTTTCTCTAAATTAGCAATAAAAGTTAATAAACAGAACTGATTACATATAGAATTTTTAAATGGTCATTATTAATAGTGACAAGGTATACAATACTTAGAAATAAATTAAAGGAAAAATAAATTAAAAGAAATAAGGATGGAGAGGCGGGGCCAAGATGGCTAACTAGTCAGAAGCTTCCGCTGAACCCTCTTGCAATATAGACCTGAAAAAAAACAGTGAATCGATTACATATATGACAATTTACGAACCCGGAGCATCAAACAGAACTAAGGAATCGACCTGAGTGACAGGGGAGCAAGAGACCATGCAGAAGCAGTGATGAGTTGCTGAGCCCACGCAGCACCTCAGCTCTGATTTCTTGGTGCTGTTCTTTGGCGCAAATGCGGTGAGGCTGATGGTAGCTTCCTGAGTCACGGCAGATTCACAGAAAAAAGGCAAGCAAAGTGGCACACCCCTGACCCTGTAGCATGCCCTTAGCAGGGCTGCCTGCAGAATTGAGGAAGTGGCTGCTTCAGCAAAAAAAGGCAAATGAAGTGCAGGCACTCTGAATCCCTGGTGTGATGGTGGAGGATCTGGTTGTGGGGCTTAGGATAAAGCTGCTTCACCAAAAGAAGGTAAGCACAGGATGCAGCCGTAACCCCCAGGGGCAATCTCAGCGGGGACCCAGCTAGTGCACACAGGCTACACATGCCTCCAGAATCTGAGATAAAACAGAGCTCTGGGCACAAGATAAGTGATTTTGTCTAATTTACTGTGCAGATCTAATAGCTCCTTCTTCTTAAAGTACTCTCTCCTATCTACCTGATCCCTCCTCCCTCTGCCCCAGACGGCTTCAATAACATTTGAATTCCCTGGGCCTGAGATAGAACATGCCACACTCTCTCTGACCAATTCTCCTGGCCTGGGAGAAAGAGTAAATTAACAAACAGGGGAAAAATACTTTCCCAACTCCCCTAAACTGGAAGCTCAGAGCAGAAGTGGCTCCAGTCCAGGCATAATCAACCCACAGACTTTGGCTTTCACCCCTACATGGAACCAGGCAGCTATTATAATGCAAAGGCAAATCTGTTAGAGGCCTGACAGTAATTGTTTCAGCTGTGCAGTGGAGAGGAAGGTTTTGGAGGTCTGATACCACTCTGCCTATTAAAGAGAGCCCTCACCTACCCACAGCAGGAAACTGAGGGCTGAGGCTCCATCCATGCCACCTGTGAAAGGACTCTGAGAATAGCGGTGCCTACCAGTCTTTACAGGTATAAGCATTGGGTGCCTAAGGTACACCTGCAGAGCCCACACACCACAGTGCTCTAGAGAACAGAGACTCTCCTTCTTCACTCACACTTGGAGGAAGGATGTCAGCACCCTGCCCTCCTCAGAGTGTGACCCCTGCCGCTAACAGAAACCAGTGCATACAACCATTGCCACTACTCCTCTAAGATAGTAGGTGAAAGCCTACACCACACTAGGTGACTGACTATAAGGACACCTGAGCTGAATCTATACAAGAATAGTGAATGAACTCATAGGCTCATATACCTGATAACAGCTCTAACAATCTGGTAAAAGGACATTAGTTCTTCAAAGGCTCCAGTAATCAAGTTAGCACACTCTAGTAGCCTATTTGTGTATACTGAAACAAAATAAAGCAAGAAGATAGGACACAGTAAGCAAAAAACATAGAATAAATGATTAAATAACTTATAGAGGGCTCGGAGACAGCAGTCAATATCAAATCACATAAAGAAGCAGACCATGATTGCTTCTACAAACTCCCAAAGCAGAGAATCAAGGACTGTCCTGGATAAAGAGGTATTCCTGTAATTGCTAGATGTAGAACACAGAAGATTAATATAGAGAATGCTTCAAGACATCAGGAATGACATAAGGAATGAAATCAGGCAATGTACAGAAAAAAGCCAAGGAACACACGGATAAAGCAGTTGAAGAAATTAAAAGGATTATCCAAGGACATAATGAAAAATTTAATAAGCTGCAAGAATCCATAGAGAGACAGCATTCAGAAATTCCAAAGATTACCAATAAAATTACAGAATTAGACAACTCAATAGGAAGTCAGAGGACCAGAATTGAGGAACTGGAATGCAGAATTGGGGAGATGAAGGATAAGGCAATTGGCACCAACATATTTGAAGAAAAATCAGATAAAAGAATTTCTAAAAAATGAAGAAACCCTAAGAATCATGAGGGACTCTATCAAGAAGAATAACTTGTGAGTGGTTGCAATACCAGAACAGGGAGGGATAACAGAAAATACAGAAAGGATTGTGGAAGATCTGTTAGCAGAAAACTTCCCTGACATCGTGAAAGAGAAAGTCAAAGAGGAAATTGCCAAATCAATACCATTTATGGTAGCCCCCAAGAAGATAAAATACTTAGGAATACTTAGGAATAAATCTTACCAGAGATGTAAAAGAAAACTGCAAGACAGTATTGCAAGAAACCAAAAGGGACCTATATAAATGGAAAAACATACCTTGCTCACGGATAGGAAGACTTAACATTGTGAAAATGTCTATTCTACCAAAAGCCACCTATACATACAATGCAATTCTGATCCAAATTCCAACATTTTTTAATGAAATGGAGAAACAAATCACCAACTTCATATGGAAGGGAAAGAGACCCTGGATAAGTTCAGCATTACTGAAAAAGAAGAACAAAGTGGGAGGCCTCATTCTACCAGATTTTAGAACCTATTATACCTCCAGAGTAGTCAAAACAGCCTGGTACTGGTACAACAGATACATAGACCAATGGAACAGAATTGAGAATCCAGACATAAATCCATCCACATATGAGCAGCTGATATTTGACAAAGGCCCCAAAACAGTTAAATGGGGAAAAGATAGTCTTTTTAACAAATGATACTGGCATAACTGGATATCTATCTGCAAAAAAATGAAACAAGACCCATACCTCATACCATGCACAAAAACGAACTCAAAATGGATCAAAGACCTAAATATAAAATCTAAAATGATAAAGATCATGGAAGAAAAAATAGGGAGGTTAGGAGCCCTAACACATGGTATAAACAGTATACAAAAATTACTAAAAATTCCAAAGAGAAATCAGATAACTGGGAGTTCCTAAAAATCAAACACCTATGTTCATCCAAAGACTTCACCAAAAGAGTAAATAGACTACCTACAGACTGGGGAAAAGCTTTTACCTATGATATTTCTGATCAGCGCCTGATCTCTAACATCTACGTGATACCACAAAAACTCAACTACAAAAAGACAAATAACCCAATTAAAAAATCAGAAACGGATATGAACAGACATTTCACTAAAGATGACATTCAGGTTGCTAACAGATATATGAGGAAATGCTCATGATCATTAGCCATTAGAAAAATGCAAATCAAAACTACAATGAGATTCCATCTCACTCTAACAAGGCTGGCATTAAACCAAAAAACACAAAATGATAAATGTTGGAGAGATTAGAACACTTATACAGTGCTGGTGGAAATGTAAAATGGTACAACCACTTTGGAAATTGATTTGGTGCTTCCTTTAAAAGCTGGAAATAGAACTACCATACGATCCAGCAATCCCACTCCTTGGAATATATCCTAGAGAAATAAGAGCCTTTACACGAAGATATATGCACACCCATGTTCACTGCAGCACTGTTTACAATAGCAAAAAAGATGGAAGCAACCAAGGTGCCCATCAACAGATGAATGAATACATAAATTATGGCATATTCACACAATGGAATACTACGCATCCATAGAGGACAGCGATGAATCTGTGAAACATTTCATAACATGGAGGAATCTGGAAGGCATTATGCTGAGTGAAATTAGTCAGTTGCAAAAGGACTAATATATAAGACCACTATTATAAGAACTCGAGAAATAGTTTAAACACAGATGAAAATATTCTTTGATGGTTACGAGAGTGGGGAGGGAGAGAGAGGGGTTTTCACTAATTAGATAGTAGATAAGTTTAAATTTAGGTGAATGGAAAGACAACATACAATACAGAAGAGGTCAACACAACTGGACTAAACCAAAAGCAAAGACGTTTCCTGAATAAACTGAACACTTTGAAGGACAGCGTAGCGGGGATGGGGGTTTGGGGACCATGGTTTCAGGGGACATCTAAGTCAATTGGCATAATAAAATCTATTAAGGAAACATTCTGTATCCCACTTTGGAGAGTGGCATCTGGGGTCTTGAACGCTAGCCATCTAAGATGCATCAATTTTTCTCAACCCACCTGGGAAAGGAAGAATGAAGAACATCAAAGACACAGGTAATTATGAGCCTAAGAGACAGAAAGGACCACATAAACCAGAGACTACATCAGCCTGAGATCAGAAGAACTAGATGGTGCCCCCCCACAACCAATGACTGCCCTGACAGGGAACACGACAGAGAACCCCTGAGGGAGCAGGAGAGCAGTGGGATGCAGACCTCAAATTCTCATAAAAAGACCAGACTTAAAGGTCAGCCTGGGACTAGAAGGACCCCAGAGGCCATAGTCCCCAGTCCTTCTGTTAGCCCAAGACGGGAACCATTCCCAAAGCCAACTCTTCAAACAGGGATTAGACTGGAATATGGGATGGAAAATGGTAGTGGTGAAGACTGAGCTTCTTATATCAAGTAGACACATGAGACTATGTTGGCATCTCCTGTCTGGAGTGGAGATGAGAGGGCAGAGGGGGCCAGAAGCTGCCCAAATGGACACAAGGAGAGAAAGTGGAGGGAAGGAGAGTGCTGTCTCATTAGGAAGAGAGCAATTAAGAGTGCATAGCTAGGTATACATAAATTTTTGTATGAGAGACTGACTTGATTTGTAAACTTTCACTTAAAGCACAATAAAATTAATTAAAAAAAGAAATAATGAGAATAAATAAGGAATACCAAAGAAGAATTGATGCCTTTGAATTATGGCGTTGGCGAAGAATACTGAATATACCATGCACTACCAGAAGAACAAACAAGTCTGTCTTGGAAGAAATATAGCCAGGGTGCTCCTTGGATTCAAGGATGGTGACACTTCATTTCATATCCTTTGGACATGTCATTACTAGGGATCAGTCCCTGGAGAAGGACAACATGCTTGGTAAAATAGAGAGTAAGCGAAAAAGAGGAAGAAGGTCAGCGAAAAAGAGGAAGACCCTCAATGAGATGGACTGACAAAGTGGTTGTAACAATGGGCTTAAACTTAGCAATGATTGTGAGGATGGCACAGCACCAGGCACTGTTTTGTTCTGTTGTACATACGGTTGCTATGAGTCAGATCCAACTGAACGACAACTAACTGCAACAACAACATATGAGGCATAAAATAAGATCCAAAATTTGGGGGATATGCTATGTTCCTGGATAGGAGAATCATGTCAAGTCTCTCAAAATAAATACATGAATGATATAACATTTAATTTAAAAACTTTGTTTATGGCATTTAGTTTGGAATTTGATAAAATTATTGTATTAGTTAACATAGAATAATAAATATCTAAGAATGTCCAAATTCATTAAATGGAGACTATGATACATGATACGAGGATATTGCAAAAATATGAGTCATTTGAACAGAATTTTGACTGGAATTACTTTTGATTATATATTGGAACTTTGTAAGTAGAAAAGTAGGATTTCTATTCAGTTGGAAAAGGTGGTTCATTTATTAAATGGCATTGAAGTAATTTTTTACACTAACAAATACATAAAACGAGGCCCCTCTCTTACTTTATATCAATATATTTGAGATGGAGTAAATACTTAAATGTAAAAATAAAAAGCAACACAATTTTAGAAAAGAATAAAGTAAAATCTCTGTATAGCCCCAGGGTTGTGGAGAGCTCTTTGAGCAAGGTTAGAAACACAAAAGGAAAAATTACATATTTTATTACATAATTCTTAAGTGGAATGACAGAAGATGATGCCAGAAAATAATAAAGTACAGTAAAACACATCTGCAACCTATGAAACATACTCAATATTCATATCATATAAAGAGAAACCATAAATTAAAATAAAATTATAAACAATCCAATGGATAAATGGACAATTATCAATAGGTATTTCACAAAAGAAGAAAATCAAAGGATAAAGGTAAGAAAAACATCTTTCTCATTAGTAGTTGTGGAAAGGTAAATCAAAACAATAATGAAATACAATTTTTCACCTATCATATTGTCAAATTTGAGGGTGTTTGGAGGCAGGCGTTCTCATTCATCAAAACCTAGAGGAATATCGATTATCACAGCTTTGCTAGAAAGTGTCTGGTATTTACACAGGTCCTGAGACCCACGGCGTCACTTCTGGGAATCCGGATTTCTATGAAAAACAGGCAAGGCACTCAGAATATTCCTTTGTATTTAGTTTATCACTGTCGTGATAGAAATCTGGGCACCAACCTGATGTTTTTCAAAAGAGAAAATGTTGAATGAACTGTGGCATATCCCTGTATAAGCTATCATGCAGCTATTAAGTATCTGAATTGGAATTAAAGCTACAGGTATTGATCTTGGCAATGTCCGCAAGGTTTCACTAGGTCATGCTGGAGAGTTGTAGCACAAATACTCTCATAAAGTTTCCTTATTTTACCAGTTAACCAGTGGCAGTCAATCAATTCTGACTTACGGCAACCCAGTATGTGTCAGAGTTGAACTGTGTTCCGTAGGGTTTTCAATGGCTGGTTTTATCAACTGCCAGGCCTTTCTTCCCAGTTGCCTCTGGGTGGACTTGAGCCTCTAACCTTTCAGTCTGCAGCCGAGTGTGTTAACTTCACCATCCGCCAAACCCATTGCTGTTGAGTTGATTCTGACTCAAAGCGAACCTGTAGGACAGCGTAGAATCGCCCCTTAGGGCTTCCAAGGAGCAACTGGTGGATACGAACTGCTAACCTTTTGATTAGCTGCCGAGCTCTTAACCACTGTGCCACCAGGGCTCCCAGGACTCCTTATTTCAGATTCCTCAAAATATTCATTATCTGAGTATTTACTCTGTGTCAGACACATAACATTCTTGGTATTGCCACGTTTTATCATAAGTGCTTTACTTGATGAATAAATACTCCAATAATCAGGTCCAATCCTGTGTGTTAAATTCTGTTTTGAACTACACCTCAGCATGCATTCTATGGTCTAATGATGTTAATGTCACTTTCCATTTGCCATTTTTTGTTTGCTTGTGCCTTTTCCTTTCCACTCGCCCCCTTCTATCAAATATTCAGAGCCCAGCTCAGACCTTATAACTTCTATGACACCTTTTTGTAAAACTGAACTGCATTTGAACTGTCCTTTTCTCTTTAAATGGAGGCAGGGGGAAGAGAAGGTTTTGTTTTGTTTTTGTTTCTACGACAAGAAGAGAGAAATATTCATGTTCAAACAGTGAGAAAGGATTGTTAATACTTCACAATTTCCACTACCCTTGTCTCCTTTAAGGGCTATTATACAAAATACTTTCAAGTTTACCTAAGATTTGTGAATAACTAAATGTAAGCAGCTATCACTACTTTTATAAAATTCATATTTATCTTGTAATTGCATTGGCTATATCTTTTTATTGTAAGCCTATTTAAAGTCTAGAGTCCCAGGTGGCGCAAATGATTAAGTGCTGGGCTACAAACTGCAAGAGGTTGGTACTTCAAGTCCACCCAGAGGCATCTTGAAAGAAAGGCCTGGCAATCTACTTCCAAAATGTCACAGCCATGGAAAACCATAAGGAGCAATTCTACTCTGAAAGACATGAGTTGGCATGAGTCAGATTCAACTCCATGGCAATTCTTTTTTGTTTTTGTTATTCAAAGCCTACTTTGAATTTAAAATACCAGCAAAGAGAGATAGTATTGATTTGAATATATGTATGAGGCACATCCCCCATGTGTCGGTCAGTTTGTCATACTGTGGGGGCTTGCGTGTTGCTGTGATGCTGGAAGCTATGCCACTAGTATTCAGATACCAGCAGGGTCACCCATGGAGGACAGGTTTCAGCTCAGCTTCCAGACCAAGATAGACTAGGAAGAAGGACCAGGTAATCTACTTCTGAAAAGCATTATCCAGTGAAAACCTTATGAATAGCAGTGGAACTTTGTCTGATATAGTGCTGGAAGATGAGCCCCCCAGGTTAGAAGGCACTCAAAACATGATTGGGGAAGAGCTGCCTCCTCAAAGTAGAGTTGACCTTAATGAAGTGGATGGAGTAAAGCTTTCAGGACCTTCATTTGCTGATGTGGCATGACTCCAAATGAGAAGAAAGAGCTGCAAACATCCATTAATAATTGGAACCTGGAATGTACAAAGTATGAATCTAGGAAAATTGGAAATCATCAAAAATGAAATGGAACGCATAAACATCAATATCCTAGGTATTAGTGAGCTGAAATGGACTGGTATTGGCCATTTTGAATCCAACAATCATATAGTCTACTATGCTGGGAACGACAACTTGAAGAGGTATGGTGTTGCATTCATCATCAAAAAGAACATTTCAAGATCTATCCTGAAGTACAACGCTGTCAGAGATAGGATAATATCCATACACCTACAAGGAAGACCAGTTAATATGACTATTATTCAAATTTATACACCATCCACTAGGGCCAAAGATGAAGAAATAGAAGATTTTTATCAGCTGCTGCAGTCTGAAATTCATCAAACACGCAATCAAGATGCATTGATAATTACTGGCGATTGGAAGGCAAAAGTTGGAAACAAAGAAGAAGGATCAGTAGTTGGAAAATATGGCCTTGGTGATAGAAACAATGCCAGAGAGCGAATGATAGAATTTTGCAAGACCAACGACTTCTTCATTGCAAATACCTTCTTTCAGCAACATAAACGGTGACTATACACATGAATCTCACCAGATGGAACACACAGAAATCAAACTGACTACATCTGTGGAAAGCAACGATGCAAAAGTTCAATATCATCTGTCAGAACAAGGCCAGGGGCTGACTGTGGAACAGACCATCAATTGCTCATATGCAAGTTCAAGCTGAAACTGAAGAAAATCAGAGCAAGTCCACAAGAGCCAAAATATGACCTTGAGTATATCCCACCTGAATTTAGAGACCATCTGAAGAATAGGTTTGACACACTGAACACTAGTGACCAAAGACAAGATGAATTGTGGAATGACATCAAGGCCATCATCCATGAAGAAAGCAAGAGGTCACTGAAAAGAGAAAAGAAAGAAAAGACCAAGATGGATGTCAGAGGAGACTCTGAAACTTGCTCTTGAGCATCGAGCAGCTAAAGCAAAAGGAAGAATTGATGAAGTAAAAGAACTGAACAGAAGATTTCAAAGGGTGGCTCGAGAAGACAAAGTAAAGTATTATGATGACATGTGCAAAGAGCTGGAGATGGAAAACCAAAAGGGAAGAACACACTCAGCATTTCTAAAGCTGAAAGAACTAAAGAAAAATTCAAGCCTCTAGTTGCAATAGTGAAGGATTCCATGGGGAAAATATTAAATAACACAGAAAGCATCAAAAGAAGATGGAAGGAATACACAGAGTCATTATACCAAATAGAATTAGTCGATGTTTAACCATTTCAAGAGGTAGCACATGATCAGGAACCAATGGTACTGAAGGAAGAAGTCCAAGCTGCACTGAAGGCATTGGCAAAAAACAAGGCTCCAGGAATTGATGCAACATCCATTGAGATGTTTCAACAAACAGATGCAGTGCTGGAGGTGCTCACTCCTCTATGCCAGGAAATATGGAAGACAGCTTTCTGGCCAACTGCTTGGAAGAGATCCATATTTATGCCTATTCCCAAGAAAGGTGAACCAACCGAATGTGGAAATTATAGAACAATATCATTAATATCACATGCAAGCAAAATTTTCTTGAAGATCATTCAAAAACGGCTGCAGCAATATATCAACATGGAACAGTCAAAAATTCAGGCCAGTTTCAGAAGAGGACGTGGAACCAGGGATATCATTGCTGATGTCAGACGGATCTTGGGTGAAAGCAGAGAATACCAGAAGGATGCTTACCTGTGTTTGATTCACTATGAAAAGGCATTCAACTGTGTGCATCATAACAAATTATGGATAACATTGCAAAGAATAGGAATTCCAGAACACTTAATTGTGCTCACGAGGAACCTTTACATAGATCAAGAGGCAGTTGTTTGGACAGAACAAGGGGATACTGATTGGTTTAAAGTCAGGAAAGGTGTGCGTCAGGGTTGTGTTCTTTCACCATACCTATTCAATTTGTATGCTGAGCAAATAATACAAAAAGCCGGACTATATGAAGAAGAACAGGGCATCAGGATTGGAGGAAAACTCATTAACAACCTGTGTTATACAGATGACACAACCTTGCTTGCTGAAAGTGAAGAGGACTTGAAGGACTTACTAATGAAGATCAAAGACCACAGCCTTCAGTATGGATTGCACCTCAATATAAAGAAAACAAGCATCCTAAGAACTGGACCAATTAGCAACATCATGATAAACGGAGAAAAGATTGAAGTTGTCAAGGATTTCATTTTACTTGGATCCACAATCAACAGCCGTTGAAGCAGCAGTCAAGAAATCAAAGGACACATTGCATTGGGTAAATCTGCTACAAAGGACCTCTTTAAAGTGTTGAAGAGCAAAGATGTCACCTTGAAGACTAAAGTGCGCCTGACCCAAGCCATGGTGTTTTCAGTTGCATCGTATGCATGTGAAAGCTGGACAAAGAATAAGGAAGACCAAAGAAGAATTGATGCCTTTGAATTGTGGTGTTGGCGAAGAATATTGAATATACCATGGACTGCCAAAAGAATGAACAAATCTGCCTTAGAAGAAGTACAACTAGAATGCTCCTTAGAAGCAAGGACGGGGAGACTGCGTCTTACATACTTTGGACATGTTGTCAGGAGGGATCAGTCCCTGGTGAAGGACATCATGCTTGGCAGAGCACAGGGTCAGCGGAAAAGAAGAAGACCCTCAAGAGGTGGACTGACACTGTGTCTGCAACAATGAGCTCAAGCATAGCAATGATTGTAAGGATGGTGCAGGACCGGGCAGTTTTTCATTCTGTTGTGCATAGGGTCGCTATGAGTCAGAACCGACTCGACGGCACCTAACAACAACATGAGGCACATTGTAAATATAATTTTATGATAATATGAAGAACAGATTTATTGTAGAAATATGACCCACACTTGAACTAAATGAACAAAGATTTGGCAAAAGCTATTTCACCTCGGTGATGCTGTTAACGCAAATGTGCTTGGAGTCTGGTAATAACGACCCATCGATACCTACCTAACGTGTGAGAAGCATCTTCCATGTGTCATGCCCTGAGCATGAGCTTTTCACGCCTAATCTTTTTTAATTCTAAAAACAATTTTTGGAGGTAAATATATTATGATTATCTTCTTTTTACAAACGAGAACAGACCTCAGAGAAATGAAATAACTTGTCCCATGGTCACACAGAAATCCATGCTGCCTACTACCAGAGTCTAACTTCTTAAGCAATGGGCCTTCTCAGTAAGGCAGCTGTGATACCCGGGAAATAGTCCAGGTATCAAGAATAAGAAGATATACATTAAATCCTGCCTCAACCGTTTGCATCTGTGTGAAAAGGACAAAGCCAGGGAATACCTCTGCATTTCCATTTTTCCACCTTCAAATGTGGACATTTATTCAAGATATGCCTCATTGTGGAATAAGAACTGGAGAACCATAACCAAAGACTGCTCAGAGTTAATTCTCACAGGGTGGTGGGGAAGCTTAAACGTGAAAGGACTTTGTAATCTCTAAGCACTGAATAACAGGGAGGTCTGAGTGTTATGTGACAATCCTAGGATTGTTAGGAGAAAGGGCGGAACGCTGTTCTGTTTGGTTTTTCAGATGCATTTGTTGCTCACACGTAAACACAGCCCCAATTACAGTGCTTGATTCATCTGAAAGGTAGAGCAATAATTTCCTGGCCTGCCTGTTTTGTAAGTATAGATGTCCAGGTTTAGAACGTGTGTCGTTACTAAAAATTTAAGCTGCGTATATCATGTGTATATGCATGGATAATGACTGGTGATTAGAATGTGAAAGTTGGAAACAAAGAAGGGTCAGTAGTTGGATATGGCCTTGGTGATAGAAACAATGCTCGAGATTGCATGGTAAAATTTTGGGCAACAATGGGCTCAAGGGTAACGATTGTGAGGATGCTGCAGGACTGGACGGTGTTTCGTTCTGTTGTACTTGGGGTCGCTATGAGTCAGAACTGACTCGATGGCACGTAACAACAACATATCCTGAAATACATATGCATCTTTAAAGTGTATTGTTAAAAAAAAAAAGTTTTTTTTTATAGATACATCATAATAATAACTATTAAACATCATACGAATCTTGGATAAAGAACTACCAAACCAAACCAAATCCATTGCTGTCAAGTCAATTCCAACTTACAGTGACCCTATGGGACAGAGTAGAACTGCCGCATTGGGTTTCCAAGGGAGCTAGTGGATTTGAACTGCTGACCTTTTGGTTAGCAGCCTTAGCACTTAACCACTACACCACCAGGGCTCCAGATAAAGAACTGGAGAAGCATATTTCAACCCCTAAGGAGACATCAAACAAGCAGCAGCTTTAAATCACTGCCAGCTTAGACTAGATTTAATTATTGAGGTAATTTGAGAATTGTTATCAGTAACTTGCCATTTATTTCCCAGACTTCACTTTTAATTTAAAAGTTGTCTTGCTATATATTTGTTACATTGAAGGAGAATTTATTAAATAACATTTCAGTGCTAATGTTCCATTTTTTGAAAGTATGGCAAACGGGACAGGTTTAAATTTAATTTTATGTTATGGGAATTAAATATTCATTGTGGTCAGTGATGAAAACCCTGGTGGTGTGGGGATTAAGAGCTACGGCTGCTAACCAAAAGGTCGGCAGTTTGAATCTGTCAGGCGCTCCTTGGAAACTCTATGGGGCAGTTCTACTCTGTCCTATAGGGTCGCTATGAGTCGGAATCGACTCAACGGCAATGGGTTTTGGGTGGTCAATGGCTATTTTTCATTTCATTTGGAAGTGCTGATCACCACCTCCTTTGTGAAAAGGACCAGCCCTCTGATTCCCAGAAGTGCTCTTCTCTGAAGGCAGTGCATGGGCTCAGATTCTGGTCATGCCACTTCACCGTCCGTCACTTCGGAGAAGTTACTTAAGCCCTCTAAGCTTCAATTTCCTCATCTGTAAATGGAGATAATTACAGTTTTTACCTCACAGTTAATAAGGATTAAAAAGAATGATGAATATAAAAATGTTTCATACACACTAATAAAAAAACATAATATTATGATTATTGTCGCTTCTATCATCACCATCATCATTATTGCTTTTTTTTCTGGCAGCTTTTTCTCAGTCTTGCCCACCAGGACCCTTTACCCATTCATCCCTGAAACATCCTTCTTCCAAGGGATCAGACTTCTGTTCTGCCTTCTTCTCATTCTATACATATTTACTTCCTGGACCACATTAGCTGTTCCCTCCATGTTAACTACAGCTTATATGTCTAATTTTATTCATCCAGCCATTCAATAATAATTTTGACCACTTATTTGGTGTTACTCACTCTTCAAAGCTTTGGGAACACAACAATGAGCAAAAACAGAAAAAAAAAAACAACATTGCCTTCATTCAACTTACATACTGGAGAGAAAGGAGAGAGAAAAACACAAAACATAATTGAAGCGAATGAAAAGGTCAATCAATAAACAAATAAATGTCAGGTGGCAGAGACCATAGGAAAAAAACAATGTGGAGTTTTGAGAAAACAGAGTGCCAGGAGCAGTAAGAGAATACTTTTCATGATACAGGCTTGACCAGGGTGTCTTTCTGATGTCAGTTCACTTAAGTAGAAAGCTAGCAAGTAAGGCAGCAAGCTATGCTTAATTCTAAAGGCAGAGCACTCCTGGAAGAGGGAACAGCAAGTGCAATGATCCTGAGGTCTGAGCATACTTAGGGCATTTGCGCAGTGCGATGGGAGTACAGTTTGCCAGTGAAGAGTGGTAGAGGCTGAAGTAAAAAAAAAAAAAAAAAAAAAGCAGCAGTTCAGGGCATTGTAATCCATTTTAAGAACTCTGCCTTTGACTCTGAGTGGGATAAAAAGCCTCTGGAGCTTTTCAAGCAGAGGAGCGACACCACTGACCACCATTAACAGGATCACTCTGGCTGTCGTTTTGAGAATGGACTACAGGGGGCGGGAGTGGAAGCAGGACGAACTAATGGAAGTATTGCAGTAATCAGGGCTGGAGAGCTAGGTGACTTAGACCAACTGCAGCGGGTGCTGTGAGAAGGGGTCCCGAGACTAGATGTGTTATGAAAGTAGAGCAAACGGAATCTGCTGATGGATTGGCTGTTGGATGTGAGATGTAAGATCAAAAAGAGAGGTCAGGATGACTGAATATCCTGGCTTGAGCAAATGGAGCTGCAACTTACTAAGAACATTCTGGGTGAACAGGTTTTGTTAATAACCCCCTTTGAATTTCTATGTGCATTTCATAATCAGTCACAAAGTTTTATTGAAAACCCTACTGAAACTTTGGAATTGTATTAAATCTACAGATCAATTTAAGGATAACTGATTTCTCTGCAAGGGTTTTCAATAAAGTTCTATAATTTTCTCCTTAAAACTCCTGCCTATATTAAGTTAGATATATCCTAGACAGTTATATTTTTGTTATTATTGAAGATGATCTTTTTAAAAATAAGTTTATATTACATACATTTGTTTTTATATGTTCATACATAATTTTAAATTCTAATTTGAACTAGTGTTTATAATATACATATACCAGCTTTGATTAATGTCTAAAATGCATTTGAGTCTTCTATATTGATATCATATACCATGACCTTCATAAACTTTCCTATTAATTATAATAATTCATCTGTAGGTTATTTTTTGTTTGTATGCAGACAAGCTTTCCACAAATACTTTTTATATCTTCTAGTCCCCATATCTTTTATTTTCACATAGTTTATTTTTCAAGCTTAAGCCTCCAGTGTGTCTTATTTAGACAGAGCAATAATAAAAATTCTTGTTTTGTTACTGATATTAATATGAGTGTTCCTAAGACTTCACTATTGAGAAGCTGTAGGTTTTGGCAGATTCTCCTCATCACATGGAGGAAAGTTTTTTGTCTTGTCCCTTCCTGGTTTGCTAAGGTTTTTTTTTTCCCCCCTTACCAGGGATGTATATATATTTTATCAAATGCTATTTTTGCAGCTAGTGAGGTAATCTTATGCTTCTTTCTTCTCTGCCTTTCGATGCAGTGAATTACATTAATAGGTTGTTCTAATACTTTAAGATTTTTGCATTTATATTTGTGCATGTGAGAGGCCTGTAATTTTTCCTTTCTCATCCTGTCCTTTTCTGGTTTTGGTACAAAAGTTAATTAGAAACGTTTGTGGAAGACTGGAATAACACGTTCCTTGAATGTTTGGTAGGACTCACCTATTTTTTAAGAAAAACTTGTTATAACATAAATATATTAATTTTTTGTCCTATTATATTCATTTCAAATATTTTTGCCAGAACTGTAATTTGTATGTCCATTATGAAAAGAATATTAATATTACTTTTATCTTCATAGTCAAATCTATCAGTCTTTTTTTTTTTTCCCCCAACACTGCTCTAGTTCAGGCACTAATTCATTAAGACAGGGCACAACCTGCAGAATAAATGCCAGCCATAAACACATGTCCACAGAGTTGTGTGTGGGATAACTATCTGCTCTGCTTTTAAGCTCAAAACCCCTGTCCACTTACAAAGCCCTAGCCCTTGCAAGAGACTTAACAGCCACATGATATTTTAAATTGATAAGAATGCTATCTCCTTAATCTGTGTGGAATTCAGTTGCTGGTTGATATATATTTATCCCTTGACAGAATTGAAGAAAAGCCAATAAAGGAGGTTTGGATACTATTTTCCCTTACGAAGGTGATAACTTTGTCATTCAATGGAATAAAATAATTGCCACTGTGAGCCTGATGATGAAAGACACTTGGTAAGTCATGTCATCAGTGGAGAAGGCATTCTGGGCAAGAGCAAAGTGATGAAATGACGGCTTTTCTGTCCACAACTAAAGAAAGCATCACCTAAATTCTTTTACTTTGTGCTGAGACATAGGCTTTTGGTTGGTTGGTTTGACCCTCCTCCACTGAGCTCCTTTGGCAGTGCAGACCTTAGATTCAGGAATGAAAGACCAATTTGTCATCTGTGTAGCCACCAGCCAAGAGACGTCTTAGCCTCTGTTGTCCTGTGCCAAAAGCATGGATCAGGATGGGTGGAGGAAAAAATGCACTGGGGATTAATTCCTCACCTCTCATTTCCCAGGTAAAGTACACAGAAGCCAGTCCCAGGGACAGTCACAACTGAGTGCAGCTGTGCTTATATACTGAAAAATGACTTTCCCTTGCTGAGTGTTTTTTGGATTGGATTTATAATGAATGGAATATACTTTATAGATGACAATATTTACACTGTCCAATTTTAGTAGAGGTATTTTAAGGAACCACACAATCACAAGCTGCCATGACACTGTCAATCTTTACCTGATTTTATTCACTGGCACACATGCACCTGTTACAATCATCTAGTTCATATTAAAGATTACCAAAAAGCAAACAAAAATTTACAAACAATCATGACAAATCTTGCTTGGTTTCCTTTTTATGTAATTATACAGTGATATGACTTATTTTTTTTTATGACTTATTTTTAAGTTTACACACAATGTTTACAGCACTTATAGTTTTAAAAGTCTCAAATATTCACCAGGTGGCAGTCTTTTCCTTAAGCGTGGTCAAAATAAACTTGATCTGCTTTACCACATCTTTGAAGAGAGACGCTGACTTGGGTGAGTGGATAACCTGCATTTATTCTGACGACGCTGACGTTCAACATCCTATCAAGCCTCTAAGGGCATCTGTTTCTTCGTTCATAGGGCCATCTCCCATTATTTTCCTTTATTATGATTTCTTCTTCTCTCTATATTCAGAGAGAAATCACATTTCATTTGCTGATTTATAACACTTTTTTTGTTGTCAGTGGCATTGAGTCGACTCCAACTGATTGTGTGCATGCAGAGTAGAACTGCTCCATTGGGTTTTCAAGGCCGTCACCTTTCAGAAGCAGAATGCCAGGGCTTTCCTCTGGGTGGGCTTGAATTGACAACCTTTTAGCTAGTAGTTGAGTACTTAACCATCTGCACCACCCAAGGACTTATTTAAAATTCACAGTTGTCTTATAAGTGTGGTTCATTTCCTTTCTCCTGACTGATGGACGTCTTTAAGGTCAAGGTCAAGCTTCCTGGCTCCATCTAACCCCTCCTATATTCATAACCCTCTAAACCACTGGCCAGACATCTAGGAAGCTTTCTTCGAGATCTCATCACCAGAATTTAACAGGTTTTCCTTCAGCATATCTAAAACCTGATTGTAACTAACAACATGTGAACAACAAAATGTGAATCTTTAGCCATAGATCAAACAAGCGTACTTGGTTTTGAAATTAATGATAATAATAAAAATAACAATACTATATCAAGATTAAATACACTAGGTGCTTTACATGAAATATTTCAAATTTCTAATTCTAATAATAATTGTGAGAGACAATCATTTCCTGTTTCAAGTTAAGCAATTACTCTTAGGTCACACAAGTAATAAGCAGTGGAGATAGAATTTGAACCCATATTTGTCTACATTCCAACCCCAATCTTTCTTTACCATGAACCATTGCTTCTTATGTGAAACTAAGCTCCAAAACATTTATTCATATTTATATTTTTCCTCGTTCCACAAAAAATTAAGACTGGAATTAAAGTGATAGATACATATTTCCATTTGATGCTAGACAAAAGCTCTTTTAGGCCTAACTAAAGAACTAATAATCTCAGTAATTTTAGGCAAGTTATTTTCCTCGTGTCTGCATAAAGTGATGACTCTAGGAGTCAGCGTCTGTGTGTGCATGTATTTGTGTGTGCAGGGCATGCGGGTGATAATAAAATGCCCCTTCATTCTCTCTGATTTCATCTTAGACAATGGCTCCTTGCTTTTTCATTGAGAGAATTGGGAGCGCAGGCTCCTGTGTCAGGCTTAAGCCGAGCATGGTTTAGGAAAAGAAAAACGCCTTCAGAAGAGGTGCTTCTAGAGTAAGTATGTGATCTCAGGAGACCCGAACATTATCTCCAAGTCAGGCACTAGATTTAGCCTGGAAAGTATCAAAGGGCATACACGTGAAGTGTATTTTCCCAAGGCTGGTAATTTAGTATTAGCTCAGAAGAATCAAAAGCTCCCAGGGAGTAAAGAAATTAATGGACTCTGATACACTGGGATATGGTATGCAAGAAAAGTATGAATTAGCAAAATTTACCATATGTTTAATTTACCAGATAAAAAATTAGTAATGTTTAAATATTTCATAGATAGTTTTGCATAGCAAAAATATTTCCTACTGATTCCACTCAGGGTGAAGATTATATCACATTATTCCACACAACAGGAAAATCCATCAGATATGCCAATATAAAGGCGCCCTGGTGGTACAGTGATTAAAGCGCTCGGCTGCTAACTGAAAGGTCAGCGATTCAAACTCACCAGCCGCTCCACAGAAGAAAGATGTGGCAGTCTCCTTCCTTAAAGATTTACAGCCTCAGAAACCATATGGGGCAGTTCTACTCTATCCTGTAGGGTAGGTGCGAGCTGGAATCGACTCAAAGCCAATGAGTGTTTTTGTTTTGTTCTGTTTTATTTTGGTATGCCAATATATGATACTGCATCCCAAAGCACTGTATACTTCTTTGTTACCCTTTTACCATCTTCAAGGAAACATGCTGATATTAGTTCTTTCCTCTTTTATTGGTGCTGAGTTTCTTCCATTTCTGTGTCTGTGTAAGTTAGTGTCGACCGTCCTTACGCATTAAGCGCTACTCCCCCACACTCACCAATTGCAGGCGTAAATACAGCTGGAAAAGCAACGTCGCAGGGAAGATAGAAGGCTGAGAATGCCTGACTTTACTTGAAGCAGCAATTGATTGGTAGATTAGATTCCTGGAGGTCAGAAACATCTTTATAATCATATTTTAACAATATTTTGGTCCCAACAGGCAGTCAAGGAAATTTTAAAGATAATGTAATAAAGACAAGAAATGAAATACATGATTCTTTTATGGAAACTTTGCTCGTCCAAACTATTCTCCTCACTTCCCTATCTCTGGCTCCATCTTGAGTTCTTCTCCTGCCTGCCTGGTTGTAGCTGAGTTGAAGAAGGATAATCTTTAGAATTTCTTCTAAACCAAACAAACTATCTGTGATTCTAACAAAAGCAGTTTCATTTTTCATTATGTTTACCATGTACGTGCGTGTGTCTATTTAGAAAGAGGGCAGATAAAAAGAAAGAGTAGGTTTTGGTTGATAAGATTCATTTTAAAACATATGGAATAGAACCACTACCGATAGACATCAGCAAGTATTTACGTAGTGTCTATTAAATTATCTGTATAATTTTAAATATTAAATTTAGCCAGCAATATTGAACACATGCCATGTGTCAGAATCTCTGTTGGGTATATACAGAAAAAGGAAAGGAAATTAATATTTACTGAAGAGGAAGAGATGCTTTACATACAGGCAACAGAATGTTAAAGTTGAATTTTACAGGTACCAGATAGAATAAATGAAATACTTCAGAGTGCACAACTCTTCGACTCCTCATTCAGAGTTCTCTGATCCAATTCAAGAGTATAAAGGATGAAGAGAATGGAAGAAGAGGTGCATTCTGTGAGGAGGATATTTTGTAGGAAGCTGAAGCTGGGCTGGGAGCCACCTCCACTCCCATGTCGGTGCACCCAGTTACCTCAAATCAAGCTTGGCTGCTTTAATGGAACCACTGGCCACCTGGAAGGCTCCAAGGTTTCCAGTGTTGTTGTTAACTACTGTTGAGTCAGTCCCCTCAACTCATGGAAACCCCATGTGTTACAGAGTAGAACTCCTCCACAGGGTTTGTTGGCTGTAACTTTTATGGAAGGAGATCACCAGGCCTTTCTTCTGCAGTACTGCTGAGTGGCTCAAACCACCAACTATTGGGTTAGCAGCTGATCGCAGACCACTTGCACTACTTGGGCCCCTAGAAGGCCTTAATATCAGGTGGTAATTCCACATCTGATGTATGACTGTGCTCTTTTCCTCTAATCCATTCTCTCCCCTCCATCACTTTTCAAAAATATAAACACATGCAAACATTCACATGCAAACATACTCATACAGTTAATATCACCATTTGCCATCAAATCAGTTCAGGCTCATGGTAACCCGTGTGTGTCAGAGTAGAACTGTGCTCCATAGGGTTATCAATGGCTGAGTTTTTAGAAGTAGACTGCCAGGCTTTTCTTCCAAGGTGCCTCTGAGAGAAAATAGAAAACACTGAGTGGAGACTACTACATCTATTACCTAAGAGTGAGAAGAAAATAGGTTTGGTTTGAGTTTTCTATGAGAGCCTGGGAGGACTACCCCAATGAATAAATTTTAAATGAAGAGTAGGGAAAGGAATGTATGACTGAGCTTTTACCATAAATCAAGTCTACATCCGTACAAATGTCTGTATCAGTAAGACATAATTCCTGGTGTTGTGGAGCTGACAAAGTAGAGTAGGGGGACACACGCTCCTCTCAGCAAGTATGGAAGTATAAAGGATATGATGTAGCAGGAGTGGTGTTTCACTCTTCCAGGGAGCTCACATTTTCATCTATATTTAAATGAAGAAAAGGGTTTGCAATGTCTGCACAATAACAAGTTATCAGTTAGTAGTAACAAAGATACTGCTTAATTTTCACATTACCAATTATAATAAAATCTCAGGAATGTTTTTACTAAGATTTTCCAGGGTGTAGAAAAAGCATAGGTGCCTCATTTAGGAAGGAGGTATTGCTTTTAAGTAAATTTTCAAGATAAATGAAATCTACTGGACCCTAGAGAAACGGTGTCCCTAGGCCAGGGCACTTAAAGAGATTTAGGCAAATATCCTAAAATTGTGCCTTGTGTCATAATTCCTGATTGGCTGGCCTTCACTTTGTGTCCTAGGAAGAGAGCTATGCCTTTCTTTTCAAAATATAATCCCATTTTGAATTACAGTTTTTGGAAAATGGTCTTTCTTAATGGTCTATGTCAAGGTTCTGGCCTCCAGTTCTAGAACCCGGCTCACAGCACTGGATGTTAATCTAACGCCCACACGGACCACCCAGTACCTTCAAACAGTTAAGGCTGTGTTGAGTAGAAGATACCCTAAGTCAGAGAGCGGCCCACACAGAAAGAGCCAGCTGTCAACTTGAGCCCAGGATTACAGACCTTCTTTTCTGTAGAAGTTGGAATCCTGAATTTTTATATGAAATATCTGTATTTTGTAAATGTTGGGAAATAATTCAAACATAGTTAAAGCCTCATGTAGGACAAATAAAACTTACCTGGGTGTGATAATCCCCATGGGTGACTAGTTTGTATTACTAGATTTATTGGTGTTGTGTGCCATGGCATCCATTCCAACTCATAGTGACCCCATGTGACAGATTAGACCTACCTTAAAGGGTTTTCTGGGCTGAAATCTTTTGTGTGTGTGTCTCCAAATATTCTTTTTTCCCCCTTTTATTTAGTTGTACTTTAGATATTTTTTTTTTAGATGAAGGTTTACAGAACGAACTAGCTTATCATTAAACAATTAGTGCACATATTATTTTGCATTGGTTGCCTACCTCACAACATGTCAACACTCTCCCCTTCTCAACCTTGGGTTCCCCATTATCAGCTTTCCTATCTCCTCCTGCATTTTCATCTTTGCCCCTGCCTGGTGTGTCCCTTTAGTCTCATTTTGTTTTATGGGCCTGTCAAATCTGTGGCTGAAGGGTGAACCTCAGGAATGACTTCATTACTGAGCAAAAAGGGTGCCTGGGGGCCATACTCCTGGAGTTTCTTCAGTCTCTGTCAGACCAGTAAGTCTGGTCTTTTTTTGTAAGTTAGAATTTTATTCTGCATTTTCTCCAGCTCTGTCCAGGACCCTCTATTGTGATCCCTGTTAGAGCAGTCGGTGGTGGTAGCAAGGCCAAAATCTTTACAGGAGGAGATCGCCAGGTCTCTCTCCTGCAGAGCTGCTGAGTGGGTTTAAACTGCCAACTTTTCACTTAGCAGCCGAGGGCTTTACCGTTGTGCCAGCAGGACTCGTCACTACTAGATTAGAACAGTGGTTTTCAAGGTGTGGTCCCCAGAGCTACTGCCTGAGCATTTCCACGGAACTTGTTAAAAATGCAAATTTAAAGACCCCACCTCAGAGCTATGCAAATTGGGCTTTAACCAGCTTCCCAGGTAATTCTGATGCCTGTTATTAAAGTCTGAAGGTGGGGGATGAGAGCCAAGTCCTCAGCCTTTGCCCGTACATTGCAGTCACCTAGGGGCATGAAATGCTACTGCTGCCTGGGTCCCACCTGAACAGATTTATTTGTTTTTAATTGATCTTAGTGCAACCTGGGCATTAAAGGTTTTTTGGTTTGTTTTTTAACTCTTTGGCTGTTTCTAATATGCAGCCAAAGTTGAGAAACCTTAGAATAGAGCTTCTCAAACTTTAATATAGGCAATTTTTTTGAGGGGGGAGGGGTGGCTTATAGGAAAGAGTGGAACTGCCCCACAGGGTTTCAAGGCTGTGAATCTTTACAGAAACAGCCTGCCACATCTTTCCCCTGTGGAGTGGCTGGTGGGGTAGGTTCAAACCAATGATCATTTGGTTAGTAGCTAAGTGCTTAACCGCTGCACCACCAGGGCTCCTAATAAGCTCCCAAATGATGCCAATTCTTCTGGTTTGAGGATGGAACATTCAGTAGCAAGGTCTTCTGGGATCCCTGATACAGCCTGCTGCAGGCTTCCTTGTTGCTTTGCCTCCCACAGTTAATTCAAACAAAAAACAACAGTTGCCATGGACTCCTTCCCGACTCGTGGTGACCCCACGTGTCAAGGTAGAACTGTGCTCCATAGGGTTTTCAGGGCTAGTTTTTCAGAAGTAGATCTCTAGGCCTTTCTTCCGAGGTACCTCTGGTTAGCAGTTGAGTGTTTAACCATTTGCACCACCCAGGGACTCTGCCATTAAGTTTACTCCATGTTAAATCCCTCAATGGCGATGCTCTCTGCTACAGATCAATCAACTAATGACTTCCCTCACTAACACACACTGAGGTGATGCAGTTATGCCTGCGGGACTGGATCTCCTCCAGCCTGAGAGGTGGGGTCTATCTCTGCAGAGTCTGTCCCCCACACCCTTAGCTTCAGGTCTCAGTTCAGAAACAAGCTCCTCCTGGCTTACCTCAGCCCACTATGGAAAGTCTCACCACAGGATAATACTGAAATGTGCACTGCCTGACATTCAGTCTCCCACACTCTAGCTAAAGTGCTGTTCTCACCTCCCTCTTCCCAGGCATTTTGCAGTGTGTCAGCAGCATCACCCTCATCACTGCCAATCTCTTTCTCCAACAATCTAAAAGGAAACTGAATGACCAGTTTTGTCAAATCAGTGATCTTAATCCATATAAGACTCAGTCAGGAGCCACTTCAGGACACCCCTGTTGAGTCAAGGGCATGGAGAGATCTTTCTAGCTGCTCTAGGACCATACTTCATTCCTAGGTTGCAGGTATGTTCTGAATGTCTGAGAGTTGCTGTAAATCTGATGGCCAAAATCACCAGTCAATTTGGCAAAGAAAGAGCAAAGGCCACGAAAACAGGCAAACCTATGCTCAAATTTCACTTGAGCAAGTAACTCGGTTCCTCTGAGCCTCAATTTTCTTATCTCTAACAGTGAGGTATAACTGGGAAGAATCAATTAAATAAATGTGAAAATGCATACTAAAAACCCAAGAAACCAAACCCATTTTCGTCAAGTCAATTCCAACTCATAGTAACCCTATATGGCAGAGTAGAACTACCCCATGGAGTTTCCAAGGAGTGCCCAGTAGAGACGAACTGCCAACCTTTTGGTTAGCAGCGGTAGCTCTTAACCACTATGCCACCAGGCTTTCCAAATGCATACTAGGCAGTCAAAAAAGCTTGCTGTAATCTCTACTACTGTATTTGCTCTGATTGCTCACTTAGCCCTGTAGGGGAAAACTTGGTGGCGCAGTGGCTAAGAGATCAGCTGCTAACTGAAAGGTTGGCAGTTCGAATCCACTAGTTGCTCCTTAGAAACCCTGTGGGGCAGTTCTCCACTGTCTTGTAGGTCACTAAGAGTCGGAATCAACTCAATAGCAGCTGGTTTGTTTGGTTTTGGAATTAGTAGTGACTGCTTAAAAAAATATTTCAGCAACAATTCTGAGGCTACTTCTGTGGTCAGCAGAAAAGGGCTCTGTAGTTCATTAGCAGAAACTACGTGACGTGCTAGTGAAGAGTACTGAATGCTGAATATACCATGAACTGCCAGAAAAAGGAGCAAATAAGTCTTAGAAATACAACCAGAACGCTCCTTAAAAGCAGGGATGGTGAGACTTGGACGCACTTACTTGGACACATCATCAGGAAAGACCAATTGCTAGGAGATCGTGTTTGGTAAAATAGAGGTCAGTGAAAACATGTGTGAGGGATTGACACAATAGCCATAAGAAGGGACCTGAACATATCCATGATCATGAAGATGGCACAGGCAATGGCTTCATTTTGTCTTACATAAGGTCATTATGAACTGGAGCCAATTCAATGGCAACTAACAACAACAACACAGGTGCTGGAGGGGACAGTTTAAGTATTTAGTTGCTGACGGTGACTTTGAGCAAGGTAACTCTCTTTTTAAAATGAAATAATGAAAGAACTTATCGTGAAAGGTTGGTATGAGTTTTAAATGAGGTAACAGTAGAATGCCTGGGACATTCAAATGCTCAATCATTGTCAGCAATTATTATCTTTATACTTTGACCTATAGCTACTATGAGAAAATATAAAATGTTTACAGTGTGCCTCAACCTATTTTCTTCTTCAAATTCCATATTATTTATGAGGAAAATCATTCCATTTACGATTAACTGAGGATTCTCAGATATTTTGGAGAATGGGAAATACACAGAATATAAAGTCTAAATAAAGGAATAAGTGTTTCTAATTTACACTTTACTCATCATTCTTGTATGAAAGATTCACATTTATATTTAACGGTACTAGTGTGGCTTAACAACTAAGCCTGGATACCCAAGTCAAGCTCATGTATATCCTTTCCTCAGAGATTCCAGAGTGAAGGTCCCAATCAGGTTCTACATGCGATGGGGCAGGGACTTTGCCAAGGTAGACCCACTTCACTAATCCATTGTCACTTCACTGAAGAGAAAAGGGTTATACGTCAACTTGATAAAGCTGAAACTATCTATTCCTGTCATCTTCCAAAAACTTAGAGGATCCTCTCCTTCAGGGTGAGTTTGAGCAGTCTCTCAGAAGGTATATTTTATAGGTCAGCTCTCTCGTGCTCACACTTGAGAACCATTGTCAAGAGTGTCTAATTAGGAGAGGGGACCTAGTTAGCCAACTAGGCAGAAGCTTCCACTGAACCCTCTTGAAACAAAGACGTGAAAAAACAAGTGAATCGACTACATACATGACAATCTACGAACCCTGACCATCAAACACAGAACTAAGGAATTGGCCTGAGTAACGGGAGTGAAAGACTGTGCAGAAGCAAAGACTAGTTGCAGAGTCTGGCGCACAGCACCCCAGCCCTGATCCCTTGGTGCTGTGCTTTGGCACAAGTGTGGTGCGGCTGATGGTGGCTTCCTGAGAAAGGCAAGCATGGGACATAGCCCCAACCTCCAGGGGCAATCATGGCGGGGACCCAGCCAGTGCACACAGGCTACACACCAACCTGAGTGATAGAGGATCAAGAGACTGCACAGAAGCAGCGACCAGTTGCGGAGCCCGTGAGCAGTGCCCCAGCCCTGATCCCTTGGTGTTGTGCACGGGATGCACCCCTAACCCCCTGGGGTAATCTTGGTGGGGACCTAGCCAGAGCACACAAGCTATACACCCCTCTGGAATCTCAGATAAAATAGCCCTCCCCACACAAGATAAGTGATTTTGTCTATTTTACCACTGTCTATCTGATCCCTCTCCTCCCTGCCCGGCCAGCTTCATTAACATTCGAATTCCCTTGGGCAGAGACAGAAAGAAGTGCCCTGCTTTTTTCTAACCCATTCCTGGGAAAAGCAGCAATTAACAATCAGGGGAAAAATCCTTTCTTGACTTCCCTAAATTGGAAGATAAGAACAGAAGCAGCTCCAGTCCAGGCATAAGAGATCCACAGTCTTTGGCTTTCACCCCTGCGTGGAACCAGGTGGCTATTACAACGCAAAGGCAATTCTGTTACAGGTCTGACTGTAACTGTCTCAGCTGAGCAGTGGAGAGGCAGGTTTTGGAGGTCTGATACTGCTCTACCTATTAAACAGAGCCTTCACCTACCCACAGCAGGGAACTGAGGGCTGAGACTCCATCCATGCCACCTGTGAAAGGGCTCTCAGGATAGTGGTGCCTACCAGTCTTTACAGGTACAAGCACTGGGTGCCTAAGGTACAGCTGCAGAGCCCACACACCAGAGTGCTCTAGAGAACAAAGATGCTCCTTCCTCGCTGGCACTTGGGGAAAGGCTGTCACCACCTGCCCTCCTTGGAGTGTGACCCCCTGCCCCTACCAGAAACCAGTGCGTACAACAATCACCACTCCACCTCTAAGATACTAAGTGAGAGCCTACACCACACACTAGGTGACTGACTATAAGGACACCTGACCTGATTCTACTGAAGAATAGTGAATGGACTCATAGGCTCATATACCTGGTAACAGCTCTAACCATCTGGTGACAGGACATAAGTACTTCAAAGCCTCCAAAAATCAAGTTAGTGCACTCTAGTAGCCCATCTGGGTATACTGAAACAAAACAAAACAAGAAGAGAAGACTCAGTGAAAAGAAACATAAAATAAATTATTACAGTAACTTATAGATGGCTCGGAGACAACAGTCGATATCGAATCACATAAAGAAGCAGACCATGATTGCTTCTACAAACCCCCAAAAGAGAGAATCAAGATCGCTCCAAGATTAAGATATATTCTTGGAATTGCCAGATGTAGAATACGAAAGACTAATATACAGAACATTTCAAGACATCAGGGATGACATCAGAAATGAAATCAGGCAATCTACAGAAAAAGCCAGGGAACACACAGATAAAGCAGTTGAAGAAATTAAAAGATTATTCAGGAACATAATGAAAAATTTAATAAGGTGCAAGGATCCATAGAGAGACACCATTCAGAAATTCAGAAGATTTAACAGTAAAATTACAGAACTAGACAACTCAATAGGAAGTCAGAGGAGCAGAATTGAGGAATTGGAATGCAGAATGAGGGAGATGGAGGATAAGGCAATTGGCACCAATATAGTTGAAGAAAAATCAGATAAAAGAATTGGAAAAAATGCAGAAACCCTAAGAATCATGTGGGACTCTATCAAGAAGAATAACTTGCATGTGACTGGAATACCAGAACAGGGAGGGGTAACAGAAAATACACAGAGAATTGTTGAAGATCTGTTGGCAGAAACTTCCCTGACATTGTGAAAGATGAACGGTTATCAATCCAAGATGCTCATTGAACCCCATACAAGATAGATCCCAAAAGAAAATCACCAAGACATATTATCATCAAGCTTGCCAAAACCAAAGATAAAGAGAAAATTTTAAAAGCAGCCAGGGATAAAAGAAAAGTCACCCACAAAGGAGAATCAATAAGAATAAGTTTGGACTACTCGGCAGAAACTATGCAGGGAAGAAGGCAATGGGATGACATACATAGAGCGTTGAAGGAGAAAAATTGCCAGCCAAAAATCATATATCCAGCAAAACTCTCTCTCAAATATAAAGGCAAAATTAAGTCGCTTACACATAAGCACAAGCTTAGAGAATTTGCAAAAAAGAAACCAAAGCTACAAGAATTACTAAAGGAAAGTCTTTGGTCAGAAAATCAATAAAATCAGAATACCAACACGACACAAGGACACAGAACAGGACATTCTGATATCAACTTAGATAGGGAACTTGCAAAAATAAAATAAGATTTAAAAAAAAATGCTCAAAACAGGGAAACATTGATGTCATCATGTAAAAGATGACAATAATAAAGAAAGACTAAATACAGGAGGCATAGATCTTCCATATGAAGAGGAAATTAAGGTGATATAGGGAGATACAAGTTAGGTTTATGCTTAGAAAAATAGGGGTAAATATTAAGGTAACCACAAACAGGACTAACAATCCAACATTTCAGAATAAAAACCAAGATAAACATAAGGACTTAGCAAAAACAAATTCTACTACAATGAAAAAGAGGAACACGCAATTTACCAAGAAAAACTTCTCAGCACAAAGAAGTAAGTGGAAAAATGAAATTGTCAACAACACACAAAAAAAGGTATCAAAATGACAGCACTAAACTCATACTTATCTATAATTACGCTGAATGCAAATGGACTAAATGCACCAATAAAGAGGCAGAGAGTTGCAGATTGGATTAAAAAAAATAATAATAATCCAGCTATGTGCTGCCTACGAGACATACTTTAGAATTAGAGACACAAACAAAAAGTCAAAGGATGGAAAAATATATATCAAGAAAACAACAATCAAAAAAGAGCAAGAGTGGCAATGTTAATTTCTGACAAAATAGACTTTAAAGTTAAATGCACCACAAAGGATAAAGAAGGACACTACATAATGATTAAAAGGACAATTTAGAGAGGAAGATATAACCATACTAAATATTTATGCACCCAGTGATAGGGTTGCAAGATACATGAAACAAACTCTAACAGCATTGAAAAGTGAGATAGACAGCTCCACAATAATAGCAGGAAACTTCAACACACCACTTTCAGTGAAGGACAGGACATCCAGTAAGAAGCTCAATAAAGACACGGAAGATCTAAATGCCACAATCAACCAACTTGACCTCATAGACATATACAGAACACTCCACGCAACAGCTGCAAAGTATACTTTCTTTTCTAGTGCACATGGAACATTCTCTAGAATAGAGCACATATTAGGTCATAAAGCAAGCCTTAGCAGAATCCAAAACATCGAAATGTTACAAAGCATCTTCTCAGACCATAAGGCCGTAAAAGTAGAAATCAAAAACAGTAAAATCAGGCAAAAAAATCAAATACTTGGAAACTGAGCAATACCCTGCTCAGAAAAGACTGGGTTATACAAGACATTAAGGAGGGAATAAAGAAATTCATAGAATTCAATAAGAATGAAAATACTTCCTATCAGAACCTTTGGAACACAGCGAAAGCAGTGCTCAGAGGTCAATTTATATCAATAAATACACATATCCAAAAAAAAAGAAGGGTCCACAATCAAAGAACTGTCCCTACAACTTGAAAAATAGATGAGAGCAATAAAAGAAACCCTCAGATACCAGAAGAAAACAAATAATACAAATTAGAGTAGAATTAAGTGAATTAGAGAACAGAAAAACAATCCAGAGTTAACAGGACCAAAAGCAGGTTCTTTGAAAAATTTAACAAAATCGATAAACCATTGACCAGACTGACTAAAGAAAAACAGGAAAGGAAACAAATAACCTGAATAAGAAATGAGATGGGTGATATCACAACAGACTCAACTGAAATTAAAAGAATCATATCAGATTACTATGAAAAATTGTACTCTAACACATCTGAAAACCTAGAAGAAATGGATGAAGAAACACACTACCTGCCTAAACTAACACAAACAGAACAACTAAATAGACCATAAGAAAAAAAGAGATTGAAAACGTAATCAAAAACTCTCAAAAAAAAAAAAAAAAAAAAACTCTGACCCTGAAGGCTCCACTGCAGAGTTCTACCAAACTTTCACGGAAGAGGTAACACCACTACTACTAAAGGTATTTCATAGCATAGAAAAGGATGGAACACTCCCAAACACATTCTATGAAGCCAGCATATCCCTGACACCAAAACCAGGTAAAGACACCACAAAAAAAGAAAATTACAGACCTATACACCTCATGAACATAGATGCAAAAATCCACAACAAAATTCTAGCCAAATAGAATTCAACAACGCTTCAAAAAAATAATTCACCATGACCAAGTGGGATTTATACCAGACATGCAGGGATGGTTCAACATTAGAAAACCAATTAATATAATCCACCATATAAGTAAAACAAAAGTTGAGAATCACATGATTTTATCAATTGATGCAGAAAAGGCATTTGAGAAAGTTCAACACCCATTCATGACAAAAACTCTCAGCAAAATAGGAAAAGAAGGAAAATTCCTCAACATAATAAAGGGCACTTATACAAAGCCAACAGCCAACATCATCCTAAATGGAGAGATTCTGAAAGCATTCCTCTTGAGAACGGGAACCAGACAAGCATGCCCTTTATCACCACTCTTATTCAACATTGTGCTGGAGGTCCTGGTCAGAGCAATTAGGCTAGATGAAGAAATAAAGGGCATCCAGATGGGCAAGGAAGAAGTAAAAGAATCTCTATTTGCAGATGACATGATCTTATAGACAGAAAACCCTAAAGAATCCTCAAGAACACTACTGAAACTAGTAGAAGAGTTCAGCAGAGTATCAGGATACAAGATAAACATACAAAAATCAGTTGGATTCCTCTACACCAAAAAAAGGATATTGAAGAGGAAGTCACCAAATCAATACCATTTTACTAGCCTCCAAGAAGATAAAATACTTAGGAATAAATCTTACCACAGATGTAAAAGACCTATACAAAGAAAACTACAAGGCACTACTGCAAGAAAACAAGAGACCTACATAAGTGGACAAATATACCTTGCTCATGGATGGGAAGACTTAACATTGTAAAAATGTCTATTCTACCAAAAGCGATCTATAGATACAATGCAATTCCTATCCAAATTCCAACAACATTTTTTAATGAGATGGAGTAACAAATCACCAACTTCACATGGACGGCAAAGAGGCCCCGAATAAGTAAAGCATTACTTAAAAAAGAAGAACAAAGTGGGAGGCCTCACTCTACCTGATTTTAGAACCTATTATACTGCCACAGTATTCAGTTCAGCCTGGTGCTGCTACAACAACAGATACATAGACCAATGGAACAGAATTGAGAATCCAGGCATAAATCCATCTACATATGAGCAGCTGATTTTTCACAAAGGCCCAAAGTTAGTTAATTGGGGAAAAGACAGTTTTTTTTAACAAATGGTGCAAGCATAACTGGATATCTATCTGCAAAAAAATGAAACAAGACCCATACCTCACACCATGCACAAAAACTAACTCAAAATGGATCAAAGACCTAAACATAAAGTCTAAAACGATAAATATCATGGAAGAAAAAATAAGGACAATGTTAGGAGCCCTAATACATGGCATAAACATAATACAAAACATTACTAAAAATGCCAAAGCGAAACCAGATAACTCGGAGCTCTTAAAAATCAAACACCTATGCTCATGCAAAGACTTCACCAAACAAGTAAAAAGATTACCTACAGACTAGGAAAAAGTTTTTAGCTATGACATTTCCCATCAGCGCCTGAGCTCTAAAATCTATGTGACTCTGCTAAAACTCAACCATAAAAAGACAAATAACCCAATTGAAAAATGGGCAAAGAATATGAACAGTTACTTCACTAAAGACATTCAGGCCATTAACAGATACATGAGGAAATGCTTACGATCATTAGCCATTAGAGAAATGCAAATCAAAACTACAATGAGATTCCATCTCACTCCAACAAGGCTGGCATTAATCAAAAAAACACATAATAATAAATGTTGGAAAGGTTGTGGAGAGACTGGAACACTTATACACTGCTGGTGGGAATGTAAAATGTTACAAACACTTTGGAAATCGGTTTGGCACTTCCTTAAAAAACTAGAACTAGGACTACCATAAGATCTATCAATCCCATTCACTGGAATATATCCTAGGGAAATAAGAACCTTTACATGAATATATATATGCACCCCATGTTCATTGCAGCAATGTTTACAATAGCAAAAAGTTGGAAGCAACCAAGGTGCCCATCAATGGATGAATGGATAAAGAAATTATGGTATACTCACATGATGGACAACTACGTATCGATAAAGAACAATGTTGAATCTATGAAACATTTCACAACATGGAGAAATCTGGAAGACATTATGCTGAGTAAAATTAGTCAATTGCAAAAGGACAAATATTGTATAAAACCACTATTATAAGAACTGGAGAAACAATTTAAACAGAGAAGAAACTATTCTTTGATGGTTAGTAGAAGGGGGAGGGAGGAAGGAGAGAGGCATTCACTAATTAGATAGTAGATAACTTTTATTTTAGGTGAAGGGAAAGGCAATACACAATACAGGAGAGGTCAACACAAATGGACTAATCCAAAAGCAAAGTAGTTTCCTGAATAAACTGAATGCTTCAAAGACCAGCTTAGCAGGGGCGGGGATTTGAGGACCATGGTTTCAGGGGGCATCTAAGTCAAAAGGCATAATAAAATCTATTAAGAAAACATTCTGCTTCCCACTTTGAAGAGTGGCATCTGGGGTCTTAAACACTAGCAAGCAGCCATCTAAGATGCCTCAATTGGTCTCAATCCACCTGGAGCAAAGGAGAATGAAGACTACCAAGGACACAAGGTAATTATAAGCCTAAGAGACAGAAAGGGCCACAAAAACCAGACTACATCAGCCTGAGACCAGAAAAACTATATGGTGCCCGGCCACAACAGATGACTGCCCTGACAGGGAACTCAGCAGAGAAACCCTAAGGGGGCAGGAGAGCAGTGGGATGTAGATTCTAAATTCTCATAAAAAGACCAGACATAATGGTCAGACTGGGACTGGAGGGACCCTGGAGGCCACGGTCCCCAGACCTTCTGTTAGCCCAAGAGAGGTGTCATTCCCAAAGCTAACTCTTCAGACAGGGATTGGACTGGAATAGAGGTTGGAAAATGATACTGGTGAAGAACAAGCATCCTGGACCAAGTGGACACATGAGACTATGTTGGCATCTCCCGTGTGGTGGGGAGATGAGAGGGAAGAGAGGGCCAGAAGCTACCCGAATGGACATGAGGAGAGAGAGAGTGGAGGGAAGAACTGTGCTGTCTCATTGGAGGGGGAGCAATTAGGAGTGTATGGCAAGGTGTATGTAAATTTTTGTATGAGAGACTGACTTGATTTGTAAACTTTCACTTAAAGCACAATAAAAATTAATTTAAAAAAAAGAGTCTAGTGATTCAAACAAGGGCAATTTGGAATATTGGTATATCTAAAAGTTAGAAAAAAAGCATAAAAAATAAATTGTGGTAATAAAAAATTCCCTTCTAAATGCTTGAAAAACTGCTTCTTAAAAAGAACATTTTAAGTTTTGCCCTACTTACATCTTTATTGGCTTGTGTTTCAACATATGAAAGCAATAAAACTACTCATGTTGCCTCGAGGCAGAGAAAAAAAATGATTGTAGTAGCTGGAGAGAAAAAGGCATTTGAAAACATTTATAAGGCATTCTAATCATAACATACATTTTCATAATTTCAAATTATCTTAGCACCTTATCTCTTTAACTAATCACAGCTGCTAAATGGCTCACTAATATTCCTTAGTGACTGATTTTTCAGGTTATTATAGTTGATGAAAAAATCAGTATATTGCTTACTAAAATGTAATTTTATTATTTTTATATTTAATCATAACATTTATAATGAAATTGGGAGGTCTAATAAAGGTGACCCCAAAGCTTATCACCAAACCCCCATTTGAAAAATTAGCTTCAATTTTCTTATTTCAACATAAACTCACCCTTCATATTAGCACACAGTTCACAACACATCTGCTTTGAGAAACATTTAGCTTCTCCAGGGCACACATGAAGCTTTACTTCCTTTAAATATACCAAGTATAAATGCTCTGGGGCTAAGAATATAAGAACTCTCAAATGGCAGCAAGGTGAGGGGCCTTATGATTACTAAATTTTTAATGCTAGGTACTTCAGTGTGTTGGAAACCCTGGTGGTGTAGTGGTTAAGGGCCATGGCTGCTAACCAAAATGTCTTCAGTTTGAATCCACCAGGTGCTCCTTGGAAACCCCCTGTGGCAGTTGTGCTCTGTCCTGTAGGGTCACTGTGAGTCAGAATGGACAGGAAGTGGTATTTAGTGTGTTAACTGTATAATCTTCACACGAGCTGTGACCAAGAACTATAATCCCCTTTTTGCTTATGAGAAAATTAAGGTACAAAATGATGGAATGATTTGCCTGAGAATATAAAACAGGGTTTACATCCAAAGCTTTCTCTCTCAAACTCTCTTCACTATGTCTCACTGCCTTCATCCTAAGGGTCCTAAACACCTCAGTTTCTCTACAAGAAAGCAAAGAACAAGCTTCCTGTCTTGAATTTTCATACTGTGGAATGGAAATGCCCGAACACTTAGAACTTTGTTTCATCATCTTGAGTTTTATTTTTTCACCTAATTTTCAGAAAGGGTTAAAAGCGTTTCACTCCTGTGAATTCCAAATACATTCAATGTTTTTTACTTTCATAATAAGTGTGGTATGCTGAGAGGAAAGAGCAAGAGACCATGTTTCAGTGGGATTCTGTACCTATAATTTGCTGGTCTTCGTGAAGAATAAAATGTCAGTGTGACGAAGAAGCTGAAATAGTGTATTATTTTATGAGTCGGAATGACCAGTTAGCTTAAGGCACTTTATCATATTAATAGTGTAGCACAGGCTACCTCCTAAAAATCCTTTCTTTTAGGACAGAATTTTTCAGATCTCTACCGACTGCCATTTGCCAGCTGACTAAACACAGTCTGTGCTTTGTGGTCTAACAGCTTTCAAACTCCCTGCTGTGGAATAATAAGACTCGATTTAACTTTGAGACTGTCAAAGTACTTGTTACGAAAATACTTTATACTGACTACTACTCTACATTATATTGATGATGTTTAGAGATAATTTTCAGCTTTTTCATGTAATGAATTAAGAAAGTATTGTAAACTTTTCTGTTGATAAGTTACACAAGACTGTCAGTATGATTGATGACTTATCTATTTATATCTAAGAGAAATATGAACATTTTAATAATTTACTATTATAATGCCTCTTACGTTCTCTCTCTGAATTTTGATGATATCTAAGAGTTCCCTAGGTGGCACAGTTTGTACCCGACTACTAACCTAAAGGTTTGTGGTTCAAATGCACCTAGCAGTGCCATGGACGAAAGGCCTGGCTATCTGCTTACATAAAGATTACAGCCAAGAACACCAGATAGAACAGTTCTACCCTGTAGCATATGGGGTCACCATGAGTTGGAATTGATTTGAGGGCAACAGATTTGGGCTTTTTTTTTTTTTTTTTAAGATTATGGTTACACATATGCTTAGGCTTACTTACAGTCAACATCCAGGATATTGATATTGTGGAATGAAAATGCCTAATACTTAGAGTAATGAAAACAGACAAAGGTAACCTCACCTGGGTTAAGCACTGAGGAAAGCTACACTGTCCCCATTGTGTTAGGGGCAGCACTAAGAAATACAGCACAGACGCTCCCTGCATATACAGCAGCATTTAATAACTACCATATAAGGTCCCTGAGACTCTAGAAGACAAATCACACGTTCTGAAGCCAAATGAGATAAACATAATGAGTGCAAGAGTTAAAAGTGAATATTTTCAGGGTATCTGAATCCTGTAGCCAAAAGTAAATGGATTCAATCTGAAAAATTTAGATTTGTTTAAAGAACATAGCTCTCTGCCGTAGCCAGTGATATATTTATTGGCATCCACAAAAGCTGAAAAATGTTCTGCATTTTCAGTCAGCAGGGTATATTTGTGGTATTTTTACATTAACATGCTAATACCAATGCCGTATTTCAGATTCTGATTTTCTGATCACTTAACAGGCAATGTTCCTAAAGACTTAAAGTGTATTAGCAAATCTGCTAAAAGTATAAAAAAAGATCTCCTTTATGAACTGAGATGGAAAGAAGAAGAGTAAATGGAATTAAATTCTGCTTTGCTCTCTCTGAACTGGGCTTCTTTTCCCAATGATTAGATTTTTCAAATAAAGAAAGAAGTCAAGCACCCAAGAGACTAAATTGTCAATGTTTAACTTCATTTCATCAGCATATTTTGTACTGTCAGCTTCTTTGTTTGTCAGTAGGAAAACTGAGATTACGGCATTATACAGCAACAACGCCGATACTACTACACTAATACATTTTGCTTTTTTTATTGTACTTTGCTGTTGTTAGGTGCCATCAAGTCGGTTCTGACTCATAGCGGCCCTATGCACAACAGAACAAAACACTGCCCAGTCCTGCGCCATCCTTAACAATTGTTGTTATGCTAGAGCTCATTGTTGCAGCCACTGTGTCAATCCACCTCATTGAGGGTCTTCCTCTTTTCCACTGATCCTGTATTTTACCAAGCATGAAGTTATTCTCCAGGGACCAATTGCTTCTGACAACATGTCCAAATTATGTAAGATGGGGGGGACGGGGCAAAGATGGTGGACTAGACAGAAGCTTCCGGCAAGCCCTCTTACAACAAAGACCCGAAAAAACAAGTGAAATGAGTATATTTATAACAAGCTAGGAGCCCTGAACATCAGGGGCAAGGTTAAAAAATGAACTGAGGGGCAGGGGAAGGAAGAGACCATTCAGAAGAGGAGAGGAGTTACCAGACCTGAATCACGGGAAGCCCTCAGGCACCATTCCTGGAAGTGCCTGAGGCAGACTGCTATTAGCATTCAGCCCCAGTTTCCTCAGGGAGATGCAACCAGCCACACAGTCTACTCACACCTCCATAATCAGAGAAGAATGGTGCTCTCGGCAAAAGCTAAGTACTTGTATATATTTTACTGTGCCTCCTCACTCCCAAATCGGCTTCAGTGGATGATTTCCCTGGGCCTGAGATACACTCTGTTGAATGCCTAGAGCCATCCTTGCAGCCTTGGAGAAGGAATAAATTTTCAATTGTGGGAAAAGAAAATTTGCCAGGTCCACTAACCGGGGGAGACAGAACTGGCTCCTGTCCAGGTGTAAATGGTCCGTGGACTTTGACTACCCTGTGCATGGACCTGTGTGGGCCTTTTTCAGAAGAATAGGCCCTTGTTGGGAGACTACAACTCCTTCAGCTGTGCAGTGGAGAGGTGGGTGTTTGATGTTTGACATTGCTTTGCCTATTAAACAGGGTCCTCACCTACCCACATCAGGGGCCTAAGGCCTGGTGGCTCCACTCAGGTCACCCAGCAACCTGGAAAAGGGGTCCAAGGAAAATGTGTACCTTCCAGTCCTTACAACTAAAAACACTAGGTGCCCATGGTCTGTCTGTAGAACCCACCCACCTGTACACTCTAAGGAACATGGACACACTTTCTTCAGAGACACTTGGGGGACGATTCTCAGTCCCCTGCCTTGTTCAGAGTGTGACCCCTCTTGCAACCAGATACTGGCACCTACACCTATCATCCCTGCTTTTCTAAGACTGTAGGACTGAGCCTGTACCACACACTTGATGATCAGCTACCTGGACACCTGAGCTGAATTCATACAAGAAAAGTGAATGGACTCCTAGACTGATATACATGATAACAGCTCTAGCCATATGGGGACAGGACGTAAGACCTCCAAAGGTGAAAATAATCAAGCTAGCTCACTCAAGAAACCCAACTGGGCATATCAAAACAAAACAAAGCAAGATGCTACAACACAGAAAGAAAACATAAAATAAACTAAAACAGTAACTTCCAGAAGGCTCAGAGACAAGAGTCAATATCAAATCACATAAAGAAAGAGAGCCTCAACAAGCTCTGAAAACAAAGAATCAAGGGATCTTCTACATGAAAGTGCATTCCTGGAATTACCAGAGGCAAAATACAAAAGACTACTATACAGGACCCTTCAAGACATCAGGAAGGAAATCAGGCAATACACAGAAAAAGGCAAAGAACATACACATAAAACAGGTGAAGAAATTTAAAAGCTTATTCAGGAACATAAGCTGAAAAAATCCATAGACAGACCAAAAGAAACCAAACCAAACCCAGTGCCGTCGAGTCGATTCCAACTCATAGTGACCCTATAGGACAGATTAGAACTGCCCCATAGAGTTTCTAAGAAGCACCTGGTGGATTTGAACTGCCGACCCTTTGGTTAGCAGTCATAGCACTTAAGCACTACACCACCAGGGTTTCCCCATGGACAGACAGCAATCAGAAATTCAGAATATTAACATTAAATTATAGAATTAGACAACTCAATAGAAAGTCAGAGGAGCAGAATTGAGCAAGTGGAAGGCAGAATTTCTGCACTTGAAGATAAAGCCCTTGGCATTAATATATTTGAAGATAAATCAGATAAAAGAATTAAAAAAAAAAAAAGAAACCTTAAGAATCATTGGGAATCTACCAAGAGAAATAAACTACGAGCGATCGGAGTACCAGAACAGGGAGGGATAATGGAAAATACGGAGAGAATTCTTGAAGATTTGTTGGCAGAAAACTTCCCTGATACCATGAAAGATGAGAAGATATCTATCCAAGATGCTCATTGAACTCCATAAAAGGTAGATTTTAAAAGAAAGTCACCAAGACATAGTATAATCAAACTTGCCAAAAACAAAGATAAAGAGAGAATTTTAAGAGCAGCTAGGGATAAACGAAAAGTCACCTACAAAGGACAGTCAATAAGAATAAGTTCAGACGACTTGGTAGGAAACATGCAGGCGAGAAGGCAAAGTGATGACTTATGTAAAAACTTGGAGGAAAAAATTGCCAGTCAATAATCATATATCCAGCAAAACTGTCTCTCAAATATGAAAGTGAAATTAGGACATTTCCAGGTAAACAGAAGTATAGGGAATTCATCAATACCAAACCAAAACTATAGGAAATACTACAGGGAGTTCTTTGGTTAGAAAATCAATAATATCAGGTATCAACCCAAGAACAGAACACTGGGCAGAGCAATCAGAAGTCAACCCTGACAGAGAAATCACAAAATGAAATCAAGATAAAAAATGCTCAAAACAGGGAAACAACGATGTTATTATGTCAAAGAAGACAATAAACAATAGAAACTAAGAAATGTAATCAGAGATCTTCTATATGGAGAGGAAGACAAAGCGATACAAAGAAATAAAAGTTAGGTTTAAATTTACAAAAATAGGGGTAAATAGTAAGGTAATCACAAAGGAAGCAAACTATACTACACATCAAAATAAAATACAAAGAAAAAAACAGATACCCAGCAGAAAAAAAATCAACAACAATGAATTTGTGAAAAGGACAATATATAAAGAAAATCTACTGAGCACATACAATTAAGTGGGAAAAAGAAACTGTCAACAACACACAAAAATAGTACCAAAATGATAGCATTAAATTCATATCTATACATAATTATGCTGAATATAAATGGACTAAAAGCATCAAAAAATAAAGAGTGGCAGAATGGATTTTAAAAAAGATCCATCTATATACTGCCTACAAGAGACACCCCTTAGACTTAGCGACAAAAACAAACTAAAACTCAAAGCATGGAAAAAAATATATCAAGCAAACAACAATCAAAAAGAGCAGGAATGGGAATATTAATTTCAGACAAAATAGACTTTATAGTTAAATCCATCATAAAGGATAATAAAGGAAACTACATAACGACTAAAAGGACAATATAACAAGAAGATATAACCATATTAAATAATTATGCACCCAATGACAGGGCTGCAAGATGCATAAAACAAACTTTATCAGCATTGAAAAGTGAGATAGACAGCTCCACAATAATAGTAGGAGACTTCAACACACCACTTTCGGTGAAGGACAGGACATCCAGTAAGAAGCTCAATAGAGACACGGAAGACCTAATTACAACAATCAACCAACTTGACCTCATTGACTTCTACAGAACTCTCCACCCAACAGCTGCAAAGTATACTTTTTTTTTTAGCACACATGGAACATTCTCTAGAATAGACCACATATTAGGTCATAAAACAAACCTTTGCAGAATCCAAAACATCGAAATATTACAAAGCATCTTCTCAGACCACAAGGCCATAAAAGTGGAAATCAATAACAGAAAAATTAGGGAAAAGAAATCAAATACTTGGAAACTGAACAATACCCTCCTGAAAAAAGACTGGGTTATAGAAGACATTAAGGAGGGAATAAGGAAATTCACAGGATGCAACGAGAATGAAAATACTTCCTATCAAAACCTCTGGGACACAGCAAAAGCAGTGCTCAGAGGCCAATTTATATCGATAAATGCACACATACAAAAAGAAGAAAGAGCCAAAATCAGAGAACTGTCCCTACAACTTGAACAAATAGAAAGTGAGCAACAAAAGAATCCATCAGGCACCAGCAGAAAGAAGCTCAGTAAAGACACAGAAGATCTAAATGCCACGATCAATCAACTTGACCTCACAGACATATACAGAAGATTCTACCCAACAGCAACCAAGTATACTTTCTTTTCTAGTGCACATGGGACATTCTCTAGAGGAGACCACATATTAGGTCATAAAGCAAGCCTTAGCAGAATCCAAAACATTGAAATATTACAAAGCATCTTCTCTGACAAACACTTGGAAACTGAACAATACCATGCTCAAAAAAGACTGGATTATAGAAGACATTAAGGATGGAATAAATTCGTAGAATCCAATGAAAATGAAAACACTTCCTATCAGAACCTTTGGGACACAGTGAAAGTAGTGCTCAAAGGTCAATTTATATCAATAAATACACACATACAAAAAGGAGGGCAAAAATCAAAGAATTATCGCTACGATTTGAAAAACAGAAAGAGAGCAACAAAAGAAACCCTCAGGCACCAGAAGAAAACAAATAAATAAAAATTAGAGCAGAACTAAACGAAATAGAAAACAGAGAAACAATTGAAATTATTAACAAGACCAAAAGTTGGCTCTTGGAAAAAAATCAACAATGATAAAGCATTGGCCAACCTGACAAAAGAGAAACAGGAGAGGAAGCAAATATCCTGAATAAGAAATGAGATGGGTGATATTACAAAAGACCCAACTGAAATGAAAAGAATCATATCAGACTCTTGGGTTAGAAAATCAACAATATCAGGCATCAACCCAAGACTGGTACACTGGGCAGAGCAATCAGAAGTCAACCATGACAAGGAAATCACAAAAATAAATCAAGACAAAAAAATGCTCAAAACAGGGAAACAACGATGTTATTAAGTAAAAGAAGACAACAATAAACAATAAAGAAATGTAGTCACAGAAAAATTGTACTCTAACAAATTTGAAGACCTAGAAGAAATGAATGAATTCCTAGAAACACACTACCTACCTACCTAACACAAACAGAGGTAGAACAACTAAATAGATTCATAACGAAAGAAGAGACATTAGGAGCCCTAATACATGGCATAAACAGTATACAAAACATTACTAACAATGCAGAAGAAAAAGTAAATAGCTGGGAGCTCCTAAAAATCAAACACCTATGCTGCTCATCCAAAGACTTCAAAAGAGTAAAAAGATTACCTACAGACTGGGAAAAGTTTTTAGCTATAGCATATCCGATCAGTGCCTGATCTCTAAAATCTACATGATACTGCAAAAACTCAACTACAAAAAGACAAATAATTCAATTAAAAAATGGGCAAAAGATATCAGCAGACGCTTCACTAAAGAAGACATTCAGAGAGCTAACAGATACATGAGGAAATGCTCACGATCATTAGCCGTTAGAGAAATGCAAATCAAAACTACAATGAGATTCAATCTCACTCCAACAAGGCTGGCATTAATCCAAAAAACACAAAATGATAAATGTTGGAGAGGTTGTGGAGAGACTGGAATACTTATACATTGCTGTTGGAAATGTAAAATGTTACAACCACTTTGGAAATCGATTTAGCACTTCCTTAAAAAGCTAGGAATAGATCTGCCATATGATCCAGCAATCCACTCCTTGGAATATATCCTAGAGAAATAAGAGCCTTTACATGAACAGATACATGCACACACATGTTCACTGCAGCACTGTTTACAATAGCAAAAAGATGGAAGCAACCAAGGTGCCTATCAACGGATGAATGGACAAATAAATTATGGTATATTCACACAATGGAATACTACGCATCGATAAAGAACAGTGAGGAATCTGTGAAACATTTCATAACATGGAGGAATCTGGAAAGCATTATGCTGACTGAAATTAGTCAGTTGCAAAAGGACAAATATTGTATAAGACCACTATTATAAGAACTCGAGAAATATTTTAAACAGAGAAGAAAATATTCTTTGATGGTTAAGAGTGGGGGAGGGAGGGAGGGTGGGGAAGGGAGGGAGGGTGGGGAAGGGAGGGAGGGTGGGAGAGGGGTATTCATTAATTAGGTAATAGATAAGAACCACTTTAGGTTAACGGAAAGACAACACACAATACAGGGGACATCAGCACAACTGCACTAAACCAAAAGCAAAGAAGTTTCCTGAATAAACTGAATGCTTCGACAGCCAATGTAGCAGGAGTGGGGGTTTGGGGACCATGGCTTCAGGGGACATCTAAGTCAATTGGCATAATAAAATCTATTAAGAAAACATTCTGCATCCCACTTCGGAGAGTGGCGTCTGGGGTCTTAAACGTTAGCAAAGAGCCATCTGAGATGCATCAATTGGTCTCAACCCACCTGGACCAAAGGAGAATGAAGAACACCAAGGACACAAGGTAATTACGATCCCAAGAGACAGAAAGAGCCACATAAACCAGATACTACATCATCCTGAGACCAGAAGAATTAGATGGTGCCCCGCTACAACTGATGACTGCCCTGAAAGGGAACACAACAGAGAACCCCTGAGGGAGCAGGAGAGCAGTGGGATGCAGACCCCAAATTCTCATAAAAAGACCAGACTTAATGGTCTGACTGACACTAGAAGGACCCCGGTGGTCATGGCCCCCAGACCTTCTGTTGGTCCAGGACAGGAACCATTCCCAAAGCCAACTCTTCAGATAGGGATTGGACTGGACAATGGGTTGTTGAGGAATGCTGGTAAGGAGCAAGCTTCTTGGATCAGGTGGACACTTGAGACTATGCTGGCATCTCCTCTCTGGAAGGGACATGAGAGGGTAGAGGGGATTAGAAGCTGGTAGAATGGAAAAGGAAAGAGAGAGTGGAGGGAGGAAATGGGCTGTCTCAGGGGAAGAGCAATTGGGAGTATGTAGCAAGGTATATATAAGTTTTTGTGTGGGAGAGTTTGTGTGGGAGAGCAACTTGTAAACTTTCACTTAAAGCACAATAAAAATTAAAAAAAAAAAAAAAAGAAGTACAGCCAGAACGCTCTTTAGAAGCAAGGATGACAAGGCTGCATCTTACATACTTTGAACATGTTGTCTGGAGGGATCAATCCCTGGAGAAGGACATCCTGCTTGGTAAAGTACAGGATCAGTGTAAAAGAGAAAGACCCTCAACGAGATGGACTGACACAGTGGCTGCAACAATGGGCTCAAGCCTAATAACAATTGTAAGGATGGTGCAGGACCAGGCAGTGTTTCATTTTGTTGTGCATAGCGTCGCTATGAGTTGGAACTGCCTCCACGGTGCCTAACAACAACAAAAATGGTTGTCCAACAGTATGAACGTAATCAATGCCACTAATTTGTACATATGAGAAATGTTGAAATGACAGATGTTTTCTTTTATATGTATGCTTACCAGTATAAAAAAAAAATGCTACACCATGAAAAAAAAAAGTATGTAATACGCAGTCTCGATGAATGCAACACCATTCCTCTTCAAGTTGTCATTCCCAGTATAGGAGACTATATGATTATCTGATTCAAAATGGCCAATACCAGTCCATTTCAGATCGTTAATGCCTAGGATATCGATCTTTATGTGCACCATTTGATTTTTGACAATTTCCAATTTTCCTAGATCCATACTTCGTACATTCCTGGTTCCGATTATTAATGGATGTTTGCAGCCATTTCTTCTTATTTTGAGTCATACTGCTTCAGCAAATGAAGGTCCCGAAGGCTTTACTACATCCACATTGTTAAGGTCAACTCTATTTTGAGGAGGCAGCTCTTCTCTAGTCATCTTTTGAATCCCTTCCAACCTGGGGGTCTCATCTTCCAGCACTATATCAGACACCGTTCCACTGCTATTCATAAAGTTTTCACTGACTACTGCTTTTCAGAAGTAGACTGCTGGGCCCTTCTTCCTAGTCTGTCTTAGCCTGGAAGCTGAGCTGAAACCTGCCCTCCATGAGTGACCCTGCTAGTATCTGAGAACCAGTGGCACAGCTTCCAGCATCAGAGCAACATGCAAGCCCCTACAGTATGACAAACTGACAGACTGTACTTTAGATGAAGGTTTACAGAACAAACTAATCTCTCATTTAACGGTACACACATTGTTCTATGACATTGGTTAACAATTCCATGACATGTCAACACTCTCCCTTCTCAATCCTCGGTTCCTTATTACCAGCTTTCCTGTTCCCTCCTGCCTTCCAGTCCCTGTCCCAGGGCTGGTGCGTCCCGTTAGTCCTGTTTTGTTCCATGCGCCTGTTCAATCTTTGGCTGAAGGGTGAATCTTAGGAGTGACATCATTACTGAGCTTAAAGGGTGTGCAGGGGCCATACTCTCAGGGTTTCTCTGGTCTCTGTCAGGCCAGCAAGTCTGGTCTTTTCTTTTTGAGTTACAATTTTATTCTATATTTTTCTCTAGCTTTGTCCAGGACTCTCAATTGTGATCCCTGTCAGAGTGGTCAGTGGTGGTAGCTGGGCACCGTCTGGTTTTACTGGACTCAGTCTGGTGGAGGCCATGGTAAATGTGGTCCATTAATCCTCTGGACTAATCTTTCCCTTATATCTTTAGTTTTCTTCACTCTTTCTTGCTTCCAAAGAAGTGAGACCAGTGGAATATCCTAGATGGCCGCTCACAGGATTGTAAGACTCTAGATGCTACTCACCAAAGTGGAATGTAGAACATATTCTTTAGAAATATGTTATGCCAGTTGAGCTAGATGTTCCCTGAAACCTTGGTCCCCACCGCCCTCAGCCCAGCAACTCGGTCCCTCAGGGAGTTTGGAGGTATCTATGGAGCTACCATGATCTTGCCTCGTACAGGTTGTGCTGGCTTCCCCACTGTCTTCACAAAAGTTTCTACTTACCTATTGTCTGTTAAGTGTTTTTTCAACACCACCCCTCCCCTCCCTCATAACCATCAAAGGTTGTTTCTTTTTGTGTGGAAACATTTTCATGAGTTTTTATAGAAGTGGACTCATACTATATTTGTCCTTTTCTGATTGACTTATTTCGCTCAGTATAATGCCCTCCAGATTTCTCCATTTTATGAGATGCTTCATAGACTTATCATTGTTCTTTCTCGTTGTGTAATACTCCATTGTGTGTATGTGTAACTGTTTATCCATTCATCTGTTGATTACCATCTAGGTTATTTGCATCTTTTTGATATTGTGAACAATGCTGCAATGAATATGGGTGGGCGTATGTCTATTCGTGTGACAGCTCTTATTTCTCTAGGATATATTCCGAGGAGTGGGATTGCTGGATCATACGGTACTTCTGTTTCTAGCTTTCTAAGCAAGTGACATGGCATTTTCCAAAATGGTTGTATCATTTTGCAGTCCTATGAGCAGTGCATAAGAGCTCCGATCTCTGCACAGCCTCTCCAGTATTTGTTCTTTCCTGTTTTACTGATTCGTGCCAGTAATGCCGGGATGACATGGAATCTCATTGTGCTTTTGATTTGCATTTTTCTGATGGCTAAGAGATTGTGAGCATTTCCTCATGTGTCCGTTGGCTGCTTGAATGTCTTCTTTGGTGAAGTGTCTGTTCATTTCCTTTGCCCATTTTTTGTTGTAGAGATGTTAGATTTTCTTATAGATTTTAGAGATTAGGCCTTTGTCTGATTTTTAATAGCCAATTTTTTTTTTCCAAGTCTGTAGGTTCTCTTTTTACTCTTTTGGTGAAGTCTTTGGATGAGCATAAGTGTTTAATTTTTAGAAGATCCCAGTTATCTAGCTTATCCCCTGGAGCTTGTGTGGTTTTGGATGTGGTTTGTATCCTGTTAATGCCATGTATTAGGGCCTCTAGCTTTGATACTATTTTTTCTTCTATGAACTCCATAGTTTCTGGCTTTATATCTAGATCTTTGATCCATTTTGAGTTAGTTTTTGTACATAGTGGGAGTTTTGGGTCTTGTTTCATTTTTTGGCAGATGGACATCCATTTTTGCCAGTACCATTTGTTAAAAAGACTGTCTTTACCTCATTTGATGGACTTTGCTCAGGTGACCATAGGTGGATGGATTTACATCTGGGTTCTCAAAAAATTTGGTTCCATTGGTCAATGTATCTGTCATTGTGCCAGTACCAGGCTGTTTTGAATACCATAGCTATATAGTAAGTTCTGAGGTCAGGCGGTGCGAGCCCTCCTACTTTATTCTTCTTCAATAGTGCTTTACTTATCCGGGGATTCTTCCCTTTCCATATAAAGTTAATGATGAGTTTTTCCATCTTTTTAAAAATGTTGCTGGTATTTGGATGGGGATTGCACTGTATTTGTACATCACTTTGTGTAGAATTGTCTTTTTCACAATGTTGAGTCTACCTATCCATGAGCATGGTATGTTTTTCTATTTATGTAGATCCCTTTTGGTTTCTTGCAGTAGTGTTCTGTAGTTTTCTTTGTATAGGTCTATTACAGCCCTGGTTACATTTACTCCTAAGTATTTTATTTTTTTAGGAGCTATTATAAATGGTATTGCTTTCCTGATTTGCTTTTCACCATTCTCTTTTTCAGACAATAGGAATCCAACTGATTTTTCTATGTTTACCTTATATCTTGCTATTCAGCTGAATCTTTCTATTAGTTCTAGCAGTTTTCTCACAGAATCCTCTGGGTTTTCTATGTATAGTATCATATCATTTGCAAATAGGGAGAATTTAACTTCTTTTTTTTATTTTTATAATTTTTTATTGTGCCTTAAGTGAAAGTTTACAAATCAAGTCAGTCGCTTACACAAAAACTTATATACACCTTGCTACACACTCCCAATTACTCTCCCCCTAATGAGACAGCCTGCTCTCTCCCTCCACTCTCTCTTTACATGTCCCTTTTGCCAGCTTAGCACCCCCTCCACCCTCTCATCTCCCCTCCATGCAGGAGATGCCAACATACTCTCAAGGGTCCGCCTGATCCAAGAAGCTCACTCCTCACCACCATCCCTCTCCAACCCATTATCCAGTCCAATCCATGCCTGAAGTCTTGGCTTCAGGAATGGTTCCTGTTCTGGGACAAAAAAAAGGTCTGGGGGCCATGACCACCAGGGTCCTTCTAGTCTCAGACCATTAAAAGTCTGGTCATTACATGAGAATTTGGGGTCTGAAACCCACTGTTCTCCTGCTCCCTCAGGGGCTCTCTGTTGTGTTCCCTGTCAGGGCAGTCATCGGTTGTAGCTGGGCACCATCTAGTTCTTCTGGTCTCAGGATGATGTAGTATCTGGTTCATGTGGCCCTTTCTATCTCTTGGGCTCGTAATTGCCTTGTGTCCTTGATGTTCTTCATTCTCCTTTGATCCAGGTGGGTTGAGACCCATTGATGCATCTTAGATGGCTGCTTGCTAGCGTTTAAGACCCCAGACGCCACTTTCCAAAGTGGGATGCAGAATGTTTTCTTAATAGATTTTATTATGCCAATTGACTTAGATGTCCCCTGAAACCATGGTCCCCAAACTCCTGCCCCTGCTACACTGGCCTTTGAAGCATTCATTTATTCAAGAAACTACTTTGCTTTGGTTTAGTCCAGTTGTGCTGATGTCCCCGTATTGTGTGTTGTCTTTCCCTTCACCTAAAGTACTTCTTACCTACTATCTAATTAGTGAGTATCCATCTCCCACCCTCCCTCCCTCTCGTAACCACAAAAGAATGTTTTCTTCTCAGCTTAAACTATTTCTCAAGTTCTTATAATAGTGGTCTTATACAACATTTGACCTTTTGCAATTAACTAATTTCACTCAGGATAATGCCTGCCACGTTCCTCCATGTTATGAAATGTTTCACATTTTCCTCACTGTTCTCTATCGATGCGTAGTATTCCATGGTGTGAACATACCATAATTTATTTATCCATTCATCCGTTGATGGGCACCTTGGTTGCTTCCATCTTTTTGCTATTGTAAACAGTGCTGCAATAAACACGGCTGTGCATATATCTGTTTGTGTAAAGGTTCTTATTTCTCTAGGATATATTCCGAGGAGTGGGATTGCTGGATCGTATGGTGTTTCTATTTCTTGCTTTTTAAGGAAGCGCCAGATAGATTTCCAAAGTGGTTGTACCACTTTACATTCCCACCAGCAGTATAGAAGTGTTCCAAATCTCTCCACAGCTTCTCCAACATTTATTAACTTGTGTTTTTTGGATTAATATCAGCCTTGTTGGAGTGAGATGAAATCTCATCGTAGTTTTGATCTGTATTTCTCTAACGGCTAATGATCACGAACATTTCCTTATGTATCTGTTAGCTACCCGAATGTCTTCTTTAATGAAGTGTCTATTCATATCTTTTGCTCATTTTTTAATTGGATTCTTTGTCTCTCTGGAGTTGAGTTTTTGCAGTACCATGTGGATTTTAGAGATCAGGCGCTGATCAGAAATGTCATAGCTAAAAACTATTTCCCAGTCTGTAGGTAGTCTTTATTCTTTTGGTGAAGTCTTTGGATGACCATAGGGTTTGATTTTTAGGAGCTCCCCGTTATCTAGTTTTTCCTCTACATTCTTAATAATGTTTTGTACACTGTTTATGCCATGTATTAGGGCTCCTAACGTTGTCCCTATTTTTTCTTCCATGATCTTTATCGTTTTAGATTTTATATTTAGGTCTTTGATCCATTTTGAGCTCCTTTTTGTGCATGGAGTGAGGTATTGGTCTTGTCATTTTTTCCAGATGGATATCCAGTTATGCCAGTACCATTTGTTAAAAAGAGTGTCTTTTCCCCATTTAACTGTTTGGGGGCCTTTGTCAAATATCAACTGCTCATATGTGGATGGATTTATGTCTGGATTCTCAATTCTGTTCCATTGGTCTATGTATCTGTTGTTGTACCAGTACCAGGCTGTTTTGACTACAGCGGCAGTATAATAGGTTTTAAAATCAGATAAAGTAAGGCTTCCCACTTTGTTCTTCTTTTTCAGTAATGCCCTGTTTATCGGGGGCCTCTTTCCCCTCCACATGAAGTTGGTGATTTGTTTCTCCATGTCATTAAAAATGTCATTGGAATTTGGATCGGAATTGCATTAAATGTATAGATCGCTTTTGGTAGAATAGACATTTTTATAATGTTAAGTCCTCCCATCCATGAGCAGGGTATGTTCTCCCACTTACGTAAGTCTCTTTTGGTTTCTTGCAGAAGTGTACTGTAGTTTTCCTTGTATAAGTCTTTTACATCTCTGGTAAGATTTATTCCTAAGTATTTTATCTTCTTGGGGGCTCCTGTAAATGGCATTGATTTGGTGATTTTCTCTTCAATATTCTTTTTGTTAGTGTAGAGGAATCCAACTGATTTTTGTATGTTTATCTTGTATTCCGAGACTCTGCTGAACTCTTCTATTAGTTTCAGTAGTTTTCTGGAGGATTCCTTAGGGTTTTCTATGTACAAGATCACATCAACTGCAAATAGAGATACTTTTACTTCTTCCTTGCCAATCCGGATGCCCTTTATTTCTTTATCTAGCCTAATTGCTCTGGCTAGGACCTCCAACACAATGTTGAATAAGAGCAGTGATAAAGGGCATCCTTGTCTGGTTCCCCATCTCAATGGGAATGCTTTCAGGCTCTCTCCATTTAGGGTGATGTTGGCTGTTGGCTTTGTATAAATGTCCTTTATTATGTGGAGGAATTTTCCTTCTATTCCTATTTTGCCGAGAGTTTTTATCATGAAAGGGTGTTGAGCTTTTGCAAATGCCTTTTCTGCATCAATTGATAAAATCATGTGATTCTTGTCTTTTGTTTTATTCATGTGGTGGATTGCATTAATTGTTATTCTAATGTTGAACCATCCCTGCGTACCTATTGTCCCACTTTGTCATGGTAAATTATTGTTTTGCAATGTTTTTGAATTCTATTGGCTAGAATTTTGTTGAGGATTTTTGCATCTACATTCATGAGGGATATAGGTCTATAATTTTATTTTCTTGTGGTGTCTTTACCTGGTTTTGGTATCAGGGATGTAGTGGCTTCATAGAACGAGTTTGGTAGTATTCTGTCCTTTTCTATGCTCCGAAATAGCTTTAGTAGTAGTGGTGTTAACTAACTCTTTTTGAAAGTTTCGTAGAACTCTTCAGTGAAGCCATCCAGTCCACGGCTTTTTTTTTGTTGGAAGATTTTTGATTACCTTTTCAATCTATACTTTTGTTATAGGTCTATTTAGTTGTTCTACCTCTGTTTGTGTTAGATTAGGTAGGTACTGTGTTTCTAGGAATTCATCCATTTCTTCTAGGCTTTTAAATTTGTTAGAGTACAATTTTTCATAGTAATCTGATATGATTCTTTTAATTTTAGTTGGGTCTGTTGTAATATCGTCCATCTCATTTCTTATCCGGATTATTTGCTTCCTCGCCTGTTTTTCTTTTGTCAGTTTGGCCAGTGGTTTATCAATTGTTGATTTTTTTTTTAAAAAAAACAGCTTTTGGTCTTGTTAATTCTTTCACCAATTGTTTTTCTGTTTTCTATTTCATTTAGTTCAGCTCTAATTTTTATTATTTGTTTTCTTCTGGGGCCTGTGGGTTTCTTCCGTTGCTCTTTTTCTATCTGTTCAAGATGTAGGGATAATTCTTTGATTTTGGCCCTTTCTTCTTTTTGGATGTGCGCATTTATTGATATAAATTGGCGTCTGAGCACCTCTTTTGCTGTGTCCCAAAAGTTCTGACAAGAAGTGTTCTCATTCTCACTGGATTCTCTGAATTTCTTTATTCCATCCTTAATGTCTTCTATAATCCAGTCTTTTTTGAGCAGTGTATTATTCAGTATCCAAGTGTTTGATTTCTTTTCCCGTTATTGATTTCCACCTTTATGGCCTTATGGTCAGAGAAGATGCTTTGTAATGTTTCAGTGTTTTGGATTCTGCTAAGGCTTGCTTTATGACCTGACATGTGGTCTATTCTAGAGAATGTTCCATGTGCACTAGAAAAGAAAGTATATTTAGTTGCTGTTGGGTAGCGTGTTCTCTATATGTCTACGAGGCCAAGGTGGTTGATTGTGGCATTTAGATCTTCCATGTCTTTATTGAGCTTCTTTCTAGATGTCCTGTCCTTCACTGAAAGTTGTCTGTTGAAATCTTCTACTACTATTGTGGAGCTATCTCACTTTTCAATGCTGACAGAGTTTGTTTTATGTATCTTGCAGCCCTGTCATTGGGTGCATAAATATTTAATATGGTTATATCTTCTTGGTGTATTGTCCGTTTAATCATTATATAGTATCCTTCCTTTTCCTTTAAGATAGATTTAACTTTAAAGTCTATTTTGTCAGAAATGAATATTGCCACTCCTGCTCTTTTTTGATTGTTCTTTGCTTGATATAGTTTTTTCCATCCTTTGAGTTTTAGTTTGTTTGTGTCTCTAAGTCTAAGGTGTGGCTCCTGTAGGCAGTATATAGACGGATCTTGTTTTTTAGTCCATTCTGCCACTTGCTGTCTCTTTATTGGTGCATTTATTCCTTTTACATTCAGGGTAATTATGGATAGGTTTAGTGCTATCGTTTTGATGTCTTTTTTTGTGTGTTGACAGCTTCTTTTTCCCACTTGATTTTATGAGTAGATTTTCTTTGTATATTGGCCTTTCCTCATATTTGTTGTTGTTGATTTTGTTTCTGCTAAGTCTCTATTTTTTTCTTGCAGTTTATTGTGACAAATATGATAGTTTGTCTCCTTTGTATTTACCTTAGTATTTACCCTCATTTTTCTAAATTTAAACCTAACTTTTATTTCTTTGTATCGCTGTATCTTCCTCTCCATATGGAAGGTGTATGATTACATTTCTTAGGCTCTCTTCATTATTTTAATGTTGTCTTCTTTTATATAATAACGTTGCTGTTGCCCTGTTTTGAGCTTTTCTTTTTCTTTTATTTTCTTATAACCTTCCTTTGTTTTTTTGGATTTACTTGTCTGGGTTGACTTCTGGCTGCTCTGCCCAGTGTTCTAGTCTTGGGTTGATATCTGATATTATTGATTTTCTAACCAAAGAATTCCTTTTAGTATTTCTTGTAGTTTTTGTTTGGTTTTTATACATTCCCTAAACTTTTGTTTATGTGGAAGTGTCTTAATTTCACCTTCATATTTAAGAGAGAGTTTTGCTGGATATATGATTCTTGGCTGGCAGTTTTTTTCCTCCAATTTTTTAAATATATCATCCCATTGCCTTCTTGCCTGCATGGTTTCTGCTGAGTAGTCCAAGCTTATTCTTGTTGGCTCTCCCTTGTAGGTGACTTTTCGCTTATCCCTCGCTGCTCTTATAATTCTCTCTTTATCTTTGGTTTTGGCAAGTTTGATTGTAATATGTCTTGGTGACTTTCTTTTAACATCTACCTTTTGTGGAGTTCGTCAAACATCTTGGATTGATATCTTCTCATCTTTCATGTTATCAGGGAATTTTCTGCAAACAAATCTTCAACAATTCTCTCCGTATTTTCTGTTATCCCTCCCTCTTCTGATACTCCAGTCACTCATAGGTTATTTCTCTTGATAGAGTTCCACGTGATTCTTAAGGTTTCTTCATTTTTTTAATTGTTTTATCTGATTTTTCTTCAAGTATATTAGTGCCAAGTGATTTATCTTCGAGTTCAGAAATTCTGGCTTCTACTTACTCAATTCTGCTCCTCTGATTTTCTATTGAGTTGTCTACTTCTGTAATTTTATTGCTAATCTTCTGAATTTCTGATTGCTGTCTGTCTATGGATTTTTCAGCTTATTAAATTTTTCATTATGTTCCTGAATAATCTTTCTGAGTTCTTCAGTTGCTTTATCTGTGTGTTTCTTGGCTCGTTCTGTGTATTGCCTCATTTCCTTCCTGATGTCTTGAAGGGTTCTGTATATTAAACTTCTGTATTCTGCATCCGGTAATCCCAGGAATGCACTTTCATCTAGAAGATCCCCAGATTCTTTGTTTTGTGAGCCTGTTGAGGTGATCATGGTCTGTTTCTTTTTGTGACTTGATATTGACTGTTGTCCCCGAGCCATCTATAAGTTATTGTATTAGTTTATGCTTGCTTACTGTGTCATAGCTGCTTGTTTTGTTTTGTTTTGGTATACCCCTATGGGTTGCTTCAGTGTGCTAGCTTGATTATTTTTGCCTTTGGAGCTCTGGTGACCTGTCCCCAGCTGACTAGAACTGTTATCAGGTATATCAGTCTAGGAGTCCATTCAGTCTTCTTGTATGAATTCAGCTCAAGTTTCCAGGTAGTCGATCATGAAGTGTGTGGTATAGGCTCTGTCCTACAGTCCTAGAGGGGCAGGGGTGATTGGCATATATACCAGTATCTGATTGCAGCAGGGGGTCTCGCTCTGAACAAGGCAGGTAGCTGAGAACCGACCCCTGAGTGTCTCTGAGGAAAGCGTGTCCATGTTCCCTAAAGCATGCAGGTGGGTGGGTTCTGCAGATGGACCACGGGCACCCAAAGTTTTTGGTTGTAAGGACTGGGAGGTACCAGTTATGTTTGGACCCCTGTCGTGGGTGGCTGGGTGACCTGAGTGGAGCTACCAGTCCTTAGGTCCCTGATGTGGGTAGGTGAGGACCTTGTTTAATAGGCAAAGCAATGTCAAACATCAAATACCCACCGCTGCACTGCACAGCTGAAATGGTTGGAGTTTGCCATCAAGGGCCTATTCTCCTGAAATAGACCTACACAGGTCCATGCAGAAGGGAAAGGTGCTCAAAGTCCATGGATGGTTTATGCCTGGACAGGAGCTGCTTCTGTCCGGAGATCCCCCGGATAGTGTAGCTAGCAAATTATCTTTTCCCCCAGTTGCAAGTTTTTTCCCTCCCCAAGGCCAGGAGGATGGCTCTAGTGCTCAACGTGGCCTGTCTCAGGCCTAGAGAAATCAATCGCTGAAGCTGGCTTGGGGGTGAGGGGCATGTTAGAATATATGCATCTTCTTAAGTTTTGCTGAGAGCGCCGTTCTTCTCTCGTTCTGGAGGTGTGAGTAGGCTGTGCGGTTGGCTGTTCTCCCTGAGGAAACTGCAGCCAAACTTTAGTAGCAGCCTGCCGCAGCCGCTCCCAGAATGGTGCCTGAGGGCTCCCTGCGACTCGGGTCTGGTAACTCCTCTCCGCTTCTGAACAGTCTCTTCGTCCCCTTGCCTCTCTGTTCATTTTCTAAGCTTGCCTTTGAAGCTCAGCGCTCCCAGCTTGTCACAAATATACTCGTTTCACTTGTTTTTTCAGGTCTTTGTTGTAAAGAGGGTTTGCCAAAAGCATCTGTCTATTCTGCCATCTTGGTTCTGCCTCCAAGAGTTTTACATCTTCTTTACCAATTTGGATGCCCTTTAATTCTGTTTCTTGCCTTACTGCTCTAGCTAGGACTTCCAACACAATGTTAAAGAGGAGTGGTGATAAAGGGCATCCTTATCTTGTTCCTGTTCTCAGGGGGAATGTTTTCAGGCTCTCTCCATTAAGAATGATGTTGGCCGTGGGTTTTGCATAGATTCCCTTTATTACGTTGGGAAATTTTCCTTCTATATACATTTTTTTTGAGAGTTTTTATCAGGAATGGGTTTTGGACTTTGTTGAATGCCTCTTCTGCATCATTTTGTATGATCATATGATTCTTTTTATTTATGTGGTGGATTACGTTGATTGATTTTCTAATGTTGAACCATCCCTGCATACCCAGTATGAATCCTACTGGGTTGTGGTGAGCTATTTTTTCTATATGGTGCTGAATCCTATTGGCTAGATTTTTTTTTGAGAATTTTTGCTTCTATATTCATGAGAGATGTTGGTCTGTAATTTTCTTTTTTTTGTGGTGTTTTGGTATCAGGGTTATACTGGCTTCATATAATGAATTTGGAAGTATGGCTTCCTTTTCTGTATTCTGAAATAGTTTGAGTAGTACTGGTATAAGCTTGTCTCTAAATGTTTGGTAGAATTTTCAGTAAAGCCATCTGGGCCAGGGCATTTTTTTGTTGGGAGTTTTTTTTTTTTATTACCTTTTCAATGCCCTCTCTTGGTATGGGTCTGTTCAGATTTTCAACTTCATTTTGTGTTAGTTTGGGTAAATAGTTTGTTTCTAGAAATTTGTCCATTTCCTCTAGATTTTCAAATTTGTTGGAGTATAGTTATGATCCTTTTTAGTTCTGTTTAGTTTAGTTTAGTTCTGTTGTAATGTCCCCTATTTCATTTCTTGTTTTGGTTATTTGTGTCCTCTCATGTTTTTATTTTGTCATTTTGGCCAGTGGTTCATCAATTTTGTTGATCCTTTTAAAGAATCAACTTTTGGTTTTGTTGACTCATTCTATTGTTTTTCTATTCTCTATTTCATTTATTTCCCTTCTGATCTTTATTATTTCCTTTCTTCTGGTGGCTGTGGGCTTCCTCTGCTGTTCTCTTTCTATTTGTTCAAGTTGTATAGCTAATGTTTTGATTTAGTCCCTTTATTCTTTTTTGATTTGTGCATCTATTACTACAAATTGACCTCTGAGGGCTGTCTTTGCTGTGTCCCAAAGGTACAGTATGATGTGTTTTCATCCTCATTTGATTCTAGGAATTTTTTTATTCCATGTCTGATTTTTTTCCATTACCCAGTGTGTTTTTTAAACAAGGTGTTATTCAGTGTCCATATAATTGATTTTTTTTCCCTTACTCTTCCTGTTGTTAGTTTCAACTTTAATGGCACTGTGGTCAGAGAAGATACTTTGTATTATCTCTATGTTTTGGATTTTGTTGAGGGTTGCTCTGTGGTCTAAGATTTGGCCTATTCTGGAGAACATTCCATGTGTGTTGGAAAAGAATGTGTACTTTGCAGCAGTAGGGTGGAGTATTCTATATATGTCTATGAGGCCAAGTTGGCTGGTTGTGCTCTTTAGCTCTTCTGTATCTTTGTTGAGTTTGTTTTTTAGATGTTCTGTCCTTTACTGAGAGTGGTGTGTTGAAGTCTTCTACTATTATTGTGGAAATGTCAATTTCTCTTTTCAGTGCTGTTAGAGTTAGTTTTATGTACTTTGGAGCCCTGTCACTGGGTGCATAGATGTTTATTATGGTTCAGTCTTCTCAATGGATCATCCCTTTAATCATTGTATAGGGCCCTTCTTTGTCTTTTATGGTGGATTCTGTTTTAAAGTCTATTTTATCTGAGATTAGTATTGCCACTCCTGCTCTTTTTTGGTAGTTATTTGCTTAATATTTTTTTCTCATCCTTTGATTTTTAATAAATTTACATCTTTGTTTCTAAGGTGTGTCTTTTATAGACAGCTTATTGATAGATCCCATTTTTTTAATCCATTCTGTCACTCTCTGTCTCTTTATGGGTGCATTTAAGCCATTTACATTCACTGTAATTATTGATAGGTTTGAATTTATTGCTGTCATTTTGAAGTTCTTTTTTTTGTGGTGCTAACGCTTTCTTTGTTCCTCTTCCTCTCCTGTGCTGAGTTCCTTTTGTTTGTGTATTTCTTTTGCATTTCTTTTTTCTTTGTAGATTTTGTTTTTATTGAGACTTTGTGTTTTTCTTCTTTATTCTGATGAGTAGATTTGTTACGTTTCTTTGTGGTTACCTTGAAATTTACCTTTATCTTCCAAGGTTTGAACAAGTCTATTATTACTCGGTATCAACTTACCTTCCTGTCCATTAGAAAGTACCATACCTGCACTGTTTATTTCCTCTTTTATTGTTCTGACATTGTCATCATTTACAGATTAACCTCTCTGGTTCCCTGTTGCAATTCTTTTGGTTTTGGGTACTCCTTAAGAGTTCATTTTGTATGTTGGTATCTGGCTGGTACAAACTTGCACCCTAGATTCAGGTATGTGGTCTGATGTTTGTTCTCAGACTGCAGGACTCCCTTTAATAATTCTTCTAGGTTTGGCTTGGTTTTTATACATTCCCTTAATTTCTGTTTATCTGGAAATATCCTAATTTCATCATCATATTTGAACAAAAGTTTTGCAGGGTATATTACTTGTGGCTGGCAATGTTTTTCTTTCATGGTTTTATATATATCATCCTATTGCCTTCTTGCTTGCATGGTTTATGCCAGATAATCAGGGCTTAGTGTTACTGTTTCTCCTCTGTATGTGACTTTTTGTTTTTCTTGTGCTGTGCTCAGGATTTTTTGTTTCTCTTTGATTTTAGTGAGTGTGATTCTGATATGCCTTGGTGTTTTTCTTTTGGGGTCTTTCCTATATGGGGTTTGTTGAGGTTCTTGGGTGGTCAGCTTTTTGTCATTCACAATATTAGGGAAGTTTTCTGTCAGCAATTTTTCAACGATTCTCTCTGTGTTTTCCATTTTCTCTCCCTGTTCTGGAACTACGATCACTTGCAAATTTTTGCTTTTGATTATAGCCCACATGATTCTCAGTGTTTCCTCATTTTTCTTCATTCTTTTTTTCTGATTTTTCCTCAAAGTTGTATCCAAGCATTTTGTCTTCAATTTCACTGATCCTGTCTTTCATTTCAAACCAGCTCCTCAGCCCTTCTATGACACTGTCTATTCTGAAATCTTGTTTATCTTTTGGGTTTCTAATTGTTGTTTTTTATAATTTCTAGTTGTGAGTTTATTTTTGGCATTTTTTTCCCTGTATTATTTTCCTGAATTTTTCTATTTTTTTGTCTGTATTCCATGAATTTGTCTGCCTTTTCCATACATTTGTCTATTTTTTCCTCATTTTTGTCTGCTTTTTGCTTCAAATATTGGATATCTCTGAATATTAGAGATTTGAATTCCCTGTCTTGTAGTTCTAGTGCCTTTTCTTCTACTGGAAAGTCATCTTGTGTTTTATTTTGGACTCCTACTGGAACCATCCTCTTCTGTTTTTTAATGTTTTGATATCGTCTGCTGTCTTTGGGACATTCAATAGTTATTTACTTCATTTCTTGATGGTAGATTTGTTTGTTTTGTCCTGCTTTTTTGTTTTATTTCGTTATGTCTGAGCTGGTGGGCTGTGCATTCTGTGTTGTTTGCTGGTCTGTAGTTGCAATACTTGTCACCTCCTTGTACAATGGGTGGGGCCAGTCGCTCAGCTGTGGTGCTGCAGGGCAGGTCCAGCTGAAGGGGAGAGACTGGGATGGGTTGTTTGTGGCACATACTAGGGCCGAAAGGGTGGGCCAGGAATCAGTGCTGAGTACTTTCCAGTAGGCCATGTCTGAGCTGCTTGAACGTGTGATGTTCAGCGCAAGGTGCTGGTCGGCAGGAAATGGGGGAGGTTGTGATGTATGGAGCTCGCATGGGTATGGGAAAGAGGAGAGGGAAATAGGAGCCAAAAACAAGCAAAGGAAAAAAAAGAAAGAATGCAAAGGGAGCTTATTGTTGGAGCAGAGAGATGAGAATCTGAGAAATAGAAGCAAAAAGGGAAAAAGAAAAAATTAACTAGATAAAAATCTGGAAAAGAAAGAAAAAAAAAGAAGAAAAGAACCCCCCCCCCAAGGGTCCCAGCAGTGTGGTTGCGAAGACCAGGAAAGTCTCCCAGGTTGCACAGTGTAGCCTGGCTAGAGGGGGTATAAATGTCACATGGCACCAGGTATTCAGGAGACAGGAAAAGAAGGTAAGTATAGAAAGATGAGAACTGAGAAATGAAGAAAGGCAGAAAGGGGAAAAAAGAGAAGGATAAAAGAAGAAAAAAGAAATGCCTCCAGGGATCCCCCCCAGGGATCCCACCTACGTGGCTGCTCAGATTAGGGGAATGGCTCCTAGGCCATGCAGTGCAGCCCAGCTATACAGGGCTCCCAAGTGTGAAAAGAAAAAGAAAATAAACAGAACAAAACAAAACAAAAGATTCTACCAGTCTGGTCGCAGGGTAAAGTGGGGCTTCACAGCCTTTGGAGAAGAAGCAAAGATGGCACACGGAACCAGGTGTTAGAGAGAAAGGGGGGGATGTGGCGGGAGGCATGGAGGAAACCAAATAGATGGAAAGAAGCAACGCCAGCTCAGGGACCCTGCCAGTGTGGATGGGGTGACTGCAAGCAGCCCAGGGCAGAAACAGTTGCCTCCTGGCCAAGAGACTGTGGCTGGCAGGAAGCAGAAGAGGCCAAAGGGGGCAGGGAAGAAAGGTGGAAGTAACCCACTGGTTACTGGGTGCTCTGCTTCCTGCTGGGAACTTTCTGAAGCTGCTTTCCCGTACTTCCTGTTCTATGATCCGTGATGTGGGTGGGGTGAATCCAAGCAGCACCACGGATGCTGCGCTTCCTGGCTGGCAGAGCCACTGAAGCCAGGCAGGAAGCTAGGAGGTAGAGCAGTGGGAGGAGGATAGGGGGTGAAAAAGGCTGTATCACCGGTTACCGGGTGCTCTGTCTCCTGCTGGGAGCTCCGTGAATCTGCTTTCCTGTGCTCCCTGTCAGCCGATCTCTGAAAGGAGTCCAGGATGGCGAATCGGTGCTGTGTGAGCTATAAGGAACCTCAGCATGTATCTCTCCTCGCTTTCAGTCCTCTGTCAGTTTCTTATTCCATTTGGTGTTTGGCTGAATTCTTTATCTCTTCATTTGACAGTCTGGGTTCCAGGAATGCAGTCTGTCTCTGTTTTGTTTAGTTTTTCAGGTCTTTGATGTGGAGGGACAGTGTGGTGCTTTTGTCTATGGTGCCATGTTGGCTGAAAGTCCTAACATTTTACTTTATAAAAATATTTACACAATTTGAGAGGAGCCGGGGCCAAGATGGCGGACTAGGTGGACGCTACCGCGGATCCCTCTTGCAACAAAGACTCGGAAAAACAAGGGAATCGATCACATACATAACAATCTACGAACTCTGAACAACAAGCACAGACTTAGAGACGGAAAACGAACAAATACGGGCAGACAGCGACTGTTTTCAGAACTAGGAGCCAGCGCACCAGGCAGGTGACCTTCAGAGCCCGATCTGGGGCAGAGCCCAGGGGGGCAGACGGCACAGAAAGGGGGCCCACCCCTTCCCCCCCGAACCCATCCCGGGAGGAAGTTTAGCAGGTTGGCGCAGGCGGCGTAGCGGTGCAGCCGGAGGGAGAAGCACCCGGGAGGCAGTGACTGATCTGGGAGGGGTGAGAACAGCGTCCCAGCTGGGGTGCCATCCCGCCGGGAGTTAGGCGAGAAGCCGACGGGGCGCGAGCGGGGGGGGGGGGTCAACTATATTTCCCTAAAGTGACCCCAGGGCGGGGCCCACACGTTCGTGCGGGAGAACGCACACCCAGTCCACGCGTGTGGCACGGCACACCAGAGGGAGAAATCCCCGGAAGTGTCTGATCTCAAAGCAGGGAAAGCAGCATCCCCGACGGGGAGCCATTCCGCTGGTATCTGGGCGAGCGCGCGGGCGGGCGGGGCATGAGCGCGGGGTCCATTTTCATTACCCTGAATTGACCCAGGGGGCGGGCCCACCTGGTCGTGCGAGTGACGCCCTCCCAGTTTGCGCAACAGGTGTGGCACACCGGAAGGAGAAGTCCCCGGGAGGAAGTGATTGGTCCCAAAGTGCGGAAAGTAGCGTCCCAGACGGGGTGCCGTCCTGCTGGGACTTGAGCGCATGCACGAGCGGGGCATGAGCGCGGGGTCCATTTTTATTACCCTGAATTGACCCAGGGGGCAGGCCCACCTGGCCGTGCAGGTGACGCCAACCCAGTTTGCGCAAGAGGTGTGGAGCTCCGGAAGGAGAAGTCCCCGGGAGGAAGTGACTGGTTCCGAAACAGGGAAAGCAGCGTCTCAACCCGGAAGTCATCCCGCTGGGATTTGGGCTCGCGCACGGGCGGGGCGTGACCGCGGGACCCAATTATAATCGCCTGAATAGACCCTGGGGGCGGGCCCACCCATTCGTGCGGGAAACGCCGACCCAGTGCCCACGAGCGGTGCCGCGCACCGGAGGAAGTCCCCAGGAGGAAGTGACTGGTTTCCGAGCAAGGAAAGCAGTGTCCTAGCCAGGGACCAGTCCAGCCCGGATTTTGGCGAACGGGGGCGGAGCGTGAACGTGGTGTTCAGCTCTATATTCTGTGGTGCTACACTCCTAGCTCTCAGATCCCTCCCCCACCCTCCCCAGGCGACCCCATTAACATCCGAATACCCGGAGCCAGAGAGAGAATTCAGATAGGGATCTGACTGCATTTTTTTTTAGCCGACTACTTGGAAAATCTAGTTTCCCAGTGATGGCTCGGAGACAGCAGTCCATATCAAACCACATAAAGAAACAGACCATGACAGCTTCTCCAACCCCCCAAACAAAAGAATCAAAATCTTTCCCAAATGAAGATATAATCCTGGAATTATCAGATACAGAATATAAAAAACTAATTTACAGAATGCTTAAAGATATCACAAATGAAATTCGGAAAAATGTAGAAAAAGCCAAGGAACACACTGATAAAACTGTTGAAGAACTCAAAAAGATTAATCAAGAACATAGTGGAAAAATTAACAAGTTGCAAGAATCCATAGAGAGACAGCATGTAGAAATCCAAAAGATTAACAATAAAATTACAGAATTTGAAAACGCAATAGAAAGTCAGAGGAGCAGACTCGAGCAATTAGAATGTAGACTGGGACTTCTGGAGGACCAGGGAAACAACACCAACATAGCTGAAAAAAAATCAGATAAAAGAATTAAAAAAAAATGAAGAAACCCTAAGAATCATGTGGGACTCTATCAAGAAGGATAACTTGCGAGTGATTGGAGTCCCAGAACAGGGAGGGGGGACAGAAAACACAGAGAAAATAGTTGAAGAACTCCTGACACAAAACTTCCCTGACATCATGAAAGACGAAAGGATATCTATCCCAGATGCTCATCCAACCCCATTTAAGATTGATCCAAAAAGAAAAACACCAAGACATATTATCATCAAACTTGCCAAAACCAAAGACAAACAGAAAATTTTAAAAGCAGCCAGGGAGAAAAGAAAGGTTTCCTTCAAGGGAGAATCAATAAGAATAAGTTCAGACTACTCAGCAGACACCATGCAGGCAAGAAGGGAATGGGACAACATATACAGAGCACTGAATGAGAAAAACTGCCAACCAAGGATCATATATCCAGCAAAACTCTCTCTGAAATATGAAGGAGAAATTAAGATATTTACAGATAAACACAAGTTTAGAGAATTTGCAAAAACTAAACCAAGACTGCAAGAAATGCTAAAGGAGATTGTTTGGCCGGATGACCAATAATATCAGGTACCAGCACAATACAAGGTCACAAAACAGAACGTCCTGATATCAACGCAACTCAAACAGGGAAAGCACAAAAACAACAAATTAAGACTAATTCTAAAAAATAAATAAATAAACAAAATCATACACACAACAGGAAATCATGGAAATCAATAGATAAACGATCAAAATAATCAAAAAGAGGGACTAAATATAGGAGGCATTGAACTGCCAGATGGAGAGTGATACAAGGCGAAATAGAAGGATACAAGTTAGGGTTTTACTTAGAAAAATAGGGGTAAATAATAAGGTAACCACAAAAAGGAATATCAATCCCATAACTCAAGAAAAAAGCCAAGAAAAACGTAACGACTCAATAAACACAAAGTTAAACATTATGAAAATGAGGATCTCACAAGCTACTAAGAAAAACGTCTCAGCACAAAAAAGCATGTGGAAAAATGAAAAGGCCAACAACACACATGAAAAGGCATCAAAATGACAGCACTAAAAACTTACTTATGTATAATTACGCTGAATGTAAATGGACTAAATGCACCAATAAAGAGACAGAGAGTCACGGACTGGATAAAAAAACATGATCCATCTATATGCTGCCTACAAGAGACACACCTTAGACTTAGAAACACAAACAAACTAAAACTCAAAGGATGGAAAAAGATATATCAAGCAAACAATAAGCAAAAAAGAAGAGGAGTAGCAATATTAATTTCTGACAAAATAGACTTTAGACTTAAATCTGCCACAAAGGATAAAGAAGGACACTATATAATGATAAAAGGGACAATTGATCAGGAAGACATAACCATATTAAATATTTACGCACCTAATGACAGGGCTGCAAGATACATAAATCAAATTTTAACAGAATTGAAAAGTGAGATAGACACCTCCACATATATAGTAGGAGACTTCAACACACCACTTTCGGAGAAGGACAGGACATCCAGTAAGAAGCTCAATAGAGACACGGAAGACCTACTTACAACAATCAACCAACTTGACCTCATTGACTTATACAGAACTCTCCACCCAACTGCTGCAAAGTATACTTTTTTTTCTACCGCACATGGAACATTCTCTAGAATAGACCACATATTAGGGCATAAAACAAATCTTTCCAGAATCCAAAACATCGAAATATTACAAAGCATCTTCTCAGACCACAAGGCAATGAAGCTAGAAATCAATAACAGAAAAACTAGGGAAAAGAAATCAAATACTTGGAAAATGAACAATACCCTCCTGAAAAAAGACTGGGTTATAGAAGACATTAAGGACGGAATAAGGAAATTCTTAGAAAGCAACGAGAATGAAAATACTTCCTATCAAAACCTCTGGGACACAGCAAAGGCAGTGCTCAGAGGCCAATTTATATCGATAAATGCACACATACAAAAAGAAGAAAGAGCCAAAATCAGAGAACTGTCCCTACAACTTGAACAAATAGAAAGTGAGCAACAAAAGAATCCATCAGGCACCCGAAGAAAACAAATAACAAAAATTAGAGCTGAACTAAATGAATTAGAGAACAGAAAAACAATTGAAAGAATTAACAAAGCCAAAAGCTGGTTCTTTGAAAAAATTAACAAAATTGATAAACCATTAGCTAGACTGACTAAAGAAAAACAGGAAAAGAAACTAATAACCCGAATAAGAAACGAGAAGGACCACATCACAACAGAACCAAATGAAATCAAAAGAATCATATCAGATTACTACATAAAATTGTACTTTAACAAATTTGAAAACCTAGAAGAAATGGATAAATTCTTGGAACAATACTACTTACCTAAACTAACACATTCAGAAGTAGAACAACTAAATAGACCCATAACAAAAAAAGAGATTGAAACGGTAATCAAAAAACTCCCAACAAAAAAAAGTCCTGGCCCAGATGGCTTCACTGCAGAGTTCTACCAAACCTTCAGAGAAGACTTAACACCATTACTATTGAAGGTATTTCAAAGTATAGAAAAAGACGGAATACTACCCAACTCATTCTATGAAGCTCCCATCTCCTTGATACCAAAACCAGGTAAAGACATTACAAAAAAAGAAAATTTTAGACCTATATCCCTCATGAACATAGATGCAAAAATCCTTAACAAAATTCTAGCCAATAGAATCCAACAACACATCAAAAAAATAATACACCCTGATCAAGTGGGATTTATACCAGGTATGCAAGGCTGGTTTAATATCAGAAAAACCATTAATGTAATCCATCACATAAATAAAACAAAAGATAAAAACCACATGATCTTATCAATAGATGCAGAAAAGGCATCTGACAAAGTTCAACACCCATTTATGATAAAAACTCTAACCAAAATAGGAATTGAAGGAAAATTCCTCAACATAATAAAGGGCATCTATGCAAAGCCAACGGCCAATATCACTTTAAATGGAGAGAACCTGAAAGCATTTCCCCTGAGAACGGGAACCAGACAAGGATGCCCTTTATCACCGCTCTTATTCAACATCGTACTTGAAGTCCTAGCCAGGGCAATTAGGCTAGACAAAGAAATAAAGGGTATCCAGATTGGTAAGGAGGAAGTAAAGCTATCACTATTTGCAGATGACATGATCGTATACATGGAAAACCCTAACGAATCCTCCAGAAAACTACCGAAACTAATAGAAGAGTTTGGAAGAGTCTCAGGATATAAAATAAACATACAAAAATCACTTGGATTCCTCTACATCAACAAAAAGAACACCGAAGAGGAAATAACCAAATCAATACCATTCACAGTAGCCCCCAAGAAGATAAAATACTTAGGAATAAATCTTACCAAGGATGTAAAAGACCTATACAAAGAAAACTATAAAACTCTGCTACAAGAAATTCAAAAGGACACACTTAAGTGGAAAAACATACCCTGCTCATGGATAGGAAGACTTAACATAGTAAAAATGTCTATTCTACCAAAAGCCATTTATACATACAACGCACTTCCAATCCAAATACCAATGTCATACTTTAAGGGAATAGAGAAACAAATCACTAATTTCATATGGAAAGGAAAGAACCCCCGGATAAGCAAAACATTACTGAAAAAGAAAAAGAAAGTGGGAGGCCTCACTCTACCTGATTTCAGAACCTATTATATAGCTACAGTAGTCAAAACAGCCTGGTACTGGTACAACAGCCTGGTACTGGTACAACAACAGGCACATAGACCAATGGAACAGAATTGAGAATCCAGATATAAATCCATCCATGTATGAGCAGCTGATATTTGACAAAGGACCAGTGTCAGTCAATTGGGGAAATGATAGTCTTTTTAACAAATGGTGCTGGCATACCTGGATATCCATTTGCAAAAGAATGAAACAGGACCCATACCTCACACCATGCACAAAAACTAACTCCAAGTGGATCAAAGACCTAAACATAAAGACTAAAACGATAAAAATCTTGGAAGAAAAAATAGGATCTACCCTAGGAGCCCTAATACAGGGCATAAACAGAATACAAAACATTATCAAAAATGATGAAGAGAAACCCGATAACTGGGAGCTCCTAAAAATCAAACACCTATGCTCATCTAAAGACTTCACCAAAAGAGTAAAAAGACCACCTACAGACTGGGAAAGAATATTCAGCTATGACATCTCAGACCAGCGCCTGATCTCTAAAATCTACATGACTCTGTCAAAACTCAACCACAAAAAGACAAACAACCCAATCAAGAAGTGGGCAAAGGATATGAACACACACTTCACTAAAGAAGATATTCAGGCAGCTAACAGATACATGAGAAAATGCTCTCGATCATTAGCCATTAGAGAAATGCAAATTAAAACTACGATGAGATTCCATCTGACACCAACTAGACTGGCATTAATTCAAAAAACACAAAATAATAAATGTTGGAGAGGCTGCGGAGAGACTGGAACTCTCATACACTGCTGGTGGGATTGTAAAATGGTACAACCACTTTGGAAATCCATCTGGCGTTATCTTAAACAGTTAGAAATAGAACTACCATAAAACCCAGAAATCCCACTCCTCGGAATATACCCTAAAGATACAAGACCCTTCACACAAACAGATATATGCACACCCATGTTTATTGCAGCTCTGTTTACAATAGCAAAAAGCTGGAAGCAACCAAGATGTCCATCAACGGACGAATGGGTAAATAAATTGTGGTATATTCACACAATGGAATACTACGCATCGATAAAGAACAGTGACGAATCTCTGAAACATTTCATAACATGGAGGAATCTGGAAGGCATTATGCTGAGCGAAATGAGTCAGTTGCAAAAGGACAAATATTGTATAAGACCACTATTATAAGATCTTGAGAAATAGAAAAAACGGAGAAGAACACATACTTATGTGGTTACAAAGGGGGGAGGGAGGGGGGGAGGGAGGGAGGGAGGGAGAGGGCTTTTTATTGATCAATCTGTAGATGGGAACTGCTTTGGGTGAAGGGAAAGACAACACTCAAAACAAGGAAGGTCAGCCTAATTGGACTGGATTAAAAGTAAAGAGGTTTCCGAGATAAAATGAAAGCTTCAAAGGTCAGCGAAGCAGGGGCTGGGGTCTGGGGAACTTGGTTTGAGGGGACTTCTAAGTCAATGGGCAAAACAATTCTATTATGAAAACACTCTGCATCCCACTTTGAATTGTGGCGCCTGGGGTCCTAAATGCCAACAAGCCGCCATCTAAAATACATTAATTGGTCTCAACCCACCGGGAGCAAAGGCAAAGGAAGAACACCAAGGTCACACGACAACTAAGAACCCAAGAGACAGAAAGGGCCACTTGAACCAGATACCTACATTATCCTGAGACCAGAAGAACTAGTTGGTGCCCGGCCACAATCGATGTCTGCCCTGTCAGGGAACACAACAGACAACTCCTGAGGGAGCAGGAGACCAATGGGATGCAGACCCCAAATTCTCATTAAAAGACCACACCTAATGGTATGATTGCGACTAGAGGAATCCCAGAGACAATGCTCCCCAGAACTTCTGATGGCACAGGACAGGAACCATCCCCGAAGACAAATCATCAGGCATGAAAAGGACTGGTCAGTGGGGGGGAGAGAGATACTGATGAAGAGTGAGCTAATTAAATCAGGTGGACACTGGAGAGTGTGTTGGCAACTCTTGACTGGAGGGGGGATGGGAAGATAGAGAGAGAGGGAAGATGGTAAAATTGGCACGAAACGAGAGACTGTAAGGGCTGACTCAATAGGGGGAGAGCAAGTGGGAGAAGGGAGTAAGATGTATGTAAACCTACATGTGACAGACTGATTGGAATGGTAAATGTTCACTTGAAGCTTAACAAAAATTAAAAAAAAAAAAATTAAAAAAAAAAAAGCAACTAACCTGAAGCAGTATCTCTTAGGACACATGGTAACAAGAATTAGAAACTGTCCACAAGGAACAATTAAAAATAAACAAAAATGTTTAAAAGGTGAAAAAAAAAATACACAATTTGAACAGCATTAGACTTTGAGTAGCAGATAAGGTTAATGCTATGACTCCGAGTACCAGCTCAGACAACCAAGCTCAGAGAAATTCAGACTTGTCCAAGGTCACACAGTTAGCAAATGGTGAACAGGAACAGAAGCCAGCTTTTCTATCAGGAAACTCTATGCTCTTTTCACATTTCACAGCTTCTAAGGAATTTCTTATCGCTTAATGCTAACTATGATTATTGTAATTGTAGTTGTGAATGAACATTCCTTTTATGTGACAGAATCCTCCTCCAAACCTGAAAAGTGTGTGAAAATACGTGATGCTAAACTTGAACAGATTAGAACAAAAAAGAAAACGATTTTTGCTTTTTATGGTGTCCCACACTGAGCAAGGCATGTATAATCAATGATCCTTGGAAGCTAATAATATACGAGCATCTATCAATTTAAACAATTTAAATATGTCTTCTCTAATGCATAAAACTACCACCTGTCTGTCATTTTGTTATACTGTGGAGGCTTGCATGTTGCTATGATTCTTGAAGCTATGCCACCAGTATTTTAAATGTCATCCATGGTGGACACATTTCAGTGGAAATTCCAGACTAAAACAGACTAGAAAGAAAGGTCTGGTGATCTACTTTTGGAAAATTAGCCAATGTAGACCCTAGGGATCACAACAGAACATTGCTGGACTGGCTTGCTTTGGACACATCACTGTTGTTGTTAGGTGCTGCCGAGTCAGTTCTGACTCACAGGGATTCTATATACAACATAATGAAACACTGCCTAGTCCTGCACAATCTTCACAATTGTTGCAATGTTTGAGCCCGTTGTTGCAGCCACTGTGTCATCAATCCATCTTGTTGAAGGTCTTCCTCTTTTTCACTGACTAGGATAATGTCCTTCTCCAGTGACTAGTCCCTCCTGATAACATGTCCTAAGTATATGAGATGACATCTCACCAACCTTGCTTCCAAGGAGCATTCTGGCTGTATTTCTTCCAAGACAGGTTTGTTAGTTCTTCTGGCAGTCCATGGTGTATTCAATATTCTTCAACAACACCATAATTCAAAGGCACCAATTCTTCTTCAGTCTTCCTTATTCTATTCATTGTCCAGCTTTTGAATGCGTATGAGGAAACTGAAAACACCATGGCTTGAGTCAGGCAAACCTTAGTCCTCAAGGTGACATCTTTGCTTTGTTAACAATTGTGCAGCAAATTTATCCAATGCAGTATGTCGTTTGATCTCCTGACTGCTGCTTCCATGGTCCCTGATTGTGGATCCAAGTAAAATGAAATCCAATATTTTCTCCACGATGTTGCCTACTGGTCTAGTGGTGAGGATTTTTGTTTTCTTTATGTTGAGGTGTAATCCATACTGACAGCTACATCTTTGATCTTCACCAGTAAGGGCTTCAAGTGCTCTTCGCTTTTAGCAAGGAGGTTTGTGTCATGTGCATATCGCAGGTTATTAAAGTGTCTTCCTCCAATCCTGATGCATCATTCTTCATATAGTCTGGCTTCTGGGATTATTTTGCTCAGCATACAGATTCAATCGAGTCTATTCCAACTCACAGATTAACTAAGTATGGTGAAAGGATCCAACCCGGATGCACACCTTTACGACTGCCTCAGTCTATGCACAGGTTCTGCATAAGCACAATTAACTGTTCTGGAATTCCCACTCTTTACAATGTTATCCATAGTTTGTTAAGATCCACACAATAGAATGCCTTTGCATAGTCAATATATTGTATTTTCTGCTTTCAGCCAAGATCCATCTGATATCAGCAGTGATATCCCTTATTCCATGTCCTCTTCTGAATCCCACCTTAATTTTTGGAAGCTCCCTGTAGGTGTACTGCTGCAACTGTTTTTGAATTATCTTCAGCAAAATTTTATTTGTGTGTGATATTAATGTTACTGTTTGATAATTTCTGCATTCTGTTGTATGACCTTTCTTTGGGATGGGCACAAATATGGATCTCTTCCAGTCATTTGAACAGGTAGCTGTCTTCCAAATTTCTTGGCATAGATGAATGAGCACTTTCAGTGCCGAATCCATTTGTTGAAACTTCTGAATTGGCATTCGGTTAATCCCTGGCACCTTGTTTTTCACAAATACCTTCAATGTAGCTTGGACTTCTTCCTTCAGTACTATTGGTACATGATCATATGCTACTCCCTGACATGGCTGAACATCAATCAATTCTTTCTGGTACACTGACTGTATGTATTCCTTCCATCTTCTTTTGACGCTTCCTGAATCGTTCAATATTTTTCCCATAGAGTCCTTCAAAATTGTAACTTGAGGCTTGAATTTTTTCTTCAGTTCTTTCAGCCTGAGAAATGCCAAATGTGTTCTTCCCTTCTGATTTTCTAACTCCAGGTCTTTTCACATTTTATTATGACACTTAGCTGTCTTTTCAAGCTGCCCTATGAAATCTCCTGTTAAGCTCTTTTACTTCATCATTTCTTCATTTTGTTTTAGCTGCTTTACATTCAAGAGCAAGCTTCAGAGTCTCTTCTCACATCCATTTTAGTCTTTTCTTTCTTTCCTGTCTTTTTAATAAGCTTTTGCTTTCCTCATGTATGATGTCCTTGATGTCATTCCATAACTTGTCTGGTCTTCGGTCTCTCATATACAGTGTGTCAAATCTACTCTTGAGACGGTCTCCAAAATCAGGTGGAAAAGACTCATGATCATATTTTGGTTCTCCTGGACTTGTTTTAATTTTCTTCAGTTTTACCTTAAACTTGCATATGAGTAATTGATGGTCTGTTCCTCAGTTGGCCCCTGGTCTTGTTCTGAATGATGATATTGAGCTTTTCCATTGTCTCTTTCCACAGATACAGATGATTTGATTCCTGTGTTTTCCATCCAGTGATGTCCCCGTGTATAGTCGCCATTTATGTTGTTGAAAAAGGGTATTTGCCGTGAAGAAGTTGGTCTTGCAAAATTCTATCGTGCCATTTCTGGCATGATTTCTATCACCAAGGCCATATCTTCCAACTACAAATCCTTCTTTTTTGTTTACAACTTTTTCATTTCAATCACCAGTTATTATCAATGCATCCTGACTATATGTTTGATCAATTTCGGATTGCAGAAGTTGGTAAAAATCTTCAGTTCCTTCATTTTTTGCATTAATGGTTGGTGCATTAATTTGAATAACAGTCTTATTAACTGGTCTTCCTTGTGGGCATATGGATAATATCCTATCACTTACAGTTTTGTACTTCAGGACAGATCTTAAAATGTTCTTTTTGACAATGAATGTGATGCCGTTGCTCTTCAGTTTGTCATTCCCCTCATGCTAGACCACATGATTGATATCTGACAATGTTCTGCTGCTGTTCATAAGATTTTCACTGGCCAATTTTTTCAGAAGCAGACTGCCAGGTCCTTTTTCCTAGGCTATCTTAGTCTGGAATCTCAGCTGAAATCTGTCCACCATGGATGACCCTGGCTGCATAACTTCCACATTACAGCAACACACAAGCCACCACAGTATGACAAGGTGACGGGTGGTGAGGACACATCACTAGGAGGAATCAATTGCTAGAGGAGGACATCATTTTTGGTGAAAAAGAGAACTAGCAAGGATAAGGGAAACCCTTGGTGAGATGGATTGGCAGAATAGCTGCAATGATGGCCTGGCACACACTGGCAGTATGATGCAGGACTGGGCAACATTTCCTTCTGTTGCACATAAGGTCATCGTGAAATGGAGTCAACTCGAAGGGAGCTAACAACAATAATCTGTACAATGACTAGGCAGCATCAGTGCTCCTATCTCACAAACGAAGCTGAGAGAGAGTTGGAATAACTTGTCCAAGCTAACCAATGGCAAGACATGGAGCCAAACATTGAACCCAGGACTAGAAGTCCAGTGAAGAAAATGTTAGAAGAGCTAATATGATTTTATTTTATTTGAGTTGTTTTCACCACAATATCTCTTTGTTTATAACACTGTATCAAGGAACAAAAACAAAGTAAATTGAACTTAAAATACTAAAATTGTGTATTCGTGCAGGATCCTCACTGTGAAGCTCTTGGGGGGAAGCTAAGGTGATTCTTACATTGGCTCTGCCCAAGGACAGCTTCCAGTACCAGGGACAATATTTGTCAAGTAAGCATACCATTTTTCATTAAAAGCTGTTTTTCCAGTATTGCTTAAATTTTAGAAAATAGCACATAGAGTCTACTTTAGAAGATGACCTAGTAGCCAGAGGTGGCCCTGTGAAGTGGGTCTGGCGGAAAGAGGTTATTGCTTCCCTTTTGTCAAAACTTGCAGGAACTCTGGAATTGCTATGAACAAAGCCAGCCATTCTAAGAGACTAAGGGAAGTGATACAGACAGAATGCATGTAGGACCACAATTAGTATTTATTGAGCAACAAAATCATAAATGGCACTATGACATTCAAGACAGAGACAAAATCTGAATATGTGGAACTAAAAGCTTCTTAAAACTTTCTAATTCAAATCCTAAATTAGGATAATGAGCTCTCGAAGATTTAAGTGAATCCTGTTTGAGTTGGTGCAATGGCTAGAGCCAGAGCATTATGGTTACCTTTAGGGACTCTTTAGCTCCAGCACTGATATCTCCTGACTTTGTGATCTGTCATTTAAGGCTTTTTGTGCCTTTATTTCTGCATCTATCCAATGAGGATAAGGATAGCATCTTCTTCATACCAAATACCACTGAGTGGATTCTGACTCAAAGCAACCCTATAGGACAAAGTAGAACTGCTTCACAGAGTTTTCAAGGCTGTAATCTTTATGGAATCAGACCCACATCTTTCTCCCAAGGAGTGGCTGGTGGGTTCAAACTGCTGACCCTTCCTCAGCCAGTCACTTAACCACTGTGCCACGATGCTGTTGTTGTTTTTAGGTGCAGTTGAGTTGGTCCCACTGAAAGCGACCCTATATACCACAGAAAGAAATGCTTCCTGGTCCTGCGCCATCCTCACAATCGTTGGTATGCTTGAGCCCATTGTTGCAGCCACTATGTCAGTCCATCTCCTTGAGGGTCTTCCTCTTTTTCACTGATGCGCTCTTACAACAGAGGTGGCCAGTGGTTGGCTCAATGAATGTTAGCTAATGTTATTACTGGTGCCATTGTTATCATCGTCTTCATACAGACTGTAACTCAAGGATGGTTACTAGCTATTAATTTCTAGGTCCTTTTAGTGAGGCCAATCCCCAAGCCCAGCTGGGTCCCCTTTTCCTCCTTTGTAAAATGAGGGGACTGGATTAGACATTTTCCAAGATCCCTCCCAGTTCTAAAATTTTTACATTCTTTTTTTAGTAGAAGTTTAGTATCTAAAGGAGTCCCTGGGAGGTGCAAACGGTTAAAATTCTTGGCTCCTAACCAAAAGATTGGTGATTCAAATTTACCCAGAGGCTCCTTGGAATAAAGACCTGGCGAAAAATCAGCCATTAAAAACTCTATGGAGCACAGTTCTACTCTGATACACATGGGGTCACCATGAGTCAGAACTGATTCAACAGCAACTAGTTTGGCTTTGGTTTTAATATCTAAACTTCTTTCAGCTGAAATACTCTAAGATCTTAATTGGTGAACTAATAGAATTTTTTTTTTTCTCAAAGAGGAAAAAAAAAAAGAAAACATAGTATTCTCCTGAATCTTAAAAACCAGGTTAGCATACTATATAGTTCAACATACCTAACATAAAATTTACACTGCAGACATTCTATGACTTTCAACTCCTCTAAGTCAGTGGTTCTCAAAGGGTGGCCTTATGACCAGTAGCATCAGTATTACCTGGGAAAAAAATTACCTGGGAGCCTGTTACAAATACAAATTCTGGGGCCCTATACCAAACATGCTGTATGAAACCCTGGGGTTGGGGTCCAGCAATCTGTATTTTAACCAGTCCTTCCAGTGATTTTGATGACATTAAGATTGAAAATCACTGTCTAAGTGAAGAATGGAAAAGCAAGTTTTGTTTCTGATATAAGTTTACTGAAGTAGCTGAAACTGAAATTGAACCTGCCCTTAAAAGATTTCTGAAAGAAAGGTCTATTCAAAATAATTAGAAGTCAAATAACCAATCGATTGTCTGGAAAGTGGGCTAAGTCACCGTCAGTATTTCCTAGAGAAAAAGGTATGAAGAAGGTTAAAAGTTAATAAAGTTGTCAGAGAATGTCAGTGAATGCTTCTAGCAAAGGCGTAGTCCTGGTAAGAATACATATCTCACCTTCCCGCTTAGTGCAAAGAGCCATGCATTTCTGCTATGTGGGAGAAACGAAGTATTAATGCTTTTCATTTTTTGATACTAAAAATTAAAATAAAACACTAGAAACTCAATATCCTGCTTATGAAGCTCTACATTAACAATGATCATGAGGATGGCACAGGACTCGGCAGTGTTTCACTATGTTGTACGTAGGGTCGCTATGAGTTGGAACCGACTCGACGGCACCTAACAACAATGACAACATTAAATATACAAGGAATATACTTAATAATCAATGTCCATCTACTTATCTGGCAAAAACAAAATCTTTTCATTAGATGCTGAATTGAGAATATCATTTATACAGTAGAGATCACAAACATTTAAAGAATACACAAAGGCAAGAAGAGTACATCATTGTCAGGTAGACAGGAAGAAAGGGGATTTTATTTGCTCCAACGTCCTCACTACCATCCATACACTAATCCCTACCTCCAGATTTCGCTTTCAGTTTTAGTACATCACAAACCGGTTCCATCCTCCTTTGATCATAATCTCTGTTCAGTTACTACCCATTGCTGTTGAGTCCATTCCAACTCATGGTGATCCTACAGCACAGAGTAGAACTGCCTCATGGGGTTTCCAAGGAGCGCCTGGTGGATCTGAACTGCTGACTTTTTGGTTAGCGGCCGAGGCCTTAACCACTTCGCCACCAGGGCTCTTCAGTTATGGAGTTAAATTCATCAGAGTATAAACCCTTAAACATTCTTCCTGTTTCCTCTTCTGGCCCTTCTCCTCCCTCATTCCCAAAGCCCAGTAATGATTTGTGCTTACCACGTCTAGTCAATTTTTTTTCTTTTTCCATTGTGGTAAATATATATTTCACAAAACATTTTCCATTTCACCATCTTCACATGTACTGTCCAGTGACACTAACTATCCTCAACATGCAACCTGTTCCAAGTATGCCATCACCCTTCACAGGCACTCGGTGTCTCCTAACGTCATAATTATTTGAGGGTTTATTTCTCTTTCATCTTTTCAGTTTTTTCCTGTCATGATACTATCCCTGTCTCTTTTCACAGCTAGACCTTAACACTCTAGGGAGCGGGAAAAACATCTCCCTCCCCAGCTCCCAGCACAAGGCCTGGCAGAGTAAACATCTTCAAACTGTTCCCCCGTGAACATACTCAAAAGGTACAAAAATTAATCTGAAACCTCATAGCTCGCATACTATGAGGATGCCATTAAACACTGAATCTCCTCCCAGAGACAAATAAATTTGCCACAAAATTGTAAAAAAAGAATATATTTCCTAATCTACACTTGTTGGATTTCAAGATGTTAGTAACTGTTATAATAATCAGCTTTGCACAATTTTATATTGCATCCTCTTTCTTGAACTATTTTAAGACAATTATGTTAATTTTACATATTTTATACTTGGATATTATTGTTTTCAGGTTTTAACACTTGGCTCCAATGACTTCAATAACAAAATTAATGACTAAGTTTCAGAGGCTCTGGAGAAGGCTGGTGAGAGTGGAAATTAGGCAAATTATAAAAAGATCCAAAATGGCTTTCAAAGGCCACAAGAATCATCTAAGGCATTACACTTTACGAAAGAAAAAAACCCTGGCAAGAACATATTTGGTACCTACAACATGCTGATTTATGGAAATTATCAGTCCAGATGATTTTGAGCATGCTCAGGAGATACACAACCTCTGAGAAAATCATAGATGAGCAGCCAGGCTCTAGGGGTTTGACTGCATCCCTGAACCTGCGGACACCTTTTGTGTGCTATACTACATACAGTTCATGTTGCTCCGGCTTCACTTTGATTGTACAAGATGCCAGGAACTCTTAGGAAGACTGGAATAGTTCTTTCAAAATTATATAGAGTTCATATAAAAATACACAGTTTTTATTTATTATCAGTACTTTCACTGAAGAGGAATTCTAGAATGTACAAATAGGAAAGGAATTCTTGGCCAGCTGAGTGATACAAGAGAATGCTTCCAGAGACACATGGTCTGGGACATTTCAGATGCCTGGCAGACTGCAAACCTTGACTGCCTTTTATTAATAATCAGCGTCCAGATCAAGTGCCTTCAAGGTGCCAGGACCTACTTGTGAGACTGCAGCTTAGCTCAGAATTTGAACATCTTCCAGCAAACACTCTCATAATAGCAGATACCTTCTCCAGGCACCAAATTACTCCAGATAGCACAAATGTCACTGACCTTATTAAAGAGACCTCAAAATCTGTGGCCAATGTTTTCTAGAAAATAGAACTAAGATAGTTCATTAGTAATAAACATGAAAAATACATTTAATGGCTACTTTGCTTTACAGACCCCACCTTCTGTTTTATGGCTGCTTATGGTTGACAAAAGAGAAGAGGGTACACTGTATAATATTGCTGTTGTTACAAAATACAGACACGACTTCAGTGGTGTGATTGTGGAAAATGTTTCAGAGTCACAAGGTGGCTGAGGTAGTAGCACCTAAAATCACACCGACAAAAAGAGACTCTTCTTCGTTCCCATCTAATCACCTGCATCTCCTTTGTGGTGAAAAAACTGAGATTAATAAAAATTATATCATTTGATATTACCATTACCTGTCCATCACAATCAAGGTTTGTCCAAGTTTAAAAGGATGAAAAAAGCAGATTTTTCTATCAGTAAAGTTTACCGACATAGAAGATAGCCCACAACAACTAGATGTGAAACAAACCTCAAATAAAGCAGCAAAGCAACAAGCAGAGAGGTGTTGATACTGTGGCCACGATGTTTTATCAACGTTCTGGTTCAGGGGAGGCGGAGGGGATGAGCGGCAGTGAGACATAGGAACAGACGAGAGGACCCAGACTCCTGAGAGGACAGGGTGAGTACTTCAGACAGCACTCAGCCACAGAGTTCTTTCCCTAACAATGACAAGCGTTCTGATAACAGTAGCTACGGCATAGCTTGCTTAAAAAAAAATTATAACACCTCCTAACACTCTACCATTTACAGAGACAGAGACTTGCACACTATCGAATAGGGCAGAAATTTCTAGAGCTGTAATATAACAGGCATTTTATAAACTTTTACTCTAAAAGACAGATTTTGAGCCGCTGCAGTACATGAGTATCTTTGCAATTAGCCAATCAGCCTTGATATAGGGACGTGAAGGGTTCACTGCGGAAGGGGAAAAAGAAACAAATGGACAACTCAGGGTAAGGCCGGAAAAGGAACGGATCTAGGCAGACAAACACAGACTTCTTATTTGTTTGTCTTTTATGTCTCCACTTCCATAGTGCTAAAGAAAAAGAAAGAACAGAAAAAAAAAAATTGTATTTTTAGGTTGTGTGAATTTAGTTTGTTTTCTATTGAGGACATTAAGATGCAGCTAGAGTTTCACCATCAGTAAATTTCATATAAAGTCCACTGTTAGAGTTCCGTTATACTTACTCCCCATTTAGTCACTGCATCATTATCTGACATTCTGCATTCACGACAATAGTCAAATATCTACTATCTGACTATTTTGCACATTAAGGGCATATGTCTGGCAGTTACAAACACCAAGGTGCCAGGAGAGAGTAATGCTGGCTGCAGTGGTGTCACTAGGGTTGGTGTCACCCTCCCCATGGACCTTTTCCTGTACCAGCTCCATCCCACGTGAGGGAAGCCCCTGGGCTCCCGGGACTCACCTCCCAGCAGCGGGTGGCTCTGGGATGCAGAGTGGCTGGGTCAGCCTGGGGTCTGGGAATGGGGCAGCCATGCAGGAATGCCCCCAGCCCCTGGCTCGTTGCTCCCATACAGTCCTGCCCTGGGCCTGTGCCCACTGCAGGTCCCTGCAGTGCAGCCAGCCCACCTGGCCCCACCAAGCTGTGGGGTGGCACCAGCCCCGGAGCTACAATGACTAGCTCTCCACCTGGTGCACCAGAGAGCAGAGGGAGGAGTGGGAGTGAGGGGAGAGAATGGGGGGAATGGGAGTGAAAAGGTGGGGTGTGGAGCCGACCTGCAGCAGTGGGGCACAGGACTGTCAACTCTGAGGTGCACCCTGCATCCCCACTTCCCGGTCACCCTACATTTTTTGTATAATGAGGATTTTTGCATAATAACCTGGCCTTTGAACCTAACCATGTCAATAAATGAGGAGTGGGTGTATTTCCTAGTAATCTTTTATGTTTGCTTCTTTAGGTCTCAATGTAAAAGAATCCCTTTGAGTGTGTTGAAGAGCAATATTCAAATCAGGAGGAACAGGCAAGCAGTTAAACAGGAAACTAGGGAAGCTATTCACAGTCTGACCCTGTAGAATGTTAGAAAATGAAAAACAAAATAAAAAAACACACATACAAATACACATTAAACCCCAAATGACATTTGTGGAGCATTGTATAAAAATATTTTTAATCTCTGCTAAGACAACATAGGCTAATTTGTTTTGCTTTAGCAGCAGTTTTCTACTAAAATATTTCTGATTTCAATGCTTACATATACATATTTTTTAAATTTGGGGGTATTTGAACATCCTTTGCAAATAAATTTTTTTTCTTTTTTTGCAAATAAATTGGATTAAAAACAGTATGATTATTTCTTGCACATACCTGTTTTTCTCCACTTGGCTTTCTGTGGTTCAGCAACAGCTCTACAGCTCCCACCACTTCCTTTCTGATAGCGTGTAACAGAGCATCTCCGACATAAACATTGAAGCTCAGGAGCAGTTCAATGAGCTCCAGGTTCTCGTTTTCAATTGCGATGAGGAGGGCAGTTCTTCCAAGAGGGTCAATGCAATTAATATTAATTTTAAAATAAATTTCAGCTTCCTCTAGGGATTTCTTGACACTTGCATAGTCCCCCTTCTCCACAGCATTCAAATAGGCTTTTTCTGAGGGCGAGAGTTCTGATTCTGCTCGGACGATCCTTAGTGGGATGCGATCTCGGCAGTGGGCATTCACATTTCTCTTGTAATAGAACTGAGCCATGTTTCATGTCATACTATTTCTTTGTCTCTGAAAACGCAACAACAAAAACCACAAGGATTAGGGTCAGTATGATTTTTAACTGTTATGCATCACATCTCTTTCCAAGTTCACAATGATGCCAATGACAGCAATAGTAACATTATTACTAATTTCTTCTTTCCCTTAAACAAATGAAATAGACTAAATAATTATTTGGCTATCTGGAAACACAAGTTGTTGTTAGCTGCCAACTCATGGGAACCCCACACACCATCGTGATCCATAGAGCTTTCACTGGGTGATTTTCAGAAGTAGATCACCAGCCCTTTCTTCCTAGTCCATTTTAGTCTGGAAAGTCCACAGAAACCTGCTCAGCATTATAGCAACATGCAAGCCTCTACTGATAGACAGGTGGTGGATGCATAAAGGTGAACTCCCTGAGAATCAAACCTGGGTCTCCCACGTGGAAGGCGGGAATTCCACCACTGAACCACCACTGCCTCCTGGAAATACAAGTTACAACTTCCTAATCTAAGATGAACAAAAAGTGAGTAATACTTGGCCAGATACGTAAGAGTTAAAGTAACATGTGTCAGAGGATGCATCTGTAGATTTTTTTAGAGGTTATTTACAAAATTTATCATATATATAGAGTTTTTAGAAGAACACCTTGAAAATCAGAGATCATTATCTTCGAGGTCCCAAAACTGGACCATGATATTCAAATGATAATTAAACATACATACTGTCAGTGTTGCTACTCATGAAGATGCTATGAAAATTATGGAATACCACTACCTTGTCAAAATGTTTTGTATTTGCCATATATTCTATTCTTAATGTTAATATCAAAATTAATGTGAATTGATAATATTATAGTATGATATTCAATAAAATATCATACTGAACCCAATAAACAATTTTATTTTTTCCATTTGTAAATGAATTCATTGAGGGGTAAAGAATGCATTCTAATGATATTAATCATTAAGATGACTCTAAGCAATTTCCAAAGGAAGACAGTGGAAAAACTTAAATACAGAGTTTACTATGAAAATTATATTTTATTAACTCTATTACCTTTATATCATGAAACAATAAATCCTAAGTCAGGAATGTATTCATTATAAAATTTATTTTTATTTGGAAGTTACTGTAAATACATAGTTGACGAAATTATTTTAAATAAATAAAAGGTCATCAAGATAAATTTGTCAGAACAAAGTGGCTGGAAGTCATATTGATTTAGTATCATCTTAGAGATACAAACTGACAGAAAAACATGTACCAGGGTTTGAATATGATTCCTTCATTGCTGTTAGCTCCCGATTTATACTTATGATCTGAACTATTTTATTCTCCTGTTATTTAAATTCAACTTATTTGTTTATTCTACATATGTTTGCTATATTAAATTAAAATGAATGGGGCACTTTAGGTACCTAAACATACATATTCATCTTAATTGATTTTTTAGACTTAATCATTTTATGAGTAAATGAACCTGATTTGAATAATGCCTCAACTGTAGATTAAACATGCCTTGTATTAACAAATGTCATTATATTTAATATGTTTTTAGTTTGGAGAATTAGGCATTGTTTGCTTGCTACCTAAATTTAATCATAATTTCAATTATCAAGTAGTTAAATTGCACTTTTTGACATCTAGATTAATTATCATAAAGATGGGAATTCCATAATTCAGAATATTTTTTGAAGTGTTCCACATTTTATTAGGTGTCTTAAATGTATTACACAGCATTGTAAAACCAGTTATGCAGCATAATATAAATTTATTGTCACAACTGCAGTCTGGGGATGTTGTGACTTCTTTAAATGGAATTTTTTTTAGAGGAAAATGAAAAGTAATATTTGAGTTCTAAATTGAGTTTAGAATAGTTGCTTGAAGTCTGATTATAATTTTGGTGTTCTGGAGGTGCTTTAGCTCATTCTAGAATAACTGAACTAGCATTCACAGTATCTGGTAACAAGAACTTAATGATCCTCCAGTGTAATTAAAACTTCTATAAAGCAAGACATTATGACACTACATATCTCATTTTAACTGTCTGATCCTGAGTGACTCAATCTATGCATTAATGACAAACTTAAAATATTTGCCTTAGAAAGTCAGCTGTCACCCACCTCCCCTGCACCTTTATCCCCAACCCCAAGTCAGCACCCGTAAGAGTGTGTGGGATCAATGCCAGAGATCTTCACATTGTAATTTCTTCTGAGTGACAAATTGCAACTAGCATTTACATTCTATTTATTCGTAGAAACATACTTCTATATCCGTTATTTCATTTTGTCCTTACCTATGACTCTGGGAGAAATACATAAATTTATCTTTTTTACAGCCGAATGCAATACTACCAATACTGTCTTCACTTAAGACTGTTTGACTGTAGCAAGGCCCAAAATACATTTTAAAATAAAACATGCACACAGTTACACTCGCACATGTCCTACCAGTATTTCATGTGACTCTGACCCTCTCAATCAAGGTTAGAAATCAGCCCAGAGAATGGAAAAACTATTTTTAAATTTATTTCACTTGTTTTATTTTATTAATGATTCTATCATAAAGAATTAGACAGGGAATAGCATTTCCCTTCTTGTCTTCAGCACAAGTACTGGTGGCATTGTAGATGAGCTGACCATACAGATGGTACTGGAAGACTTGGACAAGGGGCAGTTAATGAGGAATTAAAACAAAAAAAAACCCAGACCCGTTGCCCCATAGGGTTTCCAAGGAGTGCCTGGTGTATTCAAACTGCCAACCTTTTGGTTAGCAGCCATAGTTCTTAACCACTATGCCATCAGGGTTCCCAATAAGGAATCAGACTTACTAAAATCTATCCCTAACCCAGATAAATGCCACAAATACAAACCACAAAGGTAGATTTTTAAAAATGATGCTACACTGAAAAAAAAATTCTAGTCAACATTGTGTTTATGAAATGGAACTGGGCTGAGACATTACTGTTTCTCCATCCATGAAGCGTGGCAACAGCACTTACCAAGGAATGGGAAAGAAGATGGGCGTCAAAGAGCTAGGGCTAAGAAAGGTCTTTTATTAAGTCTTATTTCCCCTTTAATCTCTTAGAGTCAAGAATATATAAAAACTCACATTAAGATAGCTAGAAGGAATTAAAATACATTTAACCTTTAAACACATAAAATAAATATATCTTAAATATTTTTTAAAATGAAATATTAAAACACATATACAGAACTCTGATGGCTAAAACCTTAAGGAAGATTATATAATTCTTCAGTACATAGACGTCCTTTTGACGACATGAGCTGCAGAGGCACTAACAGAAAGACAAAAAAATCAAGTTTCAGGTTTTAAGGCTGTGATACATGACTGCACGAGCGAGTGGAGGTGCTGATAAGGCTGATGGAGTTTCCAGCTGACACACTTACTGGTGCCTGCAGAACTGCTGCTGGATGGAAAGCTTGCAAAAGAACAGGGAACTTGGCACAGTAAATATCTTGACCTAAAATGTGGAAATATTAACCTGTTCCCGGTCCTGCTCTTACAGGATGAAATTTCTGGAGGGACAAAAGATTTTTTTCCCCAAGAGATTACAGAAATTAAAGGATTGTTACATCTTAATGTCTCCTTGATAACAAACCAGGAGTGAAATGACTGCTTCATCAAGTTATGTTTCAGGGGTTCAGAAAAAAAATCTCAAAATCCTGAGATGTGTCTTTTTAATTAACCTAAAATTTGTTTTCCCTAAATGTGTTGGGATTTAAATAAAAAATGGGTGGGAGCAACAATTTGACATTGATTCGAACAATTAAAAATTGGTCACTAAATATAAAAATCACAATTAGCAACATAAAGATACACAGGAAAACAAAAAGTTCTGGATATTTATATAACTGTGAGTGCCTAGTCCCTAAAGGATAAGATTTTCTGTGCAGTGAAAAGAAGTGTGAACTTGAAATCCAAAGAACACGAAAGAAATATATAGAAATTTCCACTTTTGAGTATACATGCCTTAAAGCTAAATCGAATTTGCCCCAATCATCTTTTTGTGTATTTAATTTTTTTTTATTATTCCCTAGTTCAAAGTCAAAAGAATGATGTCTGTGGGTGTGATCTCATAACAGAATGAGAAATATGAATTCCTACTTGTTGTTGAAGCCCTGGTGGCACAGTAGTTAAGAGCTCGGCTGTTAACCAAAAGGTCGGCAGTTCGAATCCACCAGCCACTCCTTGGAAACCCTATGGGGCAGTTCTACTCTGTCCTATAGAGTTGCTATGGGTAGGAATAGACTCGAAGGCAATTTTCTGTTGTTGGTGTTGTTAGAATACTATTAACCAGCCACTGTTGAGTCCACTCTGACTCATGGTGACCCCAGGTGTGTCAGAGTAGAACCCTGTTCCATGGGGTTTTCAATGGCTTATTTTTCAGAAGTAGATCACCAGGCCTTTCTTCCAAAGTGCTTCTGGCTAGATGCAAACCTCCAACCTTTTGGTTAGCAGCCAATCACGTTAATCATTTGCACCACCCACGGGCTTCAGAATACTATTACACATGCTTTAGTTGCATTTGTACTTTTTTTGGAATCTGACATCAAAAAACATTTTCCCAGATTATCTATTCAGACAATTCAGACTTTTTTTCTTGCTATAATTATACTATATTGTTGTTGTTGTTGTTAGTTGCTATTGAGTCAATGCCAACTCACGGTGACCTCCCGTGTGCAGCGTAGGACTGCTCCATAGGGTTTTCAAGGCTGTGACCTTTCAGAAGCAGATCGCCAGGGCTGTCTTCCCAGGCCCCTCTGGGTGGGTTCAAACTGTCAACCTTTCAGTTAGTAGTTGACCTTTCAGAAGCAGATTGCCAGGCCGGTCTTCCCAGGCCCCTCTGGGTGGGATCAAACTGTCAACCTTTCAGTTAGTAGTTGAGCGCTTAATCATTTACACCACCTAGGCACAAACTATGGTGTACTATCTCAAGGATCCTTTGCCTGATGCATACTCCACAGAAAAGCACAGTGCTCTCATTTTTGTTACCACCCTAAATACCAGGTTCATTTCTAATTTCCTCCAGCAGGAAACTATATGCTCATTTTCGGTAATTACAAGTTTTACACATATTTACTGAAATGTTTTGTGACATAGTCCAACCAAAAATTAACTGCCAAATTCTTTCGCTCATGCTTTGACATCGTAAAAGCACAATGCACTATCTGACTCCTTTAAAAGGTTCTAGAGACACTTCTGTAAATTTTAAGAAGATGAGGTTACATCATTCAAAGAAAAAAAAAACACTTTGCTGACTAAAATATGCCATCCTTGAATTTTAAAGAAGAAAGCCATGGTTATGTTTCTTTTAAAAATGAAGGCCCTTAAGATTTAACGAAGACCAAACCTAAAACTAAACACTTAATACCTATATGCATTCCCCTCCCCCAAAGAAGAATGCCATAGGCAGGGCAAAGAGATTTATTTAGTTTTTATCTTAAGGGGTTTAGGAACATATATTTTTGAAAACATATATAGTATGTGAAGTTTGAATTTCTACCCAGACAGTCAGAAGATGTGCATCCATATACTTCTTTTTTCCCTCCAAATGCAAAGGAAAAGATCTCTCCCCTCCAAGCTGTTAATCCTGCTGCTTCCGCTTTCATCCGTTCCCGTTTCTCCAGAATTTTATATCAGTTTTCTCCTTCTTTTGCTCACTAAAGATCTTTCTTCAAACTGACTCCTTCCCCTCAAACTACAAATGTAACTTTTTCCCATATAATTATTTTTAAATTCTAAATATCCCTGCCAATTCTTTCTACCTCTGATTTTCTTTAGTATATAAAATTAAAGCTCATCTCCCATTCACTCCCTCTTACATGGTGTTTGGACGAAAAGCCTGAGGAGCTACTTCAAAAACTCAGACACTGAAAACCCTGTGGATCACAATGGGCCAATTCACATCCAATCACGGGGATGACGCAGGTCCAGGCAGCACTTAGTTTTATAGTGCATGGGGTTGCCGTGAGTCGGGGGCCAACTCACTGCAACAACAACTACTACTACACAGTGTTTATCCCCATCGCCAAATGAAATTGTTTTCTTAAGATTAATCATGTCTTGCAAATTGCCAGATAGATTTTGATACTTTTCATGCCTTATAATACTCGACTTTTCAGTCAAACCCTCTGAGATGAAACTTGCCCTTCTCTTTCTAAACATCCACCTGCACTCATTTTCTTCTGTCCATAGTTGAAATTTTGATGTTACCGGGGTTCTTCTCTTGGCTTTTTTTTTTCTTCTTTATCTGTCAGTCTTATTCGTTATTCTTATCCACTACACACTATTTAAGATGCTCCATGAAATCCCACACATTTTAAAGTAGGCTAGGAAATACATGGTTCTAGACTAGAACATTCTTAACTTCTAGACCTGTGTTGTCCAATACGGTAGTCCTTAGTAACATGTGGTGATTTAAATGTGAATTAACTAAAATTAAATAATACTTAGGGTCAGTTTCTATATCACACATGTCATATTTCAAATCCTCAATAGTATTCCCTCTCTGTAATGCTGACTTACTTTATGTCTCATCATCTTTGACACCTGACAGATGCACCTCTTAGATTTGGAACATTCCGTACTTGTCTGCATATAGAAAGACGACTGTGGCTTGTACGGTTATGCACGCATAGCCCAAAGCAAATAGTAAGTGCCCTAATTTGATAATAAATCAAAGGTTTGATGATTATTCTTTTACAGTTACTCAACTGCCCTTTTAGACAAAGGAATAAAATAAATACGGTCAAATTCCTTTAATAACTTGCCTAAAACTGGTTTTACTTCTTGGCTCATTGAATGCCAAAATGAATAACTACTGAATATCCATGCAATAGCTTTTAAGCTATGAAATAGCCTGTGCAAAATGCTTTCATTTCATACCTATTTTCTCCTCTGCACGTCTTTATCTCAAGCTTTTGTCACCCGTACAAGAAATTACCACTATTATGTATAAATCAACACATGCATAGCCAACATCTCTGGAGCATGCTTCTCACCCCCATTACTTTAAATCAGCAGAAGGGCGTAAGGATTTAGTCACTCGGCTTATACTCCTAAAGAATATGAGTGTACAAAGAAACACAAGACATTCCAGGAAAAAATTTAGTATCTTAGAACAGAATAAGTAGAGTCAATGTACCAGATGATAGGAACCTAAAATATGTGTATTAATCCTCTCAAAACTATAGTAGAGGATAGGAGAAATGTTCAGGAATAAGAATTCATTAAGAAGTAATTGGAGAGACTGGCCGAACAACAGTAGAGTGTATCAGTGAAGTGGAAGATCAGGTCAGGAAACTCTCCCAGTTTGGGAAATATAAAAGCTATAATAAACAGAGAATAGAAATATAAGTGCCAATATCTATAAAATGGCTACTGCAGAGGTGAAAATAATAGAGTGTAGGAAATGTTTTTAGTACTGATTACCAAGACTTTTTCATAATTATAAAAACATGGAAGATCTCAGGTTGAAAAGATTCATAGTGGCACACAGGATGTATAAGAACAACTCCTTCATAGAAAAAAAAAATTAAAGGGGAAAGAAAGCATTAACCCCTATGAAAACTGCAACCACATGAATCACTGAAAAACCCATTGTCATCAAATCAGTTCCAACTCATGATGTGTTTCAGAGTAGACCTACACTCCACAGAGTTTTATGGGCTGTAATCTTTACAGAAGCAGAACACCAGAGTTTTCTTTGTGCTGTCACTGGGTGGGTTTTAACTATTAACCGTAAGATTAGCAGTCGAGGGCAAACCATTCATGCCACCATGCATCATTAGGAATAGATATGTCAACACGGCTTAGTTCTTTGTTCTAGAATAACTTTTCCCAGAAAAGATAAAATTGTAAACTAACTACCATGGATTAAATTGTGTCCCGCCCCAAAATATGTGTCAACTTGGTTAGGCCATGATTCCCGGTATTGTGTGGTCATCCTCCATTTCGTGATTGATGTAATTTTCCTATGTGTAGTAAATCCTAGTCTCTGCCTCTGGTTATTAAGGCAAGATTAGATTATATTAAAGAGGATTAGGGTGGGATGTAACACCCTTACTCAGGTCACATCCCTAATCCAATGTAAAGGGAGTTTCCCTGGGGTGTGGCCTGCATCATCATTTATCTTACAAGAGATAATGGGAAACCGAAGTGAGCAGAGAGTTGGGGACCTCCTACCAGCAAGAAAGCAGCACTGGGAGCACAGCATGCTCTTTGGACCTGGGATCCCTGCACCTGAGAAGCTCCTCAACCAGGGGAAGATTGATGACAAAGACCTTCCTCCAGAACCAAGAGAGAGAGAAAGCCTTCCCCTGGAGCTGACACCCTGAATTTGGACTTGTAGCCTACTGGACTGTGAGAGAATAAATTTCTCTTTGTTAAAGCCATCCACTTGTGGTATTTATGTTAGAACAGTACTAGGTAACTAAGACACTAATTATTCACATTAAGAAATTCCTGCAGGAGCCAGAACCAACATGGCATCAGAGATGGCTGTACCATGTCAACCCTCTGAAGCATAGACCCAAAAAAACTGAGTAAAACAGATACAAACGTCAATCCTGGAACCCAAAGCATCAAATGAAGGAATAAAGAGCTAGATTAAACGCCGAATGGAAGAAGAAACTAAGAGGAAACAGAAAATGAGCAAAGATACCAAGCGGAGGTCTCCTGCCAACTAACACAGCACAGTGTCACCATCTTGGAACACATCCACTGATGATGGCACAGAGGAAGAACGGGAAGGCAAGTTTATGGAGCTTCTAACAGGAGACAGAGCAGCCGGTAACCAGAGAAACATGCTTTCCCATGCTTCAGCCTTCTGCTCCATACTACGCTTCCGTCCCGTCCCGACAGGCCATGCCTCCTTGCTCGGCTTAAGAACCATGAGCCCACCACAACCCTGGATCTGCCCTGCCCCAACCTGTCAGCTCCAGCTGCACCAGTTTTTTTTTCCTTTCTTCTTTTTCTTTCTCCTGTCTACCTAGCCTTTTATGTTATATCTGCCTCTCTCCAACAGGCCACACAGTGCTGGGTCCCCCTCACCCCTAGGAACTGGCTTGGGCCATGACATTTTTTTCCTGTTTTCCTTTACTTCCTTTTCTTTTTCCCTCCTGCCTAGCTCCATATGCCACTCCCACCCCTTCCCAATGTGCCACACTGCACCACTCAGCTAGAGAGCCACCAACCTGCCACCATCGTTGTCCACCCCACCCCACCCATAGGCTTTTGCAGCGCCATTTTCTACATTTATTTTTATTTTTTTATTTTTACACTTTCTTCCTTTTCATTCTCCCTCCCAGCTAACCCCATATGCCACCTTCACCCCTTCCCACTGTGCCACACTGTGCAACCTCAACTAGAGAGCCATCAGCCCACTGCCATCCAGGTCTGCTCTGCTCCCACCTGCCAGCCATATCACCATTATTTTTGCTTTTTTTCTTTCTCTTCTCTCTCCTTCCCACCTAGCCCTGTACATCACCTTCCCTTCTTTCCAACTAGCTCTTGGGTCCACCCTGCCACCACTCAATGGCACCCACCAGGTCTTCAGTTTTATTTATTTTTATTAATTATTCTTTCTTTTTTTCTCCCTCCCACCTAGCCCCATATGCCATCTCCTCCCCTACTGCCAGACCTGACCACACTGCCATGTCTAGAGAGCCACTGGTCTTCTGCCTCCCTGGGTCCATCCCATCCCCACGGGCTCACTGCTGCTGCACAGCAACTTTTTTCTCTTTATTTTTTTTCTTTCCTTCCCCCACCATCTATCTCAGTAAGCCACCTCCCTTCCCTTCCCACCAGGGCTCATGTCTGCCCTGGCCCTTCTCATGGGGTCCCACCCGACAACCAGTTTTTTTAATGTATTTTAAGTATTTCATTAATTTTTTCTGTCTTCCTTTTCTTTCTGTCTCCCATCTAGCCCTTTATACCACCTCCACCCCTTCCTGCCTTACCCTGCCACTCCACCACAGATAGAGAGCCACTGAGCCACTGGTGCACTGGCCAACCACTGCCCCTGGTCCACCCCACCCCCACCCACCTCCCTCAACCATGCCACCATTTGTTTTATTCTTTCATCTTTTTCTTTCTCGCTTTTCTTCCTTCCTTCCTTTTTCCTTTCTTTCTTTTTTTCTTCCTTCCTTCTTTCCTCCCACCTAGCCCTGCACATCACCATCCAGTCTTCCTGCCAGCTCCCAGGTCCATGTCACCCCTCCCCCACCTACTGGCTAACTTTTTTTATTTTTCTTTTTTCTTCCCTTCCACCTAGCCCCATATGTCATCCCCCCTTCCTGCCAGCTCCCACTGTGCCACCATGAATAGAGCACCCCCGACACTCAGCCTCACGAATGCAGCAGGCCCACACCACACTGGACAAGCTGTTGAAAGGTGGGAAGTGAGCCTGTACCATTCCTCATCCAACACTGCTGCCCACCTAGCAAGGGGCTGTGAACACTCCCATACTGCTGGACAAAATCAGGAGGCAAACAGCACCCTCCCAATCCACCCTCAGTTCAGTGAAATGGGCTCACTCTACCTGCTGCTGCCTTGCCCACCTGCAAAAGGGGGCGAGAGCTATCATGTCCACAGGGGAGCAAGTACCAAAGCATGCCTGGTCCTCCCATCATGACCTATCAAATTAAAACAAAAAAGCAAGAAAAAACAACCAAACATACAACTGATAAACAAAGAAAATAATAGTTTAATGTCTCAGAGACAGCAGACAGTATCAAAACATATAAAAAGTCAGGACAAGATGGTTCCAGTGAGTGATCAATAAAGAATAGATGACCTTGTGGTAGAAGAAAAGGCAGTAGAACTACCTGACATGGAATTCAAAAGACTAACATAAACGGCACTACAAAAGATTAGGAAAGAGGTCAAGGAAAACACAGACAAAACGAAGGAAAAAAATAGACAGAGTCATAGAAATCAAAGATAAAATGAATGAAAAAAGGCTGAAATCAAGGAAAATACAGACAAAGCAATAAAATAATTCATGAAAATAATAAAAGAACAAAACATCAAAATAAACAATTAGAAATCATAAGAAAATAGCAACTGGAAATCCAAAAGACAACAACAAAATTTCAGAAATGGACAACTCAACAGAAGATTTTAGGAGCAAATTTGAAACAATGGAAAACAATCAGTGAGACTGAAGACAAATAGATGTACCTCACTTTGAGGAAAAATCAGAGAAAAAATGAAGCAAATCTTTCTCTGATTTTCCTCAAACATAAAATCTATAATAACAAAAGAAAACAAACAAAAAATTCACAAACAAAAGTACACCAGCACAGGAAAGTAAGAGAAACAAAGAAAATGTCAGCACCACAAAAAAAAAAAAAAAAAAAGCAGTGTTAGCAATAAACTCATACCTATTGATAATCATTGTGATTATCAATAAAAAAAAAAAAAAATTTTATTGATAATCACAATGAATGTAAATGGCTTAAATGCACCCCAAAAAGACAGAGGGTGGCAAAATGGATAAAAAGCATGACCCATCAACATGCTGTCTATAAGAGATGTATCTTAGACATGAAGACATAAATGCATTAAAAATCAAAGGATGATCCATTTGCAAAAGAATGAAACAGGACTCATACCTCACACCATGCACAAAAACTAACTCCAAGTGGATCAAAGACCTAAACATAAAGACTAAAACGATAAAGATCATGGAAGAAAAAATAGGGACAACCCTAGGAGCCCTGATACAGGGCATGAACAGAATACAAAACATTACCAAAAATGATGAAGAGAAACCAGATAACTGGGAGCTCCTAAAAATCAAGCACCTATGCTCATCTAAAGACTTCACCAAAAGAGTAAAAAGACCACCTACAGACTGGGAAAGAATTTTCAGCTATGACATTTCAGACCAGCGCCTGATCTCTAAAATCTACATGATTCTGTCAAAACTCAACCACAAAAAGACAAACAACCCAATCAAGAAGTGGGCAAAGGATATGAACACACATTTCACTAAAGAAGATATTCAGGCAGCCAACAGATACATGAGAAAATGCTCTCGATCATTAGCCATTAGAGAAATGCAGATTAAAACTACGATGAGATTCCATCTCACACCAACAAAGCTGGCATTAATCCAAAAAACACAAAATAATAAATGTTGGAGAGGCTGCGGAGAGATTGGAACTCTTACATACTGCTGATGGGAATGTAAAATGGTACAACCACTTTGGAAATCTATCTGGCGTTATCTTAAACAGTTAGAAATAGAACTACCATACAACCCAGAAATCCCACTCCTCGGAATATACCCTAGAGATACAAGAGCCTTCACACAAACAGATATATGCACACCCATGTTTATTGCAGCTCTGTTTACAATAGCAAAAAGCTGGAAGCAACCAAGATGTCCATCAACGGATGAATGGGTAAATAAATTGTGGTATATTCACACAACGGAATACTACACATCGATAAAGAACAGTGACGAATCTCTGAAACGTTTCATAACATGGAGGAACCTGGAAGGCATTATGCTGAGCGAAATTAGTCAGAGGCAAAAGGACAAATACTGTGTAAGACCACTATTATAAGATCTTGAGAAATAGTAAAAACTGAGAAGAACGCATACTTTTGTGGTTACGAAGGGGGGAGGGAGGGAGGGAGGGAGAGGGTTTTTTATTGATTAATCAGTAGATAAGAACTGCTTTGGGTGAAGGGAAAGACAACACTCAATACATGGAAGGTCAGCTCAATTGGACTGGACCAAAAGCAAAGAAGTTTCCGGGATAAAATGAATGCTTCAAAGGTCAGTGGAGCAGGGGCGGGGGTCTGGGGAACATGGTTTGAGGGGACTTCTAAGTCAATTGGGAAAATAATTCTATTATGAAAACATTCTGCACCCCACTTTGAAATGTGGCATCTGGGGTCTTAAATGCTAACAAGCGGCCATCTAAGATGCATCAATTGGTCTCAACCCACCCGGAGCAAAGGAAAACGAAGAACACCAAGGCCACATGACAACTAAGAGCCCAAGAGACAAAAAGGGCCACATGAACCAGAGACCTACATCATCCTGAGACCAGAAGAACTAGTTGGTGCCCGGCCACAATCGATGACTGCCCTGACAGGGAGCACAACAGAGAACTCCTGAGGGAGCAGGAGATAAGTGGGATGCAGACCCCAAATTCTCATAGAAAGACCATACTTAATGGTCTGACTGAGACTAGAGGAATCCTGGCAGCAATGCTCCCCAGGCCTTCTGTTGGCACAGGACAGGAACCATCCCCGAAGACAACTCATCAGACATGAAAGGGACTGGTCAGCGGGGGGGAGAGAGATGCTGATGAAGAGTGAGCTAATTAAATCAGGTGGACACTTAAAAAAAAAAAAAAATCAAAGGATGGAAAAAATACACCGAGCAAACAGTAGCCAAAAAAGGGCAAAAGTGGCAATAGTAATTACAGATAAAATAGACTTTAAGGCAAAAAAAAAAAAAAAAACCCATAAAAGACAAGGCAGGACATTACATAATGATTAAAGGCATAATCCACCCAGAAGACATAACCTTAATAAATATCTACACGCCCAATGTCAGGGCTTCAAAATACATAAAACAAACTCTAACACCAATGAAAAGAGAAATAGACAATTCCACAATAATAGTAGGAGGCTTCAACACACCACTTCCTGTAGAGGACAGAACATCTAGAAAGAAACTCAACAAAGATACAGAAGATGTAAAGGCCAAAATCAACAACTTGATCTCAAACACATACATAGAACACTCCACCCAACAGCAGCAGAATATATATTCTTTCCCAATGCACATGGAACATTCTCCAGAATAGACCACATCTTAGGTCACAAAGCAACCCTCAATATAATCCAAAACACTGAAATAATAAAAACCATTTTCTCTGATCGGAATGCCATAAAAGTAGAAATCAATAAACAAGAAGATCAAGTGAGAAAAAAAAAAAATCTAATGCATGGAAAACAGCTTCCTTAAAAACAACTGGGTAATAGAAGAAACAAAAACACAAAATCTGTAATAACGAAAGAAAATCTACAAACAAAAGGAACTCAGCAGGAAGAGGGAATCAAAAAATTCCTGGAATCAAAGATGAATGAAAATACATCACACCAAAACCTTGGAAACACAGCAAATGCAATGCTCAGAGAGAAATCTATAGCAATAAATGCACACATCAAAAAAGAAGGGCCAAAATCTAAATGTTAGCCTTACAACTCAAATAAATAGTACATCAAAAGAGGCTCACAGGCACCAGAAGAAAAGGAATAATAAAAAGTAAAGTAGAAATAAATGAAATCCAGAACAGAAAAGCAACAAGACCAAATGTTTGTTCTTTGAAAAGATCAACAAAACTGAGAATTCTTTGGCGAAACTCACAAAAGAAAGAGAAGAAGCAAATAAACCAAATAAGAAATGAGATGGGGGGACATTACAACAGACCTAACTGAAATAAACAGAATAACAGTAGTATATACTTTGGAAAAATTGTACTACAACAAATTTGAGAACCTAGAGAAAATAGACAAATTTCTAGAAACACACCACCTACCTAAAGTAACCCAAACTATGACAGACAATCTGAACAGACCCATGACAAGAGAACATATTGAAGAGGTAACGAAAAAAAAAAAACTAAAAACTCCCTCCCCCCCTGAAAAAAAAAGTCCTGGCCTGGATGGCTTCACTGGAGAATTCCATCAAACATTCATAGAAGAGCTTACACTAGTACTACTCAAACTATTTCAGAACATGGAAAAGGAAGGAATAAATTAATTCTATGAAGCCAGTATAACCCTCATAAAGCCAGGCAAAGACAGTACAAAAAAAGAAAAGTACAGACCAATATCTTTCATGAATATAGACGCAAAAATTTCCAATAAAATTCAAGCCAATAGAATTCAACATCATATAAAAAAAAAAAAAATACATCATGACCAAATGGGATTCATACAAGGTATGCAAGAATGGCTCAACACTAAAAAATCAATCAATGTAATCCACCACATTAACTAGAACAAAAGAAAAGAATTACATGATCATCTCACACAACGAAGAAAAGGCATTTGATAAAGTCCATCATCGATCCCTGATAAAAATTCTCAATAAAATAGGAATAGAATGGAAGTTCCTCAACATAATAAAGGGGCATCACAATTAAGTGTTTGGGTGCTAACCAAAAGGTCAGCAGTTCAAATCCACCATCCACTCCTTAGAAACCCTGTGGGGCAGATCTATCCTGCCCTATAGGGTTGCTATGAGTTGGCATCAACTCGACAGCAATGGGTATGGTTTTTTGGGTATACAAAACCGATAGCCAACATCATTTCCCCTGAGAACAGCAACAAGACAAAAATGCCCTTTATCACCACTGCTATTTAACATTGTGCCGGAAGTCCTAGCTAGAGAAATAAGGCAAGAAAAAGAAATAAAGGGCATCAAAATTGGAAAGGAAAAAGTAAAACTATCCCTATTTGTAGATGGTATGATCATATACATACAGAACCGCAAAGATTCCATGAGAAAACTATTGGAAATAATAGAAAGGTTCAGCAGAGTAGCAACATAAGAAAATCAGCTGGATTCCTCTACATCAACAAAGAGAACTTCAAAAAGGAAATCAGGACAACAATATCATTTATAATATCCTCTAAAAGATAAAATAAATATGAATAACTCTAACCGGGGACATAAAAGACCTATACGAGGAAAACTACAAAATACTATTGCAAGAAACCAAAAGAGATCTACATAAATGGAAAAACATAGCAGCTCATGGATAGGAAGACTCATCATTGTCAAAATGTCAGTTCTATCCCAAATGATCTACACGTATAAAATAACACATTCCCAATCCAAATACCAACAGCATTCTTTAACGAGATGGAAAAACTAATCACCAACTTTATATGGAAAGGAAAGAGGTCCCAGATACGCAAATCATTACTGATAAAATGAACAAAGTAAAAGCCCTCACAGTACCTGATCTCAGAACCTACTAAATAGCCATGTAGTGAAAACACCCTGGTACTGGTACGACGGACACATAGACCAATGGAACATAATCAAGAAACAGAAGTAAATCCATCCACTTACATTTAGCTGATCTTTGACAAAGGACCAAAGTCCATTAAAGGGGGAAAAGGTGGTCTTTTTAACAAATGATGCTGGCAAAACTGGATGTCCATCTGCAAAAAAATGAAGCAAGACCCATACCTCACACCATACACAGACCAAGTCAAAATGGATCAAAGACCTAAATATAAAACCTAAAATGACAACAATCATGCTCATCAAAAGACTTCACCAAAAGAGTACAAAAAGAACCAACAGACTGGGAAATAATTTTTGGCTAGGGCATATCAGACAAGGGTCGAATCTCTAAAATCTATACAATACAACAGAAGTAACAAAAAGACAAATGATCCAATTAAAATATGGGTAAAGGATATGAACAGACACATCACCAAAGAGGACATTCAGGCAGCTAACAAGACACACAAGGACACACCCATGATCCTCAGCCATTAAAGAGATGCAAATCAAAACTACATTGCGATATTGTCTCACCCCAACATTACTGGCACTAATCAAAAAACACAAAATAAGAAATATTGGAGAGGTTGCAGGGAGATTGGAACTCATGCACTGCTGGTGCAAATGTAAAATGGTACAACCACTATGGAAATTGATATGGCACCTCCTTAAAAAGCTTGAAACAGAAATACCATATGATCCAGCAATTGCACTCCTAGGAATGTATTCTAGAGAAATAAGAGCTGTCACATGAATAGACATACGCACTCCCATGTTCTTTGTGGCATTACTCACAATAACAAAGACATGGAAACAATCTAAGTGCTCATCAACAGATGAATGGATAAACAAATTATGATATATTCACATAATTAAATACTAAGCAAGAATAAAGGACAGTGATGAACCCATGAAACATCTCACAGCATGGATGACTCTGGAAAGCATTAGGCTGAGTGCAATAAGTCAATTGCAAAAGGACAAATATTGTATCAGACAACTATTATAAAAACCAAAGAAAAGGTTTACACACAGAAAAACTATCTTTGATGCTTATGAGGGAAGGGAAGGTGGGGTGGAGAAATCACTAACTAGATAGTAGACAAGTGTTAACTTTGGTGACAGGAAAGGCAGCATATAATACAGGGGAAGTCAGCTCAACCTGACCATAGCAAAGGCATAGAGGTTTCCTGGACACATACAAACACCTTGAGGGTCCAAGTTGCTGGGGCTGAGAACTTGGGGGACATCTAGGTCAATTCGTATAACATAGTTAATAAAGAAAATGTTCTACGTTCTACTTTGGTAAGTAGAATCTGGGGTCTTGAAAGCTGTAAGCAGCCATGTAAAATACATCAATTGGTCCCACCATGTTTAGAGCAAAAGACAATGAAGAAAACCAAAGACACGGGAAAATATTAACTCAAAGGACTAATGGGCCACATGAACCACAGCCTCCACCAGCCTGAGCTAGGAAGAACTAGATAGGGATCACCATAGGCAGTCCGGGACAAAGTGGGAGAATAATATAGAACAAAATTCAAATTCACAAAAAAAAAGACCAAATTTACTGGTCTGACAGAGATTGAAGGAACCCCTGATATTATGGCCCTTGGCAGTCTGCTAACTCAGAGGTGAAGCCGTTCCCAAAGTTGACCTTTCAGCCAAAGATTAGACAGCCCTAAAGGACAAACAACAGCACATGTGAGGAAGATGCTTCTTAGTTCAATCAAGTATACGAGACCAAATGGGCCACACCTGCCCAAAAGCAAAGGCGAGAAGGCTGGATGGGACAGGAAACCTGGGTGAATGGTCATGGGGAAGCCGGGGTAGAAAGGGAGAGAGTGATGACACATTGCAGGGATTGCAACTAAGGTCACAAAAAAAAAATCTGTGTATAAATTTTTGAATGAAAAGCTAACTTGCACTGTAAACTTTCATCTAAAACACAATAACACAAAACAAAAAATCCTGCACATCTGTTTATCAGAGACAACATTAAGCCCATTTAGGTAAGCAGCTCCCTTTTAAAACAATAGTTCACTCACTAAGACTCTCTGCTGGACACTTACCCTGCTAAACACACAAATCCTAAGCTATTATATTCCAAATATTTCCCTTTCCCAACCACTTCCTCATCTTGAAAGATCCACCTTAAACCACTTGTTCCCAGGCCAGAAATCTCTTAAATATCCTCCACTGATTGTCTGTTTTGGAGGCACTGAAAAACTATTTCAAGATTGAGTTCTCCCTTACCTCTGTGAGTTCTCTTAAATTTAGATTTTCTTTTTATCAGAAGATCACCTGGTGATATTTTCAGAGTTTAATACATAAAAAGAATAAAGAATCAGAAGAACATCATACCTCTTAATAGCAAATTTGGGGGCAAGAATACAGTGGAGTATTGTTTAGAATATAGGGAACCTCACCAAACAACTATGAAAGTAGAAGATTACTTGTTATTAAAATCATTTAAATGTAGGAAGATAATGCTGAGCTCATGCATACAAGGCCTCAAGGACTGTTCACAGAAATCATACTTGAACATAGAAGAATACTGCATTATACAGAAAGCACAGGTACTCAAAGAAGAATAAAGCTTTCTGTGGTTTACACGGAAACCCTGGTGGTATAGTGGTTAAATGCTATGGCTGCTAACCAAAAGGTCAGCAGTTCGAATACACCAGGCGCTCCTTGGCAACTCTATGGGGCAGTTCTACTCTGCCTTCTAGGGTTACTATGAGTTGGAATCAACTCGATGGCAGTGGGTTTAGGGGATATGGTTTACACAGACAAAATCTTGTTGTCTTTTTTACTTACTGATATATTCCCAATTGCTTAGAAAAGTGCCTGGCACAAAACAAGTGAGGTCTTTATTCAACGTCTATATGCCAAGATTAAAATAAATAAATAAAACCAAACCCATTGTAGTTAAGTTGATTCTGACTCATAGCAACTCTGTGGGGAGCAGACTACCACATTGTTCTCCCACAGAGTGGCTGGTAGGTTCAAACCACTGACCTTTCTGTTACCAGCTGAGTGCTTAACCATTGCACCACCAGGGCTCCTAATGTCAAGATTAGTACACTAAATATTAACAATACCATGGTGAAAGTGAGTCAATACCTTTGGTCTCAAAAAGTTTATAGTCACCAAGAATACCCTCCAAAATAATTAAAAAAAAAATGGAATAATTATAAATTTTGGTAATAGCTATGATGGAAACAAATGGTGAGATGAGATGGATATACATGGCCAGAGAAGGAACATATGAAGAGGTAAATTAGATATCGTGGCCAGAGGTAGCCTGAGACCTCAAAGATGATAAAAGGCTGATTACAGGCTGACTATGTGAAAAAGAGAGAAAGCCATAATGTTAAAGGGATTAGCCAGTGAGAAAACTGTGTACTCTAGAACATGAAAAAGGACCAGTTTGAATGGAATACAGTGAGTAATGAGGAGAGTGGAGGAGATTAATCTGGGGAAGTAGGTAGAGGACAAAGTATGCAGGACAGGCATTTTGCAATTTATTCTAAGTGTAATAAGAAGTTACAGATGGGCTTTAAGTAGTGGAGTGACGTTATCCAATTTCTGTTTTTAAAGATCATCCAGACTGCTGATTGATTTAGAATTGTGTAAGAGTGGAAATTAAGAAATCATCTGCCAATAAACCGAGTGCTCTCATGGGTCTACAGCAGGAAAGAGGAAACATTAACTCTTAGGTTTAAAAATGCAAAACTCACAGATTCTGATGGTGGGTACAATGTTCATAGAGATATAAATGTCTGCTCACATTTTTTCAGGAGTATTAATATTTTTGTTAGTGCTGTGATTGAATATTTTTGGAGTAATCTTCCCCTAACCCTTCTTTCCCATAATCCCCTTTATTTTCTGTAATTTTGTAGAATTTCAGGAATACATATATCCCGTTCTATCAGAAATGCATACACACTCAGACCTACACATATACTGCTATTACTCTACCAAAAATACCTGTACATCTTTCATTATGTTAAACATGTCACTACTTGTCTTGTTTACAATGAAAGCATAATTTGTCACAAAGAAAACAATAGTAACAAGAAACTTGAGAAAAGACAATACATTTTTGAAAAAAGTAGTTTACAAGATCAGACAAATAAAGGTAAGTAAGGGGGGTACCAGCTGCTTTCCCAGCGTGAGTTTAGCTTCTCACTGTCTTATGACCACTTAATTGCACTAAGTATGCACCTCAGGGGAGGCAGTTTCTCCTGGTGAGCTCTAACCCACTGCACCATTAATCAGAAAATGCAGGCTTGCAAAATTAATCTTGTAGATAGAAAGGGAAGGAACTTTCTTTCTAGTTACACACCCTGGTCACAGAATGGCTATGCCGTCGGTACCTGAACAAAGACACTTTCCTGGTTACAGGACGACCAGATCAGCTGTGCCTGAACAAAGGCCTCTTTCTCGCACCCCTTTTTCATGTACTCCAGCACATATACTCCTCTCGTCTAAAGTATATTGGATGCCTCAGGTCCCTTTGTCTTTTGCCAACTGTACATCGTAGGATGTGTGTAAACAAGGTTTCCTAGTCGTCTCACCCTAGGACAACAGTCTGAGGAAGACCAACCCCATGATAAAACTTACCGTTTCTCTTCACCCTAATTGCTGTGTAAGGAATAAAGCTTGTGATCATGCCACTGGGTAATGTCAATTATTTGCTGAGAACTCACAGCCCTGCATGAACTCATTTTTCATTCTCAGCTCACTGCAACAACATAACCTAGTTTCATGTCAACTTATTCATAGCAAAATATATTCAAAGTGCCCCATTACATTCAGATCCTACAAATCAAATCCTGCAGTCCATAGCCAACCTCTCATTTCAGAATTTGTCTGTGTGTGTGTATATATATTTTAAAAGAAACATCTTTTAGTGATAGCAAAACAATATAAAAATGTTTAAATTTGGGGGCATGAATAGAATTTTTACAAATATATGAACCCTCTACAAAAAAACAAACAAAACATTTTGAAAGCACAATTAGGAGATTGTTGACATTATTGCATAGGTCCAAGGAAAGATACTCTTAGTTGTCTAGTGCTGCTATAACAGAAATACCACAAGTGAATGGTTTTAACAAAGAGAAGTTTATTTATTCACAGTAAAGCTGACTAAAAGCCCAAATTCAAGGTGTCAGCTCCAGGGGAAGTCTTTCTGTCTCTGTCCGCACAGGGACCCCAGGTCCAAAGGACGTGCTCTGCTCCTGGCACTGCTTTCTTGGTGGTATGAGGTCCCCGTGTTTCTCTTCTGGCTTCTCTCTTTTATATCTCAAGAGATTGTCTCAAGACACAATTCAATCTTGTAGGTTGAGTCCTGCCTCACTAATACAACTGCTGCTCACCCTCCCTCATTAACATCATAGAGGCAGGATTTACAACATACAGGAAAATCACACAAAACCAGGAATCATGGTCCAGCCCAAATGATACACACATTTTGGGGAGACATAATTCAATCCATGACAGATACCATGGTGGCCTGGGTGATGGTGATGGAAGGGTGTGTGTGTGTGTTTGTGAAAGAGACACATGGATAGAGACAGAGAGAAAAGTAATTTCATACATATCGCAGAGTTGTGTATTAACAAAAATAAATCAGCTGCCATAGAGCCAACTGTGATTCATAGCAGCCCTACAGGACAGAGTAGAACTGCCCCATAGAGCTTCCAAGCAGTGCCTGGTGCATTTGAACTGCCGACCTTTTCAAGGGTTAGCAGCCATAGCTAACAAGGAAGTATGAAAAATCAGGGTGGGAAATATCAAGAAAATAAATGAACTTTAGATAACTGGTTAGAAGTTTTGGAAATAATAATTTTTCGGCACTATGACAGTGGATTTGAAACAAAATAGTGAAACAAATGAAATAACAGAAAAACATATGTGTAAATACTAGTCTATCCTCTGGATGGGTGAGAGTTTTCTAAACATAAAACAGTGGAGAAATGATTATGAGAAAGACTTGTGCATATAATAGTATTTGAAAATCCTCAGTATGGAAACGTACTGCATAAGAGAAAAGCCACGAGATTCAAATAGAAATAGTTACCAGCCACCTCAGAAAAAAGGAAATACATAATGATATTCTGATAAGTAGTAATCATCGATAAAATTATAAACACAATAAATATACATATGCAACAATGAAAATTCATATTCTAAGAAGGTGGTAACTACACTAATAATAAAGGTTGATATTGTTGTTAGGTGCCATCGAGTTGGCTCTGATTCATAGCAACAGAACAATGTACAACAGAAAACACGGCCCCTTCCTGCACCATCCTCAGAACTGCTCTTATGCTTCAGCCCATTGTTGCAACCACTGTGTCAATCCATCTCATTGAGGGTCTTCCTCTTTTTCAATGACTCTACCAAACTTGATGTCCTTCTCCAGGGACTTGTCCTTCCTGATAACATGTCCAAAGTATGTCAGATGACGTCTTGTCATCCTTGCTTCTAAGGAGTATTCTGGCTGTACTTCCTCCAAGACAGATTTGTTTGTTCTTCTGACAGTCCATGATACATTCGGTATTCTTCACCAACTCCATAATTCGAAGGCATCCATTCTTGTTCAGTTTTCTTTATTCGTTGTCCAGTTAACGCATGTGTGTGAGGCGATTGAAAACACCATGGCTTGGGTCAGGCACAGCTTAGTTCTCAAAGTGACTTCTTTGCTTTTTTAACACTTTAAAGAGGTCTTTTGCAGCAGATTTGCCCAATGAAATGCATAGTCTGATTTCCTGACTGCTGCTTCCGTGGGTGCTAATTGTGGATCCAAGTAAAATGAAATCCTTGACAATTTCAATCTCCGTTTATCATGATGTTGCTTATTTTGAGGATTTTTGTTTTCTTTATGTTAAGGTGCAATCCATACTGAAGGTTGTAGTCTTTGATCTTCATCAATAAGTGCTTCAAGTCCTCTTCACTTTCAGCAAGCAAGGTTGTGTCATCTGCATATCACAGGATGTTAATGAGTCTTTCTCCAATCCTGATGCCCCATTCTTCTTCATATAGTCCAGTCTCTTGGATTATTGACTCAGCATACAGACTGAATAAACATGGTGAAAGGATACAACCCTGACACACACTTTTCCTGCCTTTAAACCACACAGTTTCCCCTTGTTCTGTTCTAATGACTGCTTCTTAGTCTACACATAGGTTTTGCATCAGCACAATTAAGTGTTCTGGGTTCCCCATTCTTTGCAATGTTATCCATAATTTGTTATGATCCACTCAGTCGAATGTCTTTGCATAGTCAATAAACTTAACAAAAAAAACCATGTAAATCATCCAGAAGTGCATATAAATGCAATCAGTGATGTGACACCAAGGGCCAGTATGACTGTTTTAGTTTCATTACTGTATTCAAGAAATGTTTACTGGTATGTGGTTGTCAAAAGAAGCAATCTAAGAGAAGATCAAAGATCAAAGGAATAATAGCTCAGGCAGAGGGAAGAGGTGGGAGCATGGGCTCCAAAGTTGGGAGTGGCTTGGCTTATTCCATCCTGGATTCAGCATGAAGGTCAGTGTTGCTGGAGTGATGGGAGAAATATCAGAGATGCATGCAGTGGAGCATTCAAAAGGCCATCAAGATGGACGCCTTGTTCACGCTGGACTTGAGGGCCCTCTGGCTAATCAGTTCCTGGCTCTGCCTCCTAAAGACTACACCTAGAGGCTCCAAATCCCAAGTCACATGCAAAACTGTCTGGAAGGTTAAATCCAGATAGGGAGATTCTTGATGATTCAGATGTTTTAAGAAAATTTTTATATATTAGGAGGCAGGCATCACTTCCAGTGAAAGATAAAAATGATGTAAGCTAAGATTCACTGGGTACTCAGTATGTTCTAAGCATATTTAGTCATACTAAGATAGCGTATGTGTTTTACATACACTCTCTCATATAATTTTCACAACTTGAAGAAGAAGAGCAGAGCCATTGTTGAGCAGGGGTTAAGAGTTTGGCTACTAACCAAAAGGTCGGCAGTTTGAGTCCACCAGCCACTCCTTGGAAATCCTATGTGGCAGCTCTACTCTGTCCCATGGGGTTGCTCTGAGTCAGAATTGACTCAATGGCAATCGTTTTTTTTTTTTTTTTAAAGAAAAAGAAAGAGAACCACTAGTATAACATTATCGTAATTGAGACATGGAGAAATTAAGAAATTTCCTTAAGGTAACTGCTATGGATTGAATTGTATTCACCCAAAATTCATATTGCATTCCTAGCCTCTCTTGTTATGCTAATGAGACCATGCAGATGTAGGGTGGGTCCTAAACCTAAGTACTTCTGAGTGGTGTCCTATAAAACCAGCAGATTAGACACAGAGACACACATGGCGGAAGACAGGCACCAAGGAATACCAAGGAAGTCCTGGGGCTACCAACAAGGATAGGACCCTCCCCTACAGCTGATGCCTTTATTTGGGCTTCTAGTCCCTGAAACTGTGAGACAATAAATTTCTGTTCTTTCAAGTCACCCACTTGTGGTATTTTTTTGTTATGACAGCATTAGGTAACTAAGTCATATAGCTAGTAAGTGAACACCGGGGTATGAATCCAGGCAGTCTGGTCTCAGGCCCCACAATCCACCCCCATACTATTTAGCTTTTCAATCAGAACTGAAAATAATTATGCAAAGTGTAAATCTGTTTTTACTAAAAGAAAATAAGAAATCAGTGACTAATTTATAAAGGGGCATTAGTTTTATAGAGAAACAGTTTTATCTACAAAGATTTACATTGTATTTTATAGGCTATAAAATATTTCTACATTTCTTCAGATTCTGTTTTGTGAATCTATAATAACAATAAAGTGTGCTAAGTACTAAAAAGTAAATAATATTACATTTGGTAATTTGAAAAAAGCTGTAATAGCCAAAGTGAATAATAAATACAAGCATAATTTTAATATATACATAATCCTTTCCTGGGAACTGTGGTTGCACAGTGGTTAAGAACAACAGCTGCTAACCAAAAGGTCAGCAGTTTGAATCCACCAGGTGCTCCTTGGAAATCCCATAGGGCAGTTCTACTCTGTCCTATAGGGTTGCTATGAGTTGGAATCAACTCAACGGCAACGGGTTTGTTTCTTTGGTTTTTTTGTTTTACTATTTCAAAGTGTTTTCACATATATGAAAATGCACCTAACATTCCCAGGAGGAAGTATATCCATTTTAGAGGTGAGAAAAGGCTTGGGAGTAATATATCCAAATGATTTCACACATAAAGACACATAAAGGATAATTAAAATAGTTCCACAAGTACATGTCTAAGAACTGTATTAGCTAACTGTAAATGGGAAATTAATTATAAGCAATTCTTAATTGCCAAAGATTACTTTGATACTCTCAAAGAGTTGGTATTTTATTTTTACATTGCACTAATTTTTATAAATATATCACAAATAAATCTTAGAATTTCAGATCTCAAAGATGACATACTGATCTTATCTAATGTCCTCAGAATATTATTTGTGTGAAAGAATTCAGATTCCTTCTTTGTCTCTTGTTGAGAATGTTTTATACTATTTTAATATATAAGGTAATGAATACTTCTGGGAATACTTCCTGTCTTACATGCAGGAATGTTGTCCTTGGGTTGTACATAATTAGTGACAGTGGTTCTGGTGATGCAAACATGTTATGGGCAACTTATTTCCATTTTAAATCAATGGCAAATTACTCATCCAATTAGACAATAACGTAAGCATATCTTTGGTGTTATTAGCTTTTACACATATCTTCTTTCCTTTATAGTAAAGTCTTCACTGGCTGACTGTTGAATCAGTAACCTCTGTCCTTTCAATGTAAGTCCAAGGCTTTCTTTTCCATCTATAGAAAGGATGCCTAGGTGTAGATCTCCTCCAGCAGGCACAAGATCCCAGCATCAGGCTGGGGGATGACTTTTCTTTCAACAGTACTGACTCTAAGATTTTGTTCTTCTGTAGTGTATATAGATATATCACTATTTCTGAAGAAAACACATTTTTAGCTAGGATTCTGGATAGTGCTAAAATAGTCTGGATATTACTAAAGTAACACCCAAAATTCTGAAACCTGTGACTCATGATTTGCCATCAAGGGTCTCGCACTTTATATTTTACAGTTAACAGCATAAGAGCAAGTCAGAAGAGCTGACCTAATGTCAGTAATGAAGTCTCTGCTGGTCCCTATGTGAAGACTTCTTGATGACCTCATTTGTGAAAAACTCCACCGTCTAAACACTGTTTTATTGGGAAAGAGGTTACAGTTCTTGAAATCAGAGTAAATATGTTCCTAAATAAAACTGGAAGAATCACACAGGTCACTGAAACAAAGGAAGAGTAAGATAAAGCCAGAGAAAGAATAAACTCACAGCGTAACATTGGGAAAAAATGGAAGCTTGATGAAAAGAATTATGCTTTTGTGAACTTGATGAATTCAGCTAGAAGCCTCATGGGAATTTAGCTGGACAAAAGAAAAAAAAAACTTCTAAATAGAAAATATATGAAGATTCTGGAGAAGACAGCACAGGGGCTCAGCTGTGTAAGGTTGCCGGTATACAGGAATATCCAACAATTAGGAGTATTACAACTCAGCCTTAATAAGAGGCCATTTGCTTGCATCCTCATCTTTGCTACATTGTACTGCTACCAAGAGGAATATTCTATGCAGTGAGATTTCAATATGTTAATTTCAATTTAAGTAAAAATTAAAAGGTTGCCTCCTGAAATTACTGTACAAAACAAAGTAATGATTGAGTCTAATTAAAGACAAAAGAACAAGCAAGCTAAAATCTGACGCTTTTACTGTGAGTGGTATTGTTTCCCCAAACCGTTATTAATACTAGAATAAGCCAGATATACAGTTGCAACCATAAATGCTAGGCATTTAGAACTCAAATAATGAGTAATTAGGCAACTGTAATAAATTAGCATATCTGAAAAATTATTTCCCTTTACCCTATTAATGCCTTAATTTGGTGCATCTAAACTATGAACAATTTTGTATTTAGGAAAAAACAGAAAAATTGGTTTAGGCTATGTATTTGTATTTATCTATTTATTTACACTTGCTACTATTTTCCCAGGCCATGAGAGTCTTCTTGATTTGCCATCAATATTCATGTTGTTGTTAGTTGTGGTAGAGGCCATCCTGATTCATGTTGACCTGACGTGTGCAGAGGAGAACTGCTCCACAGGGGTTTCGAGGCTTTCACAAGTGGAAAGCAGATCACCAGGCCTGTCTTCCAAGGTGCCTCTGGATAAGATCAAACTGTCAACTTTCCAGCTAGTAGCCAAGTGCTTAATCCTTCATGTCACCCATCTAGATCCTTATCTATCTGGAAGAGCTGCTGATTCCCATGCAAACATTTCAGTCGAGTATATAGATTGAAAAAATTACCAAAAGCAATCAGTACACTAAAATATAAATGTTTGTATGTGACACTTTTCAGTCTCTGTCAGAAAAATTATAACAACACTGTAAAATTTAGTATCTCTTTTATGAAAAACAAATTGGCAACACGAAAAAGTTTAAAGGATTACCAGCTCATTGAGGGCAAGAAACCTGGATTCCTCTTCCCTTGTCACACCCACCTCTCTCTGGAAAGGGCTCTTTCCTGGACCCACTATAAAGCATAAAGCGAATAAAAACACTTTCTGATGAGCTGTATGGAGGCCCACAGCACTGACAAATCCAAAGGGAAACTAACAGGAGATTTAAAAATCTCTCTGGCCTTCTGGGATGTGTCATGGCTGCTTACAGATCTCAGCTATGTCAATTCTGTATCTGGAATAAATGAAAAACTGCTCCAAAGAAGAAAAAAGCACCAAGCCTAAGGTGACTAACGAGATGCTTAACGAACCCTTTAAAGTCATATTTTGAGACCTTCAACTAAATTATATAAACTTAGGTTTTCAAAAAAATCTATTTACTTTCAAAGAAGATTTTTACACCCTTTCAGTTAGAGGAGATGCCATAAATTCTCTGACTACAGACCCTTTAGTTTGCTATGTGCTAAAAAGCAGTGTTCCTCTTACATATCTCCTTCCTACTTTTACTGCTTGTTTAGCAGCACTTTTCTATGATTCTGTTCTCTTTCTTCAAAATTCAAAGTAAGAATCTGAACAAAACTATGAAGAAAATAATGTTCTGTGTTTCCAAAGTATAGTCTCAATGTATTTTTAAAAGCTTCACTGAAACAACAAAAGGACAAGACCACTTAAAGGATCTTTAATGAAATGGAAAAGAAAATTAAAATGTTGGCAGGCCTGTCTCAGAAAAGCAAATTAACATGCGATTTTTGAATCTTTGGGAGTGGGGAAAAATGGTACCTGTCGCCATGGCTAATGTGGAAATAAGGGAGGTGCCTCATGTTAACAATTAAATAATTGTTAAGAGTTCTGGGGATTCTCTAAAGGTACAAATGGTTAATGTGCTGAGCTGCTAACAGAAAGGTTAGAGGTTCAAGTTCACCCAGAAAAGCCTTGGAAAAAAGGCCTGGCAATCCTTTTCCAAATGGTCACAGCCACTGAAGGTCATTAAAAAGACAGTAAAGGATGTCAGAAGAGACTTGGAAACTTGCTCCTGAATGTAGAGAAGCTAGAGCGAATGGAAGAAATGATGAAGTAAAAGAGCTGAACAGAATATTTCAAAGGGCAGTTCGCGAAAACAAAGTAAAGTATTATAATGAAATGTGCAAAGACCTACAGTGAGAAAACCAAAAGTGAAGATCACGCTCAGCATTTCTCAAGCTGAAAGAACTGAAAAATAATTCAGGTCTCCAGTTGTAATTTTGAAGGATTCTATAGGGAAAATATTGAAAGATGCAGGAAGATAAAAAGAGGATGGAAGGAATACACACAGTCACCGTACCAAAAAGAATTGGTTGACGTTTAGTCATGTAAGGAGGTAGGATATGATCAAGACCCAATGGTATTGAAGGAAGAAGTCCAAGCTGCACTGAAGGCACTGGAAAAAAACAAGGCTTCAGGAATATGAAATACAAATAGAGATGTTTCAACAAACAGATGCAGCTCTGGAGGTGCTCACCCCTCTATGCCAAGAAATTTGGAAGAGAGCTACCTAGAGGAGATCCATATTTGTGACCATTCCAAAGGAGGTTGATATAATAGAATGTGTAAATTATTGAACAATATTATACCTAAAATTTTGCTAACGATAATTCAAAAGTGGTTACAGCAAACAGTACATTGACAGGGAACTGCCAGAAGTTCAAGCTGAATTCAGAAGAGGATGCAGAACTAGGGATATCATTACTGATGTCAGATTGTGGCTGAAAGCAGAGAATATCAGAAAGATGTTTACCTGTGTTTTATTGACTATGCAAAGGCATTTGACTGTGTGGATCACAACAAACTATGGATAACATTACAAACATTGGGAATTTTGAACACATAATTGTGCTCATGAGGAACCTGTACATAGACTAAGAGGCAGTTGTTCAAACAGAACAAGGGTGTACTGTGTGGTTTAAAATCAAGAAAGATGTGCATCAAGGTTGTATCCTTTCACCATTCTTATTCAATCTGTATTGTAAGCAAATAATCTGAGAAGCTAGACTATATGAAGAAGAATGTGGCATCAGGCTTGGTGGAAGACTCATTAACAACCTGCAATACGCAGATGACACAACCTTACCTGCTGAAAGCAAAGAGGACTTGAAGCACTTACTGATGAAGATCAAAGACCACAGCCTTCGGTATGAATTACACTTTGACATAGAGAAAACAAAAATCCTTACAACTGGACCGATAAGCAATATCATGATAAATGGAGAAAAGACTGAAGTTGTCCAGGATTTCATTTTACCTGGATCTACAATCAATGCCCATCAAAGCAGCACTCAGGAAATCAAACGAGGTATTTCATTTGGCATATCTGCTGCAAAAGACCACTGAAGTATTGAAAAGCAAAGATGTCACTTTGAGGACTAAGGTGTGCCTGACCCAAAACATATTTTCAATTGCCTCATATCCATCCAAAAGCTGGACAATGAATAAGGAAGACCAAAGAAGAATTAATGTCTTTGAATTATGGTGTTGGCAAAGAATATTGAATATATCATGGACTGGTAGAAGAATGAACAAGTCTGTCTTGGAAGAAATACAGTCAGAGTGCCCGTTGGAAGTGAGGATGGTGAGACTTTGTCCCACGTACTTCAGACATGTTATCAGGAGGGATCGGTTCCTGGTGAAGGACATCATGCTTGGTAAAGCAGAGGATAGTAAAAAGAAAGGAGGACCCTGGACGAGATGGGCTGACACAGCGGCTGCAACAACAGGTTCAAATACAACAATGATTGTGAGGATGGTGTTTTGTTCTCTTGTATATAGGGTCTCTATGAGTCACAACCCTCAGAACAACACCTAACAACAACAAGAGCCACTGAAAACCCTGTCAAGTACAGTGGCCCTCTTACACACATGGAATCACCGTGAGTTGGAGTCAGCTGGAAGGCAACTGGTTAAGAACTCTGGAGAGCTCATTATAATTCTAGCTAAGGATTTGGGAATAACTTTTTGTGGACACTCCGCCTTTGATGAAGGTCTTATTGCCCCAGCTGCTGCAACTTTGGAAGGAGACAGCATTGAGTTGCCAGCCCCTCAAGGATTGCCTCAGCTGCAGAGAATCCCCTCACCCTTGTGGTAGGGGCACACCCATAGACCAATCGATGCTGGAGTATAAAGTCCAGTCATCTTCTCTTAACTCAGGTAAATCTGAAAAATCATGCTAACTCCCAGTACCCTAAGGCATCAGCCAAGTATACATGGGCCTGCATATTAGCTCAACTTCTTGCCATCTTGCTTCCTTTCTCTTTCTTCCACAGATGTGGATCCCGAGAGCACTCCTTAACAAATATTAGCATGCTGACCTCCATCTCAAAACCTACCTAACAGGAAACCCAATCTGTTAGACATATTCAGGTTCAGTAGAGTGGTCATCATACTGGTGAGTCTCTCAAAAAGATATCAGGTAGAGGCAGAGCCAAGATGGCAGAATAGACAAGACACTTCTGGCGAGCCCTCTTACAACAAAGACCAGAAAAAACAAGTGAAATGAGTATATTTAGGACAAGCTAGGAGCCCTGAACATCGAAGGCAAGCTTAGAAAATGAACTGAGGGGCAGGGGGAGGAAGAGACAGTTCAGAAGCAGAGAGGAGTTACTGGACCTGAATCGCAGGGAGCCCTCAGGCACCTTTACTGGGAGCAGCGACAGCAGGCTCGTACTACTGTTCGGCCGCAGTTTCCTAAGGGAAAAGCAGCCAGCCACACAGCCAACTCACACCTCTGGAACCAAAGGAAAACGGTGCTCTCAGCAAAAGCTAAGTACTTGGGTATATTTTACTGTGCCCACCCCACCTCCCGCTCCCAAGCTGGCTTCAGTGGCTGATTTCCCTGGGCCTGAGATGGGCCATGTTGAGCACCTAGAGCCATCCTCCTGGCCTTGGAGAAGGAATAAATTTGAAATTAAGCAAAAAGGTAATTTGTCAGCTCCACTAACCAGGGAAGCTCAGGACAGAAGTGGCTCCTGTCCAGGCATAAATGGTCCATGGACTTTGAGTACATTTCCCCTCTGCATGGACCTCTGTAGGCCTATTTCAGGGGAATAGGCCCTTGTTGGCAGACTCCAACCATTTCAGCTCTCCGGCAAAGAGGTGGGTGTTTGATGTTTGACATTGCTTTGCCTATTAAACAGGGTACTCAACTACACACATCAGGGGCCTAAGGACTGGTTACTCCACTCAGGTCACCCAGCCACCCGTGACAGGGGTCCAAGGATAACTGGTAACTCCCAGACCTTACAATCAAAAACATGGGGTGCCCATGGTCCATATGCAGAACCCACCCACCTGTACACTCTAGAGAACAGGGACACGTTTTCCTCAGAGACACGTGGGGGGTGATACTCAGCCCCCTGCCTTGTTCAGAGTGTGACCCACTGCTGCAACCAGATACCAGTACCTATGCCAATCACCCCTGCCCCTCTAAGACTGTAGGACAGAGGCTGTACCACACTCTTGATGATGAGTTACCTGGACACCTGAGATGAATGCCTACAAGAAAACTGAATGAACTCCTAGACTGATATGCCTGATAACAGCTCTAGCCATCTGGGGAGAGGATGTTAGAGCTCCAAAGGTGAAAATAATCAAGTTAGCTCACTCGAACAACCCATTTGGCCATATCAAAATGAAACAAAGCAAGAAGCTATGACACAGTAAGCTAACTAATACAATAACTTATAGATGGCTTGGAGATAACAGTCAACATCAAGTCACATAAAGAAACAGCATGATCGCTTCAACAAGCTCTCAGAAGAAGGAATCAAGGGACCTTCTAGATGAAAGTGCCTTCCTGGAATTACCAGAGACAGAATAAAAAGATTAATATACACAACCCTTCAAGACATCAGGAAGGAAATTAGGAAATATGCAGAACAAGCCAAGGAAGACACAGATAAAGGAACTGAAGAAATTAAAAAGGTTATTCAGGAACATAGACAAAAAATTTATTAGCTGGAAAAATCAATAGACACAGAGCAATTAGAAATTCAGACGATTAGCAATAAAATTACAGAAGTAGACAACTCAGTAGAAAGTCAGAGGGGCAGAATTGAGCAAGTAGAAGCCAGAATTAGTGAACTTGATGATAAAGGACTTGGCACTAATATATTTGAAGAAAAATCAGATAAAAGAATTAAAAAAAAAAGAAGAAGAAAACTTAAGAATCATGTGGAACTTTATCAAGAGAAATAACCTATGAGTGATTGGAGTACCAGAACAGGGAGGGATAACAGAAAATATGGAGAGAATTGTTAAAGATTTGTTGGCAGAAAACTTCCCTGATATCGTGAAACATGAGACGATATCTATCCAAGATGCTCATCAAACTCCACATGAGGTAGATTTTAAAAGAAAGTCACCAAGACATATTATAATCAAACTTGCCAAAATCAAAGATAAAGAGAGAATTTTAAGAGCACCTAGGGATAAACAAAAAGTCACAATAACTTACAGATGGCTCGGAGATAACAGTCAACATCAAGTCACATAAAGAAACAGCACGATCACCTCAACAAGCTCTCAAAAGAAGGAATCAAGGGATCTTCTAGATGAAAGTGCCTTCCTGGAATTACCAGAGACAGAATAAAAAGATTAATATACACAAAGGAGAGTCGATAAGAATAAACTCGGACTACTCGGCAGAAATCATGCAGGCAAGAAGGCAATGAGCTGACTGATATAAAAAATTAAAGGAAAAAAATTGCCAACCAAGAATCTTATATCCAGCAAAACTGTCTCTCAAATATGAAGGTAAATTGGGACACTCACAGATAAAAAGAAGTTTAGGAAATTCGTAAAAACCAAACCGAACTACAAGAAATACTAAAGGGAGTTCTTTGATTAGAAAATCAATAATATCAGGTAACAACCCAAAAGTACAACATTGGGCAGAGCAATCAGAAGTCATCCTTGACAGGGAAATCACAAAAGTAAATCAAGATAAAAAAACATTCAAAACAGGGAAGCAGCAATGTTATTATGTAAAAGATGACAACATTAAAACAATAAAGAGGGACTATGAAATGTACTCATAAATCTTCCGTATGGAGAGGAACACAAGGAGATACTGAGAAATAAAAGATAGTTTTAAATTTAGAAAAATAGGGGTAAATAATAAAGTAACCACAAAGGAGACGAACTATCCTACACATCAAAATAAAATACGAGAAAAAAATACTCAGCAGAAACAAAATCAACAACAACGAATACGAGGAAACAACAATATATAATCTACTCAGCACATAAAATTAAGTGGGAAAAAGAAACTGTCAACAACACACAAAAAAAGACATCAAAATGCTAGCACTAAATTCATACCTATTCATAATTATGCTGAATGTAAATGGATTAAAGGCATCAATAAAGAGACTGAGAGTTGCATAATGGATTAAAAAACATGATACATCTATAGGCTGCGAACAAGAGACACCCCTTAGACTTGGAGACACAAACAAACTAAAACTCAAAGGATGGAAAAAAATATATCAAGCAAACAACAATCAAAAAGAACAAGAGTAGTAATATGAATTTCTGACAAAATAGGCTTTAAAGTTATATCCATCATAAAGGATAAGGAAGGACACTATATAATGATTAAAGGGACATCATACCAGTAGGATACAATGATATCAAATATTTATGCAAGATGCATAAAACAAACTCTATCAGCATTGAAAAGTGAGATAGACAGCTCCACAATAATAGTAGGAGACTTCAACGCACCACTTTCAGTGAAGGACGGGACATCCAGAAGGAAGCTCAATAGAGACACGGAAGATCTAAATGCCACAATCAACCAACTCCACCTCATAGAAATATACAGAACACTCCACCCAACAGCAACCAATTATACTTTCTTTTCTAGTGCACATGGAACATTCTCCAGAATAGACCACATGTCAGGTCATAAAGTAAGCCTTAGCAGAATCCAAAACATTGAAATATTACAAAGCATCTTCTCTGACCGTAGGCCATAAAAGTGGAAATCAATAACAGGAAAAGCAGGGAAAAGAAATCAAACACTTGGAAACTGAACAATACCCTGTGCAAAAGAAACTGGATTATAGAAGACATTAAGAATGGAATAAAGAAATTCAAAGAATCCAATGAGAATGAAAACTCTTCCTATCAGAACCTTTGGGACACAGCAAAAGTGGTGCTCAGAGGCCAAAATATATCAATAAAAGCACACATACAAAAAGAAGAAAGGGCAAAAATCAAAGAATTATCCCTACAACATGAACAAATAGAAAGAGAGCAACAAAAGAAACCCACAGGCACCTGAAGAAAATCAGTAATAAAAATTAGAGCTCAACTAAATGAAATAGAAAACAGAAAAATAATTGAAAGAATTAACAAGACCAAAAGCTGTTTTTTTAAAAAAATCAACAAAATTGATAAACCACTGGACAAACTGACAGAAGAAAAACAAGAGAGGGAGCAAATAACCTGAATAAGAAATGAGACGGGCAATATTACAACAGACCCAACTGAAATTGAAAGAATCATACCACATTACTACGAAAAATGGTACTCTACCAAATTTGAAAACCTAGAAGAAACAGATGAATTCCTAAAATCACACTACCTACCTAAACTAACACAAACAGAGGGAGAAAAACTAAATAGACCCATAACAAAAGAAGAGATTGAAAAGGTAATCAAAAAACTTCTAATAAAAAAAAAAAAAACCCTGGTCCGGGGGGCTTCACCGCTGAGTTCTACCAAACTTTCAGAGAAGAGTCAACACCACTACTACTATAGGTATTTCACAGCAGAGAAAAGGACAGAATACTCCCAAACTCATTCTATGAAGCCACCATATCCCTGATACATAAGCCAGGTAAAGACACGAGAAAAGAAAATTATAGACCTATATCCCTCAGGAATGTAGATGCAAAAATCCTCAACAAAATTCCAGCCAACAGAATTCAACAACGTATCAAAAAAATAATTCACCATGACTAAGTGGGCTTCATACCAGGTACACACGGATGGTTCAACATTAGAAAAACAATTAATGTAATCCACCACATAAATAAAAGAAAAGACAAGAATCACATAATTTTATCCATTGATGCAGAAAAGGCATTTGACAAAGTTACACACCCATTTATGATAAAAACTCTCAGCAAAGTAGGAATAGAAGGAAAATTCCACAACATAATAAAGGACATTTATACAAAGCCAACAGCCAATGTCACCCTAAATGGAGACAGCCTGAAAGCATTCCCACTGAGATCAGGAACCAGGCAAGGATACCCTTTATCACCACTCTTATTCAACACTGTGCAGGAGGTACTAGCCAGTGCAGTTAGGCTAGATAAAGAAATAAAGGGCATCCAGATTGGAAAGGAAGAAGTAAAATTATCTCTATTTGCAGATGACATGATCTTTTTTTTTTTTTAATAATTTTTACTGGGCTTTAAGTGAACGTTTACAAATCAAGTCAGTCTGTCACATACAAGCTTATATACACCTTACTCCATACTCCCACTTACTCTCCCCCTAACGAGTCAGCCCGCTCCCTCCTTCCAGTCTCTCCTTTCGTGACGATTTTGCCAGTTTCTAACCCTTTCTACCCTCCCATCTCCCCTCCAGACAGGAGATGCCAACACAGTCTCAAGTGTCCACCTGATACAAGTAGCTCACTCTTCGTCAGCATCTCTCTCTAACCCATTGTCCAGTCCCTTCCATGTCTGAAGAGTTGGCTTTGGGAATGGTTCCTGTCCTGGGCCAACAGAAGGTTTGGGGACCATGACTGCCAGAATTCCTCTAGTCTCAGTCAGACCATTAAGTCTGGCCTTTTTATGAGAATTTGGGGTCTGCATCCCACTGTTCTCCTGCTCCTCAGGGGTTCTCTGTTGTGCTCCCTGTCAGGGCAGTCATCAGTTGTGGCCAGGCACCATTTGGCTCTTCTGGTCTCAGGATGATGTAAGTCTCTGGTTCATGTGGCCCTTTCTATCTCTTGGGCTCATAGTTATCGTGTGACCTTGGTGTTCTTCATTCTCCTTTGATCCAGGTGGGTTGAGACCAATTGGTGCATCTTAGATGGCCACTTGTTACCATTTAAGACCCCAGATGCCACATTTCAAAGTGGGATGCAGAATGTTTTCATAATAGAATTATTTTGCCAATTGACTTAGAAGTCCCCTTAAGCCATAGTCCCCAACCCCCCGCCCTTGCTCCGCTGACCTTTGAAGCATTCTGTTTATCCCAGAAACTTCTTTGCTTTTGGTCCAGTCCAGATGAGCTGACCTCCCATGTATTGAGTATTGTCCTTCCCTTCACCTAAAGTAGTTCTTATCTACTAACTAATCAGTAAATAACCCTCTCCCACCCTCCCTCCCTCCCCCCCTCGTAACCACAAAAGTATGTGTTCTCAGTTTATACTATTTCTCAAGATCTTATAATAGCGGTCTTATACAATATTTGTCCTTTTGCCTCTAATTTCACTCAGCATAATGCCTTCCAGGTTCCTCCATGCTGTGAAATGTTTCACAGATTCCTCACTGTTCTTTAACGATGCGTAGTATTCCATTGTGTGAATATACCACAATTTATTTAACCATTCATCCGTTGATGGACACCTTGGTTGCTTCCAACTTTTTGCTATTGTAAACAGAGCTGCAATAAACATGGGTGTGCATATATCTGTTCGTGTAAAAGCTCTTATTTCTCTAGGGTATATTCCGAGGAGTGGGATTTCTGGGTTGTATGGTAGTTCTACAGATGACATGACCTTACACACAGAAAACTCTAAAGAATCCTCAAGAAAATGACTAAAACTAATAGAAGAGTTCAGCAGAGTATCGGGATACAAGATAAACATACAAAAATCAGTTAGGTTCCTCTACACCAACAAAAAGAACATCGAAGAGGAAATCACCAAATCAATGCCATTTACAGTAGCCCCCAAGAAGATAAAATACGAATAAAACTTACCAGAGATGTAAAAGACTTATACAAAGAAAACTACAGTACACTTCTGTAAGAAGCCAAAAGAGACTTACATAAGTGAAAAAACGTACATTGCTCATGGATAGGAATACTTGACATTATAAAAATGTCTATTCTACCAAAAGCAATTTATACATTTAATGCAATTCTGATACAAATCCCAATGACATTCTTTAATGACGTGGAGAAAGAAATCACCAACTTCATATGGAAGGGAAAGAGGCTCCGGATAAATAAGGCATTACTGAAAAAGAAGAACAAAGTGGGAGGCCTTACTTTACCTGATTTAGGAACCTAATATACTGCCACAGTATTCAAAAGAGCCTGGTACCGGTACAACAACAGATACATAGACCAATGGAACAGAATTGAGAATGCAGACATAAATCCATCCACATATGAGCAGTTGATATTTGACAAAGGCCCCAAAACAGTTAAATGGGGAAAAGACGGCCTTTTTAACAAATTGTGTTGGCATAACTGGATATCCATCTGCAAAAAAATGAAACAAGACCCATACCTCACTCCGTGCAGAAAAACGAGCTCAAAATGAATCAGAGACCTAAATATAAAATCAAAAAGGATAAAGATCATGGAAGAAAAAATAAGAACAATGTGAGGAGACCTCATACACGGCATAAACAGTATACAAAACATTATAAAGAATGTAGAAGAAAAACTAGATAACTGGGAGCTCCTAAAAATCAAACACCTATGCTTATCCAAAGACTTCACCAAAAGAGTAAAAAGATTACCAATAGACTGGAAAAAAGTTTTTAGCTATGACATTTCCGATCAGTGCCTGATCTCTAAAATCTACATGATACTGTAAAAACTCAACTACAAAAGACTAATAACCAAATTAAAAAATGGGCAAAGGATATGAATAGACACTTCACTAAAGACATTCAGATAGCTAACAGATACATGAGGAAATGTTCACGATCATTAGCCATTAAAGACATGCAGATCAAAACTACAATGAGATTTCATCTCACTCCAAAACGGCTGGCATTAATCCAAAAAACACAAAATAATAAATGTTGGAGAGGCTGTGGAGAGACTGGAACACTAAAACACTGCTGGTAGGAATGTAAAATGGTACAACCACTTTGGAAATCGATTTGGTGCTTCCTTAAAAAGCTAGAAATTGAACTACCATACGATTCAGCAATACCATTCCTTGGAATATATCCTAGAGAAATAAGAGCCTTTACACGAACAGATATATGCATACCCATGTTTATTATAGCACTGTTTACAATAGCAAAAAGATGGAAGCAACCAAGGTGTCCATCAACAGATGAATGGATAAATAAATTACGGTATATTCACACAACGGAATACTACACATCAATAAAGAACACTGAGGAATCTGTGAAACATTTCATAGCATGGAGGAACCTGAAAGGCATTATGCTGAGTGAAATCAGTCAGTTGCTAAAGGACTAATATTGTATAAGACCACTATTATAAGAACTTGGGAAATAGTGTAAACTGAGAAGAAAACATGCTTTTGTGGTCACGAGAGGGAGGAGGGAAGGAGGGAGGGTCAGAGAGGAGTATTCACTAAGTAGATAGTAGATAAGAGCTACTTTAGGTGAGGGGAAGGACAACACACAATACAGGGGAGGTCAGCACAACTGGACTAAACCAAAAGCAAAGAAGTTTGCTGAATAAACTGAATGCATCGAAGGCCAGTGTAGCAGGGGCAGGGGTTTGGGGACCATGGTTTCAGGGGACATCTAAGTCAATTGGCATAATAAAATCTTAAGAAAACATTCTGCATCCCACTTTGAAGAGTGGCATCTGGGGTCTTAAATGCTAGCAAGCAGCCATCTAAGATGCATCACTTGGTCTCAACCCACCTGGATCAAAGGAGAATGAAGAACACCAAGGACACAAGATAATTATGAGCCCAAGAGACAGAAAAGGCCACTTGGACCAGAGAATACATCATCCTGAGACCAGAAGAAATAGATGGTTCCTGGCTACAACTGATGACGGCCCTGACAGGGAACAAAACAGAGAACCCCTGAGGGAGCAGGAGAGCAGTGGGATGCAGATCCCAAATTCTCATAGAAAGACCAGACTTAATTGTCTGAGACTAGAAGGACCCCGGTGGTCATGGCCTCTAGGCCTTCTGTTGGCCCAGGACAGGAACCATTCCTGAAGCCAACTCTTCAGACATGGATTGGACTGGACAATGGGTTGGAGAGGGATGCTGGTGAGGAGTGAGCTTCTGGGGTCAGGTGGACACTTGAGACTACGTTGGCATCTCCTGCTTGGAGGGGAGATGAGACGGTAGAGGGGGTTAGAAGCTGGCGAAATGGACATGAAAAGAGAGTGGAGGAAGAGCAGGCTGCCTCATTAGGGGGAGAGTAATTGGGAGTATGTAGCAAGGTTTTTTAGCAAGGTGTATATAAGTTTTTGTGTGAGAGACTGACTTGATTTGTAAACTTTCACTTAAAGCACTATAAATATTTTTAAAAAAAAGAATGAAATCATGAACATCAAGAATAAAAACAATTACTACTGATTGTACAGGATTATGAACAATTTGAGGGGAACAATTGTATGCCAACAAACCAGATAACAAAGATGAAATGGATAAATTCCTGGAAGCACACAAACTACTGACTCTGACTCAAGAAGAAATAGAAGGCCGGAAGAGACCTATCACAAGTGAAGACACTAAATTATTTGCCGAAAAACTTTCTAAGAAGGAATGCTCACGCCTAGACAGCTTCATTGGTGAATTCTACTAAACATTTAAAAGAATTAATACAAGAAGTTCTTCACAAATTTTCCCAAACACAGAAGAAGAAGGAACAACTCACAAAACATTGTATGAGATCTGTATTATTCTGATGCCAAAATCAGGGAAACACATCACAAGAAAACTTTCTTACCAACACAGATGCAAAAATCATCAACAAAATACTAGTATACCAGGAAACCAAATCCATCAACATAATGAAACTATTACACACCATGACTTAGTGGCAATTTATCTCAGGAACATAAAGTTGGTTCAACATATGAATATTAATCCATATTTATCCATGTAATGTGCCATATTAATAAAATAAAGAAAAACCACATGTTCATCTCAATAGGCACAGAAAAAGCATATGACAAAATCTAACACCATTTCATTTTAAAAACACTCCACAAACTAGGAATAGGAGGATACTTCCTCAGCCTGATCAAGGGCATATATGTAAACCCACAGCTAACATCATACTTAATGGTGAAAGTGTGGATGCTTTTTTTCCCAAGAACAGGAAGAAGACAAGAATGACTGCTCTTGCCACTTGTATTCAACATTGTGCTGGAGGTTCACTGCCAGGACAACTAAGCAAGAAAAATAAGTGAAAGGCATCTAGACAAGAAAGAAGAAATAAAAAACTACCTCTATTTGCAGATATGATAATATTATACATAGAAATCCCTGTAGGGTTGCTATGAGTCAGAATCGACTCTACAGCAATGGGTTTTTATAGAAAACCCTAATGAACTAACATTAAAAAAAAAAAAAACTATTAGCGCTAATAAATAAGTTCAGCATAGTTGAAGGATACAAGATCAATATATAAAAACTGCTTGTATATCTATACACACCAATGAACAATCCAAAAAAGGAAATTAGAAAATAATTTTATTTATAATAGCATCTAAAAGAATAAAATACTACGAGTTTGTCAAAGGAACTGCAAGGCTTATCCACTGAAAAATACAAAGTGTCACTGAAAGAAATTATAGAAATGCAAAATAAATTGAATGGCATCCTGTATTCATGAATTGGAAGGCTCAATATTTTTTTTTTTCTTGGACCATTAACAGAGTGGGTGAATGGTGATTTCATCCCCACTTCCCCACAATTATTCAGGAACTGGCATCTGGATTGTCTTCTAATTAATGTCAGACCTAGTGAGGGTGATGCTAGAGAAAACAATTTCCTCTCATGGAATGTCTTGTCTTATTGGACAGGCTCAAATGAAAAAAGCACAAAGCCTCAACAAGGTGAAATTAATAATTTAGTAAGAACTGGGCATTTGAGAACTGGAGAATGTCAATGTGATGGTCAACTCAACTATGATTCCCAGTAGTTTGGCCAAACGCTAGACAAGTTGTTTTGTAATGTAATGTAGTGTAGTGTAGTGTAATGTAATGTAATATAACATCGTAATTTTCCCTAATGCGTTCTAATATAATCAATCTGTTGAAAGGAGTGTTTCCTTAGAGTGTGGTTGTCTTAGGCTGGGTTCTCTAGAGAAGCAAAACCAGTAAAAAGTGTAAATATATATACAGAGAGATTTATATCAAGGAAATGGTTCACACAGTTGCAGAGGCTGGAACGTCCCACCTCTGTGGGTCAGCATAGAGGCATCTCCTGATTCACAAAGCTGCAGGGCTACTGAACCCAAGACCGGCAGGTGAGAGAGCAGGGCTCTTGCTCACAGACTGCAAAGATCTACGAATCCCAAGATTGGCAGGCAAGACTGCAGGTAAGCTAAGGTCCTGAGAACTGGGGTTCAGATGAACAGAAGCCAGCTGCAGGATACAGAGTGAGCAAAAGCCCATGAGTATTGCCAGAATGTCCACTTGTGTTTGATGCAGGCCACATGTCCAAGGAAACTTCTTTCAACTGAATAGCTACTCACTCACAGCAGATGAGGTGGTCACAGTATATCAAATCTCATCATGGAAGTGATCACAACATGATAGACTTAATTAAGCCTATCAATATTATTAGGATGGTAATAATTTCTGTCATGGATTGAATTGTGTCCCCCCAAAATATGTGTCAACTTGGCCATGATTCCCAGTATCCTCCATTTTGTGATGTGTTGTAAATCTTAATCTCTATACGTTAATGAGACAGGATCAGTATGGGATGTGTCCTGAGTCACAGCCTTACAAGAGGATGTGACTCAAGTCACACTCTTACTCAAGTCACACCCTTGCTTGAGTCACACCTTTTATCTTCCAAGAGATAAAAGGAGAGAGAAGTGAACAGAGAGGGAAGGGACCTCACTACCACCAAGAAAGAAGAGCTGAGAACAGAGCCCATCGTTTGGATTCAGGGTCCCTATGCTGAGAATCTCCTAGACCCAGGGGAAGACTGATGCCAAGACACATGGAGATCTCCAAGGAATGCCAGACCCACAGATATTGAAAGGAGACAAACATGTTTCCCCAGAGCTGACAGAGAGAGAAAGCCTTCCCCGAGAGCTGGTGCTCTGAATTCAGACTTCCAGCCTCCTAAACTTTGAAAGAATAAATTTCTGTTTCTTAAAGTCATCCACTTGTGGTATTTCTATCCAAAACAATCCCTAAATTGATTCAAAGATACAATGTAATTACTATCAAATTCCAAGCTTCATTTTTATGGAGGGAGCAGGCATGTACAAGCTGTTCCTAAAATTCACATGGAGATGCAAGGAACACAGAATAGCCAAAACAATTTTGCAAAAAGAACAACAAAGATGGAGGACTCAAATCTCCCAATTTCTAAACTTGCTACAACATGACAGTAATCAAGACTGTGGTACTGGCATAATGATGGACACACAGATCAAGTTGAAAGTCCAGATATAAACCTACATGTTTATGGTCAACTGAATTTTAACAAAGGTGCCAAGAAAATTAAATGGGGAAAGAATAGTCTTTTCAAGCAGTGGTGCTGGAACAATTAGATAGCCACATGCAAAAGAATGAAGTTGGAGCCATGTTTTACAACTTACAAAATTTTTTTTTACTGAAAATGGATCAAAGCCCTAAATATAAGAACTAAAATTATCAAATGTGTAGAAGGAATAAAGGTGTAAATCTTTGTGGCTGCGGGTTAGGCATTGGCTTCTTAAATGTGACGCCAAAATCACAAGCACCCAAAGAAAAAAAAATCTTTTTTTCTTTGGACATCATCAAAACTAAAAACTGCTACTTTATGTACAGTAATTAATTATTTTCAGCTAACTTTATATCTTTATCTTTATAGCAGCAAAGATGTCACCTTGAAGACAAAAGTGTGCCTGACCCAAGCCGTGATATTTTCAACCGCATCATAATGCATGCAGAAGCTGGACAATGAATAAGGAAAACCGAAGAAATGATGCCTTTGAATTGTGGTGTTGGCAAAGAATGTTGAATATACCATGGGCTGCTGAACACAAACAAATTTGTCTTGGGAGAAGTACAACCAGGGTACTCCTTAGAAGCAAGGATGGCAACGCTGTGTCTTACATACTTTGGACATGTTCTCAGGAGGGGTCAGTCCCCGGAGAGGGACGTGATGCTTGGTAAAGTATGGGGTCAGCAGAAAAGAGGAAGACCTTCGATGAGATGGACTGACACAGTGGGGGCAACACTGGGCTCAAGCATTAACTATGACTGTAAGGGTGGCTCAGGATTGGGCAGTGTTTCATTCTGTGGTAGATGAGGTCTCTGTGAGTCGGAACCTACTCCACAGCACCTAACAACAACTTTATACCTAACCACGTCGGGGTGCCACAACACTGAGAGGGGAACCTTGGACATGAATCATTGATTCTCAGTGTGTGGTCCCCAGATCAGTTGTCTAAACATCACTTGAGAAACTGTAACAAATGCAATTGTATCAGATTCTACCCCAGACCCACTAAGTCAGGAACTCTGGGGTACAGTCCAGTAATCTCACGTCCCCCAAAATTTGATGACCACTCATCTAGATTCTAGACCAGTTTAAAAAAATAATAATAATAAGTACAAAGTCACAGTGGCAGAGTTAAGGTTGGGAATAGGATATCTTTCTCCTAAGTGCACTTCAGTTAGACAGTCTAGAATTCTGTGTTACATTGTAAAATACTGTTTCAGTAATCACTCAAGTGTATGTCAGTTGAGTGACATAACTCAGCTGATTTGTTATTGTTTTCTTTTTTTTCATACTTAAAAATTTTTTGTTACTGAGAACATTCACAGGAAAACATACACCAATTCAACACTGATTACATTCTTTGAGTTGTGTAACCATTCTCACCCTCCTTTCTGAGTTGTTCCTCTCCTACTAACAAACTTACCACCCCCTAAGTTTACCATCTAATCCTTAGAGTTACTGTTGCCAATTAATAGAACACAACACTCAAAGCAGACATTCTTTACTAAAAAAAAGAAAAAAAAAATTCTTTACTAGTTGAGCTAAATTATTGTTTGGTTTTAAAAAGAGTTTAGGGAATATTTTTGGTTGAAGGTTCAAAGATTATCTGAGAGCAACAGTTTCAGGGGTTTGTCCAGCCTCTGTGGCTCCAGAAAGTATGGGTTCCATGAAAATTTTATATTCTGTTCTACATTTCCCCCCTTTTGATCAGAATTCTGCTACAGAATCTTTGATCAAAGTGTTCAATAATGGTATCCAGTTCTTCTGGTCTCATGGCAAAGGAGGCAGTTGTTCTTGGGGGCAATTAGCCACACATTCTATATCCTTCTCCTATTCCTGATTCTCCTTCTTCCTCTGTTGCTCCAAGTGAATGCAGACAAATTGTTGTGCCTTGGATGGCTGCTTGCAAGCTTTTAAGACCCCAGGCACTATACAATGAACTAGAAGGTAGAAGAGATGTGCACATTATTAAGCCAATCAATGGGGATGTACCATGAAACCATGACCCTAAACCTCCAAACCAAGGAACCAAATCCCATGAGGTGTTTGGTTGTACATAAGCAGCTTTAGCAGCTACTCTTTTTTGTTATTGTTGCTTCTATTGTAAATATTTCTATAATACATCTTTTGCCAATTCAAATTTTTACAGTTATAATGTATCGATAGCAATTACATTAATCATCTGTGCAACCCTACCCTGATTCAATATCTTTTTATTCATACAATTAAACATTTCGAATGTCTACATACTTGATAAAATAAAATATAAAATGATTCCGTTGTACTCAATATACCTTTTCTTGTTCCAACACACACCGATATATAGACAATAACCACTACACTATGTTCAGCATTTTAAATATGTCCTTATTCTTAGAAAGAAACACTGAGCATAACTGAACAATATTTACACTTGAATTTATATTCTAGTCTTGCACATACTTGCTGAGACTTTATTCATTCTCAGTGTCCTTGTCCATGAGTGTAAGTATTAAGATTACCCTCATTTACAGATGAGGAAGCAGTGGTTTAAAGGCACTGCATAACTTATCCAAGGAGACACAGTTGAGAAGTGGTAATTCTGAGGTGGAAGTACTAGGAAGTCTGATATCAAGCTTTTAGCCACTATCTGTTACAATTCTAACAGAACCTGTTTCATAGGGCCAGTGTTAGGATTAAATATGCTAAATATGAACCCCTGGTGGCATAGTGGTTAAGAGCTACAGCTGCTAACCAAAAGGTCAGCAGTCTGCATCCACTAGGCGCTCCTTGGAAACCCTATGGGGCAGTTCTACTCTGTCCTTTAGGGTTGCTACGAGTGGCATTCAACTTGATTGCAATGGGTAATATGCAGAAAGATTTCAAATCTTGGTACATAGCATGTGCCCAATAAACGTTAACCACTAGTAGTATTGGTATTACCGTTATTCCTACCAGACCAGTACTGAGAAGGATCTCCAGAGTCTCTGCCAACAGGATGCCTTGATCCTCTACAACTACGCACGTCCCACCTGAAGTCGTCATGCTCCAGATCCTCATCTACTCTGTTCTCCAGACCACTACTACAGGCTCAGGGAATCTTTGTCCCACTGCAAAACAGGTAGAAAGGTCTAGAGCAGAGAGGCCACAAGCTCCTGGCCTCCAAAAGTGTACTCTGAACACATTCTTGCATTACAGTTTAGATGCACATCAATGGTTTTACAATGCAGGAACATCTAGGGTTAAGAGAAAGATTTCAGTGGAAAAGTTATAGTCACCCAACTTAGAAACGAACAGTGAAGTATTATTTAATTTTTTGTACTTTAGATAAAGGTTTACAGAAAAAACTAGTTTCTCATTAAACTATTAGTATACGTATTGTTTGTGGCATTGGTTAACAACCCCACGACATGTCAACACTTTTCCTTCTCGACTTTGGATTCCTTATTACCAGCTTCCCTGTCCCCTCCTGACTTGTAGTCCTTGCCCCTGGGCTGGTATGCCCCTTTAGTCTCACCATTTATTTTATGGGTCTGTCTAATCTTTGGCTGAAGGGTGAACCTCAGCAGTGATTTCCTTACTGAGTTAAAAGGGTCTCTGGGAGCCATACTCTCGGGGTTTCTCCAGTCTCTGTCAGGCCAGTAAGTCTGGTCTTCTTATATGAGTTAGAATTTTGTTCTACATTTGTCTCCAGCTCTGTCCAGGACCATCTTTTGTGATGCCATCAGAGCAGTCAGTGGTGGTAGCTGGGCACCATCTAGTTGTACTGGACTCAGTCTGGTGGAAGCCATGGAATATGTAGTTCATTAGTCCTTTGGACTAATCTTTTCCTAGTGTCTTTAGTTTTCTTCTTTCTCCCTTGCTCCTGAATGGGTGAGACCAGTGGAATATCTTACATGGCTGTTCACAGGCTTTTCAGACCCCAGGCACTATTGACCAAAGTAGAATGTAGAACATTTTCTTCATAAACTATGTTATGCCAATTGAGTTAGATGTTTCCCAAGACCATGGTCCCCACAGCCTTCAGTCCAGCAATTCGGTCCCTCAGGGGGTCTGAATGTGTCTATGGAGCTTCTATGGCCTTGCCTTAGACAAGCTGTGCTGGCTTCTCCAGCACCGTGTACTGTCTTACCCTTCACCAAAGTTACCACTTATCCATTATCTTTAGTGCTTTTCCGTGCCTACCCCAACCTCCCTCGTAACCATCAAAGATTGTTTCTCTTTGTGTGTAAACTTTTTCATGAGTTTTTATAGTAGTGGTCTCATACAATATTTATCCTTTTGTAATTAACTTATTTCAGCATAATGCTCTCCAGGTCCATCCATGTTCTGAGATACTTTCTAGGTTAATCATTGTTCTTTATCACTGTGTAATGCTCCATTGTGTGTATGTACCATAGTTTAGCCATTCACCTATTGATGCACACCCAGATTGTTTCCATCTTTTTGCTATTGTGAACAATGTTGCAATGAACATGGGCGTGCATATTTCTATTCGTGTAATGGCTACTATTTCTCTAGGACATAGTCCTAGGAATGGGATTGCTGGATCACATGGGATTTCTATTTCTAGCTTTCTAAAGATGCACGATATCATTTTCCAAAGTAGTTGCACCATTTTGCATTCCCGCCAGCAGTGCATAAGAAATCCAATCTCCCTGCAGCCTCTCCAACATTTGTTCTTTTCTGTTTTTTTCATTTGTGCTAGTAATGCTGGGGTGAGATGGTATCTCATTATGGTTTTGATTTATATTTCTGTAATGGCTAGTGATCATGAGAATTTCCTCATGTGTGTTAGCCACTTGAATGTCTTCTTTGGTGAAGTGTCTATTCATTTCCTTTGGCCAGTTTTAATTGGATTATTTGTCTTTTTGCTATAGAGGTGTTGGATTTTCCTCTAGCTTTTAGAGATTAGACCTTTGTCAGATTTGTCACAGCCAAAACCCTTTTCCCAGTCTGTAGGTTCTCTTTTTACTCTTATGGTGAAGTCTTTTGATAAGTAAAACTGTTTTAAGTTTTAGAAGATCCCAGTTACCTAGCTTACCTTCTGAGGTTTATGTGTTGTTAGTTATGGTTTGCATCCTGTTAATGTCATGTATTAGGGCCTCTGGTGTTGATCCTTTTTTTTTTCTTCTGTGATAGTTTTCTTCTTTATAGTTTTTGGTTTTATATTTAGGTCTTTAAGACATTTTGAATCAATTTTTGTGTATGGTGTGAAGTATGGGCCCTGTTTCATTTTTTTGCAGGTGGACATCCAGTTTTGCCAGCACTATTTGTTAAAAAGACTGTCTTTTCCCCCATTTGATGGACTTTGGGCCTTTGTCGGAGATCACGTGACCATAGGTGAATGGATTTACATCTGGGTTCTCAATTTTGTCCCACTGGTCAATGTATCTGTCATTGTACCAGCACGAAGCTGTTTTGACTACCTTAGCTGTATAGTAGGTTCTGAGGTCAGGTAGTGTGGCTACTCCTACTTTCCTCTTCTCCTTCAATAGTGCTTTACTTATCCATTGCTTCTTCCCTTTCCATATAAAGTTAATGATTAGTTTTTTCATCTCTTTAAAGAATGCTGATGGTATTTGGAACAGGATTGCACTGTATTTGTAGATTGCTTTGGGTAGAATTGACATTTTCAGAATGTCGTCTAACTATCCATGAGCATGGTATGTTTTTCCATTTACGTGGATCTCTTTTGGTTTCTTGCAGTAGTGTTTTGTGGTTTTCTTTGTATAGGCTGTTTACATCCCTGTTACATTTATTCCTAAGTATTTTATTTTGGGGGGGAATTATTCCTAAGTATTTTAGATTTATTCCTAAGTATTTTATTTTGGGGGGAGAAGGCTATTATAAATGGTATTGTTTCCTGATTTCCTTTTTGTCTTTCTTCTTATTGATGTATAGGAATCTGATTTTTGTATGTTTATCTCTCATTCTGCTTCTCTGCTGAATATATTAGTTCCAGCAGTTTTCTCATGGAGTCTTTTGGGTTTTCTATGTATAGTATCATATCATTTGCAAATATGGACATCTTATCGATGTATAGGAATCTGATTTTTGTATGTTTATCTCTCATTCTGCTTCTCTGCTGAATTTATTAGTTCCAGCAGTTTTCTCATGGAGTCTTTTGGGTTTTCTGTGTATAGTATCATATCATTTGCAAATATGAACAGTTTTACTTCTTCATTACCAATTTGGATGCCCGTTATTTCTTTTTCTTGCCTTATTGCTCTAGCTAGGACTTCCAGCACAATGTTAAATAGGAGTGGTGATATAGGGCATCCTTGTCTTGTTCCTCTTCTCAAGAGGAGTGGTTTCAGCCTCTCTCCACTAAGAATGATGTTGCCTGATGGTTTTGTATAGATACCCTTTATTATGTTAAGGAATTTCCATTCTATGCTTATTTTATTGACAGTTTTTATCAGGAATGGATGGTGGACTTTGTCAAATGCCTTTTCTGCATCTATTGAGATGATCATGTAATTTTTTTCTTCTTTTTTATTTATGTGGTGGATTACATTGATTGATTTTCTAATGATGAACCATCTTTGCATACCTGGTACAAATCCCACTTGGTCATGGTGTATTATTTTTTTTGATATGATGTTGAATTCTATTGGCTAGAATTTTGTTGAGAATTTTTGCATCTATATTATGAGAGAAATTGGTCTGTAATTTTCTTTCTTTTTTTTTGTGGTGTCTTTGCCTGGTTTTGATATCACGGTTATGCTGGCTTCATAGAATGAATTCAGAAGTATTGTTTCCTTTTCTATGTTCTGAAATAGTTTGATTAGTACTGATGTAAAGCTCTTCTCTGAATGTTGAATTCTCCAGTGAAGCCATCTGAGCCCAAACTCTGTTGGGAGTTTTGTTGTTGTTGTTGTTATCTTTCAATCTCTCCTCTTGTTATGTGTGTGTCCTGGATTTTCAACATCATTTTGTGTTAGTTTGGGTTGGTAGTGTGTTTCTAGAAATTTGCCCATTTCTTCTAAAAAAAAAAAAATTTGTTGGAGTATTGTTTTTCATGGTACTCTGTTATGATCTTTTCTATTTCAGCTGTGTCTGTTGTAATGTTGTAAACCTCTCCTGTTTTTCTTTTGTCAATTTGGCAAGTGGTTTGCCAATTTTGTTGAGTCTTCAAAGAACCAACTTTTGGTTTTGTTAACTCATTCTATTGTTTTTCTATTCTCTATTTCTGATTTTCATTATATCCTTTCTTCTGGTGGCTGTGGGCTTCTTTTGCTGTTCCGTTTCTATTTGTTTGAGTTGTGTAGCTAATGTTTTTTGTCCCTTTTTTTTTTTTTTTGATGTGTCTATCTGTTGCTATAAATTGACCTCTGATTACTGCCTTTGCTATGTCCCAAAGGTTTTGGTATGATGTGCTTTCAATTTTTTTAATTCTAGGAATTTTTTATTCCACCTTTGATTTCTTCTATTAACTAGTGGTTTTTCAGCAATGTGTTATTCAGTTTCCACGTAATTGATTTTTTTCCTTGTTCTTCTGTTGTTAATTTCTGCTTTGTTAGTATTATCAGAGAAGATGCTTTATCTCAGTGTTTTGGATTTTGTTGTGAGTTGCTTTGTGCCCTAAGATGTGGTCTTTTCTGGAGAACATTCCATGTGCATTGGAAAAGTGTACTCTGTAGCTGTTGGGTAGAGTGTTCTATATATATCTATGAAGTCAAGATGGCTGATTGTGGCCTTTAGACATTCTGTATCTTTGTTGAGTGTCTTTCTAGATACTCTGTCCTTTACTGAGAGCGGTGTGTTGAAGTCTCCTACTATTATTGTGGAATTGTCAATTTCTCTTTTCAGTGCTGTTAGAGTTTGTTTCATGTATTTTGCAGCCCTGTCATTACTTGTGTAGATATTTATTACAGTTATGTCTTCACGATGGATCATCCCTTTAATCATTATATAATGCCCTTCTTTGTGTTTTATGGTGGATTTTGTTTTAAAGCCCATTTTATCTGAGATTAGTTTTGCCACTCCTGGTCTTTTTTGGTAGCTGTTTGATGTATTTTTTTCACTCTTTGATTTTTATTAAATTTGTCTTTGTTTCTAAGGTGTGTATCTTTCAGGCAGCATATTGATGGATCCTGTTTTTTTATCCATTCTGTCATTCTCTGTCTCTTTATGGGCATTTAAACCATTTACACTCAGTGTAATTATTGATAGATGTGAATTAATTGCTGTCATTTTGTAATTTTTTTTTTTTTTTGTGGTGCTGACATTTTCTTTGTTCCTCTCACTCTCCTGTGCTGAATGCCTTTTGTTTGTGGATTTTTTCTTTCGTTTTTGTAGATTTTGTGTTTACTGAGACTTTCTGCTTTTCTTCTTTATTTTGATGAGTAGGTTTGTTAACTTTCTTTGTGGCTACCTTGAAATTTACCCTTATATTCCTAGGTTTGAACCAGTCTTTTTTACTTGGAATCCCCTTGCCTTCTCCATTAGAAAGTTCTATACCTATACAATTTATTCCCTCTTTTATTGTTCTGACATTCTTGTCATTTACAGATTAACCTCTCTGGTTCCCTGTTGTAAATCTTTTAGTTTTTGATTAATCCTTGACATTTAATTTTCTAGGTTGGTATCTGGTTGGTGTGGTCTTGCGTGCTACATTCAGGATGTCACCTGATGTTGTTTGTTCTCAAACCAAAGGACTCCCTTTAATAATTCTTGTAAGTTTGGTTTGGTTTTTACATATTTCCTTAGCTTCTATTTATCTGGAAATGTCCTAATTTCGCATCATATTTGAGCGAGAGCTTTGTAAGATACATTATTCTTGGTTGGTAATTTTTTGTTTTTCTTTCAAGGTTTTATATATGTCATCCCATTGCCTTCTTGCCTGCATGGTTTCTGCTGGGTAATCAGAGATCAGAGGTTAGTCTTATTGTTTCCCCTCTGTATGTGACTTTTCATTTTTCAGGAGCTGCTCTCCTGATTCTTTGTCTTTGGTTTTAGCAAGTGTGATTATGATATGCCTTGGTGATTTTTCTTTTGCAGTCTATCCTATATGGGGTTCATTGAGCTTCTTCGATAGTCAGCTTTTCATCTTTCACGGTATTAGGAAAGTTTTCTGCCAGCATTTCTTCAATGATCCTCCCTTTGTTTCCATTTTCTCCACCTGTTCTGAACTCTGATCACTTGCAAATTTTTGCTTTTGACTGTATCTCACATCATTCTCAGGGTTTCTTCATTTTTCTTCATTCTTTTTTCTGATTTTTCCTCTGAGTTGCATCCAAGTGTTTGTCTTCAACTTTGCTGATCCTGTCTTCCATTGCTTCAAACCTGCTCCCCACACCTTCTATGACACTGTCCATTTCTGAAATTTTGTTGTTTATCTTTTGGATTTCTAATTGCTGTTTTTGTGTGATTTCTAGTTGTGAATTTATTTTGACATTTAGTTCCTGTTTTATTTTCCTGAATTCTTGCATTGTTTTGTCTGTCTTTTCCATAATTTTTTCAATTTTTTCCTCATTTTTGTCTGCCTTTCCCTTAAACTCTTGCATAACATGTGTTGCTCAGGAATGCAATGTTCAGTGCACAGTGCTGATAGGCAGGAGGGAGGTGGTAGATTGTGATGTATGGAGCTAAGTGGGTGTGGGAAAGTAGAAAGAAACAGAAGCCAAAAAAAAAAAAATGTGCTGAGGGAGCTTACTGCTGGAGTGCCACAGACCCTGGAAAGTCATGTGCCAGAGGCTATTAGCCAAGTGGTGAGGTATAGCCCATTAAGAAGGGACAGATATGGTACATGCAGCTAGATGGACAGGAGAAAGGAAAGGAAGGAAGGGTGAGAGAGATAAGAAACTAGATTTTAAAAAAGGAGAGAAAAAAGTACATTGGCTAGCTGATCAGGAGAAAGGAATGGAAGGATGTTCAGAGAAATAGGAAACCAATAAAAGAAGAAGAAAGAAAAGAAAAATGCCCAAAGGGAACCCACTGGAAGTGGGTCCCCAGCCAAGTGGCACCACACAGTGCATCAAGAAGGAGAGGAGATGGCACATGGCACCAGGTGGTCAGACAGGGAAGGAGGGGAGATAGACGGGAACAAGAAATCTAGAAAAGAAAAAAAGAGAGACAAAAAAAAAGAAAGATGCCCAACAGAGCCCACTTGTGTGGTGGCACAGACTGGTGAAGTGACTTCCCTGCTGCTTGGCACTGCACAGCCTGTCTGGAAGAAGTAGAGATGGCACATGTCACCAGGTGTTCAGGATAGAGGAAAGGAAGGATGGCAGAGAGACAAGAAATTGAGTAAGGAAAAAAATCCCCATGGGAGCCAACTGGTGTGGTGGCATGAACTGGGGAAGTGGCTCCCCAGTGTCACAGCACTGCACTGCCCATCTAGAAGGAGCAGAGGTGGCATGTGCCACCAGGTGTTCAGGAGAAAAGAAGGGGAAAATGGTAGAGAGAGACAAGAAACTGAGAAATGAAGGGGAAAAAAGAGAAAAAAAGTAATAAAAATAAATAAATAAATAAGAAATGCCCCCAGGGATCCCACCGACATAGCAGCACAGATCAGGAAATTGGCTCCAGACTAGGCACTGCATAGCCTGTCTGGAAGGGGCAGAAATGGCACACAGGGCCAGGTATTCAGGAGACAGGAAAAGAAGGGAAATAGATTCAAGAAACTGAGAAATGAAGAAAAACGAAAAGAAAAAAAATTCCCCCAGGGATCCCACCGGCATGGCCAAGTAGTGCTTCACAGCCTGTCAAGAAGAAGAAGTGTTCGGGAGAAAGGAAGTGAGGGAGGCAAGAGAGAGAGAGAGAAGAAACCAAAAGAAGCCAAAAAGAGCAACAACAAAAATGGCACTGAAGGAGCTGGCTGGTGTGGGTGCGGTGAATCTAAACAGCAAGGAGCCAGCGCCTCCCCAGCTGAGAGACCATGGCCCACCAGGAAGTGGTGGAGGCTGAGCAGGGGGAAGAAAGGCAGAGGGTGGGAAAGTGTGTATCACTGGTTACTGGGTGCTCTGCCTCCTGCTGGGGGCTCCATGAAGCTGCCTTTCCATGCTCTCTGTCCGCCGATCTTGGGGGCTGAGAAGTCCAAGATGGCGAATCTGTGCCACATTAGTGATGGGGACCTCCACTCTATATCCCTCCTCACTCTGTTCTCTGACAGTTTCTGTTTCCATTCGGTGCTTGGGTGAGTTCTTTATCTTTTCATTTGATGCTTAGGATTCCAGGATTGACATCTGTCTCTGTTTTACTTAGTTTTTCTGGTCTTTGCTGTGGAGGGACCATGTGGTGCTTCCGTCTATAGTGCCATGTTGGCTCTGCCCCCCCCAATATTATTCAATTTTTATAATTAAGTCTCAGTAATAAATTATTAGCTATGATTCTGCCATTAGTGAGGGATTACATTATGTGCCCTGGATGTCACAAATGGCTAAGTGCTCAGCTACTAACCAAAGGTTGGAGGTTCAAGCCCACCTATGGGTGCCTCAGAAGACAAATCTGGCAATCCACTTCTGAAAAGTCAAACTTCAAAACTCTGTGGAGCACAGTCCTACTGTGACACACATTCCACCATAAGTCAGAGTCAGCTACACAGCACCTGTTTTTCTTTTTTTGTCTGTTTACTGTGATACGCTATTTTATTTACCTTTCTAACTGCCCTGTTAGATCGCTAGCATTATTCTCAGATTAAGATGAGTATTTAATCTAAGTATTAGATTAAACAGTTTGTACAAACTATTAATATGAGGGTCAAGATTTGGGTCTATGAGACACCAAATCTTATGCTTCTCATCTCCTTCCCTGAAATGACTAGGTGGTCTAACACAATTCTCAGGAAAGGCATTGTGAGAGTGTACCACCAAGCTATCATTTTTCTCAAATGCTGTCAGGCGTGATATTCCACAAAACAGAACATTTTATTCTCCTTTGGTAATTTACTGTAAAAACAATCACATTTGAGTCTGAAATATGATCTCTTTATTATTCAGATGATCGGTAATTAATTTTTAGATAAAAATTTTACCTTATGCACAAATTTTTCAAGCAGAAAATAATATAAGTTTTCTTGTGTTTTGGTGTTTTTATTTCCTCTGCAACTTTGTTGACAGGTTATCTCCAGGAAGATAAATCAAATCAAATACAATAGAGGTCGATTCTGGAAGAAACCACATGAATTATTTAATTCTGCTTCTTCATTGTTTCTGTTGTCAGGTATCTGGTAGTAGAGGAGAAAAATATTTCCAGCTGTTTCAGACAATAAGCCTTATAAATTCATGGCTGCAAATTAGAAGGGTTATTAAAAATAAGAAATCTTTAATGTGGATATTATTCCAAGAATAGTTCAGAAGTGTTTATTTTAAAATATTTAGACAGTTTCAAGTATGCATTTGATTGGTAAATTAAAGTTAATGATTGCAAGGATAAACCTTATTTAAAAAAACCCACTGCCATCAAGTAGATTCCAACTCACTATGACCCTAGAGGACAGAGTAGGCTGCCCCATAGGGTTTCCAAGCCTGTAATATTTACAGAAGCAGACTGCCACATCTTTCTTCTGCTGAGAGGCTGGTGAGTTTGAACTGCTGACCTTTCAGTTAGCAGCTGAGCACTGAACCGCTGTGCCACCAGGTCTACTTAAACCTTATAAAAACCCAGTGCCATCGAGTCTTATAACACTATTTTAATATGATTCTTTAAACCCATATCAATTCTGCTATGGAAGATAAGGACCTAGTTCAGTGACGTCATCTCTTCTCATCTTACTCTACCTCCTCCCTCGAATGTTGGTAATTATTTCAGTATTAGGTTGAACTCCCTGGGTAGTGAGAACAGTTAATGGGATTGGCTGCTAACTGAAAGGCTGAAGGTTCTTGTCCACCCAGAGGTACCTCAGAAGAAAAACTTGGTGATCTACTTCCAAAAAATCAGCCACTGAAATCCCTGTGGAGCACAGTTCTACTCTAGCATACATGCAGTCACCATGAGTTGGAGACGACTGAACAGCAACTGCTATTGCATTGTATATTTTGGAATATTTTATTTAAATAACATTAATATATTTATAGTTCACATCTCATTTTACCTTTCCTTCCCAATTTAATTTTCCAGTTTATAACATTTCCATAATGTTCAGTCACCAAAGTTTAGCCTTCCATTTTCTGCCTAAAGTTTGATTCTAAAGTTGAAAACCAGTAGATTATTTGCATTATAATAAGCATATGAATAACATTTATTGCAAAGCCAAGTACTAGACCTGGAATCTATTTCCTTCTCTACAGATCCACTGACATTCCTAATGGACTCTGCCAGTCAATTAATTAATTCCACTCCAATCTGAAATTCAACACAGACACACATATTAGGAAATAACTCAAAAGAAAAAATATTATACCCATGACTTAAGGTGATGCATAGTAAATACTTTAGAAATCATACACAGAATAAAAAAAGAAACAGTTAAAATTTTGCTTAATTGTGTAAGATGACATTTACAGAGGATAATAAGCAACTATCAATCTAACCAAGAATATTCAAGAGAACATTTTTTTAAATAATTTTTATTGTGCTTTAAGTGAAATTTTACAAATCAAGTCAGTCTCTCACACAAAAACCCATATACACCTTGATACACACTCCCAATTACTCTCCCCCTAATGAGACAGCCTGCTCTCTCCCTCCACTCTTTCTTCTCCAGTTCTTTTCGCCAGCTTCTAACCCCCTCCACCCTCTCATCTCCCCTCCAGGCAGGAGATGCCAACACAGGCTCAAGTGTCCACCTGCTCCAAGAAGCTCACTCCTCACCAGCATCCCTCTCCAACACATTGTCCAGCCCAATCCATGTCTGAAGTGTTGGCTTCGGGAATGGTTCCTGTCCTGGGCCAACAGAAGGTCTGGGGGCCATGACCACCGGGGTCCTTCTAGTCTCAGTCAGACCATGAAGTTTAGTCTTATGAGAATTTGGGGTCTGCATCCCACTGCTCTCCTGCTCCCTCAGGGGTTCACTGTTGTGTTTCCTGTCACGGGAGTCATCGGTTGTAGTCAGGCACCATCTAGTTCTTTTGGTCTCAGGATGATGTAGTCACTGCTTCATGTGGCCCTTTCTGTCTCTTGGGCTCGTAATTATCTTGTGTCCTTGGTGTTCTTCATTCTCCTTTGATCCAGGTGGGTTGAGACCAAGTGACGCATCTTAGATGGCTGCTTCCTAGTGTTTAAGACCCCAGATGCCACTCTTCAAAGTGGGATGCAGAATGTTTTCTTAATAGATTTTATTATGCCGATTGACTTAGATGTCCCCTGAAACCATGGTCCCCAGATCCCTGCCCCTGCTACGCTGGCCTTTGAAGCATTCAGTTTATCCAGGAAACTTCTTTGCTTTTGGTTTAGTCCAATTGTGCTGACCTCCCCTGTACTGTGTGCTGTCTTTCCCTTTGCCTAAAGTAGTTCTTGTCTACTATCTAATTAGTGCATACCCCTCTCCAACCCTCCCTCCCTCCCCCCTCTCGTAATCACAAAAGAATGTTTTCTTCTCAGTTTAAACTACTTCTCAAATTCTTATAATAGTGGTCTTACATAATATTTGTCCTTTTGCAACTGACTAGTTTCACTCAGCATAATGCCTTCCAGGTTCCTCCATGTTATGAAATGTTTCACAGATTCCTCACTGTTCTTTATCGTTGCATAGTATTCCATTGTGTGAATATACCATAATTTATTTATCCATTCATCTCTTGATGGGCACCTTGGCTGCTTCCATGGTTTTCCTATTGTAAACAGTGCTGCAGTAAACATGGGTGTGCATATATCTGTTCTTGTAAAGGCTCTTATTTCTCTAGCATATATTTCAAAGAGTGGGATTGCTGGATCATATCATAGTTCTATTTCTAGATTTTTAAGGAAGTGCCAAATCGATTTCCAAAGAAGTTGTACCATTTGACATTCCCAATAGTGGTGTAAAAGTGTTCCAATCTCTCCACAGCCTCTCCAACATTTATTATTTTCTGTTTTTTGATTAATGCCAGCCTTGTTGGAGTGAGATGAAATCTCATTGTACTTTTGATCTGCATTTCTCTAATGGCTAATGATCGTGAACATTTCCTCATATATCTGTTAGCTACCTGAATGTCTTCTTTAGTGAAGTGTCTATTCATATCTTTTGCCCATTTTTTAATTGGGTTATTTGTCTTTTTGCAGTTGAGTTTTTGCAGTATCATGCAGATTTTAGAGATCAGGTGCTAATCAGAAATGTCATAGCTAAAACTTTTTCCTAGTCTGTAGGTAGTCTTTTTATACTCTTTTGGTGAAGTCTTTGGATGAGCATAAGTGTTTGATTTTTAGGACCTCCAAGTTATCTAGTTTTTCTTCTACATTCTTTACAATGTTTTCTATACTGTTTACGCCATGTATTAGGGCTCCTAACACTGTCTCTATTTTTTCTTCCATGGTCTTAATCGTTCTGGATTTTATATTTAGGTTTTTGATTCATTTTGAGTTAGTTTTTGTGCATGGAGTGAGGTATGGGTCTTGTTTCATTTTTATGCAGATGGATATCCAGTTTTGCCAGCACCATTTGTTAAAAAGACTGTCTTTTCCCCGTTTAACTGTTTTGGGGTCTTTGTCAAATATCAGCTGCTCATATGTGGATGGATTTATGTCTGGATTCTCAATTCTGTTCCATTGGTCCATGTATCTGTTGTTGTACCAGTACCAGGCTGTTTTGACTACTGTAGCAGTATAAAAAAAAGGTCCTAAAATCAGGTAAAGTAAGGCCTCCTACTTTGTTCTTTTTTTTCAGGAATGCCTTATTTATCTGGGGCCTCTTTCTCTTCCATATGAAATTGGTGATTTGTTTCTCCATTTCATTAAAGAATGTCATTGGGATTTGGATCGGAATTGCATTAAATGTATAGATCGCTTTTGGTAGAATAGACATTTTTATAGTGTTAAGTCTTCCTATCCATGAGCAAGGTATGTTCTTCCACTTACCTAAGTCTCCTTTGGTTTCTTGCAGAAGTGTACTGTAGTTTTCTTTGCATAAGTATTTTACATCTCTGGTAAGATTTATTCCTAAGTATTTTTTTTGGCGGGGGGGACTACTGTAAATGGCAATGTTTTGGTGATTTCCTCTTCGATGTTCTTTTTGTTGGTGTAGAGGAATCCAAGTGATTTTTGTATGTTTCTCTTGTATCCCGATACTCTGCTGAACTCTTCTATTAGTTTCAGTAGTTTTCTGGAGGATTCCTTAGGGTTTTCTCTGTATAAGATCATGTCATCTGCAAACAGAGATACTTTTACTTCTTCCTTGCCAATCTGGATGCCCTTTATTTCTTTATCTAGCCTAATTGCTCTGCCTAGGACCTCCAACACAATGTTGAATAAGGGTGGTGATAATGGACATCCTTGTCTGGTTCCCGATCTCAATGGGAATGTTTTCAGGCTCTCTCCATTTAGGGTGATGTTGGCTGTTGGCTTTGAATAGTTGCCATTTATTATGTTGAGAAATTTTCCTTCTATTCCTATTTTGCTGAGACTTTTTTGTCATGAATGAGTGTTGAACTTTGTCAAATGCCTTTTCTGCATCAATTCATAAAATCTTGTGATTCTTGCCTTTTGTTTTATTTATGTGGTGGATTACATTAATTGTTTTTCTAATGTTGAGCCATCCCTGCATACCTGGTATGAATCCCACTTGGTCATGGTCAATTACTTTTTCGATATGTTGTTGAATTCTATTGGCTAGAATTTTGTTGAGGATTTTTGCATCTACATTCATGAGGGATAAAATAATAATAATAATTTTTTTTTTTTTTTTACCTGCTTTTGGTATCAGGGATATGGTGGCTTCATAGAATGAGTTTGGTACTATTCCATCCTTTTCTATGCTCTGAAATACCTTTAGTAGTAGTGGTGTTAACTCTTCTCGGAAAGTTTGGTAGAACTCTGCAGTGAAGCCATCCAGACCAGGGCTTTTTTTTTGTTGGGAGTTTTTTGATTACCTTTGCAATTTCTTATTTTGTTATGGGTTTATTTAGTTGTTCTACCTCTGTTTGTGTTAGTTTAGGTAGGTAGTGTGTTTCTAGGAATTCATCCATTTCTTCTAGGTTTTCAAATTTGTTAGAGTACAATTTTTTGTAATAATCTGATATGATTCTTTTAATGTCAGTTGGGTCTGTTGTAATATCGCCCTTCTCATTTCTCATTCGGATTATTTGCTCCCTCTCCTGTTTTTCTTTGGTCAGTTTGGCCAATGGTTTATCAATTTTGTTGATTTTTTCAAAAAACAAGCTTTTGGTCTTGTTAATTCTTTCAATTGTTTTTCTGTTTTCTATTTCATGTAGTTCAGCTCTAATTTTTATTATTTGTTTCCTTCTGGTGCTTGTGGGTCTCTTGTGTTGCTCTCGTACTATTTCTTCAAGTTGTAGGGATAGTTCTTTGATTTTGGCCCTCTCTTCTTTTTGGATGTGTGCATTTATTGAAATAAATTGGCCTCTGAGCACCTGTTTTGCTGTGTCCCAACGGTTCTGATAGAAAGTGTTTTCATTCTCATTGGATTCTATGAATGTCTTTATTCCATCCTCAATGTTTTCTATAATCCAGTATTTTTTGAGCAGGGTATGGCTCAGTTTCCAAGTGTTTGATTTCTTTTCCCTGTTTTTCCTGTTATCGATTTCCACTTTTATGGCCTTATGATCAGAGAAGATGCTTTGTAATATTTCACTGTTTTGGATTCTACTAGGCTTGCTTTATGACCTAATATGCGGTCTATCCTAGAGAATGTTCCATGTGCACTAGAAAAGAAAGTATACTTGGTTGCTGTTGGGTGGAGTGTTCTGTATATGTCTAAGAGGTCAAGTTGGTTGACTGTGGCATTTAGATCTTCTGTGTCTTTATTGAGCTTCTTTCTGGATGTCCTGTCCTTCACCGAAAGTGGTGTGTTGAAGTCTCCTACTATTATTGTGGAGCTGTCTATCTCACTTTTCAATGCTGATAGTTTGTTTTATGTATCTTGCAGCCCTGTCATTGGGTGCATAAATATTTAATATGGCTGTATCTTCTTGGTGTATTGTCGCTTTAATCATTACATAGTGTCCTCCCTTATCCTTTCTGATGGATTTAACTTTAAAGTCTATTTTGTCAGAAATTAGTGTTGTCACTCCTGCTCTTTTTTGATTGTTGTTTGCTTGATATATTTTTTTCCATCCTTTGAGTTTTAGTTTGCTTGTGTCCGTAAGCGTAAGGTGTGTCTCTTGTAGGTAGCATATAGACAGATCTTGTTTTTTAATCCATTCTGCAACTATCTGTCCCTTTATTGGTGCATTTAGTCCATTTACATTCAGGGTAATTATGCATAAGTATGATTATAGTGCTATCATTTTGATGTCTTTTTTGTGTTGACAGCTTCTTTTTCCCACTTGATTTTACGTGCTGAGTAGCTTTTCTTTTTATATTGTCCTTTCCTCATATATTTGTTGTTGTGGATTTTGTTTCTGCTGAGTCTGTATTTTTTCCTTGTATTTTATTTTGATGAGTAGGATAGTTTGTCACCTTTGTGGTTTCCTTATTATTTACCCTTGTTTTTCTAAATTTATAACTAACTTTTAATTCTTTGTATCGCCATACCTTCCCCTCCATATGGAAGGTGTATAATTACATTTCTTAGTCCCTCTTTATTATTTTAATGTTGTCTTCTTTTATATAATAACATTGCCGTCATCCTGTGTTGGGCTTTTTTTTTTTAAATCTTGCTTTTTTTTTTTTGGATTTCCCTGTCTGGGATGACTTCTGGTTGCTCTGCCCAGTGTTCTAGTCTTGGGTTGATACCTGATATTATTGATTTTCTAACCAAAGAACTCCCTTTAGTATTTCTTGTAGTTTTGGTTTGGTTTTTATGAATTCCCTCAACTTGTGTTTATCTGGAAATGTCTTAATTTCACTGTCATATTTAAGAGACAGTTTTAATGGCTATATGATTCTTGGCAGGCAATTTTTTTTCCTTTAATTTTTTAAATATGTCATCCCGTTGCCTTCTTGCCTGCATGGTTTCTGCCAAGTAGTCCAAGCTTATTCTTATTGGCTCTCTCTTGTAGGTGACTTTTCTTTTATCCCTCGCTGCTCTTATTATTGTCTCCTTATCTTTGGTTTTGGCAAGTTTGATTATAATATGTCGTGGTGACATTCTTTTAAGATCTACCTTGTGTGGAGTTCGATGAGCATCTTGGATAGGTATCTTCTCATCTTTCACAATATCAGGGAAGTCATCTGCCAACAAATCCTCAACAATTTTCTCTGTGTTTTCTGTTATCCCTCCCTGTTCTGGTACTCCAATCACTCGTAGCTTATTTCTCTTGATGAAGTCCCACATGATTCTTAAGTTTTCTTCATTTTTTAATTCTTTTATCCAATTTTTCTTCCAATATGTTAGTGCAAAGTGATTTATCTTCGAGTTCAGAAATTCTAGCTTCTACTTGCTCAATTCTGCTCCTCTTTCTATTGAGCTAATTCTGTAATGTTATTGTTAATCTGAATTTCTGATTGCTGTCTATCTATGGATTTTTCCAGCTTATTAAACTCTTCATTATGTTCCTGAATAATCTTTCTGAGTTCTTCAGTTGTTTATCTAAGTGTTCCTTGGCTTGTTCTGTGTATTGCCTTATTTCCTTCCTGATGTCTTGAAGGGTTCTGAATATTAAACTTTTGTATTCTGCATCTGGTAATTCCAGGAATGCACTTTCATCTAAAAGGCCCCTGGATTCTTTATTTTGAGAGTCTGTTGAGGTGTTATGGCCCTTTTCTCTATGTGACTTGATATTGACTGTTGTCTCTGAGCCTTCTATAAGTTATTGCATTAGTTTATGCTTGCCTACTGTGTCGCAGCTGCTTGGTCTGTTGTTTTGGTATACCCCTATGGGTTGCTTGAGTGAGCTAACTTGATTATTTTCACCTTTGGAGCTCTGGTGTCCTGTCCCCAGCTGACTAGAGCTGTTACCAGGTGTATCAGTCTAGGAGTCCATTCAGTTTTCTTGTATGAATTCAGCTCAGGTTTCCAGGTAGCTGATATCCAGTGTGTGGTACAGGCTCTGTCCTACAGTCTTAGAGGGGTAGGGGTGATTGGCTTATATACTCGTATCTGATTGCAGTAGGCGGTCACACTCTGAACAAGGCAGGGGCTGAGAACCGACCCCTAAGTGTCTCTGAGGAAACGCCTCTCTGTTCCCTAGAGCATGCTGGTGGGTGGGCTCTGCAGAGGGACCATGGGCACCCAAAGTTTTTGTTGTAAGGATGGGAGGTACCAGTTATCCCTGGGCTCCTGTCGCGGGTGGCTGGGCGACCCAAGTGGTGCCACCAGTCCTTAGGTCCCTGTTGTGGTTAGGTGAGGACCTTGTTTAGTAGGCAAAGCAATGTCAAATGTCAAACACCCACCTCTCCACCGCACCACTGAAATTGTTGGAGTTTGCCAACAAGGGCCTGTTCTCCTGAAATAGGCCCACACAGGTCCATGCAGAAGGGAAAGGTCCTCAAGGTCCGTGGACAGTTTATGCCTGGACAGGAGCTGCTTCTGTCCTGAGCTCCCCCAGTTAATGGAGCTAGCAAATTATCTTTTCCCCCCAGTTGCAATTTTTTTCCTTGCCCAAGGCCAGGAGGACATCTCCAGGTGCTCACCAGGGTCTATCGCAGGCCTAGGGATTCAGCCGCTGAAGCTGGCTTGGGGGTGGGGGGTGCACGGTAAAATATACCCAAGTACTTAGCTTTTGCCGAGAGCGCCCTTCTCCTCAGGTTCCGGAGGTGTGAGTGGGCCGTGTGGCTGCTGCTTCTCCCTGAGGAGCCTGCGGCCCAGTGCTAGGACCAGCCCACCGCTGCCACTGCTGCCACAGCCGCTCTGGGAATGGTGCCTGAGGGCTCACCACGATTCAGGTCCGGCGACTCCTCTCCACTTCTAAACGGTCTCTTCCTTCCCCTGCCCCTCAGTTCGTTGTCTATGCTTGCCTTTGATGCTCAGGGCTCTCAGCTTGTCACAAATATACTCGTTTCACTTGTTTTTTCGGGTCTTTGTTGTAAAGAGCGCTCGACGGAAGTATCTGTCTATTCCACCATCTTGGTCCGCCTCTCAAGAAAACATTTTTTATTATGCCAAACCTCTATATCAGCAGAATAAAACATCCTGGGGGAATCAAAAAGGAGAAACCATGATGGATAAGCCTATCTACTTGTAGAACACTGTAACTAGACTCAAGTGATGAAGGCAATAATCTGCTTTTCTTTGCTATGAGAATTTGGGTAGACCACTTGTTTCTTTGTGTCTTTTTTTCTTTAAAAAAATAAGTAAAAAGAAAGGTAATATAAAGACAAAGTATATATATTGGACTTCTTCAAACCAAAAAACATTTGCTCTGCAAAAGGGCCTGCCTGCTAAGAGGATGAGATGGCATGCCACAGACTTGAGGAAAAGATTGCAGATCACATATCTGACACGTGGCTAATATCTGGATTATATAAAAAACACTCAAAATTCAACCATAAAAATATAACTAGAAAATGAGCAAAAGACATGAAGACACATTTCAACCAAGAAGTTATACAGATGTCAAGTAATCACATAAAAAGATGTTCAACATCATTAGCCATTAAAAAAATCCACTGCCATAGAGTCTATTCCATCTCATAGTGACCCATAGCCTTTAGGAGAACGCAAATTAAAACCACAATGACATATGGCTACACTCCTAGCAGAATGGCTAAAACAAAAAACAGTGACAAGATCAAATGCTGGTGAGGATGCATAGAAACTAGGTAATGCATGTATTCCTGCAAGGAATGGAAAATGGTGCAGCCATCCTGAAGGACTGTTTAAAACTAAATTATGACTCAGCAGTTACACTGCTGGGTATTTATCCCAGATAAATAAAGATTTATGTTCATACGAAAACATGTACACAAATGTTCTTAGCAATCTTATTGGTAATAGAAAACAACTGGAAACAATCCAGGTGTCTTTCAATGGGCGATTGGCTAAACAAACTGTGGTTCATCATAGCATGGAACACAACTCAGCAATAAAAAGCAATGGACGCCTGATACACACAACAACCTGGGTGAACATTAGGGGCATTATTCTGAGTGAAAAAGTCAATCTCAAATTGTCACATACCACATTATTTCATTTATATTATTTCTCAAAATGATAATACCATAGAGATGGAAAGAGTCGAAAACGACTTGATGGCAATGGATTTGGTTTTTGGTTTTTTATAGAGATGGCAAATAAATTAATGGTTGAAAGGAGCTCAGGAGGAGTCCTGGTGGCAGAGTGGTTAAAGCACTCCACTGCTAACTGAAAGGTCAGTTGTTCAAATCCGCCAGCTCCTCCATGGGAGAAAGATGTGCTTCTGTAAAGATTTACAGCCTTGGAAATCCTATGGGACAGCTCTACTCTGTCCTCTAGGGGTGCTATGAGTCAGAATCGACTCAATGGCAGTGGGTTTGGTGTTTTTCGTTTTAGGAGTTCAGGATGGTGCCTAGCAAACAGAAAGATAGACAGACAGATAGACAGACAGATAGACAGACAGACGGACAAGTAAAAATATATTCAAGAGGCAGACCTTAGGATAATCATGTTCAAAATATACTTGAAAGGGAAAAGGAGAAAATTTTGGTTATTTAGGAAACTGGGCATTGATAAACACAGGTAAGAAATGAAAACGAAAGAATGAGGACACTGCATTCTCCTAAATATTGTACAAATGGACTTAAATTAAAAAAAAAGGACTTAAATACAATCCTTTAAAAAAAGTTAATATTTTAACCAGTGCTAAAAAGCCTTTAAAAGCTTAGAAGCATGTTGAGATACCTATTAAGACCAAAAAACAACCGAGAAAATGACTCAGATTTCAAACTTGCACTATAGCATAAGGGTTAAGAGATCAGTCTCTGGAATTTGTTAGATCTGAGTTTAATTCAGGACTGTGCCACATTCTAATTATGTGATCTGGGAAAGGTATCTACCACTCTAAGCCATAGTTTCTGCGTCTGTAAAATAGGGATGATAGGAGTTATTGTGAACTAATATAAGATAAAGTAAGTAAACCATTCAGCGTAGAACCTGCCACAGAAAAATTGTGGCACCATTCTCTGTGGAATTTGGACCAAACACCAGTTCCAGCCAAAATGGTTTCCAGAGGCTACTCTTATTATATATCTGATTTTTGCCATTGTTTCACCATCTACTGATGTCTATTGGTTTCCAGGCATCATGCTAAAATCTTTGGCTACAGTAGTGCATGTGACACAGCCCACTACCCTTGAAAACCCACCCTGTAGTTGGGGTGACAGACATTAACTCTTGTTCCCTTTCTACCATTTTCAAAAGAAAATCAAAAAACTTAGTTCTAAGCAGTGTTAAAAGCACCTTAAACTTACACTAACTTTAAACTTAAGCTGACTGGAGTTCCAGAATCGTAAAAAGCTAGCTAGCTACTTCACATATTAATTGTGTATTTGGGGGAATACAATGTGACTTTAACTCCAATGCAGCACCACAAAGCAAAAGACTAGAAGGAAGAATTGAAGAAATATTGTTATATTGATTGTGTGGCTCTTCACAAAGTGCTCAAGAAAACTGAACTCAGTAGGATTTAAATCTCAGCTACCAAATGGCTCAAAGACGGTTTCAGTTCTGAGGGCTTTCATTTTGTAGCTAGAGAATTTTGCTAAAAAAAAGTGCACAGTATATATTTTTGACCATCAAAAAATTTAATATATAAGTCTTTAATATACAAATGACAATCAATGCAGCATCCACATAGTATCATGGCAGGCAGTCCAAGAGAGCAGGTGTGTGAGTGACAGAGGTAGGAATGTATGAAGGGAAGAGACGACTTTCGGGTTATGACTTCCTCCTTTGAGCACAGCCATTCTCACTGCCTGTAAGGGCATGAGGCATTAGCAGAGGCTAAGCCAAGAAAGGCTGAGGTGATGAGGCTGTAATACCTCCAGCAAGATGGCCAGAAGTAATAAATAAAGCACAGTAGTTCCTTCCAACATTATAGTCACCCGCTCCCACCATAATCTGACGAAAGCCAGATCCAGCTAGGAGATGATAGGAAGATGGTTGTCACTGAAGGGATTATCAAAGAAAACCTGAAAGCAGGCCAGGTAGACCTGAGAAGACATTCTAGGTCAATAGTACTTAAGAGATAAAAGTGGAACAATGACTTTCTGGCATAATCTGTAGGCAAAGAAAGAGAGAACTCAAGTCCAGAAAAATTAAGAAGTAAAGTATTTGCTTTGTATAGATCTGTGGTCCTTCTGGCCCAGGGCTGAGAGATCACTAACATCTGTTCTTTTCTCAAGAACTACTTGGACTCTTTTGGGTATAAATGATAACCCCAAAGTCCTCCAGAGGCCTCCGTAACTCTTGGGGAGGCATGGTTACCTTCCTCCAGGCATACCAGGAGACTAGCGAAGGTTCCACTACCAGCCACCAGTGGATGCCCACAGCTAGATGAAATGTAACTGTGCAGCATGGAGTCAAAGGCACTTGATAGAAAGGCAGCTCAAGGGAAGGTGCGTTTCTTGATCACTATACCTTCCAGCTTGTACTTATTGTTGTCCCAATTCATGTACAAACAGGCCACTTTGGGGTTGGTGGTCAAGGTGTTCCACTGGAAGGGAAATCTTCTTTTTGGGTGGATCCTCTGAAGCTCAGAGTTGGTGTGCTTCTTACTGACCACAAAATAAGCTTCTGCCTATGGTAGCAGATACTGTGTCGAGGATCATGGTCACATTCATGGTGTCAGATTTTGGAATAAGGGTCGGGTTAAGAGCATCAGCCCAAAGGATAAATACGGGCGTCCCTTCCAGGACTGGAAGAGCTGACACTGGGTCTAGAATTTGATCCAATTTCTTGCTGTCTACTGAGCAATCCTAAATGATCTTTGACCAGGCCATCTCCCAGGGCCTCTTTGCCCTTACAGCCAATCTTATATTGGAAGGGGCCGTGGAGAGGTTTTGGATAATCCATCCCCAGCAAGTTCGGCACTGACAACCTAACTCTCACTTTCTCAGGTCTGAGGCGAAACCAGGGTAAAAAACATCAGATGTGAACTGCATGAAAACAATTAATGAATGTATTAGTCATGTGCTGCAATAGTACTCATGGTAAAATGGAAGTCAATGTGTCATATGCAGGATTGGATAAGGTCTTGGGTTATATAATCCTTATATAGTCCTCTCTGGGTACTGGAAGCATGTGGCACCATTTTAAAGGAAATATTTTCAATCAGGCTTTAGACAGTTCTAGCAATAACAGTTTTGACTGTAACACAAAAGCAGTGAACTCCCCCCATCCTTTTATGAGGGACTTTCAATTGGCAGAAGTGAAGGTTACTTAGAAAACCACAGGCCTGAAAAATCTCACCTCAGTGCATGTTATTTTGCCTCTACTTTTTGTTCAGTAAGTGGTATGTTTGCTATTCAATAAGAGCTATTAGTTTGAATTTAATTACAAATATTTTGTCCGACATTAATACGATTTTATTTAAACTTTATTATTTTATACAAAATAACTTTAAAAAGGTTGTTAGTTCCTGATGTCAAAGACTTGATAATTCAGCAAGAATAACGCTGCATTTGTGCCAAGAAATAATTTTTAAAAATCACAGATTAAAGATTCCAGCACTATTCTGCAGTTGCTATGAGTACTAATATGTATATATATTGTGGCATTTTTATTTAAGGCATTTCGACTAAATGCCTCAGCATTAAAGTCAAACTATGAAAGAAGAGGGACTTATGCATCTGACTACAATGTAACAATTACAAAAATCAAAAAAATATAAACAAACAAGCAAACCTCTGTCTAAAGAAGAGTGACACAACTAACTAGAAGTTGAGGAGCCAAGACCCCAGATGAGGGAAATCGAAGAGGTGAAATGACTTTCTCCAAACCACTTTTCTCCCCAAGGCATCTGTAAAAGTCCCATGTCTTTGTCAGAAGGGAGGTACAGAGAAGTGGGTGCCACATTCAGCAGCTCTTTTTTCAAGGCACTTGCTAAATTCTTAAGCTGTATGGGGAAAGAAGTAAAACACTTAGCAGAAAGCTGCTGAATATGAGAGCAGAATATTCAGTAATTTCGCAAAAAGGAAGAGACAAAACTCGTTATTCAAGAACCTACAGAAAAAAGTGGGCTTATTAAAGAGCCAGGGCTCTCAGATCCCTGAGTTTCCAAAAACACAGGAAGAAGTGAAGCCAGAGGTATGCAGGGACCTAGAAAGACTGAAAATTAGCCTTCATCCGGTTTAAACTGTGATTGGATTAAGATGATTCACCTTCTTCCTATTTGCCTGTCCAAGAACAGGGTACAATTCGCTCTGGGACAGAATAACATCATCCAAAGAGTCTACAATTTTTGATACACATTGTTCACTTTTCAATAAAAAATCATTAGGTATTCCAAGAAAAAAAAAAAGCCAACATATAACCCTGTTACTAGAGTAGGCAGGCAAGAAACAGACAAGAAATTAGATGGATAAAATGGAGAATTTCATGAGAAACCTAAGATATTTAAAAAATAATCTGGTATTCTGGAAGTAAAAAATGCAATCAATGACATTAAAAAATCAATAAATAAGTTTAACAGCACGTGCGACAAGGCAAACAAAGACAATTCACGAATGGGAACACAGGGCAATACAAAAGTATCCAGATTACACTACAGAGAGCAAAATATGGGTGGAAAATACAGAAAAAAAAAAATACTAGAAATACGGCAGGCACAAAGTGAAAAGGTCTCAATGTGCCTAGTAAAGGTTTTAGGGGAGAGAAAGAAAGGAGCAAAACTACATTTGAAGAGATGACCATGAATCCCAAAACTGATGACCTACATCAAGCCATGTTCACAAAATGCCCAAATCCCAAACGTTAGAAAAACACAGCAAGCCACCTATGCAAATTACTGATAAATGTCTGAAAACAAAAGATGAAGAGGAAACATAAAAGCAACCAAAACACCTTGCCCTCAAAGGAACAACAATCAGGTTGACAGCTAACTTCTCAACAGAAGGAACTCAAAAGTCAATTGAGGAGGTGGAACAAGATGGCGGAATAGGCAGACGCTTCCAGCGAGCCCTTTATACAACAAAGACAAGAAAAAACAAGCGAAATGAGTATATTTGTGACAAGCTGGGAGCGCTGAGCTTCAAAGGCAAGCTTAAAAAACGAACTGAGGGCTGGGGGAGGAAGATACCATTCAGAAGCGGAGAGGAGTAACTGGACCTGAACCACGGGAAGCCCTCAGGCACCGCTCCCATAGGGGCGGTTGCGGCAGCAGCGGGCTGGCACTACTGTTTGGCCACAGTTTCCTCAGGGAGAAGCAGCCAGCCACACCGCCCACTCACACCTCCGGAACCTGAGGAGAACGGTGCTCTCGGCAAAAGATAAGTACTTGCGTATATTTTAACCTGCCCCCCCGCCCCCCTCCACAAACCGGCTTCAGCGGCTGAATTCCCTGGGCCTGAGATAGACACTGTTGAGCACCTAGAGCCATCCTCCCGGCCTTGGGGAAGGAAAAAATTTGCATTTGGGGGAAAAGATAATTTGCTAGCTCCACTATCCAGGGGGAGCTCAGGACAGAGGCAGCTCCTGTCCAGGCATAAACCGTCCATGGACTTTGAGCACCTTTCCCTTCTGCATGGACCTGTGTGGGCCTATTGCGGGAGAATAGGCACTTGTTGGCAGACTCCAACACTTTCAGCTGTGCGGTGGAGAAGTGGGTATTTGATGTTTGCAATTGCTTTGCCTTTTAAACGAGGTCCTCACCTACCCACACCAGGGACCTAAGAACTGGTAGCTCCACTCAGGTCACCCAGCCACCCGCAACAGGGGTCCAAAGATAACTGGTATCTCCCAGTCCTTACAACCAAAAACTTTGGGTGCCCATGGTCCCTCTGCAGAACCCAACCAACTGTACACTCTAGGAAACATGGAAGCGCTGTCCTCAGAGACACTCAGGGGTTGGTTCTCAGCCACCTGCCTTGCTCCGAGCATGACCCCCTGCTGCAATCAAATACCGGTATATAAGCCAATCACCCCTACCCCTCTAGGACTGTAGGACAGAGCCTGTACCACACACTTGATGATCAGCTACCTGGAAACCTGAGCTGAATTCATACAAGAAAACTGAATGGACTCCTAGACTGATACACCTGATAATAGCTCTAGCCAGCTGGGGACAGGACGTTAGAGCTCCAAAGGTGAAAATAATCAAGCTAGCTCACTCAAGCAGCCCACAGGGGTATACAAAACAAAACAAAGGGAGGCGGAGCCAAGATGGCGGACTAGGCAGATGCTACCTTGGATCCCTCTTACAACAAAGACACAGAAAAACAAGTGAATCAATCACATACATAAAAATCTACGCACCCTGAACAACAAACACAGATTTAGAGACAGAGAACGAACTAATACGGGGAAGCAGCGATTGTTTCCAGAGCCTGGAGCCAGCGTACCAGTCAGATACGGCACAAGCACAGACAGCTGCTCCACCCTCCTGAACTAACCCCGGGAGGGAGACCAGCCGGTTCCGCGGGTGGCGTGGGACGCAGACGGTAGGAGAAGTCCCCGGGAGGCAGTGACTGGTCTTGGAGCATGAAGAGCAGCATCCCAGCCGGGGAACCGTCTCGCCGGGATTTGGACTGGATGCAGCGGATTTTCTGGAAAAACTAGTTTCCCAGTGATGGCTCGGAGACAACAATCCATATCAAACCACTTAAAGAAGAAGACCATGACAGCTTCTCCAATCCCCCAAACAAAAGAATCAAAATCTTTCCCAAATGGAGATACAATCCTGGAATTATCAGATACAGAATATAAAAAACTAATTTACAGAATGCTTAAAGATATCACAAATGAAATTAGGATAACTGCAGAAAAAGCCAAGGAACACACCGATAAAACTGTTGAAGAACTCAAAAAGATTATTCAAGAACACAGGGGAAAAATCAATAAGTTGCAAGAATCCATAGAGAGACAACATGTAGAAATCCAAAACATTAACAATAAAATTACAGAATTAGACAACACAATAGGAAGTCAGAGGAGCAGACTTGAGCAATTAGAATGCAGACTGGGACATCTGGAGGACCAGGGAATCAACACCAACGTAGCTGAAAAAAAAATCAGATAAAAGAATTAAAAAAAATGAAGAAACCCTAAGAATTATGTGGGACTCTATCAAGAAGGATAACCTGCGGATGATTGGAGTCCCAGAACAGGGAGGGGGGACAGAGAAAATAGTTGAAGAACTCCTGACACAAAACTTCCCTGACATCATGAAAGACGAAAGGATATCTATCCAACACGCTCATCGAACCCCATTTAAGATTGATCCAAAAAGAAAAACACCAAGACATATTGTCATCAAACTCACCAAAACCAAAGATAAACAGAAAATTTTAAAAGCAGCCAGGGAGAAAAGAAAGGTTTCCTTCAAGGGAGAATCAATAAGAATAAGTTCACACTACTCAGCAGAAACCATGCAGGCAAGAAGGGAATGGGACGACATATACAGAACACTGAAGGAGAAAAACTGCCAACCAAGGATCATATATCCAGCAAAACTCTCTCTGAAATATGAAGGCGAAATTAAGATATTTACAGATAAACACAAGTTTAGAGAATTTGCAAAAACCAAACCAAAGCTACAAGAAATACTAAAGGATATTGTTTGGTCAGAGAACCAATAATATCAGATACCAGCACAACACAAGGTCACAAAACAGAACATCCTGATATCAACTCAAATAGGGAAATCACAAAAACAAACAAATTAAGATTAATTAAAAAAAAATACACATAACAGGGAATCATGGAAGTCAACAGGTAAAAGATCACAATAATCAAAAAGAGGGACTAAATACAGGAGGCATTGAACTGCCACATGGAGAGTGATACAAGGCGAAATAGAAGGATACAAGTTAGGGTTTTACTTAGAAAAATAGGGGTAAATACTAAGGTAACCACAAAAAGGTATAACAACTCTATAACTCAAGATAAAAGCCAAGAAAAACGTAACGACTCAACTAACATAAAGTCAAACACTATGAAAATGAGGATCTCACAATTTACTAAGAAAAACGCCCCAGCACAAAAAAGTATGCGGAAAAATGAAATTGTCAACAACACACATAAAAAGGCATCAAAATGACAGCACTAAAAACTTATTTATCTGTAATTACCCTGAATGTAAATGGACTAAATGCACCAATAAAGAGACAGAGAGTCACGGACTGGATAAAGAAACACGATCCATCTATATGCTGCCTACAAGAGACACACCTTAGACTTAGAGACACAAACAAACTAAAACTCAAAGGATGGAAAAAAGTATATCAAGCAAACAATAAGCAAAAAAGAAGAGGAGTAGCAATATTAATTTCTGACAAAATAGACTTTAGACTTAAATCCACCACAAAGGATAAAGAAGGACACTATATAATGATAAAAGGGACAATTGACCAGGAAGACATAACCATATTAAATATTTATGCACCCAATGACAGGGCTGCAAGATACATAAATCAAATTTTAACAGAATTGAAAAGTGAGATAGATACCTCCACAATTATAGTAGGAGACTTCAACACACCACTTTCGGAGAAGGACAGGACATCCAGTAAGAAGCTCAATAGAGACACGGAAGATCTAATTACAACAATCAACCAACTTGACCTCATTGACTTATACAGAACTCTCCACCCAACTGCTGCAAAGTATACTTTTTTTTCTAGCGCACATGGAACATTCTCTAGAATAGACCACATATTAGGTCATAAAACAAACCTTTGCAGAGTCCAAAACATCGAAATATTACAAAGCATCTTCTCAGACCACAAGGCAATAAAACTAGAGATCAATAACAGAAAAACTAGGGAAAAGAAATCAAATACTTGGAAAATAAACAATACCCTCCTGAAAAAAGACTGGGTTATAGAAAACATCAAGAAGGGAACAAGGAAATTCATAGAAAGCAACGAGAATGAAAATACTTCCTATCAAAACCTCTGGGACACAGCAAAAGCAGTGCTCAGAGGCCAATTTATATTGATAAATGCACACATACAAAAAGAAGAAAGAGCCAAAATCAGAGAACTGTCCCTACAACTTGAACAAATAGAAAGTGAGCAACAAAAGAATCCATCAGGCACCAGAAGAAAACAAATAAGAAAAATTCGAGCTGAACTAAATGAATTAGAGAACAGAAAAACAATTGAAAGAATTAACAAAGCCAAAAGCTGGTTCTTTGAAAAAATTAACAAAATTGATAAACCATTGGCTAGACTGACTAAAGAAATACAGGAAAGGAAACAAATAACCCGAATAAGAAACGAGAAGGACCACATCACAACAGAACCAAATGAAATTAAAAGAATCATTTCATATTATTATGAAAAACTGTACTCTAACAAATTTGCAAACCTAGAAGAAATGGATGAATTCCTGGAAAAACACTACCTACCTAAACTAACACATTCAGAAGTAGAACAACTAAATAGACCCATAACAAAAAAAGAGATTGAAATGGTAATGAAAAAACTCCCAACAAAAAAAAGCCCTGGCCCGGACGGCTTCACTGCAGAGTTCTACCAAACTTTCAGAGAAGAGTTAACACCACTACTACTAAAGGTATTCCAAAGCATAGAAAATGATGGAATACTACCCAACTCATTCTATGAAGCCACCATCTCCCTGATACCAAAACCAGGTAAAGACATTACAAAAAAAGAAAATTATAGACCTATATCCCTCATGAACATAGATGCAAAAATCCTCAACAAAATTCTAGCCAATAGAATCCAACAACACATCAAAAAAATAATTCACCCTGATCAAGTGGGATTTATACCAGGTATGCAAGGCTGGTTTAATATCATAAAAACCATTAATGTAATCCATCACATAAATAAAACAAAAGACAAAAACCACATGATCTTATCAATAGATGCAGAAAAGGCATCTGACAAAGTCCAACACCCATTTATGATAAAAACTCTTACCAAAATAGGAATTGAAGGAAAATTCCTCAACATAATAAAGGGCATCTATGCAAAGCCAACAGCCAATATCACTCTAAATGGAGAGAACCTGAAAGCATTTCCCTTGAGAACGGGAACCAGACAAGGATGCCCTTTATCACCGCTCTTATTCAACATCGTGCTAGAAGTCCTAGCCAGGGCAATTAGGTTAGACAAAGAAATAAAAGGTATCCGGATTGGCAAGGAAGAAGTAAAGTTATCACTATTTGCAGATGACATGATTATATACACAGAAAACCCTAAGGAATCCTCCAGAAAACTACTGAAACTAATAGAAGAGTTTGGCAGAGTCTCAGGTTATAAAATAAACATACAAAAATCACTTGGATTCCTCTACATCAACAAAAAGAACACCAAAGAGGAAATAACCAAATCAATACCATTCACAGTAGCCCCCAAGAAGATAAGATACTTAGGAATAAATCTTACCAAGGATGTAAAAGACCTATACAAAGAAAACTACAAAGCTCTACTACAAGAAATTCAAAAGGACATACTTAAGTGGAAAAACATACCTTGCTCATGGATAGGAAGACTTAACATAGTAAAAATGTCTATTCTACCAAAAGCCATCTATACATTTAACGCACTTCCGATCCAAATTCCAATGTCATATTTTAAGGGGATAGAGAAACAAATCACCAATTTCATATGGAAGGGAAAGAAGCCTCGGATAAGCAAAGCACTACTGAAAAAGAAGAAGAAAGTGGGAGGCCTCACTTTACCTGACTTCAGAACCTATTATACAGCCACAGTACTCAAAACAGCCTGCTACTGGTACAACAACAGGCACATAGACCAATGGAACAGAATTGAGAACCCAGACATAGATCCATCCACGTATGAGCAGCTGATATTTGAGAAAAGACCAGTGTCAATTAATTGGGGAAAAGATAGCCTTTTTAACAAATGGTGCTGGCATAACTGGATATCCATTTGCAGAAAAATGAAACAGGACCCATACCTCACACCATGCACAAAAACTAACTCCAAGTGGATCAAAGACCTAAACATAAAGACTAAAATGATAAAGATCACGGAAGAAAAAATTGGGACAACCCTAGGAGCCCTAATACAAGGTATAAACAGAATACAAAACATTACCAAAAATGATGAAGAGAAACCCGATAACTGGGAGCTCCTAAAAATCAAACACCTATGCTCATCTAAAGACTTCTCCAAAAGAGTAAAAAGACCACCTACAGATTGGGAAAGAATTTTCAGCTATGACATCTCCGACCAGCGCCTGATCTCTAAAATCTACATGATTCTGTCAAAACTCAACCACAAAAAGACAAACAACCCAATCAAGAAGTGGGCAAAGGATATGAACACACATTTCACTAAAGAAGATATTCAGGCAGCCGACAGATACATGAGAAAATGCTCTCGATCATTAGCCATTAGAGAAATGCAAATTAAAACTACCATGAGATTCCATCTCACACCAGCAAGGCTGGCACTAATCCAAAAAACACAAAATAATAAATGTTGGAGAGGCTGCGGAGAGATTGGAACTCTCATACACTGCTGGTGGGAATGTAAAATGGTACAACCACTTTGGAAATCTATCTGGTGTTATCTTAAACAGTTAGAAATAGAACTACCATACAACCCAGAAATCCCACTCCTCGGAATATACCCTAGAGATACAAGAGCCTTCATACAAACAGATATATGCACACCCATGTTTATTGCAGCTCTGTTTACAATAGCAAAAAGTCGGAAGCAACCAAGATGTCCATCAACGTATGAATGGGTAAATAAATTGTGGTATATTCACACAATGGAATACTACGCATCGATAAAGAACAGTGACGAATCTCTGAAACATTTCATAACATGGAGGAACCTGGAAGGCATTATGCTGAGCGATATTAGTCAGAGGCAAAAGGACAAATATTGTATAAGACCACTATTATAAGATCTTGAGAAATAGTAAACCTGAGAAGAACACATACTTTTGTGGTTACGAGGGGGGGAGGGAGGGAGGGTGGGAGAGGGTTTTTTTATTGATTAATCAGTAGATAAGAACTGCTTTAGGTGAAGGGAAAGACAACACTCAATACATGGAAGGTCAGCTCAATTGGACTGGACCAAAAGCAAAGAAGTTTCCGGGATAAAATTAATGCTTCAAAGGTCAGCGGAGCAAGTGCGGGGGTCTGGGGAACATGGTTTGCGGGGACTTCTAAGTCAATTGCCAAAATAATTCTATTATGAAATCATTCTGCATCCCACTTTGAAATGTGGCATCTGGGTTCTTAAATGCTAACAAGCGGCCATCTAAGATGCATCAATTGGTCTCAACCCACCTCGAGCAAAGGAAAATGAAGAACACCAAGGCCACACGACAACTAAGAGCCCAAGAGACAAAAAGGGCCACATGAACCAGAGACCTACATCATCCTGAGACCAGAAGAACTAGTTGGTGCCCGGCCACAATCGATGACTGCCCTGACAGGGAGCACAGCAGAGAACCCCTGAGGGAGCAGGAGATCAGTGGGATACAGACCCCAAATTCTCATAAAAAGACCAAACTTAATGGTCTGACTGAGACTTGAGGAATCCCGGCGGCCATGCTCCCCAGACCTTCTGTTGGCACAGGACAGGAACCATCCCCGAAGACAACTCATCAGACATGAAAGGGACTGGTCAGCGGGTGGGAGAGAGACGCTGATGAAGAGTGAGCTAATTATATCAGGTGGACACTTGAGATTGTGTTGGCAACTCTTGTCTGGAGGGGGGATGGGAGGATAGAGAGAGAGGAAAGCCGGCAAAATTGTCAAGAAAGGAGAGACTGAAAGGGCTGACTCAAGAGGGGGAGAGCAAGTGGGAGTAGGGAGTGAGATGTATGTAAACTTATATGTGACAGACTGATTGGATTTGTAAACATTTACTTGAAGCTTAATAAAAGTTATTAAAAAAATAAAATAAAAAACAAAACAAAACAAAGCAAGAATCTATGACAAAGTAAGCAAGCATAAACTAATATAATAACTTATAGATTGTTCAGAGACAACAGTCAGTATCAAGTTACATAAAGAGACAGACCATGATCACCTCAACAAGCTCTCAAAAGAAAGAACCCAGGGATCTTCTAGATGAAAGTGCATTCCTGGAATTACCAAATGCAGAATACAGAAGTTTAATATACAGAACCCTTCAAGACATCAGGAAGGAAATGAGACAAAACGCAGAACAAGTCAATGAACACATAGATAAAGCAATTGAAGAAATCAGAAAGATTATTCAGGAACATAATGAAAAGTTTAATAAGCTGGAAAAATCCATAGACAGGCAGCAATCAGAAATTCAGAAGATTAACAATAAAATTACAGAAGTAGACAATACAAAGTCAGAGGAGCAGAATTGAGCAAGTAGAAGCTAGAATTTCTGAACTTGAAGGTAAATCACTTGACACTAATATATCTGAAGAAATGATTTTATCTGATTGATAAAAGAATTTAAAAAATGAAGAAACTTTAAGAATCATGTGGGACTCTATCAAGAGAAATAACCTACAAGTGATTGGAGTACCAGAACAGGGAGGGATAACAGAAAATACAGAGAGAATTGTTGAAGATTTGTTGGCAGAAAACTTCCCTGATACTGTGAAAGATGAGAAGATATCTGTCCAAGATACTCATCTAACTCCACATAAGGTACATGTTAAAAGAAAGTCACCAAGACATATTATACTGAAACTTGCCAAAACCAAAGATAAAGAGAGAATTATAAGAGCAGCGAGGGATAAACGAAAAGTCACCTACAAATGAGAGCCAATAAGAATAAGCTCAGACTACTCGGCAGAAACCTTGTAGGCAAGAAGGCAATGGGATGACATATTTAAAAAACTGAAGGAAAAAAAATTGCCTGTTAAGAATGATATATGCAGCTAAACTGCCTCTCAAATGTGAAGGTGAAATTAAGACATTTCCAGATAAACACAAGTTCAGGAATTAGTAAAAGCCAAACCAAAACTACAAGAAATACTAAAGGGAGTTATTTCTTTAGAAAATCAATAATATCAGGTATCAACCCAACACTAGAACACTTGGCAGAGCAACCAGAAGTCAACCCAGACAGGGAAATCCAAAAAAACAAAGCAATATTATTAAAAAAAAAAAAAAACCCAACGCAAAACAGGGTAACGATGATGTTATTATATAAAAAAAGACAACATTAGAATAATAAAGAGGAACTAAGAAATGTAATCATATGGGCAGGAAGATACGGTGATACAAAGAATAAAAGTTAGGTTTAAATTTAGAAAAATAGGGGTAAATAATAAGGTAACCACCACAAAGGAGACAAACTATCCTACTTATTAAAATAAAATACAAGGGAAAAATACAGACACAGCACGAACAAAATCAACAACAACAAATATGAGAAAAGGACAATACATAAGGATAATCTACTCAGCACATAAAATTAGTGGGGAAAAAAAACTGTCAACAACACAAAAAAAAAGACATCAAAATGATAGCACTAAATCATAAAAACTTATCCATAATTACCCTGAACGTAAATGGACTAAATGCACCAATAAAGAGGCAGAGAGTGGCAGAATGGGTTAAAAAACAAGATCCGTCTATATGCAGCCTACAAGAGACAGACCTTAGAGACACAAACAAACTAAAAGTCAAAGGATGTAAAGAAATATATCAAGCAAACAACAATCAAAAAAGAACAAGAGTGGCAATATTCCTTTCTGACAAAATAGACTTTAAAGTTAAATCCATCAGAAAGGATAAGGAAGGACACTAATGATTAAAGCAACAATATACCAAGAAGACATAACCATATTAAATATTTATGCACCCAATGACAGGGCTGCAAGATACATAAAACAAACTATCAGCATTGAAAAGTGAGAGTGACAGCTCCACAATAATAGTAGGAGACCTCAACACACCACTTTCGGTGAAGGACGGGACATCCAGAAAGAAGCTCAATAAAGACACGGAAGATCTAAATGCCACAGTCAACCAACTTGACCTCGTAGACATATACAGAATGCTCCACCCAACAGCAACCAAGTATACTTTCTTTTCTAGTGCACATGGAACATTCTCTAGGATAGACCACGTATTAGGTCATAAAGCAAGCCTTAGCAGAATCCAAAACATTGAAATACTACAAAGCATCTTCACTGACCATAAGGCCATAAAAGTGGAAATCAATAACAGGAAAGGCAAGGAAAAAATCAAACTCTTGGAAACTGAACTATTCCCTGCTCAAAAAAAGACTAGATTATAGAAGACATTGAGGATGGAATAAAGAAATTCAGAGAATCCAATGAGAATGAAAACACTTCCTATCAAAACCTTTGGGACACAGCAAAAACGGCGCTGAGAAGCCAATTTATATCAATAAACGCACACATCCAAAAATAAGAAAGGGCCAAAATCAAAGAATAATCCCTACATTTTAATAAATACAAAGAGAGCAACAAAACAAACCCACAGGCACCAGAAGAAAACAAATAATAAAAATTAGAGCTGAACTAAATGAAATAGAAAAATAATTGAAAGAACAAGACCAAAAGCTGGTTTTCTAAAAAAAAATCATCAAAATTGATAAACCACTGGCCAGTCTGACAAAAGAAAAACAGAGAGGAAGCAAATAACCCCAATAAGAAATGAGATGGGCGATATTACAACAGACCCAACTAAAATAAAAGGATTCACATCAGGTTACTATGAAAAATTGTACTCTAACAAATTTGAAAACTTCGAAGAAATGGATGAATTCCTAGAAACACACTACCTACCTAAACTAACACAAAAAGAGGCAGAACAACTAAATAGACCCATAACAAAAGAACAGATTGAAAAAGTAATCAAAAAACTCCCAACAAAAAAAAGCCCTGCTCCAGACGGCTTCACTGCAGAATTCTACCAAACTTTCAGGGAAGAGTTAATACCAAAGGTATTTCAGATCACAGAAAAGGACGGAATACTACCAAACTCATTCTATGAAGCCATCATATCCCTAATACCAAAACCAGGTAAAGACACCACAAGGAAAGAAAATTATAGAATTATATCCCTCATGAACATAGATGCAAAAATCCTCAACAAAATTCTAGCCAATAGAATTCAACAACATATCAAAAAAATAATTCACCATGACCAAGTGGGATTCATACCAGGTATGCAGGGATGATTCAACATTAGAAAAACAATTAATGTAATCCACCACATAAATAAAAGACAAGAATCACATGATTTTATCAATTGATGCAGAAAAGGCATTTGACAAAGTTAAACATCCATTTATGATAAAAAAAAAAAAACTCAGCAAAATAGGAATAGAAGGAAAATTCCTCAACATAATGAAGGGCATTTATACAAAGCCAACAGCCAACATCACCCTAAATGTAGACAGCCTGAAAGCATTCCCATTGAGATCAGGAACCTGACAAGGATGCCCTTTGTCAACATTGTGTTGGAGGTCCTAGCCAGAGCAATTAGGATAGATAAAGAAATAAAGGGCATCCAGATTGGCGAGGAAGAAGTAAAAGTATCACTATTTGCAGATGACACGATCTTATACACAGAAAACCCTAAGAAATCCTCCAGAAAACTACTGAAACTACTAGAAGAGTTCAGCAGAGTATCAGGATACAAGATAAACATACAAAAATCAGTTGGATTCCTCTACACCAACAAAAAGAACATCGAAGAGGAAATCACCAAAACAATGCCATTTACAGTAGCCCCCCCCCAAAAAAAAATACTTAGGAATAAATCTTACCAGAGATGTAAAATACTTATACAAAGAAAACTACACTACACTTCTCCAAGAAACCAAGAGACTTACATAAGTGGAAGAACATACCTTGCTCATGGACAGGAAGGCTTAACATTATAAAAACGTCTATTCTACCAAAAGCGATCTATACATTTAATGCAATTCCGATCCAAATCTCAACGATATTCTTTAATGAGATGGAGAAACAAATCACCAACTTCATATGGAAGGGAAAGAGGCCCCAGATAAATAAGGCATTACTGAAAAAGAAGAACAAAGTGGGAAGCCTCACTTTACCTGATTTTAGAGCCTATTATACTGCCACAGTAGTCAAAACAGCCTGGTGCCAGTACGACAACAGGTACATAGACTAATTGAACAGAATTGAGAATGCAGACATAAATCCATCCACATATGAGCAGCTGATATTTGACAAAGGCCCCAAAACAGTTAAAATTGGGGAAAAGCAGTCTTTTTAACAAATGGTGCTGGCATCACTGGATATCCATCTGCAGAAAAATCAAACAAGATCCATACCTCACTCCATGCACAAAAGCTAACTCAAAATGAATCAAAGTCCTAAATATAAAATCTAAAATGATAAAGATCATGGAAGAAAAAATAGGGACAACGTTAGGAGCCCTAATACATGGCATAAAGAGTATACAAAACATTACTAACAATGCAGAAGAGAAACTAGATAACTGGGAGCTCCTAAAAATCAAACATGTATGCTCATCCTAAGACTTCACCAAGAGTAAAAAGACCACCTGCAGGTTAGGAAAATGTTTTTAGCTATGACATTTCTGATCAGCGCCTGATCTCTAAAATCTACATGGTACTGCAAAAACTCAACTACAAAAATACAAATAGCCCAGTTAAAAAATGAGCAAAAGATATGAATAGACACATCACTAAAGAAGACATTCAGGTAGCTAACAGATACATGAGGAAATGTTCACGATCATTAGCCTTTAGAGAAATGCAGATCAAAAGTACAATGAGATTTCATCTCACTCCAACAAGACTGGCATTAATCCAAAAAACACAAAATAATAAATGTTGGAGAGGCTGTGGAGAGATTGGAACACTAAAACACTGCTGGTGGGAATGTAAAATGGTACAACTTCTTTGGAAATCGATTTGGTGCTTCCTTAAAAAGCTAGAAATAGAACTACCATACGATCCTGCAATCCCACTCCTTGGAATATAGCCTAGAGAAATAAGAGCCTTTACACAAACAGATATATGTACACCCATGTTTATTGTAGCAGTGTTTACAATAGCGAAAACATGGAAGCAACCAAGGTGCCCATCAAAGGATGAATGGATAAATTATGGTTTATTCAAACAATGGAATACTACGCAGTGAGGAATCTGTGAAATATTTCATAACATGGAGGAACCTGGAAAGCATTATGCTGAGTGAAATCAGTCAGTTGCAAAAGGACAAATATTGTATAAGACCACTATTATAAGAACTTGAGAAATAGTTTAAATTGAGAAGAAATCATTCTTTTGTGATTACGAGAGTGGGGAGGGTGGGAGTGTGGGAGAGGGGTATTCACTAATTAGTTGGTAGATAAGAACTACTCTGGGTGAAAGGAAAGACAACACAGGTTCCTCCATGTTATGAAGTATTTCACAGATTCCTCATTGCGTAGACAACACACAATACAGGGGAGGTCAGCACAACTGGAATAAAACAAAAGCAAAGAAGTTTCCTGAATAAACTGAATGCTTCGAAGGCCAGTGTAGCAAGGGCAGGGGTTTGGGGACCATGATTTCAGGGAGCATCTAAGTCAATTGGCATAATAAAATCTATTAAGAAGACATTCTGCATCCCACTTTGGAGAGTGGCATCTGGGGTCTTAAACGCTAGCAAGCGACCATCTAAGATGCATCAATTGGTCTCAATACATCTGGATCAAAGGAGAATGAAGAACGCCAACAAAGAACACCAAGGACATGAGGTAATTATGAGCCCAAGAGACAGAAAGGGCCACACGACATAGAGACTATGTCATCCTGAGACCAGAAGAACTAGATGGTGCCCAGCTGTAACCAATGACTGCCCTGACAGGGAACACAACAGAGAACCCCTGAGGGAGTGGGAAAGCAGTGGGATGCAGACCCCAAATTCTCATAAAAAGACCAGACTTAATGGTCTGACTGAGACTAGAAGGACCCCGGTGGTCATGGCCCCCAGATTTTCTGTTGGCCGAGGACAGGAACCATTCCTGAAGCCAAATGTTCAGGCATGGATTGGACTGGACAATGGGTTGCAGAGGGATGCTGGTGAGGAGTGAGCTTCTTGGATCAGGTGGACACTTGAGACTATGTTGGCCTCTCCTGCCTGGAGGGAAGATGAAAGGGTAGACGGGGTTAGAAGCTGGCGAGATGGACACCAAAAGAGAGCGGAGGGAGAGAGTGGGCTGTCTCATTAGGGTGAGAGTAATTGGGAGTATGTAGCAAGGTGTATATAAGTTTTTATGTGAGAGACTGACTTGATTTGTAAACTTTCGTTTAAAGCACAATAAAAATTATTTTTTAAAAAGTCAATTGAATGGCATATTTAAAGTACTAGAAGAAAATAATTTCCAATCTAGAATTATCTAACAAATGAAAATACTTTGAAATGTCAGTTGAAAATAAAGACATTTTCACTGAATAAAAACTGAGAAAATTATTGCCACCACGCTCATAATAAAGGATATACTAAAGGAAATTCCTGATTCTTGATACAGGCACAGTGATGCTAGAAGAAATAGAAAGCATCTGAAAGAAACATTTATAAAAATTACAAAAAGGAAAAAAATTTAAAAAGCGGATTAATGTTTGCTTTTGAAAATAAAAAAAATATAATCTATCCAAATCAGGCAAAAAAAAAAAAAAAAGTGTGTGCCTATTATAGTAATTTTATTTTCTCCTAAATATAAATATATTACCCTTCCAATTTTTTACAACCTACACTAGAGTAAAAACTAAAGACAACGGTATGAGATCAAATGTTTGCATAAATATTTTGTATTGGTTGGTGTTATATTTATATTTCAAGTAATTGACAAACATTTTAAAAAATACTGCTAAGAGTTATAGGAAAATAAACTGAACGTATTTATGCATGAACTAAAATAAAAATGTTAAACTTTTTAAAATGTACTATTACCAACATCAGTAGAATTACTTTAGTACTTTTCTGTTTCAAAGGAGATAATTTGCAAATATTCATATGGTGACTATTTCTAGTGTTTGCCTTCTTGTGGAATACCATGAGCACTCAGTTTAGGATAAAACTCCAGCACCATTTATGTAAGCATTTTCCCATCACAGTGAAGCAGAGAATACAATGGATCACATTTCTTAAGCACAACAGACTAAACAATTATGCTTTTTCCTTTACACCAAGGAAGAATGAAATAATCTGAAATCTCCTATAAAATCTTTTGTTCAAGACCTTGATATGAAGTTTTCTTAAATAGATTATGGAGAAACTTCTATTTTCAGCCTAAAGAAAACAAAAGAATGTAGTAATAGTATTTCAACAGAAGTCATAATTTAAGAGGTTGCAATTAAATTCCACCATGAATATACAATATTACCACAGCTTCAATAACTTTCAAGACCCTGTCCCCATCTTATTTGCCATCTATATATGGAATTACTAGGTCTGATTGAGGCAGCAGGAACTGTGGCTTTACATAGGGCAACTTTTTAGTCATAAGCTTCCAACTCACCAGGGAGCAGCCTTAGGCCCAGGAACCAATTACACAAGTGAAGACTCCCATCCGTAGACGGATGGAATGCAAGCAGTAGATGTTATTGAATGCTGCACTGCAATGAACCCAAGGGAATATGAAACCCTTTGAGCAGTCACTGTCTTCTGGTGTACTTGTATAGCCATTTCATTACTATTAAATAATCAAAATAAATTCTGGTAGACCACTTCTAAAATCAGTTGAATTCCAATATAATTTATGAGTAACTAGAGAATCTCATTGATCACATTAAATATTTGACACATAGTCATTTTACATTGTTATAGATGGAAAGATTTTATTTTGACTCTTAACAGGAAATAGCATTATAAGAATGCTATATAGTTTAGCTTTCAAATAACTTTCTTTTCATAAACTAAAAATGAATCAGGGCTATATATTTCAAATATATGTAGGTTATTCAACAATGGATAATTTCAAACACCAATCGGTTTACTTTTTATCAATCAGGGTGTCTCCTGCCTCTAATTTTACTTTGCAGATGTTTACATTTTTCAAATCAAAGGGTAAAATACTACAATAATAAAACAGATCTTCTGTCTTTTGTGCTGCCAATAATTATTACCATTAACTCTTAATAAAAAAGGGGACACTTTCCAGTATTTAATTGCATCTGATATTTCAATTGCAGCAATGTAATAACTGGTAATAAATTATGTAAATATATTAGGAAGTTATACTTTAAGTTTTGGTTATAATGATTCATTGTCAGAAGCGCTTCTTATTTTTCGAGTAAAAATTATTGATATTTTATATGATGGAAATATGTATTTATCATAAGTACTATTATATAATTTTTTTTCATTAAAGCTTCTTTTATTCATGAAAGAGCAAAATAACGTGCTGGTTCATTTTGTTCCAAGAACGTGCTGTAGAGCTAAATGAAAATGTGCAGTTCAGCTCTCCAAGTGGCTTGCACATTACAAATCAAAATGTTTAGCTGTGAGGTTAAAATGAACCAGATAAGCAAATAAGCCTTTTCCCTCTGCCAACACTTACTTTTTCTACAGTACACTGAAAGGGACGTATCTTTAAACTTTTCCCTTAATTTAAAATGTTCTCTGAGGCTTAGAGGTAGGCACTCTGGTTATTTCACATGACTCTCAGGATGCAAAAAGTCTGGCACACAGTGGGTAGTTCTAGCAATGTATAGCCCAAAAATGTGTTAGAGGCTAATGTAGATAGTCCAATCACTTCATTTTTTCCAAGATTTAGGACCATGAAAAAGATAATCCATTTCTAGGTCTGTCATAAGTGCTTCAATACATTCTCAGCTGCAGAAAGAGAAGCCCACTAGAAAACACTAACAGTGGACATTGAGAACACATAGATGGCTCGAAAAGGGATCTGCCCTCCCAAGAATCTCTACAGCCACAGTTTTTTATGTTTCAAAGCAAAGGGGTTGGTGTGGCAGGAACTACCAGTGTATCTTTAGCTCTAACACTGGCTTCTTCTGTTACATTTGCTTCCTTGGTTCCACCAAGGGAGACTGGACAAGTTGTGGATGAATCACCATAAAGCCATGAAGACAAAACTTTGGAAAACAACATACCTCCTAAAATACATGGTGTTATGGATTGAAGCAATATCATGATAAATGGAGAAAAGACTGAAGTTGTCAAGGATTTCATTTTACTTGGATCCACAATCAACACCCATGGAAGCAACAGTCAAGAAAACAAATGACACATTGCATTGGGCAAATCTCCTGCAAAAGACATCTTTAAAGTGTTAAAAAGCAAAGCTATCACCTTGAAGACTATGGTGCACCTGACCCAAACCATGGTGTTTTCAACTACCTCATATTCATGCGAAAGCTGGACAATGAAAAAGGAAGACCAAAGAAGAACTGACACCTTTGAATAATGCCGTTGGTGAAGAATATTAAATACTCCATGGACTGTCAGAAAAACCAACAAACTCGTTTTGGAAGAGTACAGCCAGAATGCTCCTTAGAAGAAAGGATGGTGAGGCTACATCTTACATACTTTGGCCATGTTATCAGGAGCAATCAGTCCCTGGAGAAAGGCATCCTGCTTGGTAAAGTAGAATGTCAGTGAAAAAGAAGGCCCTCAATGAGATGGATTGACAGTGGGTTAAAGCATAACAATGATTGTGAGGATGGGGAAGGACTGGGCAGTGTTTCATTCTGTTATACATAAGGTCTCTATGAGTCAAAACTGACTCAACAGCACCTAACAACTACAGCAACATGAATTGAATTGTGTTCCCCAAAAATGTGTCAACTTGGCTAGGCCATGATTCCCAGTATTGTGTGGTTGTCCCCATTTTGTGATCTGATGTGATTATCCTACGTGCTATAAATTCTAACCTCTATGATGTTAATGAGGCAGGACTCAATCTACAGGATTAGGTTGTATCTTGGGTCAATATCTTTTGAGATATAAAAAAGAGAAGCCAAGAGAGAGGAGAAGGGACCTCTTACCACCAAGAAAGGCTAGCTGGGAGCAGAGTGGGCCCTTTGGACCTGGGGTCCCTGTGCTAAGAAGCTCTTAGACCAGTGAAGATTGATGACTAGGACCTTCCCCCAGAGCTGACAGACAGAGAAAGCCTTCCCCTGGAACTAAAAAATTTGGACTGTGAGAAAATAAATTTCTCTTTGTTAACGCCATCCACTTGTGGCATCTGTGTTACAGCAACACTGGATAACTAAGACACATGGCTTTTAAATGGTAATTTAACACCTATGCTTAAAAAGAAAACATATTTTAATGGTGTCAATAATGCTATTTAAATTTAATATGTAAAACTTGAGCCCTTCTTTAACACCTATGCTTAAAAAGAAAACATATTTTAATAGTGTCAATAATGCTATTTAAATTTAATATGTAAAACTTGAGCCCTTCTCTCATAGGAAACAGTTTATAGCATGCAGGATGAATCTGGATATCTTCCAACACGGCCCAATGTTACTTTTTCTAAGATTCCGAGCATAGACTGTACTAATTTTAATATAACTTGTGTTATTTCATTAATGAAAGAACAAGATGTAGGAGACCCATCTAGAAACACATTTTTTAATTAGATGACCTTCTGAATAACTTGTGTTATTTCAAAATTTTTATATTATGGTATACCCAATTATAATATAAACTTATATATATTATATAATAAAAATCATTTAGCAAGATGTAGGAGACCCATCTAGAAACACATTTTTTAATTAGATGACCTTCTGAATAACTTGTGTTATTTCATTAATGAGTTCTTAATTTTCCTGAGAAAAGATCAGGATAAAATAAGTAAAAAATTGGTAAGACAATATGGAATATTGAAATATGATATTAAGAGATGCTTATGAGCATCCTTTGCTTGACATGTTAAAGAAAAAGGAAAATGCGTGCTCTGTTCTCTCTTTTTGTTCTCTCTGTACCTTCAACATCTACCAGAGTGTCAGACATTAAATAAGTCTTCAAAAAAGAATAATATATGTATAATTGGAATTCCAGAACTCTTAATTATGCTCATGTAGAACCTGTACATAGACCAAGAGAAAGTCATTCAAAGAGAACAAGGGGATACTGTGTGAACTAAAATTAGAAAAGGTGTATGTCAGGGTTGTATGCTTTTACCATACTTATTCAATCTGTATGCTGAGTAAATAATCTGAGAATCTTGACTATATGAAGAAGAATGTAGCATCAGGATTGGAGGAAGACTCATTAATAGCCTGCCTTATGCAGATGACAACAACCTTGCTTGCTGAAAGTGAAGAGGACTTGAAGCACTTATTGATGAAGATCAAAGACTACAGCCTTCAGCATGGATTACACCTTAAAATAAAGTAAACAAAAATCCTCACAACTGGACCAATAAGCAACATTATGAAAATGGAGAAAATACTGAAGTTTTCAAGGATTTCATTTTACTTGGATCCACAATCAACGCTCACGGAAGCGGGAGTCAGGAAATCAAATGACATATTCCCTTGGGCAAAACTGCTGTAAATGACCTCTTTAAAGTTTTAAAAAGCAAAAATGTCACTTTGAGCACTAAGGTGTGCCTGCCCCAAGCCATGATATTTTCAGTCGCCTCATATGCTGGACGATGAATAAGGAAGACAAAGAACTGATGCCTTTGAATTAGGGTGTTGACAAAAAACATTGAATATACCATGAACTGGAAACCCTGGTGGTGTGGTGGTTAAGCGCTACTGCTGCTAACCAAAGGGTCGGTAGTTCAAATCCGCCAGGCGCTCTTGGAAACTCTATGGGGCAGTCCTACCATGTCCCATAGGGTTCGCTATGGGTCAGAATTGACTCGATGGCACTGGGTTTGGTTTTTTTGGTTATACCATGAACTGTCAGAAGAACAAATAAATCTGTCTTGGAAGAAGTACAGCCAGAATGCTTCTTAGAAGCAAGGATGGCAAGACTTTGTCTCATGTACTTGGACATGTCATCAGGAGGGACCAGTCCCTGGAGAAGGCCATCATGCTTGGCAAAGAAAAAGAGGAAGACCTTCAATGAGATGGACTGACATAGTGGCTTCAACAATAGGCTCAAACATAGCAATGCTTGTAAGGATGGCACAGGACCAGGCAGTGTTTAGTTCTGTTGTACATGGGGTTCCTATGAGTTGGAACCAACTCAATACCACCTAACGACAACATACACATACATAAGAAAACATATTATATATACTATATAACATATTTTATATTAAAAAAAATTTTTATATTATGGTATACCCAATTATAATATAAACTTATATATATTATATAATAAAAATCATTTAGCAAGATGTAGGAGACCCATCTAGAAACACATTTTTTAATTAGATGACCTTCTGAATCATTCATTACATATTTAACTCATTCTTTGCTTGAATTGCTCTATACACTTTGCTAACAATTTGCATCTCATTATCACTGACAATTACTCTCTATGTAGTACCTTAAGAGCTTGCGACCCAGGAGCAGTCTATTACTTACATAGACTACTACACACACACACACACACGTGCACGCGTGCACACACACCCATTAATTGTATTGCACTCTAGATGAAATTAAACAAGCTCCAACGGCACTTACTGAACTACAACTACCATAGAAGAGAATTCATTTAATGTATGGCCCTCAATGTAAATTTCACTGTACCCTAGCATGACAGAGACTTTAAATAAAATGAAAATTTTGCCGTCACTGAAAGTGGAGATGACTGTATGTAAGTCAAGATGGAGTCTTCATTCTTCACTTAATATACTCCATGCGTCATGCTTGTTCTCTCATTCCTTTGCTAGGTTTTTGGGGATTCAGATTGGTATGTGGGCAGCTACTTAAAAGAACAATGCATTACAATAAAGGGTATGAGCATAGCAGCTGACAATAGACCAGTTCAATCTTCCACTCATTCATTTATTCCATTCTTCCATTAAAAAAGCATATATTGAACACTTAAGCCAATTCTGTGAAAATGAAAATTACAACACATTGTGCCATGAACTATGATCCTGATATGCAGAGGATATAACTGTGATATTTCTCCACCATCATTTAGAGGTAAAATACATTTAAAATGTAGCAGAGCATTGGAACACTTTTCATAAACTTTGATTTGTAATAATTCTGCTCTCAATGAAATAGAATGAAAGGACTGAAAACAACTTACGCCACCCACAAAGGGACATCATGTATTGTCAAGTCTTTGACATAAACTCTCAACTTAATTTGCCAAAGGTAATCACTTCAAAGAAGTAAAAGGATTTCTTTAGCTCAGCAGGCATTCCTGAAAATACTTTTATCTGTCCTCTTTCAACTCTAAACACAGTTTCATAGTGTAACAGAACAAAAACTCTCTCTCAACACTAGCTGCTGCTGCTGTTATCCTGTGCCATGAGTCAACTCTGACTCATAGCGACACTACATGACACAGCAGAACTGCCCCAAAGGGTTTCCCAGGCTCTAATCTTAATGGAAGCAGATCGCTTAGTTCCAGTTAGCATTACCAAAACTAAAGCACATTAATAACTGGTTATATAAATCCCATGAAAATAAGAATTATAATCAGTTAACTGGAAGTATCACAAGTGAATTATAATTCGTCACGGAAGCTTTTCTTCCAGGTTTTTTTCTACACTATGACATTTGACATTTTTATATTTTATGGCATGTTATTAAGAACCCTTGGCTTATGGAGTTTTGAATAGCATATGCTGTTGTTGTTAGGTGCCACAGCATCGCTTCCAACTCATAACGACCTTACCCACAACAGAACAAAAACTGCTGGATCCTGCACCATCCTCATGATTGTTGTTATGCTTGAGCTGTGTCAATCCATCTTGTTGAGGGTTTTATATAGATAGATAGATAGATAGATAGATAGATAGATAGATAGATAGATAGATAGATAGATAGATAGATGATACATGGATAGATGGGTAGGTAGGTAGGTTGGTAGGTAGATTAGATAGATAGATGATATACAGATAGACAGACAGACAGATAGATGATGGATGGATGGATGGATGGATGGATGGATGGATGGATGGATGGATGGATGGATGGATAGATGATAGACAGACAGACAGACAGAGATAGATAGATGATAGATAGGTAGATGATAGATAGATAGATAGATAGATAGATAGAGAGATGATAGATAGATATAGATAGACAGACAGATAGACAGTTAGACAGATAGAAAGATAGACAGACAGACAGACTGACAGACTGACTGACAGACAGATAGATTTAATTAATCTGGAATGGGTTGGTTATATGTGTTTTATACAAGGGTTCCCAGATGATACTAAAGAGCTACCAGGATGATGACTGCTTCTGAGGATTAGAAAACTGAGTAAGAGAAAACTGATGTCCTCTAATGCAAATTTCAACGAAGTCCACATTTTTCTTTAATATTCACAACAATCCAATTCAGTTACAAACTCGGACATTTTTGATCACTCTCTGGGTTTCGGGAAGACATTTACCATCTAGTTTGGGACACAGACATTTATTCACCTGCAAGGCAGAATATAACAAAAGTTTTGCTGGTATTTATACTTGGGACTCCAGGAGACAGGAGGAAAACTCTGAAGAAGGCACTAATATTGAGCTAGGCTTTAATGCATGAGAAACATTTTGACAGGAAGAAAGAAAGGTAAAAGTTACTCTAGACATAGGGGCTCTGTTAGGAAATTTAACAAAGATGAAGAGCTTAACCATGTGACATTCGTTTATTCATTCAATTACTCATTTACTAATATTCAGCCTATATCTATTGAATGGATACTTTAGTGCTAATCTTTGTGATGGTATTATGTGTATTCAAATAAATTATTCCTTGAGCTTCAACATCAGTAGGTTTTTGGGCATACTCATGTTGGTTTCAGATGGAAGTATATATTTAAAAAATAGCATGACAAATTTGTTAAAATTTGCTACCAGCTTACAGATGTCTTCTGGGATATATTAATGAGAGCTTCTCTCACTAAATACCAAGGGGCCTTAAAAACAGACAATTACAATTTCAGATAAAAATGAAGACAAAAATACTTGTCTAGAAATTTTATATAACATTGATAAGATGCAATATAAACATACATGTCTTAACATGACCACTTTTTATAAACAAAGTTATTTTATTAACAGCCCTCAGATGTTCTGAAGTTTTGAATGAGAAAATTTATTTAGAAATTACAATCTTATGACTAAGAAAAATTTATAAGCTTGATCTGTATCTACTAAAAGAAACCTTTCATCATTTTCACATTTATTATGTTTATATTCAAGAATAAGAAAGGAGATAATTGTGAAAGCAACCTGTTTGAGAGGAGTAGCTAGTCTTCCACTCTGCTTCAGAGTGTTGTCTGAAATTCTACCCTCATGCTGGGAAAAGTGGTTTACGTCCCAGTATTACAATATTTGAAAAACGAAATAAAGAGCTGTAAAAATCCAATGAATTTATGAATCTTGTCGAGACTATTAACGTTGTTTTAAAAATTAAAGCTTACACTACCAGTTACCAGTTGCCACCGAGTCAATTCTATCTCAAGGAAACCCCATGTATGTTAGAGTAGAAGTATGCTCTGCAGGGTTTTCAATGGCTGAATTTTTGGAAACAGATTGCCAGGCCTTTCTTCTGAGGTACCTCCGGGTAGAATCAAACCTCCAACTTTTAGTCAGTAGCTGAGTGATTAACCACTTGGGACACCAGTGACTCTTAAAACCCACACTAGTGGGTTGGAATCAAGTTCAAATTCTGGGTCTGTGATGAGGCAGTTTTCTGATTTTTGGAAATTTAATCTTTCTCAGGTTCTTTAAAATGTGATAATAATACTTCAACTTCACTGTAGATGTGTGTATAACCATAAAAATGAGAAAACTTTTTTTTTTAAGTTCCTAGCATAGTGCCTGGAATACATTAAATACCTATAAACATTGCCCCCCTCCCTTTTTTCTCCTGCTTCCTCCTTTTATAATAGTTCCTGTTTTTCTGTCTTAAGTAAATTTCAAGTCTTGCAGTATTGGTTCAACTCATGGCAACTTTTTCAACATATTTCAAAAATATAAAAGCAAAGTACAAGTAGCATATAATGAATGCATATCTGATTCATTTTATTGTACTTGCTATTTCTTTAAAAAAATACTGTGTGCCAGATAAAGCTATCAAGGCATATTTTTAAATTAATATTTTAATTAACATCTCCAATTTTATGTGTAAAACTTCACCCATGTGTTATCTGCTGCCTCTTAGGAAGACAATACTCTATGACAAGGCTACATTGTAGAGGAAACAATAAAAAAAAGAGAGACAAAGCATACACTTATATTAATGAGGTCTCATCTGCAGTTTAGTTTAACAGAAAATCAAGTCCAGAAGCATTCTCTTTTTTCATACCCTATTTAAATGGACCTCTGTAACCTAACCCGTTGCCAAAAAGTTGATTTTGATCCATAGCGACCCTAGAGGAGTAGAACTGCCCCACAGGGTTTCCAAAGAGCAGCTGGTGGGTTCAAGCTGCCGATCTTTTGGTTAGCAGCAGAATGCTTACGCACTATGGCACCAGGGCTTCAAGGGCATGGAATAAAGTATCTTTAAATTAACATATTTTAAATACAAATGTCTTTAATTTTCAGATTGCCTGGTGGCTACCTTTCCTACATGTATGTTTTTTCCATTATAGAGTTATTCTGTTGGTACTAATGTTCTCAGAGGCCAGAATATTAACCAAAAACCCCAAATCCGTTACCATCAGATTTCACCCTACCGGGCAGAAGAGAACTGCCCATAAGGCTTCCAAAGAGCAGCTGGTGGATTTAAACCGCCAACCTTTTGGTTAGCAGCCAAACGCTTAACCACCGTGCCATTAGAGCCCCAATCAGAGTATTAGTGGTAATCAAAAAGACATACCTCTGATATTTTAACCCTAAACAAAATATTCTCAAATCTAATGAAATACTGAAGTCTCAGTCTACTATGCCAGGAATGATAAAGAGAAATGGCATCACATTTATTGTCAAACAGAACATTTCAAGATCTATCCTGATGAACAATGCTATCTGTGACAGGATAATATCCATATGCCTACAAGAAAAACCAGTTAATAAGACTATTATTCAAATTTATGTACCCATCACTAATATCAAACATGAAGAAATTGAAGATTTTTACCAACTTCTGCATTCTGAAATTGGCCAAACACACAATCAATATGCACTGATAATCACTGGTGATTGGAATGTGAAAGTTGAAAACAAGAAGAATCAGTAATTGGAAAATACAGCTTTGGTGACAGAAACGACAACACAGATTACATGACAGAACTTTGCAAGACCAACAACCTAGTCGTTAGAAATACTTTTTCAACAACACGAACAGTGACTATACACATGGACATCGCCAAATGGAACAGAAAGGTATCAAATCAACTACATCTGTGGAAAGAGACAATGGAGAAACTCAATATCATGAGTCAGAACAACGCCAGGGTCCAACTGTGCAACAAGCCATATGCAAGTTCAAGTTGAAGCTGAAGAAAATTAAAATAAGTCCATGAGGGCCAACATACGACATTTAATATTTCTCATGTGAATTTAGAGACCATCTGAAGTATAGATTTGACGTGTTGAACACTAATGTTCAAAGACCAGAAGAGATATGGAATGACATCAAGGATATCATACATGAAGAAAGCAAGAGGTCATTAAAAAGACAGAAAAGACCAAAACGGATGTCAGAAGAGATTGTGAAACTTGCTCTTGAATGTCGAGTAGCTAAAGTGAAAGGAAGAAATGATGAAGTCAAAGGACTAAACAGAAGATTTCTAAGGGCAGCTCGAGAAGACAAAGTAAAGTATTATAATGAAATATGCAAAGACCTGGAGTTAGAAAACCAAAAGGGAGGAACAAGCTCAATATTTCTCAAGCTAAAAGAACTCTAGAAAAAATTCAAGCCTCAAGCTGCCGTTTTGAAGGATTCTGTGGACAAATGTTGAAAGATGCAGGAAACATCAAACGAAGACAGAAGGAATACACAGAGTCACTGTACCAAAAAGAATTGGTCAACATTCAACCATTTCAGGAGGTAGCATATGATCAAGAACTGAAGGCACTAAAGGAAGAAGCCCAAACTGCATTGAAAGCGCTGGCAAAAAGCAAGGCTATATGAATTGACAGAACACCTTTTGAGATGTTTCAACAAAAGGATGAAATGCTGGCAATGCTCACTCATCTATGCCAAAAAATTTGAAAGACAGCTACCTGGCCAACTGTCTGAAGGAGATTCGTATTTGTGCCCATTCCAAAGGAAGGTGATCCAACAGAACGCAAATATTATCAAACAATATCATTAATATCCTATGCAAGTAAAATTTTGTTGAAATTAATTCAAAAGAGGTTGTAGCAGTACATCAAAGGGAACTTCCAGATATTCAAGTCGATTCAGAAGAGAACGCGGAATGAGGGATATTAATGCTAATGTCAGATGGATCTTGGCTGAAAGCACAGAGTACCAGAAAGATGTTTACTTGTGTTTTATTGACTACGCAAAGGCATTCAACTGTGTGGACCATAACAAATTATGGGTAAAATTGAAAAGAACAGGAATTCTAGAACACTTAATTGTGCTCATGAAGAACCTGGTCATTTGAAAAGAACAAGAGTTTAAAACCAGGAAAGGTGGGCGTCAGGGTTGTATCTATTCACCATACTTACTTAATCTGTATGCTGAGCAAATAATCCAAGAAACTGGACTATATGAAGAAGAACGGAGCATCACGATTGGAGGAAGACTCATTAACAACCCGCAATAAGCAGGTGACATAACCTTGCTTGCTGAAAGTGAAGAGAACTTGAAGCACTTATTGATGAAGATCAAAGACTTTAGTCTTCAGTATGGATTACACCTTAACATAAAGAAAACAAAAATTCTCACAACCGGACCAATAAACAACATCATGATAAACATAGAAAAGACTGAAGTGTCAAGGATTTCATTATACTTGGATCCACAATCAATGTCCATGGAACCAGGAGTCAAGAAATCAAACTACGCATTGTTAAAAAGCAAAGATGTCACTTTAAGAACTAAGGTGCATCTGACCCAAGCCATGATATTTTCAATTGCCTAATATGCATGTGAAAGCTGGACAACAAATAAGGAAGACCAAAGAAGAATTGATGACTTTGAATTATAGTGTTGGTAAATAATACTGAATATACCATGGACTGGCAGAAGAATGAACAAATCTGTCTTGGAAGAAGTACATCAAAAATTCTCCCTAAAATTAAGGATCGTGACGGTTCATTTCAGGTACTTTGGACATGTTATCAGGAGGGACCAGTCCCTGGAGAAGGACATCATGCTTGGTAAAGTAGAAGGTCAATGGAAGAGGAAGATTCTCAGCTAGATGGATTGAACAGTGGCTGCAGCAAGGGTCTCAAACACAGCAACGATTGTGAGGATGGTGTAGGACCGGACACTGCTTCATTCTCTTGTACATAAGGTTGCTATGAGTCAGAACCCACTTTATGGCACCTAAAAAAAAAAAAACTGGGAGGGTTAGAAATAAAATGTGTAAGGAGAGGAAATACACAACTAGATGGAAGCAAATGCCCAGTTAAAGCTGGGTTGGATTGAACCAGTTTATTGGGGCAAGGAGTAGGGCTGGGCATAAATCAATGAAAAGGACAAAGTTGGTATTTTGAGCTGTCTCTTCAACCTCTTTTTCAATGAGACCGAAGTGTCCACACTAAGTTTTCCACAGGTATAAAAGTGGTAAATAACACTGGTCTCAAATGGCCAAATAATACAATATAGAAGGTCAGGATGGACACTGGAATCTGATCTCGAGAGTGTTTGATGATGACGACTTAATGTAATAGTTTACTATATTTTCCCTTAACCAATCTTGTTTTCAGAAATAAAAGTCACATTTCCATAAGAAAACATTAATTTCAGTTTTACTGTTCTAGTCAAGCTTAACATTTCTCATACATCTGTCCTTACAAAATCTCTCAAACCTTTAAGCACTGATATTCCCTGTATCAATTATTGAACAAATGTGGGCATATCTTTTTCTTGCTGTTTTTCCAGCACATATATTAATTACAAAAGAAAGTTTATTTCAGTTTTCAGCTGCTAAATGTAAAACTGATAATCTAAACTGCCATAAATTATTCTGCCAATTAAACATGTGGGTATAAAAATATGACAGAATTTTCCCAACAATGTATTTCTGAAACTATTTTTTAATTCCATGGGGTTAAAAGCAACCCTTAAAGGGACTTATATACTTCCACATTGTTTCTATCTTTCATCTACAGTTCAGGGTCAGCAATTTTTCTAAGTCTATTTATTCCAAACAATGCTTTAATACCTTCTATTTCATTAAAATACTGATAGACAAAACCATTCAAGTGTCGAGAGATCACCCCATCTTATTTCTGTATTTCCCATGGGCTGAAATGGTGTGATAGCTTATAAAACACAAGCTGTTTTGTTTTAAAATTTGTCTAGCTTAGGTTTCCTGAATGAGAATACTGGACCAGACCTTTTTGGTCCTTTAGATGTCTGTAGCTCTCTCTGGAGCACATGTGAGAAATAGCGCTTAAAATGTGCTCAATAAATAAGATATTGAAATGCCCATGCAGAAAAAAATAAAGGCAATACTTCTGGTATTTTCTGTTTATGTGAAGTATGAATTGATTAGGACTACATCACATTGGGAAACCCTGGTGGTGTAGTGGTTAAGTCCTACAGGTGCTAACCAAAATGTCAGTAGTTTGAATCCATCAGTTGCTCCTTGGAAACTCTATGCGGCAGCTCTACTCTATCCTATACGGTGGCTATGAGTTGGAATCAACTCAACGGCAATGAGTTGTATCACAACGGAGCCCTGGTGGCATAGTGGTTAAGGGCTTGAGTGCTAACCCAAATGTCAGCAGTTTGAATCTACCAGCCACTCCTTGGAAACTCAATGGGGCAGTTCTACTTTGTTCTGTAGGGTATCTATGAGTTGGAATCAACTTGAGGGCAACAGGTTGGGTCTGGTTTTTATATCGTGTGGAACTTAATCTCTTACTATTTAATAACTTTAATGATCCTAAAATGCATATAGAACTTAAATGCCCTTGAAGTCTTCCATAAGCATTTTGCTCTTGATCAGAAAAATAAACAATGTAAGAATCATAAAATCTTAAAATTTACAAGTGATAAAAATCTATTCCACTACCTCTCTTTTCAAGAATAAGCAAATAAATGAGATAAATTTATTTTTGGAAGCATTGCCAATGTTTGACAGTTTTACTAAAGAGATGTGTTTCTTGTATATGTCTAGCTTTGATACTTCGTGCTTTGATGACTGTCCATGTTCCTTTAAGTTCCTACTGTAGAGAAGAAAGAATTTTAACAAATTTTCAATTACAAATCTTTCCTTAACTCTCTAATTCTAGATCATTTACTAATGAATATTAGCACCTCTTATGTATTGATTTCATCGACCTGTTGGTCCCTCTCTTTGTGCCTAACTCTCTTGGCATAAACGTAGCTGTTCTTCACTCTGCAGCCTCAAGCCTAGCAGGGGACTTATGCTCTGCTCAGAGCTCTGTTGACAGGCAGTTGACCGCCAGTGCCCTGGTTTCCAGGTGAGTGCTTTCTTCTTCATCCCTGCACTAACCTGGGCATCCTGTATTAATCTAAGACACCTGACTGAAGTACTTTCCTAAGGCCTATTTGATCTCTACTGATGTGCCAATTTGCATTAACAATTCTGTTCCTTCATGAATGTAGTTTTTAAAGTGATTCCTTCCCATTGTCTTATAAAATTTTGATTCTAATTTCTGAAGTGTTGATTATCCCACTAAAGGCAATATAAATTTAAACAGCAAACCATACCACAGTGAGAAGATTCCAGGTTTTAACATATGCACCCACTCTTACTCTCACTAATTCAGATTTCTACTTAAAAAAAGTATCAGTTAACCTTTTTCTTAAATAATTTTTAAAATGTTTTGTGTTTGTATTCCTGTATAGGAAAGCCAGCAATTATGAGCCTTGACAGATTTTTTTCCCCAGCTTTCCAAGTCTCTTTATGTTCAATAAAGCAAGTAAAACTGTTTTTATATTGTTATTTCTGTCTCCTCTCACTCTTTTCGCTGAATGCTTACTCCTTAAGCAACTTGCTGCATTTTTAATTGCGGGATTTAACCGGGAAGGACCTCCCTACCAACCCATGTGAACAGGGACACATCGCTGTGGATACACTATAGTGAAGGCAGAGAAGATCGCAGCCCCTTCTCCAGCTCTCTTTCCAGTGTTCCCTGGTCTCCAGTCACAAAAAGCAGCTGAGTGCACAGCTGAAACAACAAAGTGTACATTGAATCCCGGTGATTTACCTGAGCAGCAAATGGAGTCCTTAGCTAAACTGGAAATCTCTCGGTTGCCAAGCAAACTGGGAATCCCTAGTCTAGGTCCAGGAGCAAGCATAAAAGTGTTCCTGCTTCTTGATGCAGAGTGCAATTGACTGGCAGGGTCTTGATCACTTTCCTGTCTTTATTCCTTCAGTTTAGGTGCCAGAGAGCCTAGGGCTCAGATATATACGCCCAGGGGCTACGAGGATCTCCATTTTTCCCAAACGCAGAAGAGGCTAAAAACAGCCTCCCTCCCCAGCACCGCGGCTGGGCTGCAGCTGCTTTGTTTACCATATAAGTCACACTGGGGGTTCACTTCTGGCCCTCTCCTCCGCGTTAAAGGCGAGAGGCTGAGAAGCATCACCCAACTCCCGCTCAGCTCCAGTCACCACAGAAAGCTGCGGAAACCCTGTCCCCAGCCTTGAAGAGAAACCACATGCAGCTGGAGCCTTCTGAACTCCTACCCGCTAGCAATGTCCTTCTCCCAAGAGGGAGCCGGCTTCCCAGGCAGCCTGAGAAACTTAACCGAGATCCCAGAAAGGAGGCGAGATATAATTGCCCTCGAAACGCGCGCTCAGGCGACACCCCCCTTACCTGGAAAGTTGCAGTCTTCCAGCTGAACGGTGATCAGATCCCAGCATTGTCCGGGCAGGTGCGACGCCCGAAGAGAGCACGCCCGGCAAATTTCGGTGGGCTCTCCTCAGCCGCTACCGAGTTGTGGCGCCTTCCAAGGCAAACGCACGAGGCTGGAGCCCACGCAGCCCGCGGCAGGCTGGGCGGAGGGCGGATGCTCCGAGCGCCGAGCCCCGGGGCGGGGGAGGTGGGCGCCTGGGAGGAGGGCCCCGCTCGCCCCCGCCCCCGCCGGGCCCTTCGGATAAAGTTCGAGTTCCCACGGCTGCGGGCGGTGAGCGCAGAGGAAACACCCCGCCCTGCGTCCCGGCCGCGGCCGGCCCCCGGGTCTGCACAGTCGGTGCTCGGAAGGACAGCTGGGGCGATGCGCGTTCCACGTCCGGCTCTGCGTGGCCGTGAGGGACCCGCCACCGGCAGGACCCGCGCACCGCTCAGCCCCAGGCTCGGCTGCCCCGAAGAACCTCCGCCTTCCTGGCCAGCTGCTTTGAGTCAGCCAAAGCTGAGAGCTCGCCAAAAGCCAGCCGTCATGCAGCCGAGTCGGTGACGAGAGCCCCCACACCCCACCCCACCCCACCCCGCGGTCCCGGGTGAAAGCCCGTCACACCTCCAGGCTGGGCCGGGCTCTGCAGGGAGGCTGGACTGCAGTTCGCACCCGGGCCCGGCTTCCGAGCGCCCTGCTCCCTCCCCAGTAAACAAGCACCCCCACCCCACAACTCTCCGAGCGTCCCTGCTCCAGTCCTCTGGGTTCCCGGCACCCCCTCTCCTGTCCTCGAGGTGTCAGACTTGCCCTGCAAGAGCGGAGGATGCGGCTTGCCACGCGCGTCAACAATCGAAAGGGGCACAGGGAATAAATGATGAGCCACGGCGCTCGCTCCACCCCCACCCAGCTCGGTCTGACAACCTGCCGTAGGAAATCAGTAAGTTTCCAGATATTAAAACCCCCCACTCGGGCCAGCCAGGTTCGGAGACTGCAGGTGGCGTGTGTGTGCGAGTGCGTGTGTGATGTGTGCACGCTTGCATCCTCGTACTGAGATTTTAGGATAAAAGTTATTTCTTGGCCTATCTTTTTGATATTTACACACGAAAATATGACCAAAGTGCAAAGCGAAGAGGAAAAAATATATAGTGGCAAAGTGGACAATGGCTTACTTGTTCTAACTGCGACGCAGTGATTCCCAGCGTGTCGCTCACGAAGGCGTAGTTGGTCACGATCCCATTACGACTCCCCTTTTACAAAATAAAGACTCGAGAGTCCATTTGTGAAATAGAGTGACGTCCAAAGAGAATCTTAGCTAGCGATGGCCCCACTCGCGAAGCTCCATTTCGACTTGATTTCCTTTCCTTTCCTACCTCCCTGGGTTGAGCTGCTTGTCCCCAGCTGGGTCTCCGAAGACGCCTGCTCCAGCTTAAAGCTGATGCAACAGATGACCGGCGACCCCCTCTCCAGTCCCGGCCCCGCGCGGTTGCACCCTCTGGGAAGCCGTTCCGTGCGGGCTGCCAGTAGGACCAGCTTCTTCCTGGGGAATACAGTATTGCCCAATGCAATCAAGAGTAGGCGGCGAGCTTGCACACACACTCAGGCTCCAAAGTGCAAAATCAAAGCATTTCCTTCTGGGTAATTTTTTTTTCCCTGCATTATTCACACCAGTTGAAGTTTTTGAAGTATTTACATGAGTAAATAGGATATCTCTAGTGATCACCCCATGAGATGATTCCCCCTTTTTAAATCATTTTTCTTACTTTTTTATCTTTCTCCCTAATTTACTGCTCCTATCCTTTTATCCTTATTATGGTTTAATCTCCAGCCCAGTCTTGGCCCCTATTCTGAATTTCTAACAGTGCTCTCTCCAAAATATGGAAGTACACTGAGGCAAATCTCGTTCCTATGACTAACCCAGCGCAAAGGGACAACAGAAGGGTGTTTTCCTTCCCTGAATCTTTTTACATTGACCCAAAAGTGCACGAATATCATTAAACTGTCCTTTAATTTTCTTAATGTTAAACGATTGCTTATGTAAACTATGCAAGAACACATCTATCTGTAGACATAATAAAGAAACAAATTCAAGTCCACTTTCTGCCTGACAAGGGGAAGGGAAAGAAAATTCATAGGAAGATCTATGCTATACAAGACAACTGTCTAAGTACTTTTATATTTCTTCATGAAATAACCAATTGTCCCATTAATGACCAGTAATTAAAATATTTTAGTGTCTAAGCAATAAAAAGCAATGCTAACATTTATTGACATTTTCTTTTCCCCTTGAGCTGGTAAATGAAATTCTACATATTCTGTTTGTGTGTGTCTTTAAAAGCAAACCTCTAGTAACTAAAATTCTGCATGCTGCCATGAGTATATGTCCTTACAATGCACTTACAAATGCATGCAGAAAAAAGTGGATCAATGATAACACGTATCTATTGATTAGAGATTATGGACATTACTTTGCAACTTTATCATCTGTATCGAATTAAATACTCCCTTGTTCCTCTGTTAGGGTATCTTCTTTCTAGCAAATATCATCTCTGTCATGTCAGTGACAGATGTTTTACATATGTATCTAATTTGTTATTTTTCCTGTATGAAAAGTGCCTATAAATTGAAAATAAAGACAAAACAGAGAGAAGGGCATTATACATGTCAGTCATCCCAGTGGGCTATGCTACCATGGGAAGAAGACCGTTCTGTTAATCACTCAGTTTCCTTTCCAGCAGTTTGTTGGGAATTACTGACTGCTGCACTCATTCTACCTACAACATGATCATCAACTACAGGCAAATTATTGGAAATTTATTTAAATAACTGTGTGCACTGTATATACTACAGCATTAGCAATAAAAAGAGGAGCTATTATTATTTGACAATTAAAAAAATAGAAAGTTGGCATCATTCCACAAACCCGCATTCCACTTAAAATGTAATTCATAGAAATAAAAAGAAATGTACAGTAAAAGATTATTTGCTTATCTGGAAACTTTTTAAAAATTTTTTCTTGTGCTTTAAGTGAAAGTTTACAAATCAAGTCGGACTCTCCTACAAAAATTTATGAACACCTAGCTATGTACTCCTAATTGTTCTTCCCTAATGAGACAGCACACTCCTTCCCTCCACTCTCTTTTCATGTCCATTTGGCCAACTTCTGACCACCTCTACCCTCTCATTTCCCTTCAGACAGCAGATGCCAACATAGCCTCATGTGTCTACTTGATCCAAGAAGCTCATTTTTGCCCAGTATCATTTTCCATCACATAGTCCAGTCAAGTCCCTGTCTGAAGAGAGAGTTGGCTTTGGGAATGGTTCCTGTCTTGGGCTAACAGAAGGTCTGGGGACCATGACATCCGCGGTCCGCCTAGTCTCAGGCAGACCATTAAGTCCAGTCTTTTTATGAGAATTAGAGGTCTGCATCCATCTGCTCTCCTGCTCCCTCAGGGGTTCTCTGTTGTGTTCCCTATCAGGGCAGTCATCGGTTGTAGCCAGGCACCATCTAATTCTTCTGGTCTCAGGATGATGTAGTCGCTGGTTCATGTGGCCCTTTCTGTCTCTTGGGCTCGTAATCACCTTGTGTCCTTGGCGTTCTTCATTCTTCTTTGATCCAGGTGGGTTGAGACCAACTGATGCATCTTAGATGGCTGCTTGCTAGGGTTTAACACCCCAGGTGCCACTCTTCACAGTGGGATGCAGAATGTTTTCTTAATAGATTTTATTATGCCAATTGACTTAGATGTCCCCTGAAACCATGGCTATACTGGCCTTCAAAGCATTCAGTTTATTCAGGCAACTTCCCTGCTTTTGGTTTAGTCCGGTTGTGCTGACCTCCCCTGTACTGTGTGCTATCTTTCCCTTCACCTAAAGTAGTTCTTATCTACTATCTAATTAGTGAATACCCCTCTCCCACCCTCCCTCCCTCCCCCCTCTCGTAACCACAAAAGAATGTTTTCTTCTCAGTTTAAACTATTTTTCAAGTTCTGATAATAGTGGTCTTGTCCGATATTTGTCCTTTTCCAACTGACTAATTTGACTCAGCATGCCTTCCAGGTTCCTCCATGTTATGAAATGTTACACAGATTCCTCAGTGTTCTTTATCGATGTGTAGTATTCCATTGTGTGAATATACCATAATTTATTTATCCATTCACCCGTTGATGGGCATCTTGGTTGCTCCCATGTTTTTGCTATTGTAAACAGTGCTGCAATGAACATAGGTGTGCATATATCAGTTCGTATAAAGGCTCTTATTTCTCTAGGATATATTCCAAGGAGTGGGATTGCTGGATCATATGGTAGTTCTATTTCTAACTTTTTAAGAAAGCACCAAATCGATTTCCAAAGTGGTTGTACCATTTGACCTTCCCACCAGGAGTGTAGAAGTGTTCCAATCCCTCTACAGCCTCTCCAACATTTATTATTTAGTGTTTTTTTGGATTAATGCCAGCCTTTTTCTATTTGTTGGAGTGAGATGAAATCTCATTGTACTTTTGATCTGCATTTCTCTAATGGCTAATGATCATGAACATTTCCTCATGTATCTGTTAGCTACCTGAATGACTTCTTTAGTGAAATGTATATTCATATCTTTTGCTCATTTTTTAATTGGGTTATTTGCAGTTGAGTTTTTGCAGTTGAGTTTTTGTAGTATCATGCAGATTTTAGAGATCAGGCACTGATCAGAAATGTAATAGCTAAAAACTTTTTCCCAGCCTGTAGGTAGTCTTTTTACTCTTTTGGTGAAGTCTTTGGATGAGCATAAGTGTTTGATTTTTAGGATCTCCCAGTTATCTAGTTTTTCTTCTACGTTCTTTATGATGTTTTGTATACTGTTTATGCCATGTATTAGGGCTCCTAACATTGTCCCTATTTTTTTCTTCCACGATCTTTATCGTTTTAGATTTTATATTTAGGTCTTTGATCCATTTTAAGTTAGCTTTTCTGCATGGAGTGAGGTATGGGTCTTGTTTCATTTTTTTGCAGATGGATATCCAGTGATGCCAGCACCATTTGTTAAAAAGACTGTCTTTTCCCGAGTTAACTGTTTTTGGGGCCTTTGTCAAATATCTACTGCTCATAAGTGGATGGATTTATGTCTGGATTCTCAATTCTGTTCCATTGGTCCATGTATCTGTTGTACCAGTACCAGGCTCTTTTGACTACTGTGGCAGTATAATAGGCTCTAAAATCAGGTAAAGTAAGGCCTCGCACTTTGTTCTTCGTTTTCAGTAATACCTTATTTATCCGGGGCCTCTTTCCCTTCCATATGAAATTGGTGATTTGTTTCTCCGTCTCATTAAAGAATGTCGTCGGGATTTAGGTCAGAATTGCATTAAATGTATAGATCGCTTTTGGCAGAATAGACATTTTTATGTTAATTCTTCCTATCTATGAACAAGGTATGTTCTTCCACTTATGTAAGTCTCTTTTGGTTTCTTGCAGAAGTGTAGTGTAGTTTTCTTTGTATAAGTCTTTTACATCTCTGGTAAGATTTATTCCTAAGTATTTTATCTTCTTGGAGGCTACTGTAAATGGCATTGATTTGGTGATTTCCTCTTCGAAGTTCTTTTTGTTGGTGTAGAGGAATCCAACTGATATTTGTATGTTTATCTTGTATCCCGATACGCTGCAGAACTCTTCTATTAGTTTCAGTAGTTTTCCGGAGGATTCCTTAGGGTTTTCTCTGTATAAGATCATATCATCTGCAAATAGAGATACTTTTACTTCTTCCTTGCCAATCTGGATGCCCTTTATTTCTTTATCTAGCCTAATTGCTCTGCCTAGGACTTCCAGCACAATGTTGAATAAGAGTGGTGATAAAGGGTATCCTTGTCTGGTTCCCAATCTCAATGGGAATGTTTTCAGGCTCTCTCCATTTAGAGTGATGTTGGCTGTTGGCTTTGTATAAATGCCCTTTATTATGTTGAGAAATTTTCCTTCTATTCCTATTTTGCTGAGACTTTTTTGTCATGAATGAGTGTTGAACTTTGTCAAATGCCTTTTCTGCATCAACTGATAAAATCCTGTGATTCTTGTCTTTTGTTTTATTTATGTGGTGGATTACATTAATTGTTTTTCTAACGTTGAACCATCCCTGCATACCTGGTATGAATCCCACTTGGTCACAGTGAATTATTTTTTTGATATGTTGTTGAATTCTATTGGCTAGAAGTTTGTTGAGGATTTTTGCATCTACATTCATGAGGGATATAGGTCTATAATTTTCTTTTCTTGTGGTATCTTTACCTGGTTTTGGTATCAGGGGTATGGTAGCTTCATAGAATGAGTTTGGGAGTATTCAGTCTTTTCTATGCTCTGAAATACCATTAGTAGTAGTGGTGTTAACTCTTCTCTGAAAGTTTGGTAGAACTCTGCAGTGAAGCCATCTGGACAAGGACTTTTTCTTTTGGGAGATTTTTGATTACCTTTTCAATCTCTTCTTTTGTTATGGGCCTATTTAGTTGTTCTACTTCTGTTTGTGTTAGTTTAGGTAGGTAGTGTGTTTCTAGGAATTCATCATTTCTTCTAGGTTTTCAAATTTGTTTGAGTGTAGTGTTTCATAGTAATCTGAGATGATTATTTTAATTTCAGTTGGGTCTGTTGTAATATCTGCCCTCTCATTTCTTATTCGGGTTATTTGCTCCCTCTCCTGTTTTTCTTTTGTCAGGTTGGCCAGTGGTTTATAAATTTTGTTGAGTTTTTCAAAAAAACAGCTTTTGGTCTTGTTAATTCTTTCAATTGTTCTTCTGTTTTCTATTATAAAAAAATTTTTTTTTTTTTTATTTCCTGTAGTTCAGCTCTAATTTTTATTATTTGTTTTCTTCTGGTGCCTGTGGGTTTCTTTTGTTGCTCTCGTTCTATTTGTTCAAGTTGTAGGGATAGTTCTTTGATTTTGGCCCTTTCTTCTTTTTGGATGTGTGTATTTATTGATATAAATTGGCCTCTGTGCACCGCTTTTGCTATGTCCCAAAGATTCTGATAGGAAGTGTTTTCATTCTCGTTGGATTCTCTGAATTTCTTTATTCAATCCTTAATATTTCTATAATCCAGTCTTTTTTGAGCAGGGTATTGTTCAGTTTCCAAGTGTTTGATATCTTTTCCCTGCTTTTCCTGTTATTGATTTCCACTTTTATGACCTTATGATCAGAGAAGATGCTTTTAATATTTCAATGTTTTGGATTCTGCTAAGGCTTGCTTTATGACCTAATATGTGGTCTATTCTAGAAAATGTTCCATGTGCACTAGAAAAGAAAGTATACTTGGTCGCTGTTGGATGGAGTGCTCTGTATATGTCTACAAGGTCAAGCTGGTTGATTGTGGCATTTAGATCTTCCATGTCTTTATTGAGCTTCTTTCTGGATGTCCTGTCCTTCACCGAAAGTGGTGTGTTGAAGTCTCCTACTATTATTGTAGAGCTGTCTATCTCACTTTTCAATGCTGATAGTTTGTTTTATGTATCTTGCAGCCCTGTCATTGAGTACATAAATATTTAATACGGCTATATCTTCTTGGTGTATTGTCGCTTTAATCATTATATAGTGTCCTTCCTTATCCTTTCTGATGGATTTAACTTTAAAGTCTATTTTGTCAGAAAGGAATATTGCCACTCTTGTTCTTTTTTGATTGTTGTTTGCTTGATATATTTCTTTCCATCCTTTGACTTTTAGTTTGTGTCTCTAAGTCTAAGGTGTGTCTGTTGTAGGCAGCATATAGACGGATCTTGTTTTTTAACCCATTCTGCCACTCTCTGCCTCTTTATTGGTGCATTTAGTCCATTTACATTCAAGGTAATTATGGATAGGTATGAATTTAGTGCTATCATTTTGATGTCTTTTTTTGTGTGTTGACAGCTTCTTTTTCCCCACTTGATTTTATGAGTAGATTTTCTTTGTATATTGTCCTTTTCTCACATTTGTTGTTGTTGATTTTGTTTCTGCTGAGTCTGTATTTTTCCCTTGAAAATTTTTCTTTTTTTTTTAAATTTTATTTTGATGACTCGGATAGTTCGTCTCCTTTGTGGTTACCTTATTATTTACCCCTATTTTTCTAAATTTATTACTAACTTTTATTGCTTTGTACCGCGGCATGTTCCTCTCCATATGGAAGGTGTATGATTACATTTCTTAGTCCCTCTCTATTATTTTAATGTTGTCCTCTTTTATGTAATAACATCGCCGTTACCCTGTGTTCAGCTTTTTTTTTTTTTAATCTTTTTTTTTTTTTGGAATTCCCTGTCTGGATTGACTTCTAGTTGCTCTGCCCAGTGTTCTAGTCTTGGGTGGATGCCTGATATTATTGATTTTCTAACCAAAGAACTCCCTTTAGTATTTCTTGTACTTTTGGTTTGGTTTTTATGAATTCCCTCAACTTGTGTTTATCTGGAAATGTCTTAATTTTGCCTTCATATTTAAGAGACAGTTTTGATGGATATATGATTCTTGGCAGGCAATTTTTTTCCTTCAATTTTTTAAATATGTCATCCCATTCCCTTCTTGCCTGCATGGTTTCTGCCGAGTAGTCCAAGCTTATTCTTATTGGCTGTCCTTTGTAAGTGACTTTGCTTTTATCCCTCGCTGCTCTTATAATTGTCTCCTTATCTTTGGTTTTGGAAAGCTTGATTATAATATGTCTTGGGGACTTTCTTTTAAGATCTACCTTGTGTGGAGTTCAATGAGCATCTTGGATAGATATCTTCTCATCTTTCACAATATCAGGGAAGTTTTCTGCCAACAAATCCTCAACAATTTTCTCTGTATTTTCTGTTATCCCTCCCTGTTCTGGTACTCCAATGACTCATATGTTATTTTTCTTGATAGAGTCCCACATGATTCTTAAGCTTTCTTCATTTTTTAAAAATTCTTTTATCTGATTTTTCTTCAAATATATTAGTGCCAAGTGATTTATCTTCAAGTTCAGAAATTCTAGCTTCTACTTGCTCAATTCTGCTCCTCTGACTTTCTACTGAGTTATCTAATTCTGTAATTTTATAGTTAATCTTCTGAATTTCTCATTGCTGTCTGTCTATGGATTTTTCCACCTTATTAATCTTTTCATTATGTTCCTGAATAATCTTTCTAATTTCTTCAGTTGCTTTATCTGTGTGTTCCTTGTGCTGTTCTGCGTATTGCCGCATTTCCTTCCTGATGTCTTGAAGGGTTCTGTGTATTAAACTTTTGCATTCTGCATCTGGTTATTCCAGGAATGCCCTTTCATCTAAAAGATCCCTGGGTTCTTTGTTTTGAGAGCCTGTTGAGGTGATCATGGTCTGTTTCTTTATGTGACTTGATATTGACTGTTGTCTCTGAACCTTCTATAAATTATTGTATTAGTTTATTCTTGCTTACTGTGTCATAGCTGCTTGCTTTGTTTTGTTTTGGTATACCCCTATGGGTTGCTTGAGTGAGCTAGCTTGATTATTTTCACCTTTGGAGCTCTGGTGGCTAGACTGATATCAGCTGATATCAGTCTAGGAGTCCATTCAGTTTTCTTGTATGAATTCAGCTCAGGTTTCCAGGTAGCTGATATCCCGTGTGTGGTACAGGCTGTGTCCTACAGTCTTAGAGGGGCAGGAGTGATTGGAGTATATACCCGTTTCTGATTGCAGCAGGGGGGTCACGCTCTGAACAAGGCAGGGGGCTGAGAACCGACCCCCAAGTGTCTCTGAGGAAACCACCTCTGTGTTCCCTAGAGCGTGCTGGTGGGTGGGTTCTGCAGAGGGACCATGGGCACCCAAAGATTTTGTTGTAAGGACTGGGAGGTGCCAGTTATCCCTGGGCCCCTGTTGCAGGTGGCTGTGTGACCCAAGTGGAGCCACCAGTCCTTAGGTCCCTGTTGTGGTTAGGTGAGGACCTTGTTTAGTAGGCAAAGCAATGTCAAACATCAAACACGCACCTTCCACCGCACTGCTGAAATGGTTGGAGTTTGCCAACAAGGACCTATTCTCCCAAAATAGGCCCACACAGGTCCATGCAGAAGGGAAAGGTGCTCAAGGTCCACGGGCGGTTTATTTCTGGACAGGGGCTGCTTCTGTCCTGAGCTCCCCCTGTTAATGGAGCTAGCAAATTATCTTTTCCCCCCACTTGCAAATTTTTTCCTTGCCCAAGGACAGGAGGACGTCTCCAGGTGCTCATCAGGGTCTATCTCAGGCCTAGGGATTCAGGCGCTGAAGCCGGCTTGGGGGTTGGATTGGCTTGGTAAAATATTCACAAGTACTTAACTTTTGCCGAGAGCGCCCTTCTCCTCAGGTTCCGGAGGTGTGAGTGGGCTGTGTGGCTGGCTGCTTCTCCCTGAGGAACCTGCAGCCCAACCTAGGACCAGCCCGCCGCCACTGCTGCTGCTCCAGGAATGGTGCCTGAGGGCTTCCCGCGATTCAGGTCCGGTAACCCCTTTCCGCTTCTGAACCATCTCTTCCTTCCCCTCCCCCTCTGTTTGTTGTCTGAGCTTGCCTTTGATGCTCAGGGCTCTCAGCTTGTCAAGAATATACTAGTTTCACTTGTTTTTTTTTGGTCTTTGTTGTAAAGAGGGCTCGACGGAAGTGTCTCTCTATTCCGTCATCTTGGGTCCCTGGAGTTTTTTTAATAGTGGTTTTATACAATATTTGTCCTTTTGCAACTGACTAATTTCACACAGCATAATACCTTCAAGATTCCTCCATGTTATGAAATGTTTCACGGATTCATCACTGTTCTTTATCAATGCATTTTATTCCATTGTGTGAATATACCATAATTTAGCCATTCATCTGTTGATGGGCACCTTGGTTGCTTCCATCTTTTTGCTATTGTAAACAGTGCTGTAGTGAACATGGGTGTGCATATATCTGTTCATGTAAAGGCTCTTATTTCTGTAGGATACATTCCAAGGAGTGGGAATACTGGATCATACGGTAGTTCTATCTCCAGCTTTTTAAGGAAGCGCCAAATGGAATTCAAAAGTGGTTGTACCATATTACACTCCCACGAGCAGTGAATAAGTGTTCCAGTCTCTCTACAACCTCTCCAACATTTATTATTTTGTGTTTTTTGGATTAACAGCCTTGTTGGAGTGAGATACAATCTCATTGTAGTTTTGATTTGCATTTCTGTAGTGGCTAATGATCATGAGCGTTTCCTCATGTAGCTCTTAGCTACCTGAATGTCTTCTTTAATGAAGTGTCTGTTCATATCCTTTACCCATTTTTTAATTGGGTTGTTTGTCTTTCTGTGGTTGAGTTTTTGCAGTATAGTGTAGATTTTAGAGATCATACTCTGATCGGAAATGTCATAAAAAAACTTTTTCCCAGTCTGTAGGTAATCTTTTTACTCTTTTGGTGAAGTCTTTGGATGAGCATAGGTGTTTGATTTTTAGAAGATCCCAGTTATCTAGTTTTTCTTCTGCATTGTTACTAGTGTTTCGTATACTGTTTATGCTATGTATTAGAGTTGCTAGCATTGTCCCTATTTTTTCTTCCATGGTCTTTATCGTTTTATACTATGTTTAGGTCTTTGATCCATTTTGAGTTAGTTTTTGTGCATGGTGTGATGTATGGGTCCTGTTTCATTTTTTTTTTTTTCCAGATGGATATCCAGTTATGCCAGCACCATTTGTTAAAAAGACTGTCTTTTCCCCTTTTAACTGGCTTTGGGACTTTGTCAAATATCAACTGCTCATATGTGGATAGATTTATGTCTGGATTCTCAATTTGCTTCCATTGGTCGACGTATCTGTTGTTGTACCAATACCAGGGTGTTTTAACTACTGTGGCAGTATAATAGGTTCTCAAATCAGGTAGATTAAGGCCTCCCACGTTGTTCTTCTTTTTCAGTAATGTTTTACTTATCTGGGACCTTTTCCCTGCCATATGAAGTTGCTGATTTGTTTCTCCATTTCATTAAAAAATGTTCTTGGAATTTGGATCAGAATTGCATTGTATCTATAGATCACTTTTGGTAGAATGGACATTTTTCAATGTTAAGTCTTCCTATCCATAAGCAAGATATGTTTTTCCACTTATGTAGGTCTTTTTTGATTTCTTGCTGTAGTGCCTTGTAGTTTTCTATGTATAGGTCTTTCACAACTCTGGTAAGATTTATTCCTAAGTTTTTTATCTTCTTGGGGGCTACTGTAAATGGTATTGATTTGGTGATTTCCTGTTCGATGTTCTTTTTGTAGGTGTAGGGAATCCAACTGATTTTTGTGTGTTTATCTTGCATCCTGATAATCTGCTGAACTCTTCTATTAGTTTCAGCAGTTTTCTGGAGGATTCTGCAAATAGAGATACTTCTACTTCTTCCTTACCAATCTGGATGACCCTTTATTTCTTTATCTAGCCTAATTGCTCTGACTAGGACCTCTAGCACAATGTTGAATAAGAATGGTGATAAAGGGCATCCTTGTCTGGTTTCTGTTCTCAAGGGGGATGCTTTCAGACTCTCTCCATTTAGGATGATGTTGATTATTGGCTTTGTATAAGTGCCCTTTATTATGTTGAGAAATTTTCCTTTCTATCTCTATTTTGCTGAGACTTTTTTGTCATGAATGAGTGTTGAACTTTATCAACTGCCTTTTCTGCATCGATTGATAAAATCATGTGGTTCTTGCCTTTTGTTTTATTTGTATGACGGGTTGCATTAATTGTTTTTCTAATGTTGAACTATCCCTGCATAGCTGGTATGAATCCCACTTGGTCATGGTCAGTTAATTTTTTGATATGTTGTTGAATTCTATTGGCTAGAATTTTGTTGAGGATTTTTGCATCTATATTCATGAGGGATGTAGGTCTATAATTTTCTTTTCTTGTGGTGTCTTTACCTGGTTTTGATATCAGGGATATGCTGACTTCATAGAATGAGTTTGGGAGTATTCCATTCTTTTCTATGTTCTGAAATACCTTTAGTATTAGTGGTGTTAACTTTTCTATGAAGGTTTGGTAGAACTCTGCAGTGAAGCTGTCTGGGCCAGGGCTTTTTTTTTGTTAGGAGTTGTTCGATTACCTTTTCAATCTCTTCTTTTGTTATGGGTCTGTTTAGTTGTTCTACATCCTCTTTTTGTGTTAGTTTAGTTAGGTACTGTGTTTCTAGGAAGTCATCAATTTCTTCTAGGTTTTCAAATTTGTTAGAGTACAATTTTTTGTAGTAATCTAGTATGATTCTTTTAATTTCAATTGGGTCTGTTGTAATATCAGCCATCTCATTTCTTATTCTGGTTATTTGCTTCCCCTCTTGTTTTTCTTTTGTCAGTTTGGCCAGTGGTTTATCAATTTAGTTAATTTTTTCAGAGAACCAGCTTTTGGTCTTGTTAACTCTTTCGATTTGTTTTTCTGTTTTCTATTTCATTTAGTTCTGCTCTAATTTTCATTATTTTCTTTCTTCTGGTGCCTGTGGGTTTCTTTTGTTGCTCTCTTTCTATTTGTTCATGTTGTAGGGATAATTCTTTGCTTTTGACCCTTTCTTCTTTTTGTACGTTTGTGTTTATTGATACAAATTGACCTCTGAGCACTGCTTTTGCTGTGTCCCAAAGATTCTGATAGGAACTGTTTTTATTCTCATTGTATTCTATGAATTTCTTTATTCCATCCTTAATGTCTTCTATAACCCCGTCCTTTTTGAGCAGGGTATTGTTCACTTTCCAAGTGTTTGATTTCTTTTCCCTTCTTTTTCTGTTATTGATTTCTACTTTTCTGACCTTATGGTCAGAAAAGATGCTTTGTAATATTTCAATGTTTTGGATTCTGCTAAGGCTTGCTTTATGATCTTATATGTGGTGTATTCTAGAGAATGTTCCATGTACACTAGAAAAGAATGTATACTTGGCTGCTGTTTGGTGGCGTGTTCTGTATATGTCTGTGAGGTTAAGTTGGTTGATTGTGGCATTTAGATCTTCCGTGTCTCCACTGAGCTTCTTTCTGGATGTCCTGTCCTTCTCTAAAAGTGTTGTGTTGAATTCTTCTTCTGTAATTTTGGGGCTGTCTATCTCACTTTTCAATGCTGTTAGTGTTTATGCACCTTGAAGCCCTTTCATTGGGTCCATAAATATTTAATGACTATATCCTCCTGGTGTATTGACCCTTTAATCATTATATAATATCCTTCCTTACACTTTGTGGTGGATTTAACTTTAAAGTCTATTTCGTCAGAAATTAATATTGCCACTCCTGCTTGATATATTTTTTTCCATTCTTTGAGTTTTAGTTTGTTTATGCGTTTAAGTCTAAGGTGTGTCTCTTGTAGGCAGCATATAGACGGATAGTTTTTTGTTTTTTTTTTTTTAATCCATTCTTCTACTCTCTGTCTCTTTATTGGTGCATTTAGTCATTCAGGGAGTTTAGTGCTATCATTTTGATGTCTTTTTGTGTATGTTGTTGACAGTTTCTTTTTCCCACTTAATTTTTTGTGCTGAGTAGTTTATCTTTTTATATTGTCTTTTCCTCTTATTTATGGCCGATTTTGTTTCTACTGAGTCTCTATTTTTTTCTTGTATTTTGTTTCGATGAGTAAGATAGCCTCCTTTGTGGGTACCTTAATATTTACCCGTATATTTCTAAGTTTAAACTTAACCTTTATTCTTTGTATTGCCTTGTCTTCCTCTCCATATGAAAAATCTATGACTACATTTCTTAGTCCCTCTTTATTATTTTACTGTTGTTTTCTTTTACATAATGACTTCACTGTTGCTGTGTTTTGAGTTTTTTTTATCTTGATTTATTTTTGTGGTTTCCCTGTCTGGATTAATATTTGATTGCTCTGTCCAGTGTTCTAGTCTTGGGTTGTTACCTGATATTATTAATTTTCTATCCAAAGAACTCCCTGTAGTATTTCTTGTAGTTTTGGTTTGGTTTTTACGAATTCCCTAAACTTCTGTTTATCTGGAAATATCCTAAATTCACCTTCGTGTTTGACAGACAGTTTTGCTGGATATGATTCTTGGCTGGCAATTTTTTTCCTTCAGTGCTTTATATAAGTCATCCTATTGCCTTCTTGCCTGCATGGTTTCTGCTGAGTAGTCCGAGCTTATTTTTATTGACTCTCCTTTGTAGGTGACTTTTCATTTATCCCTAGCTGCTCTTAAAATTCTCTCTTTATCTTTGGTTTTGGAAAGTTTGATTATAATACATCTTGGTAACTTTCTTTTAAAATCTACCTCATGTGGAGTTCAATGAGCATCTTGGATAGATATCTTCTCATCTTTCACGGTATCAGGGATGTTTTCTGCCAACAAATCTTCAACACTTCCCTCTGTATTTTCTGTTATCCCTCCCTGCTCTGGTACTCCAGTCACTTGTAGGTTATTTCTCTTGATAGAATCTGACAGGATTCTTAAGATTTCTTTTTTTTTTTTCTTTTATCTGATTTTTCTTCAAATATATTGGTGCCAAGTCCTTTATCTTCAAGGGCACTAATTCTGCCTTCCACTTGCTCAATTCTGGTCCTCTGACTTTGTATTGAGTTGTCTAATTCTATAATTTAATGTTAATCTTCTGAATTTCTGATTGCTCTCTGTCTATGGATTTTTGCAGCTTATTAAATTTTTCATTATGTTACTGAATAATCTTTTTTAATTTCTTCAGCTGTCTTATCTGTGTGTTCCTTGGCTTGTTCTGCATATTGCATGATCTCCTTTCTGATGTCTTCAAGAATTCTGTACTTTAATCTTTTGTATTTTGCATCCGGTAATTCCAGAAAGGCACCTTCATCCAATAGATCCTTTGATTCTCTGTGGTCAGAGCTCATTGAAGCGATCATGGTCTGTTTCCTTATGTGGTTTGATATTAACTGTTTCTCCAAGCCATCTGTAAGTTATTATATTAGTTTATTTTATGTTTGCTTACTGTATCCTAGTTCTTGCTTTGTTTCATTTTGATTTGCCCAAATGGATTGCTTGAGTGAGCTAGCTTGATTATTTTCACCTTTGGAGCTCTGACATCCTGTCACCAGATGGCTAGGTCTGTTATCAGGTATATGAGCTTATGAGTTCATTCACTTTTCTTGTGTGGATTCAGCTCAAGTGTCCAGGTAGCTGGTCATCAAGTTTGTGATACGGTCTCTGTTTTACAGTCTTAGAGGGGCAGGGGTGTTTGCTTTAGGTGCCACTATCTGATTGCAGCATAAGGTCATGCTCTGAGCAAGGCGGGGTGCTGAGAACCGTTCCCTGAGTGTCTCTGAGGAAAGCGTGTCCCTGTTGCCTAGAGCACACAGGTGGGTGGGTTCTGCAGATGGACCACTGGCACCCAACACTTTTGGTTGTAAGGGCTGGGAGGTACCAGTTATCCTGGGACCCCTGTTGCGGGTGGCTGGGTGACCCAAATGGAGCCACCAGTCCTTAGGCCCCTGATATGGGTAAGTGAGGACCCTGTTTAATAGGCAAAGCATTGTCAAATATTAAACACTCACCTCTCCACCGCACGGCTGAAACATTTGCAGTCTTCCAGCAAGGGCCTATTCTCTTGAAATAGGCCCACACAGGTCCACACAGGCAGGAAAGGTATTTAAAGTCCACGGACCATTTATGTCTGGACAGGAGCTGCTTCTGTCTTGAACTCCTCCAGTTAGTGGAGGTCACAAATTATCTTTTCCCCCGATGTAATTTATTCCTTCTCCAAGGCTGGAAGCATGGCTCGGGGTGCTCAAATGAGCCTATCTCAGGCCCAGGGAAATCAACAGCCACTGAAGCCAGTTTGGGGGGCAGGGGGCACGGTAAAATATACGCAAGTACTTCACTTTTGCTGAGAGCACCCTTCTTCTCTGGCTCCGGAGGTGTGAGTAGGCTGTGCAGCTGGCTGCTTCTCTCTGAGGAAACTGCAGCCGAATGCTACTACCAGCCTGCCACAGCCACTCCTGGGAATGGTGCCTGAGGGATCCCAGTGATTCAGGTCTGGCAACTCCTCTCTGCTTCTGAACTGCCTCTCTCTCCCCCCTGCTGCTCAGTCCATTTTCTAACTTTGCCTTTGATGTTCAGGGCTCCTAGCTTGTCATAAATATAATCGTTTCACTTGATTTTTTCGGTCTTTGTTTTAACAGGGATTGCCAGAAGCATCTGGCTATTCTGCCATCTTGGCCCTCCCCCTCTTTTTTAGAATATCTTATTCAAGAAAACAAACAAGCACTATTGTTTGGAAATGAGCAAGAGACAAGTGACCCAGGAAATAGCAGTAGTACAACAATTCTCTATAATGCCTTGGAGCCCTGGTGGCGCAGTGGTCAAAAGCCACAGCTGCTAACTGAAAGTTCAGCAGTTCAAATTCACCAGCCATTCCTTGGAAACCCTATGGGGCAGCTCTCTGTCCTCCATCATGGAATTGCAATTATAATTGTTTCAGGATTTCAACTTCCAACTTACTTTAAAATTTCTTCATCCACTTAGGAACTGATATGTAACACGTGTGCTTCAATTTCCTCCAAAGCTGCTCAATCTCAGACTTAGAGACAAGGCCACAGAGAGAGACATTTCAAAGGCCTGGTTCTGCACATGCAGCAGCATCGCATTGTATGTGAAAGTGATGCATCTGTATATTAGGATGCCATCATCAGATATATACGATTAAGGCCATTTCTTATCTTAGGCAAAATTCATAAAAAGAAGAGCCTTGTCTTGAAGCAATCTACCCTGTATCCTCTATGTGACCATGACTTGCCCTTATTCTGCACAAGGGCTCAACCCAGGCTCCTCACTGAGTGTCTCAGCCTACTCATCTTGCCTTTTAGATCCCTGCTCCAGGCTCTTGAATTTCTTGTTTTGGATCTAATCCACAGGGACCATTTTATAAACAGAGATTTACAGCTCCTTTTTTTTTCCCCCTAAATTAACATTTTCTAAGTTATCGTATTTTCTTCAAAAACTTTAATTTTAATAAATCATTACACATTATTTAAGCACTTCTTACCAAAAAACCAAACCCATTGCCATCGAATTGATTTTGACTCATAGTGACCCTAAAGAACAGAGTAGAACTGCCCCGTAGGGCTTCCAAGGAGCACCAGGTGGATTTGAACTGCAGACCTTTTGGTTAGCAGTCATAGCTTTTAACCACTACACCACCAGTGTTTCCAAGCATTTCTTAACTCTTAACAATTTTTTATTCTTTTACTATTTTCCCTATTGTAAGATTTTGTTGAAAAAATTATATACTCATTTTTGTGTGTACACGTGATTGTGTCCTCAGAATAGATTCCTAGGGTTAGAGCCACTGCCAGAGTCCAGGGATGTTTTAATGCTCAGGATATAGATTGTGTTTCCACAAAGGTTTATCACAGGAAGGGTTACTGAGCCCTCGTCAACACGGGCGTAATCTTCTGTCCCCTCTTTTCTTTCTTTAGTTTTGCTGCTGACTTCCCAATTTAATGAGTTATATTACTAGAAAATATAAATTTTTTATTTGGTTTCTAATGCCTTTGATACTGAGTTCTTTTGTGTTCACATACTTTTTTCAATATTTATAGGGGGTTTAGTGCTTTTCTTCCTATTTGATTTTTGATAGCTCTTAATATATTAAGAATATTAATTCTTTACCATATGAATGCCAGATAATTTTCAGTTTTTATTTACTGTTAAAATTTTGGGTAATTTTGTTTTAAAATATTTTATTCTTATATACTTTTTACTATCACTTTTTTCTTGAATACTCTCTTTTAGTGCCTTCATGCTCCTAAAATTTTTTCTTCTGTAGTACTCACTTCTTGTTCTTTTTAATGATTTCATTTTTTATGGAATTGCTCAGTCAATAATTTCATGGACCTTGATGTCTTACTGTTTGAAATCCCAATCTTATCATTCATGCAGCAAACATATATGAAGTCTATACTAAGTGTAAAGCACTGTGCTAACTGCTTAGGATATATCTGTGAGCAAAACAGACAAGATCCTGCCCTTGCAGAACACACAGCTTGGGGAAGACAAACAAAAACCAATAAATATGTTAAATAAAATACATCTTAAAAGAATAGAGTAAGGGGGATTAGAAGTGATGGTGGGGAAAGACAGTGATGATGAGTTGCAATATTAAACAAGTTGTCAATATAGGCTTCATTAATAAGGAATTGTGGTTATTGTTAGGTTCCATCAAGTCATTTCCGACTCACAGTAACCTGATCCTGCACCATTCTCACAATCTTCGTTATGCTTGAGCCCATTGTTGCAACCATTGTATTAATTCATCTTTTTAAGGGTCTTCCTCTTTTTCACTGACCTTCTACTTTACCAAGCATGATATTCTTCTCCAGGGACTGGTCCCTCCTGATAACACCTCTAAGGTACGTGAAACGAAGTCTCGCCATCCTTGTTTCTAATGAGCATTCTGGCTGCACTTCTTCCAAGACAGATTTGTTCATTCTTCTGGCAGTCTGTGGAATATTCACTTTTCTTCACCAACACCATAATTCAAAGGCATCAATTCTCCTTAAGTTTTTCTTGTTCATTGTCCAGCTTTCACATGCATATGAGGCAATTGAAAACAGCATGGCTTGGGTCAGGTATACCTTAGTCTTTAAAGTGACATCTTAGCTTTTTAACACTTTAAAGAGGTCTTTTGTAGTAGAGGAAACTCTGGTGGTGTTGTGGTTAAAAGCTACGGCTGCTAACCAAAAGGTTGGCAGTTCAAATCCACCAGGTGCTCATTGGAAACCCTAATGAGCAGTTCTACTCTGACCTTTAGGGTTGCTATGAGTTGAAATTGACCTGACAGCAATGGGTTTGGTTTTTGGTTTTTTCACAGCAGATTTGCCCAATACACTATGTCATTTGATTTCTTGGCTGCTGCTCCTGTGGGCGCTGATTGTGAATCTAAGTAAAATGAAATCCTCGACAACTTCAAAGTTTTCTCCACTTATCATGATGTTGCTTATAGGTCCACGTCATGGACTGAATTGTGTCCCCCAAAATGCCTGTCAACTTTGCTAGGTCATGATTCCCAGTATTGTATGATTTTCTACCATTTTGTCATCTGATGTGATTTTCCTGTGTGTTGTAAATCCTGTCACTATGATGTAATGAGATGGATTAGTGGCAGTTATATTTATGAGTTCTACAAGATTAGATAGTGTCTTAAGCCTATCTTTTTTGAGATATAAAAGAGAGAAGCGAGCAGGGAGACGGGGGACCTCATATCACCAAGAAAGCAGCACTGGGAGCAGACCATGTTCTTTGGACTTGAGGTTCGTATGCTGAGATGCTCTTAGATCAAGGGAAGACTGAAGACAAGGACCTTCCTCAGAGGTGACAGAGAGAGAAAGCCTTCCCCTGGAGTCGGCACCCTGAATTCGGACTTCTAGTCTACCGGACTGTGAGAGAATAAGCTACTCTATGTTAAAGCCAACCACTTGTGATATTTCTATTATAGCAGTACTAGATATTTTTTAGATAACTAGATAACTCCATACTGAAAGCTGTGGTCTTTGATCTTCAAAGTACTTCATGTTCTCTTCACTTTCAGCAAGCAAAGTTGGTGTCATCTGCATATCGCAGATTGTTAATGAGTCTTCCTCTCATCCTGATGTCCCATTCTTCTACATATCACCCAGCTTCTCGGATTATTTGCTCAGCATACAAGTTGAATAAATGTGGTGAAAGCATACAACCGTGATGCACACATTTCTTGACTTTAAACCACAAAATATCCTTTTGTTCTGTTCAAATAACTGCCTCTTGGTCTAAGTACAGATTCCCCATAACTACAATTAAGTGTTCTGGAATCCCCATTCTTTGGAATGTTACCCATAATTTGTTATGCTCCACAGAGTCAAATGCCTTTGCATAGTCAATAAAACACAGGTAAACATCTTTCTGGTATTCTGTGCTTTCATCCATGATAGACTTCAGCAATGAAATTTCATGTTCCACATCCTCTTCTGAATCCAGCTTTAATTTCTGGTAGTTCCCTGTCAATGTACTGCTGCAACTGCTTTTAAAATATCTTCAGCAAATTTTTTTTTTTACTTGTATGTGATATTAATGGTATCATTCATTAATTTTCTCATTCTGTTGGATCACCTTTCTTTGGAATGGGTACAAATATGAACTTCTTCCAGTTGGTTGGCCAGGTAGCTGTTTTATCTATCAGTTTGTCCTACTGTGGTGGCTTGTGTGTTGCTGTGATACTGGAAACTTTGCCATCGGTATTTCAAATATAGCAGGGTTACCCATGGTGGACAGGTTTCAGTGGAGCTTTCAGACTAAGAAACACCAAGAAGAAGGATATGGTAGTCTGCTTTTGAGAAAACTGCCCAGTGAAAACCTTATGAATAGCAGAGAACATTGTCTGATATAGTGCCAGAAAACGAGCCCCACAGATTGGAAGGCACTCAAAATACAACTGAGAAGAAGCTGCCTCCTCAAAGTAGCGTCAGCTTTAATGGCATGGATGGAGTAAAGCTTTTGGGACCTTCATTTGCTGAGGTGGCATGACTCAAAATGAGAAGAGATAGCTGCAAACATCCATTAATAATTGGGATGTGAAATGTATAAAGTATGAATCTAGGAAAATTGGAAGTCTTCAAAAATGAAATGGATTGCATAAACATGGATGTCCTAGGCATTAGTGAGCTTAAATGGACATGTATTGGCCATTTTTAATCAAATAATCACGTGGTCTACTATGAAAACTTGAAGAATGGCATCACATTCATTGTCAAAAATAACATTTCAAGATCTATTCTGAAGTACAACACTGTCAGTGATGGGGTAATAGTGTTACACCTACAAGGACTACCAGTTAATACAACCATTATTCAAATCTAAGCACCAAACATCCAGGCCAAAGATGAAGAAATTGAAGACTTTTACCAACTTCTGCAGTCTGAAATTGATTAAACATGCAATCAAGATTCACTGATAATTACTGGCAATTGGACTATGAAAGAAACAAAGAAGGATTGGTAATTGGAAAATATGACCTTGGTGATAGAAATGACACTGGAGATCACATGATAGAATTTTGCAAGACCAATGACATCTTCATTGCAAATACCTTTTTTCAACAACATAAACAGTGGCTATACATGTGGACCTCACCAGATGAAATACACGGGAATCAAATCGACTACATCGTGGAAGGAGATGATGGAAAAGCTCAATATCATCTATCAGAACAAAGCCAGGGGCCATCTGTGGCAGAGACCATCAATAGCTCATATGCAAGTTCAACTTGAAGTTGAAGAAAATTAGAACAAATTCACAATAGCCAAAGTACAACCTTGAGTATATCCCACCTGAATTTAGAAAGCATCTCAAGAATAGATATGACACATTGAACACTAATGACTGAAGACCAGACGAGTTGTAGAGTGACATCCAGGACATGAAGAAAGCAAGAAGTCATTAAAAAGACAGGAAAGAAAGAAAAGACCAAAATGGATGTGAGAAGAGATTCTGAAACTTTCTCTTGAACATCAAGTAGCTAAAGTGTTTGGGAGAAATGATGGAGTGAAAGAGCTGAAAAGAAGATTTCAAAGAGTGGGGCTTGAGAAGACAAAGTAAAGAATAATGAAGTGTGCAAAGACCTGGAGATAGGAAACTGAAAGGGAAGAACATGCTTGGCATTTCTCACCATGAAAGAACTGAAGAAAAAATTCAAGCCTCTAGCTGCAATATTGAAGGATGCTATGAGGAAAAATACTAAACGACTCAAGAAGCATCAAAGAGGATGGAAGGGATGCAGAGTCACTGTACCCAAAAGAATTGGTCGACATTCAACCATTTCAGGAGGTAGCATATGATCTAGAACTGATGGTACTGGAGGAAGAGGTCCAAGCTGCACTGAAGGCGTTGATGAATAACAAGCCTCCAGGAACTGATAGAGTTTTAATAAGGAGACATTTGAGCAAAGGTTTGAAGGAGGGTAGGGAGCTGGCTACATGTACTTCTGGGAGACCAGTGTTAGAGGCAGAGGTAGCAGCCAGGGCTAGGTCCTAGGTGAGAGTGTACTGATATGTTTAAATAATTATAAGAAGGCCAGTGTGCAAGAGACAAGGAAAACAGGAAGTTAGATATGGAATGGATCTCAGAACACAGGGAGCTTCACAGACCATTTTAAGAACTTTGGTTACTCTGGGTAGATTACTCAGGGGAGTACTATGGTCTGAATTAAGTTTTCAAGAATTATTCTTGCTGTTATTTTGATAATAGACTGTAGGGATGCAAGGGTGGAAGCAGGCAGAGTGGTTATAAAGCCACTGAAACAAAACATGAAATAGTATATGGACCAAAGTATAAGAAGTAGAGGTAGACTCTAGGTATGGTTTGAAGATAGATACAACAGAATTTTCTAAAATTTTGTATGAGGGCTGTGAAAAAGAAGAGTTAAGAATGACTACGAGATTTTTTATTTAACTAGATGATGCTGAGTAAATGACCTTCTGAGATGAATCAGACGGGAGTGAGTTATGTTTTAGAAGGAAGATTAGAAATTCCAGTTTTGGACGTGTTAAGTCTGAAATGGCTATTAGAACAGCTATAAGCTCCATGACCTTAGATAACAGGTACTTTGGTTTTCTTATCTGTAAATGGGTGAAATAATTGTTGCTACCTGTTATGATATACTGCTGCAGCCATTTTTGAATGATCTTCAGCAAAATTTTGCTTGCGTATGATATTAATGATATTATTCTATAATTTCCACATTCAGTTGGATCACCTTTCTTGGGAATAGGCATAAATATGGGTCTCTTCCAGTCAATTGGCCAGGAAGCTGTCTTCCATATTTCTTGGCATGGATGAGTGAGCACCTCCAGTGCTGCATCTGTTTGTTGAAACATCTCAACTGATATTCCATCAATTCCTGGAGCCTTGTTTTTCACCAATGCCTTCAGAGCAGCTTGGACTTCTTCCTTCAGTACCATCGATTCCTGATCATATGCCACCTCTTGAAATGGTTGAATATCGACTAATTCTTTTTTGGTATAATGACTCTGTGTATTCCTTCCATCTTCTTTTGATGCTTCTTGCATTGTTTAATATTTTCTCCATGGAATCCTTCAATATTGCAGCTCGAGGCTTGAATTTTTTCTTCAGTTCTTTCAGCTTGAGAAATGCTGAGCGTGTTCTTCTCTTTTGGTTTTCCATCTCCAGCTCTTTGCACATGTCATTATAATACTTTACTTTGTCTTCTCAAGAAGCCTTTGAAATCTTCTGTTCAGTTCTTTTACTTCATCAATTCTTCCTTTTGCTTTAGCTGCTTGACGCTCAAGAGCAAGTTTCAGAGTCTCCTCTGCAGCGGTATATGAACAGGGAACTGCCAGAAATTCAGGCCAGTTTCAGAAGAGGATGTGGAACCAGGGATATCATTGCTGAGGTCAGATGGATCCTGGCTGAAAGCAGAGACTACCAGAAGGATGTTTACCTCTGTTTGATTGACTATGCAAAGGCATTCGACTATGTGGATCATAACAAACTATGGATAACATTACAAAGAATGGGAATTCCAGAACACTTAATTGTGCTCATGAGGAACCTTTACATAGATCAAGAGGCAGTTGTTCGGACAGAACAAGGGGATACTGATTGGTTTAAAGTCAGGAAAGTTGTGTATCAGGGTTGTATTCTTTCACCATACCTATTTAATCTGTATGCTGAACAAATAATACGAGAAGCTGGACTATATGAAGAAGAACGGGGCATCAAGATTGGAGGAAGACTCATTAACAACCTGTGTTATGAGGATTACACAACCTTGCTTGCTGAAAGTGAAGAGACTTGAAGCACTTACTAATGAAGATCAAAGACCACAGCCTTCGGTATGGACTGCACCTCAACATAAAGAAAACAGAAATCCTCATAACTGGACCAATGAGCAACATCATGATAAATGGAGAAAAGATTGAAGCTGTCAAGGATTTCATTTTACTTGAATCCACAATCAACAGCCATGGAAGCGTCAGTCAAGAAATCAAAAGACGCATTGCACTGGGTAAATCTGCTGCAAAGGACCTCTTCAAAGTGTTGAAGAGCAAAGATGTCACCCTGAAGACTAAGGTGCGCCTGACCCAAGCCATGGTGTTTTCAATCACATCGTATGCATGTGAAAGCTGGACAATGAATAAGGAAGACCGAAGAAGAGTTGACGCCTTTGAATTGTGGTGTTGGCAAAGAATATTGGACTGCCAAAAGAACAAATCTGTCCTGGAAGAAGTACAACCAAAATATTCCTTAGAGGCAAGGATGGCGAGAGTGCATCTTACATACTTTAAACATGTTGTCAGGAGGCATCAGTCCCTGGAGGACATCATGCTTGGCAGAGTACAGGGTCAGCGGAAAAGAGGAAGACCCTCAACGAGGTGGATTGACACAGAGGCTGCAACAATGAGCTCAAGCATGACAACGATTGTAAGGATGGCACAGGACTGGACAGTGTTTCGTTCTGTTGTGCATAGGGTCGCTATGAGTCGGAACCAACTCGATAGCACCTAACGATAACAACAACAAATTTGTTATGAGGACCAAAAGCATTTAGATATATAAAGCAATTACAACATTGATCAACATATAGTTGCACGATGTGTAGGTTATACCTCTTTTTATCATTGTCACATTTAATTCTAATATGCCATATAATCATTTTAACATGTATTATTGGGTATTACCAAATAAGGAACAGCACCATTTATCATATCTGTCAAATAATGAATTAATTCTTCCTTTCAACAGTGATTTGTGATGTCATCTGTATTATAAACCAGGTTCCTTTACCAGTGCCTCTTTCTGAGCTATCTATTCTGTTCCACTGATATCTTTGTTTTTAGGTATTGGTCAGTTGCCAATTACTGCAGCTGAAAGGCTGCTGTTGCACAGCTTCTCCATCAGCCCTACATCTAACGAGGTGTCAGTTAATAAGACCCATTATGTGATAGAATGAGCCATTGCTCGCAAAGTGGCTGTAACATCCTTTACAAATGTTAACTGTTGTCATTGTTCTCAGAACTCATCCTTGAATGGAGTTCTTCTGGCCCTTAGGTAGAATAATCAACCACCTTCCCACTCCCAGTCTCACACCTGATCTCACAGATTACCTAAAATACTCCCATCCCAAGTGCACACCACTTATCCCAGCACTTGCATTCTCTCATTCTATCCTAGAGACATTTCACAGTATACAGTTTATCTTCATTAAACTACTCTCTTCTATAAGTTCCTGCTTAGGTATGTCTGGAAGTTGCAGTGTCTTACTAGATTTGATCTAGAATAGAATTCAGTATCATTGGAGGACCAGAGAGAGTTATTTAGGCTGCCTCAAGAAACAGAAATTGTGGACTTGCAGAAGGCCACTTTATTAATGACCTTTTGAAAAAGGAAGGTGATAAGGGAAAAGGACCTCCTTACTGATTTCAGGAAAAAAAGGCTTGTAATTCTTAAAGCAAAAACTGTAAAAATGACTTGGGAGCAGTGTCTGACCTCCTCTCACTTCTCGAGGAGGAAGGAAAATCAAGATTAACAACCCAAGGCTGATTTCTATGAGGGGGAGGTCAGACATACTGTCTTAGTTATCTAGTGCTGCTATAACAGAAATACTGCAAGTGGATGGCTTTAACAAACAGAAGTTTATTCTGGCACAGTCTAGTAGGCTAGAAGTCTGAATTAAGGGCATCAGTTCCAGGGGAAGTCTTGTCTCTCTGTTGGCTCTGGGGGAAGGTCCTTGTCATCAATCTTCCCTGGTTGAGGGGCTTCTCAACTCAGGGACCCGGGTCCAAAGGACATGCTATTCTCCTTGCTCTTGTTTCATGGTGGTATGTGGTACCTCTATCTCTCTGCTCACTTTTCTCTTTTATATCTCAAAAGAGATTGACTTAAGACACAGCCTAATCTTGTAGATTGAGTCCTGCCTCATTAACATCATAGAGGTAGGATTTACAAAACACAGAAAAAATCCTATCAGATGACAAAATGGTGGACAATGGCACAATATTGGGAATCATGGCCTAGCCAAGTTGACACACATTTTGGGGGGGACACAATTCAACCCATAACACATGCCTTCTCTCTCTGCCATCTTTACCAATTCTGACACCAACGGTCCCTCCCAAAGCATCCTCTACTAGGTTCGATAATTCATTGCAATGACCACACAGAGCTCACAGGCCATACTCTCGATCACGGGATTTATTAGGGAAGTAGCAAGTTTACAATTCAGGCTCAGGAACACTTCAGGATACAGTCCTTTCATCAGGACAGCCTCTTCTGGCCATGCTCACAGCCACTTCCCTCCCTGGCTCTAGGCCTCTGCCCAAAGGCACTCAGCTTTCTCACTCTGTGGGTCAGGAAGCCGACTGTGCTGTTTCTTTTGGGTCTTTTCTGCAGGCCTCTCCTACCTTAATGGCTGTGGGCTTTTTTTTTCTCACTTCTGCAGTAGCTCATTTCAAACCCAGCAGGATGGCAAAACTGACCAATCTCATTGGTGGGCCACAATTACCCTATCACACAGTCCCACCCAATTACCTGGGTAGGAGTTACAAGACCATGGCTAGAAAGGCCACATGAAAGGCAATCCATTACGCCAAAGGCCACCGCCTGGCTTTTCTAGCCATGGTTCTTTTATACGTGGAGGATAATTTACCCCTCCCGCTCACTTTAGCGGTCCAAAACAGGCATTAACAATTAGTCCTTCAATAGGGTAAAGAGTACAAAGGGTACGTTTACTTAAGTAGCAGCCATTCAGATCTACTGCGGATATTGCACTGGTGCAGTATCAGATTTCTTTTACAATCTGTCTTCCATTATTGGTGAACTTAGTGGAAATCCTTCTATATTCTGATAATAGAGCAATAGTTAATTCTACATAATATCAAGATTATTATGAAATCACATTGACTTCTGAGACATTGATTTTGTGGAAAATTAAGAGAACTTGTAATAAGATACCATTTTAAAATTGAACATTTTCACTAATCTATAAAATCAGACCATTCTTGAAAAACAAAGAGGCATAATGTGATTGGTTAGAGACAGCTTTTCTCCTTAACAATTGTGTGTCTTGATTTCTCCACACCTGTATTTCTTTATAAGGATTGTAAGTTCCCAAGAAAACAAGTATATGTTAAATGGAATGACTCTTACCTACCTTACAGAATCATGTAATGTAATATGCCCAGAAATAAAACTGCCGCACACATGGCAGGAACTTCCAGATTATAGGTTAAGAATATATTGATTGACCAAAAAACTTGAAAGTGAAATGTGCAAACTAGTAAAGTGGTATGGACACACATTCTTCATCCAGACTGGCGAGGTTTGAATCCCAGCTCTGCCACTTACTGGTTGTATGACTTTGGGCACACCATTTATTCTCTCTACCTTATTTTATTCATCTCTAAAATGGGTATAATAATGGCACCTAGTTTATAGGATTGGCACAAGAATCCATATAAATTAATGTAAATTAATGACTGTAAATTATTGCAGTGCCTGCCATTATAAGCACTATATGTTGCTTTGTTTTTGTACTTTTTCATATTAATATCTTATATTTTGATTTTTCACAGAGGGTGAAGACGTTTCCTAAAACGTTAATAAAAATGGGGTCTATTCAAGAAGATGAAGGCATATTTTGATTGAATTCTTACAATGTATCAGAATGAAGGAGAGGTTTCCAATTTGTTAGTCAATTTAGGCAGGGAAAAGAGCCAGTTCAAGCAACCCAGAGCTGCAAGAGCAATTCAGCCTCTCATTGTTTGGATTGGCTGCCACCGTCTACCCTGCAACTGCCCTGGAACAGTCTGCTCCCATCATGTAGGAGACTACTACTCAGGGGACACCATGCTGTAGAGTGAGCTCTCACAGTTCTTAACTCTTAACAAATAACTTTGAGTTTTTACACACAGATGTACATTTGTCCTCAGAAGTAAGAAATGCAAGTATCTTATCTTTTATGAGTTCTTTTTTATTTAAATTTTTTAATTATTTCATTTTCTCTTCAAGTATTTACTATTGCGTTGTACTTAAGTACATGGACTCTGTAGTCAGAATACCTGGGTTCAAATTCTGGGCAAGAATAACTTAACCATTCTGTGATGAAGAGTCTTCATTTGACAAACGGACATAATAGCCAGTATTTTTCTGTTGCTGCTGTGGACATTCCATGTGGTGTATCTGTAAAGCACAAAGCAAGTGTTCAATTAATATAATAAATTATGTTGCTTCTATTCAACGTAGGAAAGTTGCTTTAACTGCTTAATAGAAAAATACATAGAGTATTATATCTTCGCCCAGATGTTACAGTTTTCATGTGAACACAAATTATCTTTAAGTGAAGAAAACAGTGAAAGCATAATCAGTCCCACTTACTGAAAGGGAAACTTAAATATTGCTCTGTAACTTATCAAAGATATAGAATCTACCTGTTCACAGTTACTGAAAAGAAATGGCCAGAGATTTATCACTGAACCCAGTCCTGGTATCTGGCCTGCTAATATGTGTGTGAATCAGTTCTCTCTCCCATAATGGAATCAAAAGTCATGGAATTCCTCTCTCCTTGACAATTACTTATGCCGTGTACCAAGTATGTCCTCTTCTTAATACCCCCAACATGGCATAGTTCTCTGCTCTTTCATCCTGAAGGAGTTCAAATTTGTTTTGAGTTCATTATGACCCTGTTTTATCTTACCTCTTTGGAGGGTAACCAACTCACCTGTTTGCCCAAGACCTTCCCAGTTCTAGCACTGAAAATCCCGTGTCCTGGGAACCTCTTCAGTTCCTCAGTCCTTTGCAAATTGACATAGTTCATCACCTTACTTCCTTGTTCACAGCCCCAACATAAAATAGATTCTTTTGCTTCTGACTATCTACGCAATATGACTGCAAAACATGGACTGCCAGGAGAACAAACAAGTCTGTCTGGCAAGAAGTGCAGCCAGAGTGATCCTTGGAAGAGAAGATGGTGAGACTTCACCTCAAGTACTTCGGACATTTTATCAGGAGGTACCAGTCCCTGAAGAAGGGTATCATGCTTGGTAAGGTAGTTGTTATTAGGTGATATCGAGTTAGGTCCAGCTCATAGGGACCCTATGTACAACAGAATGAAACACTGCCTGGTCCTGCACCATGCTTACAATCGTTATGCTTAAGGCCTCTGTTGCAGCCACTGTGTCAATCCATTTCATTGAGAGTCTTCCTCTTTTTCACTGACCCTTTACTTTGCCAAGCATGATGTCTTTTTTCCAGGGACTGATCCCTCCTGATAACATGTTCAAAGTATGTGAGACAGTCTCGCCATCCTTGCTTCTAAGGAGCATTCTGGTTGTACTGCTTCCAAGACAGATTTGTTTGTTCTTTTGGCAGTCCCTGGTGTATTCAATATTCTTCTCCAGCACCACAATTCAAAGTTCTTCTTTGGTCTTTTTTATTCATCGTCCAGTTTTCACATGCATAGGAGGTGATGGAAAATACCATGGCTTGGGTCAGGCGCATCTTAGACTTCAAGGTGACGTCTTTGCTTTTCAACACTTTAAAGAGGTCTTCTGCAGCAGATTTTCCCAATGCAATGCATCTTTTAATTTCTTGACTGCTGCTTCCATCGGTGTTGATTGTGGATCCAAGTAAAATGAAATCCTTGACAACTTCAATCTTTTCTCCATTTATCCTGATGTTACTATTGGTTTAGTTGTGAGGATTTTGTTTTCTTTATGTTGAGGTGTAATCCATACTGCAGGCTGTAGTCTTTGGTCTTCATCAGTAAGTGCTTCAAGTCTTCTTCACTTTCAACAAGCAAGGTTGTGTCATCTGCATAATGCAGGTTGTTAATGAGTCTTCCTCCAATCCTGATGCCCCGTTCTTCCTCATACAGTCCAGCTTCTCAGATTATTTGCTCAGCATACAGACTGAATAGGTATGGTGAAAGAATACAACCCTGATGCACACCTTTCCTGACTTTAAACCATGTAGTATCCTCTTGTTTAGTTCAAATGACTGTTGCTTGATCAATGTACAGGTTCCTTATGAACACAATTAAGTGTTTTGGAAGGTAGAGGGTCAGTAAAAAAGAGGAAGACCCTCAATGAGATGGCTTGACACAGTGGCTGCAAAAATGGGCTCAAACATAGCAATGATTGTCAGGACAGCACGGGACTGGGTAGTGTTTCATTCTGTTGTACACAGGGTCTCTATGAGTCGGAACTGACTCAATGGCACCTAACAACAACATTGCATTAATTTTGTACTTACAGAGTTCATACTTTTGTCATGTGTAAAGAGTCTTACCATCTTAACAAATTTTAGAGGAAAAATGATATATATGAATCTTACACACTTACTGAAGCCTATATAGTTGAGTTCAAATATTGTTAACTGAATCAACTTAAGAATTTTAATTAACTGTTCTTTTCAGTCTGAGGACCACCACCTGTTTGTTAACCTGTCATACTGGGTGGCTTGCATGTTGCTATGATGCTGGAAGCTATGCCACTGGTATTTCAAATATCAACAGGGTCACCCATAGTGGACAGGTTTCAGCAGAGCTTCCAAACTAAGATAGAATAGGAAGAAAGGCTTGGCCATCTACTTCCAAAAATTAGCCAATGAAAGCCCTATGAATCACAACAGAATATTGTTTGATATAGTGCTGGAAGATGAGCACCCTAGGTTGGAAGGCACTCAAAATACACAGTGGCCAAAACAATGTATGTGAGCATACTATCAATAGTTAAAATGAAGTAGGACTGAACAATGTTTTATTCTCTTGTACATGGGATTGCTATAAGTCAGAGCCAGCTCAATGGAAACTAACAATAAAAACAAGTCTGAAGACTTTTATTTATGAAAGAATAATGACAATATCTACTGTATCAGGTATAATTTTCAGTCTACAAACTCAACTGATCAACTAAAAAAGTATTTTAAAATGTCATATGATCAAAATACTATATAGATCCAAATAAATGGCAATTCTAAATACAATGTAAACCTTTGTTTCTTCCATAATAAGTTTGGAAAAAATTTTTTTGTCAACTAGTATATAAAACATGCAGAGGAAATTGAGGAATATCTACTTCCAATGTTTATTAATTTATCTGTCAATATATTTAAAAATAATATATGAGATAAATTTATTTATAAATACTGCTTTTTTCCCTGTTCCCACATTTCATAAAACCCTATCATTCAAACTCTTCACCTGCAATTTCAAAATCAATTCCTTGATCACCATTAGAGTCATAATTTGAATAATCCAACAGCTTTAAAGAAAACTTTATCTTCATTTCCATTTAAGCTCTTGGAGATACATAACCTCTTTTGAATGCACAATGTCTTCTATGCCTGATGCTGTCTCTGGAAGGTTTATCTCATGCCATGAGACTCCATTCACACAACATTAGAAAGCTTGTTTTCTTCATCCCGTATATGTATACTGCTGGTCTCCACAAAACAGGCAAACAAAAACACATAATAAATTTATTTAAAAGGCCAATTAAAATGATATCTAATCCTTGAAATTATGAACACATATTCCTAGAAATAATACAATAATATACTACATTTCATTGTCTTCCCCCCCGCCCCCACTGGTTATTCTTTAGTGGGTGACCTCTAGAGCACCCATGACCTACATTGTTTGGGGTTATTTAAGATTAATTTTCTTTCCCTAGATACTACTTTTAATTTTTAGTCAAAATAGAATAATTAAGAAAACTACCGCATTACTGCATAATATGGAAAGATTGCTTAAAGACTCTGAGAGATGAATTTTAATTTTTGACTTAAATATTTCTGAGTTTAACTCATTTCTGATTTAAAATTTAAGGAAAGAAATGAAAATAAAACAAAAATTCAATTGGATCATGGGGCATATATAGGCTGTAGTAAAATCTATATTAAATTCCAAGGTAGTTGTTTTGCAGAGATTGAGTTATTCTGATTACACCAGTCTTCATATGTTATTTGGGAGAGAATAGAGTCGTTATGAGGTACCACTCAGAGAAAGAAAAAAGGAAAGGAGAGAAGAAGGGAGGAAAGAAGGAAGGAGGAAAGAAGGAAGGAAGAAAGAAAGAAAGAAAGGGACAGGAAAGGAAGAAGGAAAGAAAATCCTGTTCTCTAGGCCTCCCAGGAACAGTTTACCCTTGCCTATGAGTTATCCTCTCTAAAGTTTTTTAAGATAATAGACATATTTTTTCATAATTCACGGAATCAATACATTTTTATTATTCTTTAACATGTAATGGTGGTTTCAGATCAATGGTGACACTTCCATACCAGAAGTCCCCAGAAATAAATACAACCTGGCTGAGGTAAACATGGCCTCTGCCACGTCTGGTCACAGCCTGGTGCCAGCAGCAACATCCTTGCTTTTGAGATGTAAATTTTTGATATAGCAGAATCTAATGAAGAACCTCAACTTTTCTAGAAGGAGAAATATCATCTTGATATTTTATGCTTGTTTCTTGGGAGCATATTTTCCTTTTTGAAAACCGTAAGCTTAGCTACTTTAAAAACTCTGTATTAGAAGACCGGGTTTTGCTGGTTCTGTTTTGGAAGGGGGTGGAGTATGTGTGTGAACAGCTGAAAGAATTGATCTTCTCCAAAAAGAGAAGCCATATTCTTCCCAAGATGGGCTTAATGCTATTTGCAAAGTCTATTATGGTTACTTTTCTTGTTTAAATGTTTCAAATGTCAGGAAAATATTTTCTAAAGAATGCCAGTTATCTCTAAGATAGCTGCAAAATATATTCGTAAGGATAACAAGATCTTATTCCTATAGTCAATTGGCATAGACAAAGTTTGATTTATGCCTTGCATGGTAGACCTGTGTTATCTTGGCCTTGTTTGTCAAATTTGTTAATCCTCAAATTTCTCATTTGCCAGTTGCATGATATCTACCTGTCTTATCTATCTGTTCATCTATCTATTTTAAGATAAACTGGTGGCACAAATGGTTAAGCACTCCATTGCTAGCTGAAAGGTTGGTGGTTTCTACATACCCAGAGATGTTTTAGAAGACATTCCTGGCAATCTGCTTCTCAAAGGTCACAGCCTTGAAAACCCTATGAGGCAGTTCTACTCTGCACACATGGCATCACCGTGAGTCAGAATTGAGTGAATGGCAACATATATATTATGTTAAAATAATTTTATATCTTATTTAAGCATGTAATTATTTACTTTACCAAATTTTATTTCAAGGTTATTTATCATGTGTAGTAGAACTAACTTCAGATTCTATTATAATAAAATGTCTGCCTATGAAAAAACTTGTTTTTTAGGTGGAGTGGAGCCCTAGTGGCACGGCGGTTAAAGAGCTATGGCTGTTAACCAAAAGGTCGGTGGCTTGAATCCAGCAGCTGATCTTTGGAAACCCCATGAGGCAGTTCTACTCTGTCCTGTGGAGTCGCTATGAGTTGGAATCGACTTGACGGCAACAGGTTTGGTTTAGTGTTTTTTTTTAGGTGGAAAACATTTTATAGTGTTGCTATAGGGTCGCTATGAGTCAGAATCCACTCGACGGCAGTGAGTTTTTGGTTATTTAATCCTTATTAATAGAAGAAGGAAGCCCAAGATTTGTATTCCAGGATCTGCCCCAGATGTAGGTTTGGAAACATCACTTTAACAAATTATATGAGCAAAGAGACTGGTGATTAAATATTAATAATGGTTTATATAAAGATCAAGGCTATAAAGTGATGAAATGAAGTGACAGTAGCATACACCTCTTTCATGGAACCTCCAATTTCTCATGTGGGAAGCGTGTGTGCCTCACTAAGGCCACAGATGCAGTTACAGAAGATTAGGATACATTGCTAGCCCATGACTAGAAGCGACACACCTCGGCGGCTCCAGATAGAACAATCGTATGTAAATGTGACATTAGTGTCTCACATGCCAGCTTTGCAGTGCCATCACTCTGTTATTAATGCCTTTGCACAGGGCACGTAACTTCTCTGAATCTTCAGCTTTGATGGATTTCAGTGCCTCTCCACAGTGTGACCAAAAATGTCTTCTTTTCTCAGCTCTGAGTTGCCTTTGCAGAGATAAAATTAAAATATAGAAGCAAACACTATGAAAAATGCATTTGATATTTAGAATTTGTTAAAAACATCATATATAGTGCCTTCAATTGTCTTTTCCCCAGTAGAATTGCAAAGTTTGAAGAGTTCATTGGAGTAATCCCTATATATGATGACACTAAAAAAACCAAACTCAAATGCTTTGTAGTCGACTCAATTCTGACTCATAGCGGCCCTATAGGACAGAGTAGAACTGCCCCATAGGCTTTCCAAGGAGCAGCCGATAGATTTGAACTGCGGACCTTTGGTGAGCAGGCTGAGCTCTTAACCACTGCACCACTATGACAGTATTAGTCAAGCAAAATAGTTTGTAATGGAAAGTTACTAAGTCAGACTATGGAATATAGATATAAATTTTTTCACACTAAATATTAAAATGTCCTTGCAAATTCTCTGAATTACAAATCAATACCAGGAGAAGGAAGATCACTGCCTAATCATTTAGCACAAATTATACCCCAAAAGGTAAAAACCTGGTCAAGAGCAAATACACCCACTTTAAGGATTAAAGTTATTTTGATTCAATAACTAAAGAGTTTTATTTTAAATATCTTTGTCATTGTTTGTAAGGGGCCGATATTGAGGGTTGCTATGAGTCAGAATCAGGTTTTTCCAGGGTTTACACATTTTGTATACGTAGCAAGATAGTCTTTGAATAACAGGTCTCAGTTTTCTGATGTTAAAAGTTCAATTCATGTCATTATTATTGAGACCAATTACTTATTAATTTTCAGGACTGAAGGTAAAAAATGTTAAGGGATAAACTTTAATATCTAAATACTATTGAAAATAAATAAATAAAATTGAAAGATATTATAGTCTGGGTTTGAGTCCCAATTCTGCCATTTGAAAGCTGTGGTGTCTTGAATATTTACATGGTCTTTTATTGCCTAGTTTCCTTATATATAGAACAAGGATGATAATATGTATTTAATAAGGTTTTTGGAGGATTAGGTAAATTCATATATATAATCTGACTGACTCATAGCAAGAGCTATACAGTTTTTATATACATATATACATATAGGTGTGAGCACATGTCTGAGTATATTCACAAATTTCAAAATGTAAAAAATGAGATCATTTTTAATTCTCTTCCTGATATTTACCTAATACTGAAAGAAAGCAGTGAAATGGCATGACATGAGAACTGACTCAATGGGCCTGTAGATGGTGCTGTGGAGGAAATTTATGTTTTGCTCCTTTATGCCCAGACACCACATTTCCACATCGGCACATAAAAGTGATATAAATTATCGAATTTTAAAAAATATCTATCAGGTAGAAAAAAACACTAAGATATTCAACTCTGCCTCTTGGTTTTACAGGAGGAACTGAGAAGGAATAACTCATATGAAGTAATACAATAAAACGTGTTGGCTCAGATGCCTGTGCTCTAAAATTGAGCTGGCAAATTTGAATGGAGGGCACCGCAAGAAAAAGTAGCAACAGACAAGCTAAGTTGACTAATTACTGGAGCGATATACTAGATCACAAAATACAGTTAATAAAATAGAAAAGTGGAAGTTGCTGAGATACAGAGAACCCTTCCATAGCCCAAGTGGACTTTCTTAATTCCATCAACAATAATTTATTTTAAATGAAAACGAGGAAAAGGAAAGATATCATATGTTCATTAAGACAATTGTAAGGTGTTCCCTTCCTCCTTATTCCCCACTATCAAATGACTTTCTGAAATCTTTATAGAATCTTTATAGAATAACACATGCAACTAGCGAATGATCCAATGAAACTAGTTTGCCTATTTACAAAACCATATTTTTTCTTCTTATATAATTTGATTCTCCCCATTGATGTTAAACACGACCTATCTTACTTTTGTATCAGCTTGGAGATTTGCAGTAAGTATATGAGGTGATTCTAAAGGTAACTTCTATTCACTTTAGGAAAACACTGCCTTTGCTGTCCCCATACAGAGTTCAGACATTTATTGTTTTCCAGAATCATTTTGAATAATGTTTGCCTTCTTTTAAATTAGCCCTTTTTTAGCATGAGAAGCATCAAGATAGTAAAATACAACAAATCAGCATTAATTCTAGGTCCCTCAACACACATTTTTGTTTCTTCTATGAAAGCAGATGGTTATAAAAGTTCCATTCTGAATCTAAATTTATTCCAACAGAAGTTTATCATGTCATCCATAATGACATGGTCCATTTCCTTTTTTCCCTCTGGTAATTTCTTTTTTTAACTTATTTTTATTGTGCTTTAAGTCAGCCTCTTATACAAAAAATTATATACACCTTGCTATACACTCCTAATTACTCTCCCCCTAATGACACAGCGCACTCTTTCCCTCCACTCTCTATCCTCGTGTCCATTCAGACAGCTTCTGGCCCCCTCTGCCCTCTCATCTCCCCTTCAGACAGGATATGCCAACATAGTCTCATGTGTCTACTTGATCCAAGAAGCCTGTTCTTCACCAGTATCATTTCCCATCCCAAAGTCCAGTCCAATCCCTGTCTGAAGAGTTGGCCCCAGGAATGGTTCCTGTCTTTGTCTAACAGAAGGTGTGGGGACCATGGCCTCCAGGGTCCCTCTAGTCTCAGTCAGACCATTAAGTCTGGTCTTTTTACAAGAATTTGGGGTATGCATCCCATTGCTCTCCTGCTCCCTCAGGGGTTCTCTGTTGTGTTCCCTGTCAGGACAGTCATCTGTTGTAGCCAGGCACCATCTAGTTCTTCTGGTCTCAGACTGTTGTAGTCTCTGGTTTGTGTGGCCCTTTCTGTCCCTTGGGCTCATAATTACCTTGTGTCTTTGGTGTTCTTCATTCTCCTTTGCTCCAGTTGGGTTGAGACTCATTGGTGCATCTTAGATGGCTGCTTCCTAGTGTTTAAGACCCCAGAAGCCACTCTTCAGAGTGGGATGCAGAATGTGTTGTTAATAGATTTTTATTATGCCAGTTGACTTAGTTGTTCCCTGAAGCCATGATGGACCATTTCTTAATTGTATCCTATCCAGAATAAAGCAAATAAGAGCTCAAAAGCCGTTCAGAGGTCATGGGAGGAAAAAGGTAGATGAATACTTAATGAGCAGATGAAAAAGTATCCAGAAGGAGAGTGCCTTAGGCTGGGTTCTTTAGAAAAGCAAAACCAGTACAACATATAAATATATAGAGAGAGAGATTTATATTAAGGAAATGGCTAGCCAGGTTGTAGGGCTGGAAAGTCTCAAGATCTTGGGTTAGACTGGAAGGTTCTGACTCACTTAGCTACAGGTGCTGGTGAATCCAAGATGGGTAGGTCAGATAGAAGGCGTCTGGCTCACAGGCTGTGGAGGCCAATGAATCCTAAGATCAGCAGGTAAGCTATTAGCTCAAGTTCGAAGAACCAGAGGTCAGATGAACAGGAATCAGCTGTAGGATCTAGAGGAAGCAAAAGACAGGAAGCCTTGCCAGAAAGTCCATTTACGTTTGATGCAGGCCACACTCCTGAGAAAAATCTCTTTCAACTAAACTGGCTGCTCACAACAAATCTCATCATGGAGGTTATCACCTTATATCAGATCTCATTATGGAGTTGATTATATCATTAAAAAGTCGCCAAATTACATCACAACTTCCAAACCACTGAGGAACATGGCCCAGCCAAGTTGACGCACAACTTTAACCATCAGAGAGAGTAACGGAAGAGGATGATGGAGCAAAGGCCTGATGAGAAAGAAAAATGTTTAAGACAGTCATAAACAAAACCTCTTTATGTAGAGAGGCATATCTTTTGCCACTCAACCATTCCCACTCTCGCACTTATTACAATTAACCAAATTTTTATAATAGGAATTTCTATTTGTTGTAAGTAATTTTTGCATTCTGGACACAGATCATGGAACGTAAAGGAAAACGTAGACCCATTTTATCACTGTCTTAGTCATCTAGTGCTTCTATAACAGAAATACTAAAAGTGGATGGCTTTAACAAAGAGAAGTTTATTTTCTCACTGTAAAGTAGGCTAGAAGTCCAAATTCAGGGCATCAGCTCCAGGAGAAGGTTTTCTCTCTCTGTTGGCCTTCTCATTAATCTTCCCCCAGACTAGGAGCTTCTCTGCACAGGAACCCTGGGTCTAAATGATGCGCTCTGCTCCTGGTGCTTCCTTCTTTGTGATATGAAGCTCCCAACTCTCTACTTGCTTCTCTTTTTTGTATCTCAAGAGATTGCCTCAAGACACAATCTAATCTCATAGGTTGAGTCCTGTTTCACTAACACAACTGCCACCCATCCTCCCTCATTAACATCATGGAGGCAGGATTTATGACATATAGGAAAACCACACAATACCACGAATCATGGTCCAGCCCAATTGATATACACAATTTGGGGAGGGGAACATAATTCAATCCATGACACCAACTTAGCAGAATTTTTTTAAAAAAATGGTACTTTCCTAGAGTAATGTGCTATTCAGAACATTTTTTTTTACTAACTGCTATAAATTTGGTTTCCTAGTGAAAAACAACAAATTTTTTTTCTTGGCTTAGGAAGCCATACCTAAAGGCCATTTTTTAAAACATAAATTCAATCTTTAGCTCTAGTGTTTAAATTAAAATCAAGAGCTGAGTTCAACAACTGTCCTTTTCTGTCTTCTCAACTTCTTAGCTTTTTCTTACAGTTAAAATCACTTCTACAGGGGGCCAAGATGGCTGACCAGGTAGAAGCTACAGCAGATCCCTCTTGCAACAAAGACTCGGAAAATAAGTGAATCGATCACATACGTGACAATCTACGAAACCTGACCATCAAACACGGATCTAAAGAGTTGACCTGAGTGACAGGGGAGCAAAAAGCCAAGCCCTGAAGCAGCAACCACCTCTGGAACCGGCATCCCACTCCACAGTCTTGAGCTCTTGTGGTTCCCTGGTGCTGAGTGGTGGGGGTGATTGTGGCTTGCTGAGGTGGGGCAGGCACAGGACACAGCCCTAACCCCTATCCCCCTGGGGTAACCTCGGTAGAGACTCAGCCAGTGCAAGCAGGCTGCACACTGACGGGCTAACAAGAGAACGAGCAACCACGGGGAAGCGGTGACTGTTTTCGGAGCCTAGATCCAGCATCCCAGTCAGAAAACCTTGGTGCCAGGATTTGGACTGGGTGCAGGGGAGCTGAGCATGGCTTCCTGAAATGGCGCAAGCACTGGACGCAGCCCCAGCCTCCTGAAGTGACCTCGGGGGAAGCCCAGGCAGTGCATGCAGGCAGCGCAATGATGTGGCTGACAGGAGGAGAAGTCACTGGGAGGCAGCAACAGGTTTTGGATCCTGGAGTGCGGAGTCCCAGCTGGGAAACCTTGGTGCTGGGCTTTGGACTAGGAGTGGGGGAGCTGACCACAGCTTCTGAGACAGCACAAGCACAGGAAGTGGGCCTGACCCTTGGGGACAATCTCAACCCAGCCAGGGCACACAGGATACACATCCCTCAGGAATCTCAGATAAAACAGTCACCACCAAGCAAGATAAGTAACTTTGTCTATATTGCTGGGTGCTACTCTCTCCTATCTATCTGATCCCTCCCCTCCCTGTCCCAGGAGGCTTCATTAGCATTGGAATTTCCTGGGCCAGGCAGTGAAGTGCTCTGCCTTTTTTTTTTTTCTTTTCCTAAGCCATTCTCCTGGCCTGAGAGAAGCACCTACTAAAAACCCAGGGATGAAAAATCCTTCCCTGACTTCCCTAAACTGGAATAAAAATACAGAAGCAACTCCAGCCAAGCATATGAGATCCACAATCTTTGGCTTTCATCCCTACAGGGAACAAGGTGGTTATTATAACGCAAAGGCAATTCTGATAGAGATCTGATTGTAATTGTTTTAGGGATCACTGGAAAGACAAATTCTCTAGGTCTGATATCTCTACCTATTAAACAGAGCCCTCACTGACCCACAACAGGGAACTGAGGGCTGAAGCTCCTCCCAAACCACCTAGCCTCCTGCCATAGAGACCTGAGGATAGTGACACCTACCAATCTGTAGAGGTACCCGCATTGGGTGCCTAAGGTACAGCTGCAGAGCCCACCCACCAAAGTTATTTAGGAATAGAGACACACCTACCTCACTGGCACGTGGGGGGAAGGCTGTCAGCATCCTGCCCCCCCAGAGTGTGACCTCCTGCTACTACTAGAATCTGGTGCACACAACTATCACCACTACTCCTCTAAGTTAATAGGTGACAGTCTAAACTACACACTTGGTGGCCCAAAATCAGAACACCTAAGCTGATTCTATTCAAGAATAGTGAATAGACTCTTAGGCTTATATACCTGGTAACAGCCCAAACCAGCTGGTAACAGGATATAAGTGATTCAAAGGCTACAACAATCAAGACAGCACAATCTTGTAGCCTATCTGGGTATATTGAAAGAAAATAAAACAAGATAAGATTCAGTGAGCAAATATAAAATAAATCATTACAATATCTTATAGATGGCTCGGAGACAGCAGTCAATATCAAACCACATAAAGAAGCAGATCATGATTGCTTCTACAACTCCCCAAATTAAAGAATCAAAATCTTTCCCAAATGAAGACACAATCCTGGAATTTCCCGATGCAGAATATAAAAAACTAATATACAGAATGCTTCAAGACATCCGGGATGACCTCAGAAATGAAATAAGGCAATCTATAGAAAAAGCCAAGGAACACACTGATAAAGCACTTGAAGAAATCAAAAAGATTGTTCAAGAACATAGTGGAAAAATTAATAAGCTACAAGAATGCATAGAGAGACAGTATTCATAAATCCTAAAGATTAACAGTAAAATTACAGAATTAGACAACTCAATAGGAAGTCAGAGGAGCAGAATCGAGCATATGGAATGCAGAGTGGGGGAGCAGGAGGATAAGGCAATTGACACCAATATAGTTGAAGAAAAATCAGATAAAAAAATTAAAAAAAAATGAAGAAACCCTAAGAATCATGTGGGACTCTATCAAGAATAACTTGCGTGTGATTGGAGTTCCAGAACAGGGAGGGATAACAGAAAATGCAGAGAGAAGAATTGAAGATCTGTTGGCAGAAAACTTCCCTGGCATCATGAAAGACAAAAGGATATCTATCCAAGATACTCATCGAACCCCATATAAGATTGATTCAAAAAGAAAATCACCCAGGCATGTTATCATCAAACTTGCCAAAACCAAAGATAAAATTTAAAAGCAGCCAAGGATAAAAGAAAAGTCACCTACAAAGGAGAATCAATAAGTTCAGACTACTCAGCAGAAACCATGCAGGTGAGAAGGCAATGAGATGACATATATAGAGCACTGAAGGAGAAAAACTGCCAGCCAAGGATCATATATCTAGCAAAACTGTCTCTCGAATTTGAAGGTGAAATTAGAACATTTACAGATAAACACAAGCTTAGAGAATTTGCAAAAACCAAACCAAAGCTAAAAGAATTACTAAAAGAAATTGTTTGGTCAGAAAATCAATAATATCAGATACCAACACAATGCAAGGTCACAGAACAGAACATCCTGATATCAACTCAAATAGGGAAATCACAAAAACAAATTAAGATTAATTTTAAAAAGAAAAAAAAAATGCTCAAAACAGGGAATCATTGAAGTCGTTATGTAAAAGATCACAATAATCAAAAAGAGGGACTAAATACAGGAGGCATAGATCTTCCATATGGAGAGGAAAACAAGGCAATATAGGACGATACAAGTTAGGTTTTTACTTAGAAAAATAGGGGTAAATATTAAGGTAACCACAAAGAGGTCTAACAATTCCATAATTCAAAATAAAAACCAAGGAAAACATAATGACTCAGCAAACCTAAATTCAACTATTATGAAAATGAGGAACATACAATTTACAAAGAAAAACGTCTCAGCACAAAAAAGTAAGTGGAAAATGAAACTGTCAACAACACACACAAAAAGGCATCAAAATGACACCACTAAACTCATAAAAAAAAAAAACTCATACTTATCTATAATTATGCTGAATGTAAATGGATTAAATGCACCAATAAAGAGACAGAGAGTCTCAGACTGGATAAAGAAACACAATCCATCTATATGATGTCTACAAGAGACACACCTTAGACTTAGAGACACAAACTAAAACTCAAAGAATGGAAAAAAATATATCAAGCAAACAACAATCAAAAAGGAGCAGGAGTGGTAATATTAATTTTTGACAAAATAGACCTTAAAGTTAAATCAACCACAAAGGATAAAGAAGGACACTGCATAATGACTAAGAGGACAATTTACCAGGAAGATACAAGCTTATTAAATATTTATGCACCCAATAACAGGGCTGCAAGATACATAAAACAAACTTTAACAGAATTGAAAAGTGAGATAGACACCTCCACAATAATAGTAGGGGACTTCAACACACCACTTTCGGAGAAGGATAGGACTTTTAGTAAGAAGCTTAATAGAGACATGGAAGATCTAATTGCTACAGTCAACCAACTTGACCTCATAGACTTATACTGAACACTCCACCCAACAGCTACAAAGTATACTTTTTTTTCTAGTGCACATGGAACATTCACTAGAATAGATCACATATTTGGTCATAAAACAAACCTTTGAAGAATCCAAAACATCAAAATATTACAAAGCATCTTCTCAGACCATAAGGCCATAAAAGTAGAAATCAATAACAGAAAAATCAGGGAAAAGAAATCAAATACTTGGAAACTGAACATTGAGGAGGGAATAAAGGAAGTCATAGAATGCAACGAGACTGAAAACACTTCCTATCAAAACCTCTGGGACATAGCAAAAGCAGTGCTCAGAGGTCAATTTATATCAATAAATGCACACATACACAAAGAAGAAAGAGCCAAAATCAGAGAAATGTCCCTACAACTTGAATAAATAGAAAGCGAGCAACAAAAGAATCCATCAGGCACCAGAAGAAAACAAATAACAAAAATTAGAGCTGAACTAAATGAATTAGAAAAAAAAAAACAATTTTTTTTTTTATTAGAGAACAGAAAAACAATTGAAAGAATTAACAAAGCCAAAAGCTGGTTCTTTAAAAAAATTAACAAAATTGATAAACCATTGGCCAGACTGACTAAAGAAATACAGGAAAGGAAACAAATAAACCGAATAAGAAATGATATAGGCCATATCACAACAGACCCGACTGAAAGTAAAACAATCATATCAGATTATTGCAAAAAATTGTACTCTAACAAATTTGCAAACCTAGAAGAAATGGATGAATTCCTAGAAAAACACTACCTACCTAAACTAACACAATCAGAAATAGAACAACTAAATAGACCCGTAGCAAAAAAAGAGATTGAAATGGTAATCAAAAAACTCCCAACAAAAAAATTCACTGGCCCAGACGGCTTCACTGCAGAGTTCTACCAAACTTTCAGAGAAGAGTTAACACCACTACTACTAAAGGTGTTTCAAAGCATAGAAAATGACGGAATACTACCTAACTCATTCTATGAAGCCACCATATCCCTGATACCAAAACCACGTAAAGACACCACAAAAAAGAAAATTATAGACCTATATCCCTCATGAACATAGATGCAAAAATCCTCAACAAAATTCTAGTCAGTAGAATTCAACAACATATCAAAAAAATAATCCAGCATGATCAAGCGGGATTTATACAAGGTGTGCAACATTGGTTCAATATTAGAAAAACCATTAATGTAATTCACCATATAAATAAAACAAAAGACAAAAACCACATGATCTTATCAATTGATGCAGAAAAGGCATTTGACAAAGTCCAACACCCATTCGTGATAAAAACTCTCAGCAAAATAGAAATTGAAGGAAAATTCCTCAACATAATAAAGGGCATCTATACAAACCCAACAGCCAACATCATTCTAAATGGAGAAAGCCCGAAAGCATTTCCCTTGAGAACGGGAACCAGACAAGGATGCCCTTTATCACTGCTCTTATTCAACATTGTGCTAGAGGTCCTAGCCAGAGCAATTAGGCTAGACAAAGAAATAAAGGGCATCCAGATTGGCAAGGAGGAAGTAAATTATTTGCAGATGACATGATCTTATACACAGAAAACCCTAAGGAATCCTCCAGAAAACTGCTGAAACTAATAGAAGAGTTCAGCGGAGTTTCAGGTTACAAGATAAACATACAAAAATCACTTGGATTCCTCTACATCAACAAAAAGAACATCGAAGAGGAAATCACCAAATCAATACCATTCACAGTAGCCCCCAAGAAGATAAAATACTTAGGAATAAATCTTACCAAAGATGTAAAAGACCTATACAAAGAAAACTACAAAGTACTAGTGCAAGAAACTAAAAGGGACCTACATAAGTGGAAAAACATACCTTGCTCATGGATAGGAAGACTTAACATAGTAAAAATGTCTATTCTACCAAAAGCCATCTATATACACAATGCACTTCCGATCCAAATTCCAACATTTTTTAATGTGATGGAGAAACAAATCACCAACTTCATATGGAAGGGAAAGAAGCCCCGGATAAGTAAAGCATTACCAAAAAAGAAAAAGAAAGTGGGAGGCCTCACTCTACCTGATTTTAGAATATATTATACAGCCACAGTAGTCAAAACAGCCTGGTACTTGTACAACAACAGGCACATAGACCAATGGAACAGAATTGAGAATGCAGATATAAGCCCATCCGCATATGAGCAGGTGATATTTGACAAAGGCCCAGTGTCAGTTAATTGGGGAAAAGATAGTGCTTTTAATAAATGATGCTGGCATAACTGGATATCCATTTGCAATAAAATGAAACAGGACCCATACCTCACACCATGCACAAAAACTAACTCCAAGTGGATCAAAGGCCTAAACAAAAAGACTAAAATGGTAAAGATCATAGAAGAAAAAATAGGGACAACCTTAGGAGCCCTAATACAAGGCATAAACAGAACACAAAACATTACTAAAAATGGCGAAGAGAAACCAGATAACTGGGAGCTCCTAAAAATCAAACACCTATGCTCATCTAAAGACTTCACCAAAAGTGTAAAAAGACCACCTACAGATTGGGAAAAAATTTTCAGCTATGATATCTCGGACCAGCGCCTGATCTCTAAAATCTATGTGATTCTGTTAAAACTCAACCAAAAAAAACAAACAACCCAATTAAAACTTGGGCAAAGGATATGAACACACACTTCACTAAAGTAGATATTCAGGTGGTGAACAGATACATGAGAAAATGCTCTCGATCATTAGCCATTAGAGAAATGCAGATTAAAACTATCATGAGATTCCGTCTCACTCCAACAGGGCTGGCATTAATCCACACACAAATAATAAATGTTGGAGAGGCTGCAGAGAGATTGGAACTCTTATACACTGCTGGTAGGAATGTAAAATGGTACAACCACTTTGGAAATCTATCTGTCGTTTCCTTAAAAAGTTAGAACTACCATGCAACCCAGAAATCCCACTCCTCAGAATATATCCAAGAGAAATAAGAGCCTTTACACGAACAGATATATGCACACCCGTGTTTATTGCAGCACTGTTTACAATAGCAAAAAGCTGGAAGCAACCAAGGTGTCCATCAACGGATGAATGGATAAATAAATTATGGTATATTCACACAATGGAATTCTACACATCAATAACATAGAGGAACCTGGAAGGCATTATGCTGAGTGAAATTAGTCAGGTGCAAAAGGACAAATATTGTATAAGACAACTATTATAAGATCTCGAGAAATAGTTTAAACTGAGAAGAACACATTCTTTTGTGCTTATGAGAGGGGGGAGGAAGGGAGGGTGAGAGGGGCTTTCTTACTGATTAGATACTAGATAAGAACTACTTTAGGTGAAGGGAAGGACAACACTCAATACAGGAAAGGTCAGCTCAACTGGACTGGACCAAAAGCAAAGAAGTTTCCTGAATAAACTGAATGCTTCGAAGGTAAGTGGAGCAAGGGCGGGGGTTTGGGGATTATGGCTTCAGGGGACATCTAAGTCAATTGGCAAAATAAATTCTATTAAGAAAACATTCTGCATCCCACTTTGAAGTGTGGCGTCTGGGGTCTTAAATGCTAACAAGCGGCCATCTAAGATGCATCAATTGGTCTCAACCCACCTGGATCAAAGGAGAATGAAGAACACCAAGGTCACAAGGTAATTATGAGCCCAAGAGACAGAAAGGGCCACATGAACTAGAGACTTACATCATCCTGAGACCAGAAGAACTAGATGGTGCCTGGCCACGACCGATGACTGCCCTGACAGGGAGCACAACAGAGAACCCCTGAGGGAGCAGGAGAACAGTGGGATGCAGACTCTAAATTCTCATAAAAAGACCAGACTTAATGGTCTGACTGAGCCTAGAAGAATCCTGGCCGTCGTGGTCCCCAAACCCTCTGTTGGCCAGGAGAGGAACCATTCCCGAAGACAACTCATCAGACATGGATTGGATTGGACAATGGGTTGGAGACAGATGCTGATGAGGAGTGAGCTACTTGTATTAGGTGGACACTTGAGACTGTGTTGGCATCTCCAGTCTAGAGGGGAGATGGGAGTGTAGATGGGGTTAGAAACTGGCAAAATGGTCACGAAAGGAAAGACTGGAAGGAGGCAGTGGGCTGACTCATTAGGGGGAGAGTAAATGGGAGTATGTAGTAAGGTGTATATAAGTTTATATGTGAGAGACTGACTTGATTTGTAAACTTGCACTTAAAGCACAATAAAAATTATTAAAAAAAAAAAAAATCACTCCTACATCTCCTCAGCTCTAGAAACACCCCCAGGACCAACACTACGAACAAGGAAAAGGATGTATTACCCCTGGTCTTTTTTTTCCACTTAATTTTTTGCACTGCGTACTTTTTCTTTCTATATTGTCCTCTTTTTCATTGTTGATTTTTTTTTTTTTTTTTTTTTGCTGAGCCTTTATGTTTTTCTTGTACTTTATTTTGATGTGTAGGATTGTTAGTCTCCTTTGTGGTTGCCTTAATATTTACCCCTATTTTTCTAAGTTTAAATAAAACTTTCATCTATATCACCTTGACTACCTCTCCATATGAAAGATCCATGAATACATACATATTTTAGTCACTCTTCATTGTTTTCATGTTGTCTTCTTTTACTTAATGACATTGCTGTTTCCCTGTTTTGAACATTTTGTCATCTTGATTTATTTTTGTGATTTCCCTAGCTGGGTTGATATCTGGTTGCTCTGTCCTGTGTTGTAGTCTTGAGTTGTTATCTGATGTTATTGATTTTCTAACCAGAGGACTCCCTTTAGTATTTCTTGTGGTTTTGGTTTGGTTTTTGCAAATTCCCTAAACTTCTGTTTATCTGGAAATGTCCTAATTTTGCCTTCATGTTTGAGAGACACTTTTGCTGGATACATGATTCTTGGCTGGCAATTTTTTCCTTCAAGGATTTATATATGTCATCCGGTTGCCTTCTTGGCCTCATGGTTTCTGCTGAGTAGTCCAAGTTTACTCTTATTGACTCTCCTTGTAGGTGACTTTTCATTTATCCCTAGCTGCTCTTAAAATTTTGTTTTTATCTTTGATTTTGGCAAGTTTGATTATAATACGTCTTGGTGACTTTCGTTTGGGATCTACCTTTGTGCGGTTCCATGAGCATCTTGGATAGATACCTTCTTATCTTTCATGATTTCGGGGAATTTTTCTGCCAAGAAATCTTCAACAATTCTGTCTGCATTTTCTGTTTTTCCTCCCTGTTCTGGTACTCTTAATATCTCATAGGTTATTTCTCTTGATAGAGTCCCACATTATTCTTAGAGTTTCTTCATTTTTTAAAAAATTCTTTTGTGTGATTTTTCTTTGAATATGTTGGTGCCAAGTGTTTTATCTTCAATCTCACTGATTCTGACTTCCATTTCCTCAGTTCTGCTCCTCTGACTTTCTGTTGTCTAATTCTGAAATTTTATTGTTAATCTTCTGAATTTCTGTTTGCTTTCTATGGACTCTTGCAGCCTATTAAATTTTTCATTATGTTCTTGAATAATCTTAATTTCCTTGACTGCTTTATCTGTGTTTTCCTTGGCTTATTCTGGTATTTGCCTGATCTCCTTCCTGAATTCTTGAAGAGTTCTGTATATTAATCTTTTGTATGCTACCCCTGGTAATTCCAGGAAAACATCTTTGTCTGGAAGATTCCTTGATTCTTTGTTTTGGGAGATTGTTGAAGCGATTATGGTCTACTTCTTTTTGTGATTTGATATTGACTGTTGTCTCCAAGCCATCTATAAGTTATTTTGTTAACTTATTTTATGTTTGCTTACTGTGTCCTAGCTTCTTGCTTTGTTTTGTTTTGATATACCCAGATAGGCTTCTTGGGTTAGCTAGCTTGATTATTAGCACCTTTGAAGCTCTAATGTCCTGTCACCAGATGGCTAGATCTGTTACCAGATATATGAGCCTAGGAGTCCATTCACCTATCTTGTATGGATTTAGCTCAGGTATCCAGGTAGTCAGTCACCAAGTGTGTGGTGCAGGCTCCCACCTGTCTTAGAGGAGCAATGGTGATTGGTGTATGCACAGGTATCTGGTTGAGCAGGTGGTCACACTCTCAGCAAGGCAGGGGGCTGACAACCATTCCCTGAGTGTCTGTGAGGAATGCATAATCCTGTTCCCTAGATTCACAGGTGGGAGGGCTCTGGAGCTATACCATGGGCACCCAATACTTTTAGCTGTAAGGACAGGGAGGCACCACTTACCCTAGGACCCTTGTTGTGGGTGGCTAGGTGGCATAGGTGGATCTACCAGTCCTCAGTCCCCTGATGTGGGTAGGTGAGAACCTTGCTTAATAGGCAGAGTGGTGTCAAACATCAAAAACTCGCCTCTCCACTGCACAGCTGAAGCAGTTAAGTCAGACCTCAGGTCCATAAACCTTGCACCATGCCAACAAGGGGCTAGCTGATGAAATGGGCCTGCACAAGTCCATGCAGGTGTGAAAGGCATTCAAAGTCAGTGGACCACTTGTGCCTGGACAGGAGTCACTTGTGCCCTGAGTTCTTAGCTTAGGGGAGCTGACAGATTATTTTTTCCCCATTTGTTAAATTGTTCCTTCTCCAAGGCTGGGAGAATGGCTCAGAACACACAACAGAACATATCTTAGGCCCAGGGAAGTTGACTGCCACTGAAGCTAGCTCGGGCATGGGGCAGAGGGAGGAGGGATCAGATAAATGGGAGAGAGTTCTTTTGAAAAGGGTGCTTTTAGATCTGTGTGGCAAATTAGATGGAAGCACTTAACTTTTGTCAAGAGTGCTATTCTTCACTGATTCCAGAGGTGTGAATAGACTCTGCTTCTCACTCTCTGTGGCTGAGAAAACCACATCCCAAATGCTACTGCCAGCCCTGCCACGGTGGCACCAGGGGATCGGTGCTGAGGGATGGTTGTTCCTGCTGAGTCAGGTCCAGCAACTCCTCACTGCTTCTGAACCCTGCTGCTCAGTCCGGTTTCTTAACTTTGCCTTTGTTGTTCAGGGTTCCTAGATTGTAATATACATAATGGATTCATTTGGGTTTTTTTGGTCTTTGTCGTAAGAGGGATCACCAGAAGTGTTTGACTACTCTGCCATCTTGGCCCCACCTCTGTAGCCCCTGGTCTTAATGATTGGTCCAAGAGATGGGTTCTTGACCCAGGTTGGGCAAGTCTTTCCCTGGAATTTATATAATGAAAAGTGAGGCTCTACTTGTCTTCTGGGATAAGGTTATTTAATCTTAGAGCCATTGACAGCATTATCTCCCACTTTATGGAGAAAGTAATTCCTCAGTAGAAAAAACAATTTCCATAATGTCATTAGAAGAGACTGAAGACAGCATACAGAAAACAACATATGGAAAGGAATGGAGATGTGTAACCATAGAGACAGAAGTAAAGATAGAGAAGAGGAAGAGATATCTGGAGAAAGTAACTGAGTTTTGGAGCCAGTTTAGCCTAAAAGAAGCTCTTCATCTGACCGTCCTTTTTAGGTGATCCAATGCATTCCCTTTTAATTGGATGTTTGTCCATTTGAGTTGGGTTTCCATCATTTAAAAAAAGGGGGATGTCCTGATTAACCAAAGGGCAAAGGTGTAGCAATGGTAAGAGTGCAAGGATTCTAAAGCCCATTAGTATATTAGTCTTACCATCAGTTCCATCACTTTTTAGCTGTGAGATGTTGCATAAGAGACTTATTCTGCTTTAACTTTGTCTCATAGGATTGCTGGGAAAATCAAATGTGATTTGAAAGTGAGAGGAAATATCTTAATTGTTCTGGAAAGTCTACTCAATTATGGCAGAAACTGAGCTCGAAATAGAAGAGGTATAGTGGGAGACAAAAAAAGAGTGGATTGATTTGAGCTGATGGTCTTCTGAGGAATGGCCATTCTCTATGCTAGAAAGCCCTCCTGCCACAGCAACAGTCTCTATTCTTCCCTTGTGGAGGAGAAGCCCTGCTTCCTGGAGAATAATCCCCAATTTTTTTCCTCAATCCGTCCAGCCTTTTAAATCAACGAACCTACGATATCATCTTCTCAATAACTTTTATTCTTTTGCTGTAGGCTTTGCAGCTCTTTATCTTCTTTAAGAAAACTAGCACTTGAGATCCACCTTTACTTCTCTTTAAGAAAGCCTGGCTTTGTAAATCATTTTTTTTTTTTTTTTGTACTCTGATGCACAGTATTTGCTGACATTTAATGTAGAATACAAAAGCTTCCTTCTGTTTATTTCAATAAGGCTTTTTTTTTTTTTTTTTTTTGGTTCCTGCCACTAATGTACTAATGGTCTCTATTTTGGGTATTGAGTCTATTAGATTCCATACGCAAAGTGAATAAAGTGTGTAGGTGTTTAGTCTATTTTATGAACCTATAGTAAATGTATAAAAAAAAAAAAAAAATTTTTTTTTTTTTTTTATAGTAAATGACAGCTGTAACACTTAGGAATGTCATTTTACTTATATTATTTCATTGTTAATGGTTAATAATGGCAATAAAGCAGAATGCTGACTAATAACATTACTTTCTCTGAGTAGTTTCTGCATCAGCTTAGCTGTCCTTCCTGTTTATCTGCTCAAGCCTGTATGGAAAGAGGCAATTGTTTTTCTTTTCAATCTGACTGTGTGAGAAGTGTGAAAAACAGCTGGAGAAGGAGAGGGGTTAGAAGAGGTTGCTAATGGATGAACCCTCCATAAGATTACCCCTTCTGGATTTAACATCTTCCTGGGCAATTGTTTTTCCCCCCTTTTTAGCATTTCCTGTTCAGCATCCTCTATATGTAACTGACCCAAGTACAACATCAGTAGATACAATGTAAAAGGTAAAAACTACTAGGATTAAATAAGAAAGCATGCTGAGATGATCCTAAGATTATTTTTCAGAATTGAATCACTCTGGATGAGTACTCAACTGAATTAGTTCATATTCCATTGCTTTCTCAAATGCTACTTGTTTACAAAACCAATACATAAGGAGAGCTTAGTCAGGAAAGCATGGACCCTCTAAAATCTAAATAGGTAGAATTTTGATGAACAAGAAAGTGGCTGCCTTGGGTAACAGAAAATGAATTTTCTAAACTCTCAAGTGAATTACTTGCTTGATAGAATATTGCTTAAGTCAAAGCCTCCATAGGCTGAAAGCATAGCCCCCAAAATCACAATAAAATGTTGAAAGAAGTTATTATAGTTTATATTGACTACCTGGTACTGGAAATCTATCAATAACAAGCCAGTGTGGATTTGTTTGTCATATACTTTAAAAACATTTTTTTATTGTGTTTTAGGTGAAAGTTTACACAGCAAATTGTGTTCTAATTTAACAATTTTTATACAAATTGTTCCATGACATTGGTTACATTTTTTACAATGGGTCAAATTGTCATTATTTCCATTCTGCTTCCATTAATCTAGCTTTCCTATCCCTCCTTAGGCTATCATCTTTGTTTTAGGGTAAATGTTGAGCATATGGTCTCATTTAGTTGACTATTTAAGGGAGCATAGTACTCAGTTATTTGAACAGAAGAAGAGCATACTGGGTAACTTAAAGTCTGGAAAGGTGTGCATCAGGATTGTATCCTTTCACCATACTTTTTCAATCCATATGTTGAGCAAATAACCCGAGAAGCTGTACTCTATGAAGAAGAACAGGGCATCAGGATTGGAGGAAGACTCATTAACAACCTTTGTTATGCTGATGACACAACCTTACTTGGTGAAAGTGAAGAGGACTTGAAGCACTTACTGATGAAGATCAAAGACCACAGCCTTCAGTATGGATTACACCTCAACATAAATAAAATAAAAAATCCTCACAACTGGATCAATAAGCAACAACATAATGAAAGGAGAAAAGATTGAAATTGTCAAGGATCTCATTTTACTTGGATTCACAAATCAACACCCATGGAAGCAGCTGTCAAGACTTCGAAAGACGCGTTGCATTGGGTAAATCTCCTGCAAAGGACCTCTTCAAAGTGTTGAAAAGCAAAGATGTCACCTTGAGGACTAAGGTGTGCCTGACCCAAGCCATGCTGTTTTCAATCACATCATGTGTATGTGAAAGCAGGGCAATGAATAAGGAAGACTGAGGAAGAATTGATGCCTTTGAATTATGGTGTTGCTAAAGAATATTGACTATACCATGGACTGCCAAAAGAATGAACAAATCTGTCTTGGAAGAAGTACAACCAGAATGTCCCTGAGAAGCGAGGATGGTGAGACTACATCTTGCATACTTTGGACATGTTATCAGGAGGGATGAGTCCCTGGAGAAAGACATCATGCTTGGTAAAGTAGAGTCAGTGAAAAAGAGGAAGGCCCTTAACAAGATGGGTTGACACAGTGGGTGCAAAAACGGGCTCAAACATAATGATTGTGAGCATGGTGCAAGAGCAGGCAGTGTTTTATTCTGTTGTAGATAGGGTCTCTATGAGTCAGAACCAACTCGATGGCATCTAACAACAACAATGACAGTACTCATGGGTGATATGTTTATTTCATAAGCTAATCTATTATTTGGATGAAAGGTGACAGCCAGGAGTGACTTCAGTTCCAAGTTCAAAGGGTATCTTAGGGCATTAGTCCTGGGGGTTCCACTAGTCTCAATCTGTCCAGTAAGTCTGGCCTTTTTCAGGAATTTGAATTTTGTTCTACATTTTTCTCTCATCCTATCCGGGACCTTCTACTGTACCCCTGGTCAGAATGGTCAGTAGTGGTAGCCAGGTACTATCTAGTTCTTCTGGTCTTTATATCTGGAGAAAAGAAATAAAGGAAACCTCTTTATCTTCTGATTTCCTAAACACTCTAACCAGTCAGGGTTGTATAAACTTATCTTACAGTTCTAGAATAGGAAGGGAATTCACTGTTCCAAAAAAAAAAAAAAAAAAAAAAAGGTACTTATTACAGATTAGAGACCTGCAAGGCATGCTTCTGGAAGCACTTCCTCAAATTAGCACCTTTACACCTGCCCCCAATGAGCCATGAAATGGCTCCATGGGATTTACTGAATATTTTATTACTATTTTTCACATGCTGTACACACATTAACTACTTTAAACCTAACAATGACCCTGCTGGACAGGTGCTCTCATTCCCAATTTACTGTTGATTCTGACGATTGCAGCTCAGAGAGTTTAAGTATCGGTGTGATGCCACAGGGCCACAGGCAGAACCAGTCAGCACTCGATAAAGATTTTCTGATTCCAAAGCTTCCACTTGTCTGTTCCTCTGAGCTGCCTCTACACAAAAGAGGGGATCACAACCCTGACAAACTCTGGAATCACCTGAGAAGCTTAATAAAAAAGAAACACACACATGCACACTGCTGATAGGACCCCACTTACAACTAGTTAAATTGGAATATCTGTTAGCTGCCACCCAGTTGGCTCTGACTCATGGTGACCCCATGTGTAACAAAGTAAAGGTTGCCCAGTCTTGCACCATCTTCATGATTGTTGGTATGCTCAAGTCTATTGTTGCAGTCACTGTATGTTTAGTGTCCCTTCCAACCTAGGGGCTCATCTTCCAGCTTTATATCAGACAATATTCTGTCATGATCCTTGTGGTTTTCATTGTCTAATTTTTGGTACTAAATGGCCAGGTCTTTCTTCCTACTCTGCATTCATTTGGAAGCATCTCTGAAACTTGTCCACCATGTTTGACACTGCTGGTATTTAAAATGCTGGTGATAGGACTTCTGACCAACATGTCACCATAGACAGAAGCACCATGCTGCCCCTTCACAGCAAAGACCCAAAAAACTAAGTAAAACAGAGACAAATGACATTCCTGGAGCCCAAAGTGTCAAACAAAGAGAAAAAGAGCCCGGACAAACACCGACTGGAAAAAGAAACTGACAGAGGACCAACATAGGAAATGAACTATCAAGGACTATCCAAAACAAAAAAAAAAATTGCAACAGAGAACCAGAGAGGTTAATCTGTAAATGACAACAATGTCAGAACAATAAAAGATGTACAGGTATAAAACTTTCTAATGGAGAGGAAGGCAAGGCGATACCAAGTAAAAATAGACTGGTTCAAACCTAGGAAGATAAGGGTAAATTTCAAAGTAACCACAAAGACCATTAACAAACCTACTCATCAAAATAAAGAATAAAAACATAAAGCCTCAATAAAAACAAAATCTACAATAACAAAAGAAATGAAAAACAAATCCATAAACAAAGGGAACTCAATACAGAAGAGTAAGAGTGAACAAAGAAAATGTTAGCACCACAAAAAAAAAAAAAAAACTACAAAATGAGAGCAATAAACTCACACCTATCAATAATTACACTGAATGGTAATGGCCCAAACGCACCCATAAAGAGACACAGAGTGACAGAATGGATTAAAAAACCAGGATCCATCAATATGCTGTCTACAAGAGACACACCTTAGGGACAAAGACGTAAACTTATTAAAAATCAAGGATGGAAAAAAATATATCAAGCATGTAACTACCAAAAAAGAGCAGGAGTGGCAATACTAATCTCAGATAAAATAGACTTTAAAACAGAATCCACCATAAAAGACAAAGAAGGGCAATATAGAATGATTAAAGGGATGACCCATCATGAAGACTTAACCATAATAAACATCTACTCACCCAATAGCAGGGCTCTAAAATTCATAAAACAAACTCTAATAGCACTGAAAACAGAAATTGACAGTTCCACAATAATAGCAGGAGGCTTCAACACACCACTCTCAGTGAAGGACAGAACATCTAGAAAGAAACTCAACAAAGATACAGAAGAGCTAAAGAGCACAATCAGCTAACTTGACCTCATAGACATATATAGAACATTCCATCTAACAGCTGCAAAGCACACGTTCTTTTCCAATGCACATGGAACATTCACCAGAATAGACCACATCTTAGGCCACCGAGCAACCCTTAACAAAATCCAAAACACTGAGATAATACAAAGTATCCTTTCTGACCACAATGCCATCAAAGTAGAAATTAACAACAAGAAGAGTGAGGAAGAAAATCACATACATGGAAACTGAATAACACCCTGCTTAAAAACCACTGGGTAATGGAAGAAACCAGAGATGCAATAAAAAAAATTTCTAGAATCAAATAAGAATGAAAACACATCACACCAGAACCTTTGGGGCACCGCAAAAGCAGTCCTCAGAAATCAATTTGTAGCAATAGATGCACACATCAAAAAAAAGAAAGGGAAAAAAATCGAAACACTAACTACACAGCTCGAACAATTAGAAAGAGAACAGCAAAAGCAGCCCACAGCCACCAGAAGAAAGGAAATAATAAAGATCAGAGCAGAAATAAATGAAATAGAGAATAGAAAAACAATAGAATCAACAAAACCAAAAGTTGATTCTGACAGGATCAACAAAATCAAGAAACCACGACTCAAATTGACAAAATAAAAACAGGAGAGAATGCAAATAACTAAAAAAAGAAATGAATTGGGGGACATTACAATAGACCCAACTAAAATAAAAATAAAAAGGATCATAATGGAGTATTATGAAAAACTACTCCAACAAATTTGAAAACCACAGACACACTATGCACCCAAACTAACACAAAATGATGTTGAAAATATGAACAGGCCCATAACAAGAGAAGACACTGAAAAGGTAATTAAAAAAAAAAAAAAACTCCCAACAGAAAAAAGCCCTGGCCCAGATGGCTTTACTGGAGAATTCTACCAAGCATTCAGAGAAGAGCTTACACCAGTACTACTCAAACTACTTCAGAACATAGAAAAGGAAGTGATACTTTGGAATGCATTCTATGAAGCCAGCATAACCCTGATACAAAAACCAGGAAAAGACACCATGAAAAAAAAATTATAGACCAATATCTCCCATAAATATAGATGTAAAAATTCTCAGCAAAATTCTAGCCAATAGAATTCAGCATCATACCAAAAAAATAATTCGCCATGACCAAGTAGGATTCAAATCAGGTATGCAAGAATGGTTCAACATTAGAAAATCAAGCAACTTAATCCACCACATAAATAAAAAGAAAAGAATCACATGATCATCCATAGATAAGTGGAAACTTTGGTGAAGGGTAAGACAGTACATGATACTGGGGAGGTCAGCACAACTTGTACAAGGCAAGGTCATGATAGCTCCATAGACACATCTAAACTCCCTGAGGGACCCAGTTGCTCGGCTGAGGCTGTGGGGACCATGGTCTTGGGGGACATCTAGCTCAACTGGCATAACATAGTTTATAAAGAATATGTTCTACATTCTATCTTGGGGAGTAGCATCTGGAGTCTTAAAAGCCTTTGAGCGGCTATCTAGGGTATTGCACTGGTGTCACGTCTTCAGATGCAAGGAAGAATGAAGAAAACTAAAGAAGTCAGGGAAAAATTAGTCCAAAAGATTAATGGACCACATCTACCACGGCCTCTACCAGACTTAGTCCAGTTCATGGAGATGGCATCCGGCTACCACCACTGACTGCTCTTACAGTGATCACAATAGAGGGTCCTGGACAGAGCTGGAGAAAAACACAGAACAAAATTCTAACTCAAAAAGAAAAACCAGATGTGCTGGCCTGACAGAGACTGGAGAAACTCTGAAAGTATGGCCCCTGGACACCCTTTAAGCTCAGTAATGAGGTCACTCCTGAGGCTTACCTTTCAGCCAAAGATTGAACAGTTCCATGGAGCAAATCAAGACTAAAAGGGCGCACCAGCCCTGGGGAAGGGACTGGAAGGCAGGAAGGAACAGGAAAGCTGGTAATGGGGAGTCCAAGGTTGAGAAGGGAGAGTGTTGATATGTCATGAGGTTGTTAACCAATGTTATGAAACATTATGTGTACCAACTGTTTGATGAGAGACTAGTTTGTTCTGGAGACCTTCATCTAAAGAACAATAAAAAAATAAATAAATAAAATAAATAAGTAAGATGCTGGTGACATAGCTTTCAACATCACAGCAACACTCAAACCACCATAGTACTACAAATTGAGAGACAGGTGGTGGGAAGCTTGGGCACAAGTCGTTTTTAAAGCCCAACAGGTGAAACCAGTATGTACCCAGGTTTGTGGACCTTGGTCGTGCAAGTGGAAGGATAACAACAATTTCTCCTTGCTGGAGAAGTCTTATTGTTAGGTGCTCTCTGGTAAGCTCTAACTCACAGTGACCCTATGTACAACACAATGACATTTTGTTCTGTTCTGCACCATCCTCACAATCATTGTTATGCTTGAGCCTGTTGTTGCAGCCACTGTGTCAATCCATCTCATCAAAGGTCTTCCTATCTTTCACTGACCTACTTTACCAAGCATGATATCCTTCTCCAGGAACTGTTCTCTCCTAATAAAATGTCCAAAGTAAGTGAGACAAAGTCTCACCATCCTTGCTTCTAAGGAGCATTCTGGTTGTACTTCTTTCAAGACAGATTTGTTTGTTCTTTTGGCAGTCCATGGTATATTCAATATTCTTCAGCAACACCATAATTCAAAGGCATCAATTCTTCTTTGGTCTTCTGTATTCATTGTCCAGCTTTCCCATGCATATGAGGTGATTGAAAATACCATGACTTGGGCCAGGGGCACCTTAGTCCTCAAAGGGACATCTTCATTTTTAACACTTTAAAGAGGTCTTTTGTGGGAGATTTGACCAATGCAATATGTCATTTGATTTCTTGACTGCTACTTCCATGGGCGTTGATTGTGGATCTAAGTCAAATGAAATACTTGACAACTTCAATCTTTTCTCCATTCATCATGATGTTGCTTATTGGTCCAGTTCTAAGGATTTTTGGTTTTCTTTATGTTGAGGTATAATCCGTACTGAAGGCTGTAGTCTTAGATCTTCAGCAGCAAGTGCTTCAAGTCCTCTTTGCTTTTAGCAAGCAAGATTGTGTCATCTTCATGTTGTAGGTTGTTAATGAGTCTTCCTCCAATTCTGATGCTGCATTCTTCTTCATATAGTCTAGCTTTTCGGATTATCTCTCAAAATACAGATTGAATAAGTGTGGTGAAAGGATCCGACCCTGATGCACACCTTTCCTGATTTTAAACCATGCAGTATCCCCTTGTTCTGCTCCGGCAACTGCCTCTTGGTCTGTGTACAGTTTCTTCATGAGCATAATTAAGTGTTCTGGAATTCCCATTCTTCATAATGTTATCCATAATTTGTTATGATCTACACACAGTTGAATGCCTTTGTATATTCAGTAAAACACAGGTAAATACCTTTGTGGTATTCTCTGCTTCAGCCAAGGTCCATCTGACATCAGCAATGATATCCACTGTTCCAGATTGTCTTAGAAGAGGTCTTAGTGTGACCGTATGATTTACCATACACTAATTTTTTTTTTTTTTTTTAGAGAGTGCAATGAGAGTATTATTAGTAAAAGACAGGGACAAGCATACATCAGGTGGCTTCTGAGCTACCCAATCAGTACTCATTTTCCCTGTGACCCTTAAATTGACTCCCAGTAGATTTTAAGTCTAATTGCAAGGGCTACCTTGTTCAACATTCTATCTCCACAATGCCTATTAAGGCATTATGATATGTGCACAAAAGATACATCTAATATTGCAAGATGAATACATTCAAGCTTATTTTTCATCCTATATTTTTCAGAATATCACTCAATTTTCTCACTTAAAATAATTGCTAAAATTCTTGAGGTGGGTAAAAATAGTAACTGTTATTTTCCAAAAAGAGAAAACAAGAGCTTAAATGACCATTCGTAGTGAAAAAGCTTTCACAATCTAACCTTGGGCATGCTAGATTATATGCCTGCCTAACTTTGCTCTTGTCAGTAGAATATTTCATTTACTATGGGAATTTTCAGAATGATCATCACCCTTGTTTTATAGACCTGAATTTTCAGCTGAGAGAAATAGACCTACAAATACTTCTTTATATATTTCGATGGCAACATAATTATATTTACACTCCAAAAAAAAAAAAAAAGAGAGAGAAAGAGTAGGCAAAGTAAATAGGAAAAGAGGAAATGCATTTTTGTAGATAATGGCTAGTTTTTGTCATGGAAAGCTTTGGGCCATATCTGATCTCCATGTCTCTAAACAGCAATTCAAAAGCAACATGCACAGCAGTTATATGATCAATATAATCGTCTTGAGATCATCTAAATCACCATAAGTAAGCCTCATAACTTAAGATATACAGCATTTATTTTTAATAAAAACATCAGAGCATTAAAATGGCAAGGATTTACTATGCTTTAATGAGGTCCTGGTGGCACAGCAGTTAACAGCTTGGCTGCTGGCCAAAAGGTCAGCAGTTTGAATCCACCAGGTGCTCCTTGGGAACCGTATGGAGCAGTTCTACTCTGTCCTATCTGGTCGCTATGAGTCTGAATCAACTCAATGGCAACATGTTTGGTTTTTGGTTTAATGTACACATAAAAGAAGTCCTGAGATATGCAGTAACTTGAGCCTTTTTTTGTGTAGAATTTTATTTATTTTGTTGTTGAGAATATACACTGCAAAACACACACCAGTTCAACAGTTTTTGCATGTACCGTTTAGTGACATTGATTACACTCTTCAAGCAGTGCGACCATTCTCACTCTCCTCTTCTAAATTGTTCTTCCTGCATTAACATAAGCTTACTGTCTCCTAAGTTTCTATCTAACCTTTCGAGTTGTTTTAATTTGATCCCATATAGATAGTTATTAAAGGTTTTTTTTTTATGGATAGTTATTAATAGCACATAATGCTCAAGGCAGACCTTTTTTACCAGTTAGGCTAAACTATTGTTTGGTATTAAGAAGACTTCAGGGAATATTTTTGGTTTAAAGTTTACAGATTATCTCAGGGTAGTAGTTTCCGGGGTTCATCCAACCTTCATGACTCTAGAAAGTCTGGATTCCATGAGAATTTGTAATTCTGTTCTGCTTTTCCCCCTTTTGATCACAATTCTACTATGGAACCTTTGGTCAAAATGTTCAGTAATGATAGTCAGCACCATTCAGTTCTTCTGGTCTCATGGCAAAGGAGGCAGTTGTTGTTAATGGAGGCAATTAACCACACATTCCATATCCTCCTTCTATTCCTGATTCTTCTTCTCTCTCTATTGTTCCAGGTGAATAGAGACCAATTGTTGTGCCTTGAATGGCTATTTGCAAGTTTGTAAGAACCCAGGCCCTGCGCATTGAACTAGGAGGTAGAACAGAAACACTAAGCATGTTATTAGGCCAATTAACTGGAATGTCCTGTGAAACCATGACCCTAAACCTCCAAACCAAGAAAACAATTCCCATGAAATTTTTGGTTGTACATAATCAGCCTCAGCAGCTACTCTTTCTTTGGAATGCAAAATAGCATAGCCATTGTGGAAAACAGTGTGGCATATGACCCATATGAACTACCATATGACCCAGGGATTCCACTCCTAGGTATATACACAAAAGGCTTGAAACCAACATTCATTGCAGCACTATTTACAATAGCCAAAAGGTGGAAACAGGGACTTGTACACAACTGTTCACTGCAGCACTATTCACAATAGCTACAAGGTGGAAACAACCTAAATGCGTATGAACACATGAGTGGATAAACAAAATGTGGTATATACATACAATGGAATACTACTGAGTACTCTTAGGAGAAATGAAGTCTTGATACATGCTACAATATGGGTAGAGCTAGAAGACATTACGTTGAGTGAGGTAAATCACAAAAGGACAAATATTGTATGCCCTCACTTATATAAAAAGGCAAGAAAAGACAAATGTGTAGAGACGAAAGTTTATTAGTGTTTACCAGGAATGGGATAGAGGGGGAAACGGGAAGTTAAAGTCATGGAATTATCATGTCGATTAAGGGTAGTGTTGCAAAGCTGGTAGTTGTAATTGCTGTCAATAAGTTGTACACCTGTAAAAAGTTGAATTGGCAATAGTGTGTGATAGATATATTTACAGTAATGATGAAAAATAAAAAGAAAGAAAGAGCAGCTGCTGAGACTGCTTATGTACAACCAAAAACCTCATGGGATTTGGTTTGTTGGTTTGGAGGTTTTAGGGTCCTGGTTTCATGGGACATTCCAGTTAATTGGCCTAAGGACATGTTTAATGCCTCTATTCTACCTCCTAGTGTAATGCATAGTGCCTGAGGTCTTGAGCCTTTTTTAATCTTCATGCTTACAGTTTATACTGCTAAATTAACATATGCTTAGATGAGTTTTTCCTGATGCCTTGCAGAATAATAGATTATAGAGGACTTCCAGAGTGTCTAGCTCTATAAAAGTTCTATGAAAGACATGTTTATTTGTATCTCCTTTTAATTGTAAAAGCTGATTAATACTTGATTGAAGACACAGTTCTATACACCAAAAAAACCTGCTGACCTCAAGTTTATTCTGACTTATAGTGACCCTTAGGTCAGAGTAGAACCGCCCAATAGGGTTTCCAAGAAGAAGCTGGTGGATTTGAACTGCCAATCTTTGGTTAGCAGCTAACACATAACCACTGTACCACCAGGGCTAGAGTTCTATACAAAAACCAAACTCATTGCTGTTGAGTTGATTCAGACTCATAGTGACCCAACAGGAGAGAGTAGAACTGCCCTATAGGGTTTCCAAGGAACGCCTGGTGAATTCAAGCTACCGATCTTTTGGTTAGCAGACATAGGCTGTATTTTGTTCAGCATCTTCCACAAACATTTCTACCCAGGTTTATTAAACAGTAAAATTACCAAAACCTTTTCCTAAGAAATCATTTTATACAATTATGTTGTCCTAGATTATCCAAGACACTAGCTGATGGAAATATATTAGAGACAGGTCATATGATTAACAACAAAAATACTTATTTAAAAAGTATAAATTATTAAAGTACATTCTTTCTAAATTAAGAACAAGGGCTTATATGTATTATATATTAATATCATAACATATACTAAATATATATTATATATGATATATAATACATATTATATTTTATTGTAAATATGTAATATAAATAGTATTATAATCTATATATCTTACTGACTTTGGCTTTTATTTGACTTTACCTTTCTTTTCCTTCTTTATGCCTCCTGCTGTTTCTGAAGGTCTTAGCCCTTAATTCTTTTTGATCTCTGGAGAGTAACATACACCAGCTCCCACCAACAAGCAGATGGCTCCCAAATTTGTGCATCAGCTCCTCTGTCTCGCCATAATCCCTCCTTTGATCTGCAATTTCATATTCCCAAAGGAAATTCTTATTGGATTGCCCCTCTTTAATAACAAAGAATGAGCCTACAAATGAATCCATCATAAAAGTTAGGCATAAACCCAAAGATCTTTGGTGATCCTGTCCAATAGTTTACACATATTCAATTCCCTTTTGTAGAATTAACCTACTTGGTTGTTTAACCCCTGCCTTACCCTCACTATTTTGCATGGTTTTCTCAACCCAATAGCCTCACTTTTGTACAGCCCTGAACTAGAAACACAGCCTAGGGCTCCAGAGAACACTGCAGTGACTCTTCTGTAAAGGCAGCCTTCTCTTCCCTGATTGTGGTAATGGCATCTCCATTGTAGTTTTTACTGTTTCTCTGCTGGAATTTTTTTTTCTCCTGCAACAACAGCAACAGGAACACACCTTTGTCTGCTCCAATTCCAACATTTAATTTTTCATGAAACACTGAAAGAGAAGTAAGACATGTTTAGGTTTGAAAATTTGCATTTAGACAATGGAAACGACGAACCACACACTTGCATTGCCCTGCTTCTATTTAGTGTGTAAAAAGCTGTCAGATTTTTTTTTTTCGCTTAATAAATAACGGCTCCTCTTCCCAGTGGATCTAAATGTTATTTTAAACCAGCTTTACTTTTTTTTTTTTACTTCATTATTTTAAGTGATTTAATAAAAAGAAATCCAGGTATTTGGTTTAGCCATATCCTAGTGGGGAGAAGAAATGGGGAGAATAGTGCAACCACTCACTAGGGAAAGAAAACAAAAGCATTTCTAAGATCATTCCTCATGAAGCTTGTGGGCCATTATTGAGGTAGACAAAGGAGTCCACCAAAATGTAAGTCACAGTCATTATTTACTGAATAATCCATGTGCTGATAATGCCTGACATTATGTAGGCATTAGTGGAGCCCTGGTGGTGCAGTGGTTAAGAGCTACGGCTGGTAACCAAAAGGTAGGCAGTTAGAATCCAGAAGCTGTTCCCTGGAAACCCCATGGCGCAGTTCTACTCTGTCGTATAGGGTTGCTATGAGTTAGAATCAACTCGACGGCAACGGGTTTGGTTTTTTGCTTTATGTCAGCATTAAATGGTTAAGTAATAAATCTCATTCTGCTACACTTCAGGAGGTGGCAAGCAAAGTGGCAGGTTCTACAGAGGGGAAAAGCCTTTTTTCAGATAGGATTTAGGGGAGTTGTTCTCTTCTTCCCCAAACCCAGGACAGGCTATATAACCCCACCTACACTGCCCAGAAAAAGGGAGGATATTTCTGGGTAACAAGCAATGGCAACAGAGAATGTGCAGAAGAAAGAGATTAACACCCTGAATTTCTAGAAATACATAGACATAAGAATATGGATGGCTGACACTAGATACGTAGTTGACAAAAATAGTAAAATAATCACCTGCCAGTTAGCACATTCCATTAAGGCCATTTTTGTTCACTATCACTGTATCCCAAGGATCTGTGATAGTGACTAGTACTTAGTACTTACCAGACAATAAATAAGTAATTCTAAGGAAATACTGAGAATTTTCTACAAATACAGTAAAATCCCTGATAAGAAAGGGCAACATCTGGCATGGATGATGCAGAAGATGATTAGCAAGCAATGTAGAAACAAGTAACCAAAAAGAAAAAAAGACAGCAAAATCTTACATAGTGCTTTCTAATGTGCCAGTTCCAATTTCACATATATATAATATATACACATATATACAATATAACATATATATTTTAAATATACCTACATTATATATACATGTTTTTATATATATTCTATATATATACACACACATATGTATATATATATATATTTGTTGTTGTTATGTGCCATCAAGTTAGTTCTGACTCATAGTGACCCTACATACAACAGAAGGAAATGCTGTCCTGTCCTGCGCCATCCTCATAATTATTGTTATGCTTGAGCCCACTGTTGCAGCCACTGTATCAATCCAACTTGTTGAGGAAATTCCTCTTTTTCACTGACCCTGTACTTTACCAAGCTTGATGTCCTTCTCCAGGGAGTGATCCCTCCTGATAACATGTCCAAAGTATGTAAGACGTAGTCTCACCATCCTTGCTTCTAAGGAGCATACTGGCTGTACTTCTTCCAAGACAGATTTGTTCATTCATTTGGCAGTCCATGGTATATTCAATATTCTTTGCCACCACAATACAAAGGTGTCGATTCTTCTTAGGTCTTCCTTATTCATTATCCAGCTTTTGTGTGCACATGATGCAACTGAAAACACCATGGCTTGGGTCAGGCACATCTTAGTCTTCAAGGTGACATCTTTGTTTTTCAACACTTTGAAGACATCTTTTGCAGATTTGCCCAATGCAATGCGTCTTTTGATTTCTTGACTGCTTCTTCTATGGGTGTTATTGTGGATACAAGTAAAATGAAATCCTTAACAACCTCAGTCTTTTCTCTGTTCATCATGATGTTGCTTATTGGGCCAGTTATGAGGATTTTTATTTTCTTTAAGTTGAGGTGTAATCCATACTGAAGGCTGTAGTTTTGATCTTCATCAGTAAGTACTTCAAGTCTTCTTCACTTTCAGCAGGCAAGGTTCTGTCATCTGCATAACAGAGGCTGTTAATGAGTCTTCTCCAATCCTTATGCCCTGCTCTTCTTCATATAGTTCAGCTTCTTGGATTATTTGCTCGGCATATAGATTGAATAGGTATGGTGAATGAATACAACCCTGATGCACACCGTTCCTGACTTTAAACCATGCAGTATCCTCTTGTTCTGTTTGAGCAACTGCTTCTTGATCCATGTACAGATTCCCCCTGAGCACAATTAAATGTTCTGAAATTCCCACTCCTCCCAATCTTATCCATAGTTTGTTATGATCCACACAGTCAAATGCCTTGGCATAGTCAATAAAACATTGGTAAGCATCTTTCTATTATTCTCTGCTTTCAGCCAGGATTCATCTGACATCAGCAATGATATACCTGGTTCCACATCCTCTTCTGAATCAAGCTTGAATTTCTGGCAGTTCCCTGTCGATATACTGCTGCAGCTGCTTTTGAAAGACCTTCAGCAAAATTTTACTTGCATGTGATATTAATGATATTGTTCGATAATTTCCACACTCAGTTGGATCACCTTTCTTAAGAATAAGCATAAATATGGATTTCTTCCAGTCAGTTGCCAGGTAGCTGTCTTCAAAATTTCTTGGCACAGATGAGTGAGCCTTTCAGTGCTGCATCCATTTGTTGAAACGTCTCAGTTGGTATTCCATCAATTCCTGGAGCCTGGTTTGTCGCCAATGCCTTCAGTGCAGCTTGGACTTCTTTCTTCAGTACCAACAGTTCTTGATCATATGTTACCTCCTGAAATGGTTCTTTTTGGAATAGTGCCTCTGTGTATTCCTTTCATCTTCTTTTGATGCTTCCCATGTCATTTAATACTTTCCCTGTAGAATTTTCAGTACTGCAACACGAGGCTTGAATTTTTTCTTCAGTTCTTTCAGCTAGAGAAATGCTAAGTGTGTTCTTCCCTTTTGATTTTCTATCTCCAGGTCTTTGCACATGTCATCATAATACTTTACTTTGTCTTCTTGAGCCACCTTTTGAAATCTTCTTTTCAGCTCTTCGACTTTCATAAATTTTTCCTTTTGCTTTAGTTATTTGACATTCAAAAGCAAGTTTCAGAGTCTCTTCCAACATCCATTTAGGTCTTTTCTTTCTCTCCTGTCTTTTTAATGACGTCTTGCTTTCTTCATGTATGAGGTTCTCGATGTCATTCCACAACTTGTATGGTCTTCAGTTATTAGTGTTCAACATGTCAGATCTATTCTTGAGATGGTCTCTAAATTTAGGTGGTATATACTCAAGGTCGTAGTTTGGCTCCAGTGGACTTGTTCTAATTTTCTTCAGTTTCAATTTAAACTTGCATATGAGCAATTGGTGGTCAAATCTGCAATCACCCCACAGCCTTTTCTGACTGATGATATTGAGCATTTCCATCTTCTCTTTCCACAGATGCAGTTGTTTTGATTCCTGTGTATTCCATCTGGCGAGGTCCATGTGTATATTTGCCATTTATGCTGGTGAAAAAAAGTTATTTGCAATGAAGCAGTCGTTGGTCTTGACTCAAGCATGGGATCTCCAGCATGGTTTCTATCACCAAGACCATATTTTCCAACTACCGATCCTTCTTTGTTTCACACTTTCCCATTCCAATAGCCAATAATTATCAGTGCATCCTGATTGCATATTTAATCAACTTCAGACTGGAGAAGCTGGTAAAAATCTTCAATTTCCTCATCTTTAGCCTTAGTGGTTGGTGTGTAAATTTGAATAATAGACGTATTAACTGGTCTTCCTTGTAAGCATATGGATATTATCCTATCACTGATAGCATTGTACTTCAGGATAGATATTGAAATGTTCTTTTTAATGATGAATGCAATGCCATTCCTCTTCAAGTTGTCCTTCCTGGCATAGTAGACCATATGACTGTCTGATTCAAAATGACCAATACCAATCCATTTCAGCTCACTAATGCCTAGGATATTGATATTTATATGTTCCATTTCATTTGTGACGATTTCCAATTTTCCTAGACTCATACTTCATACATTTAGGTTTATTCTTATTTTGAGTCATGCCACATCAGCAAATGAAGGTCTCGAAAGCTTGACTCCATCCACATCATTAAGGTCTACTCTACTTAAGGAAGCAGCTCTTCCCCAGTCATATTTTGAGCACCTGACAACCTGAGGGGTTCATCTTCTAGCAGTATATCAGACAATGTTCTCCTGCTATTCATAAAGTCTTCACTCACTAATTCTTTTTCCTAGTCTGTCTTAGTCTGGAAGCTCAGCCGAAACCTGCCTGCCATTTGTGACCCTGCTGGTATTTGAATACCAGTGGCATAGCTTCCAGTATCAAAGCAACACATAAGCCCCTACAGTACAACAAACTGACAGAGGCGTGGGGGATATATACATACATACATAAATATATAAATTTATTCAATTCTATCAGAAATTGTGGTAAGTACTATTACGTTAAATGAACCACTTCAGGCACTGAGAGGTTGGGAAACTCACCGAAGTACTTTAAGCTCACACAGCTAGCTAGGAAATGTCAGAGCCTAGCTTTGAATCCAGAAAGTCTGGCTTCAGGAAGTTTTTACTACTCTATGATGCCTACAAAAGAATAATCCAAAATGACAAGGACAGCATAGTTTTCTAAAAGGATGAGGTGATGAAAAAACAATTGTGTGATGAAAAATCAGAGATGATAATAGTGTTACATTGTATACTATTTGTAGCTTTGTATATGTGTGTGTGTTTCTTTTCATCCACATTTATAGTTTATATATACTAGTGTGTGTATAAATGCTCACCTGATTGGGTACTGATATTGTGTATTTTATTATATATTGTGCATTTAATAGTTCTCTACTAACCCTTATATTATCATTATAAAATAAAAATAATTGAACTGGGCATACTCTGTGTGGAACTCTGGTGCTTATAGTATCAAGACTATATGATCAATCTCAGTATACACGTTTCCTAAAGGGATTTCCCTGGAATTCTAGTTATATGGAATGCTAATAAGATGCTAAAACCAAAACAAGTTTCTTAGTCAAATAAGCCTAGAAAACCCTGAGATAAAATTAAGCCAATTGGAGGTGGGGCCAAGATAGCAGAATAGCCAGATGCATCCTGCAATCCCTCTTACAACAAAGACCTGAAAAAAAAAGGGAAATGATTATATTTATGACACCCTAAGAGCCCTGAATATCAAAGACAAAGTTAGAAAACAGACTGAGTGGCAGGGGGAGGGAGAGATGGTTCAGAAGCAGAGAGGAGTTACTAGGCCTGAAATGCTGGGATCTGTCAGGCACCATTCTGAGGAACAGCTGCATTGGGCTGGTGGTAGTGTTTGGCTGTAGTTTCCTCAGAGAGAAGCAGCCAGCTGCACAGCGTACTCACACCTCTGGAACCAGAGAAGAATGGCACTCTTGGCAAAAGCTAAGTATTTGCATGTATTTTACTGTGCCCCCAGCCCCCAAAGGGTTTCTGTGGCTGTTGATTTCCCTGGGCCTGAGATAGGCCGTGTTGAGCACCTGGAGCCATCCTCTCAGACTTGGAATAGGAATAAATTCACAAATGGGGGAAAAGATAATTTGCAAGCTCTACTAACTGGGGGAGCTCAGGAGAGAAGCAGCTCCTGTCCAAGTATAAATGGTCCGTGGACTTTGAATGCCTTTCCCCTCTGCATGGACCTGTGTGTGGGCCTATTTCAGGAGAACAGGCCCTTGTTGGGAGATTGCAACCATTTCAGCTGTGCAGTGAAGAGGTGAGTGTTTGACATTTGACACTGCTTTGTTTTTTGCCTATTAAATACGTTCCTCACCTACCCACATCAGGGGCCTAAGGACTGGTGGCTCCACTCAGGTCACCCAGCCACCTGCAACAGGGGTCCAAGGATAACTGGTACCTCGCAGTCCTTACAACCAAAAGCATTGGGTCCCCACAGTCTGTCTGCAGAACCCACCCACCTGTAAGCTTGAGGGAACAAGGATGCACTTTCCTCACAGACATTTGGGGGACTGTTTTTAGCGCTTTGCCATGTTCAGAGCATGACACCCTGATGCAATCAGATACCTGTACTTACACCAATTACCCCTGCCCCTCTAAGACTGTAGGACAGAGCCTGTACCATGCACTTTATGATCAGCTACCTGGACACCTGAGCTGAATTCATATAAGAAAAGTGAATGGACTCCTAGGCTGACATACCTGAAACTGCTCTAGCCATCTGATGACAGGACTTCAGAGCTTCAAAGGTGAAAATAATCAAGCTAGTACACTCAAGCAACCCATTTGGATATCAAAACAAAACAAAGCAAGAAGCTAGGATACAGTAAACAAACATTAAATAAACTAATACAATAACTTACACATGGTTTGGAGACAGCAGTCAATATCAAGTCACATAAACAGACCATGATCACCTCAACAAGCTCTCAGAACAAAGAATCAATGGATCTTCTGGATGAAGGTGCCTTCCTGGAATTATTGGATGCAGAATTCAAGACATTAATATACAGAACTCTTCAAGACATCAGGAACGAAATTAGGAAGGAGATCAGGCAGTATGCTGAACAAGCCAAGGAACACACAGATAAGTAGTAGAAGAAATTAAAAAGGTTATTCAAGAGCATAAAGAAAAATTTAATAAGCTGCAACAATCCACAGAAAGACAGCAATAGGACATTCAGAAGATTAACAATAAAATTACGGAATTAGAAAACTCAGTAGAAACTCAGAAGAGCAAAATTGAGCAAGTGGAATGCAAACTTGCTGACCTTGCAGATAAAGCACTTGGCACCAATATATTTGAACAAAAATCAGATAAAAGAATTTTTAAAAATGAAGAAACCTTAAGAATCATATGGGACTTTATCAGGAGAAATAACCTACGAGTGAATGAAGTACCAGAACAGGGAGGGACAACAGAAAATACAAGGAGAATTGTTAAAGATTTGTTGGCAGAAAATGTCCCTGATATGGTGAAAGATGAGATGATATCTATCCAAGATGCTCCTCAAACTCCACATAAGGTAGATTTTCAAAGAAAATCACCAAGACATAATATAATCAAACTTGCCAAAACCAGACACAAAGAGAATTTTAAAAGCCACGAGGGATAAAGGAAAAGTCACCTACAAAGAACAGTCAATGAGAATAAGTTAGGACTACTTGGCAGAAATCATGCAGGCAAGAAGGCAATGGGATGACTTAGATAAAGCATTGAAGGAAAAAAATTGCCAGCCAAAAATCGTATAACTTTCTCTCAACTATGAAGGTGAAATTAGAATATTTCCAGATAAACAGAAATTTAGGGAATTCGTAAAAACCAATCCAAAACTACAAGGAATATGAGAAGGAATTGTTTCATTAGAAGATGTAAAATATCAGGTATCAATCCAAGACTAGAACACTGGACAAAGCAATCAGATGTCAAACCAGAAAGGGAAATCACAAAAATAAATCAAGGGAAAAAAAGCCCACAACAGGGAAACAGAGATGTTATTATGTAAAAGAAGACAACATTAAAACAATAAAGAGGAACTAAGAAATGTAGCCAGACATCTTTCATATGGAGAGAAAGACAAGGCAACATTAAGAAATAAAAGTTAGCTTTAAATTTAGAAAAACAGGGGTAAATATTAAGGTGACCCCAAAGGAGACTAATTATCCTATGCATCAAAATAAAATACATAAAAATTGAGACTCAACAGAAACAAAATCAACAACAATGAAAAAGAGGAAAAGAAAATATATAAAGATAAACTATTCAGAACAAAAAATTAAGTGGAAAAAGAAACTGTCAACAACACACAAAAAAAGACATCAAGATGAAAGCACTAAACTCATAAAAAATATAAATAAAATAAAAAAACTCATACCTATCTATAATTATACTGAATGTAAATAGACTAAATGCACTAATAGAGTGGCAGAACGTAGGAAAAAAAAAAAAACACGATCCATCTACATGTTGCCTACAAGAGATACACCTTAGAGATATAAACAAAATGAAACTCAAATGGTGGGAAAAAAATTACAATCAAAACAGAGCAGGAGTGGCAGTATTAATTTCCAACAAAATAGGTTTTAAAGTTAAAGGCATCACAAAGGACAACGAAGGGTACTATATAATGATTAAAAGGACAATAGACCGAGAAGATATAACCATATGAAATATTTATGTGCCCAATGACAGGGCTGCAAGACATAAAACAAACTCTAACAGCACTGAAAAGTGAGATGGACAGCTCCACAATTATAGTAGGAGACTTCAACACACCACTTTTGGTGAAGGACAGGACATCCAGAAAGAAGCTCGATAAAGACACGGAAAATCTAAATGCCACAATCAACCAACTTGACCTCGTAGACATATACAGAACAGTCCACCCAACAACAACCAAGTATACTTTCTTTTCTAGTGCACATGAAACATTCCCTAGAATACACCACATATTAGGTCATAAAGCAAGCCTTGTTGTTGTTAGGTGCCGTCAGCTCTGACTCATAGCAACCCTATGCACAACAGAACACAACACTGCCTGGTCCTGTGCCATCCTTACAATCGTTGTGCTTGAGGTCATTGTTGCAGCCACTGTGTCAATCCACCTCGTTGAGGGTCTTCCTCTTTTCCGCTGACCCTGTACTCTGCCAAGCATGATGTCCTTCTCCAGGGACTGATCCCTCCTGACAACATGTTCAAAGTATGTAAGACGCAGTCTCACCATCCTTGCCTCTAAGGAGCATTCTGGCTGCACTTCTTCCAAGAGATTTGTTCATTCTTTTGGCAGTCCATGGTATATCCAATATTCTTCAAAAACACCACAATTCAAAGGTGTCAACTCTTCTTCGCTCTTCCTTATTCATTGTCCAGCTTTCACATGCATATGATATGATTCAAAATACCATGGCCTGGGTGAGGCGCACCTTAGTCTTTAAGGTAACATCTTTGCTCTTCAACGCTTTGAAGAGGTCCTTTGCAGCAGATTTACCCAGTGCAATGCGTCTTTTGATTTCTTGACTGACGCTTCCATGGCTGTCGATTGTGAATCCCAGTAAAATGAAATCCCTGAAAACTTCAATCTTGTCTCCGTTTATCATGATGTTGCTCATTGGTCCAGTTGTGAGGATTTTTGTATTCTATATGTTGACGTGTAATCCATACTGAAGGCTGTGGGCTTTGATCTTCATTAGTAAGTGCTTCAGGTCCTCTTCATTTTCAGGAAGCAAGGTTGTGTCATCTGCATAATGCAGGTTGTTAATGAGTCTTCCTCCAATCCTGATGCCCTGTTCTTCTTCATATAGTCCAGCTTCTCGTATTATTTGTTCAGCATACAGATTAAATAAATAGGTATGGTGAAAGAATACAACCCTGATGCACACCTTTCCTGACTTTAAACCAATCAGTATCCCCTTGTTCTGTCCGAACAGCTGCCTCTCGATCTATGTAAAGGTTTCTTAAGAGCACAATTAAGTGCTCTAAAATTCTCATTCTTTACGGTGTTATCCATAGTTCATTATGATCCACACAGTCGAATGTCTTTGCATAATCAATAAAACACAGGTAAACATCCTTCTGGTATTCTCTGATTTTAGCCAGGATCCATATGACATCAGCAATGATATCCCTGGTTCCACGTCCTCTTCTGAAACCGGCCTGAATTTCTGGCAGTTCCCTGTCGTTTTACTGCTGCAGCAGCTTTTGAATGATCTTCAGCGAAATTTTGCTTGTGTGTGATATCAATGATACTGTTCTATAATTTCCACTTTCGGTTGGATCATATAGGCATAAATATGGATCTCTTCCAGTCAGTTGGCCAGGTAGCTGTCGTCCATATTTCTAGGCATAGACGAGTGAGCACCTCCAGCACTGAATCCCTTTGTTGAAACGTCTCAATTGATATTCCATCAAATCCTGGAGCTTTGTTTTTCGCCAATGCCTTCAGAGCAGCTTGGACTTCTTCCTTCAGTACCATCGGTTCCTGATCATATGCCACCTCTTGAAATGGTTGAATATTGACTAATTCTTTTTGGTATAATGACTCTGTGTATTCCTTCCATCTTCTTTTGATGCTTCCTGCATCGTTTAATATTTTCCCCATGGAATCCTTCATTATTGCAACTCGAGGCTTGAATTTTTTCTTCAGTTCTTTCAGCTTGAGGAATGCCGAGTGTGTTCTTCCCTTCTGGTTTTCCATCTCCAGCTCTTTGCACATGTCATTATAATACTTTGTCTTCTCGAGAGGCCCTTTGAAATCTTCTGTTCAGTTCTTTTACTTCATCAATTCTTCCTTTTGCTTTAGCTGCTCGATGCTCAAGAGCAAGCTTTAGAGTCTCCTCTGACATCCATCTTGGTCTTTTCTTTCTTTCCTGTCTTTTCAATGACCTCTTGCATTCTTCTTGGATGATGTACTTAATGTCATTGCACAACTTGTCTGGTCTTCAGTCACTAGTGTTCAATGCATCAAATCTATTCTTGAGATGGTCTCTAAATTCAGGTGGGATATACTCAAGGTCATATTTTGGCTCTCGTGGACTTGCTCTGATTTTCTTCAGTTTCAGCTTGAACTTGCATATGAGCAATTGATGGTCTGTTCCACAGTCGGCCCCTGGCCTTGTTCTGATTGATGATATTGAGCTTTTCTATCATCTCTTTCCACAGATGTAGTCAATTTAATTTCTGTGTGTTCCATCTGGCAAGGTCCATGTGCATAGTCTCCGTTTATGTTGGTGAAAGAAGGTATTTGCAATGAAGAAGTTGTTGGTCTTGCAAAATTCTATCATTCGATCTCTGGCATTGTTTCTATCACCAAGGCCATATTTTCCAACTACTGATCCTTCTTCTTTGTTTCCAACTTTCACCTTCCAATCGCCAGTAATTATCAATGCATCTTGAATGCATGTTTGATCAATTTCAGACTGGAGCAGCTGATAAAAATCTTCTATTTCTTCATCTTTTGCCCTAGTGGTTGGTGCGTAAATTTGAATAATAGTCCTATTAACTTGTCTCCCTTGTAGGTGTATGGATACTATACTATCACTGACAGCGTTGTACTTCAGGATAGATCTTGAAACGTCCTTTTTGATGATGAATGCAACACCATTCCTCTTTGAGTTTTCACTCCCAGCATAGTAGGCTATATGATTGTCTGATTCAAAATGGTCAATACCAGTCCATTTCAGCTCACTAATGCCTAGGATATCGATGTTTATGTCTCCCATTTCATTTTTGACAATTTCCAATTTTCCTAGATTCATACCTTTTTTATACTTTGTACATTCCAGGTTCTGATTATTAATGGATGTTTGCAGCTGTTTCTTCTCATTTTGAGTCGTGCCACAGCAGCAAATGAGGGTCCCAAAAGCTTGACTCCATCCACGTCATTAAGGTCGACCCTACTTTGAGGAGGAACCTCTTCCCAAGTAATCTTTTGAGTGCCTTCCAACCTGGGAGGCTCATCTTCCAGCACTTTATCAGACAATGTTCTGCTGCTGTTCATAAAGCAAACCCTAGCAGAATCCAAAACATCGGAATATTAAGAAGCATTTTCTCTGACCATAAGGCCATAAAAGTAGAAATCAATAATAGAAAAAATAGGGAAAAGAAATCAAACAATTGGAAACTGAACAATACTGTGCTAAAAAACAACTGGGTCACAGAATATATGAAGGATGGAATAAAGAAATTGATAGAATACAGTGAGAATGAAAACACTTCCTATCATAATCTTTGGGACACAGAAAATGCAGTACTCAGAGGTCAATTTATGTCAATAAATGCACACGTAAAAAAGAAGAAAGGGCCAAAATCAAAGAATTATTCCTACAACTTGAACAAATAGACAGCAACAAAAGAAACCCTCAGGCAGCAGATGAAAACAAATAATAAAAATTTGAGCAGAATTAAATGAAATAGAAAATCGAAAAACAATTGAAAGAGTTAACAAGACCAAAAGCTGCTTCTTTGAAAAAATTAACAAAATTGACAAACCATTGTCCAAACTGACAAAAGAAAAACAGGCGAGGAAGCAAATAACCCAAATAAGAAATGAGATGGGCAATATTACAACAGACCCAACTGGAATTAAAAGAATAGTATCAGATTCTGATAAGAAAAATTGTACTCTAACAAGTTTGAAAACCTAGACGAAATGGACAAATTCCTAGAAACACACTATCTACCTAAACTAACACAAACACAGGTAGAACAACTAAACAGACCCATAATAAAAGAAGAGATCGAAGAGGTAATCAACCCCCCCCCAAAAAAAAAAAAAAAACCCTGGTCCAGACAGCTTCACTGAAGAGTTATACCAAACCGTCAGAGAACAGTTAACACCACTACTACTAAAGTTATTTCAGAGCATAGAAAAGGACAGAATACTCTCAAACTCATTCTATAAAGCCAGCATATCCCTGATACCAGTACCAGGTAAAGACACCAAAAAAAAAAAATTATAGACCTATATCCCTCATGAACTTAGATGTAAAAATCCTCAACAAAATTCTAGCCAATGGAATTCAACAGCATATCAAAATAATAATAATAATTCACCATGACCAGGCTGTATTCATATCAGGTATGCAGGGATGATTCAACATCAGAAAAGCAATGAATGTAATCCATCATACAAATAAAACAAAAGAGAAGAACCACATGATTTTATCAATTGATGCAGAAAAGGCAGTTGACAAAGTTCAACACCCATTCATGATAAAAACTCTCAGTAAAATAGGAATAGAAGGAAAATTTGTCAACATAATAAAGGGCATTTATATACAAAGCCAACAGCCAACATCACGCAAAATGGAGACAGTTTGAAAGCATTCCCCTTGAGATTGGGAACCAGAGAAGGATGCCCTCTATCACCGTTCTTATACAACATTGTGCTGGAGGTCGTAGCCAGAGAAGTTAGGCTAGATAAAGAAATAAAGGGCATCCAGATTGGTAAGGAAGAAGAAAAAGTATCTCTATTTCCAGATGACATGATCTTATACATAGAAAACTCTAAAGAATCCTCAAGAAAACTACTGAAACTAATAGAAGAGTTCAGCAGATTATCAGGATACAAGAAAAAAATACAAAAATCAGTTGGATTCTTCTACACCTACGAAAAGAACATCGAGGAGGAAATCACCAAATCAATACCATTTATAGTAGCCCCCAATAAGATAAAATACTTAGGGATAAATCTTACCAGAGATATAAAAGACTTATACAAAGAAAACCACAATACACTACTGCAAAAAACCAAGAGACCTACATAAGTACAAAAACATACCTTGCTCATTGAGAGGAAGATTTAATATTGTAAAAATGTCTCTTCCACCAGAAGCAATTTAGAGATAAAATACAATTCCGATTGAAATTACAATGACATTTTTTATTGAGAAGAACAATCAAATCACCAACTTCATGTGGAAGGGAAAGAGGCCCTGGGTAAGTAAAGCATTACTGAAAAAGAAGAACAACGTGGGAGGCCTCACTCTACCAGATTTTAGAACCTATTATACCACCACAGTAGTCGAAACAGCCTGGTACTGGTACAACAACAGATACATAGACCAATGGAACAGAATTGGGAATACAGACATAAATCCATCCATATATGAGCAGCTGATATTTGACAAAGTCCCAAAGTCAGTTAAATTGGGAAAAGATAGTCTGTTTAACAAATGATGCTGGCATAACTGGATATCCATCTGCAAAAAAATGAAACAAGACCCATACCTCTCACCATGCACAAAAACTAACTCAAAATGGATCAAAGACCTAAATATAAAATCTAAAATGATAAAGATCGTGGAAGAAAAAATAGGGACAATGCTAGGACCCCTAATACATGACATAAACAGTATACAAAACATTTTTTAACAATGCAGAAGTGAAACTAGATAACTGAAAGATCCTAAAAATCAAACACCTGTGCTCAACCAAAGACTTCACGAAAAGAGTAAAAAGATTACCTACAGGCTGGGAAAAAGTTTTTAGCAATGACATTTCTGATAGGCATCTGATCTCTCAAATCTACATGATACCGTAAAAGCTAAACTACAAATAGACAAATAACCCAATTAAAAAAATGGGCAAAGTATATGAACAGGCACTTCACCAAAGAAGACTTTCAGATAGCTAACAGATACATGAAGAGATACTCACCATCACTAGCCATTAGAGAAATGCCAGTCAAAACTAAAATGAGATTCTATCTCACTTCAGCAAGGCTAGCATTAATCCAAAAAACACAAAATAATAAATGTTGGAGAGGTTGTAGAGAGGCTGGAACACTAACACATTGCTGGTGGGAATGTAAAATGGTACAACCACTTTGGAAATCAATTTGGTGCTTTCTGAAAAAACTGGAAATAGAATTACCATATGAACCAGCAATTCCACTCTTTGGAATATATACTAGAGAGTTAAGATCCTTTACACGAACAGTTATGTGCACACCCAAGTTCTTTGCAGCACTGTTTACAATAGCAAAAAAGATGGAAGCAACGAAAGTGCCCATCAACGGATGAATGGATAAATAAATTATGGTATGTTCACACAATGGAATACTATGCATTGCTAAAGAACCACGATGAATTTGTGAAGCATTACATAACATGGAGGAATCTGTAAGGCATAATGCTGAGTGAAATTAGTCAGTTGCAAAAGGACAAATATTTTACAAGATCACTATTATAATAACTGAAGAAATAGTTTAACCAGAGAAGAAAATATTTGATGGTTATGAGAGGCGGGAAGGAGGGAGGAAAGGAGAGGGGCTTTCATTAATTAGATAGATAGTAGATAAGTATTATTTTAGGTGAAGGGAAAGGCAACACAATATAGGTGAGGTCAGCACAACTGGACTAAACTAAAAGCAAAGAAGTTTCCTGAATAAACTGAACTCTTCGAAGGCCAGCGTAGAAGGGTTGGGGATTTGGGGACCATGGTTTCAGGGGACATCTAAGTCAATTGGTATAATAAAATCTATTAAGGAAACATTCTGCCTCCCACTTTGAAGAGCGGCTTCTGGAGTCTTAATTGCTAGCAAGCAGCCATCTAAGAAGCATCAATGGGTCTCAACCCACCTGGATCAAAGGAGAATGAAGAACACCAAAGACACAAAGTAATTATGATCCCAAGAGACAGAAAGGGGCACATAAACCAGGACTACATCAGCCTAAGACCAGAAGAACTAGATAGTGCCTTGGCACAACTGATGACTGCCCTGATGGGGTACACAACAGAGAACCCCTGAGGGAGCAGGAAAGCAGTGGGATGCGGATCCCAAATTATCCTAAAAAGTTCAGACTTAATGGTCTGACAGAGACTAGAAGGACCCCAGAGGTCATGGTCCCCAGACCTTGTGTTAGCTCAAGATAAGGAACCATTCCCAAAGCCAACTCTCCAGACAAGGATTGGACTGGGTTATGGGATAGAAAATGATACTGGTGAAGAGTGAGCTTCTTGGATCAAGTAGACACATGAGACTATGTTGTCATCTCCTGTCTGGAGGGGAGATGTGAGGGCAGAGGGGGTCAGAAGCTGGCCAGATGGACACAAAAAGAGAGTGGAGGGAAGGAGTATGCTGTGTCATTAGCGGGAGAACAATTTGGAATATATAGCAAGGTGTATGTGTATTTTTATAGGAGAGACTGACTCGATTTGTAAACTTTCTCTTAAGGCACAATAAAAATTCAAAAAAGAGAAAAAAAATTGAACTAGTTGCACTGCAGCAGGACATGATTATGGAGTCCTTGATGGGTTAACATGCTTGGCTGCTAACTGAAAATTTGGATATTTGAGTCCATCTGGAGCTGCCTCGGAAGAAAGGTCTGGTGATTTACTTTGAAAAACAAGCCATTGAAAACCCTGTGGAGCACTATTCTCCTCTGACACACATGGAGTCACCATGAGTTGAAGTGGACTATATGGCAACTAGTTTTTACACAATTATTAACACACGAGTATATATTGATAATATCTAAATGGTACCTGTTCCACTAAAAAATTCACAGAATTATAATTTCATGGAACACCATGAGACAACACTGCCTTAGAATATTTTTCCCCTTATATTTGGCTGTTTTACACATTATCAATAAGTCAGACTGTGTTTTTCAAACTGGTCATCAATTTGCCATTTACGATGGAGAGCAACAAAAAGTGTTAAATGAGGGAAAACTTAATCTGCTACATTTAGTATTCGGGTACAACTTTCAAGGAAATAGACTAATCCAATGTATTATGTTGTGTTTTTCAACAGTCATGGAAGATTTAGCATAAATCTTAGAAACTGCTTAATTTTGATATATGAGTCAGAATCAACTCAACTGAAACAAGTATGTGATTTAGTTCATTCCTTGAATAAGAAGCCCTGTTGCAAAGTGGTTAAGCATTCGACTGTTAACTGAAAGGTCAGTGGTTCGGCCTATGAGCTGCTGTATGGGGGAATTCTGCTTCCGTAAAAAGTACAGCCTTGGAATCAACTCCACAACTCCACAGCAATGGGTTTTGATATACTTCTTGAACAATAGATTCTCTGGGAGTAGTGGCAAACTTGTTTCCTTTTTTAAATTTACATAAGCTTCAACTAAGAAACAAGTTTATCTATAGTCTTAGGCTGGTTTCTCCAGAAAAGCAAAACCAACAAAACATATATATATATAAAAAAATATGTATATATATACGTATATATATGTGTATATATATATATATATAAAGAGAGAGATTTATATCCAGGAAATGGCTCGCTTGGCCCCTAGAGGCTGTGTGTCCCAAGTCTGAGAGCAGGAAAGAGGATTCTCCCCCTTCATGTAGCCGCAGAGGCTGGTGAATCCAAGATTGGCAGCCTGGAGAGCAGTGCTGCCACAGGCTGTGAAGACCGACAATCGGTAGGCAAGAAGCTAGCAAGCTGCTAGCCCAAGCCCAAGAACCAGAGGCCAGACGAATGGGGTCTAGCTGCAGGATCCAGAACAAGCAAAAGCCCCAGCAAGGTAAGCAGGAAGGAAGTAGGTGTAGGAAGGCAAGAGATAAAGGCTGAGGGGTCAGTGAGCTGCCACAGGCTCTGCTTCACTGGTACCACACAGCAGATTCCATCATGGGGGTGATCAATTATCAGATTTCAACAGGGAAGTGGTCACAACATTATACAACTGCCAAAGCACTGGGAATCATGGCCCAGCCAAGATGACACACAACTTTAACCATCATACTTATCTTTCAAATAGCATTGAATGCAATGCATTTCTGGGTTGCTATCATCCTGCATCATTCTTTCCAAGACTGTGTTAAGAAAATCATCTAGCAAACCTAGCCCCACCCCACAAGCAGCATGCTTTCTGATGTGAAAGGCAATCATGGAAAACACAAAGACAGCTCTGAATAAGCATTTAATGCAGAGTAAACAACCTGAAAAATTTGGATGAAACATCATAATAAAAGCAATCATGAAGCAACTACTATGCCCAAGGTACCGTAGTAAGTTTCTTATCTACATTTTCCTTTTGAACTCTCACATCAGTCCTCTGACTCCATTTTAAAGATCAGGACATAAGCTTACAAATTTAAGTAACATGTCCCAGGCCTGTCTGACCCATCTTCTCTTGAGTCATGAGAGGTCTGGGTGAGTTCTAGCAGCAGAAACTCATAACGCAGTCATATAGGCATGATAATGACAATAGTCAAAAATTATTGAGCACACACTCTGAGCCAGGCACTGTTCTAAGCTCTTCTCCCTCCATATATAATTTGTTCCTCACAACTGCCTGATGAAGTATGATCATGTCCATTTGTTGGATGGAGAACTGGTGTTTAGAGAGACTAAATAACTTCACTAAGGTCATAGAGTTGCAAACATTAGAGCTACCATATGAATCAAGGTAATTTCACATTAGAGCTTGCACTTTTAACTATCGTGTTGTATGGCCCACTAGAATAATTATGTTTGGAGATGAGGAAGAGTTCCTCTTTGATAAGAAATTCTCCAAATGCTTAAAAATCTGGGCCAGTATTATCTGTATGAAAATGCCTGTATAAAGAAGCAAATTCTACATTCTTTAAAAAAAAAAAAAGTTTTTTTTTTTAAGTATCAATAAAAAAAAAAAATTAAAAAGAGGAACATACAAAAATAAAAACACTCAACTTCCAGCAAATCTAGGAGACAAATGTAGTCTCTAACATGTAACGACTAACAAGAACAGGTAAGACCAGCACAGAAGCTGCTCTGGGGAAAATGGATAGTGTTGACCCAGGGTTGGTGGAACTAAAAAGACACCATAAGACAGTTATATACAAGAAAAAAGTAAGACACAAAAGGACAAACATTCTATGATCCCATTTATATGAAATACCGGGATAAGCAAGTGTGTAGAGACCAAAGTGGTTACCAGGGGTGGTGGTAGGAGGGACAGAGGAGGAAAGGAAGACTCAGTCCTTAGGGGGGATGGGGAGTTGGTGTGGTTTGGGAATGGATAAGGGTTAGGATTAACAACATGATGAGCATAATTAATGTCACTGAACTGTACATCTGGGGATGTTTTGTTACATATATACTTATCACAGTTATAAACAAAACAAACAAATGAAAAACATCTATGAGAAGAAAATTGAGAGACGTTATTTACCCGTTGCCATGGAGTCAATTCCAACTCATAGCAACCCTGTAGAACAAAGTAGAACTGTCACATAGTGTTTCCAAGGCCGTAATTTTTATGCAAGCAGACTGCCACATCCTTCTCCTGCGGAGCAGCTGGTGGATTCAGCTGAACACTTAACCACTGCACCATCAGGGCTCCAGAAACTTTACAAAAGAGGAAAAATCAAGAGGCTATGTAAGCAATTTTTAGAATATGCACTTAAAAACTCTGGAAGACTGCTTGCTAAACTCCTCAAGAACACGTAATAACCAAGAACAGTTGTTTCAAAAGTATGAGTTGGGGACAATGTGGAAACCAGACCCATGGGGTCAAGGATGGCAGCAGGGCTTTCACCAATTCTTTTTACACTTTTTGGTCTTTGAATCCATGAGTGTATCACCCATTCTAACCTTAAGTCAAAAATAAGTTTAACCAAATCATCAGTGTTCTTTTGTTGTTGGTGGTGGTGGTTTTGGAAACACAGAGAATAGTTTTATTTTGCTTATAGGTTTAATTTGTTCCTGATGGCATAATGTGTCTTTGCCTGTTTCTTTATAGACGTCGTATAGATACTAGTTATTGGAAGTTTTGCTTGTTCTTGCCTTTTAAAAATTTTATTTATTTTGTTGTTGTTGTAAAGAATATACACACCAAAATATATACCAATTCAACAGTATCTACACGTTTGATTTAGTGACACTGATTACATTCTTCAAGTTGTGCAATTATTCTCACCCTCCTTTTTCCTTTTCTGAGTTGTTTCTCCCCCATTAACTCACTGTCCCTTAAGATTCCTATCTAATCTTTCAATTTGATCCCATATAGATAGTTCTTAAGAGTATAATGCTCAAGGCAGACTTTTTTTTTTTTTTTTTACTAGTTAAGCTAAGCTATTGTTTGGTTTTAAGAAGACTTCAGGGGATATTTTGGGTTTAAGGTTTAAAGATTAACTGAGGGCAATAATTTCATCCAAACTCCATGGTCCAAAAGTACAGAGTCTATGAGACTTTGAATTTCTATCCTTTATTTTTCCCTTTTGATCAGAATCCTTCTATAGAATCTTTGATCTATAGTTCAGTAATGGTAGGTGGACACCATCCAATTCTTCTGGTCTCACAGCAAAGGAGGAAGTTGTTCATGGAGGCAATAAGCCACACATTTCATTTCCTTATCTTATTTTTGATTCTTCTTCTTCCTCAGTTGCTCCAGGTGAATGCAGACCAATTGTAGTATCTTTCATGGCCACTTATAAGCTTTTGAGACCCCAGGCAAGACACAAGGAACTAGCAGATACCAAACACATTATTCTGCCAATTAACTGGAATGCCCCATGAAACAATGATCTAAACCTCCAAACCAAGGAATCAAATCCCATGAGGTGTTTGTAAATAAGTAGCCTCAGCAGCTACTCTTTTTGCTGTTGTTGTTATAAATATATCACACAACTTTTGTCAATTCAACTTTTTACAGGTGTACCACTTATTGACAGCACTTACAGTAATCGACTGTGCAAATTTACCCTTAATCAATGCGATTTTTCCCTCTCCATAAACCAAAACTCATTACTCCAAAAGCAATAACCCTCCATTTCCTCCTCCCTCCATATTGTAGCATGTATTAATACTTCATTTCTCCTAATGGTTGAGTAGCATTCCATTGTATGTATGTATCACTTTTTGTTTATCCACTCATCTGTTCATAGGCATTTAGGTTGTTTCCACCTGGCTATTGTGAATAGTGCTGAAATGAATATTGGTATACTCGTCTCCGTTTCAGGCTCTGCTTTGAAGTCTTTTGGGTATATACCTAGGAGTGGAACTGCTGGGTCCTATGGTGGTTCTGGAAACCCTGGTGGCATGGAGGTTAAGAGCTACAGCTGCTAACCAAAAGGTCAGCAGTTCAAATCCACCAGCCACTCCTTGAAAACTCTGTGAGGTGGTTCTACTCTGCCCCATATGGTCGTTATAAGTTGGAATCCACTCGATGGCAAAGGGTTTAGTGTTTCTTGCTTTTTTTTTTTTTTTTTACTATGCTTCTATTTTTAGTTTTTTGAGGACCCAGCAAACAATTTTCATTCCCACCAGCCATGGATAAACATTCCAATTTCCTCACATACTCGCCAACATTTATTATTTTCTGTTTTGTTTTGTTTATTTTAGTCATCTTAGTGGGAGTGAAATGGTATCTCATTGTGGGTTTGATTTGTACCACTGTGTCGGCTAATGACGTTCAGCGTCTTTTTATGTTGGCCATTTGAATGTTCTCTTTGGTGAAATATCTATTAAATTCTTTGTCCATTTTATGGTTTATGTTTTTGTTGTTAAGTTGTTGAGGTTTTATATATATATTGGTCATTAGATTCTTATAGGATATATGGTTTCCAAAGATATTCTCTCAGTTTGTAGCTTGTCTTTTCATATTTTTTGGCAAAGCCTTCTTTAATTTTTATGATGTCCCATTTATTTGTCTTTTGCTGTTTGTGCTTTTATTATTATATTAGATAATACATTGTTAAAAGCTAGGCCTGACAACATTGCCCTTGCATTTTCTTTTAATAATTTTATGGTTTTAGTTTGCACATTTAGGTCCTTAATCCATCTTGAATTTGCTTTTGTGTATGGTGTGAGGCATGAAGCCTGTTTCATTTTTATGCATGTGGAAATCCAATTTTTCCAGCATCATTTATTGAAAAGACTCTTCTTTCCTCCATTGAATAGAATTAGCACCCATGTCAAAAATCAGTTGACCATAGATATGTGGGTTTGTTTCTAGACTCTCAATTCTATGCCATTAGTCTACGTGCCTACTGTTATGCCACTACCAGGCTGTTTCCATTACTGCATCTGTACCGGATCTGTGGTACTCTGAGGTGTGATGGGGAGTCCAGTCCCCTGGCTAGTAAGGCACTGCATGGTGAGGATGTTGCAGTGGCAAAGTCGGGCGTGGTGATGCGCCTCGGTAGCCACCGCCATGTCCAAGGTAATGGCGCCATGGCAGCTGGTGGGAAGGAGACACTCTTCTTCAGCAAAGAGCTATTCCAGAGCCGCTGTGCGGGTGATGGAGGAGATGCTGGGGGCGCCAGAGGACCCGAGCCCATCACACCTTCTGCACCTTCCTCAGTGCTCTCAGTAGGCAGCTTCAGGAGCCGCTGCATCCTCATGATACTGTCCATGCTTTGGCACCTTAGGTGGAAGGGTACCAGCCCCCACCTTGGACCTGTTTTAAAGTCAGGAAGTGTGAGTCCTCCTGCTTATTCCTTTTTTAAAATATTATTTTAGCTATTGGGGGCCTCTTGACATTCTATATAAAGTTGAGGATTGTTTTTCTCCATTTCTGTAGTTTTCCAATCCATGAACATGGAACATCTTTCCATTTATTTAAGTCTTCTTTAATCTTTTTTAGCAGTGTTTTATAATTTTCATTGCATAAGTCCTTCACCTCCCTGGTTAAATGTATTCCTAGGTATTTTATTCTACTAGTTGCTATTGTAAATGGGATTGTTTTCCTAGTTTCCCTATCAGATTTCTCATTGCTGGTGTATAGAAACTCAAATGCCTTTTGTTTGTTGGCCTTGTGCTTGGCAACGTTGGTAAGTTTCTCTTTTAGCTCTAGAAATTTCTTACGGACTCTGAGATTTTCTATATATAAGATCACATCGTACATGAATAGAGATAATTTTATTTCTTTTCCAATCTGTGTATCTTTTTTTCCTTTAAATTTTATTTATTTTGTTGTTGATGTGGCATATATTAACATTCTCTACATGTACAATTTAGTGACATTGATTACATCCTTAGAGTTGTGCAGCCATTCTCACCCTCCTTTTCTGAGTTGTTCATCATTAAGATAAACTGACTGCCTCCTAAGGTTCACATCAAATCTTTTAAGTTGCTGTTGTCAATTTGATCCCATAAGAGCATAATGCCCAAGGCAGATCCTTTTTACTAGTTAAGCCAAACTATTGCTCAGTTTAAAGAAGACTTCAGGGAATAATTTTGGTTCAAGGTTCAAAGATTGTCTTAGAGCAATAGTTTCAGTGGTTCATCCACACTCCACGACTCCAGAAAGTCTGGAGTCCATGAGAATTTGAAATTCTGTTTTGTATTTTTCACCTTTTGATCATGATTCTTCTATGGAATCTTTGATCAAAGTGTTTAGTAATGGTAGCTGGGCATTATCCAGCTCTTCTTGACTCATGGCAAAGGAGGCAATTATTCATAGAGGCAATTAGACACACATTTCGTATCCTCCTCCTATTTCTGATTCTTCTACTTCCTCTGTTGTTCCAGGTGAATAGGGACCGATCGTTGTGCCTTGGGTGGCTGCTTGCAAACTTTTAAGACTCCAGGCACTACTAGAACAGAAGCACTAAGTATGTTATTAAGCCGGTTAACTGGGATGTCCCATGAAACCATGACCCTGAACCTCCAAACCAAGGAACCAAATACCATTAGGTTTTTGATTGACATAAGCAGCCTCACCAGCTACTCTTTTTTTTTTTTTGTCATTGTTTTAAATATAGGTGGCGTAGTGGTTAAGTGCTACGGCTGCTAACCAAAAAGGTCAGCAGTTCAAATCCACCGGGTTTTCCTTGGAAACTCCATGGGGCAGTTCTATTCTGTCCTATACAGTCACTATAAGTTGGAATTGACTCGATGGCAATGGATTTTGGATCACACGACTATTGCTAATTCAACTTTTTACAGGTGTACAACTTATTGACAGCAATTACAATAATCCATTGTGCAACACTACCCTTAATCAATGTGATTTTTCCATTCACTATTAACCCCCCATTTCCCCTCCCTTCCCACCCCTAGTAACCACTAATAAATTTTGGTCTTTATGCATTCTCCTTTTCTTGTCTTTTTGTATGTGAAGTCATACAACATTTGTCCTTTTAAAATTGGCTTATTTCACTCAGCATAATGTCTTCATGATCTATCCATACTGTAGCATGTATCAAGACTTCATTTCCCCTAATGGCTGAGTAGTATTCCATTGTATGTATGCATCACATTTTATTTATCCATTTGTCAGTTGAGCATTTGGATTGTTTCTACCTGTTGGCTACTGTGAATAGTGCTGCAATGAATACTAGTGTACAAGTCTTTTTTTGAGCCTTTGCTTTCACTTACATAGAGTGGAATTGCTTAGTCACATGATAGTTGTATTTTTAGTTTTTTGAGGAACTGCCACACTGTTTTCCACAGCAGCTGTAATATTTTTCATTCCCACCAGCAACAGATAAGGGTTCCAGTTTCCCCACATCCTTGCTAATATTTATTATTTTCTGTTTTTGTTTGCTTGTTTTACTCTTAACCATCCTAATGGGATTGTAATGGCATGTAGTGTTGGTTTTGATCTGTGTCTCTCTGATGCCTAATGACATTGATCATGTTTTCATGTATTTGGTGGCCATTTAAATGTCCTTGTTGGTGAAATGTCTATCCAAGTCCTTTGTTCATTTTATGATTGGGTTATTTGTCTTTTTGTTGTTAAGTTGTCAAAGTTTTCTATATGTATTTTGATTATTAGATTCTTATCAGATATATGGTTTCTGAAGATATTTCCCCAGTCAGTAGTTTGTCTTTTCTTTTTTTTTTTTTTTTGGCAAAATCTTTTAATAAAATTTTTAATTTTTATGAGGTTCCTTTTATTTGTTTTACTATTATATTAGATAATCCATTGTTGAAAGCTAGACCTGACAGCTTTGCCTCTGCTTGTTTCTCTGAGAATTTTGTGGTTTTAGTTCCTATAGTTAGATCCTTAATCCATTTTGAATTTGTTTTTTTCTATGGTGTGCGGCAAGGACCCTGTTTCATTTTTCTGCACTTGGAAATCCAATTTTGCCAGCATCATTTATTGAAGAGACTCCTCTTTCCCCATAAAATGGACTTAGCGCTCTTGTCAAAAATCAGTTGACCAGAGATGTGTGGGTTCATTTCTGGACTCTCAGTCCTATTCCATTCATCTATGTGTCTGTTATATCAGTACCAGGCTGTTTTTATTACCGTAGCTGTATAGCATGTATTGAAATCAGAAAGTATGAGTCCTCCTTCTTTGTTACGCTTTTTCAGCATCGTTTTTAGCTCTTCAGGGCCTCTCGCCTTTCTATATAAAAGTCGAGGATTGGTTTTTCCATTTCTGTAAAGAAGGCTGTTAGAATTTTGATTGGGATTGCATTGAATTTATAGATGGCTTTGGGTAGTATTGACATCTTAACAATATTAAGTCTTCCAGTCCATGAACATGACACATATTTTCATTTATTTAACTCTTCTTTAATCTCATTCAGCAATGTTTTCTAGATTTCATTGTATAAGTCCTTCACATCCCTGGTTAGATTTATCCCTAGGTATTTTATTCTTGTACATGCTGTCGTAGAGCCCTGGTGGCATAGTGAGCTTGGCTGCTAAGCAAAAGGTCAGCAGTTCAAATCTACCAGCTGCTCCTTGGAAACCCTACGGGGCACTTTTACTCTGTGCTATAGCGTTGCTATGAGTTGGAATCAACTTGAAGGCAAAGGTTTTTGTTTTTGTTTTGTTTTTTTGGTACATGCTATTGTAAATGGAATTGTTTTCCTAATTTCCCTTTCAGATTTCTCATTGATGGTGTATAGAAACCCAATTGATTTTTGTTTGTTGACCTTATACCCTGCAACTTTGCTAAATTCTTCTATTAGGTCTAGAAGTTTTCTTGTGGACTTTTTGGTATTTCCTATATACAGGATCATGTCATTTGTGAATAGGAATAATTTTACTTCTTCTTTTCCAATCTGGATGCCTGTTGTTTCTTTTCTTTGTCTTATTGTTCTGGCTAGGATGCCTCATACAATATTGAACAGAAATGGACGCCCTTGTCTTGTTTCTGATTTCAAGAGGATAGATCTCAGTCTTTCTCCAGTAAGTATAATGTTTGCTCTTGGCCTTTCATACATTGCCCTGGATCATATTGAGGAATTTACCTTCTATTCCATTCTTCTTTAGGTTATTCATCAAAAAAGGGTGTTAGATTTTATCAAATTCTTTTTTTTTTCCATCCGTAGAAACGATCATGTGGGTCTTGTTCTTTGCTATATTAATGTGGTGTATTACAGCGATTGATGTTCTAATGTTGAACCATCCCTGCATTCCTGAAATAAATCCCACCTGGTCATGCTGCTTGACTATTTTAATATGCTGTTGGATTCTGTTTACTAGTATTTGTAGAGGATTTTTGCATCTATATTCTTAAGAGACATTGGCCTGTAGTTTTCTTTTCTTGTGGTGTCTTTGTCTAGTTTTGGTATGAGGGTTATGTTTGCTTCCTAGAATGAATTAGAGGGTATTCCTTCTTTCTCTATCTTTGGAAGAGTTTAAACAGTATTGGTGTAAATTCTTCTCTAAATGTTTGTTAGAAGTCCAGTGAATTCATCTGGTCCAAGATTTTTTTTTTTTTTCGGGGAGGGGGGGTTGGTGGTAGTTTTTTGATCCCTGATTCAATCTCTTCCCTTGTTATGGGTATATTGTATTTTCTATTTCCTCTTGAGTTAGTTTGGGTAGGTTGTGTGCTTCTGAGAATTTGTCCATTTCTTCTAGGTTATCCAGTTTGTTGCTTTATACTTGTTCATAGCAGTCTGTTATAATTCCCTTTATTTCTATCCAGTCAGTTGTAATGTCCCTCTTTCATCTCTTACTTTGATTATTTGCATCTTTTCTCTGGTTTTTTTTTGTTTTGTTTTTGTCAATCTAGCTAAAGGTTTGTCAATTTTATTGATATTTTCAAAGAACCAACTTTCTGGTTTTGTTGATTCTCTCAATTGTTTTTCTATTTTTTTATTTTATTTATTTATGCTCTGATCTTTGTTATTCCCTTTCTTCTGGTAGGTTTAGGCTTAGTTTGCCATTCTCTTCTTGTTTCTGGAGTTGTTGAGTTAGGCTGTTCATTTGAGATCTTCTTTTTTCATGCAGGCATTTATTGCTATAAATTTCCCTCTGAGTACTGCCTTTGCTGCATCTCATACATTTTGATATGTGATGCTTCATTTTCATTTGACTCTAAGAAATTTGTGTTTTCTTCCTTGACCAATTGATAGTTTAATAGTGTGTTGTTTAGTTTCCTTATGTTTTCTTTTTTCTGTTATTTATTTCTAGCTTCATTCTGTTGTGGTCATAGAAAATAATTTATATTATTTTAATCTTTTTATATTTATCAGGACTTGCCATGTGACCTAATATGGGTTTATCCTGGAGAATGATTCATGTGCATTGGAGTTGAATGTATATTGTGTTGTTTGTTAGATGGAGTGTTCTATATATGTCTGTTAAGTCTAGTCAGTTTACAGTGTCATTCAGTTCCTCTCTTTCCTTACTGTTCTATCTAGATGTTCTGCCCAATATTGAAAGTGGTGTATTGAAATCTCCAATTATTTTTACAGTGCTGTATCTCTTTTCAATTCTATCAGTGATTCCTTTAGGTGATCCAATGTCGGGTGCATATATATTTATGATTGTTAAATATTCTTGAAAAACTGATCCTTTTATCACTATATAATATCCATCTTTATCTCTTCTAATGGATTTTGTCTTAAAGTGTAATTTGTCTGATATTAAGACCACCACCCTGTTTTTTTTTTTGGCTATTATTTGCATGGAATATTTTTTCCATCCTTTCACTCTCAACCTGTTTGTGTCCTTGAGTCTAACGTGTGTCTCTTGTAAACAACCTGTAGTTGGGTCTTTTTTTTTTTTTTAAATTCATTCTGCCATTCTCTCTGTTTTGTTTGGAGCATTTAGCTTATTTACATTCACTGTAATTATTGATAAGAAGTGACTTCTGCCATTTTGTTTTTTGTTTTCTGTGCCTTAAGCCCTTCTTTGTCTTTGTTCTTTACTACTGCTTGCTTTGTGTTTTGTCAGTTCACCATAGTGAACCATTTTGTTTCCTTCTCCTTTCCTTTTGTGTATTTTTTTTAAAGATATTTTCTTAGTGGTTACCATGAATATTGCATTAAACAGCTTGTATTTATAATCTCCCAAGGAAAACTGGTAAAAACTTAACTTCAATAGCATATAAGAAATTCTGTATCTCTACTGTTCCTCTTCCCCCAGTTTTGTTATTGTTACCACCAATTATATCTTTATATTTCATGTGCCCTGTAACATAATTTTGGAAACCCTGGTGGCATAGTGGTTAAGTGCTATGGCTGCTAACCAAAAGGTTGGCAGTTCAAATCCACCAGGCACTCTTTGGAAACTCTATGGGGCAGTTCTACGCTGTCTTTAGGGTCGCTATAGTCGGAATCAACTTGATGGCAATGGATACGGTACAGTAGGGGTAACATAATTTTATCCCTGCTTTACACATATTGGTTATTTAAAAACTGAAGGACAAAACAGTTAGAAATATCATGCATGAACACCTTATTAGTAGCTCTTACCCTTGTTCAAGCAGTTACCTTTATTTGGCATCTTTCTTTTAATGTATAACTTTGAATTGCTTTCTAGTGCCTTTTTCCTTCAATCTGCAGAATTCCCTTTAGCATTTTTTGTAGTGCTAGTCTTGTGGATATAAACACTCTTCAGCTTCTGTTTGTCTGGGAATGTTTTAATATCACTCTCATTCTTGAAGGGCACTTTCTCTAGGTATAATGTTCTTGGTTGGAAGCTTTTCTTTAATTTAATTTCAGAATTTTAAATATATCATTCCATTGCCTTCTGGCCTCCAATGTTTTTGAGGAGAAATTGGCACTTAATCTTATTGGGGAGCCATTGTGTATGGCTGTTTGGTTCTCTGTCAGTGCTTTCAGGATTCTCTATCTTTACTTTTTGAGAACCTATATATGATGCCCGCAAATTGTCTGTCAGTTTGTTGTAATGTAATGGCTTGCTTGTTGCTGCGATGGTGGAAGCTATGCCACTGGTATTTCAAATACAAGCAGGGTCACTCATGGTGGACAGGTTTCAGCAGAGCTTCCAAACTAAGACAGACTAGGAAGAAGGACCTGGTGGTATACTTCTGAAAAAATGGCCAGTTAAAACTTTATGAATATGAATGGAACATTGTCTGGCACAGTGCCAGAAGATGAGCCCCTCAGGTTGGGAAGCGCTCAAAATACAACAGGGGAAGAGCTGCCTGTTCAAAGTAGAGTTTACCTTAATCACCTGGATGGAGTAAAAGCCTTTGGAACCTCCATTTGTTAATGGCATGACTCAAAATGAGAAGAAACAGCTACAAACATCCGTTAATAATCACAATGTTTAATGTACAAAGTTTGAATGTAGGAAAAATGGAAGTTGTCAAAAATGAAACGGAATGAGTAAAGATTGATATCCTAGGCTTTAATTAGCTTAAATGGACTGTTATTGGCCACTTTGCATCAAACAATTATGTGGTCTACTATGCTGGGAATGACAAATTAAAGAGAAATGGCATCACATTCATCATCAAAAGGAACATTTCAAGATCTATCCTGAAGTACAATGCTGTCAGTAACAGGATAATATCCATACACCTACAAAGAAAACCAGTTACTAAGACTATTATTCAATTTATTCACCAACCATCAGGGCCAACGATGAAGAAATTGAAGATTTTTACCAACATCTGCAGTCTGAAATTTATGAAACATGTAATCAAGATGCATTGATAATTACTGGTGAATGGAATGCAAAAGTCGGAAACAAAGAAGAATCAGTAGTTACAAAATATAGCCTTAGTGATAGAAGAGATGCCATAGATTGCATGATTTTTCAAGACCAACAACTTATTCCTTGCATATACCATTTTTTCAACAATATAAACAGTGATTACACATGTGGACCTCACCAGATGGAATACACAAGAATCAAATCAACTACATCTGTGGAAAGAGACAATGAAGAAGCTCAATATCTTCAGTCAGAACAAGGCCAGAGTGCGATTGTGGAACAGACCATCAATTGCTCATATGCAAGTTAAAGTTGAAGCTGAAGAAAATTAGAGCAAATCCACAAGAACCAAAATATGACCTTGAGTATATCTCACCTGAATATAGAGATCATCTCAAGAATAGATTTGATGCATTGAACACTAATGACCGAGGACCAGAGAGGTTGTGGAATGAGATCGAGGACATCATACATGAAGAGAGCAAATCGTCGTTAAAAAGACAGGAAAGAAAACAAAGACCAAAATGGATCCCAGAAGAGACTCTGAAACTTGCTCTAAAGCAAATGGAAAAAAATGATTAAGTAAAAGAGCTGAACAGAAGATTTCAAAGGGCAGCTTGAGAAGACAAAGTAAAGTATTATAATGAAATGTGCAAAGACCTGGAGTTGAAAAAACAATGGGAAGAATACACTCTTCATTCTTCAAACTGAATGAACTGAAGAAAAAATTCAAGACTTGAATTGCAATATTTAAGGACTCTACAGAAAAAAATATTGAATGATGCAGAAAACATCAAAAGCAGATGGAAAGAATACACAGTCAGTGTACTAAAAAAATTGGTCATTGTTCGGTCATTTCAGAAGGTAGCATATAATCAAGAACCAGTGGTACTAAAGGAAGAAGTCCAAGTTGCACTGAAGGCACTGGCAAAAAACAAGGCTCCAGGAATTGAATGAATACCAACTGAGACGTTTCAACAAACAGATGCAGCACTGGAGGTGCTCACTCATGTATGCCAAGATTGGAAGACAGCTACCTGTCCACCTGACAAGAAGAGATCCATATCTTGCCCATTCCAAAGAAAGGTGATCCAACAGAATGTGAAAGCTATTGAATGATATCATGAGTATCACACACAAGTAAAATATTGCTGAAGATAATTCAAAAGCAGTTGCAGCAGTGCATTGACAGGAAACTGCCAGAAAGACAAACCGAATTCAGAAGAGGACATGGAATGATGGATATCATTGCTGATGTCAGATGGATTTTTGCTGAAAGGAAAGAATATCAGAAAGAAGTTTATTATCCTTTCACCATACTTATTCAATCTGTGTGCTGAGCAAATAGTCTGAGAAACTGAACTATGTGAAGAAGAACATGGCATCAGGATTGGAGGAAGACTCATTAAGAACCTGCCATGTGCAGATGACACAAACTTGCTTGCTGAAAGTGAAGAGAACTTGAAACACTTACTCATGAAGATCAAAGACTACAGTCTTCAATATGGATTACATCTCAACATAAAGAAAACAAAAATCCTCACAACTGGACCAATAAGCATCATCATGGAAAAAAGATTGAAGTTGCCAAGGATTTCATTTGACTTGGATCCACAATCAACACCCACGGAAGCAGCAGTCAAGAAATCAAATAAATTGCATTGGGCAAATCTGCTGCAAAAGAGCTCTTTCAAGTGTTAAAAACAAAGATGTCATTTTGAGAACTGAGGTGCACCTGACCCAAGCCATGGTATTTTCGGTTGCCTCATGTGCATGGGAAAGCTGGACAATGAATAATTGATGTCTTTGATTTATGGTGTTGGTGAAGAATACTGAATATACCATGGACTGCCAGAAGAATGAACAAATCTGTCTTGGACAAAGTACTGCCAGTATGCTCCTTAGAAGCGTGGATGGCAAGACTTCGTCACATACTTTGAATGTGTTATCAGGAGGGACCAGTCCCTGGAGAAAGACATCATGCTTTGTAAAGTAGAGGGTCAGAGAAAAAAAGGAAGACCCTCAACATGATGAATTGGCATAGTGGCTGCAACAATGGGCTCAACCTTAACAATGATTGTGAAGATGGCACATGATGGCAGTGCTTCATTTTGTTGTACATAGGATTGTTATGAGTCCGAACTGACTTGATGGCATCTAACAACAGTGTTTTAGTGTACATCTCTTTGGGTTAATCCTGCTTGGGATTTGTACATTCATGTACTTTGTTAGATTGGAAAATTTTCTTTCATTATTTCTTAAAATATTCTTTCTGTCCCTTTTTAATCTCTCATCTTCTTCTGGAATTCCCCATGATGTGTATATTAGATCTCTGTTGTTGTCCCATAACAGCTGCCATACCATAATTCCAGTAAACTGCTCAGTCTTCTTGAGCCTTTGTTCTCTTGATGTTCTTCACAGTCTTTAATTTTGCTATCTTATCCTCTAAGTACCTAATTATTTCTTCTGCCTGATTAAATCTCTTGGTAAGTCCTTCTATTTTGCTTCTCGTTTCTTCTATCTTTCCTTTTAGGCCCAATCTCTCTCTCCCTCTTTTTTTTTAAACCCTGATTTTGTTCCTGCATTGTTTTCCTTATTTCTCTCTGCAATTTGTCTGTTTTCCTTTAAGTCTTTAAATTTAAAATTGTCGTATTATATTCTTCCATGTTTGTCATTATTCAGTCTTCCACAGATGCAGTTATACTCCCTTTGTCATTTTCGTTTGAATGGGCCATCGTTTCTCTCTTTTTTGTTTGTCTTGTGATTTTTTTGGGGGGGGATTGGAATTTTCAAGGGAGTTAGCTTTCTCAGTTCTCCGCAGTACTTGGTATTTTTGTCTGCAGTACTTTTCACAAAATACTCTTAGGTAGACGGAGCCTTGGCTTTGCTCACTGTTTCCTTTCCCTCTCTATGACAGCTCCTTCTCCATCCCTGGTTTAATTAATATTCAAAAGTTCCAGATCTCAGTTGCCAACTTTTAATGTCTTGCAGTCATGTCAGAAAACACCTCAGCATCCTTTTTTATCTTATTAGGACAAACTTCTCAATATACTGTACCTGTCATCTAGAAATTCCAAGAATTCACTGCCAATCAGTCTTTTACTATTTTATATACATAAACTGTAATGAATATTTTAGGTGAGGCCTGTATTATTTTATAATGAGTAGACAATGGATGAATCACTGATAGTAAATTTGTTAGCCATGTGGGCTTATATGTAAGTCCCAGTGCTGAGAACCAAATGCAGATTCCCTTTTGATCATGAGATGAACCAAGATGAGGAATTTAAAAGAGCAGTAAAATCATGTGAAGATCAGCTTTGAAGGTCTCAATTTAAGAATTATAAAAAATAAAAAAAATTTTTTTTTGCATATTTATGAAAAGCTTATCAAGGGATTTCAGCAGGAACTTAACAACGTGCTTCTTTAACTCTTCTGTTATAAACTGTACTGTATTCTTGCACATATTGTTATGAATTGTGTCTCCCCAAAAAATATGTATATTTTATTTATTTATTTATTTATTTACTGTGTTTTAAGTGAAAGTTTACAAATCAAGTCAGTCTCTCATACAAAAACTTATACATACCTTGCTATGTACTTCTAGCTGCTCTCCCCCTAATGAGACAGCACACTTCTCTCCACCCTGTATTTCCTGTGACCATTCAACCAGCTCCTGTCCCCTTCTACCTTTTCATCTTGCCTCCAGACAGCAGCGGCCTACATAGTCTCATGCATCTACTTGAGCCCAGAAGCTCACTCCTCACCAGTATCATTTTCTATCTTACAGTCCAGTCCAATCCCTGTTTGAAGGGTTGGCTTTGGGAAAGGTTCCAGTCTTGGGCTAACAGAGGGTCCAGGGACCATGACGTCCAGGGTCCCTCTAGTCTCAGTCAGACCATTAAGTCTGGTCTTTTTATGAGAATTTGAGGTCTGCATCCCACTGTTCTTCTGCTCCATCGGGGTTCTCTGTTGTGTTCCCTGTCAGGGCAGTCATCGTTGGTAGCCGGGTACCATATAATTCTTCTGGCCTCAGGCTGATAGAGTCTCTGGTTTATGTGGCCCTTTCTGTCTCTTGGGCTCATATTTACCTTGTGACTTTGGTGTTCTTCATTCTCTTTTGCTCCAGGTGGGTTGAGAGCAATTGATGCATCTTAGATGACTGCTTGCTAGCATTTAAGACCCCAGACGCCACTCACCAAAGTGGGATTCGGAACATTTTCTTAACACATTTTTTTTATGCCAATTGACCTAGAAGTCCCCTGAAGCCATAGTCGCCAAACCCCCATCCCTGCTACTCTGGCCTTTGAAGCATTTGGTTGTATTCAGGCAACTTCCTAGCTTTTGGTTTAGCCCAGTTGTTCTGACCACTCCTGTATTGCATGTTGTCTTTCCCTTCACCTAAGATAGTTCTTGTCTACTATCTAATTAGTGAGTACCCCTCTCTCTTCCTCCCCACCCTCGTAACCATCAAAGAATATTCTTTTCTGTGTTTAAACTTTTTTTTTGAGTTCTTATATTAGGGTTTTCATACAATATTTGACCTTTTGCAACTAATTTCACTCAGCTTAATGCCTTCCAGATTCCTCTGTGTTATGAGATGTATTCATCATTGTTCTTAACCGTTGCACAGTATTCCATTATGTGAATATACCACAATTTATTCATCCATTCATCCATTGATGGGCACCTTGGTTGCTTCCATCTTTTTGCCATTGTAAATAGTGCTGCAATGAACGTGGGTGTGCATATATCTGTTTGTGTGAAGGCTCTTATTTCTTTTTATATTCCAAGTGGTGGGGTTGCTGGATTGTATGGTAGTTCTATTTCTAGCTTTTTTTTTAAAAAAAGGAAATAACAAATCAGTTTCCAAATTGATTGTACCATTTTACATTGCCACCAGCAGTATATAAGTGTTCCAGTCTCTCCACAACCTCTCCAACATTTACTATTTTCTGTTTTTTGGATTAATGCCAGCCTTGTTGGGGTGAGATGGTACCTTATTGTAGTTTTGATTTGCATTTCTCTAATGGCTGGTGATTGTCAGCATTTCCTCATATATCTGTTAGCTACCTGAATGTCTTCTTTGGTGAAGTGCCTGTTCAGATATTTTGCCTGTTTTTAATTGGATTATTTGTCTTTTTGTTGTTGAGTTTTGCAGTATCCTCTAGATTTTAGAGATTAGATGCTGATCGGATTTGTTGTGACCAAAACCTTTTTCCCAGTCAGTAGGTAATCTTTTGTTAAAGTCTTTGGATGAGCATAAGTGTTTGATATTTAGAAGCTCCCAGTTATCTAGTTTCTCTGTTGGTGTTTGTGCATTGTTATTAATGTTTTGTGTACTGTTTATGACATGTATTGGGGCTCCTAGCATTGTCCCTATTTTTCTGTCCATAATCTTTATCATTTTATATTTTATTTTTAAGTCTTTGACTCATTTTGCGTTAGTTTTTGTGCATGGTGTGAGGTATGGGTCTTTTTTCATTCTTTTGCAGATGGATATCCAGTTATGCCAGCACCATTTGTTAAAAAGACTATCTTTTCCCCATGTAACAGACTTTGGGCCTTTGTCAAATACCAGCTGCTTATGTATGGATGGATTTATGTCTGGATTCTCAATTCTGTTCCATTGGTCTGTGTATCTGTTGTTGTACCACTACCAGGCGGTTTTGACTATTGTGGTGGTATAATAGGTTCTAAAATCTGGTAGTGTGAGGTCTCCCACTTTGTTCTTTTTCAGTAATGCTTTACTTATATGGGGCCTCTTTCCCTTCCATATGAAGTTGGTGATTTGTTTCTCCATCTCATTAAAAAATGTCATTGGAATTTGGATCAAGATTGCATTATATCTATAGATCACTTTGGGTAGAATAGACATTTTTGCAATGTTGAGTCTTCCTATCCATGAGCAAAGTATGTTCTTCCACTTGTGTAGGTCTCCTGTGGTTTCTTGCAGTAGTGTCTTGTAGTTTTCTTTGTATAGGTCTTTAATATCTCTGGTTGGATTTATTCCTAAGTATTTAATCTTCTTGGGGGCTATTGTAAATGGCATTCATTTGGTGATTTCCTCTTCAACATTCTCGTTGTTGCTGTAGAGGAATCCAGCGGATTTTTGTATGTTTATCTTGTATCCTGATACACTGCTAAAATCTTCTATTAGTTTCAGTAGTTTTCTTGAGAATTCTTTAGGGTTTTCTGTGTATAAGTATGCATCATCTGCAAATAGAGATACTTTTACTTCTTCCTTACTAATTTGAATGCACTTTATTTCTTTATCTAGCCTAATTGCTCTGGCTAGGACCTCCAGCATAATGTTGAATAAGAGCGGTGATAAAGGGCATCCTTGTCTGGTTCCCATTCTGAAGGGGAATGCTTTCAGACACTCTCCATTTACGATGACATTGGCTGTTGTCTTTGTATAAATGCCCTTTATTATTTTGAGGAATTTTCCTTTTATTCCTATTTTTTCTGAGAGTTTTTATCATGAGTAAGAGTTGGACTTTGTCAAAAGTCTTTTCTGTATCAATTAACAAGATCATGTGGTTATTGTCTTTTGTTTTATTTATAGGATGGATTACATTGATTTTTTCTAGTTTTGAACCATCCCTTCATACCTGGTATGAATCCCACTTGATCATGGTGAATTATTTTTTATATATATTGTTGAATTCTATCGACTAGAATTTTGTTGAGGATTTTTGCTTCCAAGTTCATGAAGGATATAGGTCTGTAATTTTGACTTTTTGTGGTGTCTACCTGGTTTTGGTATCAGAGATATGGTGGCTTCATAGAATGAGGTTGGGAGAATTCCATCCTTATCTATGTTCTGAAATACCTTTAGTAATAGTGGTGTTAACTCTTCTCTGAAAGATTGACAGAATTCGCCAGTGAAGCTGTCAGGGCCAGGGCTTTTTTTGTTGGAAGTTTTAAAATTACCTTTTCAATCTCTTCTTTTGTTATGCGTTTATTTAGTTGTTCTACCTCTGTTTGTGTTAGTTTAAGTAGATAGTCTGTTTCTAGAAATTTGTCCATTTAATCTTAGTTTTCAAATTTGATAGAGTACAGTTTTTCATAATAAGCTGATATGATTATTTTAATTTCAGTTGGGTCTGCTGTGATATTGCTCATCTTATTATTTGCACTGAGTAGCTTTTCTTTATATATCATTTTTTCCTCTTTTTCATTGTAGCTAATTTTGTTTTTCTGGAGTCTTTATTTTATTTATTTATTTATTTGTGTATTTATTTTGATGTGTAGGATTGTTAATCTCTTTTGTGGTTACCTTAATATTTACCCCTATTTTTCTAAGTTTAAATGAAACTTTTATATCTTTATATTGCCTTGACTTCCTCTCCACATGAAAGATCTATGACTACATTTTTTAGTCCCTCCTTGTTGATTTAACGTTGTCATCTTTTACATAATGACATTGCTGTTTCCCCGTTTTGAGTGTTTCTTTTTTCCTTGATTTATTTTTATGATTTCCCTATCTGGGTTGATATCTGGCTTCTCTGTCCTGTGCCCTAGTCAGTCTTGCGTTGTTATCTGATGTTATTGATTTTCTAACCAAAGGACTCCCTTTAGTATTACTTGTAGTTTTGGCTTGGTTTTTCAAATTCCCTAAACTTCTGTTTATCTGGAAATATACTAATTTTGCCTTGATATTTGAGAGGCAGTTTTGCTGGATATATAATTCTTGACTGGCCATTTTTTTCCATTAAGGCTTTATATATGTCATGCCCTTGACTTCTTGCCTGCATTGTTTCTGATGAGCATTCTGAGCTTATTCTTAATGACTCTCCTTTGTAGGTGACTTTTCATTTATCCCTAGTTGCTCTCAAAATTCTCTCTTTATCTTTGGTTTTGGTAAGTCTAGTTATAATATGTCTTGGTGACTTTCTTTTCTGATCTACCTGTGTGGAGTTCAATGAGCATTTTGGATAGATAGATATCTTCTCATCTTTCATGATATCAGAGAAGTTTTCTGCCAACAAATCTTCAATGGTTCTGTCTGTATTTTCTGTTCTCCCTCCTTGCTCTTGATAGATTCCCACATGTTTCTTAGGGTTTCTTCATTTTTTTAAATTCTTTTATCTGATTTTTCTTTGAATATATTGGTACCAAGTGTTTTATCTTCAACCTCACTAATTCTGACTTTCATTTCCTCAATTTTGCTCCTCTGACTTTATATTGAGTTGTCTACCTCTGAAATTTTATTGTTAATCTTCTGAAATTCTGTTTGCTGTTATGTATTCTTGCAGCCTATTAAATTTGTCATTTTGGTCTTCAATAACCTTCTTAGTTTCCTCAATGGCTTTATCTGTGTGTTCCTTGGCTTGTTCTGTGTTTTGTCTGAACTCCTTCCTGATCTCTGGAAGAGTTCTTTATATTAATCTTTTGTATTCTACCTCTTGCAATTCCAGGAAGATATTTTCTCCAGGAAGATTCCTTGATTCTTTGTTTTGGGAGGTTGTTGAAGTGATCATGGCCTGCTTCTTCATGTGATTTGACATTGACTATTGTCTCCGAGACATCTATAAGTTGTATTAATTTATTTTATGTTTGCTTACTGTGTCCTGGCTTCTTGCTTTGTTCTGTTTTGATATGCCCAAATAGGTTGCTTGAGTGAGCCAGCTTGATTATTAGGCCTTTGAAGCTCTGACGTCCTGTAACCAGATGGCTAGAGCTGTTACCAGGTATATGAGTCTAGGAGTCCATTCACTTTTCTTGTATGGATTCAACTCAAGTGTCCAGGTAGTCGATCACTAAGTGTGTGTTGCAGGCTCCCACCTACAGTCTTAGAGGATGAGGGGTGATTGTTGTAGGTAGCAGTATCTGTTTGCAGCAGGGGGTCACACTCAGCAAGTCAGGGGGCTGAGAACCATTTTCTGAATGTCTGTGAGGAAAGTGCATCCCTGTTCTCTAGAGTGCACTCATGGGTGGACTCTGCAGCCAGGTCATAGACTCCCAGTGCTTTTGGCTATAAGAATTGGGAGGCATCACTTATCCTTGAAGCCCTGTCATGGGTGGCTAGATGGCATGGGTGGAGCCATCAGTCCTGAGGCCCCTGATGTGGGTAGTTGAGGACCCTGCTTATTAGGCAGAGTGGTGTTAAACATCAAAAACCTGCCCCTCCACTGGACAGCTGAAACAGATGAAGTTAGATTTCAGGAACATATACCTACACAGACTGCCAACAGGGGCCTAAGCTGCTAAAATGGGTCCACACAGGTCTATGCAGGAATGAAAGGCTTTCAAAATCTGTGTACTATTTGTGCCTGGACAGGAGCCACTTGTTCCCTGAGTTCCCTGCTTAGAGGAGCCGGCAGATTATTTTTTCCCCATCTGTTAATTTGTTCCTCCTCCAAGGCTGGGAGAATAGCTCAGGGCACAGCAGGTCCTATCTCAGACCCAGAGAAATCGACAGCCACTGAAGCTGGCTTGCGGGCTAAGGCAGAGGGAGGAGGGATCAGATAAATGTGACAGAGTTCTTTCGCAAGGGGTGCTATTTGATCCATGTGGTAAATTAGACACAAGCTGTCTTTTCCCAACAGCGCTGTTGTTCACTGATTCTGAAGGTGTGAGTACACTCTGTGCAGCTCACTCTCTCTACCTGCTGCAATTTCACCCAGGGGTTGTGCCTGAGGGGCACTGATTCCCATCAATTCAGGTCCAGCAACTCCTTGCCACTTCTGAACTGTCTCTCCCTCCCTCTGCCACTCAGTCTGATTTCTTATGTTTGCCTTTGATATTCAGGGTTCCTAGCTTGTCGTATATGTAATCGATTCACTTGTTTTTTGGGGTCTTTGTTGTAGGAGGGGTCTGATTACTCCACCATCTTGGCCCCGCCTCCCAAAAGTACATGTTTTAATCCTATTCTCTGTATTTGTCGGTGTAATCCCACTTCAGAAAATCATAAACCCTAGTGACTTTTCAGTAGAAGAGCTGAGACAAGAATTTTACCCCTAGTGGACAGAGTGAAAGCCTTCCCCTGGAGCCTGTGCCCTGAATTTAGACTTCTAGCCTCTTTAACTCCCAGAACATAAATTTCTGTTCTTCAAAACCACCAACCCTATAGTAATGGTAATTTCATGACCAGACATCAGACAAATGTGCTAAATGCTGTTGTTCTTATTTGCAGTAGAGTTGATTCTGACTCATGGGACCCCATGGGTTACAGAATAATGCTGCTCCACAGGGTTTTCTTGGCTATAATATTTATGGAAGCAGATTGCCAGACCTTTTCTTCTGCAGTACCATGAGTGGGTTTAGATCACCATCCCTTAGGTTAGCAGTTAAGTGCAAACTGTTTTTGCCACCCAGGGGCCTGTAGTAAATGCTAAGTTTTTGTGTAGCACTGGCAGAGAAATCATGAAATGATTCCTACTGGGGAACAGCCCTGCAAGATCTAGCTCACAATGTAATTCTCCTGGTACCCAGGGAAGGAAGTAGGTGTTAGGAGGTCCTCAGAGGCACTTTGCGCAGGAGTTACAAGCTGGCCATGGGAGCTGAATACACCTGCAGAGGGGAGGAGGGCAGATAGCTGTGTGCTTGGGAGAGTAGCTTTAGGCCACTTAAAACCTAGAGAGCCATCTCTCCTCAATTAATTTGAAAGAAGCAGACCATGTTGTTCCATGAAATAAGTTTTTAATCAAACTAAGTAATAAGCGACTGCCACAGCAGAGGCTGCTTTATATTAAGTGTAGGAAACACATTTAATCACATTAATTTTTAAAAATTCACCTTGTAGCTGGTGTAGATGAAATTAACATCAAATACAAAACTGATATTAGGAGAGAGTTGACATAGCTATGGGATTATTACATATTTATCCCCAATTAATTGCAATTCTTCATCAATTTTGTATAAAATTTAAATGCAATCATTGCAATGTGGATATAGTCTGACTGCTAAAAGTAGATGCATATAATGTAAGAGCCAAATAATGCAAGCCTTTGAAAATTCAAAATTTCAGACTCCTTTTTATTTTACTGTGTTCAAATTATTTATCTCATTTTTGTTTATTTGAAGCTTGCATAACATCTGACCAGCTGCAGAGAAACATATACTTCAGTGACAGACAAGCTTGATGTAGTAGTAGGAGCATGAAAAAGCCCTGTGTGATACAGTGGTTAAAGTGGTTGGCTGTTAAATGTAAAGTCAGCAGTTTGAAACCACTGCACTGCAGGAGAAAGACGTGGCAGTCTACTTCCACAGAGGCTTACAGCACTGGAAACTCTATGGGGTTGCAATGAGTCTGAATAGACTCCATGGCAGTGGGTGAGAGGGAGCATGGACCTTAACTGTCAGACAACCGAAGTTTAAATCCCTGCTCTATCAAGTTTCAAGGGTGTGACCTTAAACATGTTGGTGAACCTTTCTGGGCCTCTCCTTCTTTATTTATAAAATGGGGATTGTGATTTGATCTTTTTTATAGTGTTTTTGTATTAAGTGAGTCTTTTATTAATAAGGTGTGATTTTATCTCAAATAATCATATTATTAGCTACCGAATCTGATATATGATATGCAATATAGAAACAAAATTTTAAAAAATTGCTATTAATTCAACTCTAATTCATGATGAGCCCATGAGTGTCAGAGTAGAACTGTACTCCGCAGGGTTTTCAATAGTTGATATTTTGGAAGTAGAATGCCAGGCCTTCCTTCTGAGGCACCTCTGGGTGGACAGAAGCCTCTAAATTTTGATTAGCAGCCAAGTACGTTAGCCATTAGCACCACTCAGGCACTTCAGGTGCAAAATTCCAAACCAAACCCACTGCTGGCAGTCGATTCTGACTCATAGCGACCCTGTAGGACAGAAAGTAACTGCCCCTTAGGGTTTCTAGAAAGTGGCTAGTGGATTTGAACTGCTGACATTTTGGTTTGCAGCCAAGCTCTTAATCAGTGTGTCATCAGTACTCCAGAGGCAAAATTAGAGAGGTGTCATCTAATGTGAACCGTAAGAGATAGATTTGAGCCCAAGGGCTCTAAATTGAGATGTGCATGGGTTTGAATCCAGGTTCCTCTGCTTATTAAATAAGTGCTTTGGGGGAAACATACTTAACCTTTTTGACTCTGCTTCCTTCTCTGTAAAACATATCTACAATAGCTACCCGATTGTGTTCTTGTGAGATAAATGGATTAGTAGTGCTTGAAGTAGTCTCTTGATATATGATACGAGCTTAGTAAACATCAATAATTATTCTCACTCTTTTTCATGTATTAAACGGGCATATGGCAAAGAGTTATGCGTAATGATCCATTGTTTTAGAATTCCTAATATAAGAAAAAAAAGATTGCATAATATTTAATCACATCTTGAATATAATGAATATAAAAGGGAGTTGAGTCTCAAGAAGATTTTGCAGATTGGTGTACAGTTTCAGGAAGTTTAGAAGTAGCTTATGTAAAAGGGTAAGTAGTGTATTAGAATAACCAGGAGATTTATTTCCCCTACATCTTGCCAGTTATTTCCTCTATAATTCTAGGCCAGTGGTAGTCAAAATAGTCTCAGAACCAGTAACAACTACCTCAAGCACTATACATTTATTAATTCATTTAATTCTCACAAGAACACAATCGACTAGCAATTGTAGATATATTTTGCAGATGAGGAAATCAACTACACAAAGGTTAAATAAATTTCCCCCAAAGCATGTATTTAAAAACAGAGAAACCTGCATTCAAACCCAGGCACTTCTAGATTTAGAGAATTTGAACTCAATTGTGGGGTCACTATGAGTCAGAACCCACTGGATGGCAATGGGGATGGTTTTGGTATGTCTCTATCTATGTTAATTTCTTAATGGGAACACATTAGAAATGCAAATTCTGGGAGCTGGACCAAGATGGCTGACTAGGTAGAAGCTTCCGCTGATCCTTCTTGAAACAAGACTCAAAAAAACAAGTGAATCAATTACATACATGACAATCTAAGAACCCTGGCCATCAAACACAGAACTAAGGAGTTGACCTGAGTGACAGGGGAGCAAAAAGCCACGTGCTGAAACAGCGACTGCTTTTGGAGCTGGCGTGCCAGGACACAGCCTTGAGCCCCCGTGGTTCCCTGGTGCCAGAGTGGTGGGGCTGATCACGGCTTACTGAGATGAGACAAGCGTGGGATGCAACACTAACCCCCTGGAGTAACCTCGGCGGTGACCCAGACAGTGCACACAGGCTGCACACCAATGCGGCTGACAGAGGAACAAGAAACCATGGGGAAGCAGTGACTGGTTTTGGAGCCTGGAGTGCAGCCTTCCAGCCAGGAGACCTTGGCACTGGGCTTTGGGAATGTGGAGGGGCAGATCAGGGCTTCCTGAGATGGCACAAGCATGGGACACAGTCATAACCCTCTGGGGCAATCTTGACCCAGCCAATGCACACAGGCTACCCACCCCTCTGGAATCTCAGATAAAACAGTCCTCACTAAACAAGATAAGTAACTTGGTCTATCTTGCTGCCCTACACTCTATCCTATCTATCTGATCTCTCCCCTCCCTGCCCCAGCCAGCTTCATTAGCATTGGAATTCCCTGGGCCAGGGACTGAAGTGCTCTGTGGGTTTATTTGTTTATTTTTTAATTTTCTAACCCATTCTCCTAGCCTGAGAAAAGCAGCAATTAACAATCAGGGGGAAAAACCCTTCCCTGACTTCCCTAACCTAGAATAATAATACAGAGCCAGCTCCAGCCAGGCATAAGAGATCCACAGTCTTTGGCTTTCATCCCTACAGGGTACCCAGGTGGCTATTATAATGCAAAGGCAACACTGATAGTGATCTGACTGTAATTATTTTAGCCGAGCAGTGGAAAGGCAAGTTTTGGAGGTCTGATACCTCTCTACCCATTAAACAGAGCCCTCACTGACCCACAGCAGGGAACTGAGGGCTGAAGCTCCACTCACACCACCTAACCCAGAAAAACCTAGCCACCTGCTAAAGGCGTCTGAGGATAGTGAAGCCTGCCAATCTTTAGAGGTACAAGCTTTGGGTGCCTAAGGTACAGCTGCAGAGCCCACCCACCAGAGTGCTCTAGAGAATAGAGCCATTCCTACCTCACTGGCACATGCAGGAAGACCCTCCGTGGAGTGTGACCCCCTACCACTACCAGAATCTGGTGCATACGACCATCACCACTACTCTTCGAAGTTAATAGATGACAGCCTACACCACATACTAGGTGACCCACTATCACGACACTGGAGCTAATTCTATTCAAGAATAGTGAATGGACTCATAGGCTCATATATCTGGTAACAGGTCAAACCAGCTGGTAACAGGACATAGGTGATTCAAAGGCTACAACAATCAAGGAGGGTAATCCAGCAGCCCATCTGGATGTACTGAAACAAAACAAAATAAGAAGATAAGACTCAGTGAGCAAATATAAAATAAATCATTACAATATCTTATAGATGGCTTGGAGACAGCAGTCAATATCAAATCACATAAAGAAGCAGACCATGATTGCTTCTACAAACCCCCAAATCAAAGAATCAAAATCTTTCCCAAATGAAGATACAGCCCTAGAATTCCTAGACGTAGAATATAAAAAACTAATATAAGAATTGTTTAAGACATCAGGGATGATCTCAGAAATGAAATAAGGCAATCTACAGAAAAAGCCAAGGAACACGCTGATAAAGCAGTTGAAGAAATCAAAAAGATTATTCAAGAACATAGTAAAAATTTAATAAGCTGCAAGAATCCATAGAGAGACAGCATTAAGAAATCCAAAAGATTAACAGTAAAATTACAGAATTAGACAACTCAAGAAGAGCAGAATCGAGGAATTGGAATGGACAGTTGTGGAGAAGGAGGATAAGGCAATTGACACCAATATAGTTGAAGAAAAATCAGATGAAAAGCTTTAGAAAATGAAGAAACACTAAGAATCATGTGGGACTCCATCAAGAAGAATAACTTGCATGTGATTGGAGTTCCAGAACAAGGAGGGATAACAGAAAATACAGAGAGAATAGCTGAAGATCTGTAGGCAAAAAACTTCCCTGGCATTGTGAAAGATGAAAGCTTTCTATCCAAGATGCTCACCAAACACCATACAAGATAGATCCCAAAAGAAAATCACCAAGGCATATTATCATCAAACTTGCCAAAACCAAAGATAAAGAGAAAATTTTAAAAGCAGCCAGGGATCAAAGAAAAGTCACCTACAAAGGAGAATCAATAAGAATAAGTTCAGACTAGTTGGCAGAGACCATGCAGACAAGAAGGCAATGGTGTGACACATATAGAGCACTAAAGGAGAAAAACTGCCAGCCATTTATCGTATATCCAGCAAAACTCTCAAATATGAAGGTGAAATTAAGACATTTACAGATGAACACTAGCTTAGAGAATTTGCACAAACCAAACCAAAGCTACCAGAATTACTAAAGAAAATTGGTCAGAAAATCAATAATGTCAGATACCAACACAACACAGGGTCACAGAACAGAACATCCTGATATCGACTCAGATAGGGAAATCACAAATACAAGATAAGATTATTTTTTAAAAATGCTCAAAACAGGGAATCATTGATGTCATTATGTAAAAGATTACAATAATCAAAAAAGAGGGACTAAATACAGGAGGCATAGATCTCCCATATGGAGAGGAAAACAAGGTAATATAAGGCAATACAGGTTAGGTTTTTACTTAGAAAAATAGGGGTAAATATTAAGGTAACCACAAACAGGCCTAACAATTCCATACTTCGAAATAAAAACCAAGATAAACATAACGACTCAGAAAAAATAAATTCAGCTACTATGAAAGCGACGAACACACAATTTGCAAAGAAAAACTTCTCAGCACAAAAAAGTAAGTGGAAAAATGAAATTGTCACCAACACACACAAAAAAAGGCATCAAAATGACACCACTAAACTCAAAAAAACTCATACTTATCTATAATTTTGCTGAATGTAAATGGACTAAATGCACCCATAAAGAGACAGAGAGTTGCAGACTGGATTAAAAAAAAACATGATCTGTCTATAAGCTGCCTACAAGAGACACACCTTAGATTTAGAAACACAAATAAACTAAAACTGAAAGGATGGAAAAAATATATCAAGCAAACAACAATCAAAAAAGAGCAAGAGTGGCAAAATTAATTTCTGAAAAACTGACTTTAAAGTTAAATCCACCACAAAAGACAAAGAAGGACACTACATAATGATTAAAGGGACAATCTACCAGGAAGATATAATCACGTTGTTGTTGTTGTTGTTAGCTACCGTCAACTCGGTTCCGACTCATGGCAACCCTATGCACAATAGAACGAAACACTGCTCAGTCCTGAGCCATCCTTACAATCGTTGATATTATAACCATATTAAATATTTATGCACCCAATGACATGGCTGCAAGATACATAAAACAAACTTTAACAGAATTGAAAAGTGAGATAGACACCTCCACAATAATAGCAGGAGACTTCAACACACCACTTTTGGTGAAGGATAGGACATCCAGTAAGAAGCTCAATAGAGACATGGAAGACGTAATTGCTACAACCAAACAGCTTGACCTCATGGACTTATACAGAACATTCCACCCAAAGCTGCAAAGTATACTTTTTTTTTTTCTAGTGCATATGGAACATTCTCTAGGATAGATCACATGTTAGGTCATAAAACAAACCTTTGAAGAATCCAAAACATCGAAATATTTCAAAGCATCTTCTCAGACCACAAGCCCATAAAAGTAGAAATCAATAACAGAAAAATTAGAGAAAAGAAATCAAATACTTGGAAACTGAACAATACCCTGCTCAAAAAAGACTGGGTTATAGAAGACATTAAGGAGGGAATAAAGAAATTCATAGAATGCAATGAGACTGTAAATACTTCCTATCAAAATCATTGGGATACAGCAAAAGCAGTGCTCAGAGGTCAATTTATGTCAATACATGCACACATAAACAAAGAAGAAAGAGCCAAAATCAGAGAACTGTCCCTACAACTTGAACAAATAGAGAGCAACAAAAGAATCCATCAGACACCAGAAGAAAACAAATAATAAAAATTGGAGTAGAATTAGAGGACAGAAAAACAATTGAAAGAATTAAAAAAGCCAAAAGCTGGTTCTTTGAAAAAATTAACAAAATTGATAAACAATTGGCCAGACTGACTAAAGAAATACAGGAAAGGAAACAAATAATCCGATAAGAAACGAGATGGGCCGTATTACAACAGACCCAACTGAATTAAAAGAATCATATCAGATTACTACGAAAATTATACTCTAACAAATTTGAAAACCTAGAAGAAATGGATGAATTCCTAGAAAAACACTACCTACCTAAACTAACACAAACAGTAGAACGACTAAATAGACCCATAACAAAAAAAAGAGATTCAAAAAGGTAATCAACCCCCCCCGCCCCCCCCCAAAAAGCCCTGGCCCGGACGGCTTCACTGCAGAGTTCTACGAAAGTTTCAGAGAAGAGTTAACACCACTACTACTAAAGGTATTTCAAAGCATAGAAAAGGATGGAATATTACCTAACTCATTTTAAGAACACAGCATATCTCTGGTATCAAAACCAGCTAAAGACAACACAAAAAAATAAAATTATAAACCTATATCCCTCATGAACATAGATGCAAAAATCCTCAACAAAATTCTAGCCAATAGAATTCAACAACATATCAAAAAAAGTAATCCACCATGACCAAATGGGATTTATACCAGGATTTTTTTTTTTTTAATGCAGGGATGGTTCAACATTAGAAAAACAACTAATGTAATCCACCATAGAAATAAAACAAAAGGCAAAAAGCACGTAATCTTATCAGTTGATGCAGAAAAGGCATTTGACAAAGCCCAACACCCATTCATGATAAAAACTATCAACAAGATAGGAATAGAAGGAAAATACCTCAACATAATAAAGGGCATTTATACAAACCCCACAGTCAATACCATCCTAAATGGAGAGAGCCTGAGAGCATTTCCCTTGAGAACGGGAACCAGACAAGGATGCCCTTTATCACTGCTCTTATTCAACATTGTTCTGGAGGTCTTACCCAGAGCAATTAGGCTAGACAAAGAAATAAAGGGAATCCACACTGGCAAGGAAGAAGAAAAATTATCTCTATTTGCAGATGACTTGAACTTATACACAGAAAACCCTAAGGAATCCTCAAGAAAACTACTGAAACTAATAGAAGAGTTCAGCAGAGTATCAGGTTACAAGATAAACATAAAAAAATCGGCTGGATTCCTCTACTTCAACAAAAGAACTTTGAAGAGAAAATCACCAAATCAATACCATTCACAGTAGCTCCCAAGAAGATAAAATACTTGTCCGTAAATCTTACCAAAGATGTGAAAGACCTATACAAAGAAAACTACAAGGTATTACTGCAGGAAACCAAAAGGGACCTACATAAGTAGAAAAACATACCTTGCTCATGAATAGGAAGATTTTACATTGTAAAAATGTCTATTCTACCAAAAGCCATCTACATATACAATGCTATTCCAATCCAAATTCCAACATTTTTTAATGTGATGGAGAAACAAATCACCAACTTCATATGGAAGGGAAAGAAGCACCAGATAAGTAAAGCATTACTGAAAAAGAGGAACAAAGTGGAAGGCCTCACTCTACCTGATTTTAGAACATATTATACAGCCACAGTAGTCAAAACAGTCTGGTACTGGTACAACAACAGACACATAGACCAATAGAACAGAATTTAGAATCCAGATATAAATCCACCCACATATGAGCAGCTGATATTTGACAAAGGCCCAGTGTCAGTTAATTGGGGAAAAGACAGTCTTTTTAAGAAATAGTGCTGGCATAACTGGATATCCATCTGGTAAAAAAGTGAAACAGGACCCATACCTCACACCACGCACAAAAAGTAACTCCAAATGGATCAAAGACCTAAACATAAAGTCTAAAATGATAAAGATCATGGAAGAAAAAATAAGAACAAGGTAAGGAGCCCTAATAGAAGGCATAAACAGAGTACAAAACATTACTATAAATGCCAAACAGAAACCAGATAACTGAGAGCTCCTAAAAATCAAACACCTGTGCTCACCCAAAGACTTCACTCAAAGAGTAAAAAGACCACCTACAGACTAGGAAAAAATTTTCAGTCATGACATCTTGGACCAGGGCCTGATCTCTAAAATCTACATGATTCTGCTAAAACTCAACCACAAAAAGATAAACAACCCAATTAAAAAATGGGCAAAGGATATGAACACGCACTTCACTAAAGAAAACATTCAGGTGGCTAACAGATACATGAGGAAATGCTCTTGATCATTATCTGTTAGAGAAATGCAAATCAAAACTACAATGAGATTCCATCTCATGCCAAGAAAGCTGGCATTAACCCAAAAAACACAAAATTATAAATGCTGGAGAGGCTGTGGAGAGATTGGAACACTTATACACTGCTGGTGGGAATGTCAAATGATACAACCACTTTGAAAATCGATTTGACGCTTCCTTAAAAAGCTAGAAGTAGAACTTCCATATGACCCAGGAATCCCAATCCTGGGCATATATCCTAGAGAGATAAGACCCTTTACACAAACAGATATATGCACACCCATGTTTATTGCCCCCACGTGTCTGTCAGTTTGCTGACCTGTGGGGGCTTGCATGTTGCTGTGATGCTGGAAGCTATGCCACTGGAATTCAGATACCAGCAGATTCACCCACGGAGGACAGGTTCCAGCTGATGTTCCAGACTAAGACAGACTAGGAAGAAGGATCCAGCAGTCTGCTTCCGAAAAGTATTAGCCAGTGAAATCCTTATGAATAGAAGCGGAACATAGTGCTGGAAGATGAGACTCCCAGGTTGGAATGCACTCAAAAGATGACTGGGGAAGATCTGCCTCCTCAAAGTAGAGTTGACCTTAACGACGTGGATGGAGTAAAGCTTTCAGGACCTTCATTTGCTGATGTGGCATGACTCAGAATGAGAAGAAACAGCTGCAAACATCCATTAATAATCAGAACCTGGAATGTACAAAGTATGAATCTAGGAAAATTGGAAATCGTCAAAAATGAAATGTAATGCATAAACATCGATATCTTAGGCATTAGTGAGCTGAAATGGACTGGTATTGGCCATTTTGAATCAGACAATCATATAGTCTGCTATGCTGGAAATGACAACATGAAGAGGAATGGTGTTGTATTCATCATCAAAAAGAACGTTTTAAGATCTTTCCTGAAGTACAACACTGTCAGTAATAGGATAATATCCATACACCTACAAGGAAGACCAGTTAATATGACTATTATTCAAATTTACGCACCAACCACTAGGGCCAAAGATGAAGAAACAGAAGATTTTTATCAGCTGCTGCAGTCTGAAATCGATCAAACATGCAATCAAGGTGCATTGATAATTATTGGCAATTGGAAGGCAAAAGTTGGAAACAAAGAAGGATCAGTAGTTGGAAAATATGGCCTTGGTGATAGAAACAATGCCAGAGATCGAATGATAGAGTTTTGCAAGACCAACGACTTCTTCATTGCAAATACTTTCTTTCACCCACAAAAACGACGACTATACACATGGACCTTGCCAGATGGAACACGCAGAAATCAAATTGATTACATCTGTGGAAAGAGATGATGGAAAAGCTCAATATCATCAGTCAGAACAAGGCCAGGGGCTGACTGTGGAACAGAACATCAATTGCTCATATGCAAGTTCAAGCTGAAACTCGCGAAAATCAGAGCAAGTCCATGAGAGCCAAAATATTACCTTGAGTATACCTCACCTGAATTTAGAGACCATCTGAAGTATAGATTTGATGTATTGAACACTGGTGACCGAAGACTGAATGAGTTGTGGAATGACATCAAGGACATCATCCATGAAGAAAGCAAGAGGTCATTGAAAAGATAGGAAAGAAAGAAAAGACCAAGATGGATGTCAGAGGAAACTCTGAAACTTGCTCTCGAACGTTGAGCAGCTAAAGCAAAAGGAAGAATTGATGAAGTAAAAGAAGATTTCAAAGGGCAGCTTGAGAAGACAAAGTAAAGTATTATAATGACATGTGCAAAGAGCTAGAAATGGAAAACCAAAAGGGAAGAACAAGCTCGGTGTTACTCAAGCTGAAAGAACTGAAGAAAAAATTCAAGCCTCGAGTTGCAATAGTGAAGGATTCCATGGGGAAAATATTGAATGTCGGAGGAAGCATCAAAAGAAGATGGAAGGAATACACAGAGTCATTATACCAAAAAGATTTAGTCGATATTCAACCATTTCAAGAGGTGGCATATGATCAGGAACCAATGGTACTGAAGGAAGAAGTCCAAGCTGCTCTGAAGGCATTGGCGAAAAACAAGGGTTCAGGAATTGACAGAATATCAATTGAGATGTTTCAACAAAGGGATGCAGTGCTGGAGGTGCTCACTCGTCTATGCCAAGAAATATGGGAGACAGCTTCCTGGCCAACTGACTGGAAGAGATCCGTATTTATGCCTATTCCCAAGAAAGGTGATCCAACTGAATGTGAAAATTATAGAACAATATCATTAATATCACACACAAGCAAAATTTTGCTGAAGATCATTCAAAAATGGCTGCAGCAGTATATCAACAGGGAACTGCCAGAAATTCAGGCCAGTTTCCGAAGAGGACGTGGAACCAGGGATATCATTGCTGAGGTCAGATAGATCCTGGCTGAAAGCAGAGAATACCAGAAGGATGTTTACCTGTGTTTTATTGACTATGCAAAAGCATTTGACTGTGTGGATCATAATAAATTATGGATAACATTGCAAAGAACGGAAATTCCAGAACACTTAATTGTGCTCGTGAGGAACCTTTACATAGATCAAGAGGCAGTTGTTCGGACAGAACAAGGGGATACTGATTGGTTTAAAGTCAGGAAAGGTGTGCATCAGGGTTATATTCTTTCGCCATACCTATTTAATCTGTATGCTGAGCAAATAATCTGAGAAGCTGGACTATATGAAGAAGAACGGGGCATCAGGATTGGAGGAGGACTCGTCAACAACCTGCGTTATATAGATGACACAACCTTGCTTGCTGAAAGTGAAGAGGACTTGAAGCACTTACCAATAAAGATCAAAGACCACAGCCTTCAGTATGGATTACACCTCAACACAAAGAAAACAAAAATCCTCACCACTGGACCAATGAGCAACATCATGATAAGTGGAGAAAAGATTGAAGTTGTCAAGGATTTCATTTTACTTGGATCCACAATCCACAGCCATGGAAGCAGCAGTCAAAAAATCAAAAGATGCATTGCACTGCGTAAATGTGTTGCAAAGGACCTCTTTAAAGTGCTGAAGAGCAAAGATGTCACCTTGAAGACTAAGGTGCACCTGACCCAAGCCACGGTATTTTCAATCGCATCATATGCATGTGAAAGCTGGACAATGAATAAGGAAGACCGAAGAAGAATTGATGCCTTTGAATTGTGGTGTTGGCGAAGAATATTGAATATACCATGGACTGCCAGAAGAATGAATAAATCTGTCTTGGAAGAAGTACAACCAGAACGCTCCTTAGAAGGAAGGATGGCGAGACTGCGCCTTCCATATTTTGGACATGTTGTCAGGAGGTATCAGTCTCTGGAGAAGGACATCGTGCTTGGCAGAGTACAGCGTCAGTGGAAAAGAGGAAGACCCTCAACAAGTTGGACTGACATGGTGGCTGCAACAATGGGTCAAGCATAACAATGATTGTAAGGATGGCACAGGACTGGGCAGTGTTTCATTCTGTTGTGCATAGGGTAACTATGAGTCGGAACTGACTCGATGGCACCCAACAACAACAAGAGCATGTTTATTGCAGCACTGTTTACAATAGCAAAAACATGGGACCAACCAAGGTGTCCATCAATGGATGAATGGATAAATATAGTGTATTCACATCACACAATGGAATACTACGCATTGATAAAGAATAGTGATGAACCTGTGAAACATTTCATAACATGGAGGAACCCGGAAGGCATTATGCTGAGTGGAATTAGTCAATTGCAAAAGGTCAAATGTTGTATAAGACCAGTATTTTAAGATCTTGAGAAATAGTTTCTACTGAGAAGAACACATTTTTTTGTGGTTACGAGAGGGGGGAGGGAGGAAGGTGGGAGGGCATACTTACTAATTAGACAGTAGATAAGAATTACTTTAGGTGAAGGGAAGGACAACACTCAATACAGGGTAGGTCAGCACAACTGGAATAAAACAAAGGCAGTTTCCTGAATAAACTGAATGCTTCGAAGGTCAGTGAAGCAGGGGCAGGGGTTTGGGGACCATGGTTTCAGGCGACATCTAAGTCAATTGGCATAATAAAATCTATTAAGAAAACATTCTGCATCCCACTTTGAAGAGTGGCATCTGAGGTCTTAAACGCTAGCAAGTGGACCTCTAAGATGCATCAATGAGTTTCAACCCACCTGAATCAAAGGAGAATGAAGAACACCAAGGACACAAGGTAATTATGAGCACAAGAGACAGAAAGGGCTACATGAGCCAAAGACTACATCATCCTGAGACCAGAAGAACTAGATGGTGCCCAGCCACAACCAATGACTGCCCTGACAGGGAACACAACAGAGAACCCCTGAGGGAGCAGGAGAGCAGTGGGATGCAGTCCCCAAATTTTCATAAAAAGACCAGACTTAATGGTCTCACTGAGACTAGAAGGACATGGCCCAGGACAGGAACCATTCCTGAAGCCAACTCGTCAGACATGGATTGGACTGGAGAATGGGTTAGAGAGGGATACTGATGAGGAGTGAGCTACTTGGATCAGGTGGACACTTGAGACTATGTTGGCCTTTCCTGCCTGGAGGGGAGATGAGAGGGTAGAGGGGGTAAGAAGCTGGCAAAATGGACACGAAAAGAAAGGGTGGAAGGAGGGAGCGACCTGTCTCATTTGGAGAGAGTAATTTTTTTTTTTAATTGGGAATATGTAGTAAGGCGTATAGAAGTTTTTATGTGAGAGACTGACTTGATTTGTAAACTTTCACTTAAAGCACAATAAAAATTATTTAAAAAAAACAAAGAAATGCAAATTCTTGCATCCCATCCCAACCCTACTGAATCAGAAATTCTGAGGGTGGGGCCCAGCACTCTGTTTTACCAAACCTTCCAGGAGGTCCTAATAGGAGCTAAAGTTTGAGAACCATTGTCCTAGGCAACCATTTACCATCACTGGGTTCATTTCCTTCAAGTGTAAAATAAAGAGGTTGAATTTCTTCACTCCCTCACTCTTTTCTTTCTTCTTCCTTCTATTCTTTCTTCCTTTTCCCCTTCCCATTCTTCTCTTCTTTCACCCAATGTGTCCAGAAATTGACCGACTGGATCAATCAAATGCTTCAATTTATGGACACCATCATAATTAGTGTATGAGACAATTATTTAAAATTTCATTTCAATTAATTGCATCCCATTATTTTCACCATCACCCTAAATCTGCAAACCCGTTGTCTCCTTGTCAAAGACACTTTCCCTCCTCTGCATTTAAGTGTGTTATTCCAATCCACCTTCCATAAATTTATTAACCTGTCTTACTGAATCTAATTTGTGTTTTCTATTCACCCTTCTCTCCAAAAACAGTTACTGCCAAGCTGTCAATCTGATTAACTTTTAAACCCTAACATTTTGGGGAATTTCTATAGTAATTATTTAATATAGGCTAGAAAAAAAAAATAGGCTAGAGAAGGTTAAAAATGTTATAATTTGAATTTATGGGAAGAAGTCATTAAAATTATCTGTGATGGAGACCTTCAGGCTGAGAATACAAGCAAGGATTTGAAAATAAAATTAATTTTGATAATATAGACAGTAAAATCAGAAAACTATAGCTTCAAAAGAATTTTATTCTGATATTTTAGTTACATGTTGACGAAATGTCTTGGTCAGAAAATTTTCAATCTAAAGAACAGTCTCAAAAATTCATGCTTGGAATATTTGCTCTGACTGAAGCATCTCGTGAAATGTGAGAAGATGAACGGTTTCTTCCAATCACTAATTTTTTCATCAAAAAGTAATTTTATCTATATGAAATATTATTTGCAAAACTATTTGGAAGATATGGGAAACTTGGGAAATAAGATTGCAGTATTACAAGGAAATAAAGAATTAGTATAAATTCATCTTTAAATGTTTGGTGGAATTCTTCAATGAAACCATCTGAGGTTGGAGATTTAGTTTTTGGGTGTATTTTTTTTTTTAATCATGAATTCAATTCCCTTAATAATTATACCCATTTACCTGTTGCTGTTCAGTCAATTCCAACTCATAGCAACCCTACTGGACAGAGTAGAATTGCCCAATAGGGTTTCCAAGGCTATAAATCTTTAGAAAAGCAGATTGCCATTATTTTTCTTCCATGGAGTGGCTGGTGGTTTCGAACTGCTGACCTTTCAATTAGCAGTCAAATGCTTAATCACTGTCCTACTAGGGTTTTTAAAATATTTATAGGGCTACTCAAATTATCTATTTATTATAGGGTGAGGTGCAGTACTTTGTACTTTTCAAGGAATTGTCCTTTTTCATCAAAATTGTCAAATGTATGTACGAGAATTTTTCTTTATCCTTTGGTGTCTGGTGATATCTGTTGTTTCACTCCTGGTATTGGCAATCTGTATCTTCTCTCCTTTTTCTTTTTCTTAGTCTTGCTATGAATTAGAAAATTTTATTGATCTTTTCAAAGAACTAGTTCTTTTTTTTCACTATTTCTCTTGTGTTTTCCTTTTTTTTTTTTTTGTATTTCATTGGTTTCTGCTCTATATTATTTCCTTATTTCTGCCTTCTTTGGATTTATTTTGCTCTTAATTTTTTAGGTTCTTGAAATGGGATCTTAAATGATTGATTCGAGACTTTTCATCTTTTTTAATGTATGCATTTAGTGCTATACATTTCCCTCTCAGCACTGTTCTAGCTGTGTCCCACAAATTGTGATATGATATATTTTAATTAGGATTCAATTCAATGTATTCTGGAAAAAAAAAAAAATCTTCCTGAGACTTGCTCTTTTACTCATGGATTATTTAGAAGAGCGATTTATTTTCCAAATATTTGGTGATTTTTCGGGTCTCTTTCTGTTTTTGATCCCACTCCATTTCTAGTTATATAGATCATCCATTGTATGATTTCAATATTAAGAGATTTGTTCGGTTTGTTTTGTGACTCAGAATGTGGAATCTCTCTCTCTCCATATACACACATATCCACACATACACATAACATATATAGGGTGGCATAGTGGTTTAGAGCTGTGTCTGCTAACCAAATCCACCAGGCTATTCTTGGAAACCCTATGGGGCAGTTCTTCTCAGTCCTGTGGAGTAGATATGTGTCAAATTTGACTCGACAGCAATGGGTATATACACACACACACATATAATGTTTATGGATTGAACATTCCAACAAAGTAAAATGAGAAATCTCTCCAAGTTAATAAGAGGTTTATCAAAAATTCTAATAAATCCCAGCAATATTTTTTGTATTTATAAAAAAAGATGATTCTAAAATGCGTACGGAAAGGCAAAGAAACTAGAATAGCTAAAACAATTTTGAAAGCGTGGAAGGAATTTCTCTGTATGAGTTGAACGCTTATTATATAGACACAACAATCAAGACTGGTGGAGAAATATACACATAAATAAATGGAACAAAATAGAGAATCCAGAAATAGATTCAAATAGATTGGCCATACAAATATGGCCAACCTATTTTTGGCAATGGTGCAAAAACAATTCACTGGAGGAAAGATAGCCTTTTCAACAAATTGTGCTGGAGCAATTGAACATCCACAGTAAAAAATAAATAACTTTGACCTAAGCCTCACACTTCATACAAAAATTAACTCAAACCCGATGACATAATTAAATGTAACATAAAACTGTAAAACAAAACCAAAAAAAAAAAAAAAATCAGGGAAAATCTTTGGTATCTAATCTTTGATATTCGAAGAGTTGTTAGATTTGACGTCAAATGTGCAATCCGTAAACTAAAAATTGATAAATTGGAATTCATAAAAATTAAAACATGTACCCTGCAAAAGTCTCCGTTAAAAGGATGAAAAGGCAAGCTACAGACTGGGAGGAAATAATTGCAAACCACATATTTGACAAAGGACTAGTATCTAGAATATGTAAAGCACCATTAAACTCATAGCAAAAAGAACAACCCAGTTTGAAAACTGACAAAAGGCATAAACAGATATATCACTGAAGAAGGTTAATAAATGGCAAATAATCACACGAAAAGATGTTCGAAATCATCAGATATCCCAAAAAACCAAACCCATTGCCATCAAGTCAATTCCAACTCATAATGACCCTATAGGACAGAGTAGAACTGTCCTATAGAGTTTCCAAGGAGCGCCTGGTGGATTCGAACTGATGACCTTTTGGTTAGCAGCCATAGCACTTAACCACTATGCCACCAGGGTTTCCCATTAGATATCAGGCAAATGCAATTTAAAATCACAATGAGATACTTAGCAGAATGGGTATTAAAAAAAAAAAAAAAACAGAACAGTGACAGCAGAATGCGTATTAAAAAAAAAAAACAGAACAGTGACAACACCAAATGCTGGCAAAAATGAGAATCTGGATTACTTATACATTGCTGGTAAGAATACAAATGGTACAAGAACTCTGGAAAAGAGTTTGGCAGTTTCTTAAAAATATAAACCTGAAACTGTCTAGGATCCAGCAGTTGCAATCTTCGGCATTTATTCCAAGGAAATGAAAACTTATTTTATCAAAAACTATAATCAAACTGCGATACATCTATATCATGATATGTTAAAAATTACTCAGCAATAAAAAGGAATGGACTATTGATGCATACAATGACTAGTTTGACTTTTCAGTTGGAACAGTGTTTATCTTTTCTGTCTCTAGCTATGATACAGATATAGCGTCTTTTCAATGCCTTGGGCAATTGTCATATTCCTTTCTACATTTGTATCAGACTTCAACAGTTTGTCCTTTGTACTTTCAAAGTCATGAACTATCTCTGAAATCTCCATTAATGCCAAGTTTTTTGCTGGCATTACTCCCTCTTGGACATCTTCATATTTTTTTTCTGTCATATAGTTTATCACATTCATTTTTCATCAGGACCTCTTACCTCATTTATGTTTATATGTTCATGTTCATTCAGTTCCCCTGGCTGTATCTCTAGATTTTTCAAAACCTGGCAGTGTCAACATTCCCACAGCTGGCTAGTTCTTCTATAACTCCATTTTCATTTGTTTTCCATTTCATTTACAGCATTATTTGCTATATTGTTACTTTGTTGGACAATTCTCTTTGGATTATTCATTTTTGTAAAATATCATCTGGGATTATTACTGGGAGACAAGGAAGGCAACATGACTACATGCCTCGATGCCTATGAACTGAATGACTGATGTGCAGTGACCAATCACAGAGAGACCTTGGCAGAAGTGATATGATCTGTCTCTGATCTCCATACACATCTGTCATTAACTAGTGATTCGTGGACTGCGAACCTGGCAGTGAAGTCTATGCTTTATGCAGTTACACACTGCTAATTGATCACGGTAACTGAAGTTTGATTTGTGTTGTGGGACTGGTATATTTTAACTGAAATTTATGTGTATCAGATCAATGATAAAGACTAAACTATATATTCAATGTGTTTGTGTGTATGTGAGTACATGTGTGTATAGCTGGTAGTATCATCAAATAAAGATAAATCAGAAGAGTGATATTGTGCAGTGGTTAGAATAGGAGGGTAAAATGATGATTGAAACAAATTGTCCATTCGAGAGTGAATATAAATGTTATTAGTGTTTTAGAGGCAGGAGTGTCCACATCTAAGTAAAGTCTCATCTGAAAAGATTTACCCCTGTAATAGGAAAGAAATAGAGAATCGGACAATAGGCTGCTAAAATGAAAAGAAGTCAAAGCTGCAAACACATGGAATTCTAAGCTCCAGTCACGATGTTTCAGCGCTGTAATATTTTGGCTGAGTGTAGGTTAAGTGCTTTCTTCAGCAAATAAAGTGTAGTCAATTAAATTCAGTAATCATTTGTTAGATTTAGTTTAGTTCCATAAACATATGCTAAGTCCTCGGTAAGATGTAGAGGCTATAAAGTGGAGGCCATGCTCTCCAGCGATAGCTTCCAGTCTTGTTAGAGAGATTGACAAGCAAACACATAATTTTAATTCCGTGTGACAGTTTTGATGAATGAATGTGCAACTTGCCATGGGACAAGCGGAGGGAGGACACCTGGGTAAGGTAACCCCTCAGCTGAGTATCACAATATGGTCCACAAAAAAGGACCTTAGGAGGGGACGTGAGAGGGATTCAGTGAAGAAGGAAAAGCATGAACACAGACAAAAAGGCTTGAAACAATACTTTGTGTGTATTTTTGATATTACTAAACTGAACCATGTCAGGTAGATGGTGGGAGGTAAGGCTGGAGATGTACTGTGCTAGACATCACGTCAATATCTGGAGATTTAAAATTAAGTAGTGATGGATCCCTGTCCTCTTCGAGGAGTTTAGCAAAATGCTGAAAAACCCGCCATTGTGGGACAATTTCTATCCAACTTTATATGATCACAGTAATTAAGTCTTTGTCCTTATCAAAATGCCCCTAAGTTTTCTATGGAAATGATAACATAATAATTCATCATCTGTTCTTTAATATTAGGGTCTTAATTTTTATCTTTTTGATTATCATCTGTAATGTATGAAAGTCCTGCGGGAACATCTTGTAAGCAAGCTTTGTTGTAGGAAAAAGCAGGGTATTGGGACAGTGTGGGGCACCTAAAGAGAAAGCAACATTGCTGTGGAAGTTCTGGGAGAATGATAAACCTAAATCAAAACACCTACCTTTAGCTGGATTAGCTTAAATGTATGTGATAAAGATCAGAGATGTATTCTTGCTTTGGCTGCACAAGTAATTCGGTTAGCATTGTTTAATTTATGAAAGTCTTGAGAATTAAACCTTTTTAAGAGACGCAGTAATGAAGAGTTTGCTTCCTTTTTCTCAATAATTCCATCTCATTCCAAGCCATAAAATGTGGCCTCTGTTGCTGAGCCTAGGAAATCTTCATGTGTCTGCTCTCCACTCTTTCCCAGGCTCCTAAAGAACAAATTAATGGTGTAGCTGAAGTTAAATCATCAATTAGTAATTCCTTGCAGGGCATCTATTTTCCATGACCTTGGATGGAATTCTGCTTCTTAGTGCAGGAGACACCAACAGATATCTGCAGCCATTGGCCTCGGAGCACACAGCCCTGAGATTCGATTCAATCTACATTTTGAGCTCCAGCTGTAACCTTTTAGTTACCGCCATATCCCTGGTGTTCACTCAGTGTGCTCGAGCAAAGAGAAGGCACAGCTTACGTTATTGTTATTAGATCAAGCAATAGCCTATTTCTTTAGAAAAAATTAAACAGTGTGGCCAAGGAATATTGGAGTCAGATTAAATTCTGACAGCACCATAGAAGAAATTGGTTCATTTTTGGGAAGAAACAGTGATGAAGAAAGTAACCCAAAGATGAAAGAAACACTCAGATAACATACTATGAAAATCCCAGCACATCGAGGGGGGGAATAAATTATGAAAAAAAAATTGTACAATTTATTCTTCAGCAATAGAGAAACTTAATTGCATGGAAAAATCTACACGAAATACCTTCATAACAAGTCATAGCCCTGTGTGTGGAAAGGCTACAAATTCATTTTACAAATACTTATTGAGTACCTAACATGGTGCCAGGAACTATTCTGATCCTAGAATCACAATGTTAAACAAGACAGATGAGGTCCCTGCCTTCATTAAGATTATTTTTTAATGGGTATGGAGAGTAATAAGCAAGTAAACACAAGATTAAAATCATTTTAAAAAAAAAAAAGATAAGTACTGTGAAGAAAATAACAATAGCCCATGAAATCGGCATTATAAGGTGAGTGAAAGGCTACTTAAAATAAGGTGATCTGAAGAAAACTCTCTGGAGAGATGAATTTGAGCCTGTGTAATGAACTGGCATTGCATTCCAGAGCAAAGCTCCCTAGACAGAAAAAAGCTTGAGACATTTGAGAAAAAGAAAAGAAGAGCAGTGTGCCTACAGTACAAAGCACAAGGAAGAGCTAAGTAAGGCATGAAGTCAAAGACATAGCTGGAGCTAGAGAAGGTGGACTATATGAAGAAGAAAGTGGCGTCAGGATTGGAGGAAGGCTCATTAACAACCTGCATTATGCAGATGACACAAGCTTGCTTGCTGAAAGCAAAGAGGATTTGAAGTACTTACTGATGGAGATCGAAGACTGCAGCCTTCAGTATGGATTACCTCAACATAAAAAAAACAAAAACCCCCACAGCTGGACAAATAAGCAACATCATAAGAAATGGAGAAAATATTGAAGTTGTCAAGGATTTCGTTTTACATGGATTTACAATCAATGCCCATGGAAGCAGCAGTCAAGAAATCAAACAACACATTTCACTGGGCAAATCTGCTGCAAAGGACCTCTTTAAAGTATTAAAAAGCAAAGATGTCGCTCTAAGGACTAAGGTGAGCCTGACCCGAACCATGGTATTTTCAACAGCTTCATAGCGTGCAAAAGCATACAGACAATGAACAAAGAAGACCAAAGAAGAATTGATGCCTTTGAATTATGGTTTTGGTGAAGGATATTGAATATACCATGGACTGCCAGAAGAATGAACAAATCCATATTGGAAAAAGTACATCCAGAATGCTCCTTAGAAGCAAGGGTGGCAAGACTTCATCTCACATACTTTCGACATGTTATCAGGTGGGACCAGCCCCTGGAGAAGGACATCATGCTTGGTAAGTTGGAGGGCCAGGGAAAAATAGGAAGATCCTTAGTGACATGGATTGGACATAGCGGCTACAACAATGGGCTCAAGCATAACAATGATTGTGAGGATGGTGCAGGACTGGGCAGTGTTGCATTTGTTTTACATAAGGTCGCTGTGAGTGGGAACTGACTTGATGGCACCTAACAACAGCAAGTCATTCATTAGCAGTCATACGTCAGTATAAGAATGCGATGTAATTGTTCATTCCATTGCTAATTAACAAAGAAAAGGTAGTGAGGTCAGCTACCAGCTGGACTTCAGACTGCAGGAAATTACCTGGGTTGACAGCAACTTCTGCAACAGTGGTTGGCATCAAAAGCAGACAGCAAGCAGTTAAGATGAACAAGTGAAGAGGGTTCCAGCAAGCAGTTAAGATGAACAAGTGAAGAAGGTTCCAGTATCTGCCTTTGTATCTTTTTATGAGACATTGCTACATCATCTCTTGGGAGTGAGAAACAGAGAAATTTCCCCTGATTAAAGTGTTTAGAATGGTCTTTGCTAAGGTTTTGTGTGTGTACACAATTAAAAAAAATAGTTGAAGAAATCCTCATGGGCTTCTGCAGTTGCATCAGTTATGATTGGTGTAATTGTTGTTGTTGTTGTTGAGTCGATTCTGACTCATAACAACTCCATGCACAGTAGAACAAAACACTGCCCAGTCCTGCATCATCCTCACAATCAGTCGTTGCTGTGTTTGAGCGCATTTTGGCAGCCACTATCAATCCATCTTATTAAGGGTCTTCCTTTTTTTCACTATTACCAACCAGGATGTCCTTCTCCAGGGATTGGTCCCTCCTGATAACATGTCCAAAGAAAGTGAGATGAAGTTTTGTCATCCTCAGTTCTAAGGAGCATTCGGGCTGTATTTCTTCCAGATTGGCTCCTTCTGGCAATCCACGGTATATTCAATAATCTTCGCCCACACAATAATTCAAAGGCATCAATTCTCCTTCTTTCTTTCTTACTCTTTGTCCAGTTTTTGCATGCATATCAGGTGCATGAAAATACCATGGCTTGGGTTAGGCACACCTTAGTCTTCAAAGTGACATCTTTGCTTTTTAACCTTTAAAGAGGTCTTTTGCAGCAAATTTGCCCAATGAAATCCATTGTTTGAATTCTTGACTGCTGCTTCCATGAATGTTGATTGTGGATCCAAGTAAAATGAAATCCTTGACAACGTCAATCTTTTCTCCATTTATCATGATATTGCTTATTGGTCCAGTTGTGAGCATTTTTTGTTTTCTTTATGTTGAGGTGCAATCCATACTGAAGGTTGTGGTCTTTGATCTTCATCAGTAAGTGCTTCAAGTCCTCTTCACTTTCAGCAAGTAAGGTTATGTCATCTGCATAACACAGGTTATTAATGAGTCTTTCTCAATACAATCACTATTTCTCTTAGATTTGTGTTCAGTGATCCTTTGAAACTTGGATCTGGCAGCTGCAGAATTGAGGCAAGGCATGGTTCCAACCTGGAATATATTCATAATCAGATAAGAATCCAGATATTGCTGATAATAAAAGGCCTCAACAGATTGTAGAACAGAGTAACAAGAGAATGTATGGAGAGCAACAGGATGGTCCAGATAGGCATTAAGCTTACACACACACACACACACACCACACACACAAATTGCCATCAGTTGACTCCAACTCATGGAGATGTGATGTGTGTCAGAGTGGAACTGTGCTATATAGGGCTTTCAATGACTGACTGTTTGAAAGTAGATTGCCAGGCCTTTTTTCCTAGGCATCTCTGGGTAGACTCAAACCTCCATCCTTTTGGTTTCCAGCTTAGCACGCTAACATTTGCACTATGCATGGATTCCATTGAGCTCCCAGAGATGCTGTATTTAAGGAGAACATACCTATTCATAGACTCTGGGATTAGGGCAGAATTCCAACATCTGGAAGAATTCAAAGAGAAAGTACTGGTTGGGGAAGAGGCTTTGGAATGATATCATAATAGAAGCATACCACAGACAGCTGATCCAAACAGAAACGTTGAATGAGGCTACCTTGGTGCTGACTATAATTGGCTATAAAAAAATATTCTCAGGCATGGGACTTTCAAAATTTGCATGGCAGATGTAAAGGTTATTTTGCTGAAAGAAAAACATCTGATAAATTAGAAATTTGCCTTATTGATAACTTCAACATAAGTGAGGAGAAATAAATCAAATTTTTAGGGTTCATGATGGCCAAGTGGACTGACCATGTCATCTTGTTCTTAGAGATAAAAAGGGAGGAAATGTTATGTAGACATAGAGCCTAAACCTTATCAAAAACAGCTTAAAAATTTGGCATTGTGAAAATACAAGCTCATGGTCTGGCTCTATATCACTGAACAAGAATGAAAAAACATATATATATATATGAAAATTGCAGTCAGAAAGTTCGAGAGAAGTGTATTGCTTTATATGAATGCATTCATGCATGAACGAAAGAATGAATAAATAAGTAAATAAATCCCATACGTCAAAGCAAGGAAAGCTCCCATGAACCTGAATTTCAGAAGGACTTGTACAAAATAAAATGGGGTGATTTTATAGCCTTCACAAAACACAGTAAAGCTCCTTTCACTTGCTAAGTAGCCAATATTTATTATATTAATAGAAAGAGTAAATTAAAATATTTCAGAAAAGTATGTTGTTGATGTTAGCTGCCATTGAGTCAGCCTCGACTCATAGAGACCCTGTGCACAACAGAGCAAAGCACTGTCAGTCGCATGCCATTCCCATATCTGTTGCAGACTGGACTGTATTAATAAACCCCACTGCCTTCAAGTTGATTCTGACTTATAGTGACCCTGTAGGACAGAGTAGAACAGCCCTGTAGGGGTTCCAAGGCTGTAATCCTTATGGAAGCACACTGCCACATCTTTCTCCCGCAGAGCAGCTGGTAGTTTCAAACTGTTAACGCTTCACTTAGCAGTTGAAAGCTTTAACCACTGTGTATATTAATCCAAAAAAATCCCATTGCTATCAAGTCAATTCCAACTCATAGCGACCCTAAAGGATAGAGTAGAACTGCCCCATAGGGTTTCCAAGCAGCGGCTAGTGGATTGAACTCCCGACCTTTCGGTTAGCAGCCAAGCTCTTAACCACTGTGCCTCCAGGGCTCGTGTATATTAATAGGAAGAATAAATTAAAATACTTCACAAAAGTATATAAAGAAGGCTAAACCCAAGAATTAAATTTACATGGTTGATAAGATCAAAGATATGTATATATTGTGTTCTGTGTTTCTGGGCACAGTACTTGAAGTGTAGGCTTATCAGGATTTGCAAACTCAATCAATAAAAGTTTATTTTAGTTATATTTGGAGAAAAAGAAATTCACAAGCAAAGATACAAAGTATCCATTACTTAAGCAAATGAATATAAGCTTAAAAGAAGGAAAGGAGATGAAAATGCAGAGATCACATTTTTTTAAACACTGTTCTTAAAATTATTTCCAAACTAGAAATGTCAGAACAAACTGACTTATTTGGGAATTAAGAGATTTTATGATGAAATGCCATTTGTCAAATGATATGCCTGTTGCAAACTTTCTCAGCTTTCCTCTAAAATTCTTATGAAGACAGATGAAAGCACTCACTCCGGTATGAGTAACAGTCTACCCATTAAGAGAATCTTGGAAAAATCTCCACCCCTCCCTCTAAGAGAAAGAGCAATGCTATACGACTGAAAAATTACAGACAGAGCAAGCTTCCCTGGCTGAAAATGTTTACAAACTCTTTAGCTCATTGTCTGTCCACCATTTCAGAAATTTAAGGTCTGTATCAACCACATAAGCATGTCTTCACTTCTACATTAAAAATTCTTAGAGCTGTTTTGTGGTTTAGAGACTGCTTTCTGGAATTCATCATTCCTGATACCTCATCACAGGGAAAACAAATTCAAAGTATACAGTCAGTGTAAGGAGCCCTGGTGGCTCAATGAATGATTAAGCACTTGGCCAATAACTCAAAGGTCATTGGTTCGAACCCACCAGTGGCTCCGTGGGAGAAAAGACCTGGTGATCTGCTCTTGCAAAGATTAAAGCCTAGGAAACCCTGTGGGGCAGTCCTGGGTTCTAGGGTTGCTCAGAGTCAGAATCAACTCGACAGCACACAACAATATAGTCAGTGGGGAGTCTCTGGGTGGCACAAAGAGTTAAACACTCAGCTACTAACTGAAAGGCTACAGGTACAAATTTACCCAAAGTGGCCTCAGAAGAAAGGACTACTGATCTACTTCTGAAAAATCAGCCACTGAAAACCCTATGGAGCACAGTTCTCTCTGCACACACGGGGTGACCAGGAGTTGGAATCGACTTGAGAGTAACTGCACTGGACAGTCAGTGTGGCAGGCAGAAAAATGGCCCCAAATGTATTCATATTCTAATCCAGGGGATGGGTGAAAGTTCCCACGTATATCCATATTCTAATGCAGGGGACCTGTGAACGTTACCGTGTATATCCATGTTCTAATCCAGGGGACCTGTGAGGGTTAACATGTAGATCCATGTTCTAATTCAGGGGACATGTGACTGCTACCATATATATCCATGTTCTATTCCAGGAGACCTGTAAATGTTACCATGTATATCCATGTTCTTGTTACCAGGTATATCCATGTTCTAATCCAGGGGACCTGTGCATGTTACCATATATATCCATGTTCTAATCCAGGGTACCTGTGAAAGTTACCATGTATATCCATGTTCTATTCCAGGGGACCTGTGAGTGTTAACATGTATGTCCATGTTCTAATCCAGGGGACCTGTGAATGTTAACATGTATATCCATGTTCTAATCCAGGGAAATCTGTGAATGTTGCCATGTATATCCATGTTCTAATCCAGGGAACCTGTGAATGTTACCATATATATCCATGTTCTAATCCAGGGGACCTGTGAATGTTGCCATGTATATCCATGTTCTAATCCAGGAGACCTGTGAATGTTACCATATATATCCATGTTCTAATTCAGGGTACCTGTGAATATTACCATGTATCTCCATGTTCTAAACCAGGCGAACTGTGAGTGTAACCATATATATCCATGTTCTAATGCAGGGGACCTGTGACTGTTATCATGTATATACACGTTCTGATCCAGGGGACCTGTGAGGGCTACCATAGATCCATGTTCTAATTCAGGGGACCTGTGAGTGCCAACATATATATCCACGTTCCATTCCAGGGGACCTGTAAATGTTACCATGCATATCCATGTTCTATTCCAGGGGACCAGTGAATGTTACCAGGCACATCCATGTTCTAATCCAGGGGATTTGTGAATGTTACCATGTATATCCATGTTCTAATCCACGGGACCTGTGAATGTTACCATGCTTATCTATGTTCTAATACAGGGAAATCTGTGAAGGTTACCATGTATGTCCATGTTCTAATTGAGGGTGAGGAAACCCTGGCCACATAGTGGTTAAGTGCTACGGCTGCTAACCAAAAGTTCGGCAGTTCACATCCACCAAGCGCTCCTTGAAAACTCTATGGGGCAGTTCTACTCTGTTTTCTAGGGTCTCTAGGGTCGCTATGAGTTGTAATCGATTCGATGGCAGTAGGTTTGGTTTAGGTTTGGAATTCAGGGTACCTGTGAATATTACCATGTATATCCATGTTCTAATCCAGGGACCTGTGAATGTTACCACATATATCTATGTTCTAATTCATGCTACCTGTGAATATTACCACGTATTTCCATGTTCTAATCCTGAGGAACTGTGAGTGTTACCATATTTATCCATGTTCTAATGCAGGGGACCTGTGAATGTTACCATATGTAGCCATGTTCTAATGCAGGGGACATGTGAATGTTACCATGTATATCGATGTTCTAATCCAGGGGTCCTGTGAGGACTACCATGTAGATCCATGTTCTAATTCAGGGGACCTGTAAGTGCTGCCATATATATCAATGTTCCATTCCAGGGGACCTGTAAACATTACCATGCATATACATGTTCTATTCCAGGAGACCAGTGAATGTTACCAGGTATATCCATGTTCTAATCCAGGGGACCTGTGAATATTACCATGTATTTCCATGTTCTAATCTGGGGGACCTGTGAGAGTTACCATATATATCCACACTCTAATGCAGGGGACCTGTGAATGTTACCATATATAGCCATGTTCTCATGCAGGGGAATCTGTGAATGTTACCATGTATCTACATGTCCTAATGCAGGAGACCTGTGAATATTACCATGTATATCCATGTTCTAATGTAAGGGACCAGTGAATGTTACCATGTATATCCATGTTCTAATCCAGGGGACCTGTGAATGTTACCGTGTATATCCATGTTCTAATGCCGGGGGCCTGTGAGTGTTACCATATATATCCAAGTTCTAATTCAGGGGACCTGTGAGTATTACCATGTATTTCCATGTTCTAATCTGGGGGACCTGTGAGTGCTACCATATATATGCACGCTCTAATACAGGGGACCTGTGCATGTTACCATATATAGCCATGTTCTCATGCAGGGGAATCTGTGAATGTTACCATGTATCTACATGTCCTAATGCAGGAGACCTGTGAATATTACCATGTATATCCATGTTCTAATGCAAGGGACCAGTGAATGTTACCATGTATATCCGTGTTCTAATCCAGGGTACATGTGAATGTTACCATGTATATCCATGTTCTAATCCAGGAGACCTGTGAATGTTACCATACTTATCCATGTTCTAATCCAGGGGAATCTGTGAATGTTGCCTAATATATCCTTGTTTTAATCCAGGGGACCTGTTAACGTATGACATAAGAGACCTTGCAGATGTGATTAAGTTAGGAATCTTGATAGAGACATAGTCCTAGATTATCCAGATGGGCTTGCTGTAATCAAAAGGGTCCTTATAAGAAGGTTGCAGGAAGATTCAGACAGAGGAGAAGGCAATGTGATGACAGAAGCAGAGTTTGGAATGATGAGCTTTGACAATGAAGGAAGGCATCACATACCAAGCAATACAGGTGCCAGTAGAAGCTGAAAAAGGAAGGAAAACAATTTTCCCCTTAGAGCCTTGAGGAGGAACCAGTCCTGCTGAAACCTTGACTTCTAGCCTACCAGCTGCCTTTGGGTTGATTCCAACTCATAAGGACCCCATGTGTTTCAGAGTAGAACTGTGCTTCCTAGCATTTTCAATGGCTGTGACCTTTTGAAATAGACCATCAGGCTTTTCTTCTGAGGTGCCTTTGGGTGGATTCAAACCACCAAACTTTCAGTTAGTAGCTGAGCCCTTAACTGCTTATGCCATCCAGGAACTCCTGCCTTTAGCCTGGTGAGATTCATTTAGATTGATTCTAACCTCCAGAACTGTAAAAGAAAAAATTGTGTTGTTTTAAGCTATTAAATTTGTGGCGATTTTTTATAGTAGCAATAGGAAATTAATACTGCCAGGATAATCCAATGTTGTAAATACATACATATGACCTTCAAAATATGAGCAATGGTTACCTCTGACCCATGAGATAACTTCTTCATGCCTTTTTATATTTTTCAAGAGTTCTACAGTGAACTTGTAATGCCTTAGGAATTAGAATAAATGCAACACTTCTATTAAACAGGGAGAATATAGACTCAATTTCTGTTATTTTAATTTTTTCTTAAAGTTTAGTAACAAGAGCAGTCTCAATATTAAGCTTTTCTTCACTCTAACTTCCCCTTGGTAGAAAAGTTATTTCCATTCTTCATTTGTTTGCTTATTTTTTACAGTTCCTTCTATGTATTCATGATTTTAGTATCTATTTGTCTGGTTAAATATATTGCTACTGTTTGAATTCATGCAAGTTTCTTTTTGTAATCATAGTTGTTGTTTGTCCCTCCCTCCAGCTGCAGTTTTAAAAGAAGGTGTTAATTGCTGATTTTCCACTGACACAAATCCTAATTTTGCAGCTTCACAATGTCTTTCCTCAAGGACCTCTTTGGACATTAATACGTATTCTCATGACTTCTCTTCCTATCAGTAAGGCTTCTAGGTTAAATATTAACCTCTTTCTTGGTGATTTGACTCAAACCAAAAAACCAAGCCATTTGCTCTTGAGGCAATTCCAACTCATGGCAGCTCAATATGTTTCAGAGTAGAATTGCACTCGCGGGTTTTCCTGTCTGTGTTCAAAATTTTGAAAGTAGATCACCAGGCTTTTCTTGTGAGATGCCTCCACGTGAATTCAAACTGCCTTTAGTAGCCCAGTGCTTAACCAGATTTGTCCCAGATGCTTCTACAGTTTATCCATAATTCTAGTTTATGGCATTACCATGAACATTCACGTATTCCTATGTCTTTATGAAAAAAAATTGAGAGTCATAAGAACTTTTCCAAGTGCTCCTGAGCAAATGCTGTATCTTGTGGAAGTTGCTTCAGTAGTTCATATCAGCATCTGTAAAAATGACTTTATCACTGCTCTTCACAATCCAATAGTACGAGCTTTCAGTTTTTAAAGAAGCTCTTCTTAAATCTATGTAGAAACTTAGAAAATACTTTCAAAATCTCCCACTGGTTTAAAGGGAAAAAATGTCATATATATTTTATCTCTATTTCTTTAGTCATATAAGGAAAAATAAAGTACCAGGACATCTGTGCGTAAATGATAATTTTCTATGTTTTATTTTAATTTTTACAATTAGAAATAAAATGATGTTAGTTTTTTAAAATTATTCTTCACCTAAAAATCAGATTCTTTCATTCAGATGAGAATTGAATTAAACTACTATAAAAAAAAAAAAACCTTCAAAATTAATTAATCTAACAGGACATAAAAACTAAACCCATTGCTGTCGAGTTGATTCTGACTCATAGAGACCCTATAGGACAGAGCAGAATTTCCCCATAGAGTTTCCAAGGAGCAGCTGGTGGATTCAACTGCTGACCTTTTGGTTAGCAGCCGAGCTCTTAACCACTGTGCCTCCAGGGGTCCAATAAGACATAGTAAGGTGTTTAAATTATATTGGAATATTGCTTTTCTATGAACTTCATAGAGACTCACCTGGATATTATGACTCCTCCTCAAATAAAAAAGTTTCTTGTTTTTTTTATATATAGCTAATCAAAGCAAATTTATTTGTTTTCAATGAATATATGAAATTATAAACAGAAACATTAACAATTGTAAATACACTGATTTAAAACTTTGAGAAATATATCTGTATTTATACAAACACAAATGACGTTTTATATCACATCGTCTCGACGGCACTGGGTATCAGTCTGTCTTTCTTGAACTCTGCATCTTCAACTTCTTTTGTTGGGGTGAAGTAATTTAACTGACGATGTTAAATGAAAACATTGTATTCTAATTTGGAACATGTCACCCAACATCATACTCCTGACTCCCTTATCTGCTCTATTTTTTCTATATACTTATCATCTCTAACATATAATTTTTTACTTTCATAAAATGTAAGAATATTGTGCATATAATGTGTTTAAATATTAAGCTACCATGCAAGCTCAACAAGAGCAGGAATATTTCTGTTTTTATTGAATTATACATACTAAGCAAGTAGCACCTAGTACAAACTCAAATATGAGATGAGTAAATGAACCAGTGTCTACTACTGAGAGCCAAGCATTGTTACAGGCCCTGGATATAGAGCAATGAACAAAATAGACAAACTTTTTTCCATTCAATAGCATTCTAAGAGCTGGGGTGGACACTGTCCCAGGTAACCTTCAACAAACAAGGAAATTTCAGATTTTCCTGAGATTAAAAAAAAGAAAAAAAAAAGGATGAAGCACTAATAACTGGTCATTTGGGTGGCAGAGCTAGTTTTTAAATTCAGGGAAGGCTGCACTGAGGAGGTGGTCTTTCAACTGACTCTATTATAACGAAGAGAACACCATCAAAGAGCACTTTAAGCAGAGGGCACAGCAAGAACAAAGGTAAGAACAAGAGAGGTAAGAAAAAGTTATTATGGAAGCATATAATTGGGGCTGGAATGAGGTGGCAAGGAAGACAGGAGAGTAAGCAGAAACCAGAAACATAATTTTCAGGTCATGAGTGAGTAAAGGAAACATTTCAGAGAGCACAATCAGCCCACGGGAAAAAGAGAGTGTTGTGGATTGAATAGTGTCCCCTCAAAATTGTGTTATAAATCCTAATTTCCATGCCTGTGATTATAGTCCCACTTTGGGAATGGATTGTCTTTGTTATGATAATAAGACAGAAGTAGTGCAGTGTGTGTCTTGAGTCAATCTCTTCTGAGCTACAAAAGAGATTAAACAGCGAAGTAAGCAAGCAGAGATGGAGGAAGAGAGATGCCAAGCCACATGATGATCACCCAGGAGCAGAAGCTCAAACACGGGACCTTCCTCCAGAGCTGATAAAGAGAGAAAGCCTTCCCCTGGAGCTGGCACCCTGAATTCAGACTTCTAGCCACATAAACTGTGAGAAAATAAATTTCTTTTTGTTAATGGCACCCATTTATGGTATTTTTGTTATAGTAGTACTAGATAGCTAAAACAAAAAAATAAGCAGTGTGACTGGAGCATAGCATATAAAAGGATATGGTCAAGAGACAAGACTCGATAAGTAAATGATGGCCAGATCTTGAAGGCATTCTAAGTCATGCTCAGGATTTTATCTTAAGAAGGATGGGAAGACACTGAAGGAATTAAAGCAAAGTAGTAATGTGATTAAAATTGATGTCTTAGACTGGGTTATCTAGAGAAGCAAAACCAGTAAAGCATATAAATACATACAGACAGAGATTTATATCAAGAAAACAGCTCCCATGATTGTACAGGCTGGAACGTCCGAAGTCCATGGATCAGGATAGAGGCTTCTCTTTTGATTTACATAGCCACAGGGCAGGTCGGAGAGCAGGGTTCCCATGCTCAGGCTGTGAAAATCAAAGAATACCAAGATCTGCAGATAAGCTGACACTACAAGTCCCAAGAGCCAGAGGTCAGATGAACAGGAGGCAGCCACAGGATCCAGAGTGAGTAAAAAAGCCAGAACATCTGCTTATATTCGGATGCAGGCCACATCCCCGAGGAAACTCCCTTTCAATTGATTGTCTATTCACAGCAGATTCAATTATGGGAGTGATTACATATAAACACTGAGAATCATGGCCCAGCCAAGTTAACACACAATCTTAACTATCACAGTCCACCCCCTGTCAACATGGCACAGGTACACATCTCCTTAAACCATATATAATCTCTGAATAAAGACAATTATAAAGTCATATTTGTCCCTAACATGATACAACTAACACATACAACCAAAAACATATTAGCCCCTTTTACATCTTTTATTTTATAAGTGAAGGAAACAAAAATATTTGATGCACACACAAAAAGAAGAAACACTCAAAACAATTATAGTCCTCATTTCCGCAACTGGTCACATGGCTGTAGCTGGTATTTAGAACTACATTCTCCCACAGTCAATTCAGTATTCTCTTTGCCCTTAGGAGGCACCTCAGCTGGTCGTGGTTCTTTGCCTGGTGGGGTGACCCCAAACCTTTGTACCCGAAGGGCCCGGATCACTAGTAGTCATGGCAGAATTGGGTTGCTATAGTTTTCCATTGACTTTAATCACAGAGCACTGTAGTACTAAGAGATGCCCTAAAGGATCTCTTGCATTCCAGACATAGTCTTCTTCACCTTCATTATGTAAATCAATCTGATTTCCTCTTGGTAATCAGGATCAGTCACATCAGCCAGTATGGTAACCCCCTTCTTTTCCTGTGGATCCAGAGACATAAGGAGCCCAAAGTGGACAGGTGGTATTCTTGGCTTCCAATTCAATAGAATTAGTGATGTGTCTCCAGGTGGAAACATTCTTCCCTTTGGAACTAAGACTTCTAGACCAGCAGAGCATAAGGTCATAGGGGCAGGAAACAAAAATTTTGCAGTTGAGTCACTAGAGGTAATAGTGAGTGGTGCCACTCCTATTTCTACCCCTTGCTTCCTGGATCCATGAATCCTGGCTATGCGAGAAACTGCACCATGGGATTGGACACTGGTTTAGGGCATATACAGCCTCCTGGAGAACATTATCCCAACCCTGGCAAGTATTGCCACCTAGCTGGTTCTATCAAGCCAGCTGCTTTAGGATGATGGGGAACATGGTAAGACCAGTTAATTCCATGAGCACGGGCCCACTGCCACACTTCATTTGCTGTGAAGTGAGCCCCTTGATCTGAGGAAATGCTGTGTGTGATACCATGACGGTGGATAAGGCATTCTGTAAGTCCACAGATGGTAGTTTTGGCAGAAGCATTGCATGTAGAGAAGGCAAATCCATATCCAGAGTAAGTGTCCATTCCAGTAAGAACAAAATGCTCCCCTTTCCATGGTGGACGTGGTCCAATGTAATCAACTTGCCACCAGGTTGCTGGCTGATCACCTCAAGTGATAGTGTCATATTGGGAACTCAGTGTTAGTTTCTGCTGCTGGCAGATTGGGAACTCAGCAGTGGCTGTAGCCAAGTCAGCCTTGGTGAGTGGAAGTCCATGTTGCTGGGCCCATGCATAATTTCCATCCCTGCCACCATGGCCACTTTGTTCATGAACCCATTGAGAAATGATGAGAGTAGCTGGGGAAAGAGAATGAGTGGTTTCCATTCGTCCTATCCACTTGATTGTTAAAATCCTCCTCCACTGAGGTCACACTTTGGTGAGAATTCACATGAGACACAAATATATTTACTTCTTTGGCCCATTCAGAGAGGTCTGTTCACATATCTCTTCCCCATAAATCTTTGTTTCCAGTTTTCCATTCATGTTCCTTCTGTGTCCCTGACCATCCAGCCAAACCATTGGCCACAGCCCATGAATCAGTGTACAGTCACACATCAGACTATTTCTCCTTCCAAGCAAAGTGAACAATCAGGTGCACTGCTTGGAGTTCTGCCCATTGAGAGGATTTCCCTTCACCACATTCCTGCAGGGAGGTCCCAGAAAGGGGCTGTCCACTTTTGAGTGATGCCTGCATATCATGCAGAACCACCTGTAATGCAGGCATGGGTTTTCTCTTCTTCACTCAACCGATCATAAGGAACTCCCCATGAAGCCATAGGTGCAGACTGGGAGATGGAAGGTATTGTGACAGGGATGGGAACCATGGGCATTTGGGCCACTTCCTCATGCAACTTGCTTGTCCCTTCAGGTCCTACCAGGATCTGATCTCATATATACCACTTCCATTTAATGATGGAATTTAATTCCATTTAATGAGTTGGAATTGACTCGACTGCAGTGGGTTTTATTTAATGATGGAGTGGTGCTGTGCAAGTCCAACTTTATGGCTCCATGAGACAACACCAAGTTCATAATTGGCAGTTCAGGCCAAATGGTGACGTGGTGTCCCATGGTTAAGTGTTCAGTTTGTACTAAGGCCCAGTACCAAGCCAAAAGTTGTTTCTGAAAAGGACAGTAGTTATCTGCAGAGGATGATGGGGCTTTGGTACAAAATCCTAAGGATCTATACTGTGACTCACCAATAGGGTCCTACCAAAGACTTTAAACAGCATCTCTATCTGCCATGGATGCTTCAAGCACCATTGAATCAGCTGGATCATATGGCCCAAGTGGCACAGCAGCTTGCACAGCAGCCTGAACCTGTTGTAGTGCCTTCTTTTTTTCTGGGCCCCACTCAAAACTAGCAACATTTTGAGTTACTTGATAAATAAGCTGGAGGAGCATAGTCAAATGAGGAATTTGTTGCCTCCAAAATCCAAAGAGACCCACTAGGCATTGTGCATCCTTTTTAGTTGTGGGAGCAGCCAGATGCAATAATTTATCCTTCACTTTAGAAGGAGTATCTTGACATGCCCCACACCACTGGACCCCTAGAAATTCCACTGAGGTGGAAGGTGCCTGAATTTTTGTGGGACTAATTTCCCACCCTCTAGCATGCAAATGTTTTACCAATAAGTCCAGGGTCATTGACACTTCTTACTTACTAGGTCCAAACAGCATAATGCCAGCAGCCTAATGGACCAATGTGATGTCTTGTGGAAGGGAAAGTTGATCAAGGTGCCTGTGGACTAAATTGTGACATGGAGCTGGACAGTTGATGTAGCTCTGAAGTAGGCTAGTGAAAGTGTATTGCTGGCCTTGCCAGCTGAAGGCAAACTGCTTCTGATGATCCTTCAAAATCGGTATGAAAAAAAAATTAGAGGGATCACTAGCTACATACCAGATACCTGGAGATGTATTAATTTGCTCAAGCAATGAAACTGTATCTGGAACAGCAGCTGCAATTGGAATCACCACCTGGTTAAGTTTTCTATAACCCACTGTCATTCTCCAAGATCCATCTCTTCTTTACACAGGCTGAATAGTCAAGTTGAATGGCAATGTGTTGGGAATCACCACCCCCACATCCTTCAAGTCCTTGATGGTGGCAGTAATCTCTGCAATCCTTCTGGGGATGTGGTATTGCTTCTAGTTTATTATTTTCCTAAGTGGGGGAAGTTCTAATGGCTTCCACTTGGCTTTTCCTACCATAATAGTCCTTACTGTGTTTGTCAGGGATCCAATGTGGGGGCTCTGCTAGTTGCTGAGTATATCTATTTCCAATCATACATTCTGGATCTCGGGAAATCACAACACTATGGGTTCAGGGACCAACTGGACTTGTGAGATGGACATGAGACAAGACTCCATTAATAACCTGACCTCCATTTGTTCCTACTCTGACTGGTGGGCCACAGTGATGTTTTGGGCCTCCTGGAATTAGTGTCAATTCAGAACCAGTATCCAGTAATCCCCGAAAAGTCTGATTATTTCCTTTTCCCCAATGAACAACACTCTCATAAAAGGCTGTAGATCACTTTGGGAAAGGCTGGGAGAAAGATTAACAGTATAAATTTCTGGCAATGTATTGGAGTCCTTCCTCAAGGGGACTTGGCCTCCCCTTCAATAAAGGGGTTGTGGGTCTTTAAATTCAGTCAAATCTGGGAATTGACTGAGGGACCATGACTCTCTATTCTGGTGATTCAAGTTAGATTACTGTTTACCTGACCTAGAATTCACCCATTTGTACAGATCAAGTAAATGTTTAGTAGATTTCCTATTTATTTCACTCCTAGGGACACCATGACTAAGTAGCCAACTCCATAAGTCCATATGAGTTGGACTATTCTGATTACTGCTTTGACTCTGCTGTCCATTATGGTAACCATGCCCACCTTGTCTTTGTCAATTGAGTGCAGCCACTTGGCCCCTACTATCACAGGGCCCAATAAGCCCCATTGTAGTTAAGTGTCTTAATTCAGTAAGTGCAGTTCCCACTGTCAAATCTTATTTGCATAAAGTAGCAATCGCAGCAGTCTTCAAGGATGCTGGAGATCCCTTCATAAATTTGTTCTTCACAGTTGTGATAAAAGGTGTGTCCTCTGGGCACTCCATGTGTGGGTCTGTGGGTCCAACATAAGAAATCCACTCTATCTTGCCAATTTCTCTAAGCCTGTGGATACCTTCTTCTACAGTATACCAAGGGAGGTCTGGTACTTCAACTTGATTTAGTTTAGGCCACTTCATAATCCATGCTTCAGCAACCCAACCAGATAAACTATTAGAGCCTTTCCTAACTTCTCGAGCTAAAACATTGAATGAAGAATCTGTGCTTAGTGGACCCATATCAATAAACTCAGACCAATCCATCTTTATGTTCCTTGCACCATTATCCCACACCTTTAATAGCCATTCCCACACATATTCCCAGGTTCCTGTTTGTACATATTAGAAAAATCAAGCAGTTCTTTTGCAGTGTAGTGTACTCCTCCTGGGTCACACTTTGTAATTTACCTTTTGGGGCTCGCTGGGACTTAAGTCTAGTTATAGGTCTAGAAGCCAGAATAAGTAGCATGGAATTGTTTTGAGAACATTTAGCATCGTCTTGCACAATATCTGCCTCAGGCGATGCCCTAGGCAATGACTCAGGCAAGGGCTCTTTAGAGGCAGCTGGGCTAGGTCTAATCTCATTAGACAGGAGTGGAAGGGCTAATGTTTTTTTCTAGGTAGCGTGCTTTAACAGACAAACATGGAATAATCTCTTCAGATGGGAGTGGTTCTGCTGGCAGGAGTGATTCAATGGAATTTAGGCTCGGTGTTACCAACTTCCTGATATCTGCTCATATGTCCCCATCCCAAGTTTCAGGATCTCATTTCTTCCCAATCAAAGCCCTTTAACTTTAGACACGTCTCGAGGATGGCAATTGAGCTGGCATTGTAATTCAGCCACTCTTACAATAAGGCTCTGGATTAGTTTTTCAGCAATTTCATCTCTGTTATTGCATGAAATGAGGCTTTTTTTTAAAGCACAAGTGGAAGACTTAAGGCCATTTATGTGGCACTTGAGCTTTGACTCTGAAGCCCTGAGAGCATTTCTTTCTTTTACCACTTTGTCTAGCAAAAGTAGGGCCAACAAATCAGCTTCCTTATACTTCTCATTCTGACAAAACTGGATATCACATGTGTGTTCACCTGGAGCCTCAGCTTCCACCAGTACCTGATCTACTGGTGGTGATATCTTGTGTAATTGTATTGCTACCTCATGCCAAGGATTAGTAGTGACCTCTTTACTGCTGGAAGCAGAGTCATCAACATCTTTAAGACTAACCAGACTTGAGAACCAGTTTAAAAAACTCATCCTTACAATTTTGTTTCTCTAGAACCACTCTCAGTACCAAATGTCTTAGGGTGGGTTCTCTAGAGAAGCAAAACCAGTAAAGGGCATACATATATATAGAGAGAGAGATTGTAGAGGCTGGAACATCTCCAGTACACGGATTAGGACAGAGGCTTCTCTCAATTCATATAGCTGCAGAGGCTGGTGAACATGAGAATGGCAGATCACAGAGCAGGGCTCCTGCTCTCAGGCTGTGAAGAGTGATGATTTCCAAGATCTGCAGATAACCTGACAGCACAAGTCCCAAGAGTTGGAGGTCAGATGAACAAGATGCAGTCGCAGGATTCAGACTGAGCAATAAAGCCAGAATGTTTGCCTATATTCAGATGCAGGCCACACCTTCAAGGAAACGCCCTTTCAACTGACTGGCTACTCACAGCAGATTCAATGATGGGAGTGATCACATATAAACACCAAGAATCGTGGCCCAGCCAAGTTGACACACAACCTTAACCATCACAACTGAGTAGAAAGAAGGGATTTTCATCTCTGCAATAACTTACCCCCAACCCCTCTTTTCAGTGGAGACCGTGTGGGGAGCCTTGACTTTTACTTCAAGTACGCAGTAACAGGTGCCATCTCCTCCTCACTGTGGTATTAAGGCTTTCACCACCATTAAGCAGTAATCCTTTACCACCCCACTAGTAAACAGAAGATCACCCTTGGGTGTCAACAGAGGCCAAATGGGGAACCTCTATCTCACTAGTCAGTAACAAGAGTGTGTCCCTTTCCACTGTGATAGTGGTGCCAGAGGAAGACAGCTAAAGAGAAAGTTTAAATATGATATCCAAAATGCCCAGTTTTCAGTTGAAAAATCATTCATCATACCAAGAACCAGAAAGATCTAACCTGAGTTTAAAAAAAAAAAGACAACCAAAGATGCCAAAACAGATATGATAAAGTGTTAGAATTATTGGACAAAGATTTTAAAGTAGCCATCACAAAATTGCTTTAAAAATCAGTTATGAACACAATTTATACAAATAAAATATCAGCAAAGAAATATAAAGAAGAGCCAGAGAGAAATTTTAGAATTGAAAATACATTAACCAAAATAAAAATAGAAATGGATGGCTTCAGAAGCAGAGTGGAAGAGAGAGAGGAAAGAAACAGTGAACTTATTGATAAAACCAAGACCAAACCCGTTGCTGTCGAGTCAATTTCTACTCATAGCAACCCCATAGGACAGAGTAGAACTGCTGCATAGGGTTTCCAAGGAGCACCTGGTGGATTCAAACTCCCGACTTTTTGGTTAGCAGCCATAGTTCTTAACCAGTATGCCACCAGGGTTTCCGAGCTTATTGAGAATGATAGAATAGTAGAAAGTACCCAATCTGAGCCAGAGAGAGAAAAATAAACTAAACAAAAATCAACAGAGCCTTAGGGACCTGTGAAGCTGTAACAAAAGATCTTACATTCATATCGTCAGAGTTCCAGAAAGTGAAAATAAAGAAGGTGGTGTTAAAAGGAAAATGTCACAAAAAATGGCTAAAAACTCCCCAAATTTGGGAAAATAATTAAACATACAGATTGACAGATGAATAACTATCAAACAAAATAAACCTAAAGAAATCTGCATCAAGCCAGTTCACAGGCAAACTTCTAAAAATAAAGACAAAGAAAAAAATCTTAAAAACAGAGGAAGAGAATGACAACTTACCTATAGGAAAAAACGATTTGGATGACAGCAGACTTATCATCAGAAACCATGGATCTGGAAGGAAGTGGCATGGCATTTTCAGGTGCTGAAAGAATACAACTGTGAATTCTGTATCCAGTGAAAATATTCTAGAGGAATGAAGGGGGAAGTCCAAACATTCTCAGGTGAAGGGAAACGAAAAATATTTGTTACCAATTGTTGTTATTGTTGTTAGGTGCCATCAAGTCAGTTCCGACTCATAGTGACCCTATGCACAACAGAATGAAACACTGCCTGGTCCTGAGCCATCCTTATAATCGTTGTTATGCTTGAGCTCATTGTTGCAGCCACTGTGTCGATCCACCTTGTTGAGGGTCTTCCTCTTTTCCGCTGACCCTGTACTCTGCCAAGCATGATGTCCTTCTCCAGGGACTGATCCCTCCTGACAGCGTGTCCAAAGTATGTAAGATGCAGTCTCGCCATCCTTACTTCTTCTAAGACAAATTTGTTCATTCTTTTGGCAGTCCACGGTGTATTCAATATTGTTCGCCAACACCACAATTCAAAGGCATCATTTCTTCTTTGGTCTTCCTTATTCATTGTCCAGCTTTCACACCCAAAAAGAATGGCTAAAGAGAAGTTTTCTCAGTGAAGAAAAAAAAAATGTATAGAAGAAGAAATCTTCTTGAGGAAGGAAGAGAGAACAGGAGATAGATTTAAAATATAACACACGAGGGACAAATCTTTGTACCTTGGATGGCTGCTCGCAAGTTTTTAAGACCCCAGACCCTATGCAACAAACTAAGAGATGGAACAAAAGTGCTAAAAATGACATTAGGCCAATGAACTGGAATGTCCCATAAGGCCATGACTCTAAACCCCCAAAACCAATAAACCAAATTCCGTGAGGTGTTCTGTTGTACGTAATCAGTCTCAACAGCTACTATTTTTACTATTGTTGTAGTTATTATAAGTATATATATATATATATCAAACCTCAATTGGTGGTGCACTGGTTAAAGTGCTCAGCCACTAACCAAAAAGTCAGTGCTTTGAACACACCAGCTGCTCTGCAGGAGAAGGATGTGGCAGTCTGCTTCCATACAGATTTACAGCCTTGGAAACCTTGTGGGGCGGTTCTACTCTATCCTGTTAAAAACGAAACACGAAAAACAAAAAAGCAAACCTCTTGCCATCAAGTCCATTCCGACTCGTAACGACCCTATAGAAAGAGTAGAATGCCCCCATAGTGTTTTAAGGAGCTACTAGTGGATTTGAACTACCAACCTTTTGGTTAGCAGCCTAGTTCTTAACTGCTATGCAACCAGGGCTCCACTGTGTCCTATATAGGGTTGCTATAAGTCATAATCAACTAGACAGCAGTGGGTTTGGTTTTTTTGCATAAATATTTACCAATTTTTGTATACCAAACAGAAACCAAACCCAGCGCCATCGAGTCAATTCTGACTCATAGTGACCCTATAGGACAGAGTAGAACTGCCCCATAGAGTTTCCAAGGAGCGCCTGGTGGATTCAAACAGCCGACCCTTATGGTTAGCAGCTGTAGCACTTAACCACTACGTCACCAGGGTTTCCCAATTTTTGTATATACATAAATTATATATATATTTATCAGTTTGACTTATTGTTTTTCTTGCTGGGTGCTGTCGAGTTGATTCTGACTCATAGTAACCCTATATAATGAAGTAGAGCTGCCCCATAAGTTTTCCTAGGATGAAATTTTTATGGGGGCAGATCACCAGGTCTTTTCTCTTGTGGAGCTGATGGCGGGTTTGAACTGCTGATCTTTCAGTCAACAACAGTTGAGTGCTTAACCATTCCACCACTAGGGCTCCTTAATTCAACTTGTTACGGGTATACAATTTAGTGACATCAATTACACCCATTGGCTGTGCATTCATTACCCTTAGTCAATATGATTTTTTCCATCCCACCATGAAGAGAAACTCAATGCTCTGTAAGCAACAGCTACTTCTTTCCTTCCCTTCTGCCCCTGGTAACCACTAATAAACTTTGGTCTCTATATATTTGCCTGTTCTTATTTTTTTTAATAAGATAAATCACATCATGAGCAATAACGCAAACTTCCACAAATTTAAAATAATTGAAATATCTCAGAGTGTTCTTCTGACACAATGGAATCAAAATAGAATTAAAGAGGCTATGAGGAAAATCTCCAAATATCTGGAAACTAAAAAACAACAGTTAAATAAAAAAATCTAGGCATCAAAGTGGAAGTCTCAAAGGAAATAAAAACAAAATATTGAACTGAATGAAGATAGAAATGCAGCATAGCAAAATTTGTGGGAGTCAGATAATGCAGCTTAGAGGGAACTTGGAAGCACTAAATCATACAGTAGAAAAGAGGAGAATTCTCAAATTACTAATCTAAGTTCTCACCTTAAAAGCCCCGTGGCGGGGGGGTGGGGAACAAAATAAACCCAAAGAAAGCAGAAGGAAGAGAATAGTGAAAATAAGAACAAATATCAGTGAAATCAGACACAAGAAAACTATAGAGAAAATAAATGAAACAGAAAGCTGGATCTTTGAAACTATTAATAAAACTGAGAAATCTCTGTGAAGACAGAAAGAAATGAGGGAAGGCACACACATTAATGCCAGGAAATGCTACAGACCTTGCAGCTGTCGAAAGGGTAATGAGGGCAGGCTATGAACAACTCTACACATATGAATTTGAAATGCATCAATTTCTTGAAGAGCACAAACTACTACGATTCATTCAATATGAAGTACATAATTTGAATAGTAGTATAACTATTAAGGAAATTGAATTAACATTAAGAAATTCCTAGAAAATAAATCTCCAGGCCCAGACAGTTTCAAAGGAAAATTCTACCAAACTTTTAAAGAAGAATTAATATCAATTCTGCAGTCTCTTCCAGAAAATAGAAGAGGAGGAAATACTTTATAATTTATTTTATGAAGCCAGTATTATCTTAAAACCAGAGAACAGTAGTTGAAAAAAAGAAAAGTACATACCAAAGTCCCACATGAATATAGATGTAAAAATCCTTAAAGATCTATTTAGCAATTAGAATAAGCATATATAAAAAGAATTTTATACCTTGACTGAGTATGGTTTAGTTAGAGATGCAAAGCTGGTAAAATAGTTGAAAATCAGTTAGTGTAACCTACCATATTAACTAGCTGTTGTTGTTAGGTACCCATCAGTGGGTTCTGACTCATAGTAACCTTATGTACAACAGAAGGAAACTGTCATGGATTGAATTGTGGCCCCCGAAATATGTGTTAACTTGGCTAATCCGTGATTTCCAGTATCGTGTGTTTGTCCACCATTTTGCCGTTTTGTCATCTGATGTGATTTTCCCATGTGTTATAAATCCTACCCCTATGATGTTAATGAGGTAGGATTATCGGCAGTAATGTTAATGAGGCAGGACTCAATTTACAAGATCAGATTGTTTTAAATCCATCTGTTTTGAGATATAAAAGACAGAAGCCAGCAGAGAGACATAGGGACCTCATACCACCAAGGAACAAGAGCCAGCAGCCCTTTGGACCAGGGGCCCCTGCACTGAGAAGCTCCTCAACCTGGTAAGATTGATGACAAGGACCTTCCTCCAGAGCTGACAAAGAGAAAGATTTCCCCTGGAGCTGGCACCTTGTTTACTAGGACCTGGTGCAGTTAGATCTTGTTACTAGAGTATTTTATAAATTCCACTAAGGAAGTTTTGATTTTCATCCTACAACTTAAATACACTTACACTCCTACCAATCTACATATTTTCACTTCAAAGGATTATTATTTCTGGTTGTGTTTTCAAGCATGCATCTTTATTGCCTGGTACCATGGATCTTTACTTTTATAACTAGTATATTATCTGAAATGGAAACACTGCGATGAGGTGAATTAATAATAATAACTCTAATTGGGTAAGGCATCCTGTCACCTTAGCATCTCAGACATTTCCTAAAAGTTCAAAAGTAACAAAAAGGCCATTGAGAGTGGAAAAAATTCTGGCAACAAATTTAGTGTTTTAAGCTTTTTTAAATTTACTCACAGCAGAGACTTAGGTTAACTAAAGATTGTATCATGGCACGTTATCCTGTTTTCTAGCTCATGGGAAAGTAAACCAAAAAGTCAAATCTGTTGTCATCAAGTCAATCCCAACTAACAGTGACCTTGTACATTACAGAGTAGAACTGCTTTGTATGCTTTTCTTGGCTGTAATTTTTATGGAAGCAGATTGCCAGGCCTTTCTTCCTTGGCAGCACCACTGGTTGGTTCGAACTGCCAACTTTTAGGTTGTCACCCAGGGACAACATAGGAAAGTAGGAGCTGAAGATTGTAAATAATGGAAGGACCTATCAGATACCTGTCCTCTGTCAGCAGTGAACAGTGACCACCGAAAATCTACTAGCAGGGGAAGACAGAAGAAAAAACCACAAAAGCACAGATTGAAATCTCAGAACTCAGCACTGCAGCTGAGAAACTGGAGAATCAGGGTGAGTCCAGAAGTGGGGAAGAGGAGGAACGGGGTCAGCATAGAAACTGAGAGACCTAACACACTAACATAAGGCGCTCACACTCATTGCAGGTATTGTGGGACGGGACTGGGTAACACCCCAAGCAGAGAGCAGAAAGGGTGCTTATCTGAGGAAGCTCTAACTGGATTTTTTTTTTAAGGTGGCACAAGTTGGCCGTGGGAGTTCGTGGGCTGTGCAAGTGGGAGGGGGCGAAGGAAGACCTTGACACTTTGTGAGAGTGCTGTTGGACCTCGCTGAGACCCAAAATGAATGAGCACTAGGACCTAAGAGAGCTGCAAGGGCAACAGGGCGAGGGGAAGAGTCCAGACTGACAGGCAAGCTGGAGGCAGCCCCTAGCAGGACACTGTGGGTAGTGTGCAAGTGCAGGGGTACTGGGGAGGGGAAGACAAAAAACCACTCCACATCACCACAGTAAAGTCGATCATCACCACAGAGGCATCTAGGGAAACCCCTCCAACCCTGCACATGCATACTGAATTTCAAAGACAAAGTATACAGATCTCTTGAATCAACTTCAGGGGTGAAAATACAAAACTGCTGCAACTCTCTCCCACAGAGTGACTTGATGTGGCTCCAGGCTTTCAGTTGGCAACCAGAAAATTGGACACTCTGCCACCAGGGCACCCAACCAGAAAATTCTCCCACAACAAACAAAATGAAAAATTTAAAGAAAAAGGTAGCAAAAAACACTAAAAGCACAAGAACACTCAAAAACAAAACATGAAGAAGAGGAACTCTTCAATGGTAGCGTGTTTTTGTTTTTGTTTTTTTTAATTTAACAGCAATGCACCAAATGCGTGAAACCTATTCTCATCACTAGACCATCTTTGGAGCCCTGGTGGTGCAGTGATTAAGCATTTGGCTGCTAACTGAAAGGTCAGCAGTTTTTGAATCACCAGCTACTCCTTGGAAACCCTATCAGTCAGTTCTGCTCTGTCCAATAGGGTTGCCATGAGTTGGAATCCACTCAATGGCAATGGGTTTGGTTTTGTTTTTAGATCAGCTTTGCAAGTATTGCTCAAGGGAGTAATCTAAGTGAAAAGGCAAGAATATTAGAAAGAATTACAAACTAAACTTGTTGAATGTAGGTTGTATATTGATGTTAATGGAGACACAACAACAGAAATGGGGGAGGGATAGGTTTATCAGAAATAGATTATGTTAAGGTTGTATGTTAACAGCTATTCATATGCAATTGTAAGTCATGTAATATAATGTAACATAGATGTAATGTAATGTAACTAAGAAATCACCAAGAAGAAACACTCATGAGAAAAGAAACAAGCTAATAAAAAGGCTCATCACAAGAAAACACCCAAATGCAAACAAAACCAGAAAAATAAGTGTAATAAACAAGATACAAAACACTCAGAAAACCATTCATTTTCAATAATAACCTTAAATGTAGATGGTTTAAATGCCCCACACAAAAGGCAGAGAGTGGCAAAATGGATTTTAAAAAAAAGATCCGTCCTTTTGCTGTCTACAAGAAACCCACCTTAGACACCAGGACACAAAGAGATAGAAAATAAACAGATGGAGAAAAATATTTCATGCCACCAGTAAACAAAAAAGAGCAGAGGTGGCCATATTGATATCAGATAAAATAGACTTTAAATAAAAATCTGTTACAAGAGATAAAGAAGGATATTACGTAATAATAAAAGGGTCAATTCAACAAGAAGACATAACAATTATAAATACATTTGTTCCTAACAACAATGGAAGCCCTGGTGGCATAGCGGTTAAGAGTTCAGCTGCTAACCAAAAGGTCAGCAATTCAAATCCACCAGCCACTCCTTGGAAACCCTATGGGCCAGTTCTACTCTGTCCTGTAGGGTTGCTATGAGTCAGAATCAACTCAATGGCACCTTTTTTTTCCTTTTTAACAGCAATTCAGCAAAATGCATGAAACCAATTCTGACTAATATGAAAGGAGAAGTAGACAGCTCCACAACAATAGTAGGAGACTTCAACACACCACTTTCAATTATAAACAGAAGATCTAAAAAGAAAACCACTAAGGATACTGAGAATTTAAATAAAACCGTAAGCCAGTTGGACCTAACACACATATGTGGAACACTCGTCCCAACATCAGAATAGTACACATTCCTCTCCAAAGCACTTGAATCATTTTCCAGAAAAGATCATATGCTAGATCACAAAATAATTCTCAACAAATTTAAAAAGATTAAAATCATACAGAGTATCTTCTCAGACCATAACTGTATGAAGATGGACATCAACATCAGATTAAATAAGGAAAAATAATAATAATTACATGTAAACCAAATAATACACTACTTAAAAATTATTGGGTCATACAAGAAATCAAAAGTGAAACTAAAAATTCCCAGAATTAAATGGAAATGAAAACACAATATATAAAAACCTTTAGGACACAGCAAAAGCAGTACTCAGAGGGAAATTTATAGCAGTAAATGCCTACATTAAAAAAGAAAAAAGATCCGAAATCATTAACTTTAACAGACAACTTGAATGAATAGAAAAGGAAGATGAAAGAAGCCAAAAGCAACCAATAAATAAATAAATAAGATAAAAATCAGGGCAAAAATAAATTAATTAGAAAAACGATTGAAAGAATTAACAAAACTTGAAGTTGGTTCTTTGAAAGGATGAACAAAATAGACTAACCACTGGCTGGATGACAAAAGAAAGAATCCAGAAGAGGCAAATGACCAAATTAAGAAATGAAATTGACAACATTACAAGTGATCCACCAGAGATAAAGATCATAACAGATTACTACAAAAATTGTACTCCAACAGATTTGAAAGCCTAGAGGAAATGGAAAAATTTCTAGAAACACAGTACCTACCCAAATTAATGCAAACAGAGGTGGAAAATTTAAACAGACCCATCACAAAAGAGATTGAAGGTATCATTAAAAGAAAAAAACGACTACAAAACAAAAACCCAGGATCAGATGACTACACTCGATAATTTTACCAAACATTCAGAGAAGAGTTGACATCCATCCTACACAGTCTCTTCAAAAACACAGAAGAAGAAACACTACTGAACTCCTTCTATGAAGTCAGCATAACCCTGATACCGAAACCAAGCAAAGGCATCACAAAAAAAGAAGAAAACTACAGACCAATATCCCTTTTGAACATACATGCAAAAATTTTCAAGAAAATTCTAGCCAACGGACTACAACAACATATCAAAAAAATCATACACTGTGATTGAATGGGATTCATACGAGGATTAGAGGGTGGTTCAACATCAGAAAATCAATCAATGTAATCTACCACATAAATAAAACAAAGGAAAAGAAGGATATGATCATATCAATCAATGCAGAAAGGGCATTTGATAAAATTAACTCTCTTTCCTGATAAAAACTGTTGGCAAAATAGTAATAGAAGGGAAAATCCTCAACATAATTAAGCATGTACGTGAAAAACCAACAGCCAGCATCACACTCAACAGAGAAAGGTTGAGAACATTTCCTCTAAGAACAGGAATGAAACAAAGTTTCCCATTATCACCACTCTTATTCAACATTGTACTGGAAGCCCTAGCCAGAGCAATAAGACAAGAAAGAGAAATAAAAGGTATCCAAATTGGAAAAGAAGTAAAATCACCATTTTTTGCAGATGGCATGATCCTATATATAGAAAATCCTAAAGATTCTACAAGAAAACTGCTAGAAGTAACAGAAGAATTTAGCGACATTGCAGGGTATAAGATGAACACACAAAAATCAGTTGGGTTTCTTTACACTAACAAAGACTATTCTGAGAAATAAATCAAGAAAACAATAGCATTTACAATAGCCCTAAAATCAATAAAATACCTAGGGATTAGCTTAACCTGGGGCATAAAAGACTTATACAATGAGAATTAAAACAAACACTGCTACAAGAGACTAAAATGGACTTACAAAAATGGAAAGACAACTGTGTTCATGGATAGGAGGCTTAATATAGTGAGAATGGCAATACTACCTAAAGCAATCTGCAGATTCAATGCAATCCCAATACAAATCCCAATGACATTCTTTACTGAAACGGAAAGCCTAATGACCAGCTTCATATGGAAAGGAAAGAAATCCCAAATAGCCAAAACAATATTGAAGAAAAAGAACAAAGCAGGGGGCCTCACACTCCCTGAATTAAAAAAGTACTGTACAGCCACTGTAATCAAAACAGCCCTGTACTGGTCCAACAATAGACATGTAGACCAGTGGAACAGAATTGAGAACTCAGAACTAAACCCAAACACCTACAAACAACTGATTATTGACAAGAGGTCAAAGTCCATCCAGTCGGGCAGAGGCTGTCTCTTTAGTAAGTGGTCCTGGCAAAACTGGATATCCACATGCAGGAAATTGAAACAGGACCCCTACCTCATATCAAACACAAAAACTAACTCTGAATGGATCAAAGACCTAAATGGTAAACCTAAAACCATAAAATTCCTGGAAGAAAACTATGGGACCTAATCTCCTGTAAAAATAGGATAATAAGCATTACAAAAAATGCACAAACAGGAGACAAAATAAATAAATGAGATCTCATAAAAATTATAAACTTCAACTCATCAAAAGACATTATCAAAAGTGTAGAAAGAAAACCTACAGACTTGGAAAAAATCTTTGGAAAAGACCTCAGATAAGGGTTTAATCTCCAAAACTTATACAGCACTTAAACAACTCAACAAAAAGACAATCAATCCAATTACAAATGTGTGCCTTAGTCATGTAGTGCTGCTGTAACAGAAATACCACAATTGGATAGCTTTAACAAACAGGTATTTATTCTTTTACAGTCTAGGAGGCTAGAAGTCTAAGTTCAGGGTGTCAGTTCCAGGGGAAGGCTTTCTGTCTATGTTAGCTCTGGAGGAAGGTCATTGTCATCGATCTTCCCCAGTCGAGGAGCTTCTCAGTGCAGGGATCCCTGGTCCAAAGGATTCACTATTCTCCTGGCTCTTGTTTCTTGGTAGTATGAGGTCCCTGAGTCTCTCTGCTTACTTCTCTCTTTTACATCTCAAGAGATTGACTTAAAACACAACCTAATCTTGTAAATTGAGTCCTGCCTCATTAACATAACTGCTGCTAATCCCGTCTCATTAACATCATAGAGGCAGGATTTACAACACAGAGGAAAATCACATCAGATGACCAAATGGTAGACAATCACACAATACTGGGTATCGTGGCCTACACAAGTTGACACACATTTTGAGGGGACACAATTCAATCCATGACAATGGGCAAGTGACATGAACAGAACCTTCACCAAAGAAGGCATTCAAGCAGCCGACAAACACATGAAAAGATGCTCATGATCATTAGCCATTAAAAAAAAGAGAGAGATGCAAATCAAAGCTGCAATGAGAAATCATCTCACTCCTACTAAAATGGCACTGATTAAAAAAAAATAGAAAACAACAAATGTTGGCGAGGTTGTGGGGAAATTGGAACCCTTATTCATTGCTGGTGGGATTGCAAAATGATAAAACCACTTTAGAAAATGGTTTGGCACGTCCCCAAAAAACTAGAAATAGTCCTAGTTTACAATTCAGCGATCTGACTCCTAGGAATGTAACCTAGAGACATAAAACTACTGACATGATCAGATACATGCACCCCTATGTTCATTGCAGCTTTATTCACAATAGCAAAACAATGGATAAGTAAATTGTGATATACTATGTAGCCATAAAGAGCAATGATGAGTCTGCAAAATATACTGTAACATTGATGGACCTGGAGGGCATAAATGCTAAGTGAAATAAATCAAGCATAGAAGGACAAATATTGTATGATCCCTCTTTCATAAGATGGCAAGAACAGATAAATATGGGGAGACCAGTATTCATTGGTGGTTACCAGGGAGAAGAAGTATGAAGGACTAAGTAAGCTTTAGAACTTACAGACTTGTTCCTTTTGGTGATGGGAAATGTGGCTCCAAGTGTGGATGTAATGAGCACAGCACAACCATAGTAAAGATGAATGTTTGAGCACAAATAGAAGAGTATAAACAAAATTAAAGAGAATACTGACAAATCATGATAAATATAACTAATATTAATGAACAATTTCTATGGAAATCTATAAAAAATTCATTTGGGATGTATAATTTTGCAACAACAGTAATAACTAAAATATGTGGTTACATATACATGTATGCATAAATATGTACAGAAAGGCATATGTGAATAACTGTAGACATATGCATATCATATTTATGTGTGCTGCATATGTTTTCAAGTATAAAATAAAGCACATAGGGGATACAACCAAACACTTGATGGGATTAGTCTACTGGGTTTGAGGGCTTAGGACCATAGTCTCATGGGACAACTCAGTCACTTGGCATAATATAGTCCACAAAGACAATTTTCTACATCCTAGCTTGGTGAGTAGTGTCTGAAGTCTTAAAATCTTGTAAGCGGCCATCTAAAATACAATTATTGATCTGTACTCATCTGGAGCAAAAAAGAAAGAAGGAAACCAAAGAATCAAAGAAGAAACTAGTCTACAGAAGCATTAGTCTACAAGAAAAATGGCATCATCTACCTTGAGACCAGAAGAACTAGATGGTGCCTGACTACCATTACTGACTATTCTGACCAGGGACTCAATAGATGGTCCCAGGTTGAATGGGAGAAATATGTAGAACAAAACTCAAATTCTTAAAAAAAGGCCAGACTTACTGGACGAGCAGAGACTAGATAAAGCCCCAAGAGTACCACCCTGAGATACTCTTTGAACTTGGAACATCAAACGACTTCCAGAGATCACCTTTCAGCCAAATGACGGATTGGCCCATAAAATAAATAGTACCACCCATGAGAACTGTTTGTTTCAAAATAATTGTCTCGATGAAACCAATTGGTACATGTTTACCCTAGACCAAAAATGAGAAGGCAAGGAGGTCGGGGAAACTAGAATTAATGGAAACAGAACAACCAAAATGGAAATAGTGGGAATGCTGATATATTGTAAAGAATATAAACAATGTCGCTGAGCAATATGTACAGAAATTGTTAATGAGAATCTAATTTCCTGTGTAAACTTTTGCCAAAAACACAAAAATATGTATTTATATATATGTGTATATATAAATAAATATATATATATGTTGATACCCTCCCCCAAAGGCAAAAATAATGAAAACTAAAAAAAAAAAAAAGAGGCACTTGACTTACATTGGAACTGATTTAAGACAAAATAGTTGGAACCTAACCTTGTCATATGTCAGGAATGACCTGTATTTTACCCCATATAAAATAGCTTCCAAAGCTCTCACCGTACTATGAGACAGTATGTTGTTGCTGTTGTTAGTTGCCATCAAGTTGGTTCCTCCTTATGCTGACCCCACATACAACTGAACAAAATATTGCCTAGTCCTGTGCGAACTTCATGATCCTTGGTATGTTCAAGTTCATTGTTGCAGCCGTTGTGTATTTTAAGTGCCTTCCAACCTAGGGGGCTCATGTTCCAGCACTATATTGGACAATATTCTGTTATGATCCGTAGCGTTTCCATTAGCTAATTTTTGCAAGTCTTACTAGTCTGTCTTAGTCTGGAAGCTCTGATGAAATCTGCCAGCCATGGGTGATCCTGCTAATATTTGAAATACCAGTGGCATAGCTTTCTGCAACATAACAACACTCAAGCCACTACAATATGACAAACTGATAAACAGGTAGTGGGTGAGACAATATAATAATAGATAGATAATGGCCATAGAAATATGGGATATATTTTAGAAAGATTCCAATAAAAATGAATGTAATTTTAAAACAAGCAAATGTGAATGCCTAAAGATGGATGCATTGATTATCTGGAAATTCACTTAGGATTAAGACTCCCAGTGGTACTAGAGAGATGACTTCTTGCTCTAAGTGTTTGAATGCATAACACAGGATAAAAACAAGAATGTGGCATTGGCTTATCAGCACGTAATGTGATCTATCTTGGTCATGAGCCAGTAGGAGCAGGGTTGTTATCATTTTCCAGTAGTTTAAACAACATTACACTGTTCCTATGAATAGATAGCTATTATTTTAATGTCATTCTGATTGTAGCATTTGTCATAATAACTATGTAGCCCAAGAATATTGTCAACAAAAGTGCTGATCAAATGATCACTGTAACTGCTATATTTAAGGATTTTTTCAGTTGTTTCGCAGCTTAAGAAAAGTGTGGCTGGCGTGGTCTGTCTCTGCCAGTGTAAAGTAAGTTTTGCATTCACTGAAGGACAGTAAATAATGTGACTTCTGCAATTGCATTCTGGTGCATTTCATATGAAAAGAGGGACTGCACACTTTGTGCTTTAGCTTTGGCTGCAGGCAGTCGTGCTTTGTTTACAGCTCACATATTTATGCAGCTGCTTCACGGTCTCCTGTTTCCTCTGTACCTGATGGAAATAGTGTCCTTTGATTGAAATATGGTGCCCACTCTTCTTTCCAGCATTTCATAAGTGTGCTTCAGAACAGCAACTGCATGTATTGCTTTTGCTCATGTTATTTAGTTGTTTATCATTAACCCAGATTTTGTGAATAGCACATTGAATTCATACTTTTCTGTAATAATCGACCTTCTATTCCTGTCTATGAAAACATGCTTTAGACTGTAAATTCTTTTGATTGTTTGTTATTTTTAAAATAGTTTTTACCTGTAATTACAGGACAATGTATTTCTGTCATCTCACATGGTGGGATATTCCCAAGAATTTTCCATGATCCTCTTCAGTAATTTCCCTTTAGTTTTAGAGACATGTTAGCATGTCTGTATCCTCTCATTGATGTTGTTAGTTGCTGTTGAGTCAATTCTGACTCATCGTGACCCCACGTGTGTAGTAATATTCCTTCGGAAATACAAACAAGCACTGTTTCAAAATTGTAAATATTAGTGTGAATTTTAGACCTCAGAGAAATAAAAATTGATACTATATTCTTTAGTAAATTAGGCTTTAAGAAAAATATTATGTCAATTAGCAATAAAGAAATAATTTAAAAGCTGTATATTAAGCCAGTAGTTTATTGAAGAAACTAGTGAAAGGAAAAATGTTACATCTGTGAAAATATGTCTAAGGTTCTGTTTATATGCAATCACAAAATGGGCTGTTTTAGAATCCACATTTTTTTCCTGAGCAAAATTTAGTCATTCTCTGGACAATCAGTTGGACAAGTATAATATACCCAAGTCAGCGTTTAAGATGAAATAAATGAACCACCTTCAGGCTTGCCTGTCAGGTAAAGAATGCCATAGACCAAGATAAAATCCTCCTGGGGAGTCTGACCAGTGACTGGAGCTAGAGTTTATCTAAATATTTCAGTACACATCACAAATATTCAATAGATTTTCTTTGAATCCCCATAAGCCATACCTTAAGAAAGTTCTATATACAATCAGAAAGTAAACTCTGGGAAGTATGTGAAAACCTAGAGGAAATAAGGGGGAAAAATGGAAATCAAAGAGCAGATCTAAAGGATGTAATATATATCATCTCTCCTTGTTTTGTTTTTATAGAAATTCATGTCAGCTTCAACTAGGAGACGTTGCACAGGCCCAAAGTCTTGCTTGACATTTGGCTTCAGAGCCAGTAAATACAGCTGTCTTCCAACTTCTTTTAGTTCTTCTAACCTTAAATGTCCCAGCCACCTCACTACTAAAAAAAAAAAAAACAAGAACAACCATAAGGACAAAGGAACGTGTCATAAAGATACCCTGAACCCCTCACTTACTCTCCATATCCACTGCACTTCCACTCTCAGTCAGAAGTCTTTATTTAATGGTACTTCCAAACAGCTATCTACAATGCAAATTAATACCTGCAAAGTTTACTCTGAGGTACGTAAAATCTTGGAGGGTCTTTGTATTTTATAAAAAAAGTACAAATTTTTGTAAAATAGTCACTTTCAGTTTTTATGTTATTTTATGCCCTCCCTTTTTAAGTGAAATTTCAATCAGAACTTCATTATACAAGACAGACATGGCAGCCTAAGTAGTGTCAGCTTTGCACACTTACAGGCACTTCTGGGCTCCCTGGAGCTATTTGGAAACCACCTGGTAGTGCAAAGAAGGTGGTATTGTGCGATGGGAACATGGTTTGAATCCCAGCTCTCCCGTTTTCCAACTATGTGATACCAGATGGTTAACTTCTTTCTGTCTTGTTTTCCTCATCTGTGATATGGAGTTGTTATGAAGATTAAGGAGTTTCTGGGTAGTGCAAATGGTTAACATACTCACCACTAATCAAAAGGTTGTAGGTTCACAGAGGCATCTTGGAAGAAAAGCCTGGCAAACTACTTTTGAAAAACCAGCCATTGAAAACCGTATGGAGCACAGCTCTACTCTGACATATTTGGGGTTGCCATGGGTTGGAATCAACTCAATGGCAACTGGTATGTAAAGATTAAATGAGTTAACATTCTTAAAGCATTAGAGGAACACTTGGCATCTTGCACGTGATAAGCCATGTGTGATTATTTTTAAAAAAAGTCTTCCTTAAATCATCCATTTTATTGCTCTTTGAAATGAGCACTAGAAGAAAACATTTAATTGCCTAGAATACTGTAATTCCTAACCAGATTGTTACTTCTAAATATGCTATTCATTGATTGGCATTATCCTGGGAATATCTCCACCTCAGTGATTGCAGACCCGACCTTGTAGGTTTTGCTTTAAAATGTATCCGTTCTTTCCCAAGATCTAACATGTCACATTACATTCATTTCTGAAGATTAATGAGAATTTCAAAATAACTATAAAAATAAGTATTTCTAAATTAGGAACAGTTTCTTAATCTGCTTTTCTTTGAGTTTGTCTGCATATTATTCAATTAACCCCTAGACTAATACAGATCCATAGTCTGACTAGAAGATCCCAAGGCAGTGTCAGTGGCCTCCAGGAGTCATTATCCAGTTCTCACTTAGGGCAAAACACAGTCCATCCAAGCAACAGTCCTTTACCAATAAAGCTTCATTTTCTATTTTACATACAGAGTTTGAATACTCAAACAATCAAAAAAGCCATTGTCATAGAGTCAGTTAGGACTCATGACAACCCCATGTATTACAGAGTAGAACTGCCCCACAGGGTTTTCTTAGCTGTAATCTTAAGGAAGCAGATCGGCAGGACTTTCCCCGAAAGCACCACTGGTTGGGTTTGAACAACCAACTTTTAGGTTAGTAGTCCAGCATAAACTGTTTGTGCCACCCAGGGACCTGGAGTTTGAATAAACAATCCTAAATCAGTCAGGACTAAAATTGAGGAAGTGACCATCATATTAGTTTTCATTAATTTTTTTTTTTTTTTTTGGTGATTAGTTTCAAAATAATTATTGACACCTAGAACTAAAACAGCCAGGTATGGCCCAGAGGTGAAGGGCAATGGTGCCTACCATACTGAAAGGTCTGCTTGTCATTACTAATTTACCTGCTGTACTATGGCAGTTTCACTTATTTCTGGGTGACAGCATAGGCTATTTGGGACCTATCTCTGGCCTAAGACGTAGATTTTAATTTTGACAATAATTCAGCCAACGGGTGGGGTATAATATTTCTGACATACGAGAGGGAAATGGGGAACTAAATTACATTTATTTCTGGATAAAATTACAAGAATTTACATTACATTGGAGAAAATGACTGCCAAACTGAGAAAGCACACTGTGCAGCAGAGAGCAAAAAACACATTTGGTTCCCGAGTGTTTATTATCCACAGAGCTCCGATGGAACATAGTGCTCTCTCCAGAGCCACCTCCATGATTAGGGCTTTACGGGATGGTGGCACAGTAAAATAAAAAGCTGATTGGGAAAATTGCTAGGTGGTAGAACTCACGTTTTATGGTTTCCTGCAGATGCTGAGCTTACATAACACTGCCTTCACCTGTGACTACATCTGCACATGTGGCATTAGAAAAGGGCATTTAAGTTTTGTGCCACCACAAAAAAAATGGCTGAAAGAGTAAGCAGGTTAAACTGCAAATATAATACCAAAGGTTATCCAAAACAGCTTGCTTTCAGTTCCTTGGCTCAAGGCAAACATTTCTTTCTACTTAGAAGGATATTCCATGTTGGACATGCACAAACAAGAAATAAACAAAATACCATAGAAAAACACTAGTTCTTTGTTATTTTTACAGAAAATTCTTATTTTTCTGATTACAAAAGTAGTAATCTTTTTTTATATAAAACACTACAAAAGAAATAAGAAAAACTGCAACCATTAGTCTACTGCTACCAATATTGAAGCAGTTTCCCTTTCCCTGTTCACGCGTGTGTAACTGCATTCTGACCCTTGGTGGTGCAAACAGTTTGCGTTCAACTACTAACCCTAAAGTTTGGCAGTTTGAACCCACCCAGTGGTGCCCAGAAGAAAGGCCTGGCAAATTGCTTCCTTAAAGATCACAACCTAGAAAAACCTATGGGGCACTTCTACCCTGTAACACGTGGGATCACCATGAGTCAGAATCATCTTGACAGCATAGGTATGGCTTGTTTGTTGTACACGCATGCGTGTGTGTGTGTGTGTGTGTTGGGAGATATGAGAATTAATATTTTTATATACTTTTATTTTACTTATACCATAAAACTTTCCTAAACCTAGCTATCTGTCTACCATGACTAATTTATTGAACCTTTTTCCTATTACAGGCATTTATTTTGAAAATTATAAAAAGATTAATATGAATATTCATCTGTAACTATCTTGTGCATAATTAATTTCTCTAAGACAGATTCCTAAAAGTGTTAAGGCACTCCCATAGTGTATGAACCTTTAAAAGACACTCAACGCTTGATACCACTTTCCAAATATGTTGTATCAGCTTATACTAGCACCAACAATGTGTGCCACAAGATTCACCGTAGATAAGTCAACTGTTATGATTAAATATATAGGTATTTATACTTATGGAAAGTACATACTTGTTGATTTGAATGAATAAAAAACATCATCTTATTTTAATTGGCACTTGATTTGTCTTCTGACCTATATCTCCCAGGCTTAGGTGACATGAAGAGCCAAACAATCACAGACAGCCTTTTAAAGAGTCCAAGGAGTCTTTCTCGGTACTCGTAAAACTTCAGGAACCACCACCGGCCATGACAGAAGGTTCCGGAAACATAGGTGGTTCTTTCACACTGTACCAATGCTGCATGGCTTTAGGGGTAACAGAGCCCAACTGAAAGTCCCTCAGTTCACAAAAGAATTACGTTCTGACAACTTGTAGAGTAATTGCTTGCTTGTTATTCAAGTTACATTTCAAGTATCCCAAAGTAGTGCTCAAAGTAAATGAACATAGAAATGGATTATTTAAAAAAATCAGGAAATCCAAGAACTAACCTTAATGTTATATATAGATCATCTATTGTAAGCCTCACAAACATACTTTAACCTATCCTTTGCAGTTGACAGTTTTATTAGTCTCATTTTATGATGAGTAAACTGAGGCTTACAATAAGGAATGATGAAATAATAAGAAAATTTACCATCACACATACCATTTCATTCTGACAATAATGACACAAATCAAAAAAAGAAAAAATGTTAGTTGAGGTTGTGGGGAGACTCTTATACACTGCAGACTCTTATACACTGCAAATGGGAATGTAAAATGGTACAACCACTATGGAAAACTGTATGGCACTTCCTTAAAAAGCTAGAAATAGAAATAACATATGATCCAGCAATACCACTCCTAGATATATACTCTAAAGAAATAAGAGCTGTGACATAAATAGACATATGCACATCCATGTTCATTGCAGCATTATTCACAATGGCAAAAAGATGGAACAACCTAAGTGCCTATCAACGGATGAATGGATAAACAAACTGTGGTACATACACAATGGAATGCTATGCAAAGATAAAGAATAACAGTGAGCCCACAAAACATCTCACAAGATGGATTAATTTGGAGGACCTTATACTGAGTGAAATAAGTCAATCACAAAAGGACAAATATTGTATGAGACCACTATTATAATAAAAAAAAATACAAGAAAACTTTATACACGGGGAAAAAAATGATGGTTACTGGGGATAGGAGGGGAGAGAGGAAAAATTACTCAATAGATAGAAGACCTGCGTTAATACTGGTGAAGGTAAAGGCAAAACACAATATGGGGGAAGTTAGCACAACATGACCAAGGTAAAAGGAAGACACTGACAGGAATGCAAGAATGAAGGACAACTAGGGTGATTACTGTAACACAGACAACCCTGCAACAATAGTATGAACAAACAATAATTTACATTTGGATACATAGGTAGATGTTAAAGAGGTGTGGGGCAGTGTAAGGGAACACACCTACATACAGATATAGGTTTCATGGTGGATATTTCCACATACATAACTGTAGGTGCTGCTTACATATTAATGTAGACAGTAGAGCACACAAGGCCACCATCATGGAAACTTCATAGACATAAACAAATACCTCACAGACGAAGGTTCTAGGGTCAAACAAAAGGACACAGTCTAGTGGGCATCTACGTCAATTGGCACAACATAGTTCATAAAGACAATGTTCTGCATCCTACTTTGGTGAGTAGCATCTGGGGTCTTAAAAGATTGCAAGCGGCCATCTAAAATACAACTATTGGTTTTTTCCTGCCCACAGCAAAGGAGAGTGAAGAGAACCAAAGACTTAGGGGAGTAATTAGTCTGAAGGACTAATGGACCACATGAAACAGCCTACACGACCTTGAGACCAGAAGAACTAGATAGTGCCTGGCTACCACTACCAGCAGCTCTCACTAGGATCACAACTGACGGTCCTGAACAGAGTGGGAGAAAAATGTAGAACAAAAAATCAAATTCACAAAAAAGACCAGACTTACTGGTCTGACAGAGACAGGAGGAGCCCCCAGGACTATGGCCCTAAGACACCCCTTCTGACATGGAACTGAAAACATTCCTAGAGACCACATTCCTAGAGAGCCAAACCATAGGCCAAACCCAAAACCAAACCCATTGCTATCAAGTTGATTCCTACTCATAGCGACCCTACAGTACAGAGTAGAACTGCTCCATAGGGTTTCCAAGGAGTGGCTGGTATATTTCAACTGCCTACATTTTGGTTAACAGCCATAGCACAGTGTAACTCTTAACCACTGTGCCACCAGGGCTCCAAACCATGGACAGTTCCATAAAATAAACAGTAACACCTGAGAGGAACATGGTAAACCCAGGGTGGAAAGGGGGAGAGTGCGGACACATTGTGGGGAATGCCTCCACTGTCATGGAACACTTTATGTACAAACTATCGAACAGGAAACTAATTTGCTTTGTAAGCTTTTGCTTAAAATATAATAAAAAACTTAGGCGGCAGGGCCAAGGTGGCTGACTAGTTAGAACCTACCACAGATCCCTCTTGCATCAAAGACTCAGAAAAACTAGTGAATCGATCACATACATGACAATCTACGAACTCTGACCATCAAACACAGATTGAAAGAGTTGACCTGAGTGACAGGGGAGCAAAAAGCCAAGCCCGGAAGCAGCGACCTCTTCTGGAATCGGTGTTCCCTGCCACAGCCTTGGGCCTCTCAGTTCCCTGGTGCTGAGTGTTGGGGCTGATTGTGGCTTACTGAGAAGGGGGAAACACTGGACACAGCCCTAACCCCTAATCCCCTGGAGTAACATCAGTAGAGACTCAGCCAGCACAACCAGGCTGCACACTGACACGGCTGACAAGAGAACAAGCAACCACAGGGAAGCAGCAACTGTTTTTGGAGCCTGGAGCCAGTGTCCCAGTCAGAAAACCTTGGCGCTGGGCTTTGCACCAAGTGCAGAGGAGCTGAGCATGGCTTCATGAGACAGAGCAAGCACTGGAAGCAGCCCTAGCCCACTGAAGTGACCTCAGGGGAAGCCCAGCCAGTGCATGCAGGCAGCACAATGACACACCTGACAGGAGGAGAAGTCACTGGGAGGCAGTGACTGGTTTTGGAGCCTGGAGTGTGGAGTCCCAGCTGGGAAACCTTGGTGCTGGGCTTTGGACTAGGAGTGGGGGAGCTGACCACAGCTTCTGAGACAGCACAAGCACGGGAAGTGGGCCTGACCCTCGGGGGCAATCTCGACCCAGCCAGGGCACACAGGCTACACACCCCTCAGGAATCTCAGATAAAACAGTCATCTCCAAGCAAGATAAGCAACTTTGTCTATATTGCTGGGTGCTACTCTCTCCTATCTATCTGATCCCTCCCCTCCCTGTCCCAGGTGGCTTCATTAACATTGGAATTTCCTGGGCCAGGGACTGAAATGCTCTGTGGTTTTTTTTTTCCTAACCCATTCTTCTGGCCTGAGAGAAGCAGCTACTAACAACTCAGGGATAAAAAATCCCTCCTTGACTTCCCTACACTGGAATAAAAATACAGAACCAGCTCCAGCAAAGCATATGAGATCCACAGTCTTTGGCTTCCATCCCTACATGGAACAAGGTGGCTATTATAATGCAAAGGCAATTGTGATAGAGATCTGACTGTAATTGTTTTAGGGATCACTGGAAAGACAAGTTCTCTAGGTCTGATATCTCTACCTATTAAACAGAGCCCTCACTGATCCACAACAGGGAACTGACTGCTAAAGCTCTACCCAAACCACCTAGCCACCTGCCAAAGGGGTCTGAGGATACTGACGCCTACCAATCTTTAGAGGTACAAGCATTGGGTGCCTAAGGTACAGCTGCAGAGCCCATCCACCAAAGTTATTTAGGAATAGAGACACACCTACCTCACTGGCACGTGGGGGGAAGGCTGTCAGCATCCTGCCCCCCCTGGAGTGTGACCCCCTGCTATTACTAGAATCTGGTGCACACAACTATTACCACTACTCCTCTAAGTTAATAGGTGACAGTCTACATGACAAACTCAGTGACCCAAAATCAGAACACCTAAGCTGATTCTATTCAAGAATAGTGAATAGACTCTTAGGCTTATATATCTGGTAACAGCCCAAACCACCTGATAATAGGACATAAGTGATTCAAAGGCTACAATAATCAAGACAGTGCAATCTAGTAGCCCATCTGGGTATACTGAAACAAACAAACAAAAAAAAACCCAACAAAGTAAGGCTCAGTGAGCAAATATAAAATAAATCATTACAGTATCTTATAGATGGCTCGGAGACAGCAGTCGATATCAAACCACATAAAGAAGCAGACCATGATTGCTTCCACAACTCCCCAAATTAAAGACTCAAAATCTTTCCCAAATGAAGACACAATCCTGGAATTGCCAGATGCAGAATATAAAAAACTAATTTACAGAATGCTTCAAGATATCAGGGATGACCTCAGAAATGAAATAAGGCAATCTACAGAAAAAGCCAAGGAACACACTGATAAAGCACTTGAAGAAATCAAAAAGATTATTCAAGAACATAGTGGAAAAATTAATAAGCTACAGGAATCCATAGAGAGACAGCATGCAGAAATCCAAAAGATTAACAGTAAAATTACAGAATTAGACAAGTCAATAGGAAGTCAGAGGAGCCGAATCAAGCAATTGGAATGCAGAGTGGGGGAGATGGAGGATAAGGCAATTGACATCAATATAAAAAAAATTTTTTTAAGAAAAATCAGATAAAAGAATTAAAAAAAATGAAGAAACCCTAAGAATCACGTGGGACTCTATCAAGAAGAATAACTTGCGTGTGATTGGAGTTCCAGAACAGGGAGGGATAACAGAAACTACAGAGAAAAGAGTTGAAGATCTGTTGGCAGAAAACTTCCCTGACGTCATGAAAGATGAAAGGATATCTATCCAAGATGCTCATCGAACCCCACATAAGATAGGTCCGAAAAGAAAATCACCCAGGCATATTATCATCAAACTTCCCAAAACCAAAGATAAAGAGAAAATTTAAAAGCAGCCGGGGATAAAAGAAAAGTCACCTACAAAGGAGAAACAATAAGTTCAGACTACTCAGCAGAAACCACGCAGGCAAGAAGGCAATGGGATGACATATATAGAGCACTGAAGGAGAAAAACTGCCAGCCAAGGATCATATATCCAGCAAAACTCTCTCTCCAATATGAAGGTGAAATTGAAACATTTACAGATAAACACAAGCTTAGAGAATTTGCAAAAACCAAACCAAAGCTAAAAGAATTACTAAAAGAAATTGTTTGGTCAGAAAATCAATAATATCAGATACCAACACAAGACAAGGTCACAGAAGAGAACATCCTGATATCAACTCAAATAGGGAGATCACAAAAAAAAGAAAAAAATGCTCAAAACAGGGAATCATTGAAGTCATTGTATGAAAGATCACGTAATCAAAAAGAGGGACTAAATACAGAAGGCGTAGGTCTTCCATATGGAGATAAAAACAAGGCAATAGAGGATGATACGATTTAGGTTTTTACTTAGAAAAATAGGGGTAAATATTAAGGTAACCACAAAGAGGTCTAACAATTCCATAATGCAAAATAAAAACCAAGAAAAACATAATGACTCAACAAACCTAAATTCAACTACTATGAAAATGAGGAACACACAATTTACAAAGATAAAGTCTCAGCACAAAAAAGTAAGTGGAAAAATGAAATTGTTAACAACACACACAAAGAGCATCAAAATGACACCACTAAACTCATAAAAAAAAAAAAAACTCATACTTATCTATAATTACACTGAATGTTAACGGACTAAACGCACCAATAAAGAGACAGAGAGTCTCAGACTGGATAAAGAAACACGATCCGTCTATATGCTGCCTACAAGAGGCACACCTTAGACTTAGAGACACAAACAAACTAAAACTCAAAGAATGGAAAAAAAATATACCAAGCAAACAACAATCAAAAAAGAGCAGGAGTAGCAATATTAATTTCTGACAAAATAGACTTTACAGTTAAATCCACCATAAAGGATAAAGAAGGACACTACATAGTGATAAAAGGGACAGTTTACCAGGAAGATATAACCATATTAAACATTTATGCACCCAATGTCAGGGCTACAAGATACATAAAACAAACTTTAACAGAATTGAAAAGTGAGATAGACACCTCCACAATAATAGTAGGAGACTTCAACACACCACTTTTGGAGAAGGATAGGACTTCCAGTAAGAAGCTCAATAGAGACACGGAAGACCTAATTGCTACAATGAACCAACTTGACCTCACAGACTTATACAGAACACTCCACCCAACAGCTGCAAAGTATACTTTTTTTTCTAGTGCACATGGAACAGTCACTAGAATAGATCACATATTAGGTCATAAAACAAACCTTTGCAGAATCCAAAACATCGAAATATTACAAAGCATCTTCTCAGACCATAAGGCCATAAAAGTGGAAATCAATAACAGAAAAATTAGGGAAAAGAAATCGAACACTTGGAAACTGAACAATACCCTCCTGAAAAAAGACTGGGTTATAGAAGACATTAAGGAAGGAATAAAGAAATTCATAGGATGCAACAAGAATGAAAATAATTCCTATCAAAACCTCTGGGACACAGCAAAAGCAGTGCTCAGAGGTTGATTTATATCAATAAATGCACACATACATAAAGAAGAAAGAGCTAAAATCAGAGAACTGTCCCGACAACTTGAATAAATAGAAACTGAGCAACAAAAGAATCCATCAGTCACCAGAAGAAAACAAATAACAAAAATTAGAGCTGAACTAAATGAATTAGAGAACAGAAAAACAATTGAAAGAATTAACAAAGCCAAAAGCTGGTTCTTTGAAGAAATTAACAAAATTGATAAACCATTGGCCAGACTGACTAAAGAAATACAGGAAAGGAAACAAAAAACCTGAATAAGAAATGAAATGGGCCATATCACAACAGACCCAACTGAAATTAAAAGAATCATATCAGATTATTACGAAAAATTGTACTCTAACAAATTTGCAAACCTAGAAGAAATGGATGAATTCCTAAAAACACACTACCTACCTAAACTAACACAATCAGAAGTAGAACAACTAAATAGACCCATAACAAAAAAAGAGATTGAAAAGGTAATCAAAAAACTCCCAACAACAAAAAAAAGATCTGACCCAGATGGCTTCAGTGCAGAGTTCTACCAAACTTTCAGAGAAGAGTTAACACCACTACTACTAAAGGTATTTCAAAGCATAGAAAATGATGGAATGCTACCTAACTCATTCTATGAAGCCAGCATATCCCTGATACCAAAACCAGGTAAAGACACCGCAAGAAAAGAAAATTACAGATCTATACCCCTCATGAACATAGACGCAAAAATCCTCAATAAAATTCTAGCCAATAGAATTCAACGACATATCAAAAAAATAATCCACCATGACCAATTGAGATTTATACCAGGTATGCAAGGTTGGTTCAATATTAGAAAAACCATTAATGTAATCCACCATATAAATAAAAGAAAAGACGAAAACCACACGGTCTTATCAATTCATGTAGAAAAGGCATTTGACAAGGTCCAACACACTTCCATGATAAAAACTCTCAGCAAAATAGAAATTGAAGGAAAATTCCTCAACATGATAAAGGGCATCTATACAAAGTCAACAGCCAACATCATTCTAAATGGAGAGAGCCTGAAAGCATTTCCCTTGAGAAAGAGAACCAGACAAGGATGCCCTTTATAACCGCTCTTATTCAACGTTGTGCTAGAGGTCCTACGCAGAGCAATTAGGCTAGACAAAGAAATAAAGGGCATGTGGATTGGCAAGGAAGAAGTAAAATTATCACTATTTGCAGATGACATGATCTTATACACAGAAAACCCTAAGGAATCCTCCAGAAAACTACTGAAACTAATAGAAGAGTTCGGCAGAGTTTCAGGTTACAAGATAAACATACAACAATCACTTGGATTCCTCTACATCAACAAAAAGAACATCGAAGAGGAAATCACCAAATCAATACCATTCACAGTAGCCCCCAAGAAGATAAAATACTTAGAAATAAATCTTACCAAAGATGTAAAAGACCTATGCAAAGAAAACTACAAAATACTAGTGCAAGAAACTAAAAGGGATCTACATAAGTGGAAAAACATACCTTGCTCATGGATAGGAAGACTTAACATTATAAAAATATCTTTTCTACCAAAAGCCATCTATATATACAATGCTCTTCCGATCCAAATTCCAACATTTTTTAATGTGATGGAGAAACAAATCACCAGCTTCATATGGATGGGAAAGAAGCCCCAGATAAGTAAATCATTACTGAAAAAGAAGAAGAAAGTGGGAAGCCTCACTTTACCTGATTTTAGAACATATTATACAGACACAATAGTCAAAACAGCCTGGTACTGGTACAACAACAGGCACATAGACCAATGGAACAGAATTGAGAACCCAGATATAAATCCATCCACATATGAGCAGCTGATATTTGACAAAGGCCCAGTGTCAGTTAATTGGGGAAAAGATAGTGCTTTTAATAAATGATGCTGGCATAACTGGATAGCCATTTGCAAAAAAATGAAACAGGACCCATACCTCACACCATGCACAGAAACTAACTCCAAGTGGATCAAAGACTTAAACATAAAGACTAAAACAATAAAGATCATGGAAGAAAAAATAGGGACAATGTTAGGGGCTCTAATACAAGGCATAAACGGAATACAAAACATTACTATGACGAAGAGAAACCAGATAACTGGGAGCTCCTAAAAATCAAACACCTATGCTCATCTAAAGACTTCACCAAAAGAGTAAAGAGATCACCTACAGATTGGGAAAAAACTTTCAGCTATGACATCTCCGAACGGCACCTGATCTCTGATCTCTAAAATCTATACGATTCTGTTAAAACTCAATCACAAAAAGACAAACAACCCAATCAAGAAGTGGGCAAAGGATATGAACACACACTTCACTAAAGATATTCAGGCGGCTAACAGATACATGTGAAAATGCTCTCGATCATTAGTCATTAGAGAAATGCAAATTAAAACTATGATGAGATTCCATCTCACTCCAACAAGGCTGGCATTAATCCAAAAAACACAAAATAATAAATGTTGGAGAGGCTGCGGAGAGATTGGAACTCTTATACACTGCTGGTGGGAATATAAAATGGTACAACCTCTTTGGAAATTGATCTGGCATTTCCTTAAAAAGTTAGAAATAGAACTACCATACAACCCAGAAATCCCACTCCTCAGAATATATCCTAGAGAAATAGGAGCCTTTGCACACCCATGTTTATTGCAGCACTGTTTACAATAGCAAAAAGCTGGAAGCAACCAAGGTGTCCATCAACGGATGAATGGATAAATAAATTATGGTACATTCACGCAATGGAATACTATGCATTGATAAAGAACGATGATGAATCTGTGAAACATTTCATAACATGGAGGAACCTGTAAGGCATTATGCTGAGTGAAATTAGTCAGATGCAAAAGGACAAATATTGTATAAGACCACTATTATAAGATCTTGAGAAATAGTTTAAACTGAGAAGAACACATTCTTTTGTGGTTACAAGAGGGGGGAGGCAGGCAGGTTGGGAGAGTGTTATTTGCTGATTAGATAGTAGATAAGAGTTCCTTTAGGTGAAGGGACTCCATGGCAGTAGGTTTAGGTGAAGGAAAGGACAACACTCAATACAGGGAATGTCAGCTCAACTGGACTGGACCAAAAGCAAAGAAGCTTCCTGAATAAACCGAATGCTTCAAAGGTCAGCGGAGCAAGGGGGGGGGGGTTTGGGGACTATGGCTTCAGGGGACATCTAAGTCAATTGGCAAAATAAATTCTATTAAGAAAACATTCTGCATTCCACTTTGAAGTGTGGCGTCTGGGGTCTTAAATGCTAACAAGCGGCTATCTAAGATACATCAATTGGTCTCAACACACCTGTATCAAAGAAGAATAAAGAACACCAAGGTCACAAGGTAATTATGAGCCCAAGAGACAGAAAGAACCACATGAACTAGAGACTTACATTATCCTGAGACCAGAAGAACTTGATGGTGCCCAGCCACAACCGATGACTGCCCTGACAGGGAGCACAACAGAGAACCCCTGAGCGAGCAGAAGAATAGTGGGATGCAGACCGCAAATTCTCATAAAAAGACCAGACTTAATGGTCTGACTAAGACCAGAAGAATCCCGGTGGTCATGGTCTCCAAACCTTCTGTTGGCCCAGGATAGGAAACATTCCAGAAGACAACTCATCAGACATGGATTGAACTGGACAATGGGTTGGAGAGAGATGCTGATGAGGAGTGAGCTACTTGTATCAAGTGGACACTTGAGACTATGTTGGCACCTCCTGTTTAGAGGGGAGATGGGAGGGTAGAGAGAGTTAGAAACTGGCAACACGGTCACAAAAGGAGAGACTGGAAGGAGGGAGTGGGCTGACTCATTAGAGGGAGAGTAAGTGGGAGTATGTAGTAAGGTGTATGTAAGTTTATATGTGAGAGACTGACTTGATTTGTAAACTTTCACTTAAAGCACAATAAAAATTATTAAAAAAAAGAAAAACTTAAAACTTATCATCACTCGTAACTTGCCCTAAATCACACAGCTAGCATTCTCTCTCTGTATATATACACAATACTTGTATATTAATTCAAACAAATATACAAACAGCTGTACATACTTCAGTTGTGTTTAATAATGAATTCAGGTGTTTTTATTTATGTGTGTGTTTGTGTTTTTTGTGTGTACATGCATTTTATCCACCACCTTTCTGTCAGTTTGATACTGTGGTGGCTTGCATGTTGACGTGATGCTGAAAGGTATGCCAACAATATTTCATATATCACCAGGGTCACTCATGGTGACCAGGCTTCAGAGGAGCTTCCAAACTAAGACAGATTAGAAGGAAAGGCCGGGTGATCTACTTCCAAAAATTAGCCAATGAAAACCTTATGAATCAGAACAGAATATTGCCTAATTCCTTTATCTTGGGTACATCATCTGGACGGATCAGTCTCTGGAAGAGGACATCATGCTTGGTGAAGCAGAGAACCAATGAAAGCATGTGAGACATTCGGTGAGAAGAATTGACACAATAGGCACAACGATGGACCTGAACATGCCGGTGATGGTGAGACTGACACAGGACTGGGCAGTGCTTCGTTCTCTTGTACATGAGATCACTATGAGTGGGAGTCAACATGACAGTAATTATCTATCTAGCTCTCTATACATTTTATAAAGCACTGTATTTCAGAGCTTCAGAAAGGTTCCCAGTATTCATTAAAGACTGGATATAATAAAACAGATTCACTGCTTTTTTATTTCATCCAGAGCTTTAGGTTATCTGTGACTCATTTTTAAGGCGAATTTTCGTGCCTTTCTGGAATTGCAGTATGCCTACATCCAGAGCAGAGCAAGTCTGCTGTGGTGTCTCCTTCATGGACACTACCCAATGCTAGGGGATGCCAAGTCCATGATGCCCAGAGCTCTGTCAAGTTCTCCCTCCCCTTCAATAGATCCAGCCAAGTCAATGTGCATAATCAGCTCTCTGAGCTGCCTTTAAATCCTCTGCTTGCAAAGATTGGGGAATAACCACCCAAGGGTTATTGCTGTATCCCTTTCAATTGACCACGCAGATGCTGTCCACTCTGAGCTAAATGACTGACCCCTAATTTGCAGGGCAAATGAGTGTGTGTGGTTCCCTTGGAAATCTCAAGTGCCAGGAGCTGTTGTTATCTCTTTGACACCTGGCGGGAAGTCAGGCCAGGCTAGGAGGGTAAATAAAAGAGACTGACATCACCTCTGGGTCAAACAGGCAAGGAACTGATTTGCAGCATTCAATAAATATTTATTGAGTACCCAGTATTTGAAAAAATGTTGGTCATGCTGTTTTGGAAAGGGAGAAGTACCACAGATTGAGCTAAAGTTCTCCTTTTCACTGCTGTCAGAACTCCTTCCATCATGGAAACAAGCAATGCCTCAAAGGCCATCTGAACAAGGTAGATATAGAGACATCCTAAAGGTGAATACAGTTCATTGCTTTAAAAATATTTTAAATTGTAATTAATGTATGTGCATATACACGCAAACACAGATACCGAGAGTTACAAAATGAAAAGTAAAAACTTTTCTTCTTTAGAGACAACTTCCTTAATTATTTGTTTTAGTACTCCTGGTAGTTAACTCAGTAACTCAATGTAGTGTGTTGAAACTACTCTTTACTCATATCTGTATGTTATCTGTCATGAAAAATTAAGAGACACTTTCCCCTGAAGTCATCTCTCCTCCCAATATCTTCTTTAATTTACATATTTATTTTTAGTCTCTTAATTTTTTTTAATTATTGTCTATAAATTAAAAAATAATTTTAATATTGCTTATTGGTTCAGGGACTTTAGATAGTTTCTAACTTTTCCTCAAAAAGTTAGACGTAGAATTCCCGTATGGCCCAGCAATTCCACTACTAGGTATACACCCAAAAGAACTGAAAGCAGGAACACAGATACTTGTACATCGATGTTCTTTACAGCACCATTCACAATAGCTAAAAAGTGGAATCAGCCTAAATGTCCAATGACAGATGAATGGGTAAACAAAATATGGTGTCTTAGTTACCTACTGCTGCTATAACAGAAATACCATAAGTGGAAGTTTATTTTCTCACAGTAAAGTACGCTAAAAGTCCAAATTCAGGGTGTCAGCTCCAGGGGATGGCTTTCTCTTACTGTTGGTCTTCTCATCAATCTTCCCCGGAATAGGAGCTTCTCTGCACAGAAACCCCAGGTCTAAAGGACGCACTGCTCCTGGCACTACTTTCTTGGTGGTATGAGGTCCCCCTGTCCCTCTGCTTGCTTCTTTCCTTTATATCTCAAGAGATTGCCTCAAGACACAATCCAATCTTGTAGGCTGAGTCCTGACTCACTAATGCAACTGCCAACCATCCTCCTTCATTAGTATCATAGAAGCAGTATTTACAACATATAGGAAAATCACACAATACCCGGAATCATGGCCCAGCCCAATTGATACACACGTTTTTGGGGGGACATAATTCAATCCATGACATATGGTACATATATACAATGAATATTACTCAGTCATAAAAAGAAATGAAACATTGATACATGCTATGGCATGGATAATCCTTGAAAACATCATGTTGAGTGAAGTAAGTCAGTCACAAAAGTACAATGATCCCACTTATATGAAATATCTAGAATAGGCAAGTATATAGAGACTGAAGTTGATTAGTGGTTACTAAGGGTGGGGGTCAATGAGGGAAGGTGAAAGGTGGACTCAGAGGGGACACTGAGCTTATGTTAAGGGTGATGGTATAATCTGGGAATGGGTAAGGTTGATGGTTGAACTGCATGATAGCATAATTAATGTCATTGAGCAGTACGTGTGAAGATTGTTGAAACATCAAATGTTTTATTACATATATATTTACAAAAAACAATTAGCAGCCTTCCGCTTCCACCCACCTCTTTTTTCACCCATACACCATCACTCAGCTTCTCCCACTTGTACCTCTGCTTTTTTCGTACTCAGCATTCATAATATTTACATTCAGTTTTTCAGACTTTATAAAATACTCCCCTGGTTTGCCTGTACTAGTGGTCCTCAATCAGGGGCACTTGGCACTTACTGGGGACATTTGACATTGTCACAGCTGCAGTGCTAAGGACATGCAGAGGTAGAGGCCGAGGATGCTGCTCAACTTCTTGCAATGCACAGGACAGCTCCCACAGCCAAGGATGACAAGGCCTGAAATGCAGCAGTGTTATGTTTGAGAAACCCTGGATTCTCTAGGCTTATTCTGAAAATGAAACCCCAAAGGGTGTAGTTTTAAAATATCAAGTAGTAGAGTTCACTGAAGGGCCAAGTTTTGTGCTGTTCAAAGGAGAGTCAAAGGAGAATATTAAAAGCCCCTAGGCTGAATGAAATCCATTTTCTTAAACCTCATTACTGAATAAAAGTCTCTCCCCATTGCTTCATATTTGAACCATGATTATCTTATGCATTTTATTATTTTTGAAATGTTTAATTGTTTATTGTTATCTCATTGAAATATACACTTTCTTAATCATAGCATTTGGTCAGTTTGGGACAGACAGATTTTTACCTTTGTTGTTCAACTCCCATTCCAGATTTTTTAAAATTTTGCTCTCATTCCCCTTCCCAATTGTTCTCAGATTTGACGTCTTCTTAGATTCCTCTTTCTTCTTCTGCAATTTGCCCTCATGTAATTATTTCAGGAAAGATGCATGAGAGAGAAAAAGTTCTGAAAGTCTTCAGATTTGGTGATTTAACTAGTTACGGAATTCCAGTTTCAACACTTTTTATCTGAAAACTTTTGGGATATTGATCTATTGTCATCAAGTACCCAGCACAGGTAGTCCCAACTTAGGACAGATTTAAGACGGTCCTTTTTTTGCAAGTCTTATTGTCAGTGATATGGACTACATACAGTGGTGCAGCACATAATTTGCTGATTTTATCATTCTCATGCCAACCCCCAAAGGCAAATAAAGGTCGGATTTATAAAGATACTCATAATAAAGGCAAACGAAAACTTAAAAAGCAAATAAGGTATTCTGTTTGTCAGAACTGACTTAATATGGAGTCGTCGGAACGGAACCGCGTTGTTAAGTGGTGAACTACAAGTAGTTCTAAAGAAAATTATGTGAACCTCGTTCTAATTCCTTTGGGGTAAGCACTCCTCCTTCAAAACTCTCCAGCTTCTCTTAAGTCTTGCTTGTATTAGCTGGGTTGTTCTGGCTACAGTTAAATAATACGGGGTTTAATTAATATAAATACGGTTTTTATAGTTTTCACATAAAAAGAAATATGGATGATGTGCTTCAGGGATTAGTTTGAGGGAGCTGGACTAGCTTCTCTGGGATCCACTAGATTGACTGTACAGTCATGGCTGAGGACAGACTCCAGCAAGTGTTAGCAACCTGCCCTCAGGAACGTGAAGGAAAGGAGGCGCTTCTTGCTCCTCCATCTCCTCCTCTTCTACCCTATTCTTCCTACTCCTCTTCTCTTGCTTTCTCTATCCCTTGACTGGAAAGAAAATTCTTTCCCACTTCGGTCCCAACTGGCAAACATCTTCACCCAATCACTGATCAAATAGAAGGTATATGGTTTATCTCTGTGACAGTGTCAGCTTTCTCTTGTTACATTGCCTCCCACGGGATATCTGGACAAATTCAGATTTCTCTAATTAAAAACAAGAAAAGTAACTATTGGCTAAATAAGCAACAATGCCTGTTACATTGGTGTTTGAAAGTTCATCAGTAACATCATGTAGAGGCTGTTTTTTATTGTTCTTTTTCCTTTATATAATTTTATAAAAACAAATAATTTTACATAATTTCTGTCTTTTTTTCTTTTCTGGAACTACTAATAAGTAGGTGTTGGCTCTCTTAGACTGATTCTCTTTGCCTTTTAACTTTCTCAAATTCTTTTTTTTTAACCACATAACTGAAAAAGTTCATCTAGCCTTTCTTTCTTACTTTGCGTGATGTTTAATTACAGTTAACAATGTAAATTCCATGAGGCCCTGTGCTTGCTCATTTGCCAGTGTAGGCTGTTGTAATTGTCAGTGTAGGCTGTTCTTGGATCTCTCATACAATACTACTGAAGGTTTTTTAAGTGTGAATTTTCTTCACTATATTATTTTTGTTTCCTATAGGATCATATGTCATGGTTGATTCACTTAGTCACACTCTTTCATGCTGAGAATTTTCTCACGTCTTTGGTCACACTGTAACACTGGTTCCATTGATAGGGTCTTTCTGCTATTTCCTGGCTCCTAACATGAGTGAAATTTTTTTTTTTTTTAACTTGAGTGAAAAGGGCATACTACATGCTCCCAGCACAAGGATGGGGAAAAATAGGCAGGCAGGCCACACCTCATTTGCTACCACAGTGTCACTGGGGGGAAGATCCTCTCCTGGGGCACCAAACCCCACTGAGAAAGCTCTATCCATTAAAAAAAAAATCACCGTTTTGGTAGAAGATTTCTTCGCTTCAGACTGAAAGCAAATATTGAAGTATATGCTTGTGCTTACTGGTTTGGGGAATGTTTTGAAAGATGTGACAGTAGTTTAATCCATTGCTCCCATTTCTGCTTTTCTCCCAGCTCACTCTTCATGCCTGCTGAGTCTAGGGACACCACTGTGAAAAATGGCTTCTATCTCCACTGGAGACTTCTCTGTGTGCTATGGCTGTGACTTTCTCCACAGTGATAATCCATAAGTCACACCACCATAGCCTTTTATCTTCCTGAAATTCATCACACTCTCTGATTCACTTCTTGCATCTACTTAATTAACATTTCAGTGATTATTAGTGAGACACAGAAAGTAAACACCTGTGTTTTTCTGCAGTATTGAAAAGGAAAACATGTGAAGTTTAATGTAATTGACTGCATGTCTGTCATGCATTAAACTGTGTCCCCTCAAAACATGTGTCAACTTGGTTAGGCCATGGTTCCCAGTATTGTGATTGTAATTTTATGTTAAAGAGGATTAGGGTGGGATTAAAACACCCTTACTAAGATCACATCACTGATCCAATGTAAAGGGAGTTTGCCTGGGGTGTGGCCTACAAAAGATAAAAGGAAAGGGGAGCAAGCAGAGTGTAGGGACCTCATATCACAAAGAAAGCAGTGCTGGGAGCAGAGCATGTCCTTTGGGCCTGAGATTCTGCGCTGAGAATCTCCTAGGCCAAGAGAAGATTGATGACATAAACCTTCCTCCAGGGCTGACAGAGAAAATCTTCCACTGGAGCTGATGCCCTGAATTTGGACTTGTAGCCTACTAGACTGTGAGAGAATAAATTTCTGTTTGCTAAAGGAATCCACTTATGGTATTTCTGATATAGCAGCACTAGATGACTAAGACAATGTCCTTTCTAGCCCAAGGAAAGAAGTTATTAAATACATAGTTTACACAATTTCTGCATGGTCATGCAAGGCCACATGTATTCCACAGTTCTCTTCCTTGCTTGTGTATTAACCCTGCATAACGCTGCCCATCCTTATAATGTTGTCCTCACCTCATTCTATAACCCTCTTGTCTTGTTTACACTGAAACTGTGTGTGCACAGTTATTGGTACATGCTATAAACTCAGGGAATATTATCTATACCAAAAAAAAAAAAAAACACTCCAAACCTGTTGCCATTGAGTTGATTCTGACTCATAGCGACTCTATAGGACAGAGTAGACCTGCCCCATAGAGTTTCCAAGTAGAACATGGTGGATTTGAACTGCTGACCTTTTTGTTAGCAGCTGCAGGACTTAACCACTGTGCCACCATATAAAAGGATTAATGGATGCTTATCAATCCCAAAATATTCCAGAAGAAAGCTGGTGTTGGTGTTTGCTCAGGAGCAAAACAACCTATGCAAAAGTATTGCAATTGTATTAGGAATGTTTTTCATAATTTGTCTGTATGCTTCCATAACTATTAATTGTTATTGTTACTGGTCTCTCCTTTGGCTTTCTAATTATTGGTCAGTATGGCCTCACCGAGCAGTTCCTCTTTCTCCTTGGCCAAGTACAAATTATTTGCCTTCAAATTCAGCAAAGTTTCCCAAACTTTTTCTCACTGAAACTTCCAAATCCTACTATATTGAATTCCTGATAGGTCCAGAAAAATCAAAGTGGTTTACAGTAATGTTCATATGTTTAAAACAAAGACTTCAGTGTGAAATGATGTTGCTTATTTGCCCATTCTGCCACTTACTAATAATGTGAATCTGACTGTTTACTAAACATCTCTCAGCCTCACATCCCTTTTCTCTAAAACGTGGATACCAATAACACATTAGAGAACATCATAAATCGTTGGGAATGCTGAATGAGGTAATGAATATAAAGCACTCAGCAGTTGCTGCCAAATAATTAATGCTGGAAAAAAAAAAAAACTAGAAAATTATAGAGCAAATATTAAGGCAGCTCCAAAGGAGGAAATTGGAGCTGTTACATATCTGGCACTAAAAGGAAAGAAAGATTATGGATCAAAGACAAGCTAGAAGCATCAAGGGCTCCAGTGGAATAAACGCTTCTAGACCAATGACATAATGTCTATACCTGATAAATAGAGTGTACTCGGTAAGCCGGGGTAGCTATTAGCATACACAGTAAAAGTATATAATTTGGTCAGGATTGCCTTTGACAGCTAAATGAGAGCATTTATATGTAGGTGTGCACTCATCAAAAAAACAAAAGAGGCAAAATAAATTGTATGCCTGCTTTCATCTGAGTCATTTGTGACCAGTTTATCTTTTGTCTTCTGGGCATGGATCTCCTTGGGGGAAACTCAGACAACATCTATAGGGAAGTCAGTCTCAGTAAGTAGACTCAAAATTTTGGCTGGGTATCTCATCAGTGCACAGTTTCCAGTACATCCTCACGTTTGGATATTGTGAGCAACAATGAAATCATCTTTCCTGACACCAACTATGAGGATATGTAACAAATCATAAACATAAATCAACACCTCGTTTTCACTTCTCTGTCTGGTTCTGACACCAGTTGTCCATGCAGCACTTGTCCCTCTGACCCGGACCTCCAGAGCTAGGCCATATCCCACACGTTAAAGGACACGGTCCTTCAGACTGCCCTCCTCCCTGCTCACTTCTGACCTACTGGCTACAAATTTGGGGGCTCCTTCTACCATAAGCTCAGGGACTCCCAGCCCCTCACTTCTAACCTGGCTCCCACTACTCCCTTGGGTTCGTTAATTTACTGGAAGGACTCGCAGAGCTCAAAGAAAGTGTTATACTTACAGTTATAGCTTTATTATAGCAAAAAAGGACACAAATGAAGAGATGAATAGGGCAAGGCCTGGGAGGGTTCCCAACATGAAGATTCCATGTCTCAAAGAGCTTACTAACCTCTGACATGCCTCGATGCTTCTCACCAAACAGGAAGCCCATGGAGCTCCCGTGTCTGGAGGCTTTACTGGCTTCATTACGTAGTCATGGCTAAAGTTCCATTGCAAAGGCGTGATTCAGTTATGCCCTGCACCTCGAGTCAGCTGATACCAGGCCAGGCTGTGGCCAGCCCTCACCTCATTAGCACAAATACTCAGGTACAGTCTAGAGGCCTAGATAACAAAAGGAACTTCAATTGCTCATTATATATATAAATGTAAATATAGATATATTCTTCTATACCCCAAAGCATCATTTTGAGATGTAAGGAAAAAAAAAAATTCCTGGAGCCCCATCACACTATGAGATGCACATACAGCCAGGTAGGTTAGTTCTGCTATCTGTTGTGGAGCTGTCCGTCAGCTGGTGCCACTGAAACTGATTAGAATTGAGTGCTCTACAGGTAGGGTTAGTATTTTCAAATTTATCTCATCCTTTGCATAACAGTTGGAATCATTCATTACATCCGAGTTAAAGGCAATGCAATGAAAATTAGTAGTACCCAATTGTGCTTCTCAAACTTTTCATGTCATGGCTCTCACAGCAGTGATACTATTTGTATAGCATACAGGGGTAAATAGTTGAATCTTAGGCCTCTATGTCATAGGCCTTGGGCCACCCTAGGCTCTTCTAGCTGCCCAAAGGGTGAAGTTCTAGGAAGAGCTAGAACTGATTTCTAGCATACCCCTTGGAGAGACATTTCTAAACCACAGCCTTATTTTTAAAGGCATGAGTGAGGACTATTTTTTAATACTTAGGCCATCTTGTATAAATTGTGCATCCAATAATTCTTTTAGTTCTGATTATTATTATCATTATCATTTTTATCTTTGTAACACCTCTCTTTAGCCTGGATGTATTCTAGTAGAGTCTGAGCTACGTAACCTCCCTGACACTATGTCCTCCCAGCCAATTGTTTATGCAGCCACCATGTTCTCCTTAAGCTTTACTTTGAGCAAATCTCTGCTTTTCAAAACCTTCAGTGACACTCTATGTCTTGATGACTCAAATTCAAGCTCCTACTGCTCCTCATGATCTGGATTTATCTCCATATGCAACTTTGTTTCTCAAACCTTTCATGCGCTCATCTGCACACACAGGTATGGAACTTCACATTCACACGTTGTTTTGTTAGGTGCTAGAGATTTATAAATAAATAAGACACGCCCTCGTGAACCAGGAGTCAAATGTAAGAAAATGGACTCGGAAACAGATAATCACATAGAACCCGATAAATGCTGTGATCGAGTTATAAACAAAGTGCTGTAGCACGCGTTATCCCCCACTAGCTGTTGCTCTTGTGTAAATAATGCGGTAATACTGAAGGCTTTTGCAGTGTGGTGTTATTTGCGTGTTTTCATCTTCCTTAAAATGTCAGCTAGTGGAAATGTTTGCTTCAGAAATGGACTGGCTTCAACAGTTTTTTATATGAAAATGTGGCAGTTAGTGTGATATAGCGGAACATGCTCTGAAGTGTCAAGTTACAAAGTGTGGCTGACATATACCTGTCGCCGATGAGTTGATTCTGATTCATGTTGACCTCATGTGTTACAGACTAGAACTGTTCCACAGGATTTTCTAAGTATACTCTTTACAAAAGCTGTTCACCAGGCCCTTCTTTCAGGGTACTGCTAGGTGTGTTTGAACCGTAAACCTTTAGATTAGTAATTGAGCACAAACCATTTGCACCATCCAGGACCCTAACATGATATGGCATGGAATAAATAATTTTACTATTTTAGACCTCAGCTGTCTCATCCATAAAACCAGGAGCTGGCTTAAATGATCTCTAATGACCCTTTCCATATGGGCAATGTATGGTTGTATGCTCAGCTGTATTTGTGGTATCTGCCCTTGCAGATGTCCAGGTAAGAATATCTACTACCAGCTCCAACTGGTTGGATTTGGGACCATCAAGTAAGAACAGGCTGGGAACATAGTTGTATGAAAGGATGAGTCAGAAATAACTAAGGTAGCGGCAGAGTGTCACTGCAATCCTTCCTTATTCAGGATGGGGCAAAGGAGGCAGCGGTCTGGAACATGGGAATAGAGCAGGTACTGAGCTGCATGCCTCCACTCAGGCCCTGATGCCTGTCTTCCTGTAAAGATCACTGGCGGGATCAGGGCATGGTGCCCCTTGCAGGGAAAACTTAAAGAGGAGGATACTCAATTGGAATTGACATGAGTCCCTGTGTGGTGAAACAATGAATATACTTGGCTGCTATCTGAAAAGGTGGAGGTTGGAATCTACACAGAGGTGCCTTGGAAGATATGCCTGGTGAGCTTCTTCTGAAAATTCAGCCATTGAAAACCCTATTGGGCTCTAAAAATAGCTTAGGGATTGTGTCTGACTCCTCCAGCCCCACAAGGGGGAAGAAGAACCAAGAACAACAGGACAAGGCTGATTCCTATGAGGCAGAGGTTAGACATGTCTCCTTTCTCGGCCATCTTTACCAGCTCCAACACCAGCTGTCCCTCCCACAGCACTTTCTACTTCCCTGCTGGGTTTAATAATTCATTGCAATAGCCACACAGAACTCACAGACCATACTCAAAATTATGAGGTTTATTAGGGAAGTAATGGGTTGCAATTCAGTCACAGGAACACTCAAGGATACAGTTATTCCATCAGGGCAGCCTCTTCCCAACTTTGCTTGCAGGTGTGCCTCTCCCTGGCTCTCAGTATCTGCCCAAAGGCCCTCGGCTTTCTCTCTGTGGGCAGGGGGACCACCACGTGGTCTCTTGCTGATGCATCTCTTCTGCTGTCTCTGCTGCTGGTGTCTCCTTTCTTGGTGGTGGTGGGCTCTTACTCTCTGCTCTGGAATTGGCTCTGTTTTAAGGCAAACTGACAGTCCATTGGTGGGCCACAATTACTCTATCACACAGTCCCACCCAATCACCTGGGTGGGAGTTAAAAGACCATGGCTAGAAAGGCTACACTCAAAAGTAATTAATCCAGCACATGGGCACAGTCCTACTCTGACACACATGGGGTCACCATGAGTCAGGAGCCACTAAACGACAACTGATGTTTTGCTAAGTTAGAAGCAAATCATGAAACGATTCATTCTGTGCTGTATAACATTAGTCATGTTTTGCAGCTCAACTCTTTAGATGAGTTGGGTATTCCAGACCTGACTAGGCCTGTCTTCCTCTTGACATTTACTCTTCAGATGCTCTTAAAGCACTAACATTTTGTGTATTTTATCCACAGATAGGAACTGCCAAAGATAAGCTACATTTCCTATGAGTGTTTGTTTTTAGAGTCTCTCTTAATGATTAGAGTATGGTTAGGCAGATGGAGGTCAGGTCCCTACCATGATGTTGGCATTAGATGCATGTAAGTTTGACGTTTGTCTCATATGTGGACAATTAATATTCAGGAATACAAGTGACTCAAACCTCCATCTTTGCTGACAAGACACCAGAAATTCCTTTGTCTAGCTGGAGTTTTTCCAAATTATTAGCCTATGTTCCAAATGCCAAGAGTCCAAAACAAAAAGAAAATGGCACTGGGCATGGCCTCTAAAGACAAAAACAAAGCAAAATGAAAGTTGAGGTGGAGGCCAGATATGCAGGCTCACTTTCTCTCTATCTCTCCTGCTGAAGATTCTGCTTGCATTGTAGAGGTTGTGTAAATTGTTGACTTTCACTGCCTGACTCCTTTGAAAGGGCCAGGAGAGTTGTTTGTAATGTTTCAAGTTCTGTGATGAGAGAACCAGATGACAACAGAACTTTTCTCATTAGGAGGAAACAGTTTCTGAATCTGAGTCAGAACAAGATAATAGATAACATAATTTTACCAAGCATAAATTTGAATTCCAATGGCACAGAAGTGACTCTAGATATTAGATAGGTACCAGAGAAGAATATATGCAAAAGGCAGAGGGCAGGAAAGTGGCTAAGGCAGAAAAAAAAAAAAAAAAATCAAGGGAATATTAAGAGTCAAGGCAAGGCCCAATTTCAGTGAGATCAGAAAAATAACAAGTCTAGAAGCAGAGGCAGACATGTCAGAGGCGACATCTTTACTTCTCTGTCTTTCATACTCCAAATTATGCCAGAGACAGCAGATTTATATTTGTGGAAAGAGGCTAAAAGAGCCCTGCAGCTCAATGATAACAACATCAAAACGGTGGGACTGAGGATGGAATTTTAAAACATTAGAGATTCTTCTGTGATGATGTAGAAAATTTTTAATTTCCTGAACAATGCATTTACTAGAAATGCTGAGACTATGGATTTATTCAATAACTCCATTAGAAGATACATGTATTCTAATATTTAAAAATTGTAACTGTAGCAAATGTTTTTTTTTTTTTCATTTTTTCCCAGCATACCTGTCCACTCTTACAATCCACTCCCTGTGGCAATGGGTGCTGATCACAGCACTCCACCATCACCACTAATTTAGGATGGCTCATGTGACTCAAGGATATTCTAGTCCCTTGGGCACAATTATTGATCTATGGATAGTGTGGGATATAATCCAGGGTCTTTCTCGATATTTTCCATATGAACACTGGAATGGAAAGTACACTTCAGCCCACCTCTGGACACCCCCAAGAAGAGCTGAATATACATTGTTGTTAGCTAGAAACTGCCTACAGCCATACTACAACCCCAGGGTGTAATGCTGTCTATAGTAGAAGAGTGTCTGTCAGTTAATTGTACTGTGGGGGCTTGCGTGTTGCTGTGGTGCTGGAAGCTATGCCACTGGTATTCAGATACCAGCAGGGTCACTCATGGAAGACAGGTTTCAGCTGAGCTTCCAGGCTAAGACAGACTAGGAAGAAGGGACCCAGCAGTCTACTTCTGAAAAGAATTAGCCAGTGAAAACCTTATGAATACCAGTGGAACATTGTCTGATATAGTGCTGGAAGATGAACCCCCCAGGTTGGAAGACACTCAAAATATGTCTGGGGAAGAACTGCCTCTTCAAAGTAGAGTCGACCTCAATGATATGCATGGAGTCAAGCTTTCAGGATCTCCATTTGCTGATGCGGCACTACTCAAAAAGAGAAGAAACAGCTGCAAATATCCATTAATGATCAGAATGCGGAATGTATGAAGTATGAATCTAGGGAAATTGGAAAATCATTAAAAGCAAAATGGAACATATAAACATTGATATCATAGGCATTAATGAGCTGAAATGGACTGATATTAGCCATTTTGAATCAGGCAGTCATATGGTCTACTATGCCGAGAATGACAACTTGAAGAGGAATGGTGTTGCATTGCATTCATCGTCAAAAAGAACATTTCAACATCTATCCTGAAGTACAACCCTGTCAGTGATATGATAATAGCCATACGCCTACAAGGAAGACCAGTTAATATGACTATTATTCAAATTTACTCACCAACCTCTGAGGCCAAAGATGAAGAAATGAAGATTTTTACCAGCTTCTGTAGTCTGAAATAAATCGAACATGCAATCAGGATGCATGGATAATTACTGGTGACTGGAATGCGAAAGTTGGAAACAAAGAAAAAAGGATCAGCAGCTGGAAAATATGGCCTTGGTGATAGAAACGATGCTGGAGATCAAAAGAATTTTGCAAGACAAACGACTTCCTCATTGCAAATACCTTTTTTCACCAACATAAACGGTGACTATGCACATGGGCCTTGCCAGATGGAATACACAGGAATCAAATCAACTTCGTCTGTGGAAAGAAGATGGAAAAGCTCAATATCATCAGTCAGAACAAGGCCAGGGGCCGACTGTGGAACAGGCCATCATTTGCTCACATGCAAGTTCAAATTGAAACTAAAAAAAATTAAAACAAGTCAACAAGAGCCCAAGTACAACCTTGAGTATATCCCACCTGAATTTAGAGACCATCTCAAGAATAGGCTTGATGCCTTGAACACTAATGACCAAAGTCCAAACGAGTGGTGGAATGACATCAAGGACATCATACACGAAGAAAGCAAGAGGTCATTAAAAAGACAGGAAAGAAAGAAAAGATGAAAATGGATGCCAGAAGAGACTGCAACTTGCTCTTGAATGGTGAGTAGCTAAAGGAAAAGGAAGAAATGATGAAGTAAAGGAGCTGAACAGAAGATTTAAAAGTGCAGTTCAAGAAGACAATGTAAAGCATTATAATGACATGTGCAAAGAGCTGGAGACAGAAAACCAAAAGGGAGGAACACACTCAGCATTTCCCAAGCTGAAAGGACTGAAGAAAAAATTCAAGCCTCTAGTTGCAATAGTGAAGGATTCTGTGGGGAAAATATTAGAAGAAAGATGCAGAAAGCATCACAAGAAGATGGAAGGAAAACACAGTCACTATACCAAAAAGAGTTGGTTGATGGTCAACCATTTTAAGAGGTGGCATATGATCAGGAACCCATGATACAGAATGAAGAAGTTCAAGGGGCACTGAAGGCATTAGTGAAAAGCAAAGCTCCAGGAATTGATGCAATATCGATTGAGATGTTTCAACAAACAGATGCAGCGCTGGAGGTGCTCACTCGTGTACGGCAAGAAATATGGAAGACAGCTTCCTGGCCAACTGAATAGAAGAGATCCATATTTATGACTATTCCCAAGAAAGGTGATACAACCAATTGTGGAAATTATTGAACAATATCATTAATGTCACACGCATGTAAAATTTTGCTGAAGATCCTTCAAAAGTGGCTGTAGCAGTATATTGACAGGGAACTGCCAGAAATTCAGTCCAGATTCAGAAGAGTGCATGGAACCACGGATATCATTACTGATGTCAGACAAATCCTGGTTGAAAGCAGAGAATACCAGAAGGATGTTTACCTGTGTTTTATTGACTATGAAAAAGCATTGGACTGTGTGGATCATAACAAATTATGGACAACATTGTGAAGAATGGGAATTCCAGGACACTTAATTGTGCTCATGAGGAATCTGTTCATAGATCAAAAGGCAGTTTTTCGGACAGAATGAAGAGATACTGTATGGTTTAAAGTCAGGAAAGGTGTGTGTCAGGGTTGTATCCTTTCACCATACCTATTCAATCTGTATGCTCAGCAAACAATATGAGAAGCTGAACTATATGAAGAAGAGCAGGGCATCAGGATTGGAGAAGACTCATTAACAACCTGTGTTATGCAGATAACACCACTTTGCTTGCTAAAAGTGAAGAGGACTTGAAGCACTTACTGATGAAGATCAAAGACCACAGCCTTCAGTGTGGATTGCACCTCAACATAAAGAAAACAAAAATCCTCACAACTGGCCAAATAAGCAGCATCATGATAAAAGGTGAAAAGATTGAAGCTATCAAGGATTTCATTTTCTTGGATCCACAATCAACATGCATGGAAGCAGCAGTCAAGAAATCAAAGGACACACTATATTGCACAAATCTGCTGCAAAAGACCTCTTTAAAGTGTTGAAAGATAAAAATGTCACCTTGAAGACTAAGGTTCGCCTGACCCAAGCCATGGTATTTTCAATAGCATCATATACATGCAAAAGTTGGACAGTGAATAAGGAAGCCCTAAGAAGAATTAACACCTTTGAATTGTCGTGTTGGTGAAGAATATTGAATATACCACGGACTGCCAAAAGAACGAACAAATCTCTCCTAGAAAAAGTACAGCCAGAATGCTCCTTAGAAGCAAGAATGTTGAGAGTGTATCTTACATACTTTGGACATGTCGTCAGGACTGATCAGTCCCTGGAGAAGGACACCATGCTTGGTAAAGTAGAGTAGAGGGCCAGCCAAAAAGAAGAAGATCCTCAACGAGATGGGTTGATACAGTGGCTGCAACGATGGGCTCAAGCATAACAGCGATTGTGAGCATGGTGCAGGATCTGGCAGTGTTTCCTTCTGTAGCACAAAGCGTCACTAAGAGTCGGAACTGACTCAATGGCACCTAACAACAACAACAACATAAAAACAAAACCCAGTGCCATCTGGTCAGTTCTGACTCATAGAGACCCTATAGGACAGAGTAAAACTGCCCCATAGAGTTTCCAAGGAGTGCCTGGCAGATTCGAACTGCCGACCCTTTGGTTAGCAGCTGTAGAGCTTAACCACTAGGCCACCCGGATTTCCAACAACAACATAGTAGAAGAAAATATGATCAACACCCAATGTAATAGGGACAAAAATGGACCGTGGTTGGGTAGAAGTTAAAACACTTTCAAATTCCTACATACTGATGTTCCTTAAGCTTATTCCATTCCTGTTCTTCACAGTTAATGGAGCCCATAAGTACCCTTTCCATTTTCTCTCCCTCACTTTTTTTTTTATTAAATCTAGTTTAAATAAGATTGTTACATGTAGATGGAAAAAAAAACTTGTGAAAACATAGTACTTCATAGGTAAAACACTGCTTCTGTAAATATTGCATTTTATGGTTTATACCAGATTAAATTTATACCAGAGCTAAATAACTACAGTAAAATAGCAGCACAATGTCTTTCTGACACTGAAACGGCCCTATTGTTAAAAACATGAATTGATTTCTTTCATTGCTGAAGATAAGAGTAGGGAAGCAAACAAACAAAAATAGGCTATACTCTATCTTGTCCATAAAATTGATTTGTATGTCTCTGAATAAAACATTCAATACCAAAGTTTTTATTCTATTAGACCTGTTAATTATCTCTTGATGGACTATATGATTTATACACAGTGGAGAAAAAGCATCTAACAAAATTTAATATCCATTCATGCAAAAGAGAAAATGGGATTTTTTTAACTTGAAGATAGCTAAAACTGTTAATTCATAATTACTCTTAAAATAATAGTTTCTTTTGCCATGGATAAGATATCTAGACTTTTCTACACTGTCCAAGCCAGATCTGCTTTTGTAGCAAGTTCTAAACAGTCATTTTGTGAAGTTTACAGTCAGTGCTATTTTTGTCACCAGTCAGAATGCTTTTAATGAAACATTTTCTCAACATCTTGCAAACTAGAATGGTCTTCTGGGACCTTGGATCTCTGGTAAAAAAGAAAAAAAATACAGTGAATCTCTATGACATGCAATTCTCTCATCAAATACTAAAACACTTACATCATATACATTATCCACATATAATTAAAGGAAGTATATATTTATCAGATGCTTTGCTTAAGTGTGTGCGGAAATCCTGCTACTTCTTCAGCATCTGCTAAATGTCAAGCCTTCGTAGAGCTGTTGGAGTTGACACCACTGGGGAAACAGTGGAGAAAGGAAGAATGGGGATAAGTGGTATATTTAGCATTCATCTGTGATAGCTACCTGCAAACTGTGCCAATCTTTCCCATCAAGGTATGTCGGGGCCTAGTATAATGCTACACATATATAGGTACATAACTGTCTTAATTATCTAGTACTGCTATAACAGATATACCACAAGTGGATGGCTTTATCAAAGAGAAATTTGTTCTCTCACAGCTAGTAGACTAGAAGTCCAAATTCAGGGTGCCAGCTCCAGGGGAAGACTTTCTCTCTCTGTCAGTTCTGGAGGAAGGTCCTTATCATCAATTTTCCCCAGCCTAGGAGATTTTCCATGAGTGGACTTCGGGTCCAAAGGACACACTCTACTCCAGGCACTGCTCGTTTGGTGATATGAGTTCCCCATGTCTCTTTGCTTGCTTCTTTGTTTTATATATCAAAAGAGATTGGCTCAAGACCCAACCTAATCTTGTAGATCTCATCACCATAACTGCTGCTGATCTATCTGACCAACATCATAGAGATACGAAAATACAGGATACAGGAAAATCACAACAGATGACAAAATGGTGGACAATTACACAGTATTGGAAGTCATAGCATAGCCAAGTAGACAGATATTTTTAGGGGACACAATTCAATCTGTGACAATAACCATATTTAAACCCATTGCTGTCGAGTCCATACCAACTCATCATAGCAAGCCAATAAGAGTAGAACTGCCCGCATAGGGTTTCCAAGGAGCAGCTGGTGGATTCAAACTGCCAACCTTTTGGTTACTATGCAGCTAAATGGTAATATTATTGCGCTGTCCCTATTAACTCCTCTAGATGAGTCTCTAGGTGATGCAAAAGGTTAAGCGCTAAGCTACCAGCTGAAAGGTTGGTGTTTCAAAACCCTGTGGAGAAGTTCCACTCTGCAGTTATAGGGTCGCCATGAGTTGGATTTGACTAGATGACAACTAACAACAACAACAAGAAGATGAGGGGAGAAGGAGAGAGCAGTATTTGGAAGTTCTGTGTTAGGCCTTTTATTCTTGCAAGTTGCTAGACAGCCTTATTATCATTTCTCCTTTCTTTAAAAGGAGTCTATACAACATGAAGCTGTCTGTCTCTTGTGATAGACACTAATTAGTAAAGACAGCAACAAGAACACAAGTTATGAAATGAACATGATTAATTTGTGGAATTTCTTGTAGATAATATTTTTTCTTTTTAATTTTATGAGAAAATAGAATTCATGTGTTAAAAAATGAAATGGCGATATATTTCAAATCATCATAACAGTTTGTTATTTTCTATAAAACTCTGATGTTACTCATTGTTGTTAGTTGCTCTTGAGTCGATTCAAACTCATAGCGACTCCATGTGTAACCATTAGGCCTACAAATGAAAAATCATCCATATGGCTACAGTTAGATAGTTAAGCCCAAGAGGGCATTTCATGGGAAGGTTCATGCTGAAACTTGATTTTCTTTGCCTGTAAATAGAACACTAATTTTGGCACTGTTTTCAGACTATGGTTTTTATAAACAGAACTATTACAGTGGGACATTTCATATAATATTATGTAATATATGGAAAACCTAGTGGCACAGTGGTTAAGAGATATGGCTGCTAACCAAAAAGTTGGCGGTTTGAATCCACCAGTCAATCCTTGGAAACTCTATGGGGGCAGTTCTACTCTGTCCTATGGGGCCGCTATGAGTCATAATCGACTCAACAGCAGTGTTTTTTTTTTTTTTTAATGTAATATATATCCACCATCACCTGTAGCTGTTGAGTTGATTCCAACTCATGGCAGCCCCACGTGTTGCACAGTAGAGCCAAGCTCCATAGTGTTTTCCACAGTGTTTATAATCTTCATGCAAGTAGATCACCAGGAATTTTTTCTGAGATGCCTTTGGGTGGATTCATACTGACAAACTTTTTGTTAGTAGCTGAGAGCTTAACTGTTTCTGCTACCCACAGACACCATCATTATGTGAATATTGTTGTTGTTAGGTGCCGTTGAGTTGGTTCTGTCTCATAGTGACCCTATGTACAACAGAATGAAACATTGCCTAGTCTTGTGTGATCCTCACAGCTGTTGTTATGCTTGAGTCCATTGTTGCAGCCATGTGTCAGTCCATATCGTTGAGGGTCTTCATCTTTTACACTGCTCCTCTACTTTACCAAGCATGGTGTCCCTCTCCAGTGACTGATTCCTCCTGATAACATGTCAAAGTATATGAATAGAGTCAGTGAAATAAATGCTTGCTAGATTCAGCCAGGGCTCATGTCTGTCATTAATTCATGTTGGACTTTTCCAATATGGTAGAAGGATAACATCTCCTGAATAGCCCCTGGCACTATACAAGGGACAAAAAAAAAAAAAAAAAAGACTTTGATTTTGTCCTTAAGAAGGTGATTGTATATAACACAGAGTTGTCTACATTTATGGAGAAAAAAGAAATCTTTGTTACCCAGTAATAAAGAAAATGTTGTGAGATCATTGGAGAAAGATCTTAAATGAGATAATATTTAAGTTGAGGTAAATATGAGTCAGAATCGACTTGAAGGCAATGTTTTTTTGTGTTTGTTTTTGGTTGGTTTGTCATAGTGTGGTGGCCCATGTGATGCTCTGATGCTGGAAGCTATGCCACCAGTATTTCCAATAGCAACAGGGTCACCCACGGTGCACAGGCTTCGGTGGAGCTTCTGGACTAAGACAGACTAGGAAGAAAAAGTCCTGGTGATCTATTTCTGAAAATCAGTCAGTGAAAATCCCATGGATCACCAGATACTGTTCAAAACTTCAATTAGTTTACTGCTTTGGGTGAGTCATCAGGAGGGATTAAGCATTGGAGAAAGAGATCATGTTTGGTAAGGTAAAAAAAGTAGGGGACGGTACATGTGCTGGGAAACCCTCAACGAGATGAATTGACACAATCACCACAACAAGGGACTCAAACATACTACCAATCATGAAGACGGCACAGCACTGAGCAATACTTGGTTCTGTTATATGTAAAGCAGCCATGAGTTGGAGCTGACTTGGTAGTAAGTAGCAACAGCAACAAATATGAGCAAAAAAACTAGAAAATACGAGGAAAAGAAAGTTCAGTTTAGCTGGAGTGCAGAAGGTAAGAGCAAGAGGATATGGATGAAGTCAGGTGTGGTTGTTGGTAAAAGGAGGAAGTACATGGTTGTTGCTGAGCATCATCTTCTAGTGCCAGCTGCCAGGGTTCAAATCCATGATCAGCCACTTAGTATACCTGCCTTGGAAACTACTTAAACTTCCTGTGACTCATTCACTAGCATGTAAAAGAAGGATAATAATATCGCCTATCTCATAAAGTTAGTGCAAACATTAAAAATGAGATAATACCTACAAATACTTAGAACACTGTCTGACATGCAGCCAGAAACCAACAAATATTATTTTAAAACATTCTAAATTGTTTGAACTTCCTTTTATAGGCAGTATAAAACTATGAAAATTTTTGGTTGGATGAGTGTTACATGAGATGAAAATTAAGTAGGTCAGTATTAGAGGGACTGCAGAGGAGAGAAGCTGGAGCAGAAAAGAACTGAGTGAGCAGGCTCTGATAGTAGTCTTAAGAGGGAGGTGTAGAGGACCAGAAATAGCCTGCATGGCCATGAATCAACTGCAGTGCTCTCCTAACTGATGCTCCTCCTTCTGTTCTGGTTCCTGTGCCAGAGTAATTGACAAAAACATAAACCAGATGATGTAATTTCACCATTATCAACCCTTCAACTGCCAAGTATATTTCTGCCTCAGGAAATTAAAAAAACAAATCAAACCCATTGCTGCTGAGTTGATTTCAACTCATAGCAACCTTATAGGACAGAGCGGAGCTGTCCCATAGGGTTTCCAAGGACCAGCTGATGGATTCGAACTGTTGATCTTTTGGTTAGTAGCCATAGCTGTTAACCACTGTGCCACCAGGGCTGTGCCTCAGGACATTAGCACCTACTCTTACCTCTTTTTAATCATTTTCCCTGCAGGTTTTCATAGGCTTCACTTCTTCACATCCCTCATATCTCTGCTCAAATATCACTTCTTCAAAATGACTTTCCCTGGCCAATCTATCTAAAGTAGCTGACTGGCATGTTCCTTATCCCTTATTCTGCTTTATTTTCTACACAGGACATAGTCATGCTTGAAATTATGTTAATACTTGTATTTGTTCACTTGATTATTATCTGTCTCCCACAATGCAATGTAAAGTCACCGGGGTAGCCACTTTGCTCAGTTGGTTCATCACGGTAGCACTCAGCAAGTATTGCCTCAGGTAATGAATACATGAATTGATAGGTGTGATCTGAAAGGAAAGGAAGGAATAGATGCAAGAAATATTAAAATGGCAAATTCCATACTACCGGTAATCATTGTATAGAGATCCAATGTAAAGGAAGGTGCCAAAAATGCAAGAGACTCTTGATAAAGCAGTATGTCAGAGGTTAAAGAAGAGAAGAGGACTATGAACAAAGGAAAAACAATTTGATTGACTTTGGAAAAGAGGAAGGATATCTCTTTGAAATGGGAAGAAAGGAGAAATAGTGAAAGTAAAAGGTTTTTTTTTTTTCCTGTTGGAAGGAAAGATTTTGGGGGATTGCATAAAATAAGAATTTTTAAAATCAGTGTTATTAGGTAGATACATGACATTAATGTTAAAAAAAGAAAAAAAAAAAGATTGCCAGTTAGGTGTGAAGAGAAATGTACCAGTAATACTAGCCTTCTTATGATGTAACTGAAGTGCAGCCAAAGTTTTAATGACATTTACAAAATATTTGAGAAGCCAGAGTACCCCTTTTTGAGCTTTTGATTATCTTAGTATTTTAATATTATAATTACAGCATGTCAGTACTCTACTTAAAATATAATTATCAAAGCTCAGAGGAAACTGATTCTTATGCATCTATAATTTCATACAATATAATTTTAGAGCTTAAGCTATTTTTATGTTATCATTTTAGTCATAGAAACATAGCTGAAAATCTAAGGACTTGTATTTTTGGTTTTCCAATAAGGTTTTAAGATAATCTTTGCTTTTAAAGTGGCCTTGTCGCTGAGTATACATTTATCTAAGATAAATCAAAATGCTTCTGGTGGAATAAAATGTTGCACATGGTTCGCATAAACATATCTTAACAACGAAATAATCTCCTCTAAAAACCATGTTTTATCAAACTGTATTATAGAAGCCATTTTACCCTATAAGCATTAGGGGTGGATTTTTAATTACATTGACCAATGGATGCCTTATTGACTTTGTCTGCTTAAATGGCGTCTCAGAAAGGCCTTCTCTGACAACCCAATTTAGAATAGCCTATCAACATAACCTAAGCCCCTTGAGAGCTGCCTCACTCACATGTGCTCTGGGGGCCCAGAAGGAGTCTCTGCAGCTCAGAATCACAACTGTTGGTTAGACAAGGTAATCTACTTTAGACAATGTTTTTGCCATTGATTAATACAATGGATCCCCAAACTAGCTCTTGCCAAAACCACCCAGAGATATTTTTAGATATTAAGATTTTCAAGCCTAACCTCCACAGATATTAATTTGATAGGTCTACAGTGAGATTTCATCGCAACTCCATGTGTTACAGAGCAGAACTACTCCATAGGGTTTTCTGGCTGTAATCTTTATGGAAACAAATCACCAGGCCTTCTTCTGTAGTGTTGCTGCATGAGTTTGAACCACAAACCTTTATGTTAGTAGTCGGGTGCAAACTGTTTGTGCCACGTGAGGTTGCCTGAGTCACAATCGTCTGGACAGCAACAGTTTTTTGTTTATTTTGTTCTTTAATTTCCTAGGTGTTTCACATGATCAGTTGAAATGGGAACATACTTAACCAAAAACAATATCTAATTTATTTTTTTATAAATTTTATAAAGAATTTTGTAGCCTATGTCACCTCCCTCCCTCCTTCCCTTCTCCATTCCTTTTTCTTCCTTCCTTGGTCCTTTTATTCATCTAACACACATTATCAAGCACAAGAGATACTATAAATAGATTGTGAGGAAGAACATAATTTTTGGAATAATTGTAAAAATTCCCAAATGCCTAGGGCAAGTCTCCTATTTAAGCACAGATTCCCTCTATAAACACTGCATTTACCAGAAACTTGGAACATATATATGGTGGTTAGGTTCATTGGCCAACTTAGTCTATCTAATGCATTAGCTTTCTGAGATGCAGTATTAGTTAGACGCCAGAACCTAGAATCCATGTCTAACACCATTTCCTGAGTCGGTCCATTCAAAGCATCAAAAAGAGATCTAAGGAACCTATTACCTTTCCCAGGTACCCTGGGCCAGGAGAGGTTTTGTCTCTCCTCCCTGTAGCTCCCTTGCTGAGCAGCTTCTCCTCATGTCTGGCTACCTTAACAGGTTGAAGCAGTCTACAACTAAGCGGTGACAAGAGTGTGGGAAGGTGCAGCACAGAGGGAAAGGATCCTCCCTTTTGTTCTCTCTGCCACTAGTCATTGTTTCTTTGTAGCAATCCTCCTTTTGCACCAAGACAGTCAGCTCCAAAGCAAGGTGAGAAGGGTGACTGGGGCTGAAGAGGGTCATGATGGTAGCTGTTTTCTTCTGATTACAGTGAAGGAATTGTCAGGGGGATAAAAGGTGGACAATCCACACTAACAGCAGGTAGGAAGTGACTTTTGTGAGTAAGTACTAGGGAATTCAAAAAACGGTTCATATTTGCCACAATGAAATTCATTTAGGCATATAAGTGAATGTATACATATTAAAAACCAGCTTATTATTATAGCAACTCATGGTAGCTTTGAGAATTGCAAAAGATTTTCCATTAAAAATAAAGCATATAAAGAAAAGCTATTTTTAGCTCATGAAAAAGGAGAAGCTGTGCCCTTAATGGAATTTTATCTTATTTTGTCTTTGAGTTGCTGTGTAACCATGTTTGTATGGAGTCAGATTTGCCCACAATTGATTGAAATGGAACGACAGAAAACTTCAGGAGCACTGAGTTTTCAAAGGACGTCAACTACAGAGCCACATAGGTATGGACAGCAAAGTGGAACGCAGGTTCTGTTACCTCTTCTCCCTGCCCCCATAAACCAAACCAAACCCACTGCTGTCAAGTTGGTTCTGACTCACAGTGACCCTAGAGGACAGAGTTTTCAAGGCTGTAAACTTTACGGAAGCAGACTGCCACATCTTTCTCTCCCAGAACGGCTGATGAGTTCGAACCACCACCATTTCAGTTAGCAGCCAGCGTCTAACCACTGTGCCCCTGGGCTCCTTAGAGTGTACCCTTTATCGTAGCACTTATATTGAAATGATAGTGAGTAAATTGGGTCTGTTGGATCATCCATGATGCAGATTCCTGAGGGCTGAGTCGGTGGTGTTTATGCAAACCTGCTCTTGAGTGTGGGAGTCCAGTTTGTAGCATTTATCAATATAAAAAAAAAGTGTTAAATATTCCCACCGTGGCTGACCGCAAGCTGCCAAGGTTTTAACAATTTCCTTACAAAATTTCTGAATCTTTATTTATTAGCTACAGTACATTACCGGCTGAGAGGGAATGTCTGCACCCTCAGCACCTTGTGCATGGCCATCCCAGATTGCTGTGAAACAAACATTGGCTGAGTTATAGCTGAGGGTGCCTTAAGACAAAGCGCCTGAGAATCCTGGCTTTAATTGTTTTACCTCAGGGCATACCACTTTAATGGAAGCAATTTTATTTTCTTAGACCAGCACCATTCCCTTTTATAGCCTATGAAGAAGATAAGGTAGAGGCTTAGGGAGACTGCGTCCCAGGCACTACATCATAAAGTACATGGTAATTTCCAAATGTGGTAGATTTCAAAGGCTACTTTGATTAACTAATGCAGCTTGTCAACATCCTTAAAGGAATAGTAAGTAATCATATACATAGATTATTGCAAGGTTCCTTTTAACTAACACTTTTATAACAGAGCACAAATTGATGAGAAAAGTGTCTTTTTGTTACTGAAAACAGAAGGAAGCATATTTTGAGTGACTTAAAACATAAGGAATTGTTTAATTTTATATTTGTTGCCACCTATTTTACAAATTAAAACAGGGGCACTAAAACCTAAATTGATCAATTTAGATAATAACAGAATGAAGGGTAGAAACTTTATTTGACTATTTTCAAACCCTTTGTTTTTTCCCACTCTGGGGTGAGGGCTGTACTTGGGTCGTTATGAGTTAGAATCAGCTCAGTGGTAACAAGTCTGCTTTTTTTTTCCCCTCTATGTTTTTTTTTTATGGTGAGAAGTAAAAAGCATAGCCATGTGCCATAGGAGTTACAGCCTTTATCTCCTGCCTTCTAAATGGATGCTGCCCTTGCTGCTCAGCTTCCATTGGTCTTTCTGGGACACTGAGTGGGTCGAGGTATGGAAGGTAAGAAGTCAAAAGAGAAGGATGAGATCATCTATATGAAGGTTAATACATGACAGCTGGAAACATTCAGAAGTCTGGAAGTTGGAAAGAATGATGGCAGGCCCAGATGCTATTTGGGGAAACTTAGCTGATAGATTGGACAGTGCTACAGGATAGCACTTCAGGGTAAAATTTAAAGAGGATTTTTGGGGGGAAGTTTTGAACAATATTGGCTAATATAACCCTCTCCCCACATACCCTCTCTGGCTTATTTAAGAGGGTTAAGTAAATACCTTCCCTAATTATTTTTCAAGGCTTTCAAAATGAGTTTTTAAATTAGATAAATCAACATAGCTGAAACTTAACTAAAAGCGGTTAATTTTAGTCTGCTCATTAATAATAGAAAAAGGGGGGGCGAATCTAAAATGATCATGTCATGGAAGAAGTAGAGAGAGAACTTCCTGGAAAAGTAAGATGTGAAAGTGTTTTGATTCTAGCTGTTTCTATCATTTAATAATTTTTAAACAAACATAGTTACAGATTCCAGATTCTTCAGTCATCTCATTATAAATAAAAAACAAGACCTTTTACGACACTTCAAAAGCATCGTACCTTGGTAATTATGCTAAGGCTTATATTTGATATATAATGAAAAGGTAATGTACAAACAGGTCTCTTTTTTTACCTGAACAGCAGTATTATCTTCCAGTTTAGTGAAAAAAATATGCTCACCATTTGTTATTCTGCCAGTGGCATATTTCATTGAACCTTTTTTTGTTTATTAGTTTTCTAGCGTGTTAGATTATTTATTGACTTGAAATTCTGGCAGTCATATCAAACAAGGCATCCATCCAAGTTTCCTCAGATATTAAAATTTATAGCCTTGAACATGTTAGATCCTGAGTCTTACAGGCATTGGTCTCTGTGAAGACAGTTCTTTCTGATTTATATGGGCACGTACAATGACTTTTCAGGAAATTTATTAAACAATATTTTAAATGTTTCCAAAATACCATATTTCAGTTCACCGACATTTAAAAATGCAAATAGAGCTCCAGGGCCAAAGAGCTCATCGTATATCAAAAGCAACTATAAATGAGCATACTGGCATCTGTGTTTTCTGCCTCTACAGCGCCAATTCATCTTCCAGAGCCACCTGGGGGCCACAGCCACAGTCCTTACACAAGAAACCAACAAACTGTATCCTCTTAGATTTGTTTCTGCATTGCCATTACTGTCAGTGTTTTGGGCATGTTATCTAAATTTCCATCTGCAAAAGTCACTAAGTACAAGGCGATGGCCCAGGAAAATCCTGCATTCCTCTGGCTTCCCCAGATCTGTGGGGGTGCGTTAGGAGGTGAGGGCATCACTATGCTAGTGAAGGTCATGGTTTCCTTTCCCTCACCCTCAAATAAAACCCTACACACTGGTCTCTATGCAGGGAGTTACTCCACTGAAAGCTTCTTAGGGACAGCACCAGGTCAGAAATACACTAATGGCTGAGAACAGAAAAGTTACTGTCAGAAAGAAATCATAAGACAATTGGAAACCTAATAATTAAACTGAAAACGCAAAACTTTGAGCAGCAAAGCAAACCGAATTTGGGGGTTATTTTCAGATTTTACCTTAGAATAGAGGAATGACTGTTCCCCTGGGAATTCTGTACCCTGTGTTTAGAGGAGACAAAACACAAATCTTAGGTGTAGAGATACATAATTGTAGTAGGATTCTTTTTTTTCTTATCTTCTGTTGTGCATTAGGTGAAAGTTTACAGAGCAAATTAGTTTCCCATTTGCTAGATGGTACGTGAAGTGTTCCGGAACATTGGTTTCATTCCCCACAATGTGTCAGCAGTCTCCCCATTTCTGTCCTAATTTCCCCATTTCCTTTCATCCTGATTTTCTATCCCTTCCTGCCTTTTTTTTTTTTCCTGCTTACTCATCTTCGCTTTTGGGCAAATATTAACCATAGTCTCAGAGGTTCTTCCAGTCTCTATCAGGCCAATAAGTCTGGTCTTTCGTGTGAATTTGATTTTTTGTTCTACGTTTCTTTTCCCCACTCTGTCTGGGACCCTCTGTTTTGGTCCCAGTCAGAGTGGTTAGTAGTGGTAGCCAGGCATCATCTAGCACTTCTGGTCTTGGGGTGGTGTACGTTGTGGTTCATGCAGTCCATTAGTCCTTTGGACTAATTGCTTCCTTGAGTCTTTGGTTTTCGTCACTCTCCTATGTTCCAGGTGGGAAGAGACCAATAGATGCATCTTAGATGGCCAGTCACAAGCTTTTAAGACCTGATATGCTACTAATCAAAGTAGGATGCAGAACTTTATCTTTATGAACAATGTTATGACAGTTGATGTAGATGATCCCCAAGTCTATGGTCCTTTTCCTTCAAGCCAAGGAACTTCATCCCGAGAAGTATTTGGTTATGTCTAAGGAGTTGCCCTGGGCGTGGTCCTTGTGTGCTTTTATTGTCTATGCTAATATATAAGCAGCACTTTACAGTTATGCATGTAGAAATAGCTACCACCAAACCTATATTTGTAGGTGGGTGTGTTCCCTTACACCCTTCCATATCTCTTGGTATATCTATCTGCCTATGTATCCATTTGTAAATTAACATTTGTTAATAATATTGTTTCAGGATTGTCTGTTATCATTGTTGTTAGCTGCCTTCGAGTTGGTTCCGACTCATAGCGACCCTATGCACAACAAAATGAAACACTGCCCGGTCCTGCACCATCCTTACAATCATTGTTGCAGCCACTGTGTCAATCCACCTTGTTGTGGGTTCTTCCTCTTTTCCGCTGACCCTGTACTCTGCCAAGCATGGTGTCCTTCTCCAGGGACTGATCCCTCCTGACAACATCTCCAAAGTATGTAAGATGTACTCTCGCCATCCTTGCCTCTTAGGACCATTCTGGTTGTACTTCTTCCAAGACAGATTTGTTCGTTCTTTTGGCAGTCCATGGTATATTCAATATTCTTCGCCAATGCCACAATTCGAAGGCACCAATTCTTCTTCGGTCTTCCTTATTCAGTGTCCAGCTTTCACATGCATATGATGCGATAGAAAATACCATGGCTTGGGTCAGGTGCACCTTAGTCTTCAAGGTGACATCTTTGCTCTTCAACACTTTAAAGAGGTCCTTTGCAGCAGATTTACCCAATGCAATGTGTCTTTTGATTTCTTGACTGCTGCTTCCATGACTGTTGATTGTGATCTGAGTAAAACGTGAAATCCCTGAAAACTTCAGTCTTTTCTCCATTTATCATGATGTTTCTCATTGGTCCAGTTGTGAGGATTTTTGTTTTCTTTCTGTTGAGGTGCAATCCATACTGAAGGCTGTGGTCTTTGATCTTCATTAGTAAGTGCTTCAAGTCCTCTTCACTTTCAGCAAGTAAGGTTGTGTCATCTGCATAACGCAGGTCGTTAATGAGTCTTCCTCCAATCCTGATGCCCTGTTCTTCTTCTTATAGTCCAGCTTCTCGTATTATTTGCTCAGCATACAGATTGAATAGGTATGGTGAAAGAATACAACCCTGATGCACACCTTTCCTGACTTTAAACCATGCAGTATCCCCTTCTTCGGTCGTAACAACTGCCTTTTGATCTATGTAAAGGTTCCTCATGAGCACAATTATGTGTTCTGGAATTCCTATTCTTTGCAACGTTATCCATAATTTGTTATGATCTACACAGTCGAATGCCTCTGCACAGTCAATAAAACACAGGTAAACATCCTTCTGGTATTCTCTGGTTTCAGCCAGGAGCCATCTGACATCAGCAATGATATACCTGGTTCCACATCCTCTTCTGAAACTGGCCTGAATTTCTGGCAGCTCTCTGTTGATATACTGTTGCAGCCGTTTTTGAATGATCTTCAGAAAAATTTTGCTTGCATGTGATATTAATGATATTCTATAATTTCCACATTTGGTTGGATCACCTTTCTTGGGAATAGGCATAAATATGGATCTCTTCCAGTCAGTTGGCCAGGAAGCTGTCTCCCATATTTCTTGGCACAGACGAATGAGCACCTCCAGCACTGCATCTGCTTGTTGAAACATCTCAATTGATATTCCATCAATTCCTGAACCCTTGTTTTTCGCCAATGCCTTCAGAGCAGCTTGGACTTCTTCCTTCAATACCATCGGTTCCTGATCATATGCTACTTCTTGAAATGGCTGCACATCGGCTAATTCTTTTTGGTATAACAACTCTGTGTATTCCTTCCATCTTCTTTTGATGCTTCCTCCGTCATTTAATATTTTCCCCATAGAATCCTTCATTATTGCAACTCTAGGCTTGAATTTTTTCTTCAGTTCTTTCAGCTTGAGAAACACCGAGCATGTCCTTCCCTATTGGATTTCCATTTCCAGCTCTTTGCACGTCATTATACTTTACTTTGTCTTCTCGAGCCGCCCTTTGAAATCTTCTGTTCAGTTCTTTTACTTCGTCAATTCTTCCTTTTGCTTTAGCTGCTAGATGCTCAAGAGTAAGCTTCAGAGTCTCCTCCAATATCCATCTTGGTCTTTTATTTCTTTCCTGTCTTTTCAATGACTTCTTGCTTCCTTCATGGATGATGTCCTTGATGTCATTCCACAATTCGTCCGGTCTTCAGTAACCAGTGTTCAATGTGTCAAATCTATTCTTCAGATGGTCTCTAAATTCAGGTGGGATATACTCAAGGTCATATTTTGGCTCTCGTGGACTTGCTCTGATTTTCTTCAGTTTCAGCTTGAACTTGCATCTGAGCAGTTGATGGTCTGTTCCATAGTCAGCCCCTGGCCTTGTTCTGACTGATGATATTGAGCTTTTCCATTGTCTCTTTCCACAGATGTAGTGAACTTTATTTGTGTATTCCATCTGGCAAGGTCCATGTGTATAGTCGCCATTTATGTTGGCAAAAGAAGGTATTTGCAATGAAGAAGTAGTTGGTCTTGCAAAATTCTATCACTCGATCTCCAGCATTGTTTCTATCATCGAGGCCATATTTTCCAACTACCGACCCTTCTTTGTTTCCAACTTTTGCATTAAAATCACCAGTAATTATCAATGTGTCTTGATTGCATGTTTGATCAATTTCAGACTGCAGCAACTGATAAAAATATTCTATTTCTTCATCTTTGGCCTTAGTGTTTGGTGCGTATATTTGAATAATAGTCATATTAACTGGTCTTCCTTGTAGGTGTATGGATGTTATCCTATTACTGACAATGTTGTACTTCAGGATAGATCTTGAAATTTCTTTTTGACGATGAATCCAACACATTCCTCTTCGAGTTGCCATTCCCAGCATAGTAGACTATAAAAAAATATGTCCAATTTAAAATGGCAAATACCAGTTCATTAATGCTTAGGATATCGATGTTTATGCATTCCATTTCATTTTTGACGATTTCTAATTTTCCTAGATTCATACTTCGTACATTCCAGGTTCTGATTATTAATGGATGTTTGCAGCTGTTTCTTCTCATTTTGAGTCATGCCACATCAGCAAGTGAAGGTCCAAAAAGCTTTACTCCATCCACGTTGTTAAGGTCAACTCTACTTTGAGAAGACAGCTCTTCCCTAGTCATCTTTTGCGAGCCTTCCAACCTGGGGAGCTCATCTTCCAGTACTATATATGAGACAATGTTCCACTGCTATTCATAAGGTTTTCACTGGTTAATGCTTTTCAGAAGTAGACTGCCGGGTCCTTCTTTGTAGCCTGTCTTATTCTGGAAGCTCAGCTGAAACCCATCCTCCATGGGTGACCCTGCTGGTATCTGAATGCAGGTGGCATAGCTTCCAGCATCACAGCGACATGCAAGTGCCCACAGTATGAGATACAAGAAATGGACAGACACGTGGGTGTCAGGATTGCCTATGCTGTAGTAATTACCCTTGTTGCCCTTTGTTCTTACATTCCTCTCAGTGTCCTTCCATGCCTTGGCGTGTCTCTCTGACTTCCTCCATATTGTGTAGTGCCTATCCCTTCACCAATATTAACTTGTGTCTTCTATCTATGTGCTAATTTTCCCTCTCTCCCCCCTCATCCCTGGTAACCATCAAATATTTTTTTTTAAACTTGCTTATAACCTTTTCTTGTTCCAGTATAATAATGGTCTCATACAATATTTGTCCTTTTGTGATTGATTTATTTCACTCAGCATGAAGTCCTCCAAATTAATCACTGTTGTGAGATGTTTTGTGGAATCATCATTATCCTTTATCATTGCCTGGTATTCCATCGTGTGTATGTACCACAGTTTGTAAATCCACTCATCTGTTTATGGGCATTTAGGTTGCTTCCTTCTTTTTGATATGGTGAATAATGCTCCACTGAACATGGGTGTACATAGGTCTATTTGTGTCATGGCTCTTATTTCTTTAGGGTGTATACCTAGGAGTGGGATTGCTGAATCATTTGGTATTTCTATTTCTAGGTTTTTGTGGAAGTGCCATACCATTTTCCATAGTGGCTGTACCGTTTTACATTCCCACCAGTGGTGTATAAGAGTTCCAGTCTTCCCACAACCTCTCTAGCATTTTTTATTTTCTGTTTTTTTTTATTTGATTAGTACCAGTCATGACAGCATACAATGTTATCTCATTGTAGTTTTGATTTGCTTCTCTGTTATGGCTAATGATTGTGAGCATTTCATCATGTGTTTGTTAGCCACCTGAATGGCTTCTCTGATGTAGTGTTTGTTCATGTCCTTTACCCATTTTTTAATTGGATTGTTCGTCTTTTTGTTGTGCAGGTGTTGACTTTTTCTGTAAATTTTAGAGATTAGATCCTTGTCAGATATGTCATAGCCAAAATTTTTCCCCCAGTCTCTAGGTTCTCTTTTTACTCTTTTGGAGAAGCCATTTGATGACTTTTTAGGAGGTCCATTTATCTAATTCATCTTCTGCTGTTTGTGTATTTTTAGTTATGTTTGGTATTCTAACCTCCCTATTTTTAATTCCAGGTCTTTTTATAGTTTTAAGTTTTATATTTAGATCTTTGATCCATAATATTCAGTTAGTTTTTGTGTATGGTGTAAGACACAGGTCCTATTTAATTTTTTTAAAGATGGATATCCAGTTTTGCTAGCACCATTTGTTGAAGAAACTGTCTTTTCCCTTTGTTAAAAACTTTGTCTCTTTGTCAAAGACCAGCTGTCCATAGGATTAAAGCCTAGTTTCTCAATTCTGTTTTATTGGTCTATGTTCCTGTTGTTGAACAAATACCAGGCTGTTTTTACTAATGTGGCTGTAGAGTAGGTTCTGAGATCAGGTAGCGTGAGGCCTCCAACTTTGTTCTTCTTCTTCAGTAATACTTATCCAGAGCCTCCTTCCTTTCTATATAAAGTTGGTGGTTAGTTTTTCCATCTTGCAAAAGAATGCTATTGGAATATGGATCAGGATTGCATAACATCTTTAGATCACTTTGGGTAGTATTGATGTTTTCACAATATTGAGCCTTCCTATGCATGAGCATGGTATGTTTTTCCTTTTATGTAGGTCTTTTTTACTTTCTTGCAGTAGTATTCTGTAGTTTTCTTTGTATAGGTCTTTTGCATCCATAGCTATATACATTCCTAAGTACTTTATCTTTTTAGAGGCTATTGTAACTGGTATTGTTATCCCGATTTTTTTTTCAAAGGTCTCTTTGTTGCTGTAGAGGACTCCAGCATTTTTTTTTTTTTTTTAATATTGATCTCGTATCCTCCTACTTTTCTGAATCCTTCTGTTAGTTCCAGTAGCTTTTTTGTGGACTCTTTGAAGTTTTCTATGTATAGGATTATATCATCTGCAAATAGGGATAGTTTTACTTCTTTGTTACAAATTTGGATAGCGTTTATTTCTTTTTCATGCCTTATTGCTCTATGTAGGACTCCCAGCACAAGGTTGAATACAAGTAGTGGTAAAGGGCATCCTTGTCTGGTTTCTATCCTCAAGGAGAATGATTTCAATCTCTCTCCATTGAGAATGATGTTGGCTGTTGGTTTTGTATAAATGCCCTTTATTATTTTGAGGAATTTCCATTCTATTCCTATTTTGCTGAGAGTTTTTATCAAGGATGGGTGTTGGACTTTACAAAACGCCTTTTGTGTGTCAAATGAGGTGATCATGTGATTCTTTTGCTGTATTTATGTAGTGGATTATGTTGACTGATTTTCTGACGTGAGCCATCCTTGCATATGTGGTATGAATCCCACTTGTTCATGATTTATTTTTTTTTGATATGCTGTTGAATTCTATTTGCCAGAATTATATTTAAAAATTTTTACTTCCGTATTCATGAGTGATGTTGCTTTGTAATTTTCCTTTTTTGTGGTGTCTCTGCCTGGCTTTGTTATCAAGGAAATGTTGGTTTCATAGAGTGAATTCTGGAGTATTCCTTCCTTTTCTATACTTTGAAATAGTTTGGAGGGGGAGCCAAGATGGCAGAAAGGACAGACACTTCCAGTCAGCCCTCTTTACAACAAAGACCCAAAAAAACAAGTGAAATGAGTATATTTGTGACAAGCTGGGTGCCCTGAGCATCAAAGGCAAGCTTAGACAATGAACTGAGGGGCAGGGGAAAGAAGAGACAGTTCAGAATCAGAGAGGAGTTACCAGACCTGAATCATGGGGAGACCTCAGGCACCATTCCTGGAGCGACGGTGGTGGAGGTGGTGGCGGCAGCGGGCTGGTACTAGCGTTTGGCCGCAGTTTCCTCAGGGAGAAGCAGCCAGCCACACAGCCCACTCATACCTCCAGAACCTAAGGAGAACTGCGCTTTTGGCAAAAGCTAAGTACTTGCGTATATTTTACCGCACCCCCCCCACCCCCAAGCCAGCTTCAGAAGCTGAATCCCTAGGCCTGAGATAGACCCTGGTGAGCACCTGGAGCCTTCCTCCCGGCCTTGAGGAAGGAAAAAAATTTGCAACTGGGGGGAAAGGATAATTTGCTAGCTCCATTAACTGGGGGAGCTCAGGACAGAAATGGCACTTGTCCAGACATAAACAGTCCATGGACCTTGAGCACCTTTCCCTTCTGCAGGGACCTGTGTGGGTCTATTTCGGGAGAATAGGCCCTTGTTGGCAAGATCCAACTATTTTAGCAGCGCAGTGGAGAGGTGGGTGTTTGACGTTTGACATTGCTTTGCTTATTAAACAAGGTCCTCACCTACCCACAACAGGGACCTAAGGATTGGTGGCTCCACTTGGGTCGCCCAGCCACCCGCGAAAGGGGCCTGGGGGTAACTGGTACCTCCCAGTCCTTACAACAAAATCTTTGGGTGCCCATGGTCCCTCTGCAAAGCCCACCCACTAGAACACTCTAGGGAACAGAGAAGCATTTTCCTCAGAGACACTTGGGGTCAGTTCTCAGCCCCCTGCCTTGTTCAGAGCATGACCCCCTGCTGCAATCAGATACGGGCATACATGCCAAACACCCCTGCCCCTCTAAGACTGTAGGACAGAGCCTGTACCACACAATTGATATCAGCTACCTGGAAACCTGAGCTGAATTCATACAAGAAAACTGAATGGACTCCTAGACTGATATGCCTGATAACAGCTCTAGCCAGCTGGGGAAAGGACACCAGAGCTCCGAAGGTGAAAATAATCAAGCTAGCTTACTCAAGCAACCCATAGGGGTATACCAAAACAAAACAAAGCAAGCAGCTATGACACAGTAAGCAAGCATAAACTAATACAATAACTTACAGATGGCTCGGAGACAACAATCAATATCAAGTCACGTAAGAAAACAGGCCCTGATCACCTCAACAGGCTCTCAAAACAAAGAATCCAGGGATCTTTTAGATGAAAGTGCATTCCTGAAATTACCAGATGCAGAATACAAAAGTTTAATATTCAGAACCCTTCAAGACATCAGGAAGGAAATGAGGCAATATGCAGAACAAGCCAAGGAACACACAGATCAAGCAACTGAAGAAATCAGAAAGATTATTCAGGAACATAATGAAAAGTTTAATAAGCTGGAAAAATCCATAGACAGACAGCAATCTGAAATTCAGAAGATTAACAATAAAATTACAGAACTAGAAAACTTAATAGAAAGTCAGAGGAGCAGAATCGAGCAAGTAGAAGCTAGAATTTCTGAACTCGAAGATAAATCACTTGGCACTAATATATTTGAAGAAAAATCAGATAAAAGAATTAAAAAAAAGAAAAAACCTGAAGAATCATGTGGAACTCTATCAAGAGAAATAACCTACAAGTAATTGGAGTACCAGAACAGAGAGGGAAAACAGAAAATACAGAGAAAATTGTCGAGGATTTGTTGGCAGAAAACTTCCCTATATTGTGAAAGATGAGAAGGGGTCTATCCAAGATGCTCATCAAACTCCACATAAGGTAGATCTTAAAAGAAAGTCACCAGGACATATTATAATCAAGCATGCCAAAACTAAAGATAAAGAGACAATTGTAAGAGCAGCGAGGAATAAAAGAAAAGTCACCTACAAGGGAGAGCCAATAAGAATAAGCTCGAACTACTCGGCAGAAACCATGCAGGTAATGGGATAACATATTTAAAAAATTGAAGGAAAAAAATTGTGTGCCAAGAATCATATATCCATCAAAATTGTCTCTTAAAAATGAAGGTGAAATTAAGACATCCCAGATAAACACCGGTTGAGGGAATTCATAAAAACCAAACCAAAACTACAAGAAATACTAAAGGGAGTTCTTCAGTTAGAAAATCAATAATATCAGGTATCAACCCAAGACTAGAACACTGGGCAGAGCAACCAGAAGTCAACCCAGACAGGGAAATTCAAGAAAAATAACAGAGCAAGAAAAGAAAAAAAAAAAAAAGCCCAACGCAGGGTAACGGCGATGTTATTATGTAAAAGAGGACAATATTAAAATAATAAAGAGGGACTAAGAAAAGTAATCATACACCTTCCATGTGGAGTGGAAGATACAGTGATACAAAGAAATAAAATTAGTTTTAAATTTAGAAAAATAGGGGTAAATAATAAGGTAACCACAAGGGAGAAAAACTATCCTACTCATCAAAATAAAATACAAGGGAAAAATACAGACTCAGAAGAAACAAAATCAACAACAACAAATATGAGGAAAGGACAATATACAAAGAAAATCTACTCAGTACATAAAGTCAAGTGGGAAAAAGAAGCTGTCAACACACAAAAGAAGACATCAAAATGATAGCATTAAATTCATACCTACCCATAATTACCCTGAATGTAAATGGACTAAATGCACCAATAAATAGACAGAGAGTGGCAGAATGGATTAAAAAACAAGATTTGTCTATATGCTGCCTACAAGAGACATATCTTAGACTTAGAGACACAAACAAACTAAAACTCAAAAGATGGAAAAATATATATCAAGCAAACAACAATTAAAAAAGAACAGGAGTGGCAATATTAACTTCTGACAAAATAGACTTTAGAGTTAAATCCATTAGAAAGAATAAGGAAAGACAGTATATAATGATTAAAGGGACAATACACCAAGAAGATATAACCATATTAAATATTTATGCACCCAATGACAGGGCTGCAAAGTACATAAAACAAACTCTATCAGCATTGAAAAGTGAGATAGACAGTTCCACAATAATAGCAGGAGACTTCAACACACCACTTTCGGTGAAGGACAGGACATCCACAAAGAAGCTCAATAAACACGGAAGATCTAAATGCCACAATCAACCAACTTGACCTCGTAGGCATATACAGAACACTCCACCCAACAGCAACCAAGTATACTTTCTTTTTTAGTGCACATGGAACATTCTCTAGAATAGACCACATGTTAGGTCATAAAGCAAGCCTTAGCAAAATCCAAAACGTTGCAATATTACAAAGCATGTTCTCTGACCATAAGGCCATAAAAGTGGAAATCAATAACAAGAAAAGCAGGGAAAAGAAATCAAACACTTGGAAACTGAACAATATCCTGCTCCAAAAAGACTGGATTATAGAAGCCATTAAGGATGGAATAAAGACATTCATAGAATCCAATGGGAATGAAAACACTTCCTATCAGAACCTTTGGGACACAGCAAAAGTGGTGCTCAGAGGCCAATTTTGATCAATAAATGCACACATCCAAAAAGAAGAAAGGGCCAAAATCAAAGAATTATCCCTACAACTGGAACAAATAGAAAGTGAGCAACAAAAGAAACCCACAGGCACCAGAAGAAAATGAATAATAAAAATTAGAGCTGAACTAAATGAAATAAAAAAAAATAGAAAACAGAAAAACAATTGAAAGAATTAACAAGACCAAAAGTTGGTTTTTTGAAAAACTCAACAAAATTGATAAACCATTGGCCAAACTGACAAAAGAAAAACAGGAAAGGAAGCAAATAACCCAAATAAGGAAGGAGATGGGTGATATTACAACAGAGCCAACTGAAATTAAAAGAATCATATCGGATTACTATGAAAAACTATACTCAAACAAATCTGAAAACTAGAAGAAATGGAGGAATTCCTAGAAACACACTACCTACCAAAACTAACACAAACAGAGGTAGAACAACTAAATAGACCCATAGCAAAAGAAGAGATTGAAAAGGTAATCAAAAAACTCCCAACAAAAAAAAGTCCTGGTCTGGACGGCTTCACAGCAGAGTTCTACCAAACTTTCAGAGAAGAGATAACACCACTACTACTAAAGGTATTTCAGAGCATAGAAAAGGATGGAATACTACCAAACTCATTCTATGAAGCCACCATACCCCTGATACCAAAACCAGGTAAAGACACCACAAGAAAAGAAAATTATAGAACTATATCCCTCATGAATAAAAAAAAATATATAGATGCAAAAATCCTCAACAAAATTCTAGCCAATAGAATTCAACAACATATCAAAAAAGTAATTGACCATGACCAAGTGGGATTCATACCAGGTATGCAGGGATGGTTCAACATTAGAAAAAGAATTTATGTAATCCACCATATACATAAAACAAAAGACAAGAATCACACGATTTTATCAATTGATGCAGAAAAGGCATTTGACAAAGTTCAACACTCATTCATGATAAAAACTCTCAGGAAAATAGGAATAGAAGGAAAATTTCTCAACATAATAAAGGACCATTATACAAAGCCAACAACCAACATCACCCTAAATGGAGAGAGCTTGAAAACATTCCCACTGAGATGGGGAAACAGACAAGGATGCCCTTTATCACCACTCTTATTCAACATTGGGCTGGAAGTCCTAGCCAGAGCAATTAGGCTAGATAAAGAAATAAAGGGCATCCGGGTTGGCGAGGAAGAATTAAAAGTATCTCTATTTGCAGATGACATGATCTTATACAGAGAAAACCCTAGGGAATCCTCCAGAAAACTATTGAAACTAATAGAAGAGTTTAGCAGAGTATCGGAATACAAGATAAACATACAAAAACAGCTGGATTCCTCTACCCCAACAAAGAGAACATTGAAGAGGAAATCACCAAATCAATGCCATTTACAGTAGCCCCTAAGAAGATAAAATATTTAGGAATAAATCTTACCAGAGATGTGAAAGACTTATACAAAGAAAACTACAGAACACTTCTGCAAGAAACCAAAAGAGACTTACATAAGTGGAAGAACATACCTTGTTCATGGATAGGAAGACTTAACATTATAAAAATGTCTATTCTACCGAAAGCGATCTATACATTTAATGGAATTCTTATCCAAATCCCAACAACGTTCTTTAATGAGATGGATAAACAAATCACCAATTTCATATGGAAGGGAAAGAGGCTCCGGATAAATAAGGCATTCTTGAAAAAGAAGAACAAAGTAGGAGGCCTTACTTTAGTTGATTTTAGAACCTATTATACCGCCACAGTAGTCAAAACAGCTTGGTACTGGTACAACAACAGATACATGGATCAACGGAACAGAATTGAGAATTCTGACATAAATCCACCCACATATGAGCAGTTGATATTTGACAAAGGCCCCAAAAGAGTTAAATGGGGAAAAGACAGCCTTTTTAACAAATGGTGTTGGCATAACTGGATATCCATCTGCAAAAAAATGAAACAAGACCCATACCTCACTCCATGCACAAAAACTAACTCAAAATGGATCAAAGACCTAAATATAAAATCTAAAACGATAAAGATCATGGAAGAAAAAATAGGGACAATGTTAGGAGCCCTGATACATGGCACAAACAGTGTACAAAACATTATAAAGAATGTAGAAGAAAAACTAGATAACTTGGAGGTCCTAAAAATCAAACACTTATGCTCATCCAAAGACTTCACCAAAAGAGTATAAAAAGGCTACCTACAGACTGGGAAAAAGTTTTTAGCTCTGACATTTCTGACCAGTGCCTGATCTCTAAAATCTACATGATACTGCAAAAACTCAACTGCAAAAAGACAAATAACCCAATTAAAAAATGGGCAAAAGATACGAATAGACATTTCACTAAAGAAAACATTCAGGTAGCTAACAGATATGAGGAAATATTCACGATCATTAGCCATTAGAGAAATGCAGATCAAAACTACAATGAGATTTCATTGCACTCCAACAAGGTTGGCATTAATCCAAAAAACACAAAATAATAAATGTTGAAGAGGTTGTGGAGAGATTGGAACACTTCTACACTGCTGGTGGGAATGTCAAATGATACAACCACTTTGGAAATCGATTTGGCGCTTCTATAAAAAGTTAGAAATAGAACTATCATACGATCCAGCAATCCCACTCCTTGGAATATATCCTAGAGAAATAAGAGCCTTTACAGGAACAGATATATGAACACCCATGTTTATTGCAGCAAGGTTTATAATAGCAAAAACATGGAAGCAACCAAGGTGCCCAGCAATGGATGAATGGATAAATAAATTGTGGTATATTCACACAATGGAATACTATGGATTGTAAAGAACAGTGAGGAATCTGTGAAACATTTCATAACATGGAATAACCTGGAAGGCATTAGGCTGAGTGAAATTAGTCAGTTGCAAAAGGACAAGTATTGTTTAAGACCACTGTTATAGGAACTTGAGAAATAATGTAAACTGAGAAGAAAACATTCTTTTCTGGTTACGAGAAAGGGGAGCAAGGAGGGTGGGAGAGGGGTATTCACTAATTAGATAGTAGGTAAGGATTACTTTAGGTGAAGGGAAAGACAGCACACAATACAGGGGAGGTCAGCACAATCGGACTAAACCAAAAGCAAAGAAGTTTCCTGAATAAACTGAATGCTTCGAAGGCCAGCGCAGCAGGGGCATGGGTCTGGGGACCATGGTTTCAGGGGACATCTAAGTCAATTGGCAAAATAAAATCTATTAACAAAACATTCTGCATCCGACTTTGAAGAGTGGCGTCTGGGGTCTTAAATGCTAGCAAGCAGCCATCTAAGATGCATCAATTGGTCTCCACCCACCTGGATCAAAAGAGAATGAAGAACACCAAGGACACAAGGTGAGTAGGAGCCCAAGAGACAGAAAGGGCCACATGAAGTAGCGACTACACCATCCTGAGACCAGAAGAACTAGATGGTGCCCGGCCACAATCAATGACTGCCCTGACAGGGAACACAATAGAGAACCCCTGAGGGAGCAGGAGAGGAGTGGGATGCAGACCCCAAATTCTCATAAGACCAGACTTAATGGTCCGACTGAGACTGGAAGGACCACAGTGGTCATGGCCCCCAGACCTTCTGTTGCCCCAGGACAGGAACCATCCCCGAAGCCAACTCTTCAGACATGGATTGGACTGGACAATGGGTTGGAGAGGGATGCTGGTGAGGAGTGAGCTTCTTGGATCAGGTAGACACTTGAGACTATGTTGGCATCTCCTGCCTGGAGGGGAGATGAGAGGGTGGAGGGGGTCAGAAGCTGGCGAAAAGGACACGAAAAGAGAGAGTGGAGGGAGGGAGCAGGCTGTCTCAATAGGGGGAGAGTAATTGGGAGTGTGTAGCAAGGTGTATATAGGTTCTTGTGTGAGAGACTGACTTGGTTTGTAAACTTTCACTTAAAGCACAATAAAAAATTATATTAAAAAAAAGAAATATTTTGAGTGGAACTGGTGTGAGCTTCTCTCTGAATGTTTGGTAGAATTCTCCAGTGAGCCATCTAGGACAGGGATTTTTTTTTTTTTGGAGATTTTATTTATTTTTTTATTACTCGTCAATCTGTTCTTTTGTTTTGGTTCTGTTCAGTTTTTCTGCCTCAGCTTGTGTTAGTTCAGGTAGGCAATGTTTTTCCAGAAATTTGTCCATTTCCTTTAGGTTTTCAAATTTGTTGGAGTACAGTTTTTCATAGTATTCTGCTACCATCTCTTTTATTTCAGTTGGTTCTCTTGTAATGTCACCCATCTTATTTCTTATTCAAGTTATTTGCTTCCTCTCCTGCTTTTCTTTTGTCAATTTGGCCAATAGTCGATATTGTCTATCCTTTCAAAGAACCAAATTCTGGCCTTGTTTCTGTTGTTTTTTGTTCTCTATTTCATTTTATTTCTGCTCTACTCTTTATTATTTCCTTTTTTCTGGTGGCTGTGGTCTTCTTTTGCTGCTCTCTTTCTCTTCGTTTGAGTTGTAGGATTAATGTTTTGAATTTGGCCCTTTCTTTTTTATATATATATAAATCGACCTCTAAGCACAGCTTTTGTTGTGTCCCAAATGTTTTGGTAACATATGTTTTCATTCTCATTTGATTCTATGAATTTTTTGATTCCAGCCTTGATTTCTTCTATTACTCTGTAGTTTTTAAGCAAGGTATTGCTTTGTTTCCACGGGTTTGATTTTCTTTTTTTTCTTTGCTATTCCTGTTAATGATTTATACTTTTATGGCTTTGTGATCAGAGAGAATGCTTTGTGTTATTTTGCTGTTTTGGATTTTGTTGAGGCTTCCTTTGTGGCCTCAAATGTGGTCTATTCTGGGGAATGTCCCCTGGGAGCTGGAAAAGAATGTGTACTTTACTGCTATTGGGTGGAGTGTTCTGTATATGTCTATAAGGTTGAGTTGGTTGATTATGGCATTTAGATCTTCTGTACCTTTATTGAGTTTCTATCTAGATGTTCTGTCCTTTACCTAAAGTGGCACATTGAAGTACTGTACTATCATTGTGGAACTGTTTCTCTTTTCAATGCTGTAAGAGTTTGTTTTATGTATTTTAGAGCCCTGTCATTTGGTGAGTATATATTTATTTTGGTTATGTCCTCCCGATGCATTGCCCCTTTAATCATTAATGTACTTCCTTATCCTTTAGGATGGATTTTGCTTTAAAGTCTATTTTATCAGAGATTAGTATTGTCACTCCTGCTATTTTTGGTGATTGTCTTCTTGAGATACATTTTTTCCATCCTTTGAGTTTTAGTTTATGTCTTTGTGTCTAAACTGTGTCTTTTGTAGAGAGATTGATGGGTCATTTTTTTTTTTTTTTTAATCCATTCTGCCATTCTCTCTCTTTATTGGTACATTTAAGCCATTTACATTCAGTGTGATTATTGATAGGTATGTGTTTAATGCTGTTGTTTTGCTGTACTTTTTTTTTTTTATGTGTGTGGTATTGATGGTTTCTTTTTTCTGCACTGAGTTATTTTTGTTTGTTGATTTTCATTTCTTTTGTTGTCAGTTTTGTGTTTACTGAGTCTTTATGTTTTTCTGTTTTTTTACTTCAATGAGTAGATTTGTTGACTTTCTTCTTGGTTACCTTGAAATTTAAGCTTATCTCCCTACATTTAACCCAGTCTTTTATTTCTTGGTATCAGCTTGACTTTCTCTCCTTATGAAAGTTCTATAACTACACTATTTATTCCTTCTTTTTTGTTTTGACATTGTCATCATTTGCAGATATATGTCTCTAGTTCCCTGTTTTCAGTCTTGTTTTATTTTGGGAATTCTTTATCTGGATTGTTATATGGCTGATGCTGTCCTGTGACCTAATCTCAGTTTATTGTCTGATGTTGCTGATTTTCTATATGAAGGACTCCTTTTAATATTTCTTGTAAATTTGGTCTGATTTTTGCTAATTCCTTTAATTTCTGTTTATCTGGAAATGTCCCAATTTCACCATCATATCTGAGAGACAATTTTGTTGGATATATAAGTCTTGGTTGGCAAAATTTTTTTTCAAGGTATTATATATGCCATCCCATTGCCTTCTTGCCTGAAGGGTTTCTGCTGAGTAATCAACATTTAGCCTTACTGATTTCCCTTTGGAAACCCTGGTAGCATAGTGGTTAAGAGCTACAGCTGCTAACCAAAGGGTTAGCGGTTCAAATCCGCAAGGTGCTCCTCGGAAACCATATGGGGCAGTTCTACTCTGTCCTATAGGGTTGCTATGAGTTGGAATTGACTTGACGGCAACAGGTTTGGTTTTTGGTTTTGGTTTCCCTTTGTAGGTGACTTTTCATTTTTCCTGGGTTGCTCTCAGAATTCTCCCTTTGTCTTTGGTTTTGGCTAGTTTGATTTATGATATGTCTTGGTGACTTTCTTTTGGGGTCTGTCTTGTATGGAGTTTGTTGAATTTCTTGGATGGATATCTTTTTGTCTTTCACAATATTAGGGAAGTTTTCTGCCAGCAAATCTTTGACAATTCTCTCTATGTTTTCCATTGCTTCTCCCTGTTCTGAAACTCTAATAGTATCCCACATAATAATAAGTTTCTTCATTTTGCTTTATTATTTTTCTGATTTTTCCTCAAACAAATGGTACCAAAGGATTTGCCTTAAAATTTGTTGATTTCTGTCTTCCATTGTTTCAATTCTACTCCTATATTCATCTATTGAGTTGGGTATTTCTGAAATTTTATTGTTAATCATTTGGATTTCTAGTTGCTGTTTTTGTGTAGTTTCTGTTTACATATTTTGTTGTTTTTATTCTTGTATTGTTTTCCTGAATTCTTCTATTACTTTATCTGTGCTTTTCCTGATTCTATGTTTTCCTTGGTTTTGTCTGTGTTTTCCTTGCTCTCTTGGAGAGCTCTGTATATTAGTCTTTCAAATTCCTTGTCAGGTAATTACATTACCATTTCTTCTTCCAGAAGGATTTCTGGTTTTTTATTTTGGTCCCTTGCTGGAGCCATCTTGTCCTGCTTCTTTATGTGATTTGATATTGTCTGTTGTCTCTGAAGCATCAATAAATTATTATCTTTATTTATTTATTGTATGTTAATTTGCTGTGTCCTGAATTTTTGTTTTGTTTTGATATATCTGAGTACGCTGGGCATGTGTGCTTCTCTGGTCACTAATCTGGCCACCTTGAAGCCCTTATCTCCTATTGGGTGGGGCGGTGACAAGGTGTGTTGAGTATGGGTTTCTGTTCACTGGTTTTGTGGTGCTTCCGAATGTAGATGATATTTCTGGTGAGGTGTTGTATCTGTCTGGCCAGTGTCCTGGCCTTAGGTGCAGGGGACATTCTCCCTATTTGCTGAGTTGGGTATGTGCTGCCAATAGCCTGGTGGTTGGTGCAGGGGTGCCTGAGCCATCAGTCACTGGGTGAGTGGTGCAGAAACTCTCACCGATGGTCTTGTTGGGCAGGGTTGCTCAGGAGTGTATGGAGCAAGCACAAGCCTTCCGTTGCAGGGGGAGGGCAATGTAGGGGGTGAGGCAGAGAGACGCCTGTCCTTGGGTGCCTGGTTGGAGGCTGTGCTCCTGTCCACTACAGCATGTCATGGTGGAGGTTGTGCTTATCCTCAGACCCCCAGGGCAAGTGATTGGAAGGAGCAAGAGGCACCTTCTGGGCTGTAGAAGGCTCTGCAGGACTGAGGGTCCCTGGTGCTAGTGGCTAAAGGGAGTGGAAAGCTCCACCAGTGCTGTAGGACACACTGCAGAACCCTGGGCCCCTGGTGTGAATGGCTGGTGGGGGTGGGTAATTATAGTAGGCGTAATGTACCAACACAAATACCTTTCAATAGGACCCTTTAATTTTTCTTAATTTGAAAAAAAATTATGCACAGTTTTTTTCTTGAGTGAGACTTACCCCTTTTCATAGCATCTGACTTTGTTTCCCACAGCAAGTCTGTCAGTGTGTCGTACTGTGGTGGTTTGCATATTGCTATGATGCTGGAAGCTATTCCACCAGTATTTCAAGTACTGGTAGGATCACTCATAGTGGACAATTTTCAGTGGAGCTTCCAAACTAAGACAGACTAGGAAGAAAGGCCTGGCGAATTACTTCCAAAAAATTAACCAGTGAAAATTCCATGGATCACAACAGAATATGGTCTGATATAGTGTTGGATGTCATCAGTAAAGAACAATCACTATAGAAGAACATCATGTTTGGTAAATTGGAGGGCCAGTGAAAATGAGGGAAACCCTCAGTGAAATGGATGGACACAATGGTCACAACAACGGACTCAAACACATTAATGATCGTGAAGATGGTACAGAACCAAGCAACATTTTGATCTGTTGTATATGGAATTGCCATGACTCAGAGTCAGTATTCTTATAGGAATGACGTCAGCTACCATTTACAAGGCTTCTCAGTCCAGACTTGTGGCCTTGTTTTTCTTCCAACATTTATTAAAACGATACAAATTGGTGTTTACTACATGCCAACACTTTGCTGGACATTTTCATTACATTGCCATCCATGTTTTCCTCACGTATTGATTCCAAATTGGAATCTGGGGCTGGGGAATTGGAAGGTCTCTGGTGCTTCTTCTTTGAGAGTCACATCCCATGGGACATGAAGATCAGGAGTCCTAGAAACTAGAAGTAAAGCTCACTTGTTGCTGACAAAGCATGTTCAAGAATCCTGGCTTCCTGGGTGTCAGGGACCAGGATATATTCTTAATTGAGTTCTGAGATTCAGTCACATTAATGTTGTTAAGGCTATTTCGAGTTCTTGATAATTTATACTGCTATATTTTATAACATGAGGAGGCATTTGGGAGACCAATTATGGCAGAATTTTCCAAGATGCTGCCTATAATGCTAGGCAGTGTGGTAATGACTAGCTTAATGACCTTAAAAAGTCATTTTACTTCTGGGCTTCAGTTTTTTTCCCTGTGAAATTAACCAAGTGGTTACTAAGGTTCCATCTAACTGTAACCTATAAGCTTCTGAAAGGACACTTTGGTTAGATGACATGTGTAATAATTTTTGACAGGCTTGTCCATAAGCACATAATCTGATGCAAGTTGACATGTAGCAATCTCTGCTGCTTCTTTCATAGAACTAAAGGAGATTACCTCACTTAAGTTTTTAGTGACAGGCTAGTGGGTTTGATAACAAAAATGTTAGTATATCAGAAAGAAATTGTGAGACATTTAAAAACCACTTAGATCAGGCTTCAAAATATGTATAGACAATGGCATTAGCTGAAGACAGGCCTTAAATATTCTGCTTTGACTTTTTGTAATACCCTGTGATATTCTCTGGTATCCTTTAGGACTGCCAAATGTCTTTTATGGGGTTCTCCAAGGGACTGCTGTACCCTCTGGAGTAATGCCATTGCTCTGGAGTAATCATAGTCAGATTCCAACCTGTCAGGGGCAGAGTTACATCGTCTTGTAGTAGTGCTTACCATTTGTGGGATATTAAATTATTAACAGATTTCTACTGTAACAGTATATGCAGTAGTAAATTGACTCATAAATGTACAATGGTTCCAACAAATAGAAGTTTATTTTTTGTTCATGTAATAGCACTGTGCTATACACAGGATGGAAGGGTGGCCCTACTCCATGAAGTTCTTTAGAGATCCAGGTAGACAGAGGCACATAACTTCCAATGTTACCCTGGAGGTCATCTCCATTTTTGCCAGATAGTGGTGACAAGAGCTTGAAGGAGTATCACGATGGAGATTTGTATGGCCTAGGCTTGCAGTTGGATTTTATGATTTCTTCTTCCCTCATATTCTCTTGGCTAGAATCAGTCACTATTTAGAAGACATCAGTGAAATGTTCTACCTGACTGGCAGCCACTACTCAGCAACAACTCTACACAGAGGAAAGTACAAATATAAGTATCTGTTTGTACCAGAGTCCATCCCTTTGTCCAGCAAATTTTCATTCACACTCTTTATCCCATACATAGAACATAATTGCCCCATCCCAAAGGAGATGACTCAAAGTCCCAATCAGTTGCTGTATTTGGCTCAAAGCCCAGGATCTCGCCTATGGTTGAGCAACATATAATCTTTTTTTAAGTTAGTATGCCTCCATCATATCTGTTATACACTGGTGGAAGAGCAACAGGATATAAACAATAAACATTTCCCACTGAGAAATGGGAGAAGCAGAGCAGTCATAGATGAACCCTGCCTATACTAGAGAACAAACTGTCATCATCACCATTACTTCTGAATAGCCATAAAACTTGTGCTAAGACACAGAGTCATGTCTCCCAAAAATATGTGTTGGAGTCCTGACCCCATACCTGTAGATGTAATCTCATTTGGGAATAGGGTTTTCTTTGTTGTTTTATGAGGCTATATAAGTATAGAGAGTGTCCTAAATCCAATCACTTTCGAATAATATAAAGAGCAGCATAGACACGGAAGCAAACAAGCTCAAAGGGGAAAGATAGATGCAACATGGACAACACCAAGGAACCAAAGAATGCCAAGAAGAAAGCTAAAGAAGCTGAGACAAGGATTTTTCCCCAGAAGGCAGGAAATGAAGTTGGAGAGTCAGATGCTAAGAATTTAGATTTTAAGTGTGAGGGTAGAAAGGTACATTTTTTCCTGATTTATTTTTAAAGGATCATTCAGCTGGTATCTGGTTAGTACCCTCTAGAAGATCAGAAGTAGAAGAGGCCAGCTAGTCTTCTATTGTAATTGTCCAGGATTTGGACCACTGGTGATTTGAATTAGGTGGTAGCAGTGAAGGTAAAAAGTGTTAGATTCAACAGAAATTTTGAAGATAAAGCTGGTACTGTATCTTTATTAACCTTTTCCCTGCAATGTGGGATACAAATAAGTCAAATTTAAACAATAACCCAAATATCTCAGACTCTTGTCTATACCAGTTTACAAAGTCCTTCCTCCACTTCTGGATTTCAAGACTCCAGGAGTGTCCCAAACATACTCAAAAATAAATCAGCTCACTTGTATCAGGTGGACACTTGAGACTGTGTTGGCATCTCCTGTCTGGAGGCGAGATGGGCGGGTAGAGAGGGTTAGAAACTGGCAAAATTGTCATGAAAGGAGAGACTGGAAGGGCTGACTCATTAGGGAGAGAGTAAGTGGGAGTATGGAGTAAAGTGTATATAAGCTTATATGTGACAGACTGACTTGATTTGTAAACGTTCACTTAAAGCTCAATAAAAATTATTAAAAAAAAAATCAGCTCCTTCCAAGCTTTTCCATAGCTCATCATCTCTCCTAGACACTAGCATGTCCAGTTAGGAATCGTCTGGCTAGTGATGTGTCCTCTGGGACCTGCTGCTTCTCACTGCAGATGAACTTTTGGAGCTTTGTAAAGGCCAAGTCTATAGGGTGTTCTGTTTCATTGTTGGGAAGAACTGCTCTCAAGTCTGTGTTACTATTTTAGGGATGTTCCAACACATTTCAGAGAAAGTCATAAAGCTCTGTTAGCATCTATGTAATAGCTCCATCCTGCTCCAGACAATATTCATGTCTGAAAACACTTCTTATCTATTCCTGGACAATCACCTTCATCATGCTCTGCTCACAGTCATTTCTCTTTCAGGTAACTAAGACTTTATTAATGGTTCCCATGCTTACTCCCTCTCATAAGATGTGTATCTCAAAGAATCATTAGTTCCTCATGCAAATGACTTCTTGTGACAGAACTCATTGGTTTATTTTGCCAGACAGGTTCATATAAAAAGGAATCTCGATTTATTCTAAAGCAAGAAAAAACATTTCAAGTTAAATGAGATCTTTGTAAAAGTGATAATAATAGTTCTAAAATTATGTATTTTTATGATTAGACCAAACTAAATTCACAAATCTTTAATACTCTATGACCATTTCAACCACTACGCTCAAGGCAGTGGGCTAGGAAATATACGTGAGGAAGAGAGTTCACAGAAGAGGAATATGTAACTCCTCTCCCAAGGAACGTATAATCTAGCAGCAGAATCAGGCGTGTGCATAGGAAATGGTAGTATAGTTTAAAATGAAGCAAACACAAAAAATGTTTCAGTGAAGGGCTCTGGCAAACAGACGGGTGCATGAGGAGTGATGGGATGTAGTAACAAATGAAGGTAGAGAAATAAATTGGAGCCAAATAGTGAAAGAGTAGCAGACTGGAGACTTTGGTTTTTATTTTGAGGCCATAGAAATGTTCAAAGATTGTAGATCAAGTCAGAGTTTATCTAGATGCTTGGTTTCTCTAGATTTTTACTTTTGTAGATTACTTTTGACAGGGATTAGATAAGGGAATGGGGGGAGGGCTAGTAACATCCCATTACTTCAGGCATAATGTGATGTGCTGCCCCAACCCCCTTCAAGGAAAGACTTGCCTCAGCTGCTAGAAATCCTGTCACAGACAGCCTTTAGTTGAGGTCCTTACAGATTCCTACAGTTATAAAGGGCCACATGGCAAGAGTAGGAGGGGATTTTCAGCCAAATGTGGGACAAGTCTGATGGGTCACTTTAGATGTTGACATCACCTTGGGGTCGGCTGAGACTGTCAGGTCTACCTCAGAGCTCAAGATTTTCCTGCTGGCTTCCCTCCACCCCCTTCCCTTCCTCTGTTTTCCTCCTTCCTTTTTCTTTCCTTCCCTAGGTATTGCTACCAAGGGCATTCACTAATATGCATTCTGTACAGTAAACATCATCTCAGAATTGACTTCCAGAAAGCCAAAATGTTACAAAGCTAAGTAAAAATAAATAAATAAATAAATAAGTAAAAGGCAGTAGAAAATTCAGACCTAATTTAGGGGCCAACTGGCTCTAAGAGAAAGAGGGATAGGGCTGATGTGGTATAACTTTAAAACTGAAATTATCTGTCACAGTTGCTTTTTCTGAATCTCAATTCCCAGCCCTTCTCACATGTAATAATGTTTCAGCATTAAAACAAAGAAACAAATAAAACAAAACAAAATCAGAATAAAACAGCTTCAAATTAAATTCTCACTCTTCTCTCAACATACATTGCTTCAATGTAGGTGTCAGAAAAATAAATATAGATGATCTTGTTGGTTTATAACATTTTAGGTGTAAGTGTTCCCAGACAGACTACAATTTTTTAAGTCCATTATATTGTTGTTGTTGTTAGTTTTCTTCAAGTAGGTTCTGACTCATAAGAGACCTTAAGTATCACAGAATGAGATGTTGCCCTGTCATGTGCCATCTTCACAATCGTTGCTATGTTTGAGCCCATTGTTGCAGCCATTCTGTCAGTCCATTGAGGGTTTTCCTCTTTGTTGCTGATCCTCTACTTTACCAAGCATTACATCCTTTCCCAGGGATTGATTCCTCCTGATTATGTGTCCAAAATAAGTCAGGCGAAGTCTTGTCATCCTCACTTCTAAGGGTCCTTCTGGCTGTACTTCTTTGAAAAATGAGTTGTTCTTGTTTCTGGCAGTCCATGGTATATTCAATATTCTTTGCCAAAACCACAATTTGAATGCTGTGTTGTATATTATAACATTTTATTACTATTTTATGCTATTTTATTGTTATTTTTATAAGTATGGAAAAGGTAGCTGACTTTGCTCACATCTCAACCACTTCTCCTATTTCCCATAGCTTCTGAGTGTTAGAAAGTCCCTACAGATGTATTTCCCATGCCTGCCTGCTGTACTACAGAGGCTCACTGTCATTTTAGTCTTCTCGGAGAAGGTGAGACTCCTTTCCTGGACATGGTTATTCTTTTCTTTTCTTCTCAAGAATAGAAGAGTTCTATAGCAGATACTTTCTCTAAGGCTCAGTTGTTTTCAAAAGCTCAGCTTGCCTGAAAGTTCTTCTCATTCAGAAACAACCTTACATCACACCACACAATATATATATATATATTTTTTTAAACTGCACTTTTCTCTGTCCCTCATGTTGGGATAAAAAGGTTATGTTTTGAGAATCCACAGACAAAGCAATAAGTCCTGGAGTTATGTTAAGGTCTGATTTGGGATCAGAATGAGAGACAGAAAAGTTTGAAAGCACATTTTCTATTAACTAGAAGTGTTTACATTTCAACAAAGGGTTACCTCAAAGCACCTTTGTTCTTTGTTCTCAGTACTTTTAGTAATTAGAATCCCTGGAGTTTTTATAAATTGTACTTCTTTCCATCCTCTAGTCTCAAGGACAACCTTGTTTTTTAAGTCAAGTGACTCTGTAATTGAGATTTTTTATTTAAGGATGCTGAAGCAATGAGGTTTGTAGACTGGGGGGCCACGTTATCAATCAATACACAAATATATATTATCTTAGTTACCTCTTGCTACTATACCACAAATCCTCCAATAGGTGGCTTTAAAGAACAGAAATTTATTTTCTCACAGTTCAGGAGGCTAGAAGTCTGAATACAGGGTGTGGTCCAGGGGGTGGTCTTTCCTCATTCATTTCAGCTCCTAGTAGGTGGCACAGTGGTTAAGAGCTTGGCTGCCAACCAAAAGTTTGGCAGTTTGAATCCACCAGTTGCTCCTTGGAAACCATATAAAGCAGTTCCACTCTGTCCTATAGGGCCACTATGAGTCAGAACTGACTTGACAAAAATGACGGCACCTAACAAAAACAACAACAACAACTAGTTGCCAGCTATCCTTGAAGATGGGTCTGTCTCCATGTTCTATCTTCCCCTTCTCCCTGTGTACCTAATCGGCTCTTTTTACAACCCAGAAGTGGTTAGATTTAGAACCCTCCCTACTCAGGTATGATCTCATTAACATAACAAAGAAAACTCTATTTCAAAATGGGATTACATCCACAGGTATATGGTTTAGAATTCCAACATATATTTTGGGTGACTACAACCCAATCTGTGACATATAGGGAGTATATGGTGAATCTGAGGCTGTAGGTAGACTAAGGTAGTCAGAGCTTATCTAGATGCCTAGCTTATATAGAGCTTCACTTTTGGATAGTGATTAATAATGATAGAGATGGGGGAGATTAGAATCAGAGGAGGAAGACTAGTGGCATCTGTGCACAATTTTGTCCTAGGAAAAGAAATAGGGAGAATGAAAATAGAATCAGTTGAGCACAAACCTGTTCTGAACAATCCTGGACTTCCTGTAACTCAGAACAGGTATACTGAGTGATCTTGGTCCAAATATCTTAGACATTATCAGTAAACAGTTAATTCACCCTCAAGTACTGGGGTGAAGACAGCCCAGACAAAAGGATACTGAGACATATAATATGGAGCGCTGGTGGCGTAGTGGTCAAGAACTCGACTGCTAACCAAAAGATCGGCAGTTTGAATCCACCAGCCACTCCTTGGAAACCTTATGGGGCAGTTCTACTCTGTCTTATAAGGTCACTATGAGTCAGAATCGACTCAACAGCAACAAGTTTGTTTTTTATTTTATTTTTTTGTACTCATTTACTAACATTTGTTTGCCGTTTGTGATTTATGTATATCTCTAAATAAGCCAGATTAATCCTGTTTAAGCCATACTTGCAGAATCCATTCCTTCATACACCAGGTGTGCAATGAAGGTCTGTTCTGCGTTAGACACTGATCTAGGCAAGGACTGGGGATACACTGATGAATGAGTCATGTAGATCTTTGTCTTTATGAAGTTTAGATGGGAATTGCTCAACTTTAAAAATAAATTATGGAGATGGCTCAAGATGAAGGCATAGTCAGAAACACCATGGTATCTCTCTACAGCAAAGACACAAGAAAACAAGTGAAACTGATACAGATGACAACCCTGGAACCCTGAGCAGCAAATGGAAGGATTAAGAATTAGATCGAACACCAAATGGAAGGAGAAACAGTAAGCAAACAGAGAATGAAGAGATTTCCAGATCATAGGCACCCTGTCAGCAGGCCCAGTATGGCACGGCCATCTTGAGACAAAGTGAGCAGCATTCTAGGGTGAGGAGCACAGGAAAGCAACTGCATGAAATTCCCAGTAAGAGACAGAGATGCTGTGTAGACAAACCCGGAGTGAAGCAAGGTGAACAGAACATGAACCAGATCTAAGGAGGGAAAGCATAGCAAGGTGGGTGATCCTGGTGACCATAGAGCAGGGAGGCAGCCAGAAACTAGGGACAGATCTATTCACCAGCAGCAGTCCCTGATCATTTGGGCAGATGGCTTCTATGGAGTAGTGGACCCATAGAGTGGCAGATGGAGATCCCCCACCCAACCTGACTCTGGGCAGCCTTCCCAACTTGCATTTGGTCAGGGCCAGACCCTGATCGCTAGCTGCAGCCTACATACAGTGTCCCAGCACCCACACCAGTGACCAGAGAAGCATGTTTCCCACCCCTCCCACTACCAACCCAGTAACCAGCATGCATCCCTGTGTCCTTCCCCTCCCTGTGACCAGCAGTGCAAGGTCCCCCGTTCTGCCCTGCCTGTGACCAGAGATGCATGCTTGCCCCACTGCCCTCTTCTGCCCAGCAATCAGTAGTGTCTTTTCCCACACTGCCAGAACAGCAACTGGCAGCGTGTGTTCCTGGACTGCTGGAATGGCGACCAGCAGTGCATGGCCACTCCACCTTCACCCCCGTCACCCCTCACTGCCTGCCCCATGACTGGTGGTAAGTGTTCCCATACTGCCCCTTCAGGGACTGGTGGCATAAGTCTCCCATTTTCTTCATCCATTCCATCCCACCTGTCTAGCAAAAGGCAGGGCACACTTCCATCTCACCTACTTGGTGACCAGTGAGGAAGCACCCCCTCCTGGCAACCAGTGATGCAAACTCTTGTGCTGTCTGCCCAGTAACCAGTGACCCATGCACCGCCACACTGACGATTCAATGACTGGCAGCCTGCACCTAGCACACCCATAACCTGGTGACCGGAGAGACTGCTCCGTGCACCCTGCCCAGTGATGAAGCATATCACCTCATCAGCAATGCCCAACACACGCTGACAAGTGCCATCTGCACCTCTGTCGAATGATGAGTAGGAGACCCTAGTGCCCTTGCCCTCATCCAGCATCTGCCTGGCTATGAAGTCACACATCTCATACCGTGACAGTTCCTGCAAGCTGAATACACATGCACTGAAACCCCTGGATCCCCCACCACCTACTGAGACACCAATTTGTGCATACACGGAAGGCCTATCCCATCCATTTGGGCAGCACTGCCTCAAAACAAATATGAAGACATCCTTCCCTGGCCTCCAAAGAATGCAATAACTGCTAGCGACAATTCAGAAGGACCCCACAGTCCCACAAGGGCTCTGGAGGGACTCAGACCACTCAACATTTATTGCCCAATACCAGGGAAAGAACCTGCTCTCCCATCTCCAATCAATCATGTAAGGAAAGACATACAATCCTAGCCACAGAGGACTTGCACATGGGTGAGACTCACCATATACAGTAGTGAGAGGAAATCACGACCCAACAACCTACACCACCAAAGTCACACATAGACCGAACCATAAAACAACAATTAACATTGATACAAAGGAAGAAGGACATTCTAAAAACAGAAGTAACAAATCTCCTGATACATCAAAACAAACCAAGAAAATCAGGACAAAACAACCAAACATACTATCAATAAAAAAATATATAAATAAATGAATTAACATCTTAATTGACTCAGAGACAGCAGACAATAACAAATCATATGAAGAAACAGGATGAGATGGCTGAAACAAGTTAACAAAATAAAAGGACAGAAAACCTTCCTGAGCAAGAAATGATAGTAGAATTAACTGATCAGGAATTCAAAACACTTATATTTAGGCTCCTCAAAGAGATCAAGGAAAACACAGAAAAAACCACAGAAGAATTTAGGAAAACAATACAAGAACAAAATAACAAGCTAAATAGACAAATAGAAACCATATAAAAACAACAACTAGCAATCCAGAAGGTTAACCACAAAAATATCAGAAATAGATAACTCAATGGAAGGACACAGAAGTAGAATTGAATCAATGGAAGAAAGAACCAGCAAAATAGAGGACAAATCCCTTGCTACTAAATTTGTTTAAAGAACAATCAGAAAAAAAAGAATGAAGAAAAATGAAGGAAGCCTAAGAGTATGCAGGACACAATCAAGAGGAATAATTTACACATAATAGGAATCTAAGAGGAGGAGGAGGAAAAAAAGGTACTGAGGGAAGTTTTGAAGATATATTGGCAGAAAACTTCCCAAATGTCATGAAAGACGAGAAGGTTTACATCCAAGAAGCTCAATGAGCCACATTCAGGATAGACCCCAAAAGAAATTCTGCAAGACATATTGTAAATAAACTTTTCAAAAGCAACAACAAAGGAAGAATTCTGAGAGAAGGTCATGAAAAAGTACGTATCACTTACAAAGGGGCACCAATAAAACTAAGTGCTTATTTCTCATCGGAAAACATGAGGGCAAGAAGGCAATGAGATGACACATATAAAATCCTGAATGAAAAGAGTTGCCAACCAAGAATCATATGCAGCAAAATTGTCTTTTAAAAATGATGGAGAAACTAGGACATTCCTAGATAAGTAGAAATTAAGGGAATTTGTGAAAACCAGGCTGGTCTTACAAGAAAGATTAAAGGGAGTCCTTCTGACAGAGAACAAACAACATCAGAAAACAACCTGAGATAAAGACACACGACAGCATTACCCAGATACCAACCCAGAAAAATATTTCACAAAAGTAAAATAAAGGTGTAAAACTGATTACAGAGGACCAGAGACGTTAAGCTGTAAACACTGACAGCTTCAAAACAAAAAGAGAGAATAAATGGTGTAGTTATAGAACTTCTTTATGAAGAGGAAGTCAAGATGACTTCAAGATATAACAGACTGTTTTGAACTTAGGAGGATAAAGGTAAATTTTAGGTTAACCACAAAGAAAATTAATAAATGTACTCACCAAAATAAAGAAGAAAACCAAAAAGACTCAGTAAACACAAAAACAACAACAGTGAATGATATGAAAAGAAAATCCATATTGAAAAGGAACTTAGCACAGAAAATTTAGAGAAACGAAGATGTTAACACCACAAAAAAAGTATAACAAAATGGCAGCACTGAATTCACACCTACCAATAATCATATGAATATAAATGGATTAAATGCACCAACCAAGAGGCAGAAAGTGGCAGAATGAATAAGTAAAGATGACCCATCAATATGTTGCCTGCAAGAGACATACCTTAGACACAAAGACATAACTAGGTTAAAAATCAAAGGATGGAAAAAATAAATCAAGCAAACAATAACTAAAAGAGAGCAGGAGTCACAATAATAATTTCTAATAAAATAAATTTTAAGTCAGAATTCATTATAAGAGACAAAGAAGGATATTTTATAATGATTAAAGGGTCAATTCACCAAGAAGGCATAACAATAATAAATATTTATAACAGCCCCAAAATACATGAAACAAACTGAGTTGAAAAGAGAAATAGTCAATTTTACAAAAATAGCAGACTTTAACACACCACTTTTGATGATGGACAGAGCAACTAGAAAGAAACTCAACAAAGATACAGAAGACCTAAATTACACAATCAACCAACTTGACCTCCTAGCCATGTATAGAACACACCCCCAACAGCAACAGAGTACACATTCTTTTTCAAACTGCATGGGTCATTCTACAGAATAGACCATATTTCAGGCCATGAAGCAAACCTCAATAAATTCAAAAACATCGAAATAATACAAAACGTTTTCTCTGATCATAACACTGTGAAATTAGAAATCAATAAAAAAAAGAGCAAGGAAAAAAATTAAATACATGGAAACTGAGTAACGACTTACTTAAAACTATTGGGTAACAGAAGAAATTAAAATTTAAATTAAAAAAATTCTTAGAATCAAATGAGAATGAAAACACAGCATTCAAAACTTTTGGGCACAGCTAAAGCAGTGCTCGAAGGAAAATTTTTAGCAATAAATGCACACATCAAAAAAAAAGAAGGTCCAAAATCAATAACTTAACCTGACAACTTGAACAAATAGGAAAGGAACTAAAAACAGAAGACCACAGTTACCAAAAGAAATAATAAAGATGAGATCAGAAATAAATGAAATAGAAAGCATCAACAAGACTAGCAGCTGGTTCTTAGAGAGAATTGGTAAAATTGACAAACCACTGGCCAAACTGACGAAGGAAAAAAATGAAAAGACACAAATAACCAAAATAAGAAATGAAATGGGGGACATTACAACAGAGCCAACTGAGATAAAGAGGATCATAAGAAACTATTATGAAAAATTGCAATCCAACAAATTTGCAAACCTAGAAGAAATGGACAAATTTCTAAAAACATACTACCTACCTTACCTAGTGCAAATAGAGTTAGAAATCTAAAAAGACTCATAACGAAAGAAGAAATTGAAGATGTCATTAAAAAAAAAAAAAAGCCCCACCCCAAATGGCTTTGTTGGAGAATTCTACTAAACATTAAGAGAAGACTTGACACCAATTCCACTCAAACTGTTCCAGAACGTAGAAAAGGAAAGAATACTTCCTAATTCATTCTGTGAACCCAGCATAACCCTGATACCAAAGCCAGGCAAAGACACCACGAAAAAGAAAATTTCAGGGCAATATCCCTCATGAATATAGATGAAAAAATTCTTAACAAAACTCTAGCCATCAGGGTTCAACAGCATATCAAATAAATAATACCTCATGATCAGGTGGGATTCATACCAGGGATGTAAAGGAGGTTCAACATTAGAAAATCAATCAGTGTAATTCACCACATAAATAACACAAAGGAAAAGAATCACATGATCATCTTGAACGATGCAGAAAAGGCATTTGATAAAATCCAACACACTTTCCTGATGAAAACTCTTAGCAAAATAGGAACAGAAGGGAAATTCCTCAACATAATTAAGGGCATATATTCAAAATCAACAGCCAACATTATTCTCAATGGAGGAAGATTAAAATGATTCCCCTTGAGAATGGAAACGAGACAAGGATGCCCATTATCACCACTCTTATTCAACACTGTAGTGGATGTCCTAGTCAGAGCAATAAGGCAAAAAAGGAAATAAAGCGTATTCGAATTGGAAAGGAAGAAGTAAAACTATCCCTGTTTGCAGATGACATGATCCCATACATAGACAATGCCAGAGATTCCACAAGAAAGTTACTGGAACTAATTGAAGAGTTCAGCAAAGTGGCAGAGTACAAGATCAACACACAAAAATCAGTTGGGTGCCTCTGCACTAGCCAGGAGAATTCTGAAAAGGACATCAAGAAAACAATACTATTTACAATAATCACCAAAAGGATAAAATATTTAGGAATAAATATAACCAGGGACATAAAGGACTTATATAAGGAAAACTACAAAGTAAAACTACTACAAGAAACCAAAAGAGACCTACAAAATGGAAAAAAAAAAACATTTCATACTTGTGGATTGGAAGACTTAACATTGTGAAAAATGTCAATGTTACCCAAAGCAGTGTATAGAAATATTGAAATCCCAATCCAAATCCCAACAACATTCTTTAATGAAATGGAAAAACTAATCTCCAACTTTATATGGAAAGGAAAGAGGGCCCAAAAACCTAAAGCAATATTGAAGAGGAAAAAAGTAGGAGGCCTCACGCTTTCCAGTCTCAAAACTTAATATACTGCCACAGTAATCAAAACAAACTGGTACTGGTTCAACGAGAGACACGTAGACAAATGGAATAGAATTGAGAACCCAGAATTAAATCCATCCATCTATGGGCAACCGATCTTTGACAAAGGATGGAAGCCAATTCAATGGGTAAGAAACAATCTATTTAACAAATATCTTTGGTAAAACTGGATATTCACTTGCAGAAAAATGAAACAGAATCCATACCCAACATCATACACAAAAAGAAACTCAAAAAGAATCAAAGCTAAAATCAAAGCTAAAACTATTAAGTTTTTAGAAGACAGCACAGGGACAAAAAAAGGGGTTCTAATTTTTGGTGTAAATACACAACTAAACAACCAACACAACTAAAAATGTACAAACAGCAGAAGATAAATTAGATAATTTGGATCTTCTAAAGTTTAAATGCTTATGCTCATCAAAAGACTTTACCAAAAGAGTAAAAAGATAACATACAGACTGGGGGGGGGGGGAACCTTTGGCAATGACATATCTGATAAGGGTCTAATCTCTAAATTATATAAAAAACTTCAACAACTCAACAACAACAAAAAAGACAACCAATCCTGTGAAAAAATGGGCAAGGACATGAATAGACACTTTACCAAAGAGGACATTCAGTTGGCTAACAAACATGAAAAGATGCTTGCATATCACTTAAAAAAAAAAAAAAAACAGAGAGATGCAAATCAAAACTATAATGAGATTCCATCTCACCACTGCAAAAATAGCACAGATAAAGAAAAAAAAATGCTGTCAAGGTTGTGGAGGAATTAGAACTCCTATACACTGTTTGTGGGATTGTAAAATGGCACTTCCTCAAAAAGCTAGAAATAGAAACACCTTATGACCCAGCAATCCTACTCCTATCTGTGTATCCTAGAGATATAAAAACAGTGACGTGAATAGACATATGCACACCCATGTTCATTGCAGCATTATTCACAGTAGCAAAAAGATGGAAACAACCCAAGTGCCCATTAATGGATGAATGGATAAACAAATTGTGGTACATACGTGAATGGAATATTATGAAACTATAATGAATAATGATGAGTCTGTGAAACATCTTATAACATGGATGAATCTGGAGAACATTATGCTGAGTGAAATAAGTAAAATCAGAAAAAGGAAATTATTGTATGGTATCACGTTTATAGAAAGCTAAGAATAGGTATACACCCAGAAACCAACATCCTGTGACGGTTACCAGGGATGAGATGGGGAGGGAAGAGGAATCACTTGCTAGATGGTAAACACCTGTTATTTCTGGTAAGGAAAAAGGTAATACATAACACAGGGGAAGACAACACAAGTTGACCAAGGGAAATTAAGGCACTGAGAGGTACACAGGAATAAAAGACAATTATGGCAAATGTTATATACAATTTTGCAACAACAATAATAACCAACTACTTTTTTTTTTTTAGGTGAAGGGAAAGATAGCACATAATACAGGGGAGGTGAGCACAACTGGACTAAAAATAATAATAATAACCAAAAATATGTGTGTGGTTACAAAGGTAGATATGTATGCTATGTGTGGATAGGAAGGTACATGTGAGTACGTGCAAGTGCATATTGTTGTTAGGTGCCGTCAAGTTGGTTCTGACTTATAGCGACACTGTGTACAACAGAATGAAACACTGCCTAGTCCTGCACCTTCCTCACAATTGTTGCTACGCTTGAGCCTATCTATTGTTGCAGTCACTGTGTCAATCCATCTCTCTGAGGGTCTTTCTCTTTTTCACTGACCTTCTACTCTACCAAGCATTATGTCCATCTCCAGGGACTAATCCCTCCTGATAACATGTCCAAAGTACATGAGACATAGTCTCACCATCTTTGCTGATGAAGGGGATTCTGGTTGTACTTCTTCCAAGACAGATTTGTTCATTCTTTTCGTAGTCCATGGTATATTTCAATATTCTTCGCCAGCACTGTAATTCAAAGGCATCGATTCTTCTTCGAGGTCTTCTTTATTCATCGTCCAGCTTTCACATGCATACAAGGTGATTGAAAACACCATGGCTTGGGTCAGGCGCACCTTAGTCCTTAAAGTGACATCTTTGCTTTTTAACACTTTAAAGAGGTCTTTGGCAACAAAGTTGCCTAATGCAATGGATTCTTTGATTTCTTGACTGCTACTTTCAGGGGCCTTGATTGTGGATCCAAGTAGAATTAAATCCTTAACGACTTCTGTATTTTCTCCATTTATCATGACGTTGCTTATTGGTCCAGTTTTGAGGATTTTTGGGTTTTTTTATGTTGAGGTGTAATCCATACTGAAGGCTGTAATCTTTGATCTTCATCAGTAAGTACTTCAAGCCCTCTTTACTTTCAGCAAGAAAGGTTGTGTCATTTGCATATTGCAGGTTGTTAATGAGTCTTCTTCCAATACTGATGCTGTACTCTTTTTCACGTGGTCCAGCTTCTCAAATTACTTGCTTAGTGTACAGATTGGATAAGTACGGTGAAAAGATACAATACTGACGCACACCTTTACTTTAAATGATTGCCTCATAAGCACAATTGTTTTGGAATTCCCATTCTTGGCAATGTTATCTATAATTTGTTGTGATCCCCATAGTCCATTGCCTTTGCATAGTCTATAAAACACAGGTAAACATCTTTCCGGTATTCTCTGCTTTCAGCCAAGTTCCATCTGACATCAGCAATGATATCCCTTGTTCCATGTTCTTTTTTGAATCCGGCGTGAATTTCTGTCCGTTTGTCATCTATGCACTGCTGTGGCCATTTTTGAATGATCTTCAGCAAAATTTTACTTGTGTGTGATATTAATGACATTGTTCAATGATTTCTGCATTCTGTTAAAATTTTTTTTTTTTTTGTTAGACCACCTTTTTTGGAATGGTACAGATACGTATCTCTTCCAGTCAACTGACCAGGTAGCTGTCTTTCAAATTTCTTGGCATAAAAGAGTGAGCACCTCCAGTGCTGCATCCATTTGTTAAAACATTTCAATTGATATTCTATCAATTCCTGGAGCCTTGTTTTTCACCAATGCTTTCAGTGCAACTTGGATTTCTTTCTTCAGTACCATCAGTTCCTGATCATATGTTACCTCATGATATGGTTGAATGTCGACCAATTCTTTTTGATACAGTGATTCTATATTCCTTCCATCTTCTATTGATGCTCCCTGTGTTGTTTAACATTTTGCCCATAGAATCCTTCAATATTGCAACTCGAGGCTTCAAAGTTCTTTCAGCTTTGAAATGCTGAATGTGTTCTTCCAACTTCAGGTCTTTATACATTTCATCATAATATTTTGCTTTATCTTCTCATGACATCCTTTGAAATCGTCTGTTCAGCTCTTTCACTTCATCATTTCTTCCTTTCTCTTTAGCTGCTCAATGTTCAAAAGCAAGTTTCAGAGTCTCTTCCAACATCCATTTTGGTCTTTTTTTCTTTCCTGCCTTTTTAATGACCACTTGCTTTCTTCCTGTATGATGTCCTTGGTGTTGTTACACAACTTGTCTGGTCTTTGGTCATCAGTGTTCAATGCATCAAATCTATTCTTGAGAATAGATATATGCACGTGCATGTATAGGCATGTTTGTAGGCATAAATATATATGTGTGTTTGGGTGTGCTACACACATATTCGTATATATAATAAATCATATAAGGGACACAATTACAGAGACTTCCTGTTTTTGTTAGATGACATAGAGTCAGTTCTGACTAATAGTGACCCTATCTACAACAGAAGGAAACAGTGCCCAGACCTGCACCATCCTCACAATTGTTGCTTTGCTTGAGGGCATCATTGTAGCTATTGTGCCAATCCATCTTGTTGAGGGTATTCCTCTTTTTTGCTGGGAATGGTCCCTCCTGATAGCATGTACAAAGCATATGAGACTAAGTCTCTCCATTCTCTCTTCTAAGATACATTCTGGCTGTTCTTCTTCCAAGACAGATATTTTTCATTCTACTAGGAGTCTATGGTATGTTCAATATCCTTCACCAACACCATAGTTTAAATGCATCAATTCTTCTTCAGTCTTCCTTAGTCATTGTCCAGCTTTAGCATGTACACGAGGTGACAGAAAATACCATGGCTTGGGTGAGGTACAACTTAATCCTCAAAGTGATGTTTTTGATTTTTAACACATTAAAGAGATCCTTTGCCACAGGCTTGCTTAATGCAATACATCATTGGACTTCTTGACTGCTGCTTCTGTGGGCGTTGATTGTGGATCCAAGTAAAATGGAATTGTTGACAACTTCAATATTTTCCTCATTTATCATGATATTGGCTATGGTCCATTGTGAGCATTTTTGTCTTTTTTATGCTGAGGTGTAATCCATACTGAAGGCTGTAGTCTTTGATCTTCACCAGTAAGTGCTTCAAGTCCCTTTCACTTTCAGTAAGCAAGGTTGCAGATTGTTAATGAGCCTTCCTCCAAACCTGATGCTGTGTTCTTCTTCGTATAGTACAGCTTCTCAGATGATTTGCTCAGCATACAGATTGAATAGGTATAGTGAAATGATACAACTCTGACACACACCTTTCCTGAGTTTAAACCATGCAGTATCCCCTTGTTCTGTTTGAATGACTGCCTGTTGTTCTATATACAGGTTCCCCACGACCACAGTTGGGTGCTCTGGAATTCTCATTCTTTGCAATGTTCTCCATAATTTGTTATGATCCACAAAGTCAAATGCATTAGCAAAGTCATAAAATATAGGTAAATATCTTTCTGGTATTATCTGCTTTCAGCCAAGATCCATCTGACATCAGCAATGATACCCCTCATTCCACATCCTCTTCTGAATTCAGCTTGAATCTCTGGCAGTGCCCTGTAGATGTACTGCTGCAACCACTTCTTAATTATCTTAAGCAAAAAGAGACCTCCTAGACATGTCCATACTCCTCATGGGATTGATTTAGCTTGTTAAAGGGCTTGAGACCATAATTTTGTGGCAAAACTCAGTTGACATAACACATTTTCTAAAGATAATTTTCTACATCATAGTTTGATGAGTAGGACCTGGGGTCTAAAAAGCTTGTGAGCAGCCATCTAAGATACAACTAAGGGTGCCTTCCAGTCTGGAGCAAAAGAGAATGAAGAAAACCAAAGACTCAAAGAAGAAACTAGTCCACAGGACTAATAGCCCGCAGGAACCATGGCCTCTTCTAGCCTGAGACCAGAAGAATTACATAGTGCCTGGCTATTGTTATGAACAATTCTGGCCAGGGACACAATGAAGGCCCTGGATAGAGTGGGAGAAAAATGCAGAACAAAGCTCAAATTCCTAAAAAAGACTGATAGAGACTAGAGGAACCCCCAAATTATTGCTCTAAGATACCCTTTTAATTTGGAATTGAAGCCACTCCAGGAGGTCTCCTTTCAGCCAAATAATAGATTGTCTTATAAAATAAATAATATCAGAATAGAATTAAATAAATAAAATTATTTAATAAATAATTAAATTAAATAGAATTAAATAATAAATAATTCAGAATAGAATTAAAACTGACTGACAGAATAAAACAAGATCAGATAATCTATTTGACTTCTACTGTAAGTCTCAAAATCAGAATTCTCTAGGTCATAATCAGATTAGATGATTCACTTCAACTGTCATGCTACAGAATGAAGCTGAGAAGGCAGCCTGTTGATCTGGAATGCCCACTCGATTTCATAACTTTTATTTTATAAATTCCTAATATTTTATGATATGATATGTGTACATGAAAACTGAATTTTGTGCATGAGAAATATTAGAAACCCTGGTGGTGTAGTGGTTAAATGCTAAGGCTGCTAACCAAAGGGTCGGCAGTTCAAATCTGCCAGACACTCCTTGGAAACTCTATGGGACAGTTCTACTCTGTCCTATAGGGTCGCTATGAGTCAGAATTGACTCTAAGGCAGTAGGTTTGGTTTTTTTTGTTTTTGCTTTATGAGAAATGTGCTCCCTTAAACAATCTGCTATGTGAGACCAAGGATAAACATCTACCCAGAAGCAAAGATGAGAAGGCAAGGAGGGGCAGGGAAGCTAGATCAATGGAACCAGAACAACCAGAGTGGAAAAATGAGAATGTGGACACATCACAAAAATTGTAACCAATATCACAGACCAATTCGTACAAAAATTGTTAAAGAGAACCTAATGTTCTGTGTAAACTTTCATCTAAAACACAATAAAGTATTTTTTTTAATTGCTAGTTTGTAAGGTAGACTGGTAAAAGGAAAAAAAATACATAATTCAATGCATCTTTTTGAAGGATTCTTTCATAATCTTTATAGTCTACACTGAGGCATTGAAAGTGTGACGATCTTAAATAAGAGTTTCTGGAAAAGAAGGTTTAAGCCTTAACCTTACCTCTAAATCGCTATTCATTCTAGAGTTTCCCAGTGATGCAGAATAAAAGTTATACTTGTAGTAAATGTGAATTTAAAAGACTTCCAAGAAGTATAGTTATTTTTAAATTTTAAGAGTTTAAATTGTATTTTAGATTAGAGATTTTAGTTGTCACGAAGATTTCAAAAAAAAAATGAATGGGATGCACAAAATTCAGTTTTCATGTACACATATGTCATAAAATATTAGGAATTTATAAAATAAAAGTTATGAAATCAAGTGGGCATTCCAGATCAACAGGCTATCTTCTCAGCTTCATTCTGCAGCATGACAGTTGAAGTGAATCGTCTAATCTGATTATGACCTAGAGAATTCTGATTTTGAGACTTACAGTAGAAGTCAAATAGATTATCTGATCTTGTTTTATTCTGTCAGTCAGTTTTAATTCTATTCTGAAGCTTCCTGTTTACAGAGAAACATTCTGAGTTCTAACTAGAAGTGCACGAACCTGCCTTTAGGGAGACCTCCAACATTAGCACAAATAGTGTAAAAAAAGAAAGAAAACAAACCCATTGCCATCGAGTTGAGTCTGATTCACGTAGACCCTATAGGACAGGGCAGAACTGCCCCACAGGGTTTCCAAGGGTGTAATATTTATGGGAGCAGACTGCCACATCTTTCTACAGAGGAGTGGCTGGGGGGTTCAAACTGCCGACCTTTTGGTTAACAGCTGAGCGCTTTAACCACTGTACCATCAGGGCTCCGTACACATAGTGTAGGAACTTTTTATATTGAAAGTAAGTTTCATAATATGGTTTCATAATAATAACTATAAATATCTTCCACACTCAAATAAAAATTTTTGAGATTTCTAGTTCACTCAGTTTATGGGTCATTTTAAGATAGTACTCAAATCATGTGTTTACTTTCATTTCCATCTTTAATTCATAGCATTCTTTTTTTTTTCCCTTAGTATTTAAGAGGGAATCTCAATAATTGTTAAAGCCACTGTCTTAGTCATTTTGTGCTGCTGTAACAGAAATACCACAAATGCATGGCTTTAACAAAGAGAAATTTATTCTCTCACAGTCTGGTAGGTTACAAGTCCAAATACAGGGCCTCGGGTCTAGGGGAAGCCTTTCTCTCTCTGTCGGCTTTGGAGGAAGGTCCTTGTTCTCAATCTTCCCCTGGTCAAGGAGCTTCTCAGGTGCAAAGGACATGCCCTGATTCTGGTGCTGCTTTTTTGGTGGTGTGAGGTCCCCAACTCTCTGCTTGCCTCCCTTTCCTTTTTTCTCTTGAGAGATAAAAGGTGGTGCAGGCCACACCCCAGGGAAACTCCCTTTACTGTGGATCAAAGAGGCGACCTGAGTATGGGTGGTGTTACAATCCCACCCTAATCCTCTCAACATAAAATTACAATCACAAAATGGAGGACAACCACATAATACAGGGAATCATGGCCTAACCAAGTTGATACACATTTTTTGGGGGGGATAATTCAATCCATGACAACCACAATTTAAACATTTAAAAGAAATTTGGAGGTTTTTTCTTGGCAGTCAGACTTCAAAGTCTCCATGTATTTCAGGGTAAAAATAATTCACTAAGCTTGTTAGAGTGACTTTTTTGGAAATAGAGTTATTTGAGACACCATAACTTAACATGCTTGCATAAAGCGGTAGCGCAAGAATGAAAATGGAAAATCCTTTAGGTAATTGTTTGTCTTAAATTTTATTCTCTCTCTCTCCCTGGGAGAGCTTATGCTCTTTTCCTAATGTGAAATAGTTAATTTCCCCAGAGTCCCTTGAATGTAATGAGTTGTTAACTTAGTAACTGATGATTATAAATGACTTAGCCTTATTTTCATTCTGTCTTATTTCTAATAAAGCAAATCAGTAGAATGGAGTGGCTTATGTAAGCATAGTGGGCTTCAAACTTTCCATCATCTATTAATGCCCACTGTAAAAAGTGAATTCGGACATCCCAGTACGATGAGATGGGATGAGCCACAGATCTCTATCACGTGCATTACTCAAGGTAATAATGATAGCTCTAATTTTTTTGAGCTCTTAACAATAGGCCAGACACTATGCTAAGCACCTTTCACACATTATTACTTCCCAGCCTCATGAATGCAAATGAGGTATTCATATTACCTATTTTAAACATGTGCCTAAAACTCAGAATGGTTAAGTGATACATTTAAGGGCACAGTGCTTATTAATAAGTCCTGGATTTGAGCCAGGTGTGGCTGACTCCAAAGCAGGTATGCTCTATGGTATGCTGACTTATATGTATCTCCAACTAATTAGTTATAAAAGAGCTGAGCTGTGTTCTCACTAAGAAGTTAATTTCACATTGAAGTTGCTATTGCTTGGTCGGTTCAACTTGTATTAGCAATATACTTTTCACCAGCACCCCTCTAACAATATAAAATGACAGTGAAAACACCAATCCATCTTTTGCCTTTAGTTTTATTCATAGAGTTATATCATAATTGTTAAGGTAATTTACCAAAGTATGTTGCATTATTTCAAGGTGGTGACCTCTTTCCTTGGCTTTTCCATGTATCCCAGCACGTGTTCTTTTATTGCATATCCTATGTTGTCATATACACCACACATCTCTGTTTGTCCTACTGTTGTGGCTTCCATGCTGCAATGATGCTGGGTCACCCATGGTAGACAGGTTTCAACAGAGCTTCCAGACTAAGACAGACAAGGAATAAAGGCCTGGTGATCTACTTCTGAAAATAAGCCAATGAAAACCCTGTGGATCTCAGAATATTGTCCTAGACTTTTACTCATTTACTTTGGCCATGTCATCAGGAGAGACTTGTCACTGGAAAAGGACATCATGTTTTGTAAAGTGGAGGACCGGCAAGGGTGAGGAAAACTCTCAGTGAGATGGATTGACATTATGGCCACAGCAATGGACTCAAACATACCAATGATCATGAAGATGGCAAAGGATAAGGCAATATTTCATTCTATTACATATAAGGTCACCACACGTTGGAGGCAACTTGGTGGTAACGTACAATAACAAAAATATTCTCATATATATCTTTGGGGTCTAACAATTGATGCTATTTTTTTGATACCAGTCCTGAGTTTCGAACCTTTTCTGGGCTCTGTGCCACCCTGTCAGAACAGACTTGCTGTGTGGCATGGAAGGACACACTTCATGCTGATCCAGCTTCCCAGGACCTCTTCTGAGAATCTGTTCCTGTGGATTTTGTTTGCAGAAATCAGGATTTGGATACAGATTCTGGCAGTGAAAGGGGCTGTTTCTTACTTCAGAGAATGAAGGGATTCAGAAAGTGAGGACAGACAAGAATACTAGCACCAGCTGTTGTGAGGCCCACCCCTGCCCCTGGTGACCCAGGTACGCAGAGCAGAACTAGGCTCCAAATGGGTTTCAACGGGTGATTATTTGGAGGTAGAACACCAGCACTTTCTTTTGAGGCACCTCTGAGTGGACTCGAACCTCCAACCTTTTTGTTAGCAGCAGAGAACCTAACCGTTTACAACAGGCAAGATAATGGAGGAAAAAGGTAATAATGGGTATAAATAGGGGTGTGTTGTTGACGGGGTTAGGATTCTGATCTGTTGGGGAGGAGAGGATTGAAATGGGTGAACATCTCCACAGGGAACATTTGACAATATCCTTTAGGGTCTTTCATGAAATTACGTTTGTATTCTTCTCACCTCACTCCTACGCTGCCACCCTCACAGGTATGTACTCACTCCTGTCATGAAGAACACCCCCTCCCCACACTGGGCAGAGTATTTTCTTCAGCATAGTACTGATGGGAATAATACTTTGCAAGCGAGTGTAAAAAACACTAAAACATTATTAAGGGTCATTCTGTGAATAATACAGACTGAGTGACAGTTGCTGAATTAAATGTTGAAGGTACCCACTAGAGAGACAGTAGAGTTGCTAAGAACACAGAATTTATATTGACTTCGGTGATCCATTTAACTTTTGAAAATTTGTTTTCTTATCTAGGAAAAGGATTATTATAGCAATCAAATTTATAAGGACATTGTGAGGTTCAGATAAGATTACTATAAAAAGCACTAAGCATAGCAAATTAAAACTCATTGCAATCAAGTCGATCTCATAGGACAGAGTACAACTACCCCATACTGTTTCCAAGGAATGGCTGGTGGGTTCAAACTGTCGACATTTTGGTTAGCAGCTGAGCTCTTAACCACTGTGCCACCACGACTCCTCAGCAAATTAAACACTCACTAGATGGCGACTATTATACAGAGGACAAAAATTGGCCTGGAAGAGAGTGATGTAGAGCCTTCTTCCCATCTAGACTTTCCCTTAGATGACTTTATTTCATGAAGTGTGCAATAGTAGAGAATTTAAATTACATAAAACTTTTAACCTGAATACATTATCTGCATGTTTACTGTTTTGGATCTTTTGTTCTGTTTCGGTTAAATATATATATATATATATATATATATATATATATATATATACACTTAGATGAGGAACTGCCAGAAATTCAGGCTGGTTTGTGAAGAGGATGTGGAACCAGGGATATCATTGCTGATGTCAGATGGATCCTGGCTGAAAGCAGAGACTACCAGGAGGATGTTTACCTGTGTTTTATTGACTATGCAAAGGCACTTGACTGTGTGGATCATAACAAATTATGGATAACATTGCGGAGAATGGGGATTCCAGAATACTTAATCGTGCTCATGAGGAACCTGTACATAGATCAAGAGGCAGTTGTTTGGACAGAACAAGGGGATACTGCATGGTTTAAAGTGAGGAAAGGTGTGCATGAGGGTTGTATTCTTTCACCATACCTATTCAATCTGTATGCTGAGCAAATAATATGAGAAGCTGGACTATACGAAGAAGAACAGGACATCAGGATTGGAGGAAGACTCATTAACAACCTGTGTTATGCAGATGACACAACCTTACTTGCTGAAAGTGAAGAGGACTTGAAGCACTTACTAATGAAGATCAAAGACCACAGCCTTCAGTATGGATTGCACCTCAACAGAAAGAAAACAAAAATCCTCACAACTGGACCAATGAGAAACATCATGGTAAACTGGGAAAAGATGGAAGTTGTCAAGGATTTCGTCTTACTTGGATCTACAATCAACAGCCATAGAAGCAGCAGCCAAGAAATCAAAAGACACATTGCCTTGTGTAAATCTGCTGCAAAGGACCTCTTTAAAGTGTTGAAGAGCAAAGATTTCACCTTGAAGACTAAGGTGCAGCTGACCCAAGCCATGGTATTTTCAATCGCATCATATGCATGTGAAAGCTGGACACTGAATAAGGAAGACTGAAGAAGAATTGATGCCTTTGAATAGTGGTGTTGGCGAAGAATATTGAATATACCATGGACTACCAAAAGAACGAACAAATCCGTCTTGGAAGAAGTACAACCAGAATGGTCCTTAGAGGCAAGGATGGCGAGAGTGCATCTTACATACTTTGAACATGTTGTCAGGAGGGATCAATCCCTGGAGAAGGACAACATGCTTGGCAGAGCATAGGGTCAGCAGAAAAGAGGAAGACCCTCAACGAGGTGGATTGACCCAGTGGCTGCAGCAATGAGCTCAAGCATAACAACGATTGTAAGGATGGCTTAGGACCGGGCAGTATTTCATTCGGTTGTGCATAGGGTCGCTATGAGTCAGGACCGATTCTACGGTACCTAACAACAACAACAAATGTATATATATATATTTAAAATAGCAAATATATATATATATATAGTGTTTTAGGTGAAAGTTTATAGTGCAAATTAGTTTCTCATTCAAAAACTTATACAAAAATTGTTTTGTGACATTGGTGGTAATCCCAGCAATGTGTCAGCACTTTCCCCCTTTTCTTTTACACCTCGGGTTCACGATGTCTATACATCCAGGTTTCCTGTCCCTTTCTGCCTTCTCGTCTTTGCTTTTGGGCAAGTGTTATCCATTTGGTCTCATATACATGACTGAACTGGGAAGTACATTCCTCATGAGTATTATTGCTTGTTTTATAAACCTGTCTAATCTTTGTCTCAAAAGTAGACATCGGGAGTAGGTTAAGTTCTGAGTTAGCAGGCTGTCCATGGGCCATATTCTTATGGATTCCCCCAGTGTTTGTCAGACCAGTAAGTCTGGTCTTCTTTTGTGAATTTAAGTTTAGTTCTACATTTTCCTCCCACTTTGTCGGGAACCCTCTATTGTGATCACTGTCAGCGGTTGGTGGTGGTAGCCGGGCACCATCTAGTTCTTCCGAGCTCAGGCTGGTGGAAACTGTGGTTCATGTGGTCCATTAGTCCTTTGGACTGATATTTTCCTTGTGTCTTTGGTTTTCTTCATTCTCCTTTGCTCTGAACTTGATGGGACCAATCGATGTATTTTAGATGGCCACTTGCAAGCTTCTATGACCTCAGATGCTGCTCACCAAAGTAGGACATAGAACATTTTCTTAATGAAATGTATTGTGCCAACTGACCTAGATATCCCCCAAGACCATGGTCTCCAACCCTCGGCCCCAGTAACTCAGTCTCTCTATGTGTTTGGATGTGTCTAGGAAGCTTCTATGGCTTTGCCTTGGTCAAGTTGTCCTGACTTCCCCTATATTGTGTGTTTTTTCACTTTAACCAAAGTTAACACTTGTCTTCATTGTTCTTTATTGTTGCATAATATTCCATTGTGTATATGTACCATGATTTGTTTATCCATTCACTTAGGTTGTTTCCATCTTTTTGCTATTTTAAATAATGTTGTAATGAACATGGGTGTGCATATGCCTATTCATTTGACAGCTCTTATTTTTCTAGGATACATTCCTAGGAACAGGATTGCTGGGTTGCATATTTCTGTTGTTGTTGTTGTTAGGTGCCATCGAGTTGGTTTCAACTCATAGCGACCCTATGCACAACAGAACGAAACACTGCCTGATCCTGCACCATCCTTACAATCGTTATTATGCTTAAGATGCATTCTTGCCATCCTTGCTTCTAAGGCATATTTCTACTTCTAGCTTTTTAGGGAGGTGCCATTTCATTTTCCATAGCGGTTATACCATTTTACATTTCCACTAACAGTGGCGTAAGAGTCCCAGTCTCCCCGGAACAACCTTGTTTCTGTTGCTTTCTATTGAGGCTGAATGTAGATTGGGATGAGGAGGAGGGAAGAGGAGATGCTGAGATTTTAGAAGAGTGAATAATATGACACATGTATAGTGAGGCTATGCCGAGGAAAGTGGGATATTTTTTAATACACTAATCTGAGCCCTTTATGAAAGCAGTGGAACAAGTTCCAATGCAAGGAGTACAGAAGGCGGAGAAGGGTTCTTTCTGAACAGCTGTTTTAGTTGCCGTTGTTAGGTGCCGTTGAGTTGATTCTGACTCATAGCAACAGATACCAACTCATAGTACAACAAAAGAGTAACAACAGTGTGGGAGCAGTATATGACCTCCTCTAACTTCAGAGGGGAAAGGAGAAACAGTATCAACATCTCAAGGCTGATTCCTATGAGGCAGAGGTCAGATATGCCTCCACTCTCCACTTTACTAATTCTGACACCAAATGTCCCTCCCACAGCACTTTCTACTTTTCTGGTGGGTTCAATTATTCATTCTAAAGGCCACACTCTAGGGTTGCTGTGAGTCGGAACCAACTCGACTGCATTGGGTTTGGTTTGGTTGTTTTTAAAGACCACACAGAACTCACAGAACATACTCAGGATTATGGGGTTTATTAGGAAAGTAACAGTTACAATTTAGCCTCAGGAACACTCAGGATACAGTTTTTCCATCAGGAGAGGCTCTCCCCCCCACCCCCCCCCACCATGCTTACAGGCACAGGTCTCTCTGGCACTCAGCCTCTGCCAAAAGGCACTTAACTTTCTACCTCCTTGGGCTGGGAAGCTCACCACACTGACCCCTGCTGCCAGGTGTGCTGCCAGTTCTTTGCCTCTACCTCTCTCCATCTTCAGGGTTACAGCTCACTGTCTCCTGGGTCCAGGAGCTTCTAAGCTATCTGGTTCCTGGCTGTTCTTCCATAGTGGTGGTGGGATCTTCTCTTTTCCACCTCTGGGGTAGTTCATTTCAAACTCAGCAGGGTGGCAAAACTGACCAATCCTCTTAACCCATTGTCTTCGAGGCAATTCCGATTCACAGAGAGCTTGTAGGACAGAGTAGAACTGTTCCATAAGGCTTCCAAGAAGCAGCTGGTAGATTTCAACTTCTAACCTTTTGTTTAGCAACCATAGCACACCATAGCTCTTAACAACTTCCCTACCAGGGCTCCAACCCCCTTGGTAGGCTATAATTACCCTATCTGCACAGTCCCACCCAATCACTTGAGTGTGAGCTACAAAGCCATAGCTAGAAAGGCCACACAAAAGTGAAATATGGCACTGCAGGACACTCCCTGGCTTTTCTAGCCATGGCTTTTTTGTACTTGTAGGATAACATCTCCTTGCCAATCATTTTGACAGTCCAAAGCAGTCACTAACAATTAGTCCTTCAATAGGGCAAAGAGTCCAGAGTCCACAGGAATCAGCCATTCAGGTCTGCTGCGCATGTTGATCTGATTTGGCCAGGTTCTCCAAAAGCCATCTTGGCTACATTCTACTAGGTATCTGATAAAATTTAACTGAGAGAAGATTATTCCCTTGCTCTGAGCCTCACTCAAGGTATCAGCATAGCAAAACCTTTAAGGGACTTCAGGTTTGGCCACTGTACTTGAGTCCAGCAGTGCCTCCCCTTTAGTCCATTCTTTCACACATACAGCTTCTACAATGACAGTTTTTTACAATCACAATTAACCCTGTTAACAGTCAACACAACTGAATCGTATAATGCTGTCAGCATCTTTCCCCACCCTCTCTTCCCTAGACCCATTAGGAAAAGAGGAATCTATTCAGCAGGGATCCTCCCTTGTCCCCCTCATTTTGAGTATAAGCACACCCATGAAAGCGTGTAAGCCGGCCACTTCATGCCTTTATCTCCCTCATTTTAGATAGCCAGTGTTTAAATTGCCTGTCCCTATCAAACCAGGACTGAGGAGACAAGCATGTTTTTTGGTCTTGAAGAATCTTCTCTTCTGGTTGGAACTTTGAACATCTGCATCCATAAGTAAAGTCCAGCCTAGGGCAAGCCACCTAATTGCAGCAATATACACCAGCTCACTGTGTCAAACATCTTCCTCTTCATTTGGTTGGGTTCTGTTCAGCTCATTCCTAGCCATCCAAGCTAGGTCACAATGGGTAGCAACCTTAGGCTAGACAGTTCACACACACCTCCCAGTGCTTCAGACAGCCCTTTCACACACTCATCCCTCCTAGCCCACTTGGGCTAGGTCTAAAAGTCCCACCCATAAAATTAAGAGTTGACACACAACTCCTTTACTTCTGATCAGCTAGCCCTCCCTATCTTTCATCCCTAGCCACTGCATGCTGGGTCAATGGGTGCCAATGGACCACGTCCAAACTCAGCCTGTTTCTTCATTGCTGCACTTCCCCCACTTCTGCTCATGGAGTGGGCCCAGGTGGTCACTACAAGCTAGCTGACCAAGCTGTCTACTTGCTGGATCCATTTAACTTTCAGTCCTAGAAGGGAGCCTCTAACTTTTCCTGCCTCAATCCGCCCAACAGCAGACCACTTGCTTGAAATTCAAAAAGCAAAGCAGTGCCTTTTTTTTTCCTTCTGCATGTCTTACCTTCAAATACAGTATCTCCAGTTCTCTCAATAGTTCTGGGTGGTTCTGTATGTCTTTTCAAATGTAAAATCTGGATGGTGTTCAGGTTTTAACCTAAGATTCCACTCTATAAGCAGGGCTACTTCATTCAAACCAACAGTCCCTGTTTCCCTTGGGCAAATCCTATTTCCCTTTTCAGTATATCCAACCAAGTATTGGCTGATGGTGGAGTTACACACTCTCTGTAATATATAATACTCAATATTCATTTCTACCATACATTTAGGTCTTCTTTACAACACTAAGTAGGAGAAATATTCAGTTTTTTTTTTTTATAGTACATTCAATTAAACACATAATCCTAAACACACAACCCATTTTAAAAGATTCCATACTTGTCTTCTCTTCTCTACCCGTTAACTACCTTCCCGTTCATATGCATTTGGCCTTGGGCCTCTGGCTGGGTGAAACCAATAGACCCTGCTTTCCTATCAATCGTCATGCTTATCTGGCCTCGTTTTTGACCCAGACCATTCCAGGTGGGGCTTTTCTCTCCTTAGCTGCACCATAACCTTCCTTCCAGCCATTACAGGCAATAACAACAAAGTAAACATCTAAGAATTAAAGGTTTCATTCCCCAGTCCCCTTCGTTCTTTCTCTTAAAAAGTTCCATGCTTCTATGAGTCCGGAGTCATTGCAAAAAATCCCGTTTCTGACACCAACTGCTCCATCCTAACAATCGTTGCTATGTTTCAGCCTGTTGTTGTAGCCATGGTGTCAATTCATCTCATTGAGGGTCTTCGTTTTTTCCACTGACTTACCAAGCATGACGTCCTCCTTCAGAGACTGGTCCTTCCTGATAATTTGTACAAAGTAAGTGAGATGAAGTCTTGCCATCCTCTCTTCTAAGGAGCATTCTGGCTGTACTTCTTGAAAACAGATTTGTTCATTCTTCTGGCAGTCCATGTCATATTCAGTATTTTTCACCAACACCATAATTCAAATGCATCGATTCTTCTTCCACCACATGTCTGTCAGTTTGTTGTACTTTGGGGGTTTGCTTGTTGCTTTGATGCTGGAAGTTATGCCACCGGTATTCAAACGCCAGCAGGGTCACCTAAGGCAGACAGATTTCGGCGGAGCTTTCAGACTAAGACAGATTAGGAAGAAGGATCTAGTGGTCTACTTCTGAAAATAATTAGCCAGGGAAAACCTTATGAATAGCAGTGAAACATTGTTTGATATACTGCCAGGAGACAAGCTCCCTCAGGTTGGAAGGCACTCAAAATATGACTGAGGAAGATCTGCCTTCTCAAAGTAGACCTTAATGATGTGGATGGAGTCAAGGTTTCAGGACCTTCATTTGCTGATGTGGCACAACTCAAAATGAGAAGATACAGCAACAAATATCCATTAATAATTGGAACATGGAAGGTACAAATTATGAATCTAGGAAAACTGGAAATCATAAAAAATGAAATATAACAACACATAAACATCAATATCCTAGGCATCAGTGATCTGAAATGGATTGGTATTGGCCACTTTGAATCAGACAATCATACAGTCTACTATGCTGGGAATGAAAAGTTGAAGAGGAATGGCATTGCATTCATTGTCAAAAAGAACATTTCAAGATTTATCTTCAAGTACAGTGCTTTCAGTGATAGGATAACATCTATATGCCTATAAGGAAGACCAGTTAATATGACTATTATTCAAATTTACATACCAACTACTAAGGCCAAAGATGTAGAAATTGAGTACATTTACCAACTTCTGCAGTCTGCAATTGATAAAACATGCAATCAGGATCCATTGATAATACTGGTGATTGGAATGCAAAAGTTGGAAACAAAGAAGAAGGATCAGCAGTTGGAAAATATTGCCTCAGTAAAAGAAATGACTCTGGAGAATTGTAAATACCTTTTTTATTGTAAATACCTTTTTTCAACAACATAAACCATGACTGTACACGTGGACCTCACCAGATGAAATACACAGGAATCACACTGACCACGTCTATGGAAAGAGATAATGAAAACCTCAATATCATCAGTCGGAACAAGGCCAGAGACCAACTGCTCATATGCAAGCTGAAGCTGAATAAAATTAGAACAAGTCTACAAGAATCAAAGTACGACCTTGAGTATATCCCACCTGAAACTAGAGAACATCTCAAGGGTAAATTTGATGCATTGGACACTAATGACCCAAGACCAGACAAGTTGTGGAATAACATCAAGGACATCATACATGAAGAAAGCAAAGGTCATTAAAAAGATAGAAAGAAAGAAAAGACCAGAATGGATGTCAGAAGAGACGCTGAAACTTGCTCTTAAATGTCGAGTAGCTAAAGTGAACCAAAGAATGATCAAGCCAAAGAGCTGAACCGAAGATTTCAAACGGTGTCTTGAGAAGACAAAGTGACTCAGTTGTCAACAAATCAAAGGGACTCTTTGGACTAGAAGTTTAAGAAAAGCATAGCACCAACATAAAGTCAGCTGCTTTTCTCTCCAAGGCTCCTATCCCACGAGTTAATTCCTACCTTGGCTGAGTGAAGTACTCTTGATCTACTGCACTGCACTTTGCTGCCCTCTTATATCTTCAGGCTGATTAGATAGATAAATAAATAGATAGTTGATAGGTAGCTAGATGATTGATAGATGATAGATAGATAGACAGATAGATGATAGATAGATGATAGATGAGACAGATATAGATAGATGATAGATAGACAGACAGACAGACAGACAGATAGATAGATAGATGATAGGTAGGTAGGTAGATAGGTAGATAGACAAATGATAGATATAGCTGCTATAGAGTCGGCTCTCATTCATGGAGACCTTATGTTTCCTCCTCATGATAGCTGGAAATAAACAAAACAAGATTACTCACCTAGCCTGTCACAAAAACAAGAGTCTTATTTATTGAATCTTACCAGCATCTATAGCTGCTAACCAAAAAGTAGGCAGTTCGAATCCACCACTTGATCCTTGGAAACCCTATGAGGCAGTTCTACTCTTTCCTACAGGGTCCCTATGAGTCAAAATTGCCTCAGTGGCAATGGGTAGGTCATTTCTAACCTTTTGGTTAACAGTTGAGTGTGTAAGTTTTCACCACCAGGGCTCCTGAAAGCTTGCCATGGTTGTGAGAATGCACTCTGGCCAGTGAGGTGTAAACAGAATTGTTGCGTCTGTTGAAGCTCATTAAAAGCGGGGAAAGAAAGTAGCACAGATCTCTTCCTCCCTTTTCTTTGCTCAGTTTCTTCTTCCTGTATTGCCATACTGGCCCTGGACTGTCTACCTTTGCTCTTCTGGATTTAACTAAGAAAAAAATAAGATTCTATCTTGTTACTGATCTTTGTTACCAGCAGCTTAATGAATTTCCTAGCTGCTACAATTTTTTACAATAGTCAACGGAATACACTGCATTGAAAAAGCCTGTTTTCTTTTTCTCTCTCTCTCACTGCATTATGTACTTTTTGAGGAAAAGAGGATATACTTTTTAATTATATGCCAATTTGTAATAATGCTTACGAGGCTGGGTATATTATCCTATGGCCTGTGTGTACGCACTTTGATCTGGTTTCTAATATTAAACCAGTGTGTTTCTTTATGAAAATCATGTCTAGAGTGTTCTTTCAAAATTCAGAATGTACCTTCAATATATGTAACTTGCACTTCACTGTGTTTGTTTCCCTTACGTGAGTGTCCTTGCTGTGAACTTGCTGTCCTTGTAAGAACGGTCCCTTTCAGAGGTGACATTGAAGATTGTAAGCTACACGTACAAAAAAAGACTGACACACCTGTGGTTAAGTGGTTGTTTTTAGAATAAATATGTTCCTTCCTGCAAGATTGGAATTGAAATCACTTTCTCAATTCATTATATGAAAATGTTCTCTTGAGGATAATTGTTTATTGGTAATTACTCCGACCATTCACCATCTTGAAGAGGTAAGGGAGTGACCGTGCAATATTCTGTTGAATATTTAAATGGTGACATTGTGAAAATATTGTAAACTTTTCTGAGAAAACCCTGAGATATTTATAACCCTTAGATCCCCCAATCACTAAAAAAATACTCTTATTAACATGCTGTGTATTGCCTCTCAGCTCCTGAAAGTATGAAAGTAGTAAGCAGCTTTGCCAGTTTATTTTCTCATATAAACTTATATTTTCTAACAATTTAAAATAAAGCTGAATTTTTGTTACTCAGCAATATTCTATCATGTTTTTGGATCTTATTTTCCCTTTTTACTGTTATCTACAAGGAAGAAGAAGGAAGAAGAATAGGAAAAAAATAAGATGATATGATAAAACTTTTATCTCAAATATAGCTGTAATTATTTGAAAAGCACACTACTTAGTCCATCCATGATGTGGATGGATTCTGTGCTCCCACATCACAGCCATTGTCAAAGTAATAATAATAAAAATAATGGAATATATTTAATTCAGCTCATTTTTACCAAAGCAAAAGCAATTGGTTCTGCCACAGCTCTGAAATTAGTCTGAAGTATAATTTCTATATTAATCTATTGAGACTATACTAGAGAAACTGCTTTAGCATTTAACTTTTAAATCTCTTATTCTTCGAAGGTCGTTTACAATGTTCGTCATGTCCTAGGAATATCACACTTTATTAAAGAGATGGTTAAGAGGCATTAAATTTTATTGAAACCTCATGTTTCAATAATGTTTCCTGAGTACCCTTCCCCTGGACTAGGTGAAACTGATCAGGGAGCGTCTGTGAAATGAGAAGTGGGCCTTGAAGGTACAGGTAGAGGAAGAAAGCACCTGACAAGGGCATCATAGAGGTAGGAAGAAAATTGGGAACCATGGCCTGAAAGTATCTTGAGAAAGAAGTAGCTGACATTACCAAAATCTGAAGAGAAGTCAAAGGATGTAAGGAATGAACCATGGATGTGAGTTTGAGGGATGCATGGGTTATGGAGAGGGAAACTGTTATGATCCCACCTGGGACATGTTTAGGAAGGAGACTTCACTTCCTGATTAAAATGTCAAATGTTACTCTTAAAAGGAGAACCAGCTACCAATTTCCCTACATAGAAAGTTTACTTAATTACTTTACCATTAAGATTTTCCTTTAAAAAGTTTAAATATGCTAATATCATATTAAAAACAGTAATATTAGTAATCACAGCTTTTCAGTATATGTTGTGAAATAGTGGCATATAGAATACTTTAAAACATAATCTACCATAAAGGCCCAACTTTAATCCATGTATATTACCTCAAAAGTCAAAAGCAAATTTGTTGTTCTCAACATATTTCTTTTTGGCATATTTGATTTAAAAATCGAGAAAAATCAAACTATATTATATTTAACCTTTATTCTGATTTATGAACTTACACTTTAGTAGGATGCAGTATTGTCCTCTAAACATCTGTGTGAATACAGCGAATATATATTTATATATACATATATATATTCACTGTTTAGATATAATTATTTTTTTATATATATTCACTGTTTAGATATAATTACAAGTGTATTGTCTTACACTTAAAATGAAAAAATAAGTTCACATAACTGCGCTTTGACTTGTTAACTTTGCTTTGGCTAAAGCCTCACAAAGCATTGCTACCTGTTTCCAGCAAATTGTACCATAGGTATAGGTAACTAAACGTACTGGCTCTTTGTATGGGAATCTCTATCATTCTTTAGGCTATAAAAAGTGATTTGTGAAGTTGGTTCTGTTACTTCAGTCTAAATATGTTTTACAGCATTTTTTTATCCCTGTCACTTACGTGGCATTTAGTAGTCAAAAAAAAAAAAAAAAAACTGGGACAAAGATAACAGGAATATACAGCATTTGGTCCCAAATCAAAACAACTGTGCCATACTTTTATTTTTTGAGATACAGTTCATACGACATTAAATTCACCACTTTAGCTATTGTAAAGTGTATAGTTACAACAATGGGCAACCGTTACTACTATCTAATTATAGAACATTTCTATCACCCTTAAAAGAAGCCCAACCAAAACCAAACCAAACCCATTGCTCTCTAGTTGATTCCAACTCAAAAAAAAAAAAAAAAAAGCCCAATACCTCCCAATCCCCCAATCCTGGCAACAGGGGCTGGTTACCCAATAAACAAGGTAAGCATGGGCTTGCTTGTGTGTTTTTACTAATCTGCAGTGAACAATTTCACCTGCCTTTCACCACATACATATGTGTGTGTGGTGTGTGTGTGTGTGTATGTATATATATGGAGCCATGGTGGTCCAGTGGTTAGGAGCTACAGCTGTTAACCAAGAGTTTGGCAGTTTGAGTCCACCAGCCACACACACAGAGATAATGACAAGCAGTTAATTTTTTTTTTTTTTTACATGGAGACACAGAAGAACTAGAATAGCAAAAACAATTTTCAGAAAGAACAAAGTTTGGAGAACTCACACTACCCATTTTTCCTTCCTTCCTTTGTCCCTCCTTCCTTCCCTCTCTCCCTCCCTTTACAACAGCCTGTTAATGACTAACCCTGCTAGTAGGATGTGGATAACCTCTTACCTCTGTATGTACCCATCTTGACTGATACAGCCATTATTCACTTGGGCAGACCTTTCATTTTCCCATAATAAAAGGGATCTGCTCTCAACTTAATCAGGATACTCCTTAATTTCAGTTCTAAAGGCTACAGTTCTGAAGATGTTAGAAAACTGAATGGAAAATAGAATTGTGATATTGTCTTTTAAAACAGCATATCAAAAACAAGCATATCCAAGCTGCTGCTATTTCTACTTTATACATCAGGATTGCAGAACCCAACAGAAGCTCTGATAACCATTCTCAAGAGAACTGCTTCACCTGATAAACCCCGCTCCTGTCCCCATACTGACTGAGGCCTTGGCACTGAGAAGTACCAGGAGGTGCTGGTGGACTTCGGCTCCCACAAGCTGAAAAGTGAGCTTGCCCAAACTCAGTCGTGTTTGCTTTCAAACCTGACTATGCTGGTTGTCCTACTTAATATAATTATGTAGTTTAATTTAATATGAAGTACATTTAATAAGCATGAGTAAAATATGAAAGAGTAGTTGTTACTGAGAAGATGGCATTGACTATTTTGCAAATAATCAGCAAATGTGACTCTCCCAAGTACTGTCCAAGAGAAATGTAATGTGAGACACATATTTAATTTTACAATTTTCTAGTAATCACATTAAAAAAGGGGGGATTGTTACATTTTTAAGACCCCGTTCTTGTGCATTCAAGCAGATATTAAGTACCTGTTAGAGGCCAGGGCCTGATATGCAGTAGTGAACAATATAAGTGTGGTATAAGATTTTGAATTTTATGAAGCCAAGAGGGAACAAAAATGCCCACTCAAGAGGTTGTTCTGGCTCAAAATCAAGATTGAGCCCAGAAATGAATGCTGATGGTCCAGGCTGGGCAGGCTGCTATCAGCCGTGTATAGGAACTCTGAGTAGGAATTACAGGGAAAACTGGGCACACGGGACAATGCTGGAACCCAGTTTCAGAAGCAGTGGACAAGACGGAGTCTCAGATGGTTTCCCTTCTAGCTCAGATGGGCTGGTTCTGAGTTCCAGTGTCCCATCTGTGTTCCTCCACTATCCAATTTTTAGACATGCTATAAAGCTAATGGGATAATGGGAGTCTCTGGGTTGTAGAGTTAGCAAACTTGGCAGCTAACCAAAAGGTTGGAGGTTGGAGTCCACCCAGATGCACCTGAGAAGAAAGGCCTGGTAATCTACTTCCAAAAAATCAGTTGCAGAAAACCCTATGGAGCACTGTTCTACTCTGACAGGCATGGGGTGGCCATGAGTTGGAATCAGCTTGCTGGCAACTGGGAAAAAAATAAAGCTAATATAATCAAGACCGTGCAGTATTGATGAAGTGAATAGAGAGACCAGAAATAGACCCATACCAATACAGTCAGTGGGCTCTTTGAAAAAGTTACAATGGCTATTTGAAGAGTAATCTTGTCATCAAAAACATGTTCAAAGTACGTGAGACATAGTCTCACCATCCTAGCTTCTATGGAGGATTCTGACTGTACTTCTCCCAAGACAGATTTATTCTTTTGGCAGTCCATGATTTACACAATATTCTTCACCGATACCATGATTCAAAGGCATCAATTCTTCTTTGGTCTTCATTATTCATTGAACAGCTTTCACGTGCGTAAGAGGTGATTGAAAATACCATGGCTTGGGTCAGCAGCACCTTAGTCTTCAAGGTGACATCTTTGCTTTTCAACACTTTAAAGAGGTCTTTTGCAGCATATTTGCCCAATGCAGTGCGACTTTTGGTTTCTTGACAGCTCACTCTTTGGGCATTGATTGTGGATCCAAGTGAAATGAAATCCTTGACAACTTCAATCTTTTCTCTGTTTATCATGATGTTGCTCATTGGTCCAGTTGTGAAGATTTTTTTCTTCATGTTGAGGTGCAATCCATACTGAAGGCTATGGTCTTTGATCTTCATCAGTAAGTGCTTCAAGTCCTTTTTGCTTTCAGCAAGCAAGGTTGTGTCATCTGCATAACGCAGGTTGTTAATGAGTCTTCCTCCAATTCCCCCATTTTTCTTCATATAGTCCATCTTCTCAAATTATTTGCTGAACATACACATTGAATAAGTATGGTGACAGGATACAATCCTGATGCACACCTTTCCTGACTTTATACCCTTGTTTGGTTTGAACGACTACCTCTTGATCTATGTACAGGTTCCTCATAAGCACAATTAAGTGTTCTGGAATTCTTGTTCTTCACAATGTTATCCATAATTTGTTACGATCCACACAGACGAATGCCTTTGCATACTCAATAAAACATAGGTAAGAATATTTCTGGTATTCTCTGCTTTCAGCCAGGATCTGTCTGACATCAGCAATGATATCCCTGGTTCCACATGCTCTTCTGAATATGGCTTGGATTTCTGGCTTTTGCTTGTCAATACACTGCTGCAGCCACTTTTGAATGATCTGCAAAATTCTACTTGTGTGATCAGTTGCATCACCTTTATTGGAAATAGACATAAATATGGATCTTTTCCAGTCAGTTGGCCAGGAAGCTGTCTTCCAAATTTCTTGGCAGAGACGAGTGAGCACCTTCAGCGCTGCATCAGTTTGTTGAAACATCTCAATTGATATGCCGTCAATTCCTGGAGCCTTGTTTTTCACCAATGCCTTCAGTGCAGCTTGGACTTCTTCCTTCAGTACCACCAGTTCCTGATCATATGCTACCTCCTGAAATGGTTGAATGTCAACCAATTCTTTTTGGTGTAGTGACTCTGTGTATTTCTTCCATCTTCTTTTGACGGATTGACACAGTGGCTGTAACAATGTGCTTAAGCATAAAAACATAACAACAATTGTGAGAATGGCACAGGACTGGACCCTATTTCATTTTGTTGTACATAGGAATGCTATGAGTTGAAACTGACTTGAAGACACCTAACAACAACAACAACTTTTCACCAAATGCTGCAGGAACAATTAGACAACCATATGTAAAAACAAAGGGAAGAACATGCTAGCCATTTCTCAAACTGAAAGAACTGAAGGAAAAATTCAAGCCTTGGGTCGCAATATTGAAGGGTTCTATGGGAAAAATACTAAATGACACAGGAAGCATCAGAAGAAGATGGAAGAAATACACAGAGCCACTGTACCAAAAGGAATTTATTGACATTCAACCATTTCAGGAGGTAGCATATGATGAAGAACCAATGGTACTGAAGGAAGAAGTCCAAGCCACACTAAAGGCACTGGCAAAAAACAAGGTTCCAGGAATTGACAGAATACCAACTGAGACGTTCCAACAAATGGTTGCAGTGCTGGTAGTGTTCACCAATCTATGCCAAGAAATTTGGAAGACATCTACCTGGCCAACTGACTGAAAGAAATCCATGTTTGTACCCATTCCAAGGAAAGATGATCCAACTGAATGTGGAAATTATTGAACAATATCATTAATGTCACACACAAGTAAAATCTTGCTGAAGATCATTCAAAAGTGACTACAGTTAATATATCGACAGGGAAGTGCCAGAAATTCAAGCTGGAATCAGAAGAGGACATGGGACAAGGGAAATCATTGCTGATGTCAGACGGATCCTGGCTGAAAGCAGAGAATGCCAGAAAGATGTTTACCTGTGTTTTGTTGACTATGCAAAGGCATTTGACTGTTTGAAGCATAACATTGTGAAGAATGGGAATTTCAGAACATTTAATTGTGCTCATAAGAAATCTGTGCTTAGATGAACAGGCAGTTGTTCCAACAGAACAAGGGGGTGCTGCATGGTTTAAAATCAGGAAAGGTGTGCACCAGCATTGTATTCTTTCACCATATTTACTCAATCTGTATGCTGAGCAAATAATTTGAGAAGATGGACTATATGAAAAAAAGCACAGCATAAAGAATACAGGAAGACTCATTAACAACCTGTAATATGCAGATGACACAACCTTCCTTGCTGGAAGTGATGAGCACTTGAAGCACTTACTGATGAAGATCAAAGACCACAGCCTTTGTATGGATTACACCTCAACATAAAGAAAACAAAAATCCTTACAACTGGACCAATAAGCAACATCATGACAAACGGAGAAAAGATTGAAGTTGTCAAAGATTTCAGTTTACTTGGATCCATAGCAATCCTCATCAAGTAGCAGTCAAGAAATCAAAGGCCAAATTGCATTGGGCAAATCTGCTGCAAAAGATCTCTTTAAAGTGTTAAAGCAAAGATGTCATTTAGGTGTGCTAACCCAAGGCATGGTCTTTTCAGTCACCTATTTTTGTAGGGTCACTATGAGTCGGAACCGACTCGTCCGCACTGGGTTTTCCTGGGTAATGTGCATGTGAAAGGTGAGCAATCAATAAAGAAGACCAAAGAAGAACTGATGCCTTTGAATTATGGTGTTGGTGAAGAATATTGAATATACCATGGACTTCCAGAAGAACGAACAAACCTGTCTTGGAAGAAGTACAGCCAGAGTGCTCGTTAGAAGTGAGGGTAGCGAGACTTTGTCTCACATACTTTAGACATGTCATCAGGAGGAACTAGTCACTAAAGAAGGACATCATGCTTGGTCAAGTAGACGGTCATTGAAAGAGAGGAAGACCCTCAATGAGATGGACTGACCCAGTGGATGCAACAATGGGTTCAAGTATAACAATGATTGTGAGGATGGTGCAGGACTGGGCAGTGTTTCATTCTGTTACAGATGGGGTCACTATGAGTCATGACCAACTTGACAGCACCTAACAACAAAAATAATAATAATAATAAAAGAAAAAAAATCTTGATGTATTCCTTATGCTGTACACACACACACAAAAAAAAAAAACACAAAAAGGATCATAGACTTAAGTGTGAAAGGTAAAAATATAAATCTTCTAGAATGGTATATAAGAGAATATCATTGAAACAAGAGTTGGAAAAGGAGTTGAAATCAAAATTCATATAAGAAAAGTTGATAGGTTGGACTTTATCAAAATTAAAAATTTTTAATCTAGAACTATAAAATTTTTAAGTTAAGATACTATAAAGATAATTTAAGTATAAGCTACAGAATCAAAAATATATTTACAAATATTATATTTAATGTAGAATTTATATAAAAATACATAAATCTTGATATTCAATAGTAAGAAAAAAACCCAACCCTATTAAAAAGTGGACAAAATATTTAAACATGTTTAAAAATAACAGGAAGCAAGAAGAAACCTGGATACCTCTGGAGCTCCCATAACAGTTTGTGACTACATAATTTTAGACTTATTTTATAAGACAGGTAATTCAATTTATCTTGTGTAGATATTGTTATTTTGGGTTTTGTTTTATATGAAGGAGAAATGGATCCTAACAAGCAAAGCTCGTGATCCAATTATGATAGCACCATCTCTAGGAAACGTGGGTTTAAGTTAGTAATGAGATAGTAATGTCCAGGAAAACATGTAAACCTTTCATACCCCAAGATTTCTGCCACTTAACAATAGTCTTCACAGAAAACAGCTGCCACTACCTCCAAACCTCTCTCAAGCTCACTATTAATTTCCAAACAAAACTTTTCCCTAAAATGGATGTGTGGTTTCTTGACTCTTCCATCTCTACAATATCCCAAATCCCTGTACTAATTATTTTTATCCTGTTAGACTTTTCAGTTTTAGGATGAAAATAATTTTTGACCCATCTTCTGTTCTTCTTCTATATTTCAATCAGGCCAAAGGAAGTCCTAGGAGAACAGACTGAATCTACTTTAAAAACCTACTGGGGGAAGGTTGTAGGATTGCATAGAATATGCTTACATTGATGTTTCTGAACCTTTTCAAGACAGATTGAGGGTGAGATATTTTTGAGATAGCTAAGTAAAGATCTTTACTGTGGAATTATTGGCTGGATATATGAATTTGGGATTTGTTAGCATATAGCCAGTGATTGAAGCCATGTTTACAGATGAGATTTTTTAGGGTGGAAATGTAGAGTCAAAATAGAAAATTGCCTGGGAGCAAATGCCAAGAAGATTCTTCCTTTAACTCCTGGGCATAGGTCAGTAATGAGCTGGCAAAGGAGCGGGGATTCAAACAAAACCAGGAGACAGGTTTCAAGACACACAATTGCTACAAACTAGTTTCCACTGGAACAGAATGTTTCAAACAATGGTTTTCACTGGCTGTTTTGCTAGACTGGGAGTTAGATTATTTAAGATTAATTTTAACTGGAATTTTATTAACCTTCTGAACTGTGTTTGCAGAGAGTTCTCTCTTATTAATGATGTACTCTCCAATCTGCCCTCAAGTATACAAAATGTGAATTTCCCAAGGAGAAAACAAAATGAAATATACACAACAGTAAAAATATGTAAAAGACTATTAGTTTATGATCATGGGCAGAATATTGCATTAGGATTGGTAGATGGGTAACATTTCAGGTTCTGAAAGAGAAGATGAATCAACTTAACCAAATAACAGAATGCATGTTTGCTGATCCTATTAAGCCACCTTTCTGATTTAAAAGAGATTAGGCCGCCTTTTGAAGGGCTAAGTATAGAAGGTAAGGATTAGCAACTCAAAAGATTTGCTACATTTCTAATACAGATATCATTTAGAAGCCAAAAAATAAATCTGTACCTGGGAATTCAGATTCAAGCCATTCTGATAGTCTTGTACTATAAAATTCATTCAGAATATAGCCTTCAGTGTATTGGGTTTAATTTGTCAATGTGTCACCTACGGTAGGCACTTAAGTCCTGATAGCCACAAACTTGATTTTTAATTTGTTTTTTCACATGAAAGAATGTGCAACAATACATTCTAATTTCTTTTACTATTTGTTTAGATTCCAAGCAAATGAAAGTTTTTACCATGCAAATTGGTATAAATTAGTCATTTCCATCTACTTAAATTTATTAAGATAATTTAAATATCTTTTTGATAAGTGCATTTTGATGAGGGAATCCATTTAATTTTTACACAAAATAGTATATGGAAAAATAACACTTATTTCTCGCACACAAGCTACTGCTCTGAATCAATACTTCCTACTGGCAGTTTGAGCAAAACATCACCATTCTCTTTGATGCATTCGTTTCTAGGAGCTATTTTAATTGTTTCCAGCCACCATAGGTTTATTTAGATTAAATATACAAAAAAAGATTAAATTGGTTAAGATTAATCTTAACTGGAATGGCGTTCACCTTCTGAATTCTGCTTGCAGTAAGCGTTCTCTTATTAAGGCTGTACTCTTCCATGTACTCTCAAGTATTGACCTTCATTTATGACAAGAAATGCCAAGCTAGAAAAAAAATGCCCTTTTACCTCAGGCAAAATTTCCAAAATTAAAATGCAATATTTTCAATACAATAATACATTATGGGAAAATGTATATCCATTCCAAAATGGGTTTGGAAAATAATTTCTGACATATTATCCATAGCATGTGTCTATTTTTTTCCCTCAGATTACCACCTTCAAAAGTAATAAACAGAAAAAAGGAGCAAAGTTTAAGAACCTAATTGCCTGGGTGTCAATACTAGCTCTATAACTTAATAGCTGTGTGACCTTGGCCAAAATGTTTCATCTTTTCATGAATCAGCTTTATCATCTGTAAAAAGATGAAGTGATAAGAGCTGATTCATAACATAGTTATAATGTTTAAATGAATTAATAACTGTAGCACTTAGAATGACGTCTGACACACAGGAAGTGCTATAATAACACTTGTCTAATAAAATGTAACCCATTGCCGTCCAGTCAATTCCAAATCACAGAGACCCAGTAGAACAGAGCAGAGCTGCCCCATAGGGTTTCCAAGTCTGTAAATCTTTACGGAAGCAGACTGCCACATCTTTCTCCAGAGGAGCCCCTGGTAGGTTCAAAATACCTATCTTTTGGTTAGCAGTTGAGTGCTTTAACCGTTATACCACCAGACTGCCAATAAAATATAGTGTCAATAATTTCCAAATAACTGCCTTCAGGCAGATTTTGATTCATATTGAAGTTTTCTCTACTTCGTGGTGAAACTAGATAAAGTACATTAACAGGAATCCTTTATAAAACAGTTTATTCATTTGATAGTATTCTCTTTTATTGTGTAATAATGTATTTGTTTATCCCTTTTATGAAATGAAAATGCTAGTAAATGATAGTTATTACTGTTCTTGTTGCTATGTATAATATCCTCTTCCAAAAAAAATAATAAACGGTTGTCACCCACAACTTATTTCCTACAAAATATTTGCAATTTTATTATTCCATGAACTGAAAAGTTTTTAAACCATTGAGTAAGAACACCTACCCTAATTCTTACTTTTCTAATGATGTTCATTGGTGAAGTGGCTGTGGTGCAGTAGAAGGCACTCTGGATATAAAATCGGAAGACCTAGATTAAGATGCACTTCTGTTTATAACTTGCTTTGTCACAATAAGCAAATAACTTAGCTTTTCTAAGTTTAATTTCCTCATTTTAAAAATAGACAAAATGCATTTCTGCTTTGACAGAGTAACTAGCACAGGGCTTGACCTTCCAACCAAAACAACTATAAAACTGCTTGAAATACACTAGCTAAATTTTTTCAGACATTGTATAAAAAGCAGTTCAGGACGTGATTTTCAACATCTGCCCCAGCTTTCTGCCTAGGGGTAATAGGCTGACACAGAGCTGGCAGATGGAGTCAAACTTAGCAGAAGTTTTGCTGAACTGAGGAGGCAGAGGCCAGATTTGAAGCCATTAAGGCAGGTGGAGCTTATAGAATGAGGTGTATGGGAGGGAGAGTTGTTGATGGAGAGGTGCCAAGAAATCAGTATGAAATTTACTCAGTCCTTGGCCAAGGGATGGACTGAAGCAACGGGTGAAGCTCGATGATGCTTGACAGAGAATGGCTGCTGTGGGCAGAAAACTGAACAATGAGAGAAGCCAACAGGGCTAGGAGACTCGCGAGTTCCAGTCTTCCCAAAGTGGAAAGAAATTATTCAGCATACCTGGCCTTTAGCTGAGAGCTCAGAAAGACCATAACTTAGTAGTGAATGCCACAAATAAGAGTAAGAGCCACGCTATAGGACTAAGTTCAAAACCAAAATAGATAAATCCAAGTCTGACAGCACTAAAATTGTCCACCAGCAATTTATGTGCCATAACAAAATTCAACAGTCTTTAAAGGAATTAGACATTATCCAGACTCTCTGGAACTATCAACCACTATGTCTAGCATACAATACAAATGAGTAATTGTGCAAAGAAACACTATAATGTGACCCACAATCAAATGAAAAAGCAATAGATTATAATCAAATCCTGGACACATCAGATACTAGTATTAGCACAAGAGAAATAGAAAACATAAATGTATTTCTTTGCATATGTTCAAGAATTTAATTAAGCCTAAGGCCATAACCCACCACCTGTCTGCCAGGTTGTCACACTGTGGTGGTTAGCATGTAGCTATGATGCCGGAAGCTGTGCCACTGATATTTCAAATATCAGCAGGGTCACGCATAATGGACAGATTTCAGTGGGGCTTCTAAAACAAAACAGATTAAGAAGAATGGTCTGATGACCTACTTCTGAAAAGTAGTCAGTGAGAACCTTATGAATCACAAAAGAACATTGTTTGACTCACTTGCTTGGATGCATCATCAGTGAAGATACATTTCTGGAGAAGAGCATCATGCTTGGTGAGATGGATTGGCACAATAGCCACAATCGTAGACTCAGACATGCTGGAGATTGTAAGGAAGCTGAAGGACTAGGCAGTGTTTTGTTCTGTTGTACAAAAGGTTGCCATGAGTTGGAGTTGACCAGATGGCAGCTAACAACAACAACATGGCCATAATGAATGAAGATATAGGGAAATATATGAAAAAATAAAAATGAGAGAAGTTCAAAATGTAATATGTAATTACATAAAAAATTAAAAAAAAAAAACAGTAGATGAACTGAACAGCAGCTTGGGAATGTTTAAAAAAAGAAGGGCAAGGAATTTAAAATTATATCAATAAAAATCTTTAATTTGAAGAACAAATAGAAAAAGATTTGAAAAAAGTAAGCTGTCTTAGTAACTTGTGACACAACATTAAGTGCCTAATATATATGTATAACTGGAATTACAAAAGGGAGGAGAGAGATAATTGGAAACAAAAACCCAGTGCCGTGGAGTCGATTCCGCCTCATAGCAACCCTATAGGACAGAGTAGAACTGCCCCACAGAGTTTCCAAGGAGCGCCTGGCAGATTTGAACTGCCGACCCTTAACCACTACACCCCCAGGGTTTCACATATTTTCCATATTAAGAAGTTCAGCAAATCACAGTAATATAAATATAGGGAAAATCACAGCCAGGTACATCATAGGAAAGTGCTGAAAAGAAAAAAATAAATAGGAAGGGTTAAAGCAACCAAATAAAAGACATATTGCATACAGTAGGATAGCAGTAAGTATGACTGCAGTTTTCTTATCAGAAAAAATAATGGACAGAAGACAATGAAATACCTTTAAAATGCTAACATAATAAAAAGAAGGAATAAGCCATCAACCTATAATATATCCAATGAAAATATCCTCTAATAATGAAGGCAAAATAAAATTCAGATAAACAAAACCAAAGAAAATTCATTACCAGCAGACTTAACACTACAGGAAATATTTTTTTAAAAAGCTCTTTAGTATGAAGGAAACAGCTAATTTAGGAAGGTACAAAAAGTGCTGGAAACTATAAATATGTGAAGACATAGCTAAATATATAGAAGAGCAAAAAATTAAGAGAATTAGGAATCTGTATACTTTCTTAATTCAATTTTTAAAAGCATGAAACTCATTAAAGAAAAATAGGTAGTACATATTTATAATTACATATTTTATTATATGTATAATGTAAAACAATGCACTGTTTCATATATTTTTTATCATGATATGTTAAATATTGTCAAGAACTTCTTTAGCATCAATTGATATAATCATCTATTTTTTTATTTAGGCTGTAAATATAGTGGATTACATTATTTGGCTTTCAAATATTGATCCAGTCTTACATTCCTGGAATAAAACCAATTATTTATGTCATGACATATTTTTCTTTTTATGTATTACTGTATTCTATTTGATAATATTTTGAGGATTTTCACATCTATGTTCATGATAGATACTGGTCTTTATTTTTAGTTTAGTTTTGTTTTTTACTGTCTCTAGTTTGGTATCAGGGCAAGGCTAGCCTCATAAAGTGAATTGGGAAGTATTCCCTCCTATTCTTTTTCTGGAACAGGTTGTAAAAATAAGTACTATTTCTTTTTTAACTATATGTTTGAATTTACCTGTGAAACCATCTGGACCTGGAGTTTTTTGCAGAATGTTTTCAATCACAAATTCGGTTTCTTTAATGATAGATTCAATGTTGACCATAAAGTCAATAGATACAGGAATATTCTAGTTATTTATTTTTTCTTGGGTGAGTTTTTTAGCTTGTGGTTTTTGAGAAATTGTCCCGTGTCATTTAAGGTGTAGAACTCAACAATAAGAAAATATTGAAGTTAGGAAATAGGAAAAAGACTTGAACAGACACTTCACCAAAGAGAAAATACAGGTGGCGATAACCACATGAAAAGATATTCAACGTCAGTAGCAATTAAGGAAATGCAGACTAAAGCCACGATAAGCTAAGGCTACACTTATTAGAATGGCTAATATGTATAAAAAAATAATGACAATACACAAAGAAATCCAAAAGATTACATGCTGTATGATTCCATTATATAATATTTTCAAAGTGATAAAATCATAGTGATGGAGCACAGACCAGTGGTTGTCAGGGCTTTAGGTTTGGGGAGAGGGCATGAGGAAGTTTCTTTGGGATTATGAAACAGTTTGTATCCTTTACATATTTATCTATTTGTTTAACTTAGTTTGGGTTCAAAACCAAATCTATATATGCAGACAGAGAGAGAGAGATTTACTTCAAGGAATTGGCTGAAGCAATTTTGGGGGTGGCAGGTCCTGAATCTGTAGATCATGCATCAGACTGTAGCGTTCTGTAGGCTTAAGCCCCAACATACATAGGTCAGGGGATGAGAAGAATGTAGGGACACAAGAAAGACAGACATGTTGTGCAGGAATATCTGTCCATATTCTGGAGGCATACCGCATCTGCAGAAAACCCCCCCTTTCCACTGACTGGTTGATCACATCAGATCACAGCATGGAAAGTGATTGATTACATTACATCACCTTACCTTACCTTACATTACATCACCTCACCTCACCTTACATCATATCGCATCACCTTACCTTACCTCACCTCACATTATATCATATTACGTTACATTACAGAACAGCAAACAGCCCAGTGTATTGCCAAACCATTGAGAGGTGTGGCCTAGGCAAGTTGACACATAAAATTAACCATCACACTATCATCTACCTATCCACCTATCATAAATTTTATAAAACTATACACCAAGAGGAGTCCCTGAATGGCACAGACGGTTAAGCACTTGACCCCACCCAGAGGCACCTCAGAAGACAGGCCTGGCAATCTGCTTCCAAAAGCCCTATGCAGCACAGTTCAATTCTGCACACATTGGGTCACCATGAGTCAGAATCGACTGGGCGTCAACTAATAAAAACAATATACACCAGGAATAAAAAAATTCTTGGTCAGATAATGTTCTGTAAGATGTTATCAATGGCGGAAGTTGGATAAAGGGTACCTGGGAACTCGCTGAACTATTTTTGCAACTTATTATGAGTACAAAATTATTTCAAACTAAAATTTTTTTTTAAAGCTTAAACAGGGAATCATCTAGGAATATCAAGCTTAAATAATAGAAGAAAATCTAATGAGGTTATGTGCTGCATATAAGACCAAAGATACTTAAAAAAAAGAGAACAAGAAGGAGAAGGAGGAGAAGAGGAAAGGGAACATAGTGGTGTTCAAGCTAAAGTGATTCTCAAAGTCTTTTGTTTGTAATGCTTTTTAAAGACTTAATTGAACATTTCCATAATCTCTCTTATGTAGTTGTATAGTATCATGGGAAATGATACAGGCATTCATTTAGTCTTGGTTTACTATCTTCATAATGTTATTTTTACAAAGCTCAAAGTGCTTGAGGATTAGCTAAATGGTGAAGATATTTTCAACCAAACACCAGTTTTCTTTTTTTTAGAAAGTAAACTATGCCTGGGAGAATATATAGACTTTTGCACAAAAATGGCAACATTTATGTCATCAAAAATAAGCAGTGTTTATTAGCAGTAAAAACAGCATCATTTACATAGATCGCATCAAAGAATTTTTGTCATGAAGGCTTCAGTGGATTTAATGATGTGAAAAATAGTAAAATTCTAAAAAGGAAAAAAATAAATGAAAACTCTAATAGATTGTAACTGTGATTTCACTAAATTAGGAAGTGTATTAGTTTCCTATTTCTGTGTAACAAATTATTACAAATTTAGTGGCTTAAAAAAAAAGCAGACATTTATTATCTCACACTTGTGTAGTTCAAAAGTCCAGGCATGACAGAGCTAGTTTCTCACAAGGTTGAGATTAACATATTGGCAGACTGTGCTCTTATCTAGAGCCCCGAGTCCTCTTACAGCCCCATTCAAATTGTTGACAGACTGTAGTTTCTCAGTTGTGGGACTGAGGTCCTATTTTCTTCGCTATTCAACCAGGGGCCACTGTCAGCTCTTAGAGATTGTCTGCAGTTCCCTGCCACTTGACCCAATCCGCAGCATGGAGACCAAGGGCTCTTGAGGTTACATTAGGCCCCCAGGGATAATTTTCATTGCGATTACCTCAAAGTCAGCTGATTAGAAGCCTAATCCCAGGGGTGAGATCCTATCCCACTCACGGGCCCTACTCTAGCTCAGGGGAGGGTGCGGATTGTACAGGGGTCACCATGAGTCAGCATTGACTCCAGGAACAGGTATAGTTTGGCTTTGGTACTCCAAGGGGTGGGAGTCTTGGTGGGGAACTTTTTTTAATATCTAAGTCAATCGGATGCTATTGTTAATTCACAAACTGTTAGGTTGTTAAGCCAGGTGCCTGCCATCTGTTTGTGTAAAATTGAGTTTTTGGATACATTGATATTGCTATTCCATACTTCCTAATAAGTGAATGAAAATTTAGTAAGAGTAAAATGAAAGCAGATGTCTGTATATAAGCCACGTGAAGTAAAAAGGAACCTTTTAGAAAACAATCCTTCTTTTGAAAAAACAAAAACAACCTAAACAAACTAATCTCCGAAATAGCAGATGCTAAAATAACATTTATGAAAAACGTTGTGCCACGTAATTAATTATATAAACATCTGTGTCAACTCCTCATGTAATCCCATGCTTTTTTTTTAATTTAGTAAAAATATGTAAATGGAAGAAACAAATTTTCTCCAACAGTACTTGCATCTTTTTTACTAAAGTGTTTTTCCTTTTGTCTAATCACCGTTAGTTTCTTTTCATCTATTCAAGAAGTACAGCCAGACTGCTCCTCGCAAGCGAGGATGACAAGACTTAATTTCATGTAGTTTACACATGTTATCAGGAGGGACCAGTCCCTGGAGAAGGACATCATGTTTGGTAAAGTAGAGGATCAATGAAAAAGAGGAAGACCCTCAATGAGATGGGTTGACACAGTGGCTGTAACAATGAGTTCAAATACAATGATTGTGAGGATGGTGCAGGATTGGGTGGTTGTTTCATTCTGTTGTACATAGGGTTGCTATGAGTCAGAATCAACTCAACGGTACCTAACGACAACAACTCAAGTAGTATTTATTGGATAATTATGGTAAGAGAAAGAGGTGTATGGACAATATAGAAACAAGTAAGACCTTATATTTTATTGAAGTAAATGAAAAGCCCATTACCCATTGTCACCAAGTAGATTCTGACTCAGAGTAGAACTGCCCCATAGGCTTTCCAAGGAGCTACTGGTGATTTTGAACTGTCAGCCTTTTGGTTAACAGCCAAACTCTTAACCACTATGCCACCAGGGTTTCCAAGGTAAATGAAGGCCCTTGTTATTCTAGTAATGAAATAGAAAATTAGTGTGTATTACAAATAACTAATGAAAATTGAGGAATGATGATTGTTATAGGATGACCTATTGTAGGAAACTGGCCACAGTGTTGACTAGTTGGTCAGTTTATGAGGACTTCTTCAAGAAAGAGGAGTCTCTGGATGGTGCAAACTACAAATTATTAAAGCACTTGGCTGCTAAATGAAAGGTTGGCTGTTTGAGTTTACCCAGAGGTGTCTCAAAAGAAACATCTGGCCATCTATTTCTGAAAAAGTCAGCCATTGAAAATCCTATGGAGCACAATTCTACTCTGACACACATAGGGTCTCCTTGGGTCAGAGTAGTCATGAGTTGGGGTCACCACGAGTTGGGGTCAACTCAACAGCAACTGACTGGATCTTGGTTCCCTTCAGGAGAACGACATGTCTTGGGCTAGGTGGCTTTCTGTTGAGGCAATTCTCAAAAGGAAGCTAACAGCTAAGACCTGTCTACTGGCAGCTCTCTCAGCATTCCTGAAGGGGCATCACAGTGTTTGCTATAATAGATGTAGATTACCTCATCCATCTGACTTCAGTTTTAAATATCTGGAGAAGAAGCCCACATGAGTATTCATATCCTTCAGGTTTTCAGTTAAATAATTACCGTTATGTTACCTTTTTTTTGCATGTCATGCTTTCTAAACCCTTCAGCATCCAACTTCCAATTATGCTTTAATTTACCTGCATCCTCCTTAAAGCGTTTTTCTCACAACAAAAACATATTGACCTGATCAGAGTATAATAGAGAAGGAATATTAGTTGCCCATCCTTATTGTTCCTAAAAGTAAGGTTACAGCCTCAGTTTTAAAACACTCTCATTTCATATACAGGTGAAGGGCCTAACCACTTTTAATAAAGTAGTAAATCAATGATGTCTTCCTACTCCTTTTTCCTAAACAAATAACCACTTGTATCTTTTTTTTTTCTCTAAGCAAACAATCACATACATATCCACATATATATTATATATATGTGGGTTGTTCTTTCCCTTCCTTTTTTTCCTTTTTAATAAATTGAGATCATGTGCATCCTGCTTTGCAACTTATTTATATCACAAATACTATAAATACAGATGGATGTCTTTTAAGTGTTGTATTACATCCCATTTTATAAGTATGCTACAATTTATTTAACGATTATCATATGGAGACTTCTCACATAGTTCCTATTATAAGCAATATGGCAGTGAACTTCCTCGTGCTAAGGTCCTTGCACATTTGTTCAAGTATTTCTAATGCTAGAAAAGGTGAAGTAAAATTGCTGGTCCAAAGGAAGTACATTGTCTTAGGGTTATTGATTACCAATGACAAGAACTAATTTATAGCTAATTTAGGCAGAAAAGGCATTTATCATAAAAATATTGTGTGGTTCAGATCATCATCAGGACTTACAGAGAACCAAACTTAGAAAAAGTCAGAAAACTAGGAAAGTCAAATAACAGTCAAATCCCATGATAGGCCTATGCATATTTTGAAACTTAAATAATATACATTTCATTTCAGAACATAATACATTACAAACACTGGTTCTAAAAGACAATTAACAATTTTCACTTTAAATTGCTAGAAGTATATGCACATTTTCAACTTTAATAAATACAATCAAATTTTATTCCAAATAAATCCTACCAATTTTCACTACGCTCATTCAAAGTAGACGACAGTTTGCTTTCTCAATAAGCACTATTATCGATTTTTGTATTATTGCCAATCTGATACAAAAAATGAAAATTATGTTGCAATCTAGATTTCCGTGAATATGAAATTCAACATCTTTAAATTTATTTTAAAATATTTATAATTATGCTTTTGTGAGTTTTTAAATAATGAACTTAACATATTTATATGTTTATCTTTTTGATTTTTGGTTGTAGGGTCTATTTTTATGTTAAACCCTTTTTTCAGCGACTTGATTCCAACTCATAAGACAGAGTACAACTAACTGCCTCAGAGGCTTTTTTGTGATTGTTAAGGTTGTGTGTCAACTTGGCTGGGCCATGATTCTCAGTGGTTTGGCAGTTATAATGTAGTCCAGCAGTTGTATGATGATATGATCAACTCCATATTGGGATCTGCTGTGAGTAGCCAGTCAGTTGAAAGGGAGTTTCCTTGGGGATGTGGCCTGTATCCAGGATAGGTAGTAGACCTTCTGGCAAGGCTCCCAGCATTTTGCTCACTCTGGATCCTGCAGCCAGCTCCTGTTCATCTGACCTCTGGTTCTTGGGATTTGAGCCAGCAGCTTATCTGCCACCTTGCCTGCCAATCTTGAGATTTGTCGGTCTTCACAGCCTGTGAACCAGAGCCCTGCTCTCTGACTTGCCAATCTTGGGTTCACCAGCCCTTGCGGGCTACATGAATCCAGAGAAGCCTCCAGCTTGACCTATAGACTTGGGACATTCCAGCCTCTACAACAGCATGAGCCATTTCCTTAATATAAATCTTTTTTTCTGCATGTACATTTATACACTTTACTGGTTTTGCTACAGTGGAGAACCCAGCCTTTTCCAAGGAGCTGGTGGTGGATTTGTACTCCAGGCAATTTGGTTAGTAGTCAAGCTGTTAACCACTGGGATCATCAAATCTTTATTTATTTTAATGATTTGAATATTTTTTTTAAATCTATTTTTCTTAATGGTCTTATCCAATGTATTTTTTATTTCTTTTTAGTTTGTGTGATCATAAATTTGAGAGTGTACATAGTATTTGTTTATAAAAAAATAAATGATTAGAAAGTGTTCCCATGACAGAGTCTAGGAGCAAGAAGTCCCTCTTCAGGTCCACAGAGGCAAGGGCCTTAATATAAACAGGTAATTAGATGAACTATGAATCTACCACTAGAACTAACATTTTTCAGCTGATTGTCATTAAATACTAATAAATACTTTTGCTGGATCATTGGCTTGGTTACCAACTCTATTACTGAAGGATGTGGCAGCTTATTTTTTCACTACTTTCATATTTATGATTTCCCTTAAGTTCTGTGAATTTCATATCATCTCACTTTTATGTTCTACATTCATTGAATAGTATTTGTGGATTAACTACTTTGTAGGAGTCACTGCTCCCATGGGGTTTACATTCTATAGGATGAACCTTAAAAAAAATAAACAAATACATATAGACTATTTCAGTCGATTCTGACTCATACTGACCCTATAGTACACAGTAGAACTGCCCCATAGAGTTTCCAAGGAGCGCCTAGTGGATTCAAACTGCAGATCATTTGGTTAGCAGCAGTAACAATTAACCACTAATCCAGCAGGGTTTCTTGGACTTAGTGGTTGGTATATAAATTTGAATACTAGCTGTCTTGACTGGTCTTCCTTGTAGATGTATGGATATTATCCTATCACTGACAGCGTTGTACTTCAGGATAGATCTTGAAATGTTCTTCTTTTTTTTTTTTTTTTTAAATAATTTTTATTGTACTTTAAGTGAAAGTTTACAAATCAAGTCATTCTCTCACACAAAAACCCATATACACCTTGTTACACACTCCCAATTACTCTCCCCCTGAAACAGCCTGCTCTCTCCCTCCACTCTCTCTTTTCATGCCCTTTTTGCCAGCTTCTGACCCCCTCCACTCTCTCATCTCCACTCCAGGCAGGAGATGCCAACATAGTCTCAAGTGTCCACCTGATCCAAGAAGCTCACTCCTCACCAGCATCCCTCTCCAACACATTGTCCAGTCCAATCCATGTCTGAAGATCGGGAATGGTTCCTGTCCTGGGGCAACAGAAGGTCTGGGGGCCATGACCACCGGGGTCCTTCCAGTCTCAGTCACACCATTAAGTCTGGTCTTATGAGAATTTGGGGTCTGCATCCCACTGCTCTCCTGCTCCTTCAGGGGTTCTCTGTTGTGTTCCCTGTCAGGGCAGTCATCGGTTGTAGCCGGGCACCATCTAGTTCTTCTGGACTCAGGATGATGTAGTCTCTGGTTCATGTGGCCGTTTCTGTCTTTTGGGCTGGTGCCTTGTGTCCTTGGTGTTCTTCATTCTCTTTTGATCCAGGTGGGTGGAGACCAATTGATGCATCTTAGATGGCTGCTTGCTAGCGTTTAAGACCCCAGACGCCACTTTTCAAAGTGGGATGCAGAATGTTTTCTTAATAGATTTCATTATGCCAATTGACTTAGATGTCCCCTGAAACCATGGTCCCCAGACCTCTGCCCCTGCTACACGGGCCTTCGAAGCATTCAGTTTATTCAGGAAACTTCTTTGCTTTTGGTTTAGTCCAATTGTGCTGACCTCTCCTGTACTGTGTACTGTCTTTCCCTTCACCTAAAGTAGTTCTTATCTACTATCTAATTAGTAAAGACCCCTCTTCCACCCTCCCTCCCTCCCCCCATCAACCACAAAAAATGTTTTCTTCTCAGTTTAAACTATTTCTCAAATTCTTATAATAGAGGTCTTATACAATATTTGTCCTTTTGCAACTGACTAGTTTCACTCAGCATAATGCCTTCCAGGTTCCTCCATGTTATGAAATGTTTCACAGATTCCTCACTGTTCTTTATCGATGCGTAGTATTCCATGGTGTGAATATACCATAATTTATTTATCCATTCATCTGTTGATGGGCACCTCGGTTGCTTCCATGTTTTTGCTATTGTAAACACTGCTGCAATAAACATGGGTGTGCATATATCTGTTCGTGTAAAGGCTCTTATTTCTCTAGGATATATTCCAAGGAGAGGGATTGCTGGATCGTATGGTAGTTCTATTTCTAGCTTTTTAAGGAAGCGCCAAATCGATTTCCAAAGAGGTTGTACCATTTTACATTCCCACAGCAGTGTAGAAGCATTCCAATCTCTCCACAGCCTCTCCAACATTTATTATTTTGTGTTCTTTGAATTAATGTCAGCCTTGTTGGAGTGAGATGAAATCTCATTGTAGTTTTGATCTGCATTTCTCTAATGGCTAATGATCGTGAACATTTCCTCATATATCTGTTAGCTTTTACTTGAATGTCTTCTTTAGTGAAGTGTCTATTCATCTTTTGCCCATTTTTCAAATGGGTTATTTGTCTTTTTGCAGTTGAGTTTTTGCAGTGTTATATGGATTTTAGAGATCAGGCGCTGATCAGAAATGTCATAGCTAAAAACTTTTTCCCAGTCTGTAGGTAGTCTTTTGACTCTTTTGGTGAGTCTTTGGATGAGCATAAGTGTTTGATTTTTAGGAGCTCTCAGTTGTCTAGTTTTTCTTCTACGTTCTTTATTATGTTTTCCATACTGTTTATGCCATGTATTAGGGCTCCTAACGTTGTCCCTATTTTTTCTTCCATGATCTTTAGCATTTTAGATTTTATATTTAGGTCTTTGATCCATTCTGAGTTAGTTTTTGTGCATGGAGTGAGGTATGGGTCTTGTTTCATTTTTTTGCAGGTGGATATCCAGTTATGCCAGCACCATTTGTTAAAAAGACTGTCTTTTCCCCATCTAACTGTTTTGGGGCCTTTGTCAAATATCAACTGCTTATATGTGGATGGATTTATGTCTGGGTTCTTAATTTTGTTCCATTGGTCCATGTGTCTGTTGTCGTACCAGTATCAGGCTGTTTTGACTAGTGTGGCAGTATAACAGGTCCTAAAATCAGGTAAAGTAAGTCCCCCCACTTTGTTCTTCATTTTCAGTAATGTCTTATTTATCTGGGGCCTCTTTACCTTCCATATGAAATTGGTGATTGGTTTCTCCACCTCATTAAAGAATGTCGTTGGGATTTGGATCGGAATTGCATTAAATGTGTAGATCGCTTTTGGTAGAATAGGCATTTTTACAATGTTAATTCTTCCTATCCATGAACAAGGTATGGTTTTCCACTTATGTAGGTCTCTTTTGGTTTTTTGCAGAAGTGTACTGTAGTTTTCTTTGTATAAGTCTTTTACATCTCTGGTAAGATTTATTCCTAAGTATTTTATCTTCTTGGGGGCTACTGTAAATGGCATTGATTTGGTGTTTCCTCTTCGATGTTCTTTTTGTTGGTGTAGAGGAATCCAACAGATTTTTGTATGTTTATCTTGTATCCCGATACTCTGCTGAACTCTTCTATTACGTTCAGTAGTTTTCTAGAGGATTCCTTAGGGTTTTCTGTGTATAAGATCATATCATCTGCAAATAGAGATACTTTTACTTCTTCCTTGACAATCTGGATGCCCTTTATTTCTTTATCTAGCCGAATTGCTCTGGCTAAGACTTCCGGCACAATGTTGAATAAGAGTGGTGATAAAGGGCATCCTTGTCTGGTTCCCGATCTCAATAGGAATGTTTTCAGGCTCTCTCCATTTAGGGTGATGTTGGCTGTTGGCTTTGTATAAATGCCCTTTATTACGTTGAGGAATTTTCCTTCTATTCCTATTTTCCTGAGAGCTTTTATCATGAATGAGTGTTGAACTTTGTCAAATGCCTTTTCTGCATCAATTGATAAAATCATGTGATTCTTGTCTTTTGGTGGATTAGATTAATTGTTTTTCTAGTGTTGAACCATCCCTGCATACCTGGTATGAAACCCACTTGATCATGGTGAATTATTTTTTTGATATGTTGTTGAATTCTATTGGCTAGAATTTTGTTGAGGATTTTTGCATCTACATTCATTACGGCTATATGTCTAAAATTTTCTTTTCTTGTGGTGTGTTTACCTGGTTTTGGTATCAGGGATATGGTGGCTTCGTAGAATGAGTTTGGGAGTATTCCATCCTTTTCTATGCTCTGAAATACCTTTAGTAGTAGTGGGGTTAACTCTTCTCTGAAAGTTTGATAGAACTCTGCAGTGAAGCTGTCTGGACCGAGTTTTTTTTTGTTGGGAGTTTTTTGATTGCCTTTCCAATCTCTTCTTTTACTATGGGTCTATTTAGTTGTTCTACCTCTGTTTGTGTTAGTTTCGGTAGGTAGTGTGATTCTAGGAATTCCTTCATTTCTTCTAGGTTTTCAAATTTGTTTGAGTATAGTTTTTCATAGTAATGTGATATGATTCTTTTAATTTCAGTTGGGTCTGTTGTAATATCGCCCATTTCCTTTCTTATTCAGGTTATTTGCTTCCTCTTCTGTTTTTCTTTTGTCAGTTTGGCCAATGGTTTATCAATTTTGTTGAGTTTTTCAAAAAACCAACTTTTGGTCTTGTTAATTCTTTCGATTGTTTTTCTGTTTCATTTAGTTCAGCTCTAATTTTTATTATTTTTTTTTCTTCTGGTGCCTGTGGGTTTCTTTTGTTGCTCCCTTTCTATTTGTTCCAGTTGTAGGGATAATTCTTTGATTTTGGCCCTTTCTTCTTTTTGGATGTGTGCATTTATTGATCAAAATTGGCCTCTAAGCACCGCTTTTGCTGTGTCCCAAAGGTTCTGATAAGGAGTGTTTTCATTCTCATTGGATTCTATGAATTTCTTTATTCCATGCTTAATGTCTTCTATAATCCAGTCTTTTTTGAGCAGGGTATTGTTCAGTTTCCAAGTGTTTGATTTCTTTTCCCTGCTTTTCCTGTTATTGATTTCCACTTTCATGGCCTTATGGTCAGAGAACATGCTTTGTAATATTTCAATGTTTTGGATTCTGCTAATGCTTGCTTTATGACCTAATATGTGGTCTATTCTAGAGAATGTTCCATGTGCACTAGAAAAGAAAGTTTACTTGGTTGCTGTTGGGTGGAGTGTTCCGTATATGTCTACGAGGTCAAGTTGGTTGATTGTGGCATTTAGATCTTCCGTGTCTTTATTGAGCTTCTTTGTGGATGTCCTGTCCTTCACCAAAAGTGGTGCATTAAAGTCTCCTGCTATTATTGTGGAGCTTGTCTATCTCACTTTTCAGTGCTGATAGAGTTTGTTTTATGTACTTTGCAGCCCTGTCATTGGGTGCATAAATATTTAATATGGTTATATCTTCTTGGTATATTGTCCCTTAATCATTATATAGTGTCCTTCCTTATCCTTTCTGATGGATTTAACTTTAAAGTCTATTTTGTCAGAAATTAATATTGCCACTCCTGCTCTTTTTTCATTGTCCTTTGCTTGATATAATTTTTTCCATCCTTTGAGTTTTAGTTTGTTTGTGTCTCTAAGTCTAAGGTGTGTCTCTTGGAGGCAGCTATAGACGGATCTTGTTTTTTAATCCATTCTGCCTCTCTCTGTCTCTTTAGTGGTGCATTTAGGCCCTTTACATTCAGGGTAATTATGGATAGGTATGAATTTTTTTTTTTTTTTACTATGAATTTAGTGCTATCATTTTGATGTCTTTTTGTGTGTGTTGACAGCTTCTTTTTCCCACTTGACTTTATGTACTGAGTAGATTTTCTTTGCCGTTTCCTCCTATTTGTTGTTCTTGATTTTGTTTCTGCTGAGTCTGTATTTTTCCCGTCTGTTTTATTTTGATGAGTAGGATAGTTTGTCTCCTTTGTGGTTACCTTATTATTTACCCTTATTTTTCTAAATTTATAACTAACTTTTATTTCTTTGTATTTCCGTATCTTCTTCTCCATATAGAAGGTGTATGATTACGTTTCTTAGTCCCTCTGTATTATTTTAACGTTGCCTTCTTTTATATAATAACATCACCGGTACCCTGTGTTGAGCTTTTTTTTTTTTTAATCTTGCTTTTTTGGGGGGGAGGGATTTCCCTGTCTGGGTTGACTTCTAGTTGCTCTGCCCAGTGTTGTAGTCTTGGGTTGATACCTGATATTATTGACCTTCTAACCAACGAACTCTCTTTAGTATTTCTTGTAGTTTTGGTTTGGTTTTTACGAATTCCCTCAACTTGTGTTTATCCGGAAATGTCTTAATTTCACCTTCATATTTAAGAGACAGTTTTGATGGATATATGATTCTTGGCAGGCAATTTTTTTTCCTTCAATTTTTTAAATATGTCATCCCATTGCCTTCTTGCCTGCATGGTTTCTGCCGAGTAGTCCGAGCTTATTCTTATTGGCTCTCCCTTGTAGGTGACTTTTCTTTTATCCCTCACTGCTCTTATAATTGTCTCCTTATCTTTGGTTTTGGCAAGCTTGATTATAATATGTCTTGGTGACTTTCTTTTAAGATCTTCCTTATGTGGAGTTCTATGAGCATCTTGGATAGATATCTTCTCATCTTTCAAAGTATCAGGGAAGTCTTCTGCCAACAAATCCTAAACAGTTTTCTCTGTATTTTCTGTTATCCTTCCCTGTTCTGGTACTCCAATCCCTTGTAGGTTATTTCTCTTGATAGAGTCCCACATGATTCTTCTGGTCTCTTCATTTTTTTTTTTTTTAAATTTGTTTATCTAATTTTTCTTCAAATATATTAGTGCCAAGTGATTTATCTTCGAGTTCAGAAATTCTAGCCTCTACTTGCTCAATTCTGCTCCTCTGACTTTCTATTGAGTTATCTAATTCTGTAATTTTATTGTTAATCTTCTGAATTTCTGATTGCTGTCTGTGTATGGATTTTTCCAGCTTATTAAACTTTTCATTATGTTCCTGAATAATCTTTCTGATCTCTTCAGTTGCTTGATCTGTGTGTTCCTTGGCTTGTTCTGCATATTGCCTCATTTCCTTCCTGATGTCTTGAAGGGTTCTGAATATTAAACTTTTGTATTCTGCATCTGGTAATTTCAGGAATGCACTTTCATCTAAAAGATCCCTGGATTCTTTGTTTTGAGAGCCTGTTGAGGTGATCAGGGCCTGTTTTCTTATGTGACTTGATATTGACTGTCGTCTCCAAGCCATCTGTAAGTTATTGTATTAGTTTATGCTTGCTTACTGTGTCATAGCTGCTTACTTTGTTTTGTTTTGGTATACCTCTATGGGTTTCTTGAGTGAGCTAGCTTGATTATTTTCACCCTTGGAGCTCTGGTGTCCTTTCTCCAGCTGGCTAGAGCTGTTATCAGGCATATCAGTCTAGGAGTCCATTCAGTTTTCTTGTATGAATTCAGCTCAGGTTTCCAGGTAGCTGATCTCAAGTGTGTGGTACAGGCTCTGTCCTACAGTCTTAGAGGGGCAGGGGTGATTGGAGTACATACCCGTATCTGATTGCAGCAGGGGGTCACGCTCTGAACAAGGCAGGGGGCTGAGAACTGACCCCAAGTGTCTCTGAGGAAAATGCTTCTCTGTTCCCTAGAACGTTCTAGTGGGTGGGCTTTGCAGAGGGACCATGGGCACCCAAAGATTTTGTTGTAAGGACTGGGAGGTACCAGTTATCCCCGGGCCCCTTTCGTGGGTGGCTGGGCGACCCAAGTGGAGCCACCAGTCCTTAGGTCCCTGTTGTGGGTAGGTGAGGACCTTGTTTAATAGGCAAAGCAATGTCAAATGTCAAACACCCACCTCTCCACCGCACATCTGAAATGGTTGAAGTTTGCCAACAAGGGCCTATTCTCCTGAAATAGGCCCACAGAGGTCCATACAGAAGGGAAAGGTGCTCAAAGTCCATGGACAGTTTATGCCTGGACAGGAGTCATTTCTGTCCTGAGCTCCCCCAGTTAATGGAGCTAGCAAATTGCCTTTTACCTCCAGTTGGAAATTTTTTCCTTCCTGAAGGCCAGGAGGATTGCTTCAGGTGCTCACCAGGGTCTATCTCAGGCCTGGGGATTCAGCTGCTGAAGCTGGCTTGTGGGTGTGGGTGTGCATTAACATATATGCAATTACTTATCTTTTGCTGAGAGCACCCTTCTGCTCAGGTTCCAGAGGTGTGAGTGGGCTGTGTGGCTGGCTGCTTCTCCCTGAGGAAACTGCTGCCAAACTCTAGGACCAGTCCGCCGCCGCCGCAGCCGGTCTGGGAATGGTGCCTGAGGGCTCACCACGATTCAGGTCTGGCCACTCCTCTCTGCTTCTGAACTGTCTCTTCCTTCCCCTGCCCCTTAGTTCATTGTCTACGCTTGCCTTTGATGCTCAGGGCTCCCAGCTTGTCACAAATATACTTGTTTCACTTATTTTTTCAGGTCTTTGTTGTAAAGAGGGCTCGACGAAGCGTCTGTCTATTCCACCATCATGGGTCCGCCTCCAAAATGTTCTTTTTGATGATAAATGCAACACCATTCCACTTCAAGTTGTCATTTCCGGCACCATAGGCCATGTGGTTGTCTGATTCATAATGGCTAATACCAGTACATTTCTGCTTACTAGTGCCTAGGATATCAAAGTTTTTGAGTTCCATTTCATTTATGACAGTTTTCAATTTTCCTAGATTTGTACTTCTTACATTCCATGTTCCTATTATTAATGGATGTTTACAGCTGTTTCTTCTCATTTTGAGTTGTGCCACATCAGTAAATGAAGGCCCAAAAAGCTTAACTCTGTCTACATCATTAAGGTCGACTCTATTTTCAGGAGGCAGCTTCTCCCCAGTTGTATTTTGTGGCCCTTCTAACCTGAATGGCTCATTTTTCAGCAATATATCAGACAATGTTACACAGCTATTCATAAGGTTTTCACTGACTAGTTCTTTTCGGAAGGAGACTGCTAAGTCCTTCTTCCTAGTCTGCCTTGGTCTGGAAGCTCAGTTGAAACCTGTATACCATGGGTGACCCTGCTGGTGTTTGAATACCAGTGACATAGCTCCAGCATCACAGCAACTTGCAAGCCCACACAGTATAACAAACTGACAGACAAATATCATGAAAGATAAAAAGCTGACTATCCAAGAAACTCAACGAACCTCATATAGGATAGACCCCAGAAGGAAGTTACCATGACGTATCATAATCACACTTGCCAAAGGCAAAGCCAAAGAAAGAATCCTGAAAGCAGCTCCAGAAAAATGAAAAGTCACTTACAAGGGGAAACAATAAGACTAAGCTCTGATTATTTCACAGAAAGTATTCAGACAAGAAAGCAATGAGATGACATATATAAAACCTTGAAAGGAAAACAAAACAAAACGCAACTGCCAACCAAGAATAATATACCCTGCAAAACTCACTCTCAAATGCAGCGGTGAAATTAGCACATTTTCAAAAACAAAACCAAACGTACAAGAAATATTAAAGGGGGTCCTTTAGTTAGAGAACCAACAACTTCAAACAATAACCAGAGTCTAGGACACAAGACAGCATCAGCCAGATATGAACCTAGTTAAAGAACTATCATTAATAGAACAAAGCTAAAAGACTTAAAATGGGGAAATAGAGATGTCAAACTGTAAATGACAACAATGTCAAAATAATAAAAGGAAATAAATAGCACAGATATGGAATTTTCAAATGGAGAGGAAGTCAAGGCAAAACACTGGTTCAAACTTAGGAAGATAAGGGTACATTTCAAGGTAACCAAAAAGAACATTAACAAACCTACTCATTAAAAATTAAATAAATAAAGGCCCAGTAAACACGAACTCTATAGTAGTGAAAGAAAAACAAATCCACAAACAAGAGGAAGTCAGTACAGGAAAGTAAAAGAAAATGTCGGCACCAAAATAAATAAATAAATATAAAGAAAAGCACAACAATATGGCAGCAATAAATTCATGCCTATTGATTATCACACTGAATGCAAATGGCTTTAATGTACCCTGAAAGAGACAGAGAGTGACAGAATGGATAAGAAATCATGATCCATCAATATGCTGTCTACAGGAAACACACCTTAGACACAAAGGCAGAAATACATTAAAAATCAAAACGATGGAAAAAAAAAATATCAAGCAAACAGCAAACAAACTGGAAGAGTAGTGCCAATACTAATCTCAGACAAAATAGACTTTAGGGCAAAATCAACCATAAAAGAAAAGAAATGACATTATATAAACATTAAAGGAATGATCCGCCAAGAAGACATAAGCTTAATAAATATCTACACACCCAAAAACAGGGCTTCAAAATACATAAAACAAACATTAACAGCACTGAAAAGAGAAATAGATAGTTCCACGATAATAGTTGGAGACTTCAGCACACCACTCTCAGTAAAGGACAGAACATCTAGAAAGAAACTTACCAAGATACAGATGATCCAAGGGCCAAAATCAACCAAGTTGACCTTATAGACATATATAGAACACTCCATCAGACAGCAGCAAAGTATACATTCTTTTCAAATGCACGTGGAACATTCTCCAGAATAGACCCCATTTTAGGCCACAAAGCAACTCTCAATAAAATCCAAAGCATTTAAATAATTCAAAGCATTCTCTCAGATCACAATGCCTTAAAAGTAGAAATCAATAACAGGAAGGGCAAGAAAAAAAAAATCAAGTTCATAGAAACTGAATAACACCTTGCTTAAAAACAACTGGTAATAGAACAAGTCAAAGAGGGAATAAAAACATCCTAGAATCAAATGAGAATGAAAAACCTCATACCAAAATTTTTGGGACACGGCAAGCAAAGGCAGTACTCAGAAGTCAATTTATACCAATAAATGCACACATTAAAAAAAAAAAAAGAACAGGCCAAAATCAATATGTTAGCCCTACAACTCAAGCATATAGACAGAGAACAGCCAATTAAGCCAACAGGCATCAGAAGAAATGAATAAAGATTAAGGCAGAAATGAAAGAAATAGAGAGCAGAAAAACACTAGGAAGAATCAACAACACCAAAAGTTGGTTCTTTGAAAATGTCAAAGATATTGACAAACCATTGGCCAAACTGGCAAAAGAAAAGCAGAAGAGGAAGCAAATAGCCCAAATAAAAAATGAGATGTAGAACATTACAACAGACCCAACTGAAATTAAAACAGTCATAACATAATGCTGTGAAAAATTGAACTCCAACAAATTGGAGAACATAGGGAAATGGACAAATTTCTAGAGACACATTACCTACCTAAATTCACACAAAATGAGATAGAAAATCTGATCAGGTCCATAACAAGAGAAGAGATTAAAGAGGTAATTAAAAAAAAAAAAAAACTCCCAACAACAAAAACCTGGCCAGAACGGCTTCACTGATGAATTCTTCTAAATATTCAGAGAAAACCTCACACCAATACTAGTCAAATTATTTCAGAGTATAGAAAAGGGAGGCATACTCCCAAATTCATTCTATGAAGTCATCATATCCCTGATACCAAAGCCAGGAAAGAAACACCACAAAAAATGAAAATTACAAACCAATATCTCTCATGAATATAGATGCAAAAATTCTCAACAAAATTCTACCCAATAGAAGATAGCACCAAATGAAAAAATAATACACGACAATCAAGTGCAATTCATACCAGGTACGCAAGAATGATTCAACATTAGAGAATCAATCAACATAATTCACCACAGAAGTAGAACAAAGGTAAAAAAATCATATGATCATCTCAATTGATGCAGAAAAGGCATTTGATAAAGTCCAACACCCATTCCTGATAAAAACTCTCAATAAATAGGAGTAGAAGGGAAATTCTTCAACATAATAAAGGTTATCTATACAAAACCAATACCCAACGTTATTCTTAGTGGAGAGAGTCTGAAAGCATCCTCCCGGAAAACAGAACAAGAGAAGGATGCTCTTTATCACCACTCCTATTCAGCATTGTTCTGGAAGTCCTATCTAGAGCAAGAAGGCAAGAAAAAGAGATAAGGTGTATCCAAATTGGGACGGAAGAACGAAAACTATCCCTATTCGAAGATGATATGATCCTGTGTATAGAGAACTCCAAAGATTCCACAAGAAAACTACTGGAACTAATAGAAAGATTTAGCAGAGTAGTAGAATACAAGGACACAAAAATCAATTGGATTCCTCTACACCAAGGACTTCAAAAAGGAATTCAGGAAAACAATACCACTTATAATAGCCCTAAAAAGATAAAATAAGGAATAAATGTAACCAGGGACTTAAAAGACCTATACAAAGAAAACTACAAAACACTACTGTAAGAAACCAAAAGAGAGCTACATAAATGGAAAAACTTACCATGCTAAAGGATAGGAAGACAAAACATTGTGAAAATATCACTTCTACCCAATACTATCTACAGATATAATCCCAATCCCAATACCAACAGCATTTTTTAACAAGATGGAAAAACTAATCACCAATTTTATATGGAAAGCAAAGAGACCCTACATAAACAAAGCATTGTTGAAAAATAACAAAGTAGGAGCCCTCACACTACCTGATCTCAGAACCTGCTATACAGCCACAGTAGTCAAAGCAGCCTGGTACTTTTACAGACATAGAGACCAATGGAACAGAGTGGAGAACCCAGACATAAATCCATCTGTCATGGACTGGATTGTGTCCCTCAGAAAATGCATGTGTGTATCTGGCTGGGATATGATTCATAGTATTGTGTGGTTGTCTTCTATTTTGTGATTGTAGTTTTGTACTGGGGAGGATTGGGATGGGCTTGTGGCACCCTTGCTGGGATCACATCACTGATCCAATATAGAGGGAGTTTCCTTCTGGTGCAGCCTGTACCACCTTTTATCTTGCAGGAGATGGAAGGAGGGGGAGGTGAGCAGAGAGTTGGGGACCTCATACAACCAAGAAAGCAGCACTGGGAGCAGAGTGCCTCCTTTGGACCTGGGGTCCCTGTACATGAGAAGCTCCTCGACCAGGGGAAGATTGAGGACAAGGACCTTCCTCCAGAGCCAACAGAGAGAGAAAGCCTTCCCCTGGAGCTGACGCCCTGAATTTGGACTTTTAGCCTACTTTACTGGGAGAATATAAATTTCTCTTTGTTAAAGCCATCCACTTGTAGTATTTCTGTTATAGCAGTGCTAGATGACCAAGACAACATCTACCTATGGCCAGCTGATCTTTGACAAAGAACCAAAGTCCATCAAGTGGGGAAAAGACAGTCTTTTTTAACAAATTGTTCTAGCAACACTGGATGTCATTTGTAAAGAAATGAAACAGAACTCATAGCTCACACCATACACAAAAACAAACTAAAAATGGATCAAAGACCTAAAAATAAAACCAAAAATGATAAAGATCATGGAAGAAAAAATAGAGACAATGCTAAGGACTCTAATATATGGCATTAATACAATACAAACCGTAGCTGACAATGCACAAACACCAGAAATTAAACTAGGTGACTGGGAGCTCCTAAAAACTAAACACGGTCATCAAAAGATTTCATCTGAAGAGTAAAAATCGAACCTACAGATTGCGAAAAAAAAAAATTAGCTATGACATATCCTACAAGGCTCTAATCTATAAAACCTATACAATACTTCATCACCTTGACAACAAAAAGGCAAATAACCCAATTTAAAAAATGGGCAAAGGATATGACCAGACACTTTAATAAAGAAGACATTCAGACAGATTACAGACACATGAGGAAATGCTCCTGATTACTACCCATTAGAGAAGTGCATATCAAAACTACAATGAAATGCCATCTCACCCTGACATTACTGGCACTAATAAAACAGAAAATAACAAAAGTTGGAGAGGTTGTGGGGACATTGAAACTCTATGCACTATTGGTGGGAATGTAAAATGGTACAACCACTACGGAAAATGATATGGCACTTCCTTAAAAAGATAGAAATAGAAATACCATAGATCCAGCAATCCCACTCCTAGGAAAATAAGAGCTATAACACGAATAGACATATGCTCACCCTTGTTCACAATATAGCATAAAGATGGAAACAACTAAGTGCCCATCAACAGATGAATGGTTGAACAAACTATAGTACATACACCCAGAGGAATACTGCGCAATTATAAAGAACAGTGGTGAATCCTCAAAACTTCTCATGACTTGGATAAATCTGGAAGGCATTATGCTGAATGAAATAAGTCAATCACAGAAAGGCATTTATTGTATCAGACCACTATTATAAAAACCCAAGAAAAGGTTTACACACAGAAAAAAACAATCTTTGCTTGTTATGATGGAGGGGAGAAGTGGGGAAGGGAAATCACTAGCTAGGTAGTAGACAAGTATTAACTCTGGTGAAGGAAGGACAAGGCACAACATAGGGGAAGTCAGCACAACTTGACAAGGGCAAAGTCATAGACTTCCTAGACATATTCAAGCACCTTGAGGGACCAAGTTACTGGGCCTGAGGGCTGGGGACCATGATCTCAGGGGACATCTAGGTAACTGGCATAATATAGTTCATAAAGAAAATGCTCTACATCCTACTTTGGTGAGTAGCTTATGGGGACTTGAAGGCTTGTGAGCTGCCATCTAAGATACATCTATGGTCCCATCTCTTCTGGAGCAAAGGAGAATGAAGAAATCCAAGGACACAGGCAACATATTAGTCAAAGCACGAATGGATCACAACTACCACAGCCTCCACCAGCCTAAGCCCAGCACAACTAGATGATACCTGGCTACCACCACTCACTGCTCTGACAGGGACCACAGGGATAGTAGGAGAAAAATGTAGAACAAAATTCAAATTCACTACAAAAGACCAGACTTACCGGTCTGATAGACTGAAGGAACTCCCGAGACTATGGCACCTGGACACACTGCTAACTTAGAACTGAAGCCACTCCTGAAGTCTACCTTTAAGCCCAAGATTAGATTGGCCTATAAAACAAAGAATAACACATGTGAGGAAACTGCTCATTAGTTCAAGCAAGTATAAGAAGTCAAATGGGCAATAGATGCCCAAAAGCAAAGATGAGAAGGCAGGAAGGGATAAGAAAAGTGGAAAAATGGACAAGGGGCACCCAGATGTAAAGGGGTATGGGGAGAGTGCTGACACACTGTGGGGATTACAGCCAACCACAAAACAATTTGTGAATAAATTTCTGAATGAGGAAACAATTTGCCCTGTAAACTTTCACCTAAAACACAATAAAATTAGAAAATGAACAAAAGAATAGGAATTATCTCGTCCTGGTTCTGCTTTAATCACCTCCTGTCTTTTTCTTGGAGCCCTGGTGGCACAGTGGTTAAGAGTTTGGCTGCTAACCAAAAGGTCGGCAGTTCAAATCCACAAGCCGCTCTTCGGAAACCCTATGGGGTGGTTCTACTCTGTTCTACAGGCCCGCTATGGGTCCGAGTTGACTCAACGACAACGTGTTTGGTTATGGTTTTTGGTCTTTTTCTTACGGATAGGTCTAAAAATATCTACTACTGGTTCATTGTATCATTTGTGTGTTATTTTCCCATCCAGGCTACTGGTAATCCAGGAACACTAAATCTAGGAAACTCCTTTCTTTTTTGGTGAAGACTTTCAGTTTGGTTTCCTGTTGCTGCTTAAAATGGTAGCATCCTGATGATGCAACGCACCTGGGCTGATTTTAACCTGTTTTGTTGATTCTTACTAGCACCTTAATTAAGAATTAGTATCCCTGGGTGATGCAAAAGGTTAATGGGTTTAGTTGGTAACTGAAGCTTGCAGGTTTGAATCCAGCCAGAGGTGCCTTGGAAGAAAGGTCTGGTGTTCTACTTCCAAAAGTCAAACATTGAAAACCCTATGGAGCACAGTTTACTCTGATACATATGGAGTTGCCATGAATAGGGATCTACTTGATGGCAACTGACATGAGAAGATTAAATGAGTTAACATTCTTACAGCATTAGAGGAACACCTGGTACCTTGTGTTAAGTTGTATGTGATTGTTTGAGGAAGGAAAATGAAACAAAACAAAAAAACTCAAACCCATTGCCATCGAGTGGATTCTGACTCATAGCAACCCTACAGGACAGAGTAGAACTGCCCCATAGACTTTCCAAGGAGTGCCCGGTGGATTCGAACTGTCGACTTTTGGTTAGCAGCTGTAGCTCTTAACCACTACGCCACCAGGGTTTCCAAAGAAAGAAAAGTCTTCCTTAATTCATTCATTTTACTTAAATTATATCATAAAACTTCTCTACATCATTTTACGTATATGTATGTGTGTGTGTATATATCTACATAGAAAACCCTGGTGGCACAGTGGTATATATATATATATGTAATGTATATGTATATGTAATGTATACGCATATGTAATATGTAATGATATATATGCATACGTAATAGGCTGGAATTTCAAGTACACCCAGAGGCATCTTGGGAGAAAGGCCTGGCAAACTACTTTCTAAAATCAGTCACTGAAATCCCTATGGAACCCAGTTGTACCCTGATAGCCATGGCGTCTTCACGAGTCCAAGTCGACTCTCTGGCAACTGGTGGTAATTGAGAGCTGTAAGGACAATTGGCTCTTAAGAGATGGAGCTGGTCTCTTAAAAACAGGTGGCAAAAGTCAATTGTACCCGTTTCTTCCTATCTTTGTGACCAGTGAAGTCCTATAGGCAGCTTAAAACTGGCTGTGGAGGGAGGATCTACTACAATATTGCCAAATGCTATAAATCAGGATTTTCTTCCCCAGAGAGATAGTTGTTAGTGCTAGTATTCCTCCAAAGAGTCCAGCTTATTCTGGTTTTGTCAGAAACTTGCATAAGGACTGCACAAGCTTCCCCAGTGGTTTAAGTTTGAGACCGTGTGGGTACATTATCATCAGGCTGGGAGTTCCAGTTTGTTTGAAGCTGAATTCTCCTGTTTTACATGGGAAACATATTTCTTCCACTAATTTATAAGGTACATTAAGATGTCTTGGTCCATCAAGCTGAATGAAGCAATTCCTCTTTAGTTCCTCAATCATTGGGTTATTGCTAATTTTTTCCCAATGCTATTTATTCATATTTTCCTACTGGGTGGCTTTTATGACCTAGGCATTTCTGGGTGGTATATATCCACAGATTTATCTTGGGAATACCTTGTGCTTATCCACTTTGCATGTTTTGAAACCTCTGATGAAAAAAATGATCTCTTTCAGCAGTTGTTGCTTTCAACATTCACTAAAATCACTGAAGCTATATATTTAAATTTGGAGTTGCAAATTTTTTTTGTCTTGATTCCTATTAATTCTTTTTTTTTTATTGTACTTTAGATGAAGGTTTGCAGAACAAACCTGTTTCTCGTTAAACGGTTAGTACACATTGTTTTATGACATTGGTAACAACCCCATGATATGTTAACACTCTCCCTTCTCCAACTTAGGTTCCTGTTACCAGCTTTCTTGTCCCCTCCTACTTTCTAGACCTTGCCCCAGGGCTCGTGTGCCCCTTTGGTCTCACTTTGTCCTATGGGTCTGCCTAATCTTTGGCTGTAGGGTGAACCTCAGGAGTGAGTTCATTACTGAGCTAAAAGGGTGTCCGGGGGCCATACTCTCGGGGTTTCTCCAGTGTCTGTCAGGCCAGTAAGTCAGATCATTTTTTGCAAGCTAGAATTTTGTTCTACATTTTTTCTCCAGCTCTGCACAGGACCCACTATTGTGATCCCTGCCAGAGCAGTCAGTGGTGGTAGTCGGGCACCATCTAGCTGTACTGGACTCAGTCTGGTGGAGGTCGTGGTAGATGTGGTCAATTAGTCCTTGAGATTAATCTTTCAATTGTATCTTCAGTTTTCTTCTTCCTTGCTCCTGAAGGGGTGAGACCAGTGGAGTATCTTAAATGGCCACTCACAGGCTTTTAAGACCCTGGAAGCTGCTCACCAAAGAAGAATGTAGAACATTATCTTTATAAACTATGTTATGCCAATTGACCTACATGTTCCCCAAGACCATGGTCCCCACAGCCCCCAGCCCAGCAATTTGATCCCTCAGGGGGTTTAGGTGTGTCTACGGAGCTTCCATGACCTTGGCTTATACAAGTTGTGCTGCCTTCCCCAGTATTGTGTACTGTCTTACCCTTCACCAAAATTACCACTCATCTCCCCAGCTTCCTCTTCCTCGTAACCATCAAAAATTGTTTCTTTTTGTGTGTAAACTTTTTCATGAGTTTTTACAGTAGTGGTCTCATACAATATTTATCCTTTTGTGATTGACTTATTTCACTCCACATAAGGCCCTCCAGATTCATTCATGTTATGAGATACTTCACAGGTTCATCATTGTTCTTTATTGTTGCATAATACTCCGTTGTGTGTATATACCATAGTTTGCTTATCCATTCATCTGTCGATGTGCATCCAGGTTGTTTCCATCTTTTTGGTACTGTGAACGATGCTGCAATGAACATGGGTATGCATATGTCTATTTGTGTGATGGCTCTGCCTCTTATTTCTCTAAGTTATAGTCGTAGGAGTGGGATTGCTGGATCATATGTTATTTCTATTTCTAGCTTTCTAAGAAAGCACCAGATTGTTTTCCAAAATGGTTGTATCATTTTCATTCCCACCAGCAGTCCATAAGAGTTCAGATCTCCTTGCAGCCTCTCCAACATTTGTCATTTTTTGTTTTTTTTCATTCATGCCAGTAATGCTGGTGTGAGATGGTATCTCATTGTGGTTTTGATTTTCATTTCTCTAATGGCTGGTGATTGCAACCATTTCCTCATGTGTCTGTTGGCCGTATGAATGTCTTCTTTGGTAAAATGTCTGTTCATTTCCTTTCCCCATTTTTTAATTTGTCTTTTTGTTGTAGGGGCGTTGGATTTTCCTATAGATTTTAGATATTAGGCTTTTGTCTGATTGTAACACCTAATTTTTTTTTCCAGTCAGTAGGTTCTCTTTTGGTAAAGTCTTCTGATGAGCGTAAGTGTTAATTTTTAGAAAATCCCAATTAGCTAGTTTATATTCTGGAGTTTGTGTTTTGTTGGTTATGGTTTGTATCCCATTAATGCTGTTTATTAGGGCCTCTAGTTTTGATCCTATTCTTTCTTCTCCAAACTTCATAGTTTATGGCTATATATCTAGGTCTTTAATCCATTTTGAATTAGTTTTGTGTGGTATGGTGTGATGTATGTGGGTCCTGTTTCATTCCTTTGCAGATGGATATACAGTTCTGCCAGCACCATTTGGTAAAAAGACTGTCTTTTCCCCCATTTGATGGACTTTGGGCCCTTGTTGAAGATCAGGTAATCACAGGTGGATGGATTTACGTTTGGTTTCTCAATTCTGTTCCATTGGTCAATGAATCTGGTTTGACTACCTCCTTCTACTTCATTCTTCTTCTTCAATAGTGCTTTACTTATCCAGGGCTTCTTCCCTTTCCATATAAAGTTAATGATTAGTTCTTCCATCTATTTAAAGAATGTTTTCGGTCTTTGGGTAAGGATTGCATTGCATTTGTGAATTGCTTTGGGTAGAATTGTCATTTTCACCATGTTGAGTCTACCTATCCATGAGCACGGTAATATATATCTATTTATGTAGATCTCTTTTGGTTACTTGCAGTAGTGTTTTGTAGTTTTCTTTGTATAAGTCTTTTACATCCCTGGTTAGATTTATTCCCAAGTTTTCTTTAGGAGCTATTATAAATGGTATTGTTTTCCTGGTTTCCTTTTCATCCTTCTCTTTATTGGTGTATAGGAATCCAGCTGATTTTTGTATGTTTATCTTATATCCTGCTACTCTGCTGAATCTTTCTATTAGTTCCAGTAGTTTTCTTTGGAGTCTTTTGCATTTTCTCTGTATAGTATCTTATCATCTGCAAATAGGGACAGTTTAACTACTTCATTACCAATTTGGATGCCCTTTATTTCTGCTCAAACTAGAACTTCCAGCACAATGTTAAATGATAAAGGGCATCCTTGTCTTGTTCGTGTTCTCAAGGCGAATGTTTTCAGCTTCTCTCCATTAAGATTGACGTTGGCTGCTTGTTTTGAAGAGTTGCCCTTTATTATGTTGAGAAATTTCCATTCTACACCTATTTTATTGAGAGTTTTTATCAGGAATGGGTGTTGGACTTTGTTGAATGCCTTTTCTGAGTCGATTGAGATGATCGTGTGATTCTTTTCTTCCCTTTTATTTATGTGGTGGGTTACTTTGATTGATTTTCTAATTTTGAAACATCTTTGCATACCTGGTAAGAATCCTACTTGGTCATGGTTATTATTTTTTTGATATGATGCTGAATTCTATTGGCTAGAATTTGTTGAGAATTTTTGCATCTACATTCATGTATGTAATCTTTTTTTGTGGTGTCTTTGCCTGGTTTTGGTATTAGGGTTATGCAGGCTTCATAGAATGAATTTGGAAGTCTTGCTTCTTTTTCTATGTTCTAAGATAGTTTCAGTAGTACTGATGTAAGTTTTCTGAATGCTTGGTAGAATTTTCCATTTAAGCCATCTGGGCCAGAGCTTTTTTTTTGTTGGGAGGTTTTTTTTTTTTAATTACATTTTTATTCTCTACTCTTTTTATGTGTCTGTTCAGATATTCAACATTATTTTGTGTTAGTTTGGGTAGGTAGTGTGTTTCTAGAAATTTGTCCATTTCATTTAGTCTTTCAAATCTGTTGCAGTATAGTTTTTTGTGAAACTCTGCTATGGCTCTTTTTATTTCAGTTGGGTCTGTTGTAATGTCCATTTCATTTCTTATTTGGGTTATTTACATCCTCTCCTGTTTTTCTTTTGTCAATTAGGCCAGTGGTTTGTCAATATTTTTGATCCATTTGAAGAACCAACTTTTGGTTTTGAAGATTCTTTCTATTGTTTTCTATTCTCTATTTCATTTATTTCTGCACTGATCTTATTATTTTATTTTTCTGGTGGCTGTGGGCTTTTTTTGTTGTCTTTCTCTTTGTTTGAGTTATCTAGCTAACACTTTTATTTTTTTCTCTCACTTCTTCTTTGATGTGTGCATCTACTGCTATAAATTGACCTCTGAGGACTGCCTCAGCTGTGCCCCAAAGTTCTTAGTATGATTTGTTTTCATTCTTGTTTGATTCTAGGAATTTTTTTATTCCATCTCTTTCTTCTAATACCCAGTGATTTTTAAGCAGGGTGTTATTCAGTTTCCATGCAATTGATTTTTTTTCCCTGCTCTTCCTATTGTTAATTTTTACCTTGATGGCATTGTGGTCAGATAATATACTTTGAATTATCTCAAAGTTTTGAACTTTGTTGAGGGTTTCTCTGTTACCTAACATGTCCTATTCTGGAGAATGTTCTACGTGCATTGGAAAAGAATGTGTACTTTGCAGCTGTAAGGTGGAGTGTTCTATATATATTTATGAGATCAAGTTGGCTGATTGTGCCCTTTAGCTCTTCTGTATCTTTGCTGAGTTTCTTTCTAGATGTTCTGTGCTTTACTGAGAGTGGTGTGTTCAAGTCTCCTACTATTGTTGTGGAACTGTCAGTTTCTCTTTTCAGTGCTATTAGAGTTTGTTTTATGTATTTTAAAGCCCTGTCATTGGGTGGGTAGATATTTATTATGGTTATGTCTTCATGATGGATCATCCCTTTAATCATTTTATCTGCCCTCTGTCTTTTATGGTGAATTTTGTTTTAAAACCTATTTTATCTGAAATTTTTATTGCTGCTTCTGCCCTTTTTTGGTAGCTGTTTGCTTGATATATTTTTTCCATTCTTTGATTTTTAATAATTTTGCATCCTTGTTTGTAAGGTGTGTCTCTTGTAGACAGCATATTGATGGATCCTTTTTTTTAATCCATTCTGTTACTCTCTGTCTCTTTATAGGTACATTTAGGGCATTACCAATCAGTGTAATTATTGATAGGTGTGAGTTTTTTGCTGTCACTTTGTAGTGCTTTCTTTTGTGGTATTGACATTTTCTTTGTTCCTTTTGCTCTCCTGTGCTGAGTTCCTTTTATTTTTTTTCCTTTCTTTTGTTTTTGTAGGTATTGTTTTTACTGAGACTTTATGTTTTTCTTCTCTATTTTGATGCGTAGGTGTGTTGACTTTCTTTGTGGTTACCTTGAAAATTACCCTTACCTTCCTAGGCTTGAACCAGTCTGTTATTACTTGGTATCACCTTGACTTCCTCTCCATTAGAAAGTTCTATACCGATGCTGTTTATTCCCTCTTCTATTGTTCTGACACTGTTGTCATTTACAGATTAACCTCTCTGGTTCCCTGTTGTAATTCTTTTGGTTGTGGATAGTCCTTGAGGGTTCATTTCCTAGGTTGGTATCTGGCTGATACACTCTGTGTATTAGATTTAGGATGTTGTCTGAAGTTGTTTGTTCTCAAACCAAAGGACTCTTTCATAATTTTTGTAAGTTTGATTTGGTTTTTACATATTTCCTTATTTTTTGTTTATCTGGAAATGTCCTAATATCACTATCATATTTGAATGACAGTTTTGCAGGATATATTATCCTTGGTTGGCAATTTTTTCTTTCAAGGTTCTATGTATATCATCACATTGCCTTCTTGCCTGAATGGTTTCTGCAGAATAATCAGAGCTTAGTCTTATTGTTTCCTCTCTGTATGTGACTTTTTGTTTTTTTTAGCTGCTCTCAGGATTGTTTCTTTGTCTTTGGTTTTAGCAAGTGTAATTATGATATGTCTTGGTGATTTCCTTTTGGAGTCTCTCCTATATGGGGTTCATTGAGCTTCTTGCATGGTCAGCTTTTCATCTTTCATGATATTAGGGAAGTTATCTGTTAGCAATTCTTCAGCGATCCTCTGTTTTCTGTTTTCTCCTCCTGCTCTGGAACTCCAATAACTCTCAAATTTTTGCTTTTGATTTTACCCCACAACAATCTCAGTGTTTATTCATTTTTCTTTGTTCTTTTTTCTGATTTTTCTTTAAACAGAGTTGTATCTAAGTTTTTGGCTTCAATTTTGCTGACCCTGTCTTCCACTGTTCAAACCTGCTCCTCAGCCCTTCTATGACTCTGTCCATTTCTGAAATTTTGTTGTTTACCTTTTGGATTTCTAATTGCTGATTTTGTATGATTTATAGTCTTGCATTTATTTGGGTATTTTGTTACTGTATAATTTTCCTGAATTCTTCCATTTTTTTGTCTGTATTTTCCATAAATTTGTCTGCCTTTTCCATAAGTTTGTGTGTTTTAGCCTCATTTTTTTCAGGCCTTGGATAGCTCTGAACATTTAGAGATTTGAACTCCCTATCAAGTAGTTCTAGTGCCTTTTCTTCTACTGGAAAGTCGTCTGGTGTTTTATTTTTGATGCCTACTGGAAACATTCTGTCCTTTTTATACATATATATTTTGATATTGTCTGCTGTCTTTGGGACATTCAGTAGTTATTTTCTTCATTTCTTCATTGTGGACTTGTTTGTTTCATCCTACTTTTTGTTTTATTTGGTTATGTCTGAGCAAGTGGGCTGTGTGTTCTTTGCTTGTCTCTGGACATGACATTTTTTACCTACTTGTTCAGTGGGCAGGGCCAGTTGCTCAGCTATGGTGCAGCAGGCAGGTCCAGCTCAAGAGGAGGGGCTGGAATGGGTTGTTTGTGGCACATACTAGGGCCAACAGGGTGGGCCAGGAATCAGTGCTGGGTAGGTTCTGGTAGGCCCTGCCTGTGCTGTTTGGGGATGTGATGTTTAGCACACAGTGCAGGTAGGCAGGAAGGAGGGAGGAGGTTGTGATATGTGGAGCTAAGATAGGTATGGGAAAGGAGAGAGAGAGAAGAGAGAAACAGGAGCCACAAAAAAACAAACAAGCAAACTAAAGAGACAAACAAACAAAAACAGTGCCAAGGTAGCTTGCTGGTGGAGTGGAGAAATGAAAACAAGAAAGGAAAAACAAGAAAAAGAAAATAAAATAGAAAGAAATGCTCCCAGGAACTCCATCAGTGCAGCTGTGAAGACTGGGGAAGTGGCTTCCAGACAGCACGGTAGAGCCTGGCTAGAAGGGGCTCCCAAGCAGTGAAAAGAAAAAGAAAACAAATGAACGAACAAAACAAAATAAAATAAACAAAAAGGCCCCAGGGATCCCACCAATGTGGTGGCATGGTCCAGGGAAGCAGTTTCCTGGTGGAGTGGCACTTCACAGCCTTTCAAGAAGAAGGAAAGCTTCCACATGAAGCCAGGTGTTCGAGAGAATGGATGGGGAGGGAGGTGGTGAGAGGCAGGGAGGAAACCAAAAGAAGCCAAAAAAAAGCAACATCAAAAACAAACAAACGGCATTGATGGACCCAGCCATTGTGGATGGAGCAAATCGAAGCCCTGGCCAAGAGGAGTGTGGCTGGCAGGAAACAGCAGAGGTAGAGCAGGGGGAGAAGAATGGGGGCAGGAAAGCATACATCGCTGGTTACTGGGTGTTCTGTCTCCTGCTGGGAGCTCCATGAAGCTGCTTTCCCACACTCCCTGTTGGCCAATATCCAATGTGGGAGGACGAATCCAAGCAGCATGGACACTGCACTTCCCAGTCGGCTGAGTGACCACAGCCAGCTAGGAAGCTGCAGAGGCTGAGCAGGGGGGAGAAGGATGTTGGGTGGGGAAGGATATATCGCTGGTTACTGGCTGGGAGCTCCATGAAGCTGCTTTCTCATACTCTCTGTCCACTGATCTCCAAAAGGAGTCCAAGATGGCAAGTCTATGTTGTGTTACTAATAGGGGACCTCTATACGTATCTCTCCTCGCTCTCTTCTCTGTCAGTTTCTTATTCTATTCGGTGCTTGGCTGAGTTCTTTATCACTTCATTTGACTCTTAGGGTTCCATGATTGATGTCTGTCTCTGTTTTACTTAGTTTTTCAGGTATTTGCTGTAGAGGGACAGTGTGCTGCTTCTGTCTATAGTGCCATGTTGGCTCCACCTCCTACTATTTCTATAATTATATGTTAGCATTTAACTTAATAGACCTTATTATGGGTTGAATTTTTCCCTCCCCTCCAAAAACGTGTTGCAAATCCTAACCCCTATACCTGTGGACTTAATCCCCTTTGGGCATAAGGTTTTCTTTGTATGTTAATGGGCCTGTATCATACAGGGCGTGTCCTAAACCTAATCAGTTCTGAATTATCAAAAGAGCAGAATAGACACAGAAGGACCACATATATACTTGGAAAGAAAGATACCATGTGAGCATTGCCTGTAAGTCAAGGGACCCAAGCTACCGACAAGAAAAGGATCTATGTAGCTGACATTGTGATTTGTACTTTTAGTCTCCAGAATGGTGAGAAAATAAATTTCTGTTCTCTAAAACCACTCATTTGTGGCATTTGTGTTACAGCAGCATGAGGTAACTAAGACAAACTTCAAAAGAAAGATTGAAATTTTGTTACGTCTGCTTAGAATTTTTTTTTTTGAAAGAATCCTCTAGATTTCTGCTCAACATTGTTCTCATTTGTTGTATCAGCTAGGTTGTAATTTTTTAGTGGATTCTTTCATTCAAGGGCATATGTCTTTTGTCAGCAGGTTTGGTGGCAGATATTTAATAGATACAGCACCCATCTTCCAAATATATGTCTTATAAGTGTAGCTTTGTGTGGAACCATTTAGGTCTCCTGTATTACAAGCTACATAAGGCTAGTTAGGACTCAAGCACCAACCAGCATGAGATTTTCAAACTCAGGAGCCACTCTCAAATCCCACTTTTTTTTTTCTATTGTGCTTTAAATGAAAGTTTACAGATCAAGTTAGTTTCTCATGCAAAAATTTATACACACGTTGTTATGAGACCCTAGTTGCTCTCCCTTACGATGTGACAGCACACTCCTCCTTTCCACCTCAGATATCCAGTGTCCATTCATCCAGCTCCTGTTGCTTTCTGCCTTCTCATCTTGCCTCCAGACAGGAGCTGCCCATTTAGTCTCATGTATCTATTTGAACTAAGAAGCACACACTTCACGAGTTTGATTTTATGTCTTATAGTCCAGTCTAATCTTTGAATAGTTGGCTTCGGGATAGGTTTTAATTCTGGGCTAACAGACAGTCAGGGGGGGCATGTTTTTCGGGGTCCCTCCAGTCTCAGTCAGACCACTAAGTCTGGTCTTTTTATGAGAATTTGAGCACTTTTCTCCTGCTCCATCAGGGACTCTCTGTTGTGTTCCCTGTCAGGGCAGTCATTAATGGTAGCCGGGAACCATCTAGTTCTGGTCTCAGGCTGATGGAGTCTCTAGTTCATGTGGCCCTTTCTGTCTCTGGGCTTATATTTTCCTTGTGTATTTGGTGTTCATTCTCCTTTGCTCCAGGTGGATTGGGACCAATCGAGGTGTCTTAGATGGCCATTTGCAAGCTTTTAACACCCAGATGCCACTCACCAAAAGTGGGATGCAGAACATTTTCTAAATAAACTTTGTTATGCCAATTGATGTAGATGTTCCCTGAAGCCATGGTACCCAGGCCCCCAACACTGGTACCCTGTCCCTCCAAGTGTTTGGTTGTATTCTGGAAACTTCTTAGCTTTTGTTTTAGTCCCGTTGTGCTGATGTCCCTTGTACTGTGTGTTGTCTTTTCCTTCACCTAAGATAATTCTCTACTATCTAGTTAGTGAACACCCCTCTCCCTCTGCCTCCACCCTCAAAACCATCAAAGAATGTTTTCTTCTGTTTTTAAACATTTTTTGAGTTCTTATATTAGTGGTCTCATACAATATTTGTCCTTTTGCGACTGACTGATTTCACTCAGCATAATGTCTTCCAGATTCATCCACATTATGAGATGTCTTACGAATTCATCATTGTTCTTTATTGTTGTGTAGTATTACATTGTGTGATTTGCCATAATTTGTCTATCCACTCGTCCATTGATGGGCACCTTGGTTGTTTCAATCTTTTTTGCTATTGTGAACAATGCTGCAATGAACATGCACGTTCATATATCTATTCATGTGACATCTCTTATTTCTCTAGGATATATTCCAAGGAGTAGGATTGCTGGATGGTATGGTACTTCTATTTCTAGCTTTTTAAGGAAGTGCCAAATTGATTCACAAAATGGTTGTACCATTATACATTCCCACTAGCAGCGTATAAGTGTTCCACTCTCTTCACAACCTCTCCAACATTTATTATTTTGTGTTTTTTTGATTAATGACAGCCTTGTTGGGGTGAGATGGTATCTCATTGTAGTTTTGATTTGCATTTCTCTAATGGCTAATGATAATGAGCATTTCCTCATGTATCTGTTAGCCACCTAAATGTCTTCTTTGGTGAAATGTCAGTTCATATCCTTTGTCCACTTCTTAATTGTGTTATTTGTCTTTTTGTGTTGAGGTTTTGCAGTATGGTATAGATTTTACAGATTAGACACTGATCAGATATGTCAAAACCAAACTTTTTTTCCCAGTCTGTATGTTGTCTTTTTACTCTTTTGCTGAAGTCTTTGGATGAACATAGGTGTTTGATTTTTAGAAGCTCCCAGTTATCTAGTTTCTCTTCTGGTGTTTGTGCACTGTTAATAATGTTTTGTATTCTGTTTATGCCATATATTAGGGCTTCTAGCATTGTCCCTATTTTTTCTTCCATGATTTTTATCTTTTTATATTCAGGTCTTTGATCCATTTTGAGTTAGTTTTTGTGCATGGTGGGAGGTATGAGTCTTGTTTCATTTTTTTGCAGGTGGATATCCATTTATGCCAGCACCATTTGTTAAAGAGACTGTCTTTTCCCCATTTAACAGACTTTGGGTCTTTGCAAATATCAGCTGCTCATTTGTGGATGGATTTATGTCTGGATTCTTAATTCTGTTCCATTGGTCTATGTATCTGTTGTACCAGTACCAGTCTGTTTTGACTACCATGGCAGTATAATAGGTTCTAAAATCAGGTAGTGTGAGGCCTCCTACTTTGTTCCTCTTCTTCAGTAATGCTTTTCTTATCTGGGGCCTCTTCCCTTTCCAAATGAAGTTGGTTATTTGTTTCTCCATCTACCTAAAAAATGTTGGAATTTGGATTGAGATTGCATTTTATCTATACATTGCTTTGGTTAGAATTGACATTTTCACAATGTTGAGTCTTCCTCTCTATAAGCAAGGTATATTTTTCCACTTATGTATGTCTCTTGGTTTCTTGCAGTAGTGTCTTGTAGTTTTCTTTGTATAAGTCTTTTCCATTTCTGGTTAGATTTATTCCTGAGTATTTTAACTTCTTGGAGGCTATTGTAAATGGTATTGATTTGGTGATTTCCTCTTCGAAGTTCTCTTTGTTGGTGTAGAGGAATCCAACTGATTTTTGTATGTTGTTCTTGTCTCCTGATACTCCGCTAAAATCTTCTATTCGTTGCAGGAGTTTTCTTGTGGATACTTTGGGGTTTTCTGTGTATAAAATCATATCATCTGCAAATAGGGATACTTTTACTTCTTCCTTACCAATTTGGATGCCTTTTATTTCTTAGTCTTTTTCTAGACTAATTGCTCTGGCTAGGACCTCCAGCACAACGTTGAGTCAATGGGGTGATAAAGGGCATCCTTGTCTGGTTCCCATTCTCAAGGGGAATGCTTTCAGACTCTCCATTTAGAATGATGTTAGCTGTTGACTTTATATAAATGCTCTTTTTTACATTGCAGAATTTCGCTTCTATTCCTATTTTGCTGAGAGTTTTTATCATGAATGGTGTTGGACTTTGTCCAATGCCTTTTCTGCATCAGTTGATAAGATCATGTGGTTCTTGTCTTTTGTTTTATTTACATGATGGATTACATTGTTTTTTTTTTTTCTAATGTCGAACTATCCCTCTATACCTGGTATGAATCCTACTTGGTCATGGTGAATTATTTTTTCGATATGTTGTTGAATTCTATTGTTTAGACTTTTGTTGAGGATTTTCTCATCAATGTTCATGTGGGAAATAGGCCTGTAATTTTCTTTTTTGGTGGTGTCTTTACCTGGTTTTTTTAATCAGGGTTATTCTGGCTTCACATAAGGAGTGTGGTAGTATTCCATTCTTTTCTATGCCCTGAAATAACTGAGTATTGCTTTTGCTAGTGTCCCAAAGTTTCTTTTGTGAAAGTCTGGTGGAATTCTCCTTTGAAGGGTCAGGGCCAGGGTATTTTTTTGTTGGGAGTTTTTAAATTATCTCTTCAATCTCTTCTTTTTTTATAGGTTTATTTAGTTCCTTTAGGTTATTTGCTTCCTCTTCTGGTTTTCTTTTGTCAGTTTGGCCAACGGTTGATCTTTTCAAAGAAGCAGCTTTTGGTCTTGTTAACTCTTTCAGTTGTTTTTCTATTCTCTGTTTCTTTTCATTCTGCTCCAATTTTTATTATTTACTCTTTCTTGGTACCCAAGGGCTTCTTTTGCTGCTGTTTCTATTTGTTCTAGTTGTAGGGTTGATATTTTGATTTTGGCCCTTTCTTCTTTTTGGATGTGTGCATTTGTTGCTGTAAACTGACCTCTGAGTACTGCTTTTGCTGTGTCCCAAAGGTTCTGGTAGGATGTGTTTGCATTCTCATTTGATTCTATTAATTTCTTTATTGCATCCTTAATTTCTTCTATAACCCAGTGGTTTTATAGGAAGACGTTGTTCAGTTTCCATGTATTTTATTTTTTCCCTTGCTTTTTCTGTTACTGATTTCTACTTTTATAGTTTCATGATCAGAAAAGATGCTTTGTAGTATTTCAGTGCTTTGGATTCTGTTAAGGCTTCCTTTATTGCCTAGTATGTGGTCTATTCTGGAAAATGTTCCATGTACATTGTAAAAGAAAGTATACTTGGTTGCTGTTGGGTGGGGTGTTCTGTATATGTTTATGTGGTCGAGTTGGTTGATTGTGGCGTTTAGATCTTCCATGTCTTTATTGAGCTTCTTTCTGGATGTTCTGTCCTTTACTGTAAGTGGTGTTTTGAAGTCTCCTACTATCATTGCGGAGCTGTTTATTTTTCTTTTCAATGCTGTTAGAGTTTGTTTTATGTATTTTGAAGCCCTGTTGTTGGATGCATAAATATTTATCATTTACCGTGGTTATGTCCTCCTGGTGTATGGACCCTTCAATCATTATATATTGTCCTTCCTTATCCTTTGTGGTGGATTTTACTTTAAAGTCTATTTTGTCAGAGATTAATATTGCCACTTCTGCTCTCTTTCGATTGTTGTCTGCTTGATATATACTTTTTTCCATCCTTTGAGTTTTAGTTTGTTTGTGTCTTTAAGTCTAAGGTGTATCTCTTGTAGGCAGCATATAGTTGGATCATGTTTTTCAATCCAATCTGCAACTCTCTGTCTCTTTATTGGTGCATTTAGTCCTTTTATATTCAGCTTAATTATTGACAGGTATGAGTTTAGTTCTGTCATTTTGATTAATTTTTTGTGTGTGACAGTTTCTTTTTTCTACTTAATTTTCTGTACTGAGTTGTTTTTATTTATGTATTTTCTTTTCATCCTTTTCTTTGTTGTTGATTTTGTGTTTGCTGAGTGTTTATGTTTTTCTTGTTTGTTATTTTGAGTTGTAGGGTTGTTAGTTTCCTTTGTGGTTGCCTTAATATTTACCTTTATTTTTCTAAGTTTAAACCAATCTTTTATTTCTTTGTATCGCTCTGACTTCCTCTCCATATGAATGATCTATGACTTCATTATTTAATCCCTATTTTTTGTTTTAATGTTGTCATCTTTTACATATTGACTTCTCTGTTTCCCTATTTTCAGTGTTTTAGCTTTGATTTATTTGTGCCTTCCCTATCTGGGTTGATATCTGGTTGTTCTGTCCTGTGTTCACCTTGCATTGTTATCTGATGTTATTGATTTTCTAACTGGAGGACTCCCTTTAGTGTTTCTTGTAATTAGGGTTTGGTTTTTACAAATTCCCTAAACTTCTGTTTTTCTAGAAATGCCATAATTTTGTCATCATATTTGAGAGACAGCTTTGCGGATATATAATTCTTGGCCGTTAATTTTTTTCCTTCCAAGCTTTTTATGTCATCCCATTGCCTTCTTGCCTGCATGATTTCTGCTGAGTAGTCCAAGCTTAGTCTTATTGACTTTCCTTTGTAGAATACTTTTTGTTTATCCCTAGCAGCTCTTAAAAAGCTCTCTTTATTTTTGATTTTGACAAGTTTGATTATAATATGTCTTGGTGACTTTCTTTTGGGGTCTGCCTTGTGTTGGACCCAATAAGCCTCTTGGATAGGCATCTTCTCATGTTTCATGATATCAGGGAAGTTATCTGCCAACAAATCTTCTACAATTCTCTGCGTATTTTCTGTTCTTTTCCCCCTGTTATGGTACTCCAATCACTCATAGGTTATTTCCCTTGATATAGTCCCACATGATTCTTAAGGTTTCTTCATTTTTTTTAATTATTTTATCTGATTTTTCTTCAAAAAAAGTTGTTGTCTAGTGGTTTCTCTTCATTCCCAGTAATTTTGACTTCCATTGCCTCAATTCTGTTCCTACGACTTTCTACCAAGTTGTCTAGATTGGGAAGTTTTAGTGTTAGTTTTTTTCAATTTTTGTTTGTTGTCTAACTACGGATTTTTGCAGCCTGTTAAATTCTGTCATTATGGTCTTGTATAAGCTTCTTAAGTTCCCTTATTGCTTTGTCTGTGTGTTCCTTGGCTTGTTCTCCATTTTGCCTGATCTCCTACCTGATCTCTTGAAGAGCTCCATTTATTAATCTTTTGAATTCTACCCCAGTAATTCCAAGAAGTTATCTTCCTCCAGAAGCCTTCTTGATTCTTTGTTTTGGGCACTTGCTGAAGCCATCATGGTCTGTTTCTTTATGTGATTTGATATTGACTGTTGTCTTTGAGCCATCAATAAGTTATTATATTTATTTATTTTATGTTTGCTTACCATGTCCTAGCTTCTTGTTTTGATATGCCTAAGTAGGCTGGTTGTGTGAACTAGTTTGATTAGTGGTGCCTTTGAAGCTCTTACATCCTGTCACCAGGTGGTTAGAGTTGTTACTAGGTATGTGAGCCCTGGAGTCTTTGCTTTTCTTGTATGGATTCATCTCAGCTGTCCAGGTAGTCAGTCATCAAGTGTGTGGTGCAGGCTCTTACCTACAGTCCTAGATGGGCAGGGGTGATTAGAGTAGGCACAATTCTCTGGCTGTAGTAGGGGATCATGTGCTAAGAAAGGCAGGGGCCCCTGAGTGTCTGGGAGGAAAGCATATCCTTGTTCCCTGGAGCACGTAGGTGGGTGGGTTTTGCAGCCAGACTGTGGGCACCCAGTGCTGTTGGCTTTAAAGACTTGGAGGCTCCACTTATTCTTGGACCCCTGTCATGGATGGCTAGATGTTGTGGGTGGGGCCACCAGTCCTCAGGCCCCTGATGTAGGTAGGTGAGGACCCTGCTTAATGGACAGAGTGGTGTCAAATGTCACAAACCTGCCACTCCACCTTATAGCTGATACAGTTGAAAATAGGCTTCAGGTATATACCCTGTTGTACTGTGCTAATGAGGGCCTATGCTGTTGAAATGGGCCCACACAGGTCTATGCAGGGGTGAAAGGCATTCAAAGTCCGTGGACCCTTTATACCTGTGCCTAGACAAAGGGGCTGTGCCTGCCCTGAGTTCCCAGCTTAGGGGAACTGGCAGATTATTTTTTCAAGTTTGTTAATTTGTTCCCTCTGCAATGCCAAGAGAATGGTTCAGGGAGCATGACAGGTCCTACTTCCTAACCAGGGGATGCAGCAATTGCTGAAGCTAGAATGGGACCCAGTGCAGACTGTAGAGGGGGTAGGTAAATGAGAGAGAAGTTCTTCCCAAAGTGGGTGTTTTTTGGTCCACGAGGTAGGTTAGATGCATGTACTTATGTTTTGCTGATTGAGTGCTGCTTCTCACTGGTTCTGGAGGTTTGAGTACACTCTCCACTGCTTGGTCTCTCCCTATGTGGAAAACGCATCCTGATTGCCACTGCTGATCTCACTGCGCACAACAGCTGATCCAGCCTGCAACGTACCACTTCCTGCTGGGTCAGGTCTGGCAACTCCTCGCTGCTTCTGAACCTTCTCTCCCTCCCTCTTCTACTCAGTCTGATTCCTCAACTTTGCCTTTGATGTTCAGGGTGCCTAGATTTGCATATATAATCAATTCACTTGTTTTCTGGGGTTTTTATTGTAAGAGGAACCACAGAAAGCGTGTGACTACTTCACCATTTTGGCTCTGCCTCTCAAATTCCACATTTGATTGTTTTTATTAGGAAAATGTTTTGGGTTTTCAGATCTCAGTTAGGGATGTATTTTCATATAAATGCAAAAATCCCATGAAATCAGAATGAACTGTGCAATAGTCCATGGTGTAAGCACAAGCTCCCTTTCTATTCTTTGAATTTTCCATACAGTTGTCCTCCTTTATAGAAACCTGTTAATAACAATGTCTGGGTGCTTTTCATTCAGAAACATCCTGTTCTCAGCTGGGCACTTCAGGAGGATTCCTTCTTTTACTTTTATTCCATGTTCTAGCCTTCTAGAGCCTCAGCCTTTTCCACTCCTTGTGGTTGTCTCTGCCCACAGCTCCATAGTTGGTGTTAAGGGTTGTGTCCTCTTCCTGCAGGTGGCCTCATTCATCCTTGAACATCACCGAGGACAAGCTTCACACATCTGCCAATATGGAGGCACAGAGGTCTTTGCAATTGGGCATTTTGTATCTATACATTGCATACCCTGGCTTTTTTCATTGAGATTGTGTATCATAAGCCTTTCCCCTATGTTATTCAAACTTTTCATAAGCTCCATTTTTTAAAACACATTAAAATATTTTCCAAATACAGATAGATAACTGTGATCAAGTCAACTCTGAGTCATGGTGACCCATGTACAATAGAATCAAACACTGCCCAGTCCTGCATCATCCTCATGATCCCTGGAAAGTTCAAGTCCATTGTTGTGGCTATTGTGCCAACCATCTCAGAGGGTCTTCCTCACCCTCGCTGGCCATCTACTTCACCAAACATGATGTCTAGTTCCAGAGACTGATCCCTCCTGATGATATGTCCAAACCAAGTGAGTCAGACAATGTTCTGCTCTGATTCATAAGGTTCTTATTGGCTAGTTTTTGGAAGTAGATCACCAGGCCTTTCTTCATAGTCTGGAAACTCCCCTGAGACTTATTCACCATGAGTGACCCTGTTGGTGTTTGAAATATCAGTGACATAGCTTCCAGCATCAACATACAAGCCCCTACAATATGACACACTGACAGGCAGGTGTTGGTTTCTAGGTACAAAAGCAAAAAATGCTCAATGCAAGTAACTCGATGAAAGTAGAAAAGCACAAAGAAAAACTAACACACAAAACCATCTAGTCAACACTTTGCTATATATACTTCCAGTATATTTCTTGTGTCATACTTTTTGTATGTTTTCTTTTCTTTTTTATAGGTTATTTAGCCTTTTATAATAAACATTTTTCCATGTGATCAATTATTTTTCTCACTATAATTATTTTTAATGACTGCATATTAGCACGATATTTCATTAAATACATTTTTTATAACTTCATCACTGATTCTTGGAATTCAGATTCTTTTTGAAATAAAAACAAAGTGTTTTTACTATTTTTGTAGTTTTAGTTCTTTGGAAATTTGCTTTAAAATGATGTTGCTGGATCCAACAAAAGCTAATGACATTTCAAGGGATTTGAGATATTTTCCAAATTGTGTTCTACATAGGCTGTTGTGATATACACACCCACCAGTGATTTATGAAGGTGCCTACATTCACACACCTTCACTACTCTGTTGAACACTGGGCATTATAATTCTTCAGGAATCATTTCCCAAATGGAAGAGACATACAAATTTTCACAGTAAAATACTTGCTTCCATTATCCCTACTCCCTATGTCAAAATGTGTCTCCATTTAGGTTGCGCACCTAAAGAGAAACTGTTCATGTTTTAACATAGAGAGTAAAGGAAAAAATATTTTCCTTTAATATTTTTATATTCAGTAATTCTATTTAATTCTTTAAACTTAACCCTCTTTTTTATATCACTCTGTTATTATTATGCTAAAAATAACATTTCATAGTCCACCAACACTCTAATTTTTTATGCTTCTTGGTCAATTAAAATTCTCTAAGATATAAAATCCCAAATCGTATATTATGAATACTACTTCGGCATGATCCATTGTCACTTGTTATCATTCATTATGTCTCTCACCTGGGTACTACACATAACAACGGTAGTCAAAATCTGAAAATATTCTTTAAAAGACAATAAAAAAAATTATACTAAAGAAGGAAAAAAAAGAGGGGATCTTTGCATGCTTGGCATGTAAAGTTAAAGAGTACACATTCAAAACTTATATCAATTTAAATAGGCATCATATATTGTCAGTAAAAAAGCTGGCATTTATTATTCATAAAAGCCATTTTCTCAATATTCACATGGGCCATTTTTGTTCAAGAAAAAGATAATTTTCTAATACTATTTAATGGGAGTCCTGGTGGTGCAGTAGTTAAGAGCTTGGCTGCTAACCAAAAAGCTCTGCAGTTGGGATCTCCCAGCTTCTCCTTGGAAACCCTGTGGGGCAGTTCTACTATGTCTTATTTGTAAGAATCCACAAGTTGTTACTTTCATCACTGAAGCTTACACTCTGGCGGTAATTCATCACAGATTGTACAGTTTACAATTCAGCTCCTACGTATGAAAAGAACTTACTACCTTCCTCATTGGTTTGTTTGTTTTTTTTGAGAACATGATCAGTCCAATTCCTAAAAAGGAAACTGCTCAGCACAGTGACAAGAAGAAAGGCATGTGTTTCCTTGGCAACCAGAGCCATGTGCGGTATCTCAGAACAGCTCCTCCTACACACGTTTCCTAGGCAGCAGAATGCATATGTTTTATAAAGACAATGAGATGGTGAGACAGATACTACCCTGTTCAACCCAGCACGTGAAAATCTTCAATGGGGAAGATGCATTTGTTATAATAACTGCAGTTTGAAGGAAAATATTAATTGTATGGGGGTTGCTTCTTGTGTTTGATTCAGTTTTAACAGTTTAATTCAAGGTCCAAAACATATGAGGTGCTCATCAAGATTTTTTTAAAGATGAAAAAAACCCTCCCTGATTCTACTTTACAATTGCCCCTTACCTCCACAACTCCACCACCAAATTAGCTCATGTATGTTTGCAGCGAAAGCCGAAGGTCAGATAGAGGTGAGCACTTCCCTGCTAAATAGTAATGGCTTCATAGGCCTGCAGTCTGCCACTGGAACAGAAAATCGAATCCCTTTTGTCACACAGGTGGAAAGACACTCAATTTATGCTGAAATTGATAGTAAAGTGTCACAAAACTATAAAACTTCTAAACAGAACTAGTCTATAGATAAAGAAAATATCAGGAAATAAATCATGGATGGCCTAAAGGAAATGGGTACTTAAGAGTAAAATGAACAAATTAAGAGATAGCATTGAAAAATTGATTGTACACGGTTTGTGCCTTAGGGAGTTTTTTGGGAATAGGGAGGGTGAGAGAAGTATGTCTATAAGATGACGTCCCCGAGCTGTTCTGACCTAAAAGCCTTAGCAAGGCATCAAATTAAAGAGCAGAATGTGTATTATAAAATGTGGACAGAGCCAATGCTAAATTTTTGGCTAATTAGGAATCTTTACAAGTCAAATATTGTTTTAAAAAATCTTTTGAAACCACTCTAAGTTCTTAATTTCATATAATAGGAACTTTTATTCTGTCACAATGCAGTTGAATATAATTGTCTTCTGAGTTACATACAAAGGAAAAATACAATTTATATGTAATAAATCAGCTTGGAGCATTGTGAATTTTAAATTAGGTGCAACTACATGACTACATATTGCATTACTTATGCCTGTTTGCTGAGCACTTAGTAGAACATCTCTACAACTAGAACTTAAACAGGAAAGGTTTCAGTACACTCATTTTAATGACCTTCTTGAAACATAAAATTTGGGGCATTATATATGCTTATTTTTTGAAACAAAAATTGGAGCACTTTTTTTAAATAAAAAATTGGAACAGAAATATTTTTATGTTGCTTGTGAAAATACAATTGCATTGAATTTGGTGAAGCCAAGATGGAGGAATAGACAGATGGTTCTGGCGAGGCCTCTTATAACAAAAGCCTAGGGGGAAAAAAAAAAGTGAAACAAGTATATTTATGACAAGCTAGGAGCCCTGAACATCAAAGGCAAGCTTAGAAAATGATCTGAGAGACAGAAGGAGAAAGAGATGGTTCAGAAGCAGAGAGGAGTTACCAGACCTGAATCATAGGGAGCCCCAGGCACCATTACTGGGAGCGGCTGGTACTAGCATTTGGCTGCAGGTTCCTCAGGGAGAAGCAGCCAGCCAGAAAGCCTACTCCCACCTCCAGAAGCACAGAAGAATGGCGTTCTCGGCAAAAGGGTCCTCACCTATCCACATTAGGGGCCTAAGGACTGCTGGCTCCACTCAGGCACCCAGCCACCAGCGACAGGGGTTCAAGGATAACTGGTGCACCCCAGTTGTTAAAACCAAAAATATTGGGTTCCCATGGTCCATTTGCAGAACCCACCCACCTGTTCACTCTAGGGAACGGGGACATGCTTTCCTCAGAGACACATGGGGGACAATTCTCAGCCCCCTGCCTTGTTCAGAGTGTGACCCCCCTGCTGCAACCAGATACCAGTACTTACGCCAATCACCCCTGCCCTTCTAAGACTGTAGGACAGAGCCTGTACCACACAGTTGATGATCAACTACCTGGACAACTGAGCTGAATTCATACAGAAAAGTGAATGGACTCCTGGATGATATACCTGATAACAGGTCTAGCCATCTGGGGACAGGACGTCAGAGCTCAAAAGGTGAAACTAATCAAGCTAGCTCACTCAAGAAACCCATTTGGGCATATCAAAACAAAACAAAGCAAGAGGCTATGACACAGTAAGCTACATAAAATAAACTAAAATAATAACTTATAGATGGCTCGGGGACAACAGTCAATATCGAGTCACATAAAGAAACGAACACAATCAACTCAACAAGCTCTCAAAACAAAGAATCCAGGGATCTATTAGATGAAAGTGTATTTCTGGAATGACTAGAGGCGGAATACAAAAGGTTAATATACAAAACCCTTCAAGACATTAGGAAGGAAAGGAGGCAATATGCAGAACAAGCCAAGGAACACAAAGACAAAACAATTGAAGAAATTAAAAAGATTATTCAGGAACATAATGAAAAATGTAATAAGCTGGAAAAATCCATAGACAGCAATCAGAAATTCAGAAGATTAACAATAAAATTTCAGATTTAGACAACTCAATAGAAAGTCAGAGGAGCAGAATTGAGCAAGTGGAAGACAGAGTTTCTGAACTTGAAGATAAAGCACTTGGGAAAAATACATTTGAAGAAAAATCAAATAAAAGAATTTTAAAAAATGAAGAACACTTAAGAATTACGTAGAACCCTATCATAAGAAATAACCTATGAGTGATTGGAGTACCAGAACTGGGAGGGATAACAGAAAATACAGAAAGAATTGTTGAAGATTTGTTGGCAGAAAACTTCCCTGATATTGTGAAAGATGAGAAGATATCTATCCAAGGTGCTCATCGAACTCCACATAAGGTAGATGTCAAGAGAAAGTCACCAAGACATATTATAAGCAAACGTGCCAAAACCTAAGATAAAGAGAGAATTTTAAGAGCAGCTAGGTATAAACGAAAAGTCACCTACAAAGGAGAGTCAATAAGAATAAGCTCGGACTACTCAGGAGAAACGATGCAAGCAAGAAGGCAATGGAATGACTTATATACAAAATTGAAGAAAAAAAAATGCCAACCCAGAATCTTATATCCAGCAAAATTGCCTCTTATATACGAAGGTGAAATTAGGACATTTCCAGATAAACACAAGTTGAGGGAATTTGTAAAAACAAAACCAAAACTACAAGAAATATTAAAGGGAGTTCTTTGGTTACAAAGCAGATAATATCAGGTGTCAACCCAAGACTGGAACACTGGGCAGAGCAATCAGAAGTCAACCCAGAAAAAGAAATCAAAAAAATAAAGCAAGATTAAAAAAACACTCAAAACAGGGTAACAGCAATGTTATTATGTAAAAGAAGACAACATTAAAACAATAAAGAAGGACTAAGAAATGTAGTCATGGATCTCCTATATGGAGATACAAAGGTGATACAAAGAAATAAAAGTTAGGTTTAAATTTAGAAAAATAAGGGTAAATATTAACGTAACCACAAAGGAGGCAAACTATCCTACACATCAAAATAAAATACAAGAAAAAAATACAGACTCAACTGAAACAAAATCGACAACAACAAATATGAGGAAAGGACAATATATAATGTACTCAGCACATAAAATTAAGTGGGAAAAAGAAACTGTCACAACACACAAAAAAAGACATCAAAATGATAGCACTAAATTCATACCTCTCCGTAATTCTGCTGAATGTAAATGGAATAAATGCACCAATAGAGACAGAGAGTGGCAGAATGAAATAAAAGACACAATCCATCTATATGCTGCCCACAGGAGACACACGTTGCACTTAGAGACACAAAAAAACTAAAACCCAAAGGATGGAAAAAAATATATCAAGCTAACAACAATCGCAAAACAGCAGGAGTGGCAATATTAATTGCTGACAAAATAGACTTTAAAGGTAAATACATCAGAAAGGATAAGGAAGGACACTATGTAATGATTAAAGGGACAATACACCAAGAAGATATGACCATATTAAATATTTATGCACCCAATGACAGGGCTACAAGATACATAAAACAAACTATCAGCATTGAAAAGTGAGATAGACAGTGTCACAATAATAGCAGGAGACTTCAACACACCACTTTCGGTGAAGGACAGGACATCCAGAAAGAAGCTCAATAAAAACACAGAAAATCTAAATGGCACAATCAACCAACTTGGCCTCATAGACATATACAGAACACTCCACCCAATAGCAACCAACTATACTTTCTTTTCTAGTGCACATGGAGCATTCTTTAGAATAGACCACATATTAGGCCATAAAGCAAGCCTTAGCAGAATCCAAACCATTGAAATATTACAAAGCATCTTCTCTGACCATAAGACCATAAAAGTAGAAATCAATAACAGGAAAAGCAGGGAAAAGAAATCAAACACTTGGAAACTGAAAATACCCTGCTCAAAAAAGACTGGATTATAGAAGACATGAAGGATGGAATAAAGAAATTCATAGAATCCAATGAGAATGAGAACTCTTCTATTCAGAACCTTTGGGACACAGTGAAAGCAGTGCTCAGAGGTCAATTTATATCAATAAGTGCACACATCCAAAAAGAAGAAAGGGCCAAAATCAAAAAACTATCCCTACATCTTGAACAAATAGAAAGAGGGCAATCAGAGAAACCCTCAGGCACCAGGAGAAAACTAATAATAAAAATTAGAGCAGAACTAAATGAAAAAAAAAAAACTGCAAGAATTAACAAACCAGAAATTCGTTCTTTGAAAAAATCAACAAAATTGATAAACCATTGGCCAAACTGACAAAAGAAAAACAGGAGAGGAAGCAAATAACCCGAATAAGAAATGAGATGGGTGATATTACAACAGACCCAACTGAAATTAAAAGAATCATATCAGATGAAAAACTGTACTCTAACAAATTTGGTGAACACCTAGAAGAAATGGATGAATTCCTAGAAACACACCACCTACCGAAACTAACACAGAGGTAGAGCAACTAAACAGGACCATAACCAAAGAAGAGACTGAAAAGTTAATCAAAAAACTCCAAACAAAAAAAAAGGCCCTTGCCTGGACTGCTTCACTGCAGAGTTCTAACAAACTTTCAGAGAAGAGTTAACACCACTACTACTAAAAGTATTTCAGAGCATAAAAAAGGGTGGAATACTACCAAACTCATTCTATGAAGCCACCATATTGCTGATACCAAAACCAGGTAAACACACCACAAGAAAAGAAAATTGCAGATCTATACCCCTCTTGAACTTAGATGCAAAAATCCTCAACAAAATTCTACCCAGTAGAATTCAACAATATATCAAAAAAATAACTCACCATGACCCAGTGGGATTCATACCAGGTATGTAGGGATCGTTCAACATTAGAAAAACAATTAATGTAATCCATCACATAAATAAAACAAAAGAGAAGAATAACATTGATTTTATCAATTGATGCAGAAAAGGCATTTGACAAAGCTCAACACTCATTCATGATAAAAACTCTCAGCAAAATAGGAATAGAAGGAAAATTCCTCAACATGATAAAGGGCATTTATACAAAACGAATAGCCAACATCATCCTAAATGGAGAGAGCCTGAAAGCATTCCCCTTGAGATCAGGAACCAGACAAGGATGTCCTTTATCACCACTCATTCAACATTGTGCTGGAGGTCCTAGCCAGAGCAATTAGGCTAGATAAAGAAATAAAGAGCATCCAGACTGGCAAGGAAGAAGTAAAATTCTCTCTATTTGCAGATGACATGATCTTATTACACAGAAAACCCTAAGAAATCCTCAAAAACTGCTGAGAGTAATAGAAGAGTTCGGCAGAGTATCAGGATACAAGCTAAACATACAAAAATCAGTTGGATTCCTCCACACCAACAAAAACTACGCCAAAGAGGAAACCACCAAATCAATTCTATTTATAGTAGCTCCCAAGAAGATAAAATACCTAGGAATAAATTTTACCAGAGATGTAAAAGACTTATACAAAGAAAACTACAGTACACTTCTGCAAGAAACCAAAAGAGACCTACATAAGTGGAAAAACATACCTTGCTCATGGCTAGGATGACTTAACATTGTAAAAATGTCTATTCTGCCAAAAGTGATCTATACATTTAATGCAATTCTGATGCAAATTCTAAGGACATTCTTTAATGAGATGGAGAAACAAATCACCAATTTCATATGGAAGGGATAGAGGCCCCAGATAAGTAAAGTGTTATTGAAAAAGAACAATCTGGGAGGCCTTACTCTACCTGATTTTAGAATCTAATATACTGCCGCAGTAACCTAAACAGCCTGGTACTGGTACAACAACAGATGCATAGGCCAATGGAACAGAATGGAGAATCCAGATATAAATCCATCCACATGTGAGCAGCTGATATTTGACAAAGTCCTCCAAACAGTTAAATGGGGAAAAGACAGCCTTTTTAACAAATGGTGCTGGCATAACTGGATATCCATCTGCAAAAAAACGAAACAAGACCCATATCTCACTCCATGCACAAAAACGAGCTCAAAATGGATCAACGACCTAAAGATAAAATCTAAAAAGATAAAGACCATGGAAGAAAAAATAGAGACAATGTTAGGAGCCCTAATACATGGCATAAACAGTATACAAAACATTGCTACCAGTGCAGAAGAAAAACTAGGTTACTGGGAGCTCCTAAAAATCAAACGTGTATGCTCATCCAAAGATTTCACCAGCAGAGTAAAAAGATACTCTACAGACTGGGAAAAATTTTTACCTATGACATTTCCAATCAGCGCCTGATCTCTAAAATCTACATGATAATGCAAAAACACAGCTGCAAAAAGACAAATAACCCAATTAAAAACTGGGCAAAAGATATGAACAGACACTTCACTAAAGAAGACATTCAGGTAGCTCACAGATACATGAGGAAATGTTCACGATCATTAGCTATTGGAGAAACACAAACCAAAACTACAGTGAGATTTCATCTTACTCCAACAAGGCTGGCATTAGTCCAAAATCACAAACAGTAAATGTTGGAGAGGTTGTGGAGCAATTGGAACACTTATACATTGCTGGTGGGAATGTAAAATGGTACAACCACTTTGAAAATCAATTTGGCCCTTCCTTAAAAAGCTAGAAATAGAACTACCATACGATACAGCAATCCCACTAGCAATATATCTTAGAGAAATAAGAGCCTTTCCTCGAACAGATACATACACACTCATGTTCATCACAGCACTGTTTACAATAGCAAAAAGTAGAAGCAACCAAGGTGCCCATCAACAGATGAATGGATAAATTACGGTATATTCACACAATGGAATACTACGCATCTATAAAGAACAGTGAAGAATCCGTGAAACATTTCATAACATGGAGGAATCTGGAAGGCATTATGCTAAGTGAAATTAGTCAGTTGCAATAGGACAAATATAAGACCACTATTATAAGAACTCGAGAAATAGTTTAAACAGAAGAAAATATTCTTTGATGGTTATGAGAGGGGGGAGGGAAAGAGGGAGGGAGAGGGGTATCCACTAATTAGATAGTAGATAAGAACTACTTTACTTGATGGGAAAGAATGCACAATACAGGTGAGGTCAGCACAACTGGACTAAACCAAAAGCAAAGAAGTTTCCTCAATGAACTGAATGCTTCAAAGGCTAGCGTAGCAAGGGCAGGGGTTTGGGGAACATGGTTTCAGGGGACATCTAAGTCAATTGGCATAATAAAATCTATTAAGAAAACATTCTTTGTCTTAATTCTGAGAGTGGCATCTGGGGTTTAAATGCTTGCAAGCAGCCACCTAAGATGCATCAATTGGTCTCAACCCACATGGATCAAAGGAGAATGAAGAACACCAAAGACACAAGGTAATTATGAGCCCAGGAGACAGAAAGGGCCGCATAAACTAGAGACTACATCAGCCTGAGACCAGAACTAGATGGTGCCCTGCTACAATTGATGACTGCCCTGACAGGGAACACAACAGAGAACCCCTGAAGGAGCAGGAGAGCAGTGGGATGCAGACTCCAAATTCTCATAAAAAGACCAGACTTAATGGTCTGACTGAGACTGGAATGACCCTGGTGGTCACGGGCCCCAGACCTTCTGTTGGCCCAGGACAGGAACCATTCCCAAAGCCAACTCTCAGACAGGGATTGGACTGGACAATGGGTTGGAGAGGGATGCTGGTGATGAGTGAGCTTCTTGGATCAGGTGGACACTTGAGACTATGTTGGCCTCTTCTCCCTGGAGGAGAGATGAGAGGGTAGAGGAGGTTAGAAGTTGGCAAAATGAACAGGAAAAGAGACAGTGGAGGGAGAGAGTAGGCTGTCTCATTAGGGGGAGAGCAAGTGGGAGTATGTAGCAAGGTTTATATAAGTTTTTGTGTGAGAGACTGACTTGATTTGTAAACTTTCACTTAAAGCACAGTAAAAATTAAAAATAAAAAAGTATATGTTCTTACCTTATTAGAATGGGCAATTGCAAAGAATTGTCAAAAACGAATTACGGGGGGAAGAGAAGCCAACCTGGCACCGTAGACAGACAACACCTTGCCCACCCTCTGAAGTAAAGGCCCAAGAAACTAAGTAAAACAGATACAAACATCAAATCTGGAACTGTAAGCATCAAATGAAGGGATAAAGAACTAGATCAAACATAGAATGGAAGAAGAAAACAGAGATCGAGGAGAGTCACAGAGTGAGAAATCCTGTGTCAACTAACATGGCACAATGTGTTCCAGGACATCCTGGAACGTCTTGGAAAAATGCTCCCGGATAGGGAGTACAGGAAGGCAACTTCACAGAGCTCCCAACAGGAGACAGAGCACCGAGTAACCAGAGAAACATGTTTTCCCATCCCCTCACCCTTCTGCCCCTTCCCAACAGGCCATGCTGTGCCATTCAGCTAGAGAGTCACCTGCTTGCTGCTAGCCAGGGTCTTCCCCACCCCCACCAACAGGCTCCCATGGTGTCATTTTTCCCCCTTTCTTCCCTTGCTTCCTCCCTCCCACCTAGACCCGAATGCCACCTCCACCCCTTCCTGATGGGCCAACCCATGCCACTCAACTAAAAAGCCACCAGGTCGCCACCACCTTGGGCCTGACCTGCCCCACCCACCAGTTCCCACCATGCCATTTTTTATTTTATATATATTTTCTTTTAAATTTTTTTCCCTTTTCTCTCTCCTTCCCACCTAGCCCTGTACGCCACCTCACCCCTTCCCAACAGAACATGCTGTGTTACTTGGCTAGAGAACCACTGGCCCGCTGCCACCCCAGGTTGACCCCACCCCCAAGTTCCTACCATGCAATTTTTTTTTTTTTCATTTCAAGAGTTCTTCCTTTTCTTTCTCCATCCCACCTAGCCCCATTGGCCACCTCCACCCCTTCTGCTGAGCCAAGCCATGCCACCTTGGCTAGAGAGCCAAGTGCCACCACCACCTATCTGCCAGTTCCTGCCATGCCATTTTTTTTACTTTATTATTTTTCCCCCTTTCTTCCTTTTCTTTCTCCCTCACACCTAGCCTCATATGCTGACTTCTCCCTCTTCCCACCAGACCGTGATCTGCAGCTTAGGCTAGAGAGCCACTGACCCACTACCAATTCAGGGTCCCCCTACCCCCTTTTTTTTTTCTACCCCTACCTGCTGGCTCCTGCCAGGCCATTTTTTTTATTTTCTTTTTTGCCTTTTCTTCCTTTTCTTTCTGCTTTCCACCTGGCCCCAGATGCCACCTCCTGCCCTGCTTCCACACCTAGTTGCTCTGCCGCAGTTACAGGGCCACCTGCCTGCCACTGCCCCAGTTCTTCCTTGCCTCCACCTGATGCCTACTACCATGCTGCCTTTTTTTCTCTTTATTTTCTTTCTTTTCTTTCCCCCTCCCACCTAGCCCCATAAGCCACCTCCCCTCCCTTCTCACCAGCCCTAGGGTCCACCCTGCCCCCACTCCCCAGCCTTCACAGCATAGCCAGTTTTTTTTAATTATTTTTATTTTTTTCTCTCTTTCTTCCTTTTCTTTCTCCCCACCACCTAGGCTTGTATGCCACCACTCCCCACTTCCTGCCAGACCCTTCTATGCTGTCACTGCTAGAGAACCAGCAGAGCATCAGCCAACTGCTGCCTCAGGTTCACCCAGCCTAACAACAGAGCTCCAAAATACATAAAACAAACTCTAACAGAACTGAAAAGATAGACAGTTCCACAGTAATAGTAGGAGACTTCAACACACCAATTTTAGTAAAGAACAGAATGTCTAGAAAGAAACTCAACAAAGATACAGAAGATCTAAAGATCACAATCAATCAATTTGACCTCATAAACATATATAAAACATTCCACCCAACAGCCAAAAAGTATACACTGTTTTCAAATGTACATGGAACATTCTCCAGAATAGACCTTATTTCAGGCCACAAAACAACACTCCATAAAATCCAAAACATTGAGATAATACAAAGTATTCTCTCTGATCACAACACTGTAAAAGTAGAAATCAATAAAATGAAGACCAAGGGAAAAAAATCAATTACATGGAAAATGAATAACACCTTGCTTAAAAACAACTTAGTAATAGAAGAAATTGAAGAGGGAATAAAAAATTCCTAGAATCAAATGAAAATGAAAACACATCATATCAAAACCTTTGGGACATAGCAAAGGCAGTGCTCAGAGGTCAATATATAGTGATAAATGCACACATCAAAAAAGAAGAACGGGCCAAATCAAAATGTTAGCCCTACAACTTAAATAGAAAGGGAACAGTAAAAAAGCACACAGGTACAAGAAGAAAGGAAATACTAGATTAGAACACAAATAAATGAAATAGAGAACTGAAAAAAATAATAGAATCAACAAAACCAAATGTTGATTCTTTGAAAAGATCAACAAAATCACAAACCATTGTTCAAACTGACAAAAGGAAAACCATGGAGGAAGCAAATGATACACAAAAGACATTACAACAAACCAAACTGAAATGAAAAGGATCATAACAGAACACTATGAAAAATTGCCAACAAATTTAAGAACCTGGAGGAAATGGACATATTTCTAGAAAAACACTACCTACCTAAAGTAACACAAATTGAGAAAGAAAATCTGAACAGACTCATTACAAGAGAAGAGATTTAAGAGGCAACAACAACAACAAAAACTCCCAACAAAAGAAAAGCCCTGGCCCAAATGGCTTCACTGAAGAATTCTACAAAACATTCAGAAAGGATCTCATACCAGTACTACTCAAACTATTTCAGATCATGGAAAAGGAAGGAATACTCCCAAATTCATTCTATGAAGGCAGCATAACCCTGATACAAAAGCCAGGCAAAGTGACACAACAAAAAAAGAAAATTACAGGCCAATATCTGTCATGAATATAGATGCAAAAATTCTAAACAAAATTCTAGACAATAAAAATCAGCATATCAAAAAAAAAAAAAAAATACACCCTGACCAAGTAGGATTCATACCAATTGTGCAAAGATGATCCAACATTAGAAAATCAATCACCATAATCCAACACCTAAATAGAACAAAGGTAAAGAATCACATGATCATCTCAATTGAAGCAGAAAAACATTTGATGAAGTCCAACACCCATTCCTGATTAAAAAAAACCTCTCAATAAATAGAAAGAGAATGGAAATGACTCAACATAATAAAGGGAATTTTACAAAACCAACAGTCAACATCCCTCTCAATGGAGAGAGGTTGAAAACAATCCCCCTGAGAATGGGAACAAGACAAAGATGTCCTATAGCGTCACTCTTATTTAACATTGTGCTGGAAGTCCTTTGACGGTTACCAGGGACATGAAGGGGAGGGAGGAAAAATTACCAATTAGATAAAAGACATGTGTTAATATTGGTGTAGGGAAAGGTAAATATATAATATGGGGGATATCAGTACAACACGATCAAGACAAGAGAGGACACTTAGACGAATGTAAGAATAAAGGGCAACTACGGTAACTATTCCCCCATGCTCCTGTCAGTTTATTGTACTGCGGGGGCTTGCATGTTGCTGTAATGCTGGAAGTTATACCACCAGAATTCAAATACCAGCAGGGTCACCCATGGTGGAAAGTTTTCAGCTGAGCTTCCAGACTAAGAAAGACTAGGAAGAAGTTCTGGTGGTCTACGCTGAAAAAAATTAGCCAGTGAAAATCTTAGGAATAGCAGAAGAACATTGCCTGATATAGTGTCAGAAAATAGGCCCCTCAGATTGGAAGGCATGCAAAATACAACTGAGGAAGGGCTGCCTTCTACAAGTAGAACAGACCTTAAAGACGTGGATGAACTCAAGCTTTCAGGACGTTCATTTGCTGATGTGGCACATCTCAAAATGATCAGAAACAGCTGCAAATATCCATTAATAATAGGAACTTGGGATGTATGAAGTATGAATCTAGAAAAATTGGAAATCATCAAAAATTAAATGGAACACATAAACACCAATATCCTAGGCGTTAGTGAGCTGAAATGGACTGGTACTGGCCCTTTTGAATTAGACAATCATATGGTGTACTATGCCGGGGATGACAAACTGAAGAAGAATGGGATTGCATTCATCATCAAAAAGAACATTTCAAGATCCATCCTAAAGTACAACACTGTCAATGATAAGATAATACCCATAAACCTACAATGAAAACGAGTTAATACTATAGTTCAAATTTATGCACCAACCACTGATGACACAGTTAAGGAAATGAAAGATTTTTACCAACATCTGCAGTCTGAAATTGATGGAAAATGCAATCAGGATGCATTGATAATTATTGGTAATTGGAATGTAACAGTAGGAAACAAAGAATTATTGGTGGATGGAAACTATGAATTTGGTGATAGAAATGATGCTAGAGATCCTATAATAGAATTTTGCAAGACCAACAACTTCCTCATTGCAAATACTTTTTTTCAACAACATAAAGAGTGACTATACACATGTGCCTCGCCAGATGGAAAACTAAAGAGTTAAATCAACTACATCACTGGAAACATACCATGAAAGTGCTCAGTATCATCAGTCAGAACAAGGCGAGAGGCCAGCTGCAAAACAGATCATCAATTGCTCATATGCAAGTTCAAGTTGAAGCTGAAGAAAATTATAACAAGCCCGTGACCAAAGTATGACCTTGAGTATATCCCACTTGAATTTAGAGACCATCTCAGGAACAGATTTGATGCATTGAACACCAATGACCGAAGAGCAGATGAGTTGTGGAACAACATCAGTGGCATCATACGTGAAGAAAGCAAGAGGTCATTAAAAAGACTGAGAAGAAAGAAAAGACCAAAATGGATGTCAGAAGAGACTCCAAAACATGCTGTGGAACGTAGAGTAGCTAAAGTGGAAGGAAGAAAGAAGTAAAAGAGCTGAACAGAAGATTTCAAAGGGTGGCTTGAGAAGACAAAATAAAGTATTATAATGACATGTGCAAAGACCTGGAGTTATAAAACCAAAAGGGAAGAACACGTTCAGCATATCCCAAGCTGAAAGAACTGAAAAACAATTCAAGCCTCAAGTTGCAGTAGTGAAGGATTCTATGAGCAAAATACTGAATGAGGCAGGAAGCATCAAAAGCAGATGGAAGGAATACACAGAATCACTGTATCAAAAAGAATTGGTAGATGTTCTGTCATTTCAAGAGGTAGTGAAGGAAGAACTTCAAGTTGCAGCTAAGACATTGAGGAAAAACAAGGCTCCAGGAATTGACAGAAAACTTATTCAGATGTGTCAACAAACTAATATAGTGCTGAAGTTCTCACTTGTCTATGCCAAGAAATTTGGAAGACAGCTACCTGCCCAGCTGACTGGAAGAGAGCCATGTTTATGCCTATTCCAAAGGAAGGTAACCCAGCCAAATGCAGAAATTATCGAATAATATCATTAATATCACACACAAGTAAAATCTTGCTGAAGATCATTCAAAAACGTTTGCAGCAGTATATTGAGAGAGAAGTGCCAGGAATTCAAGGTGGATGCAGAAGAGAACATGGAACAAGGGAAATCATTGCTGATGTTAGATGGATGCTGGCTGAAAGCAGCGAATACCAGAAAATGATTACCTGTGTTTTATTGACTGTGCGAAGGTATCTGACTGTGGATCATAACAAATTATGGATAACATTGCAAAGAATGGGAATTCCGGAACACTTAATTGTGCTCATGGGGAACTTGTGCTTAGACCAAGAGGCAGTAGTTTGAACAGAACAAGGGGATGCTGTGTGGTTTAAAGTCAGAAAGTTGTACATCAGGGCTGTGTCCTTTCACCATACTTACTCAGTCGGTATGCTGAGCAAATAATATGAGAAGCTGGACTATATGGAGAAGAATGAGGTATAAGGATTGAAGGAAGACTGATTAACAGCCTTGCTTGCTGAAAGTGAAGAGGATTTGAAGCACTTACTGATGAAGATCAAAGACCCTAGCCTTCAGTATGGACTACACCTCCACATAAAGAAAACAAAAATTCTTACTGCTCGACCAATAAGCAATATCATGATAAATGGGGAAATGATTGAAGTTTCCAAGGATTCCATTTTACTTGGATCCATAATCAACACTCATGGAAGCAGCAGTCGAGATCAAATGATGTATTGCATTGGGCAAATTTGCCACAAAAGCCCTCTTTAAAGTGCTAAGAAGCAAAGATGTCACTTTAAGAACTAAGGTGCGTCTGACTCAAGCCAGAGTTCTTTCAATCGAGTCATATGCATGTGAAAGCTGGGCAATGAATAAAGAAGACTGAAGAAGAAGAACAGATGCCTTTTAATTATGGTATTGGTGAAGAATATTGAATGAACCATGGACTGCTGAAAGATTGAACAAATCTGTCTTGGAAAAAGTACAGGCAGAATGATCCTTAGAAGTAAGGGTGTCCAGACTTCATCTCATGTGCTCTTGACATGTTATCAGGAGGGACCAGTCCCTGGAGAAGGACATCAGGCTTGGTAAAGTATTGGGCCAGGGACAAAGAGGAAGCCTCAAAGAGAGGGATTAACACAGTGGTTGCAACAATAGGGTCAAGTATAATAACAATCATGAGGATGGTACAGGAGTAGGAGATGTTTTGTTCTGTTGTACATAGGGTTACTAAGAGTTGGAACCAACTCGACACCACCTAACAACAACATCAACAGTAACTTTACAGTTTAGACAATCCTGCAGAAATAGTATTAACAAACAATAATTTTCTAATGAACAAACAAGTAGATAGATATGCAAAGAGGTGTGAGAATATGTAAGGGAACACACCCACCAGCCAATATAGGTTTGGTGGTAGATATTCCTACATACATGATTGCAGGTGTACCTCATATAGAATACACAAGTGTAAACTCAGGGAAACCTCTTAGACAAACCAAACTTCTCACAGGGTGATGTTCCTACGCTAGAAGACAAAGGACCATAAACTTAGGGGACATCTATGTCAACTGGCAGAACCTAGTACAAAAAGTTAATGTTCCGCATCCTACTATGGTGACTAGCATCTGGGGTTTTAAAAGCTTGAGAATAGCCATCTATGATACAACTCTGGTCCAAAGACTCAAAGCAGTAATTAGTTCAAAGCACTAATTGACCACGTGAACCACAGCCTACATTACCGTGAGACCAGAAGAATTAGATGGTGCCCCACTACCACTACCAACTGCACTGACTGGGATCCCAACAAATAACCCTGTACAGAGCAGGAGAAAATGGTAGAATAAAAAATCAAATTCACAAAAAAGACCAGCCTTGCTGGTCTGACAGAGACTGGAGGAACCCCAAGAATATGGCACTAAGACACACTTCTAACCTGCAAATGAAGCCATTCCTGGATACTACCTCCCAGTCAAACAATAGACAAGTACACAAGATAAAAAATAACAGCTAAGAGGATTGTACTACTTAGAATAATCAATTATAAGATGAGAAGGCAGGAAGGGGTAGATGATCAGGATGAAAGGAAATGGGGAAACCATGGCAGAAATGGGGAAACTGCTGATACATTGTGGGGAATGAACCAAGGTCATGAAACACTTAATATTCAAACTATCGAATGAGAAACTAAAGTCTGCCAACTTTGGCTTAAAGGCATTTGATAAAGTCCAATACCTATTTCTGATTAAAAAAAAAAAACAACTCCCAATAAAATAGGAATGATAAAGGACATATTTATAAAAGCAACAACCGACACCATTCTCAATGGAGAGAGACTGAAAGCATTCCCTCTGATAAAGGGAACAAGACAAAGATGCCCTTTATCACCACTCCTATTTAACATTGTGCTGGAAGTCCTAGCTAGAGCTTATCAGGTAAGAAAAGATATAAAGGGCATCCAAGCTGGAGAGGAAGAAGTAAAACTATCTCTATTTGAAGGTGATATGATCCTATACATAGAGAACCCAAAAGATTCCCCAAGAAAACTACTAAAACTAATAGAAAGATTAAGCAGAGTAGCAGGATACAAGATCGACATACAAAAATCAGTTGGATTCTATATACCAACAAAGAGAACTTTGAAAAGGAAATCAGGAAAACAATACCATTTATAATAGCCCCTGAAATGATGAAATATTTAGGAAAAAATCTAACTAGGGTGGTAAAAGAATTATACAAAGAAAACTGCAAAACACTACTGCAAGAAACTAAAAGAGACCTACATAAATGGAAAAACATACCATGCTCATGGGTAGACACAACATTGTGAAAATGTCAATTCCACCCAATGCAATCTACAGATATAATGCAATCCCAATCCAAATACCAACAGCATTCTTTAAAGAGATGGAAAAAATAATCACCAACTTTATATGGGAAGCAAAGTGGCTCTGGATAAGCAAAGCATTATTAAAGAAAATGAACAAAGTAGGAGCCCTCACACTACCTGATCTTAGAACCTACTGTACAGCCACGGTAGTCAAAACAGTTTCATATTGGTACAGACATATAGACCAATGGACCCAGACATAATTTCATAAACCTATGGCCAGCTGATCTTTGACAAAGGAAAAAAGTCCATTAAAAAGACAGTCTTTTTAACAAATGGTACTGGCAAAATTAGATTTCCATCTGTAAAGAAATGAAACAGGACCCAGAACTCACATCAAACACAAAAACTGATTAAAAATGGATGAGATAGCTAAATATAAAGCCTAAAATGATAAAGATCATGGAAGAAAAAATAGAAACAATGCTAGGGCCCCTCACACGTGTTATGAGTACAGTACAAACCATAATTAACAATGTACATACTCCAGAAGGTAAACTAGATATCTGGGAGCTCCTAAAAATTAAACACATATGCTCATCAAAAGGCTTCACCAAAAGAGTAAAAAGAGAGCCTCAGACTGGGGAAGAAAAAAATATATTGGCAGTGCCATATCCAACAATGGTCTAATCTCTAAAATCTATAGACTACTTCAACACCTCAATAACAAAAGGACAAATAATACAGTTAAAAAATGAGCGAAGGATATGAACAGCCACTTCACCAAGACATTTAGGCAGCTAACGGACATACGAGGATCTGCCTGTGATCATTATCCATTAGAGAAATGAAAATCAAAAGTACATCTCAACAAAGCTGGAAATAGAAATAACATATGAACCAGCAATCCCACTATTAATATATTCTAGAGGAGTAGGAACTGTCACAGGAATAGACATACACACCCATGTTTATTGCAGCATTATTTACAATAACAAAAAATATGGAAACAACCTAGATGCCCATCAACAGATCAATGGGTAAACAAGTTACGGTATATACACACAATGGAATACTATGCAATGATAAAGAACAATGATGAATCAACAAAACATCTCACATCATGGATATATCTGGAGGGCATTAGGCTGAGTGAGATAGGTCAAACAAAAAAGGACAAATATTGCATGAGACTGCTATTATAAAGACTCACGAAAATGTTTACACAAAGAAGAAAACAGTCATTGTTGGTTACGAGGAAGGGAAGAGGTGGGGAGGGAAAATCACTAACTAGATCATCCAGCCCAGTGCCATCGAGTAGACAAGTGTTAACTTTGGTGAAGGGAAAGAAAACACACAATATAGAGGAAGTCAGCACAACCTGACCAAGGCAAAGCAATAGAAGCTTCCTAGACATATTCAAACATTGTCACAATGGACATCCATGTAATTGGCATATAATGGTTCATAAAGAAAATGTTCTGCATTCTACTTTGGTGAGTAGCATCTGGGGTCTTAAAAGCTTTCAGGCAACCATCGAAGATACATCTATTGATCTCATCACATTTGGAGCAAAGGAGAATGAAGAAAACAAAAGACACAAGGAAAATATTAGTCCAAATGACTAATGAACCACATGAACCACAGCCTCCATCAGCCTGAGCCCAGAAGAACTAGATGGCATCCTCCTATCACCACCAACTGCTCTGGCAAGAATCACAATAGAGGGTCCTGGACAGAGCATGAGAAAAATATAGAACAAAATTCAAATTCACAAAAAAAGACCAGACTTATCGGTCTGAAAGGGACTGGAGAACCACTGAGACTATGGCTGCTGCTAACTCAGAAGTGAAGCCACTCCTGAAGTCCACCTTTCAGCCAAACAGGAGGCAAACCTATAAAACAATAACACATGTAAGGAATGTACTTCTTTGTTCAATCAAGTATTAAAGGATCAAATGGCAAAACCTGCCCAAGAGCAAAGACCCAGAAGGCAGGAAGGGACAGGAAACGTGGATAAATAGATACAAGAAACTCGGGGTGTAGAAAGGAAAGGGAGAGTGTCTTGTCAAATTGAGGAGATTGCAACTAATGTCACAAAACAATTTGCACATAAATTTTTGAATAAGGAAAAAAAGAAAAAGACTTACAGGGAGAAAGATAATACTTTATTTCAGGAGAATGGTTAATCTTTACATAAAACTGGCAGAGCAACATTCTTTAGTTAGAGCTACGATGTGATTAAAGCAAGTGTCTTTAAAAAGCCAGGATAATTCTGTTGGAAATAGTAAATATATCCTACATGATAATGGAAACTCTATATTTTCCAAGAAAAAACATCGATTTGTAGATTGTATGACTACATGATTAAACAACAAAGTAAATGAAAACCACATTGAACTGAAGGCTTATTAGGTACATAAAATAGATCTTTCATGAGACTATGAAGAACACTCTGAAAATCTGAGTGACTATGGTGCATGTTCTATTAAAAAATTAAATACATATTATATAATTATTTAGGTTTACAAAATCTACATGTAAACTTAGACTTCCTCTTCACAAAAACTGTGCTTCTTTCTTCTTCGAGATGATACACACACTTGTACATACCTTTCATGTTCTACAATATTGTCTATAAAAAGGAAAAGTGATCAGCTCTCCTTCACTTTGTCCAATGTTAAACTATTAGTCAATACATTATTAAACATATTAATCAAATGCGATGAGCTCTGTTGTTACATTGTTGAGTGCCATCCAGTAGGTTTAGGTTCATAGTGGTCCATGTATAACAGAATGAAACACTCACCTGCATCAATTCTTCTTCTGTCTTCCTTATTCATTGCTCAGTTTCACACACATATGAAGCAATTGAACATACCATAGCTTGGGTCAGGTGCCCATTAGTCCTCAGAGTGACATCTTTGCTTTTTAACACTTTAAAGGGGTCTTTGGAAGCAGATTTTCCCAATGCAATGCATCTTTTGATTTCTTAACTGCTGCTTCCATGGGAATTGATTGTGGATCCAAGCAAAACGAAATCCTTGAAAATTTCAATCTTTTCTCTGTTTACCACGATTGTTTATTGGTCCAGTTGTGAGAATTTTTGTTTTCTTTATGTTGAAGTGTAATCTATACTGAAGGCTTTGATCTTTATCAGTAAGTGCTTCAAGTCTTCTTCCTTTTCAGCAAGCAAGGTTGTGTCATCTGCATATTGCCGGTTATTAATGAGTCTTCCTCCAATGCTTATGCGTCATTCTTCTTCAAATAGTCCAGCTTCTCAGATTATTTGCTCAGCATACCAATTGAATAAGTATGGTGAAAAGACACAACCCTGACACACACCTTTCCTGATTTTAAACCACACAGTGTCTTATCTATGCCAAGAAATTTGGAAGAGAGTTACCAGGGCAACAAACTGGAAGAGGTCCATATATTTGCCTATTCCCAAGAAAGGTAATCCAGCCAAATGTGGAAATTATCGAATAATATCATTAATATCACATGCAAGTAAAATTTTGCTGAATATCATTCAAAAGCAGCTGTAGCAGTATTTCAGCAAGGAACTGACAGAAATTCAGGCTGGATACAGAAGAGGACGTGGAACCAGGGATATCATTGCTGATGTCAGATGGATCCTGGCTAAAAGCAAAGAATATCAGAAATATGTTTACCTGTGTTTTATTGACTATGCAAAGACATTCGACTGTGTGGATCATAACAAATTATGAATAACATTTCGATGAATGGGAATTCCAGAACACTTAATTGTGCTCATAAGGAACCTGTACGTAGATCAAGAGGCAGTTGTTCAAACAGAACGAGGGAGTACTGTGTGGTTTAGAGCCAGGAAAGGTGTGCGTTAGGGTTGTATCCTTTCACGATTCCTATTCATACTGTATGCTGAGCAAATAATACAAGAAGCTGGACTGTATGAAGAAGAATGGGGCATCAGGATTGGAGGAAGACTCATTAACAACCTGAGTTATGCAGATGACACAACCTTGGTTGCTGAAAGTGAAGAGGATGTGAAGCACTTACTGAGGAAGATCAGAGACCACAGCCTTAGGTATGGATTGCACCTCAACATAAAGAAAACAAAAGTTCTCACAACTGGACCAATAACCAACATCACGATAAACGGAGAAAAGATTGAAGTTGTCAAGGATTTCGTTTTACTTGGATTCACAATCAACATGTGTGGAAGCAGTGGTCAAGAAATCAAAAGACGTACTGCATTGGTCAAATCTGCTGGCAAAGGCCTCTTTAAAGTGTTGAAAAGCAAAGATGTTGTCTTGAAGACTAAAGTTCACCTGACCCAAGCCATGATATTTTCAACAGCATCATATTTGTGTGAAAGCTGGACACTGAATAAGGAAGACCAAAGGAAAACTGATGCCTTTGAATTGTAGTATTGGCGAAGAATACTGAATGTACCATGGACTGCCAAAAGAACAAACAAATCTGTCTTGGAAAAAGTACAAGAATGCTCCTTAGAAACAAGGATGGCGAGACTATGTCTCTCATAGTTTGGACATATTATCAGGAGGGATGAGTTCCTGGAGGAGGACATCATGCTTGGTACATTATGGGGTCAGTGAAAAAGAGGAAGACCCTCAACAAGATGGATTGACACAGTAGCTGCAGCAATGGACTCAAACATAATGATTGTGAGCATGGCGCAGGACTGGGCAGTGTTTTGTTCTGTAGTACATAAGGTAGTTATGTGTCAGAACCCACTTGGTGGAACCTAACAACAGCAACAGTGTTCCCTTGTTCTGTTCAAACAACTGCTTCTTGGTTTATGTAATTGAGCACAATTAAGTGTCTGGGAATTGCCATTCTTCGCAATATTATCCATAATTTGTTATGATCCACACAGTCGAATGCCTTTACATGGTGAATAAAACAGAGGTAAACATCTTTCTGGCATTCTCTGCTTTTAGCCACGATCTGCCTGATATCAGCAATGTATCTCTCATTCCACTCCCTCTTATTGATCCGGCTTGAATTTCTGGCAGTTTCCTGTCAATGTACTGCCGTGACTATTTTTGAATTTTCTTAAGCAAAATTTTACTTGTGAGTGATGTTAATGATACTGTTTGATAATTTCCACATTTTGTTGAATCATCTTTTGTTGGAATGGGCAAGAATACTAATCTCTTCCAGTCGATTAACCAGGTAACTGTCTTCCAAATTTCTTGGCATAGACGAATGAGCACTTCAGCATTGTGTCCGTTTGTTGAAACATCTCAATTGGTATCACATCAATTTCTGAAGCCTGGTTTTTCACCAGTGCCTTCAGTGTGGCTTGGACTTCTTCTTTCAGTACCATCAGTACTTGATCATACATTACCTCCTGAAATGGTTGAATGTTGACCAATTCTTTTTGTTGTAATGACTTTGAGTATTCCTTCCATCATCTTTTGATGCTTCCTGCATTGTTCAGGATTTTGCCTATAAAATCCTTTACTGCTGCAACTCGAGGTTTGAATTTTTTCTTCAGTTATTATAGTTTGAGATATGCTGAGTGTGCTCCTCCTTTCCAGGTCTTTGCACATTTCATTATAATACTTTGTCTCTGGAATCACCCTTTGAAATCATCTGTTCAGCTCTTTTACTTCGTCATTTCTTCCTTTCACTTTAGCTACGGGACATACCAGGGCAAGTTTCAGAGTATCTTCTGACATTCATTTTGGTCTTTTCCTTCTTTTCTATCTTTTTTTTAAAGCTTTTGCTTTCTTCATATATGATATCCTTCATGTCATCTCACAACTCATCTGGTCTTTGGTCATTAGTGTTCAGTCTATTCTTAAGATGGTCTCTAAATTCAGATTGGATAAACTCAAGGTCTTATTTTGGCTGGTTTGAACTTGTTTTAATTTTCTTCAGCTTCTTCTTTAACTTGCATATGAGCAATTGATGGTCTGTTCCTCAGTCTGGCCCTGGTCTTGTTCTGACTGATGACATTGACTTTGTCCATCATCACTTTCCACAGATGCGGTTGATTTGATTCCTGTGTATTCCATCTGGTGAGGTACACTTGTATAGTCACCGTTTATGTTGTTGAAAAAAAGTATTTCCATGAATAAGTCATTGGTCTTGCAAAATTCTTTCTTGGGTTCTCCAGCATCGTTTCTGTAACCAAGGCCTATTTTCCAAATACTGATCCATTTTCTTTGCTCCCAACCTTTGCATTCCAATCTCCAGTAATTATCAATGCATACTGATTCCATGTTTGATCAATTTCAGACTGCAGAAGTTGGTAAAAATCTTCAAACTATTCATTTTTGGCATTAGTGGTCATTGTGTAAATTTGAATAATAATTGTATTAAGTGGTATTCATTGTAGGCATATGGATATTATCCTGTCACTGACAGCATTATACCTGAGGATAGATCTTAAAATGTTCTTTTTGACAATGACTGTGATGCCATTCCTCTTGAATTTGTCATTACTGGCATAATATACCACCTTACTGTCTGATTCAAAATGGCCAATACTGGTCCATTTCAGCTCACTAATCATAGGTTATCAATCTTTAAGTATTCCATTTCATTTTTTTTCTTTTTTTTATTGAACTTTAGATGAAGGTTTACTGAACAAACTAATTTTTCATCCAACAGTTCGTACACACATTGTTGTATGACATTGGTTAACAACCCCATGACATGTCAATCCTCTCCCTTCTCAACCTTGGGTACCCTATCACCAGCTTTCCTATTCCCTCCTGCCTTCCAGTCCCTGCCCCAGCACTGGTGTGCCCCTTTAGTCTTGTTTTGTTCCGTGGGCCTGTTCAATCTTTGGCTAAAGGGTGACCCTCAGGAATGACCTCATTATGGAGCTGAAAGGGAGTCCGGGGGCCATACTCTCAGTGTTTCTAAAGTCTCCGTCAGGCCAGCATATCTGGTCTTTCTTTGTGTGTTAGAATTTTGTATTACATTTTTCTTGAGCTCTGTCTGGGACCCTCTACTATGATCCCTATCAAAGCAGTCAATGATGGTAGCTGGGCACCATCTAGTTTTACTGGACTCAGTCTGGTGGATACCGTGGTAGATATGGTCCATTAGTTCTTTGGACTAATCTTTCCCTTGTGTCATTAGTTTTCGTTATTCTTCCTTGCTCCCAAATGGGTAGACCAGTGAAGTATTCTAGATGGCCACTCACAGGCTTTTAAGACCCTAGATGCTACTCCCCAAGGTGGAATGTAGAACATTTTCTTTATAAATTTTGTTATGGCAATTGAGCTAGATGTTCCCGAGACCATGGTCCCCACAACCCTCAACCCAGCAATTTGGTCTCTCAGGGAGTTTGGATGTATCTAAGGAGCTACCATGACCTTGTCTTGTACAGGTTGTGCTGGCTTCCCCAGCATTGTGCACTGTCTTACCCTTCACCAAAGTTACCTCTTATCTATTGTCTATTAAGTGTTTTTCCATCCCCAGCCCTTCCCTCCCTCATAAGTTTTTACATTAGTGGTCTCATACAATATTTATCCTTTTGTGATTGACTTATTTCACTCAGCATAATGCTCTCCACATTCATCCACGTTAGGAGATGCTTCACAGATTTATTGTTGCTCTTTATCATTGCTTAATACTCCATTATGTGTACGTACCACAGTTTGTTTATCCATTCATCTGTTGATGGGCATCTAGGTTGTTTCCATCTTTTTGCTATTGTGAGTAATGCTGCAATGAACATGGGTGTGCATATGTCTATTCGTGAGATGACTCTTATTTCTGTACAATATATTCCTAGGAGTGGGATTGCTGGATCATATGGTATTTCTATTTCTAGCTTTCTAAGAAAGTGCCATATCATTTTCCAAAATCAGTTTACCATTTTGCATTCCCATCAGTAGTGCATAAGAGTTCCAATCTCCCCACAGACTCTCCAATATTTATTTTCTGTTTTATTGATTCCTGCCAGTAACGCCGGGGTCAGATGGTATCTCATCGTGGTTTTGATTTGCATATCTCTGATGGCTAGAGATCATGAGCGTTTCCTCATGTGCCTGTTGGTCACGTGAATGTTTTCTTTGGTGATGTGTCTGTTCACTTCCTTTCCATTTTTTTAATTGGATTATTTGTCTTTTTGTTGTAGACGTGTTGGATTTTCTTGTAGACTTTAGAGATTAGACCTCTGCTTGATTTGTTATAGCCATTTTTTTTCCCAGTCTGTAGGTTCTGTTTTTACTCTTTTTTGGTGAAGTCTTTTGATGAACATAAGTCTTTAATATTTAGAAGATCCCAGTTATCTAGCTTATCCTCTGGAGCTTCAGTTTTGTTGGTTGTGATTTGTATCCTGTTAATGCCTTGTATTAGGGCCTCTAGTGTTTATACTATTTTTTCTTCTATGAACTTCATAGTTTTCGGCTTTATATTTAGTCTTTGGTCTATTTTCAGTTAGTTTTTGTATATGGTGTAAGGTATGGGTCCTGTTTTTTTTTTTTTTTTTTTTTTTTTTGGCAGATGGACATCCAGTTTTGCCAGCACCATTTGTTAAAAAGACTGTCTTTCCCCCATTTGATGGACTTTGGGCCCTTGTTGAAGATCAGGTGACTGTAGTGGATGGATTTACATCTGGATTCTCAATTCTGTTCCATTGGTCAATGTATCTGTCTTTGTACCAGTACCAGGCTGTTTCAACTACCGTAGCTTTATGGTATTTTCTGAGGTCAGGTAGTGTGAATCCTTCTACTTAATTCTTCTTCTTCAATAGTGCTTTACTTATCTGGGGCTTCTTCCCTTTCCACATAAAGCTAGTGATAAGTTTTTCCAAGTCTTTAAAGAATGTTGTTGGTATTTGGATCAGTATTGCGTTGTATTTGTATATCACTTAGGGTAGAATTGTCATTCTCACAACGTTGAGTTTACCTATCCATGAGCATGGTATGTTTTTCCATTTATATCTCTTTTGGTTTCTTGCAGTAGTGTTTTGTAGTTTTCTTTGTATAGGTTTTTACATCTCTGGTTAGATTTATTCCTAAGTATTTTTTTTTTTTAGGGGCTATTATAAATAGTAATGTTTTCCTGATTTCCTTTTCATCATTCTCTTTATTGGTGTATAGAATCCAAATGATTTTTGTATGTTTATCTTGTATCCTGCTTCTCTGCTTAATTTTTCTATTAGTTTCAGTAGTTTTCTTGTGGACTTTTTTGGGTTTTCTATGTATAGTGTCATATCATCCAAAAATAGGGACAGTTTAACTTCTTCATTACAATTTGGATGCCCTTTGTTTCTATTTCTCGCCTTATTGCTCTAGCTAGGACTTCCAACACATTGTTAAACAGGAGTGGTGATAAAGGACATCTTTGTCTTGTTACTGTTCTCAGAGGCATTGTTTTCAGCCTCTCTCCATTAAGAATGGTGTTGGCTGTTGGTTTTGTATATATGGCCTTTATTATGTTGAGAAATTTTGCTTCTATACCTATTTCATCAAGAATTTTTATCAGGAAATAGGTGTTGGACTTTGTCAAATGCCTTTTCTGCTTCGATTGAGATGATCAGGTCATTTTTTTCTTTCTTTTTATTTTTGTGAGGTTTACGTTAATTGATCTTCTATCCTTCATACCTGGAATGAATCCTACCTGGTCATAATGTATTTTTTTTTTTTTTATATGATGCTGAATTCTATTGGCTAGAATTTTGTTGAGAATTTTTGCATCTATATTCGTGAGAGATATCAGTCTATAATTTTCTTTTTTTGTGGTGTCTTTGGTTTTGGTATCAGGGTTATGCTGGCTTCATAGAATGAATTTGGAGGTATTGCTTCATTTTTTATGTTCTGAAATAGTTTGTGTAGTACAGGTGTAAGCTCTTCTCTGAATATGTGGTAGAATTCTCCAGTGAAGCCACCTGGGCCAGTGCTTTCTTTGGTTGGGAGTTTTTTTTTTTAATTATATTTTCAATCTCTTCTCTTGTTACAGGTGTATTGGTTTCGTTTTTACATATTCCTTCATTTTCTGTTTATGTGGAAATGTCCTAATTTCATTATCATATTTGAATGAAAGTTTTGCTAGATATATTATTTTTAGTTGGCAATTTTTTTTCTTTCAAGGTTTTATATATGTCATTCTGTTGCCTTCTTGTTTGCATGGTTTCTGCCAAATAATCAGAGTTTTGTCTTATTGTATCTCCTCCATGTGTGACTTTTTGTTTTTCTTGAGCTGCTCTCAGGATTTTTTCTTCTTCTTTGGTTTTAGCCAGTGGCAGTACTGATTTTCTTTTGGGGTCTATCCTATATGGGTTACATTGAGCTTCTTGGGTAGTCAGCTTTTCATCGTTCATATTAGGAAAGTTCTCTGTGAGCAATTCTTCAATTAAACATCCTTTCTATGTTTTTCATTTTCTCTCCCCATTCTGGAACGCCGATCAATTTTTTTCTTTTGATTGTATGCCATATAGCTCTCAGGGTTTCTTTATTTTTCTTCATTCTTTTTCCTGATTTTTCCCCAAACAGAGCTGTATCCAAGTATTTGTGTTTGATTTTGCTAATCCAGTCTTCCATCGTTTCAAACCTACTCCTCAGCCCTTCTACGACACTGTCCATTTCTGAAATCTTGTTGTTTATCTTCTGGGATTTCTAATCGTTGTTTTTGTATGATTTCTAGTTGTGAATTTATTTTGGCATTTTGTTCCTGTATTATTTACTGAATTCTTCCTTTTTTTTTTTCTGTATTTCCCATGAATTTGTCTGCCATTTCCATAAATTTTTCTATTTTTTCCTCATTTTTGTCTGCTTTTTGTGTTGCTCTGAAAATTAGCAATTAGAATTCCGTTTCAGGTAGTTCTATTGTCTTTTCTTCTACTGGAAAGTCATCTGGTGTTTTGTTTTGGATGCCTATTGGCACTACCCAGTCCTTTTTTTTTATGTTTTGATATTGTCTGCTGTCTTGAAGACATTCAGTAGTTATTTTCTTCATTTCTTGATTATAGGTTTGTTTGTTTCATCCTGCTTTTTTGTTTTATTTGGTTACATGTGAACAGGTGGGCTGTGCAGTCTTTGTTGTTTGCTCGTCTATAATCACGATACTTTTTCACCTCCTTGTCCAATAGGCCAGTCACTCAGCTATGGTGCAACAGGGCAGGTCCAGCTGAAGGGGAGGGGCTGGGATGGGTTGTCTGTGGCACATACTAGGGCCAACAAGGTAGGCCAGGAATCAGTGCTGGGCAGGTTCCTGTAGGCCGTGTCTGTGCTATTCAGGGGTGTGATGTTCAGCGCACAGTGTAGGTAAGCAGGAAAGAGGGGGGAGATTGTGATGTGTGGAGCTAATAGGGGTATGGGAAAGAGGATAAAGAGGAGAAAGAAACAGGAGCCAAAAACAGAAAAACAAATAAAGGGAAAAAAAAGGAGTGCTAAGGGAGCTTGCCATTGGGGTGAAGAGATGAGAAACTGAGAGACGGAGAAAAGCAAAACATAAAAGCAAAAAAAAGAAAGAAAGGGGAAAAAATAATCTGATAAAAATTTGGAAAAGAAAATAAAAGGCCCCAGGAGTCCCACCAGTGGGGCCCGAAGACCAGGGAAGTGGCTCTCAGGTGGCACAGTGTAGCCTGGCTAGACAGCGTAGAGATGTCACACAGCATCAGATATTCAGGAGACAGGAAAAGAAGGTAAGTATAGAGAGGAAAACTGAGAAATGAAGAAAGACAGGAAAAAAAGTGAGAGAAAAGAAAAAAAAATGCCCCAGGCATCCCACCTACACAGCTGTCTAGATGTGGGAGTGGCTTCTAAGCAGTGCAGGAGAGCCTGTCTAAAAGGGATTCCCAAGCCACAAAAAGAAAAATAAATAAATAAATAAAACAAGCAAAAAAAAAAAAAAAAACTCCAGGAATTCCAACAGTGTGGTGTTGTGGCCCGGGGAGTGGTTCCCCAGTTGAGCACGGCTTCACAGCCTTCCAAGCAAGAGGCAAAGATGGCACATGGAGCCAGGAGTTCAGGAGAAAGGAGGAGGAGGTGGTGGGATGCATGGGTGAAGCGAAAAGAAATGGAAAAAAGCAATCCCAGCTCAGGGGGCTGGCCAGTGTGCACAGGGTGAATCCAAGCAGTGTAAGGCCAAAGCTGACCTTTTGGTTAGCAGTTGTATCACTTAACCACTTCGCCACCAAGGCTCCCTCCTGCCCCTGGTAATCACTAATAAACTCTGGTCTTTATGCATTTGACTTTTCTAGGTATTTAGTATAAGTGAGATCATGTAATATTTGTCCTTTTGGAACTGACTTATTCACTTAGCATAATGTTTTCAAGGTCCATCCATGTACAGGCATTTATCAGGAAGTTCATTTCTCTGTGGCAGAGTAATATTCCATTCTCCAGTTTACATTTTTGGAGAACTCTCAAAAGTTGTCATTCTACAGAGAAATTATCTTCCTTTCAATTCTATTGCCATATCCATTACCGATTGCCGTAGAGTCAATTCTGTCTTAGAGTGACCATATCAGACAGACTAGAACTGCCCCATAGTGTTTCCAAGAAGCGCCTGGTGGATTCGAACTGCTGACCTTTTGGTTAGCAGCCATAACACTTAACCACTATGCCACCAAGTTTTCTTCTACTGAATGTCTATTGCCATATTCAACTTAAATCAGGATTTAATGTTAGGGCATTATTCAGAAAACATTAAGTAGTTTTAGAACTTTCTTAATCATGCATCAATGCCATGATTAGAGCTGGAAAAAACTAACCTGGCAGTGGTCTCTAGACTGGATCAGAGAAAAAAGTGACCGAAAGAGGGAGGATCAGGCAGGATATAATTGGTAAAACCTAAGCAAGAAGTAAATATGATGTAAACTAGGTTGGTGGCAGTAAAAATAGAAAAGTAGAGAGTAAACATAAAAACTAGTGATGCAGTATATCAACAAATACAAAAACTGAATGAATGTTGGGAGCTAGGAAGAAGGATACATCTGAGATTTTGTGCCTGACTGACTGGGTGAGGGTCTTCAATTTAAATCATATTCCATGTGTGGATATGGGCCTACTTGAAGTTTTCATTATTCCTCTATTAATTCACACATTAAACCCATTTCAACCCTGATAATGTTCTAATGGGGGCATTGATGGTTCAGTGGTAGAATTCCCAACTTCCATGTAGGAGACTCAGGTTTGATTTCCAACAAATGCATCTCAAGTTCAGGCACCAGCGTCTGTCAGGGGTGGATTGCATTTTGCTCTGATGCTGAACAGATTTCAGTGGAACTTCCAGACTAAAAGGGACTAGAAAGAAGGGCCTGGTGATATACATTTTAAAATTAGCCAGTGAAAACACTGAATCACAATGGTCCAATCACCTACTGATCATGGGCATGACGATGACACAGGACTGGCCAATGTTTCATTCCAGTGTGCTTGGGGTTGCTATGAGCTGGAGTTGATGCCACTGCAGCTAACAACATCGTAACAGCATTCTAATATTTGATCATTTGACTGAAGACAATCAATGTGGCTTTATACAGAGTCTCAATGAGAGTTAGGCAACAGGAAGGCAGTAGACTGTTTTCTAAAAACGCAAAGTCCAAAAATTCAAGAGAGAGAATGAAATTTAGGCTGGGAAAGTTCAATGTGCTGCATTTCATGTCCTCTCACATATTCACTGCCATGCTTGTCATGGCAGAGGAGTGGGAGTGCCAGGCCAAGCACAGTCCACTGTCTGTGTAGGCCTTTGCATTCAAAAAGGAAATGTTGACTGTGTTGACCTGTGGCTATCTCCCCGCTGCCCTCTAATAACCTAGTGTAGAAGAGGGAGGGAGAAATAGGGAGTCATTGCTTAGGGGACATTGAGCCTCTTTTAAGGGCGATAAGAAATTTGTAAACAGATTATGGTGATAGTTACACAACATGATGAAAGTAGTTAATGTCACTGAAATGTACATGTAAAAATGTTGAAATAAATGTATATATATTTTTTTTACTACAATAAAAATGATTAATGAAAAGAAAGCATTGGGCAATGTATCATCCACAGAGAAAATGACTTTTTAAAATCATAAAGTTTATTCACCCACCCAGAAAACCCACTTCCACCGAGTCGATTCCGACTCATAGTGACCCTATAGGACAGAGTAGAACTGCCCCATAGAGTTTCCGAGGAGCACCTGGCAGATTCGGACTGCCGACCTTTTGGTTAGCCGCCGTAGCACTTAACCACTACGCCACCAGGGTTTCCGAAAAGTTTATTCACAGTCTCTTAGGAATGTGGAGTCTCTAAAGGAGCTCTGGAGCTTATGTGAATCAGCTTTTTTAAAGTAGATTATTCTGCCCTAGAAGATGATTTCAAGGTGCTAGTACTTTTTATTTATTTATTAGTACTTAAACGATCAGCTGTGTTTCACTGCAGACTTATAAATGCATGTCTCCCACACAGGAAAGAAACAAGAATTGCCTTTCTTATGGGGAAATTAAGGAGTCCTGGTGATGCAGTCGTTAAGTGCTGGGCTGCTAGACATAAGGTTGGCTGTTCGAACCCACCAGCCACTCTTCGAGAGAAAGATATGACAGTCGGCTTCTGTAAAGATCTAACAAAAAAACAAACCCATTGCCACCGAGTCCATTCAGACTCATAGTGACCCTATCGGACAGAGTAGAACTGCCCCATAGGGTTTTCAAGGCTGTAAATTTTTATGGAAGCAAACAGCCACAATGTTCTCCCACCGGTAAAGATTACAACCTTGGAAACCATAGGGGACAGTACAACTCTGGCCTATAGGGTTGCCGTGAGTCAAAATGACTCCATGGCAACAGGTTTTTATAGGGAAATGAATGGGCAAATTACAAGCCATTATATGTACACATATAGAACAAACAAGCCGTATTATCAAATAAGAAGTTCAAGTCAAGTTTTAGAATATATACATATATAATAATAAATTGTAGTTGTGTGCTATGTTTCATTTTTTATTAAAAATCACTCGTATTTATTATTATAACATTCTTGTAAGGTAGAAAGGGCCTTTTCTTGGGTCAGATATCTGTGACAACATGAGTCAAATCCATTGTTGTTTTTTCAATCTTATTTTTAAAAACGCATTTATAGAACGAGGATATGCACACCAAAAGTATTCAAACCAAAATTGCACACCTTGGTGATTTTTATAAACAGAAATGAATTGAGTAATCAATACTCATATGAGAAACAGAACATTACATTATCCAAAAAGTTTACTTCCCTCTTGCTATTTCCTAACAAAGATAATCGCTGTCTTGACATCTTATTCTATAGATACGTTTTGTCTCTTAACGAGATTTTTATTAATAGAATAATGCACTGTGTATTTATTTGTACCTGTCTTCTTTCATTCAATATTATACTTTTGAGATTTATCTATTTTTTATATGTAGTGACTTTTTTTCATTTATTTTTGCTATTTTCAAATTTCGGATCTTATGAATATTGCTGCTATGTGCATAGCTGTCCATGTCTGTTGACTGTTGATAAAGCCATGCTCCTTTTCCTATTTGTATGTATCTAGGAGTAGCTGTGTTGTCACTGGGCACACATATTTCAGCTTTGTTAGCTACCCTCCAACAGTTTTCAAATGTGGTTCCCAAGGCCATCTTCATAAGCAGTTCCCAGAATGATTCTTGCTCTACATCCTCCCCCAAACTTGGCACGATCTCTTTCATTTTAACCATTCTGATAGGAGTGTAGTGGTATTATGCAGTGGTTTTGAATGCGTTTCCCTGATGCCAACCTATTCCCTAAATGAAGATCATATGCTTACTACCCCACTGACTTTGTCAAGTGTTGGTTTAAGTCTTTTGTCCATTTTTTCTATCTAGCTGTCGATCTTTTAATTATTGAGTTGTAGATCTTCATATAGTCTAGATAGGAGTCTTTTGTCCGATGCACGTACAGCGAATATCTTCTCCCATTCTATGGCATTCCTTCTTAGCCTCTTTAGGATATCTTTTGATATCTCGACTTTAATGGAGTCCATTTACCCCTTGTAATTGGGTAACAAAGACAGCTCTGACTGCAGCGCATTAGAAGGTTCAAAACATAAATTAACATAGAGTTTTAGCCTTGTAGGTGTATTGATACTTGCAAGCTGGGCTTAGGAAAAGTGTTTTTGTTGTTATAACTAAGTACAGGGATATTTTTATAAAAAGTAATACATTTCTGCTGACACACTTTAGATTATAGCAGTCTGATCTGCAACTGATCATGGCAACTGTGTAGGACTGTGCAGTATTTGGTTCCATTGTGCATGGGATGGCCATGAGTTCAGAGCCTACTTGACAGAGCTAACAACAGCAACAATGTTCTTTAGATGTTAATAGAAATCTCATTTAAAATTTTCATTTTCTCTTTGTTTTTATTGGTGTATAGAACTATACAGTCAAATTTTGTATGCTAACCTTGTATTTAGCAGCTTTGCTAAGTTTACTCGTTAATGAGTGGTATGGAGTTTTTTCTCAGGTATAGCTCACTGGGCATTGTATGTTGGAATATAAATGATGTTTTCTTCTTCCAGAGTGTTTAGTCTTTCCAGCAGGTAGAGCGGACCAATCACTTCAATATAATCAAGCACAGAGCAGTCTATACCCTGCATCGCAATGTTGGCAGTGCTCCTCCAACCTCTTGATGGGTTTTGCTTCTAAACCATAATCTTGTAGCAGCTCCATTGGAGAGTCTGGGGTCTTGCTGGTGCTCCCCAAGGCTGGTTCTGAACTCAAATTATTTTTTCATCATACAGAGTGTCTGGAAAACATAATTCTGTATTTTTAGCCTCTTGCCCTATGCACTTTCAAAATTTAGTGAATACCTTTAAAAGAAAAGCAATAGATTATGGATACAAATTTTGGCCCCTTCTTTCTCGCCAGAATTCTGGCCTTCCAATTTTCAGTTTTTTATCTTTCTATCACTGGAAGACTAGCAAGTATAGAAATAGTTTTTCTGCTTTTAGTCATAGCTTTCTGACCAGGCCCATTGGCTGGATCCTTAACTCATGCCTCAGGTCAGCATTTGCAAATGTCCTGAGGTCAACAGAAACTGCAGAGTAATGGTTCACCTTTCTCCCATTTTGGAAATTTTACCCCAAAGTCTAGCTTTGGGTCCAGTAATTTCAAATGGTTTCAAACAAGAATTCTGTCTATCTATCACCTACTTATGTGTTATAATTTATTGCATTTTTCAGCCTTTTTTTGAGGAGATATTTGGTTTGTGCAGATTACTCCATCATATCAAAAAGAATAAGTCCCTTAAATACATCATTATAATTCTTTTATGATATTCTTTTATCTATTTTGAGAATGGAATTCTCCAATTTTGAGATTCCATCCTTCTTTCATTAAGTCTCGAAAGATATCATTTTAAAGATTAATTTTCAGTTGTTTGAATTAACCAAGGCAGTGAGTAAAATTTATCTTTAAAGTTAAAATACTCATTCTCACAACACAGTTGTGTGTTGTATATGTGCATTTTTATTTATTTTTGCCTTGTTAAATGGAACTCAATCTTTCAATCAAATCAGATAATTTATAATTTTTACTATAATTCCTAACCTTCAGTGGTAAAAAAAGGTAGTTCAGTTGAATACTGTTATATAATGTAACCAACATATAACCTCAATTGCCTTTAAGGCATCTTAAGATTTGAGGCAGTTGTTTTGATTTCCCTATTTCAAACTGAAAAGACAAAGTTTAAATTAAAAATTTTCAGAGACAGCAGAGATGGTGGAGTAATCAGATATTTCTGGTGATCCCTCTTACAACAAAGACTTGAAGAAACTAGTGAAATGATTATATTTATGACAAGCTAGGACCCCTGAACACCAAAGGCAAAGTTAGAAAATGGACTGAGTGGCTAGGCAGGGAGAGATGGTTCAGAAGCAGAGAGGAGTTGCCAGACCTGAATCTCTGGGAACCCTCAGGCACCACCCCTGGGAGCAACTGAGGTGGGCTGGTGGTAGTGTTTGGCCGCAGTTTCCTCAGGGAGAAACAACCAGCTGCACAGCCTACTCACAACTCTGGAACCAGAGAAGAACGGCACTCTCAACAAAAGCTAAGTACTTGTGTATATTTTACTTCGCTCCTAGACTCCAAGCCAGCTTCAGTGGCTGTTTATTTCCCTGGGCCTGACATAAGTCCTGCTGAGCTCCATAAGCCATTCTCCCAGCCTTTGAGAAGGAATAAATTCACAACTGGGAGAAAGATAATCTGCCAGGTCCACTAACCTGGGGAGCTCAGGACAGAAGTGGCTCCTGTCCAGGCATAAACAGTCTGTGGACTTTGAATAACTTTCCCCTAGCATGCATCTGTGTGTGCCTATTTCAGGAGAATAGGCCCTTGTTGGCAGATTGCAACTATTTCAGCTGCATGGTAAAGAGGTGGATGTTTGATTTCTGACACCACCTTGCCTATTAAACACAGTCCTCACCTACCCACATCACAGGCCTAAGGACTGGCTGCTCCACTCAGGTTACCCAGGCACCTGTGACAGGGGTCCAAGGATAACTGGTACCTCCCAGTCCTTACAAACAAAAACATTGGGTGAGCATGGTCCATCTGCAGAACCCACCCATCTGTACACCCTAGGGAACAGGGACACACTTTCCTCACAGACATTTGGTGGACAGTTGTCAGGCCCTACCTTGTTCAGAGTGTGACCCCTGCTGCAACCAGATACCTGTACCTACACCAATCACCCTGCCCTTCTAAGACTGTAATCACCCTGCCCTTCTAAGACTGTAGGACAGAGCCTGTACCACACACTTGATGACCAGCTACCTGGGCACTTGAGGTGAAACAATACGAGAAAACTGAATGGACTCCTAGACTGATATACCTGATAACAGCTCTAGCCAGCTGGGGACGGGACATCAGGACTCCAAAGGTGAAAATAATCAAGCTAGCTCACTCAAGCAACCTATTTGGGCAAATCAAAACAAAACAAAGCAAGAAGTTATGATACAGTAAGCAAACATAAAATAAACTAATACAATAACTTATAGATGGCTCAGAGACAACAGTCAATATTAAATCACATAAAGAAGCAAATCACGATAGCACCAACATACTCTCAAAACAAAGAATCAAGGGATCTTCCGGATGAAGGTTAATTCCTAGAATTACCAGATGATGAATAAAAAAAATTAGTATACAGAACTCTTTAAGACATCAGGAACAAGATCAGGAAGGAGATCAGGCAATACACAGAACAAGCCAAGGAACACACAGATAAAGCAGTTGAAGGAATAAAAAAGGTTATTCAAGAACATAATGAAAAATTTATTCAGCTGCGAGAATCTATAGAGACAGCAATCAGGAATTCAAAAGATTAACAATAAAATTACAAAATTAGATAACTCAATAGAAAGCCCGAGAAGCAGAATTGAGCAAGTGGAAGGCAGAATTGCTGAGCTTGAAGATAAAGCACCTATCACCAATATACTTGAAGAAAAATCAGATAAAACAATTTTAAAAAATGAAGAAAACCTAAGAATCATGTGGGACTCTACCAAGAGAAATAACCTACAAGTGATTGGAGTGTCAGAACATGGAGGGACAACAGAGAATACAGAGGGAATTGTTGGAGACTTGTTGGCAGAAAACTTCCCTAATATCGTGAAAGATGAGAAGATATCTATCCAAGATGCTCATTGAACTCCACATAAGGTAGATTTTAAAAGAAAGTCACCAAGACTTATTAGAATCACGTTTGCCAAAATGAAAGATAAAGAGAATTTTAAGAGCAGCTAGGGATAACAAAAAGTCACCTACAAAGGAGAGTCAATAAGAATAAACTCAGACTACTCAGCAGAAACCGTGCAGGCAAGAAGGCAATGGGATGACTTATAAAAAAAAAAAAAAAAAATTTTTTTTTGATGACTTATACAAAGCATTAAAGGAAAAAAATTGCCAGAAAGAATGATATATCCAGCAAAAATATCTCTCAAATATGGGGGTGAAATTAGGGCATTTCTAGAACAACAGAAGTTTAGGGAATTCATAAAAACCAAACCAAAACTACAAGAAATACTAAAGGGAGTTCTCTGGTTAGAAAATCAATAATATCAAATATCAACCCAAGACTAGTACACAGGACAGAGCAACCAAATGTCAACCCAGATAAGGAAATCATAAAAATTAATCAAGATAAAAAAATATAGCAGGGCCAAGATGGTGGAATAGCCAGACGCTTCCAGTGATCCCTCTTACAACAAAAACCCGAAAAAACAAGTAAAATGGGTATATTTATGACAAGCTAGGAGCCCTGAACATCAAAGGCAAGCTTAGAAAACAGATTAAGTGGCAGGAGAAAGGAGAGATGGTTCAGAAGCAGAGAGGAGTTGCTGGACCTGAATCACTGGGATCCCACAGGCACCTTTCCTGGGAGTGGCAGCGGCAGGCTGGTAGTAGCATTCAGCCACAGATTCCTTGGGGGAAAAGATAAATTGCCAGCTCCACTAACTTGGGGAGTTCTGGACAGAAGCAGATCCTGTCCTGGCATAAACTGTCCATAGACTTTGAAAACCTTTCACCCCTGCAGGGACCTGTGTGGGCCTATTTCGGGAAAGTAGGCCCTCGTTGGCAGAATGCATCTGTTTCAGCTGTGTGGTGGAGACGTGGGTATTTGATATTTGACGCCACTTTGCCTATTAAACAGGGTTCTCACCTACCCTCATTAAAAGCCTGAGGACTGGTGGCTCCACTCAGGTCACCCAGCAACCTGCGACAGGGGTCCAAGGATAACTGGTACCTCCCAGTACTTACAACCAAAGATATTGGGTGCCTATGGTCCCTCTGCAAAACCCACCCACCTGTACATTCTATGGAAGAAGGATGTGATTTCCTCACAGACACTTGGGGGATGATTCTCAGCTCCTTGCTTTGTTCAGAGTGTGACTCCATTTTGCAACCAGATACCTGTACCTACACCTATCACCCCTGCCACTCTAAGACTATAGGACAGAGCCTGTACCACACACTTGATGACTAGCTACCTGGGCACCTGAGGTGAATCCATACAAGAAAAGTGAATGGACTCCTAGACTGATATACCTGATAACAGCTCTAGCCATGTGGTGACAGGATATCAGAGCTTCAAAAGTGAAAATAAGCAAACTCATTCAAGCAACCTATTTGGGCATATCAAAAGAAAACAAACCAAGAAGCTAGGATACAGTAAGCAAACATAAAATAAACTAATGTAATAACTTATAGATGGCTCAGAGACAACAGTCAATATCAAGTCACATAAAGAAACAGACCATGATTGCTTCAACAAGCTCTTATAAGAAAGAATCAAGGGATCTTCTAGATGGAAGTGCCTTCCTGGAATTACTGGATGCAGAATACAAAGATTAATACACAGAACCCTTCAAGACATTAGGAAGAAGATGAGGCAATACACAGAACAAGCCAAGGAACACACAGACAAAAGAGTTGAAGAAATTAAAAGGGCCCTTCAAGAACATAATGAAAAATTTAATAAGCTGCAAGAATCTATAGAGAGACAGCAACCAGAAATTCAGAAGATTAGCAATAAAATTACAGAATTTGAAAACTCAACAGAAAGTAAGAGGACCAGAATTGAGCAAGTGGAAGGGAGAATTGGTGAACTTGAAGATAAACACTTGGCACCAATATATTTGAAGAAAAGTCAGATAAAATAATTTAAAAAAATGAAGAAATCTTAAGAATCATGTTGGACTCTATCAAGAAAAATTTCCTACCAGTGATTGGAGTACCAGAACAGGGAGGGACAATAGAAAATGTAGGGAGAATTGCTGAAGAATTGTTGGCAGAAAAATTCCCTCACATTGTGAAAGATGAGAAGACATCTATCCAAGATGCTCATCGAACTACACATAAGGTAGATTTTAAAAGAACGTAACAAAGACATATTATAATCAAACTTGCCAAAACCAAAGATAAAGAGAGAATTTTAAGAGCAGCTAAGGGATAAAGAAAAAGTCACCTACAAAGGAGTGTCAATAAGAATAAGCTCGGATTACCTGGCAGAAACCATGCAGGCAAGAAGACAACAGATGACATATATACAGCTTGAAAGAAAAAAAACTTGCCAACCGAGAATCATATATCCAGCAAAACTGTCTCTTAAATATGAAATTAGGACATGTCCAGATAAACAGAGGTTTAGGAAATTCATAAAAACCAAACCAAAACCACAGGAAATATGAGGTCAAGTTGGTTGATTGTGTAGCAAGGTGTATATGGGTTCTTGTGTAAGAGAGTCACTTGATTTGTAAACTTTCACTTAAAGCACATTAAAAATAAAAAAAAGAGCACAAAAAAAGCCCATCACCTTTCCGTTAAAGTTTTATATGACAATTTAATTTGCATAATAAGCTATGGAACACTGCTGTGGGATTTTCTCCCAGAAGTTTATGTATTAGCTCCTACATAAAAAATATAATAAAAGAAATATACATTAAAAAAAAAAAAGACGATACTGTGGATGAGAGGGAGGTATCAAGGATGACTCCCTGATTTTTGGCTTGAACATCCAGGTGGATGGAGGTTCCAGTTATTGAGATGGGGAAGAAAGAACAAATTGGGCATAGAGTAGGGAAACTAGAGTTAAATTTTAAACATGAGTCACTTGTAAAACCTTCACTGTAAATAGCAATAGGCAGTTATCTATAAGAAGGCTGGAAGAGAGATAGAAACTTGGTAGCTATTTGCACATGGATGGCATTTAAAAACAGGAGAATAGTTGTGGTAACCTGCAAAGAGAGTATAAAGAGTGAATACTAGAGAGACCCCCCAGGACCATGTTCCTGCGGAACTCCAGCACTTAGAGATCAATTAGAAGAGGAGCAGGAGGAGACTGAGGAGCAGCCAGAGAGGTAGGAGGAAGCCAAAAAACTCTTTAAAGAGGAGGAATTAAACAAGTCTGCGCTGATCAGTTACATGAGATCTCTACTAAAATCAATGAACTTGGCCACTTGGAGATTTCTGACTTTAACAGTAGTAGTTTTGTAGAGTGGTGAGTGAAAGCCTTCTTGGTATGGACAGAAAAGAACGGATGGAAGGGGAGAAAGTAGAGGCACTATTGTGGAATACGGTTGGCTAGAGCTGCATGTTGGCACTAGCCACGTGAGACTATTTAAGTATAAATTTATTTAAATTAAATAAAATTTACAGTGCAATTTCTTAATCACACTCATTAGATTTCATTGCTCAATAGCCACATGTGGCTATGGCCACTGTGTTGGACAGCCTAGATATAGAGAGTTCTGTTGGGCACTGCTGCTCTAGGTAATGTTGGAATGCTCGTGAAAACAGTCTTGTGGAAATAGAGTTTGAAGATTATCATGGATTGAATTATGTCCCCCCAAAAATGTGTATATCAACTTGGTTTGGCCATGATTCCCAGTATTATGTGGTTGTCCTCCATTTTGTGATTGTAATTTTATGATAAGAGATGAAAGGAAAGAGAAGCAAGTGGAGAGTTGGGAACCTCATAGCACCAAGAAAGCAGTGCCAGGAGCAGAGTCCTTTGGACTTGGGGTCCCTCTCTGGGAGAAGATTGATGAGAAGGCTGACAGAGAAAGCCTTCCTCTGGGGCTGAAACCCTGAATTGGGACTTTTAGTCAACTTCACTGTGAGAAAATAAACTTCTTTTTGTTAAAGCCAAAAAAAAAAAATTTTATTTTTTTCAGTAGCCTCCTTCCATAGGCTACACATTTGCTTACATAGTACAGGACTGATTTAAGTTTACAACCAGATAATCAGTTTCTCGAAAAAAAAAAAAAAGATCTATTTTATAGAGGCAAAAAGGTAATCTTCATTTTGAAATTGTCCTTTAAAAAGACATAGATAAAAGCTGGAAATAACCTAAGTAACCATCAGTGGGTGAACCGATAAACAAAATGTGGTACACACATACAACGGAATACTACGCAGCCATAAAATGATGTTTTTCCGAAACATCTTGGAACATGGATGACCCTAGAGGACATTATGCTGAGCAAAATAAGTTGATCATAAAAGGACAAGTATTGTATGATTTCTCTTTTATAAAATGACAAGAACAGCTATATATACAGAGACCAATGTTCATTGGTGGGTGTTTACCTGGGGTGGAACAGGGGATTCATTCTATAGACAGTAGTCACTTTTTACTTATGGTAAAGGAAAAGGTAACACTGAATATGGGAGAAGTGCTCAGATTAACCAAGATAACTGATGCCACTAGGTTGTTAGCACACATACACACACACACACACACAAATGATGTTTAGGTAAATACTATATTATATATAATTTGGAACAATAGCTAAAATGCATGTGTCTTAGTTATCTAGTGTTGTTAGAACAGCAGTTCCACAAGTAGGTGGCTTCAACAAACAGAAGTTTATTTTTTCACTGTTTAGGAGGCTAGAAGTCTGAATTCAGGGTGCCAGCTCTAGGGGAAGTCTTTCTGTCTCTGTCAGCTCTGGTGGAAAGTCCTTATCTCTTTTCAGCTTCTGCTCCTGGGTGATCTTCACGTGGCTTGGTATCTCTCTTCCCCCATTTCTCCTTGCTAACATGCTTGCTTAAACTCTTTTACATATTGAGAGTGATTGATTGATTAAGACACACCCTACACTAATATAGTCTCCTTAACATAACAAAGAAAATCTATTTCCAAATGGGATTATAACCACAGGTATGGGGGTTAGGACTTACAAAAATATTTTGGGTGGACACAATTTAATCCATAACAACATGTGTATGTGTTCATATGAATATGTGTGTGTGTGTGTGATTGGAAAACCCTGGTGGTGTAGTGGTTAAGAGCTACGGCTGCTAACCAAAAGGTCGGCAATTCGAATCTACCAGGCACTCCTTGGAAATCCTATGGGGCAGCTCTACTCTGTCCTATAGGGTTGCTATGAGTCAGAATTGACTCGATGGCAATGGGTTTTGGTGTGCGGTTGTGTATAAGTGTACATACATGTTTGTTAATATTGTTGCTGTTAGGTGCTGACTTATAGTGACCCGAAGTACAACAGAATGAACAAAACACTGCCCACTCCAGTGCCATCCTCACAATCATTGCTGTGTTTGAGCCTATTGTTGTAGCCACTGTGTCAATCCTTCTTGTTGAGGGCCTTCTTTTTCTCCAACCCTCTACTTTACCAAGCATGATGTCCTTTTCCTGGGACTGGTGACTCCTGATAACATGTCCAAAATACACAAGATGAAGCCTTTCCACTCTTGCTTCTAATGAGCATTCTTTTTTTTTTTTACAGTTTTTATTGTACTTTAAGTGAAAGTTTACAAAATCAAGTCAGTTTCTCACACAAAAACCCATATACACCTTGCTACACACTCCCAATTACTCTCCGCTTAATGAGACAGTCTGCTCTCTCCCTCCACTCTCTCTTTTCGTGTCCATTTCGCCAGCTTCTAACCCCCTCCACCATCTCATCTCCCCTCCAGGCAGAAGATGCCAACATAGTCTCAAGTGTCCACCTGATCCAAGAAGCTCACTCTTCACCAGCATCCCTTTCCAACACATTGTCCAGTCCAATCCATGTTAGAAGAGTTGGCTTCAGGAATTGTTCCTGTCCTGGGGCAACAGAAGGTCTGGGGGCCATGACCACCAGGGTCCTTCTAGTCTCAGTCAGACAATTAAGTCTGGTCTTACGAGAATTTGGGGTCTGCATCCCACTGCTCTCCTGCTCCCTCAGGGGTTCTCTGTTGTGTTCCCTGTCAGGGCAGTCATCGGCTGTAGCCGGACACCGTCTAGTTCTTCTGGTCTCAGGGTGATGTGGTCTCTGGTTCATGTGGCCCTTTCTGTCTCTTGGGCTCATAATCACCTTGTGTCCTTGGTGTTCTTCATTCTCCTTTGATCCAGGTGGGTTGAGGCCAATTGATGCATCTAGATGGCTGCTTGCTAGCATTTAAGACCCCAGACACCACTAATGAGCTTTCTTGATGTACTTCTTCCAAGACAAATTTGTTCATTCTTCTGGCAGTCTATGTTGTATTCAGTATTCTTCACCAATGCCGTAATTCAAATATATCAATTTTTTGGTCTCCCTTATTCATTGTCCAGCCTTTGAAAGCATATGAGGCGATTGAAAATACCATGGCTTGTATTAGGCACACCTTAGTCGTCAAAATGAAATCTTTGCTTTTGAACACTTTAAAGAAGTCTTTTGCAGCAGATTTGCCCAACGCAATATGTCATTTGATTTCTTGACTGCTGATTCCGTGGGCATATGCGAGTATATGTATATATAATAAAACAAATAAATGTCACAGAAACTGATACTTCTTAGACATAACCAATCACCTCATGGTATTAGTTTTCTTGGTTCGAAGGCTTAAGCCCATAGTCTCATGGGACAACTCAACTGACATAATATAGTTCATAAAGTTTATGTTCTACATCCTAGATGGGTGAATAGCATCTGGTGTCTTAAAAGCTTGTAAGGGGCTACCTAATATACAACTATTGGTCTCTACTTATCTGGAGCAAAAAAGAAAGAAGGAAACCCAAGACCCAGAGTAGGAACCAGTCCATTGGATAAATTGTCTACACGGACCACACCCTTTTCTACCATGAGAGCAAAAGAACTAGACGGTGCCCAGCTACCACTTGAGAGTGTTCTGATCAGGACCACAATAAAGGGATCCTGATAGAAAGAGGAAAAATCTGGAACAGAACTTCAAATTTTCAAAAAACCCAAACTTACTGGACTCACTGAGACAGGAGGAATCCCCAAGTGTATTGCCACGAGATAGCCTTTAAGCCTTGCACTTGAAACTGTCCCCTCAAGTCATCTTTTCGCTAAATAGCAGATTAAGCCATAAAGTAACGAAATCATTCTTGGGTTCTTTAATCTTTTAAAAAACCATCAGTATGAGACCAAATGGTTAACAAATACTCTAAAGCACAGATGAGAAGAGCTAGGGGGCTGTGAGACTAGGTTAAAGCGAAGAAAAACTAGAACAAAAATAATAAGAATGTTGATACAATGTGAAGCATGTAACCAATATCACTTAACACTATGTGTAGAAATTGTTGAATGGGAACTTGTTTTTACTGTGTACACTTCTACCAAAAACACAATAAAATATTATTTTAAAAAAAGACAGATTTCCTAGTCTTTTCTAGGAGGATCTCATATTTATTTGTTACTAAAGAAGCAATCTATTATATATTACCAGTATTTACAAAATCAGTGATCAGTTATCTTATCGGAGAAAAAGAAACATGTGCAATTCTTCCCAGCTGAATCAAACAGCCAATAGTTTATCAATACAAATAAAGGTACAATACAGATTAATCCTTAGTATCATGTGTGGCAGATACAATTTATCTTTAGTAACATACTTTTTAATTAAATTAGTACACTAGGAAGTGCCAACTATGTTAGTTGAAGGAAAATGTTATCAACTTTTTCACAATTTCTCTTTATCCCAGGAGGTAAAATTTTTTATTTGCATGTTCACTTTCACTTGCCTCGGGATTAAGATTAATAAAAACAAAATTGATGTACACATTTATTTACAGAGGACGCTAGCTAATAATCCTATGTTCTTTTTATAAACCACACTTAGAAATGATGTCATTCTTTCTGCCATGGCTGACATCCTTGAACTCATCACGTTCCCTCTTATCTCAACTATTGCCCTAAACATGCTAAAGTTGCACTTTCTGTTTTCCCTGCAAGAAATGCCTTTCCTCAGCGCTCTTGCCTGTCTATGTCATCGTTTCATTGGCCTGTTGGCAAATACACCTTCCCGCCCATCTAAAATAGCCAATCCCGTAAACTCTCATGGTTACTATTCCTTACACTACGTTAACCGTCTTTAAAATAGTTATCACCACCTGAGATTACAGATGCCTTTACTTGTTTGCTTGTTGCCTACCAAACTCAAATCAAAGCCTGTGAACAGGCATTTTGTTAATCTTTTTCCTAATATATATTTCCAGGTCCCAGGACATTTTCTAGTAAATTATTTGTTTGGAAAATGAATAAATAAATGATTGAAGTAAATTTTCCTCTGAGTCAAGGGTATTGTTCATCATGAGAAACAGTTTAAAAACTTGGCAATTTTGAAAGTATTATGTCTAGAAACGTCATTATTTACATACAGGTCATTTCCAAGCATTAGCATTTTCTTATGAATGGCCACAGAATCAGAAGACTGCAGGTGATCATTCATTGAACATATGTGTGTGAAACATCTCAGTAACTGATTATGTTTTACCATGGTAAACTGAAAAGACATTGATGTTTTGTGACAATGAATCGGCTCCAACTCACAGCAACCCTATATGACAGAGTGCCTTTGCTGATGTTGGAGAGGGATTTCTCTGTTACTAGTAAATTGCTTTTGATATTTTTTAACCTAAACACAACCAGACTTCTACTCTTCCTCATGAACAACTATATTTTATACATGTCCATACCATACACTTATGGGAACCCTGGTGGCACAGTGGTTAAAGTGCTAGGCTGCTAAATGTGAGGTTGGCAGTTCAAACCCGCCAGCAGCTCCAGGAGAGACAGGTGTGGCAATCTGCTTCTGTGAAGATTTACAGCCTAGAAAACCCTATGGGGCAGTTCTACTCTGTCCTATAGGGTTTCCATGAGTCAGAATTGACTCGACAGCAACAGTTTTTTTATACCCCACACTTGATCAAGCACACATACAATAATTATACCCGTGTGTGTGCTTAAACACACACTCATGGATGCGCATGGCCACACACAAACACATACACATCACTTAGGCCACTGCACACATCTCAACCTGATCCTGGGCTAACTGGAAGATGGCAAATTTGACCTAAGCTAACATGATTCTCAGATAGGTCAACTATCATTTTATTCTGTGATCTTGCAAAAACTGTGTTCCGTTATATTGAGGAAGTTTCATTGAGGTTCAAGTCATATGAACTAATCCTAACTTTAACTCCTGAGTCACAGTAACATTTAAAATTGACTTGCGCTGGGAAAAGGCAGATGTTTGGAGGAAAATTAAAAAACAAAGCAAGAGGAGGCGGGGCCAAGATGGCGGACTAGGTGGACGCTACCACGGATCCCTCTTGCAACAAAGACTTGGAAAAACAAGTGAATCGATCACATACATAACGATCTACGAGCTCTGAACAACAAACACAGACTTAGAGACGGAGAACGAACAAATACGGGCAGACAGTGATCGTTTTCTGAACCAGGAGCCAGCGTACCAGGCAGGTGACCTTCGGAGCCCAATATGGGGCAGAGCCCAGGGGGGCAGACGGCACAGACAAGGGGCCCAGCCCTACCCCACGAACTCATCCCGGGAGGGAGCCTAGCCTGTTGGCGTGGGCGGCGTAGCGGCGCAGCCGGTGGGAGAAGCACCTGGGAGGCAGTGACTGATCTTGGAGCGGGGAGAGCAGCGTCCCAGCCGGGGAGCTGTCCCGCCGGGAGTTTGGTGGGAAGCAGGCGTGGCGCGAGCGTGGGGATCAGCTATATTTCCCTAAAGCTACCCGGGGGGGGCCAGATGTTCGTGCGGGCGATGCCCACCCAGTTCGCCTGTGCAGCGCTGCGCACTGGAGGGAGAAGCCCCCGGGAGGAAGTGACTGGTCTCGGAGTAGGGAGAGCAGCTTCCCAGCCAGGGAGCCGTCCCGCCGGGATTTTGGCGGACAGGGGCGAAGCGTGAATGCGGGGATCAGCTCTATATTCTGAGGTGCTTCACTCCTAGCTCTCTGATCCCTCCCCCACCCTCCCCAGGTGGCTCCGTTAACATCCGAATACCCTGAGCCAGAGGGAGAATTCAGATAGGGATCTGACTGCATTTTTTTTTAGCTGATTAGCTGGAAAAACTAGTTTCCCAGTGATGGCTCGGAGACAGCAGTCCATATCAAACCACATAAAGAAACAGACCATGACCGCTTCTCCAACCCCTCAAACAAAAGAATCAAAATCTTTCCCAAATGAAGATACAATCCTGGAATTATCAGATACAGAATATAAAAAAACTAATTTACAGAATGCTTAAAGACATCACAAATGAAATAAGGATAAATGCAGAAAAAGCCAAGGAACACACTGATAAAACTGTTGAAGAACTCAAAAAGATTATTCAAGAACATAGTGGAAAAATTAATAAGTTGCAAGAATCCATAGAGAGACAGCATGTAGAAATCCAAAAGATTAACAATAAAATTACAGAATTAGACAACGCAATAGGAAGTCAGAGGAGCAGACTCGAGCAATTAGAATGTAGACTGGGACTTCTGGAGGACCAGGGAATCAACACCAACATACCTGAAACAAAATCAGATAAAAGAATTAAAAGAAATGAAGAAACCCTAAGAATCATGTGGGACTCTATCAAGAAGGATAATTTGTGAGTGATTGGAGTCCCAGAACAGGGAGGGGGGACAGAAAACACAGAGAAAATAGTTGAAGAACTCCTGACACAAAACTTCCCTGACATCATGAAAGATGAAAGGATATCTATCTCAGATGCTCATCCAACCCCATTTAAGATTGATCCAAAAAGAAAAACACCAAGACATATTATCATCAAACTTGCCAAAACCAAAGACAAACAGAAAATTTTAAAAGCAGCCAGGGAGAAAAGAAAGGTTTCCTTCAAGGGAGAATCAATAAGAATAAGTTCAGACTACTCAGCAGACACCATGCAGGCAAGAAGGGAATGGGATGACGTATACAGAGCACTGAAGGAGAAAAACTGCCAACCAAGGATCATATATCCAGCAAAACTCTCTCTGAAATATGAAGGAGAAATTAAGATATTTACAGATAAACACAAGTTTAGAGAATTTGCAAAAACTAAACCAAGACTGCAAGAAATGCTAAAGGAGATTGTTTGGCCTGATGATCAATAATATCAGGTACCAGCACAATACAAGGTCACAAAACAGAACGTCCTGATATCAACGCAACTCAAATAGGGAAAGCACAAAAACAAACAAATTAAGATGAATTCTAATAAATAAATAAATAAACAAATAATACACATAACAGGGAATCATGGAAATCAATAGATAAACGATCACAATAATCAAAAAGAGGGACTAAATATAGGAGGCATTGAACTGCCAGATGGAGAGTGATACAAGGCGATATAGAAGAATACAAGTTAGGTTTTTACTTAGAAAAATAGAAGTAAATAATAAGGTAACCACAAAAAGGAATATCAATTCCATAACTCAAGAAAAAAGCCAAGAAAAACGTAACGACTCAACAAACACAAAGTTAAACGTTATGAAAATGAGGATCTCACAATCTACTAAGAAAAACGTCTCAGCACAAAAAAGTATGTGGAAAAATGAAATGGCCAACAACTCACATGAAAAGGCATCAAAATGACAGCACTAAAAACTTATTTATCTATAATTACACTGAATGTAAATGGACTAAATGCACCAATAAAGAGACAGAGAGTCACGGACTGGATAAAGAAATACGACCCATCTATATGCTGCCTACAAGAGACACACCTTAGACTTAGAGACACAAGCAAACTAAAACTCAAAGGATGGAAAAAAATATATCAAGCAAATAATAAGCAAAAAAGAAGAGGAGTAGCAATATTAATTTCTGACAAAATAGACTTTAGACTTAAATCCACCACAAAGGATAAAGAAGGACACTATATAATGATAAAAGGGACAATTGATCAGGAGGCCATAACCATATTAAATATTTATGCACCCAATGACAGGGCTGCAAGATACATAAATCAAGTTTTAACAGAATTGAAAAGTGAGATAGACACCTCCACATTTATAGTAGGAGACTTCAACACACCACTTTCGGAGAAGGACAGGACATCCAGTAAGAAGCTCAATAGAGACACGGAAGACCTACTTACAACAATCAACCAACTTGACCTCATTGACTTCTACAGAACTCTCCACTCAACTGCTGCAAAATATACTTTTTTTTCTAGCGCACATGGAACATTCTCTAGAATAGACCACATATTAGGTCATAATACAAATCTTTGCAGAATCCAAAACATCGAAATATTACAAAGCATCTTCTCAGACCACAAGGCAATGAAGCTAGAAATCAATAACAGAAAAACTAGGGAAAAGAAATCAAATACTTGGAAAATGAACAATACCCTCCTGAAAAAAGACTGGGTTATAGAAGACATCAAGGAGGGAATAAGGAAATTCATAGAATGCAACGAGAATGAAAATACTTCCTATCAAAACCTCTGGGACACAGCAAAAGCAGTGCTCAGAGGCCAATTTATATCGATAAACGCACACATACAAAAAGAAGAAAGAGCCAAAATCAGAGAACTGTCCCGACAACTTGAACAAATAGAAAGTGAGCAACAAAAGAACCCATCAGGCACCGGAAGAAAACAAATAATAAAAATTAGAGCTGAACTAAATGAATTAGAGAACAGAAAAACAATTGAAAGAATTAACAAAGCCAAAAGCTGCTTCTTTGAAAAAATTAACAAAATTGATAAACCATTGGCTAGAGTGACTAAAGAAAAACAGGAAAGGAAACAAATAACCCGAATAAGAAACAAGAAGGACCACATCACAATAGAACCAAATGAAATTAAAAGAATCATTTCAGATTACTACGAAAAATTGTACTCTAACAAATTTGAAAACCTAGAAGAAATGGATAAATTCTTGGAAAAATACGACCTACCTATTTAAACTAACACATTCAGAAGTAGAACAACTAAATAGACCCATAACAAAAAAAGAGATTGAAACGGTAATCAAAAAACTTCCAACAAAAAAAAGTCCTGGCCCAGACGGCTTCACTGAAGAGTTCTACCAAACCTTCAGAGAAGACTTAACACCATTACTATTGAAGGTATTTCAAAGCATAGAAAAAGACAGAATACTACCCAAGTCATTCTATGAAGCTACCATCTCCCTGATACCAAAACCAGGTAAAGACATTACAAAAAAAGAAAATTTGAGACCTATATCCCTCATGAACATAGATGCAAAAATCCTCAACAAAATTCTAGCCAATAGAATCCAACAACACATCAAAAAAATAATTCACCCTGATCAAGTGGGATTTATACCAGGTATGCAAGGCTGGTTTAATATCAGAAAAACCATTAATGTAATCCATCACATAAATAAAACAAAAGATAAAAACCACATGATCTTATCAATAGATGCAGAAAAGGCTTTTGACAAAGTTCAACACCCATTTATGATAAAAACTCTTACCAAAATAGGAATCGAAGGAAAATTCCTCAACATAATAAAGGGCATTTATGCAAAGCCAACAACCAAGATCACTCTAAATGGAGAGAACCTGAATGCATTTCCCTTGAGAACGGGAACCAGACAAGGATACCCTTTATCACCGCTCTTATTCAACATCGTACTTGAAGTCCTAGCCAGGGCAATTAGGCTAGACGAAGAAATAAAGCGTATCCAGATTGGCAAGGAAGAAGTAAAGCTATCACTATTTGCAGATGAAGTGATCGTATACATGGAAAACCCTAAGGAATCCTCCAGAAAACTACTGAAACTAATAGAAGAGTTTGGAAGAGTCTCAGGTTATAAAATAAACATACAAAAATCACTTGGATTCCTCTACATCAACAAAAAGAACACCGAAGAGGAAATAACCAAATCAATACCATTCACAGTAGCCCCCAAGAAGATAAAATACTTAGGAATAAATCTTACCAAGGATGTAAAAGACCTATACAAAGAAAACTATAAAACTCTGCTACAAGAAATTCAAAAGGACATACTTAAGTGGAAAAACATACCCTGCTCATGGATAGGAAGACTTAACATAGTAAAAATGTCTATTCTACCAAAAGCTATCTATACATATAACGCACTTCCAATCCAAATACCAATGTCATATTTTAAGGGGATAGAGAAACAAATCACTAATTTCATACGGAAGGGAAAGAACCCCCAGATAAGCAAAACATTACCGAAAAAGAAGAAGAAAGTGGGAGGCCTCACTCTACCTTATTTCAGAACCTATTATACAGCTACAGTAGTCAAAACAGCCTGGTACTGGCACAACAACAGGCACATAGACCAATGGAACAGAATTGAGAACCCAGATATAAATCCATCCACGTATGAGCAGCTGATATTTGACAAAGGACCGGTGTCAGTCAACTGGGCAAATGATAGTCTTTTTAACAAATGGTGCTGGCATAATTGGATATCCATTGGCTAAAGAATGAAACAGGACCCAAACCTCACACCATGCACAAAAACTAACTCCAAGTGGATCAAAGACCTAAACATAAAGACTAAAACGAAAAAGATCATGGAAGAAAAAATAGGGACAACCCTAGGAGCCCTAATACAGGGCATAAACAGAATACAAAACATTACCAAAAATGATGAAGAGAAACCAGATAACTGGGAGCTCCTAAAAATCAAACACCTATGCTCATCTAAAGACTTCACCAAAAGAGTAAAAAGACCACCTACAGACTGGGAAAGAATATTCAGCTATGACATCTCAGACCAGCACCTGATCTCTAAAATCTACATGATTCTGTCAAAACTCAACCACAAAAAGGCAAACAACCCAATCAAGAAGTGGGCAAAGGATATGAACACACATTTCACTAAAGAAGATATTCAGGCAGCCAACAGACACATGAGAAAATGCTCCCGATCATTAGCCATTAGAGAAATGCAAATTAAAACTACGATGAGATTCCATCTCACACCAACTAGACTGGCATTAATCCAAAAAACACAAAATAATAAATGTTGGAGAGGCTGCGGAGAGATTGGAACTCTCATACACTGCTGGTGGGATTGAAAAATGGTACAACCACTTTGGAAATCCATCTGACATTATCTTGAACAGTTAGAAATAGAACTACCATACAACCCAGAAATCCCACTCCTCGGAATATACCCTACAGATACAAGAGCCTTCACACAAACAGACATATGTACACCCATGTTTATTGCAGCTCTGTTTACAATAGCAAAAAGCTGGAAGCAACCAAGGTGTCCATCAACGGATGAATGGGTAAATAAATTGTGGTATATTCACAGAATGGAATACTACGCATCGATAAAGAACAGTGACGAATCTCTGAAACATTTCATAACATGGAGGAATCTGGAAGGCATTATGCTGAGCGAAATGAGTCAGAGGCAAAAGGACAAATATTGTATAAGACCACTATTATAAGATCTTGAGAAATAGAAAAAACGGAGAAGAACACATACTTTTGTGGTTACAAAGGGGGGAGGGAGGGAGGGAGGGAGAGGTTTTTTTATTGATCAATCAGTAGATAAGAACTGCTTTGGGTGAAGGGAAAGACAACACTCAATACAAGGAAGGTCAGCCTAATTGGACTGGACTAAAAGCAAAGAGGTTTCCCGGATAAAATGAAAGCTTCAAAGGTCAGCGGAGCAGGGACTGGGGTCTGGGGAACATGGTTTGAGGGGACTTCTAAGTCAATGGGCAAAATAATTCTATTATGAAAACATTCTGCATCCCACTTTGAAATGTGGCGTCTGGGGTCCTAAATGCCAACAAGCGGCCATCTAAGATACATCAATTGGTCTCAACCCACCTGGAGCAAAGGCAAAGGAAGAACACCAAGGTCACACGACAACTAAGAACCCAAGAGACAGAAAGGGCCACATGAACCAGAGACCTACATTATCCTGAGACCAGAAGAACTAGTTGGTGCCCGGCCACAATCGATGTCTGCCCTGTCAGGGAGCACCACAGACATCTCCTGAGGGAGCAGGAGACCAATGGGATACAGACCCCAAATTCTCATAAAAAGACCATACTTAATGGTATGACTGCGACTAGAGGAATCCCGGAGGCAATGCTCCCCAGACCTTCTGATGGCACAGGACAGGAACCATCCCCGAAGACAACTCATCAGGCATGAAAAGGACTGGTCAGCTGGGGGGAGAGAGATCCTGATGAAGAGTGAGCTACTTAAATCAGGTGGACACTGGAGAGTGTGTTGGCAACTCTTGACTGGAGGGGGGATGGGAAGATAGAGAGAGAGGGAAGATGGCAAAATTGGCACGAAACGAGAGACTGTAAGGGCTGACTCAATAGGGGGAGAGCAAGTGGGAGAAGGGAGTAAGATGTATGTAAACTTAGATGTGACAGACTGATTGGAATGGTAAATGTTCACTTGAAGCTTAATAAAAATTCATTAAAAAAATAAATAAATAAAAAATAAAGACTTAACAGTGGTCTTTAGGAGCAATAAGACATTCATCCTTGATCAGAAGCAAGGAGCTCTTTAAGTGATATTAAAGACAAAGAGCACTAAAAATTCAAAAAAAGAAAAAAAAAGAAAGCAAAACACCTCAAAATGATTCCTTTTAACTTTAAGATAACTAAACATACTAAATTATCTTAGAAATTTTTAAATTTGGGCATAAGTTGGATCTATGAACATTGGTGTCTTGTCGGTAATATTCACCACTGCATTTCCAACTTCCTTAAAGATGCATGTCAACAGCTCTAAAAAAAATCAAACCTGTCCAGTTGAACATCATAGTATTACAGTTGGCAAAGAGCAAAAGACCACAGAGCGGGAATTTCTATGAGAACACACCACTTCTCACAATACAAAATGACTGTGAAACACATCACCAGTGGCAGGTAAAGTAGATAGGGTGGGAAATTGTGCTGAGGTTTTGCCACTGAAATCAATTGTGCTCAGCGTGTACTCTAGTTGTCAAAATTTAGTTTCTAAAATGAAGAAATTAAATTGTTTCTTAATAATCAATTAGTGTAGAAAACTCTGACCTATTATTAAACAGATTTTGAGAATGATCCTTCCCCAAAAGCAACTTCACATAAAAAGGGGAACTTAATATTAATGAAAATAGTCTGTCACTTTTATGCTTATTGCAACTGTAAAATATCTATAAATTAAATGCACTATAATGACTGTCTTTTTACTACCCAAATGTTGACGAAAGAACTGTGAATGTAACATTTGAAATTTAGAAAGTGTGTTGTACACTCTTGATGTGTCTATTTATGAATGACATCATATAAATTTCAATCTGCTAAGCTAATTCTTAGTTTTCTAAGTCAGTAAAACAAAACAAAAAATGAAGATCAGAAGCTTAAAATGGTAGTCGATTATTTTTCTTTAACTTGGATATATTTCTATTCAAATTGGAGCTGACATATATTTCAGAAGATATCAAAAAATTTGTCCTTTTTTCTTTTACCCAGCTGTGGTTCCTAACTTCCATGTTTAAGCTACATTTTAGCCAATTACACATAAAACTGAAATTCGTGTTTTCTTTCTACCTACCCAATAAACGTTTGCCTCTCACATAGTCTGACTTGAGCCCTGATTAGTGCGAATGTCTGAAATACAGTAATTTCTCTCTCAGTGTCTTTTATCTGAAGCCTGTTTTTGCCTTACTCTTCACACCCATTTCGAGTTCATGAAGAGGCCCAGTGTTTTACAGATAAAGCAGATGACTAAATGTTTTCTATTAGATCTCACTGGAGTGTTTTTCAACAGTACCGGAATAGTTGAATGTTTCAAATAAAAACTAATTTTAAAGGGAAGGCTGTACTACTTATGTTAACAGTTGATTTTCTTTAGAAATCCCAAGAACAGAAAGCAAGCCAAGTATTAATCACAATTCATTGCCAAATTATGGTGTTTTATCAAAAACATTTGATTTGGATTGCTATGATTCTGACTCAACTTCATGGCATCTGGTTTGGTTTTGGGTTTTGGATCAAAAATGTCATATACCAATATTATTCAAGTGATCTTCTGCTTTTAGAAGTATTATGGACTTGATATTCTGCTTAAAAATATCTAGGTTCTGGATAAACTATAACAAACATAACTCTAAATGTCTTACTCGGCTCACATAAAAATTGAGAAAAATCTCCAAGGAACAGCCACAACAAAAAAGAAACTGGAGTGTTAGGCCAATATAAAAGCTTTCATTTTTCCTTATTTGCAGAAGGAGGAAGTGGTCAAATCTCTTACAAATAACTTAATAGTGGGCAAAGAAGAGCTGATTGCTCTGTGAAAGACTGAGTAAAGGAATCCAGATGCAACATGAGCAAAGGGATCCAAAAGGAAAACTGTATTATAGCTCCAAAACTAACCCGCTGCTGTTGAGTCAATTCTGACTCATATGACCCAATAGGACAGAGTAGAACTGCCCCATAGGGTTTCCGAGGCTGTAATCTTTATGGAGGCAGACTGCCACAACGTTCTCCCTGGGAGTCACTTGTGTGAGGAACTCTTAAATTCTGAGGTGCCGGCTGATCTAATTGGGAGGATTTCAGAACGAAAATTACACATTTCATTCTGAAATTAAGTGGAGGGTTTCATTTCTACTCTCAAAATAATGTCAAATCTATTCATGAGATGGTCTCTAAATTCAGGTGGGATATACTCGAGGTCATATACTGGCTCTCATGGACTTGCTCTGATTTTCTTCTGTTTCATCTTGAACTTGCATATGAGCAATTCATAGTCTGTTCCACAGTCAGCCACTGGCCTTGTTCTGACTGATGATATTAAGTTTTTCCATCCTCTCTTTCCACAATGTAGTCGATTTGATTCCTGTGTATTCCATCTGCTGAGGTCCATGTGTATAGTTGCCATTTATGTTGGTGAAAAAAGGTATTTGCAATGAAGAAGTCACTGGTCTTGCAAAATTCTGTCATTCGATCTCTGGCTTCGTTTTTATCACCAAGACAATATTTTCTAACTACTGATACTTCTTTGTTTCCAACTTTTGTGTTCCAATCACCAATAATTATCAATGTATCTGATTGCATGTTCAATCAATTTCAGACTGCAGAAGCTGATAAAAAATCTTCAAATTCTTTATCTTTGGCCTTAGTGGTTGGTGCGTAAATTTGAATAAAAGTCGTATTAACTGGTCTTCCTTATAGGTGTATGGATATTACCTTATCACTGGCAGGGTTGTACTTCAGGACAGATTTTGAAATGTTCTTTTTGATGATGAATGCAGCACCAATGCAACCTCTTCAAGCTGTCATTCTCAGCACAGTATACTATATGATTATCTGACACCTTTTCAGCTCACTAATGCCTAGGATATTGATGTTTATTCATTCCATTTCATTTTTGACAATTTCCAATTTTCCTAGATTCATACCTCATATATTCCACATTTTAATTATTAATGGATGTTTGCAGCTGTTTCTTCTCATTTTGAGTCATGCCACATTAGCAAATAAAGATCCTGAAAGCTTGTCTCCATTCATATCACTAAGGTCGACACTACTTTGAAGAGGCCGCTCTTCCCCAGTTGTCTTTTGAGTGCCTTCCAACCTTATGACACTATATCAGACAGTATTCCACTGCTATTCATAAGGTTTTCACTGGCTAATTCTTTTCAGAAGTAGACTGCCAGATCCTTCTTCCTAGTCTGTCTTAGTCTGGAAGCTCAGCTGAAACCTGTTCTCTATGGGTGACCCTGCTGGTATCTGAATACTGGTGGCACAGCTTCCAGCATCAGAACAACATGCAAGCCCCCACAGTATGACAAATTGACACCTGGCCACATTGAACACTAATGGCTACAGATCAGACTGGTTGCGGAATGACACCAAGGACATCATACATGAAGAAAGTCATTGAAAAGACAGGAAAGAAAGAAAAGGCTAAGATGGTTGTCAAAGGAGACTCTGAAACTTACTCTTCGACTTCGAGCAGCTAAAGCAAAAGGAAGAAATGAGAAAGTAAAAAAACTGAACAGAAGATTTGAAAGGGCAGCAGAGAAAACAAAGTAAAGTATTATAATGACACGTGCAAAGATCTGGAGATAGAAAACCAAGAGGAAAGAACACCCTCGGCATTTCTCAAGCTGAAAGAACTAAAGAGAAAATTCAAGCCTCGAGTTGCAATACTGAAGGGTTCTATAGGGAAAATATTGAACAAAGCAGGAAGCATCAAAAGAAGATGGAAGGAATACATAAAGCCATTATACCAAAAAGAATTAGTCAATGCTCATCCATTTCAAGAGGTGACATATGATCAGGAACCGATGGTACTGAAGGAAGAAGTCCAAGCTGCACTGAAGGCACTGGTGAAAAATAAGGCTCCAGGAATTGACAGAATATTAATTGAGATGTTTCAACAAATGGATGCAGCACTGGAAGTGCTTACTCGTCTATGCCAAGAAATTTGGAAGACAGCTACCTGGCCAACCTACTGGGAGAGATCCATATTTATGCTTATTCCCAAGAAAGGTGGTCCAACTGAATGTGGAAATTATTGAACAATGTCATTAATATCACATGCCAGCAAAATTTTGCTGAAGATCAGTCAAAAGCAGCTGTGGCAGTATATCAACAGGGAACTGCCAGAAATTCAGGCCAGATTCAGAAGAGGACGTGGAATAAGGAATATCATTGCTGATATCAGATGGACCCTGGCTGAAAGCAGAGAATACCAGAAGGATATTTACCTGTGTTTTATTGTGTATGTAAAAAAAAAAAAAAAATTTTTTTTTTTAAAGGCATTGGACTGCGTGGATCATAACAAATTATGGACAGCTTTACAAAGAATGGGAATTCCAGAACACTCAATTGTGCTCATGAGGAACCTGTACATAGATCAAGAGGCAGTTGTTCGGATAGAACAAGGGGATTCTGAGTGGTGTAAAGTCAGGAAAGGTGTGCGTCAGGGTTGTATCCTTTCACCACACCTATTCAATCTGTATGCTGAGCAAATAATCTGAGAATCTGGACTATACGAAGGAGGACGGGGCATCAGGATTGGAGGAAGACTCATTAACAACCTGTGTTATACAGATGACACAACCTTGCTTGCTGAAAGTGGAGAGGACTTGAAGTACTTACTGATGAATATCAAAGACCACAGCCTTCAGTATGGACTATACCTCATCATAAAGAAAAGAAGAATCCTCACAACTCGACCAATAAGCCTCATCATGATAAACAGAGAAAAGATTGAAGTTGTCAAAGATTTCATTTTACTTGAATCCACGATCAACAGCCACAGAAGCAGCATTCAAGAAATCAAAAGACACCTTGTGTTGGGCAAATCTGCTGCAAAGGACCTCTTTAAAGTGTTGGAAAGCAAAGATGTCACCTGAAAGACTAAGGTGCTCCTGACCCAGGCCATGGTATTTTCAATTGCATCATATGCATGTCAAAGTTGGACAATGAATAAGGAAGAATTGATGTCTTTGAATTGTGATGTTGACAAAGAATATTGAATAGACCATGGACTGCCAAAAGAATGAACAAATCTGTCTTGGAAGAAGTACAACTGGAATGCTCCTTAGAAGTAAAGATGGCGAGACTATGTCTTATATACTTTGGATATGTTACCGGGGGGATCAGTCCCTAAGAAGGACATCATGCTTGGTAAAGTACAGGGTCAGCGGAAAAGAGGAAGACCCTCAGTCAGATGGATTGACACAGTGGCTGCAAAAATGGCTCAAGTATAACAATGATTGTAAGGATGTCACGGGACTGGGCCGTGTTGCATTCTATGGTACATGGGGTTGCTATTAGTCAGAACTGACTCAATGGCACCTAACAACAACAACTCGTAATAACATATGACTTCTTTTTTTTTTTTTCTGTTAAAGTTTGCCATTTTTAAACAAAGCTCAGCCATGCTTGTTGAGTGTTCCCTCAGGTAGGCTTAGAAAAAGCTTCATTGAGTTGTTACAGTAAATTAGAGCCTATAGATAAACACTCTGTTTTAACCACCTTACAAAAGTTTCGTAGCAAGTGCCTAGGCATTATCTCCTTTTCACTCAGCTAAATAAACAGAGTTTATTTACACTTTCCTAACTAATAGCCTGAGACTCTGGTGGCCTAGTGGTTAAGAGTTCAGCTGCTAACCAAAAAGTCAGCACTTTGAATCCACCAGGTGCTCCTTGGGAGCCCCAGGGGGCAGTTTCACCCTGTCCTACAGGGCTGCTAGGAGTGGGAAACCACTTGATGACAGTGGGTTTGGTTTACTTTGCTTTTAACTAATGGTCAGTTCCGTATCCAAAGATTCCAATTAAGTTTTGTCAGCTGCAAATATATCATTCAGCTTCCATATAGGTACACTTTCATGTCAAAATTGTTTATACTTTTCATTTTAGAAACATTGCCTTAGCTAAATAGTATAAAGAATGAGAGATTTGTTTTAGACTAGTAACTGATGTAAAGAAAGTTTCACAGTTAATTGCTACCCTTGTAAATCTCATCTCCTTTCCTACCATTGCTTTGATATGAAACTGTTATCTGTACTCACTCTACTTGCTAAATATCTCTTTGCTTTGCCTATAAGGCAGAGCATGCTGTTACAGCCAGCTAAATTCATGCTCTCCCACAGTTCATTCCTTCAGTAAATTTTATTTGTTTTTAATATAAAATTGCAGTGTTGGTCCAATGACTTCACTAGGACAGGCTGGTGGGTTCTAATCTCTGATCTTTTGGTTAGCAGTTGAGCGCTTAACCACTGTGCCACCAGGGCTCCTAGTTGTAGATCCAGAGGTGGGTACAAATGAATTTTTTTGAGACTTTGTGACAAAGGCCTACACTCACTTGGATCTGGAGTTTAAATTCTTACTCACCAAATGGTTGAATCAGAATTAAATGATTTTATTATGCCAGTTAACTTAGATGTCCCCTGAAACCATGGTCCCCAGACCCCTGCCCCTGCTACACTGGCCTTCAAAGCAATCAGTTTATTCAGGAAGCTTCTTTGCTTTTTGTTTAGTCCACTTGTGCTGACCTCGCCTGTATTGTCTGTTGTCTTTCCCTTCACAGAAAGTAGTTCTTATCTACTATCTAATTAGCGAATATCCCCCTCCCTCCCTCCTTCCATCCCTCCCTCATCTCATAACCATCAAAGAATATTTTCTTCTCTGTTTCAACTCTTTCTCGAGTTCTTATAATAGTGGTCTTATACAATATTTGTCCTTTCGCAACTGACTAATTCCACTCAGCATAATACCTTCCAGATTCCTCCATGTTATGAAATGTTTCACAGATTCATCACTGTTTTTTGTTGATGAGTAGTATTCCATTGTGTGAATATACCCTAATTTATTTATCCGTTCGTCCATTGAAGGGCACCTTGGTTGCTTCCATCTTTTTGCTATTGTAAACAGAGCTGCAATAAACATGAGTGTGCATATATCTGTTCATGTAAAGGCTCTTATTTCTCTAGGATATATTCCAAGGAGTGGGATTGCTGGATCGAATGGTAGTTATATTTCTAGCTTTTTAAGAAAGCTCCAAATCGATTTCCAAAGTGGCTGTACCATTTTACACTCCCACCAGCAGTGTATAAGTGTTCCAGTCCCTCCACAATCTCTCCAACGTTTATTATTTTGTGTTTTTTTGATTAATGCCGGCCTTGTTGGAGTAAGATGAAATCTCATGGTAGTTTAGGTTTGCATTTCTCTAATGGCCAATAATCATGAGCATTTCCTCATGTATCTGTTAGCTACCTGAATGTCTTCTTTAGCCCATTTTTTAATTGAGTTATTTGTCTTTTTGTAGTTGAGTTTTTGCGGTATGATGTAGATTTTAGAGATCAGGTGCTGATCGGAAATGTCATAGCTAAAAACTCTTTCTCGGTCTTCAGGTAATCCTTTTACTCTTTTGGTGAAGTTTTGGGTGGGCATAGGTGTTTGATTTTTAGGAGTTCCCAGTTATCTAGTTTTTTCTTCTGCATTGATAGTAATGTTTTATATATTGTTTATGCCATGTATGAGGGCTTCTAATGTTGTCCCTATTTTTTCTTCCATGATCTTTATTGTTTCAGATTTTATGCTTAGGTCTTTGAACTGTTTTGAGTTAGTTTTTGTGCATGGTGTGAGGTATGGGTCTTGTTTCATTTTTTTGCAGATGGATATCCAGTTACACCAGTACCATTTGTTAGAAAGACTGTCTTTTCCCCATTTCAGTGATTTGGGATCTGTGTCAAATATCAACTGCTCATATGTGGATGGATTTATGTCTGGTCTCAATTCCGTTCCATTGCTCTGTGTGTCTGTTGTTGTACCAGTACCAGGCTGTTTTGACTACTGTGACAATATAATAGGTTCCAAAATCCGGTAGAGTGAGGCCTCCCACTTTTTTCTTCTCTTTCAGTAATGCTTTTATTATCCAGGGCTTCTTTCCCTTCCATTTGAAGTTGGTGATTTGTTTCTCCAACTCATTAAAAAATGTCGTTGTAAAATCACTTGGATTCCTCTACATCAACAAAAAGAACATCAAAGAGGAAATCACCAAATCAATACCATTCATAATAGCCCCCAAGAAGATAAAATACTTAGGAATAAATCTTACCAAAGATGTAAAAGACCTATACAAAGAAAACTACAAAGTACTAGTGCAAGAAACTAAAAGGGACCTACATCAGTGGAAAAACATACCTTGCTCATGGATAGGAAGACTTAACATAGTAAAAATGTCTGTTCTACCAAAAGCCATCTATATATACAATGCACTTCTGATCCAAATTCCAATGACATTTTTTAATGTGATGGAGAAACAAATCACCAACTTCATATGGAAGGGAAAGAAGCCTGGAATGAGTTACTGAAAAAGAAGAAGAAAGTGGGAAGCCTCATTCTACCTGATTTCAGAACCTATTATACAGCTACAGTAGTCAAAACAGCCTGGTACTGGTACAACAACAGGCACATAGACCAATGGAACAGAATTGAGAACCCAGATATAAATCCATCCACATATGATCTTTGACATCTGATATTTGACAAAGGCCCAGTGTCAGTTAATTAGGGAAAAGATAGTCTTTTTAACAAATGGTGCTGGCATAACTGGATATCCATACCTCACACCATGCACAAAAACTAACTCCAAGTGGATCAACGACCTAAACATAAAGACTAAAATGGTAAAGATCATGGAAGAAAAAATACGGACAACGTTAGGAGCCCTAATACAAGGCATAAACAGAATACAAAACATTACCAAAAATGACGAAGAGAAACCAGATAACTGGAAGCTCCTAAAAATCAAACACCTATGCTCATCTAAAGATTTCACCAAAAGAGTAAAAAGACCACCTACAGACTGGGAAAAAATTTTCAGCTCTGACATCTCCGACCAGCACCTGATCTCTAAAATCTATATGATTCTGTTAAAACTCAACCACAAAAAGACAAACAACCCAATCAAGAAGTGGGCAAAGGATATGAACACGCACTTCACTAAAGAAGATATTCAGGCAGCTAAGAGATACATGAGAAAATGCTCTCGATCATTAGCCATTAGAGAAATGCAAATTAAAACTAGGATGAGATTCCATCTCACTCCAACAAGGCTGGCATTAATCCAAAAAACACAAAATAATAAATGTTGGAGAGGTTGCAGAGAGGTTGGAACAGTTATACACTGCTGATGGGAATGTACAATGGTACAACCACTTTGGGAATCTATCTGGCTTTTTCTTAAAAAGTTAGAAATAGAACTACCATACAACCCAGAAATCCCACTCTTCGAAATATACCCTAGAGAAATAAGAGCTTTTACACAAACAGATATATGCACACCCATGTTTATTGAAGCACTGTTTACAATAGCAAAAAGCTGGAAGCAACCAAGGTGTCCATCAATGGATGAATGGGTAAATAAATTATGGTATATTCACACAATGGAATACTATGCATCGATAAAGAACAGTGAGGAATCTGTGAAACATTTCATAACATGGAGAAACCTGGAATGCATTATGCTGAGTGAAATTAGTCAGATGCAAAAGGACAAATATTGTATAAGACCACTATTAAAAGATCTTGAGAAATAGTATAAACTGAGAAGAACACATACTTTTGTGGTTACGAGAGGGGGGAGGGAGGGAGGGTGGCAGAGAGTTATTTACTGATTAGGTAGTAGATAAGAACTACTTTAGGTGAAGGGAAGGACAATACTCAATACAGGGAAGGTCAGCTCAACTGGACTGGACCAAAAGCAAAGAAGTTTCCGGGATAAACTGAATGCTTCCAAGGTCAGTGGAGCAAGGGCTGGGGTTTGGGGACTACGGCTTAAGGGGACTTCTAAGTCAATTGGCAAAATAAATTCTATTATGAAAACATTCTGGGTCCCACTTTGAAGTGTAGTGTCTGGGGTCTTAAATGCCAACAAGAGGCCACCTAAGATGCATCAATTGGTCTCAACCTACCTGGATCAAAGGAGAACGAAGAACACCAAGGTCACACGATAACTATGAGCACAAGAGATAGAAAGGGCCACATGAACCAGAGGCTTACATCATCCTGAGGCCAGAAGAACTAGATGGTGCCTGGCCACAACTGATGACTGCCCTGGCAGGGAACACAACAGAGAACCCCTGAGGGAGCAGGAGAACAGTGGGGTGCAGACCCCAAATTCTCATAAAAAGACCAGACTTAATGATCTGACTGAGACTAGAAGAATCCCAGCGGTCATGGTCCCTAAACCTTCTGTTGGCCCAGGACAGGAACCATTCCCAAAGACAACTCATCAGACACGGAAGGGACTGGTCAATGGGTTGGAGAGAGATGCTGATGAAGAGTGAGCTACTTAAATCAGGTGGACACTGGAGACTGTTGGCATCTCCTGTCTGGAGGAGAGATGCAAGGGTAGAGAGGGTTAGAAACTGGCAAAACAGTCAGGAAAGGAGAGACTGGAGGGAGGGAGCGGGCTGACTCACTGGGGGAGAGTAAAGGGCAGTATGTAGTAAGGTGTACATAGGCTTATGTGTGACAGGCTGACTTGATTTGTAAACTTTCACTTAAAGCACAATAAAAATTATTTTTAAAAAATGCCATAATTTGGATCAGAATTGCATTAAATCTATAGATCACTTTTGGTAGAATAGACATTTTTACAATGTTAAGTCTTCCTATCCATAAGCAATGTATGCTTTTCCACTTACGTAGGTCTCTTTTGGTTTCTTTCAGAAGTGTTTTCTAGTTTTGTTTGTATAAGTCTTTTACATCTCTGGTAAGATTTATTCCTGAGTATTTTATCTTCTTGGGGGCTACTGTGAATGGTATTGATTTGGTGATTTCCTCTTCGATGTTCTCTTTGTTGGTGTAGAGGAATCCAACTTATTTTTGTATGTTTATCTTGTGTCCTGATACTCTGCTGAACTCTTCTATTAGTTTCAGTAGTTTTCTGAAGGATTCCAAAGGGTTTTCTGTGTATAAGATAGTGTCATCTACAAATAGAGATACTTTTACTTCTTCCTTACCAATCTGGATGCCCTTTATTTCTTTATCTAGCCTAATTGCTCTGGCTAGGAGCTCCAGCACTATGTTGAATAAGAGTGGTGATAAAGGGCATCTTTGTCTGGTTTCTGATCTCAAGGGAAATGCTTTCAGACTCTCTCCATTTAGGATGATGTTGGCTATTGGCTTTGTATAAATGTCCTTTATTATGTCGAGGAATTTTCCTTCTATTCCTATTTTGCTGAGAGTTTTTATCATGAATGGGTGTTGAACTTTGTCAAATGCGTTTTCTGCTTCAATTGATAGAATCATGTGATTCTTGTCCTTTGTTTTATTTATGTGGTGGATTACATTAATAGTTTTTCTAATGTTGAACCACCCCTGCATACCTGGTATGAATCCCAGTTGGTCATGGTGAATTTTTTTTTGATATGTTGTTGAATTCTATTGCCTAGAAGTTTGTTGAGGATTTTTACAGCTAAGTTCATAAGGGATATAAGTCTGTAATTTTTTTTGTGTGCTGTCTTTACCTGGTTTTGGTATCAGAGATATGGTAGCTTCATAGAATGAGTTTGGGAGTATATCGTCCTTTTCTATGCTCTGAAATACCTTTAGCAGTAGTGGTGTTAACTCTTCTCTGAAAGTTTGGTAGAACTCTGCAGTGAAGTCGTCAGGGGCAGTGTTTTTTTGTTGTTGTTGTTGAAAGTTTTTGATTACCTTTTTGACCTCTTCTTTTGTTATAGGTCTATTTAGTTGTTCTATTGTGTTAGTTTGGGTAGGTAGTGTGTTTCTAGCAATTCATCCATTTCTTCTGGGTTTTCAAATTTGTTACAGTACAATTTTTTATAAAAGTCTGGTATGGTTCTTTTAATTTCAGTTGGGTCTATTGTAATATTGCCCATCTCATTTCTTTTTCTGGTTATTTGCTTTCTCTCCTGTTTTTCTTTGGCCAGTTTGGCCAATGGTTTATCAATTTTCTTAATTTTTTCAAAGACCCAGCTTTTCGTCTTGTTAATTCTCTCAATTTTTTTTCTGTTTTTTGTTTCTTTTAATTCTGCTTTAATTTTTGCTCTTTGCTTTCTTCTGGTGTTTGAGGGTTTTTGTTGTTGTTGTTGTTCTCCTACTATTTGTTTAATTTGTAGAGACAATTCTTTGATTTTGGCCCTTTCTTCTTTTTGGATGTGTGCATTTATTGATATAAATTGACCTCTGAGCACTGCTTTTGCTGTGTCCCAAAGGTTCTGATAGGAAGTGTTTTCATTCTCATTGGATTCTATGAATGTCTTTATTCCATCCTTAATGGCTTCTATAATCCAGTCTTTTTTGAGCAGGATATTGTTCAGTTTCCAAGTGTTTGATTTCTTTTCTCTGCTTTTTCTGTTACTGATTATGGTCAGAGAAGATGCTTTATAATATTTCATTGTTTTGGATTCTGCTAAAGCTTGCTCTATGACCTAATATGTGTCCTATTCTGAAGAATGTTCCATGGACACTAGAAAAGAAAGTATACTTGGCTGCTGTTGGGTTGAGTGTGCTGTATATTTCTATGAGGTCAAGTTGTTTTTCCGTGGCATTTCGATCTTCCATGTCTTTACTGAGTTTTTCTGGATGTCCTGTCCTTCACTGAAGGTGGTGTGTTGAAGTCCCCTACTATTATTGTGGAGCTGTCTATCTGACTTTTCAATGTTTATAAAGTTTGTTTAATGTATATTGCAGCCCTGTCATTGGGTGCATAAATATTTAATATGGTTATATCCTCCTGGTTTATTGTCCCTTTAATCATCATATAGTGTCCTTACTTATCCTTTACAATGGATTTAACTTTAAAGTCTATTTTGTCAGAAATGAATATTGCCACTCCTGCTCTTTTTTGATTGTTGTTCGCTTGATATATTCTTTTCCATTCTTTGAGTTTTAGTTAGTTTGTATCTCTAAGTCTAAGGTGTGTCTCTTGTAGGCAGCATATAGACAGATGATGTTTTTTAATTCATCTGCCACTATCTGTCTCTTTATTGGTGCATTTAGTCCATTTACATTCAGTGTAGTTATGGATAGGTATGAATTTAGTGGTACCATTTTGACGTCTGTTTTTGAGTGTTGTTGACAGTTTCTTTTTCCCACTTAATTTTTTTGTGCTGAGTAGATTATCTTTGTGTATTATCTTTTCCTCTTATTTGTTGTTGTTGATTTTGTTTCTGCTAAGTCTCTTTTTTTTTTTTTTGTATTTTGTTTTGATGCATAGGATAGTTTGTCTCCTTTGTGGTTACCTTCATATTTACCCCTATTTTCCTAAATTTAAACCTATTTTTTATTTTTTTGTATCACCTTGTCTTCCCCTCCGTATGAAAGTTCTTTGACTACATTTCCTAGTCCCTCTTTATTGTTTTAATGTTACCTTCTTTTACATAATAACATTGCTATTTCCCTGTTTTGAATGTTTTTTATCTTGATTTACTTTTGTGATTTCCCTGTCTGGGTTGACATTTGATTGCTCTATCCTGTGTTCTAGTCTTGGGTTGATACCTGGTATTATTGATTTTCTAAGCAAAAAACTCCCTTTAATATTTCTTGTAGTTTTGGCTTGGTTTTTACAAATTCCCTAAACATTTGTTTATCTGGAAATGTCCTAATTTCACCATCATATTTGAGGGACAGTTTTGCTGGTTATGTGATTCTTGGCTGGCAATTTTTTTCCTTCAATGCTTTATATAAGCCATCCCGTTGTTTTCTTGCCTGCATGGTTTCTGCCGAGTTGTCTGAGTTTATTCTTACCGACTGTCCTCTGTAGGTTAGTTTTCAAATATCCCTAGCTGCTCTTAAAATTCTCTCTTTATCTTTGGTTTTGGCATGCTTGATTATAATATGTCTAGGTGACTTTCTTTTTTAAAATCTACCTTACGTGGAGTTTGGTGAGCATCTTGGATAGATATCCTCTCATTTCTCATGGTGTCAGGGAAGTTTTCTACCAACAACTCTTCAACAATTCTCTCTGTATTTTATGTTATTCCTTCCTGTTCTGGTACTCCAATCACTTGTAGGTTATTTCTCCTGATAGAGTCCTACGGGATTCTTAAAGTTTCTTCATTTTTAAAATTCTTTTATCTGATTTTTCTTCAAGTTTTTTGATACCAAGTGCTTATCTTCCAGTTCACCAATTCTGCCTTCCACTTGCTCAATTCTGCTCCTCTGACTTTCTACTGAGTTTTCTGATTCTTTTATTTTATTGTTAATCTTCTGAATTTCTGATTGCTGTCTCTCTATGGATTTTTCCAGCTTATTAAATGTTTCATTATGTTCCCAAAAACCCTTTTTCATTTCTTCAACTGCTTTATCTGTGTGTTCCTTGGCTTGTTCTGCACATTGCCTGATCTTCCTAATTTCATTCCTCTTGTCTTGAAGAGCTCTGTCTGTTCATTTTTTGAATTCTGCATCTGGTAATTCCAGGAAGGCACCTTCATCCAGGAGATTTGTTGGTCCTTTGTTTTGAGAGCTTGTTGAGGCAATCAGTCTATTTCTTTATGTGACTGGATATTGACTGTTGTCTCTGAGCCATCTATAAGTTATTGTATTACTTTATTTTATGTTTGCTTACTGTATAGTAGCTTCTTGCTTTGTTTTGTTTTGGTATGCCCAAATGGGTTTCTTGAGTGAGCTGGCTTGGTTATTTTCACCGTTGGAGCTCTGACGTCTAGGTATATCAGTCTAGGAGTCCATTCACTTTTCTTGTATGAAATCAGCTCAGGTGTCCAGGTAGCTGATCATCAAGTGTGTGGTACAGGCTCGACACTACAGTCTTAGCGGGGCAGGGGTGATTGGTGTAGGTACCGGTATCTGTTTGTAGCAGGTGGTCATGCTCTGAACCAGTCAGGGGCCTGAGAATCATCCCTCAAGTGTCTCTGAGGAAAGCATGTCCCTCTTCCCTAGAGTGTACAGGTGGGTGGGCTCTGCAGATGGATGATGGGCACCCAATGTTTCTGGTTGTAAGGACTGGAAGATACCAGTTATCTTTGGACCACTGCCGTGGGTGACTGGGTGACCTGAGTGGAGTAACAAATCCTTAGGCACCTGATGTGGGTAGGTGAGGACCGTGTTTAGTAGGCAAAATGGTGTCAAACATCAAACTCCCACCATTCCACTACACAGTTGAAACAGTTGTAGTCTCCCAACAAGGGCCTATTCTCCTGAAATAAGCCCGCCCAGATCCATGCAGGGGGGAAAACACTCAAAGTCCACAGACCGTTTATGCCTGAACAGGATGTGCTTCTGTCCGGAGTTGCCCCGGTTAGTAGAGCTGGCAAATTTTCTTTTTCCCCATTGCAAATTTATTCCTGCTCTAAGGCTGGGAGTATGGCTCTAGGTGCTCAACAAGGCCTATCTCTAGCCCAGGGAAATCAACAGCCACTGACGCTAGCTTGGGAGTGGGGGGCACAGTAAAATGTATGCAAGTACTTAGCCTTTGATGAGAGCGCTGTTCTTTTTGGTTCCGGTGGCGTGAGTAGGCTGTGCGGCTGGCTGCTTCTTTCTGTGGAAACTGTGGCCAGACGCTAGTATTAGCCCGCTGCATCTGTTCCCGGGAATGGTGCCTAAGGGCTCCCAGCGATTCAGGTCTGGTAACTCCTCTCTGCTTCTGAATAGTCTCTTCCCCCATCGCCCCCCCCACCCCCCCCACCCCGCTGCTCAGTTCATTTTCTAACTTTGCCTTTGATCTTCAGAGCTCCTAGATTGTCATAAATATACTCATTTCACTTTTTGGGTGGGGGTGGTCGTTTTTGTAAGAGAGCTCCCCGGAAGCATCTGTCTAGTCCTCCATCTTGGTTCAGCCTCCTATTTACACTTTTCAATGTGTTGTTTTCCTCTTTTTTTTCATATTCTTTGCCAATTTACAAAGAATATTGAACATACCATGAACTGCCAGAAAAACTAAGAAATCAGTATACATACAATCAAAGTGCTCCTTAGATGAGAGAATGGTGAGACTTTGTCTCACATACTTTGAACACCTCATCAAAAAAGATTAATCCCTAGAAAAGGACATCCTGTTTGATAAAGTAGAGGGTCAGCGAAAATTCATGTAACTCTCAATGAGACAGGTTGAGACAGTAACCACAACAGTGGACTCAAATGTACCAATGATTGTGGAATTAACGAAAGACCAGGACTGGGCAATGTTTTGTTCTATTACACACAAGGTCAGCATGAGTCATAGCTAACAACAACTGTATATCCAAAGCTCCATTCCTTTTGATTAAACTTTAATTTTTAGCAAAAGCAACTATATTAATTCTTCCACAGAGTTTGAAAAGTTAGTATTATTATTATCTTCATTTTATGTATATTGAAACTGAGGCTCAGAGAGGTTAAGTAAACTATTTTGTATCACACAGGTAATTAGTGGCAGAACAGAGACTCAAACCAACATTTGAATGATAACCCTCTCTATATTATTTTCCAAAACATATTGCTAAGAGGAATTCCTTACAAATATTTTTTTAAAAAAACATAAGTATGTGTTCATTAATGACTGTATCATTTAAGACATTTTTATCATGGACACCATTTTCATTGGTTATATCCACACATTCCAGTGTCATACTATTTGTTTAGAAAATGTTTTCAGTTATTTTCTGTTTCAAATTCTTATTTATCAGAGCAATTTTCTACTACATGGTCTAATACCTTCCAGGCCTTGGAAGCTTGTTAATTGTTATAATTGTTCTTAGGTATGACTCATCCATTTTTCTCTAGGGTTAGCAAATATAAAGAAAATTATGCTTTGTCTACAAATTTTGTCTATAAGTTTTGAACAGTGTTAGAACATAATTTTAGCAAAGCTATTCTAGACTATGGAGGTTCTCTTTCAGAGAGATGCCAGAAGTTCCCTATATAATCTTGTTTAAAAAAATCTGATAAAATATGTGTTGACTTTCATTCATGACTTTGCGTGAAAACATTTATTTAAGACTCTTTTAAGCAAAAGACATTATGTTTTTATCTCTAGGTGCTTTTCTCTAGTGCTATAAATATTTTGTTTTCATTTACTTTATTTTAAAATGAGAATGCATATTTTATCAAGGTGTAATAATTTTTAGAATGTACCTAATATTGAAGGACACATTAAAGGTGCCAATGGACATTTAGTCTGAATTATTGTTAATTCAAAAAAAGCATGTAGATTTTCTTGATTATAAGGTCATTTAAAGAGAAAACTTGTGAAGAAATAAAACCATTGTATGATTTTAAAAACATAGCACATAAAAGATTGCTTAACATACTCAAGTTGATGCCCCTATACAGATACTGCCTAAGTTTCGTTGTTGTCGTTAGGTTCTGTCTTAGTTATCTAGTGCTGCAATAACAGAAATACCACAAGTGGATGGCTTTATCAAACAGAATTTTATTCTTTCACAGCCTATTAGGTTAGAAGTCTGAATTCAGGGCACCAGCTCCAGGGAAGGCTTTCTTTCTCTGTGGGATCTATAGGAAAGTCCTTGTCATCAATCTTCTCTTGGTCTAAGAGCTTCTCCACACAGGAACCCTAGATCCAAAGGACCCGCTTTGCTCCAGGTGCTGCTTTCTTGGTAGTATGAGGTCTCCATGTCTCTCTGCTCACTTCTGTCTTTTATAGCTCAAAAGAGATTGGCTCAAGACACAATCTAATCTTGTAGATTGAGTTCTGCCTCATTAACATAACTGGCACCAATCCCATCTCATCAACATCATACAGACAGGATTTACAACACATAGGAAAATCACATCAGATGATAAAATGGTAGACAATCACACAATACTGGAAATACTGGCCTAGCCAAATTGATACACATATTTTTGGTGGGACACAATTCAATCCTTGACAGGTGCCGTTGAGTTGGTTCTGACTCACAGAGATACTATGTACAAAGAATGAAACGCTGCCCAGTCCTGTGCTATCCTGTTTGATCTCCACAATCATTATGTTTGAGCCCATTGCTGCAGCTACCATGTCAATCTATCTCATTGAAGATATTCCTCTCTTTCTTTGACTCTCTAATTTACCAAGCATGATGTTCTTCCCCAGAGACTGGTCCTTTCTGATAACATGTCCAAAGCAAGTTAGACAAAATCTCACCATCCTTGCTTCTAAGGAATATTCTGGCTGAACTTCTTCCAAGACAGATTTGTTTGTTCTTTTGGCAGACCACTGCATATTCAATATTCTTCACCAACGCCATAATTCAATGGCATCAATTTTTCTCCTGTTTAGATTTATTAACTCAAAATCCTTTAGTTATAGGTTTTTTGAGGGATTTAACTATCTTTTTTTTTTAAGTATCATGTATTCTGTACATAATACATAATTGCAACCCTCAAATGTGACATAATTGAGGACACAAGATTTGCATAGCTAAAATGTGAAGATTAAATAAAAATATAATCAACTGCTTACACTGTGGGTTCCTGAGGAATTGTGAAAATTTGAATAGATGGAGACCAAATGGGATAATTTCCAGCCCAAGGGGTAGAGTTGGGATGAGATGTGTCAGGTAGCACCTAATGATCTTCTGAGAAGTCACTGTTCTCCTAGTCCCAAGAAGGGCCTGTTCTCTCAATCAGAGTAGGTTAAAATCTTTAGTTGCTGCATACTATTATGTTGCCTTATTTATTTAAAATAAATTATGCTTAAATTAATCAAAGAGTGTTTCTCTAAGTGTGATTCAGAAGGAGCAAAAACTTCATTTGCATAGTCAATCTTACTCAGTGTTTGTTATTACTCAGTATAGAGGATGGTATATCTTCAGGTTAGATGGAGAAGGGCTTACTAACATAAGTACGAGAGGGCCAGGCTAAGTAGAACCTGGGCATAAAACTAAGAATGGGCCCAGGAGAAACGTTTTTTTTGAAAAATAGATGAATGGTTGAAAAAGAATGTGGTGTATACTTACAATGGGATATTACTCTGCCACAAAGAGAAATTAAGTCCTGATAACATGCTACAACACAGATGAACCTTGAAAAAATGATGCTGAGTGAAGTAAGTCAATCACAAAAGGACAAATACTGCATCATCTCACTTTTATGAACTATATAGAATAGGTAGATACTTACAGATTATAGTTTAATAGTGATTATCAGGGGCAGTAGAAAGGGGGTAAGGGGAATTATTGTTCAGGAGGCCTTGAGTTTTGTTTACAGAAGGGAAAATTTGGCAAAGGACATTGGCGATGGTTATACAATATGAATGACATAATTGAGCTCACTAATTGTATATATGAATCAGCAAATATGGTGTCACCTATATATTTACAAAAATTTTTAAAAAGCAAAGATAGAAGTTGATTTATAAAAAGAAAAAGGGATTACTTTGTTCTTTGATTTTTTTAAGTTAATTTTTTAAACTGTGATGAGTATATATATAGCAAAAAATTACAATTTCAACACTTTTTACATGTACTATTGAGTGACATTAATTATTTTATGTGATATTTTCCACATATAAAATAATTCTTCTCTTTTCCAAAGCATGTATTTGTCTATGAAATGCGTAAAAGTATTCATGCCTGGTTTAAAGCCCTTTGTATTTTGGTCTTTGGAGCTGACTGCAGACAGTCTGCCCACTGTCTCTGCTCCATGCAAAGGCAAGCCTCCCTGATGGCATGGCAGCCCAACATATACTGATCCTACCACCAGGCTTTGATGAAGGGAAGAGGGTTTTGCTACTTTTAGCAAAATGACCTTTACATACTCTATCACTGAGCCTAACCAATCATCTCTTCAAGATATATCTTTTGAATCATATCTTCAAGATAGAAAAAAGGTATCAGCAATATATTGAAAATACCGGAAAAGTAAAAGGTATGGGCAGGAATGGCCAGGATGAACAAGTTAATGTAAAAACAAAAAAAACTGAGAGAGTTCAGTGATCAGATGACAATAATAGTTAGGAACCACAGAGAATTTTAAAATATTATTGTAAGTATTCTTTATAAATTCTAGATATAAGTCAATTGTCCAATACATGTTTTGGAAATACTTAAGGAGTTAGTCAATACATGAGGTGTAGGTATATAAGCTTGGCTTAATGTTTGTTCTCCTTTTTGTTAAGGTTTCTGCTGTTACCACACTGTATTAGCTACTGTAACTTTATAACGGCTCTTAAAGCCAAATAGTGTGAATTCTCCAACTTCTTTTTTCCTAGAGAGCTTTGGATATTCTAGATCCTTTTCATTTCCATATAAACTTTAGAGACAGCTTGTCATTTTTTTACAAAATGTCTTGTAGTATTTTGATTTGGATTGTGTTGAGCCCATAGGTCAATTTCGGTGGAATTAGCATTTTAAAAATATGGAATCTTTCAATCCAAGGCATTTAGGTTATTTTATTCAGTTCAGAAATGTTTTTGATGTTTTAATGTAGAGGTCTTTCATTAGTTTTGTTAAATTTATTCAAAGGCACTTTATGATTTGGATGCTGTTTTAAATAGTATTTTTCCTCGTTTCTTCTTTGCTGCTGGTATATATTAAACTTGTAACTTGAAACCTTGCTAGATATATTTATTATTTCTAGTACTTGCTTTGTATATTTTTCAGGATTTTCTATATAAATAATTGTGTCATCTGCAACCATAGACAGTTTTACTTCTTCCCTTTCTATCTTAATTTTTTAAATTTCTTTTTCTTTCTGTATTGCATTGGAGAAGAGTACAATGATAATAGAATTCATGTATGCGGACACCCTTTCCTTTTTCCTGCTCTTAGGAGGAGTGTATTCAATGTCTCAATATTAATATTACTGTTGTTGTTGTTGTCAACTGCCATTGAGTCAGCCCCTAATCATGGTGACCCCATGTGTTGCAGAGTAGAACTGCTCCATAAGGTTTTCTCCTCCACTTGCCTGTCAATTTGTCATACCGTGGTGGTTTGCATGATGGTGCGATGCTGGAAGCTATGCCACTAGTATTTCAAATGACAGTAGGGTCACACAAGGTGGACAAGTTTCAGCAGAGCTTCCAGAATAAAACAGACTAGGAAGAAGTACCTGGCAGTCTACTTCTGAAAAAATTGGCCAATGAAAACCTTATAAATAGCTGGAAAATAAGCCCCTCAGGCTGGAGGGCACTCAAAATACAACTTGCTTTTAAGCATAGAGTAGTTAAAGTGAAAGGAAGAAATGATGAAGTAAAAGAGCTGAACAGAAGATTTGAAAGGACAGCTCGAGAAAAGAAAGTAAAGTGTTATAATGAATTGTGCAAAGATCTGGAGTTAGAGAATCAAAAGGAAAGAATATACTTGGCATTTCTCAAACTGAGAAAACCGAAGAAAAAATTCAAGTTGCAATATTGAAGGATTTTATGGGCAAAAAATTGAATGACACAGGGAGCATCAAAAAAAGATGGAAAGAATACACAGAGTCATTGTACCAAAAAGAATTAGTCCATATCTAGCCATTTCAGGATATGGCATATGAACAAGAACCAATGGTACTGAAGGAAGAAGTCCAAGCTGCACTGAAGGCATTAGCAAAAAACAAGGCCCCAGGAACTGATGGAATACCAATTGAGATGTCTCAACAAAAGGATACAAAGCTGAGGGGGCCAAGATGGCAGACTAAGTGGACGCTACCACGGATCCCTCTTGCAACAAAGACTCGGAAAAACAAGTGAATCGATCACATACATAACAATCTACGAACTCTGAACAACAAGCACAGACTTAGAGACGGAAAACAAACAAATACAGGCAGACAGCAACCGTTTTCAGAACTAGGAGCCAGCGTACCAGGCAGGTGACCTTTGGAGCCTGATCTGGGGCACAGCCCAGGGGGGCAGACGCCACAGAAGGGGGACCCAGCCCTTCCCCCCCCAAACCCATCCCGGGAGGAAGTCTAGCTGGTTGGCGTGGGCGGCGTAGCGGTGCGGGCAGAGTAGCGGCGCAGCCGGAGGGAGAAGCACCCGGGAGGCAGTGACTGATCTGGGAGTGGGGAGAACGGTGTCCCAGCCGGGGAGCCGTCCCACCAGGAGTTTGGCGGGAAGCGGGCGAGGCGCAAGCGGGGGGCGGGTCAGCTATATTTCCCTAAAGCGACCCCGGGGTGGGACCCACACATTCGTGCAGGGGGACGCACACCCAGTCCGCGTCTGTGGCGCGGCGCACCGGAGGGAGAAGTCCCTGGGAGGAAGTGACAGGTCTCGGAGCGGGGAAAGCAGCGTCCCAGCAGAGGTGCCGTCCCGCTGGGATTTGGGGGTGGGCACGGGCAGGGCGTGAGTGCGGGGTCCAATTTTATTACCCTGAATTGACCCAGGGGGCGGGCCCAACTGGTCGTGCAGGTGACGCCCACCCAGTTTGCGGGAGAGGTGTGGCGCACCAGAAGAAGAAGTCCCCGGGAGGAAGTGACTGGTCTCGGAGTGCGGAAAGCAGCGCCCCAGCCGGGAAGCAGTCCCGCTGGGATTTGGGCGTGCGCGCGGGTGGGGCGTGAGCGCGGGGTCCAATTATATTCCCCTGAACTAAACCAGGGGGCGGGCCCACCTGGTCATCCGGATTACGCCCACCCAATTCGCGCCTGAGGTGCGGCGCTCCGGAAGGGGAAGTCCCCGGGAGGAAGTGACTGGTCCCGGAGCGGGGAAAGCAGCGTCCCAGCTGGGAAGCCGTCCTGCTGAGATTTGGGCGCGCGCGTGGGTGGGGCGTGAGCTCGGGGTCCAATTATATTCCCCTGAATAGACCCTGGGGGCGGGCCCACCCGTTCATGTGGGAAACGCCCACCCAGTTCACACGAGCAGAGCCCTGCACCAGAGGGAGAATTCCCCGGAAGTGACTGGTCTCCGAGCGGGGAAAGCAGCATCCCAGCTGGGGACCAGTCCCGCCCGGATTTTGGCAGACGGGGGCGGAGCGAGAACGCGGTGTTCAGCTCTATATTCTGTGGTGCTACACTCCTAGCTCTCTGATCCCTCCCCCACCCTCCCCAGGTGGCTCCATTAACATCCGAATACCCGGAGCCAGAGGGAGAATTCAGATAGGGGTCTGACTGCATTTTTTTTTAGCTGATTAGCTAGAAAATCTAGTTTCCCAGTGATGGCTCAGAGACAGCAGTCCATATCAAAGCACATAAAGAAACAGACCATGACAGCTTCTCCAACCCCCCAAACAAAAGAATCAAAATCTTTCCCAAATGAAGATACAATCCTGGAATTATCAGATACAGAATATAAAAAACTAATTTACAGAATGCTTAAAGATATCACAAATGAAATTAGGATAAATGCAGAAAAAGCCAAGGAACACACTGATAAAACTGTTGAAGAACTCAAAAAGATTATTCAAGAACATACTGGAAAAATTAATAAGTTGCAAGAATCCATAGAGAGACAGCATGTAGAAATCCAAAAGATTAACAATAAAATTACAGAATTAGACAACGCAATAGGAAGTCAGAGGAGCAGACTCGAGCAATTAGAATGTAGACTGGGACTTCTGGAGGACCAGGGAATCAACACCAACATACCTGAAACAAAATCAGATAAAAGAATTAAAAGAAATGAAGAAACCCTAAGAATCATGTGGGACTCTATCAAGAAGGATAACTTGCGTGTGATTGGAGTCCCAGAACAGGGAGGGGGGACAGAAAACACAGAGAAAATAGTTGAAGAACTCCTGACACAAAACTTCCCTGACATCATGAAAGATGAAAGGATATCTATCCAAGATGCTCATCCAACCCCATTTAAGATTGATCCAAAAAGAAAAACGCCAAGACATATTATCATCAAACTTGCCAAAACCAAAGACAAACAGAAAATTTTAAAAGCAGCCAGGGAGAAAAGGAAGGTCTCCTACAAGGGAGAATCAATAAGAATAAGTTCAGACTACTCAGCAGACACCATGCAGGCAAGAAGGGAATGGGACGACGTATACAGAGCACTGAAGGAGAAAAACTGCCAACCAAGGATCATATATCCAGCAAAACTCTCTCTGAAATATGAAGGAGAAATTAAGATATTTACAGATAAACACAAGTTTAGAGAATTTGCAAAAACTAAACCAAGACTGCAAGAAATGCTAAAGGAGATTGGCCTGATGACCAATAATATCAGGTACCAGCACAATACAAGGTCACAAAACAGGACGTCCTGATATCAACGCAACTCAAATAGGGAAAGCACAAAAACAAACAAATTAAGACTAATTCTAAAAAAAAAAAAATAAACAAAATAATACACATAACAGGAAATCATGGAAATCAATAGATAAACGATCACAATAATCAAAAAGAGGGACTAAATATAGGAGGCATTGAACTGCCAGATGGAGAGTGATACAAGGCGATGTAGAAGGATACAAGTTAGGTTTTTACTTAGAAAAATAGGGGTAAATAATAAGGTAACCACAAAAAGGAATATCAACTCCATAACTCAAGCAAAAAGCCAAGAAAAACGTAACGACTCAACAAACACAAAGTTAAACGTTATGAAAATGAGGATCTCACAAGCTACTAAGAAAATCATCTCAGCACAAAAAAGCATATGGAAAAATGAAATGGCCAACAACACACATGAAAAGGCATCAAAATGACAGCACTAAAAACTTATTTATCTATAATTACGCTGAATGCAAATGGACTAAATGCACCAATAAAGAGACAGAGAGTCACGGACTGGATAAAGAAACACGACCCATCTATATGCTGCCTACAAGAGACACACCTTAGACTTAGAGACACAAACAAACTAAAACTCAAAGGATGGAAAAAAACATATCAAGCAAACAATAAGCAAAAAAGAAGAGGAGTAGCAATATTAATTTCTGACAAAATAGACTTTAGACTTAAATCCGCCACAAAGGATAAAGAAGGACACTATATAATGATAAAAGGGACAATTGATCAGGAAGACATAACCATATTAAATATTTACGCACCTAATGACAGGGCTGCAAGATACATAAACCAAATTTTAACAGAATTGAAAAGTGAGATAGACACCTCCACATTTATAGTAGGAGACTTCAACACACCACTTTCGGAGAAGGACAGGACATTCAGTAAGAAGCTCAACAGAGACACGGAAGACCTACGTACAACAATCAACCAGGTTGACCTCATTGACTTATACAGAACTCTCCACACAACTGCCGCAAAGTATGCTTTTTTTTCTAGCGCACATGGAACATTCTCTAGAATAGACCACATATTAGGTCATAAAACAAATCTTTGCAGAATCCAAAACATCGAAATATTACAAAGCATCTTCTCAGACCACAAGGCAATGAAGCTAGAAATCAATAACAGAAAAACTAGGGAAAAGAAATCAAATACTTGGAAAATGAACAATACCCTCCTGAAAAAAGACTGGGTTATAGAAGACATCAAGGAGGGAATAAGGAAATTCACAGAATGCAACGAGAATGAAAATACTTCCTATCAAAACCTCTGGGACACAGCAAAAGCAGTGCTCAGAGGCCAATTTATATCGATAAATGCACACATACAAAAAGAAGAAAGAGCCAAAATCAGAGAACTGTCCCTACAACTTGAACAAATAGAAAGTGAGCAACAAAAGAACCCATCAGGCACCGGAAGAAAACAAATAATAAAAATTAGAGCTGAACTAAATGAATTAGAGAACAGAAAAACAATTGAAAGAATTAACAAAGCCAAAAGCTGCTTCTTTGAAAAAATTAACAAAATTGATAAACCATTGGCTAGACTGACTAAAGAAAAACAGGAAAGGAAACAAATAACCCAAATAAGAAACAAGAAGGACCACATCACAATAGAACCAAATGAAATTAAAAGAATCATATCAGATTACTACATAAAATTGTACTCTAACAAATTTGAAAACCTGGAAGAAATGGATAAATTCTTGGAACAATACGACCTACCTAAACTAACACATTCAGAAGTAGAACAACTAAATAGACCCATAACAAAAAAAGAGATTGAAACGGTAATCAAAAAACTTCCAACAAAAAAAAGTCCTGGCCCAGACGGCTTCACTGAAGAGTTCTACCAAACCTTCAGAGAAGACTTAACACCATTACTATTGAAGGTATTTCAAAGCATAGAAAAAGACAGAATACTACCCAAGTCATTCTATGAAGCTACCATCTCCCTGATACCAAAACCAGGTAAAGACATTACAAAAAAAGAAAATTTGAGACCTATATCCCTCATGAACATAGATGCAAAAATCCTCAACAAAATTCTAGCCAATAGAATCCAACAACACATCAAAAAAATAATTCACCCTGATCAAGTGGGATTTATACCAGGTATGCAAGGCTGGTTTAATATCAGAAAAACCATTAATGTAATCCATCACATAAATAAAACAAAAGATAAAAACCACATGATCTTATCAGTAGATGCAGAAAAGGCATTTGACAAAGTTCAACACCCATTTATGATAAAAACTCTTACCAAAATAGGAATTGAAGGAAAGTTCCTCAACATAATAAAGGGCATTTATGCAAAGCCAACAACCAATATCACTCTAAATGGAGAGAACCTGAATGCATTTCCCTTGAGAACGGGAACCAGACAAGGATGCCCTTTATCACCGCTCTTATTCAACATCGTACTTGAAGTCCTAGCCAGGGCAATTAGGCTAGACGAAGAAATAAAGGGTATCCAGATTGGCAAGGAGGAAGTAAAGCTATCACTATTTGCAGATGACATGATCATATACATGGAAAACCTTCAGGAATCCTCCAGAAAACTACTGAAACTAATAGAAGAGTTTGGAAGAGTCTCAGGTTATAAAATAAGCATACAAAAATCACTTGGATTCCTCTACATCAACAAAAAGAACACCGAAGAGGAAATAACCAAATCAATACCATTCACAGTAGCCCCCAAGAAGATAAAATACTTAGGAATAAATCTTACCAAGGATGTAAAAGACCTATACAAAGAAAACTATAAAACTCTGCTACAAGAAATTCAAAAGGACATACTTAAGTGGAAAAACATACCCTGCTCATGGATAGGAAGACTTAACATAGTAAAAATGTCTATTCTACCAAAAGCCATCTATACATATAACGCACTTCCAATCCAAATACCAATGTCATATTTTAAGGGGATAGAGAAACAAATCACTAAGTTCATATGGAAGGGAAAGAACCCCTGGATAAGCAAAACATTACTGAAAAAGAAGAAGAAAGTGGGAGGCCTCACCCTACCTGATTTCAGAATCTATTATACAGCTACAGTAGTCAAAACAGCCTGGTACTGGTACAACAACAGGCACATAGACCAATGGAACAGAATTGAGAACCCAGATATAAATCCATCCACGTATGAGCAGCTGATATTTGACAAAGGACCAGTGTCAGTCAATTGGGGAAATAATAGTCTTTTTAACAAATGGTGCTGGCATACCTGGATATCCATTTGCAAAAGAATGAAACAGGACCCATACCTCACACCATGCACAAAAACTAACTCCAAGTGGATCAAAGACCTAAACATAAAGACTAAAACGATAAAGATCATGGAAGAAAAAACAGGGAGAACACTAGGAGCCCTAATACAGGGCATAAACAGAATACAAAACATTACCAAAAATGATGAAGAGAAACCAGATAACTGGGAGCTCCTAAAAATCAAACACCTATGCTCATCTAAAGACTTCACCAAAAGAGTAAAAAGACCACCTACAGACTGGGAAAGAATATTCAGCTATGACATCTCAGACCAGCACCTGATCTCTAAAATCTACATGATTCTGTCAAAACTCAACCACAAAAAGACGAACAACCCAATCAAGAAGTGGGCAAAGGATATGAACACACATTTCACTGAAGAAGATATTCAGACAGCCAACAAATACATGAGAAAATGCTCCCGATCATTAGCCATTAGAGAAATGCAAATTAAAACTACGATGAGATTCCATCTCACACCAACTAGGCTGGCATTAATCCAAAAAACACAAAATAATAAATGTTGGAGAGGCTGCGGAGAGATTGGAACTCTCATACACTGCTGGTGGGATTGTAAAATGGTACAACCACTTTGGAAATCCATCTGGCGTTATCTTAAACAGTTAGAAATAGAACTACCATACAACCCAGAAATCCAACTCCTCGGAATATACCCTAAAGATACAAGAGCCTTCACACAAACAGATATATGCACACCCATGTTTATTGCAGCTCTGTTTACAATAGCAAAAAGCTGGAAGCAACCAAGATGTCCGTCAACGGATGAATGGGTAAATAAATTGTGGTATATTCACACAATAGAATACTACGCATCGATAAAGAACAGTGACGAATCTCTGAAACATTTCATAACATGGAGGAATCTGGAAGTCATTATGCTGAGCGAAATGAGTCAGAGGCAAAAGGACAAATATTGTATAAGACCACTATTATAAGATCTTGAGAAATAGAAAAAACGGAGAACACATACTTTTGTGGTTACAAAGGGGGGAGGGAGGGAGAGGGCTTTTCATTGATCAATCTGTAGATAAGAACTGCTTTGGGTGAAGGGAAAGACAGCACTCAATACAAGGAAGGTCAGCGTAATTGGACTGGATTAAAAGCAAAGAGGTTTCCGGGATAAAATGAAAGCTTCAAAGGTCAGCGGAGCAGGGACTGGGGTCTGGGGAACTTGGTTTGAGGGGACTTCTAAGTCAATGGGCAAAATAATTCTATTATGAAAACACTCTGCAACCCACCTTGAATTGTGGCGCCTGGGGTCCTAAATGCCAACAAGCGGCCATCTAAGATACATCAATTGGTCTCAACCCACCTGGAACAAAGGCAAAGGAAGAACACCAAGGTCACACAACAACTAAGAACCGAAGAGACAGAAAGGGCCACATGAACCAGAGACCTACATTATCCTGAGACCAGAAGAACTAGTTGGTGCCCGGCCACAATCGATGTCTGCCCTGTCAGGGAGCACAACAGACAACTCCTGAGGGAGCAGGAGACCAATAGGATACAGACCCCAAATTCTCATGAAAAGACCATACCTAATGGTATGATTGCGACTAGAGGAATCCCAGAGACAATACTCCCCAGACCCTCTGATGGCACAGGACATGAACCATCCCCGAAGACAAATCATCAGGCATGAAAATGACTGGTCAGCAGGGGGGAGAGAGATGCTGATGAAGAGTGAGCTAATTAAATCAGGTGGACACTGGAGAGTGTGTTGGCAACTCTTGAGTGGAGGGGGGATGGGAAGATAGAGAGAGAGGGAAGATGGCAAAATTGGCACGAAACGAGAGACTGTAAGGGCTGACTCAATAGGGGGAGAGCAAGTGGGAGAAGGGAGTAAGATGTATGTAAACCTACATGTGACAGACTGATTGGAATGGTAAATGTTCACTTGAAGCTTAATAAAAATTAAAAAAAAAAAAAAAGGATACAAAGCTGAGAGGACACATTTATCTATGCCAAGAAATTTGAATGACAGCTCCCTGGTCAACTGACTGGGAGAGATCTATATTTGTGCCCATTCCAAGAAAGGTGATCCAACAGAACATGGAAATTATCAAAAAATATCGTTTATATCACACACGAGTAAAATTTACAAGTAAAATGGTTGCAGCAGTATGTTGATAGGGGACTGCCAGAAATTCAAATGGATTCAGAAGAGGATGTGGAATGAAGGAAATCATTTCTGATGTCCAACAAATCTTGGGTGAAAGCAGAGAATACCAGAAAAATGTTTACCTATGTTTTATTGACTACCCAAAGGCATTCAACTGTGTGGATCATAATAAGTTATGGCTAACATTACAAAGAACAGGAATTCCAGAACACTTAATTGTGCTCATGAATAACCTATCCATAGATAAAGAGCCAGTCATTTGAAGAGAACAAGGAGATACCGTATGTTTTAAATCAGGAACGTTGTGAGTCAGGGTTGTATCCTTTCACCATATTTATTCAATCTGTATGTTGAGCAAATGATTCTAGAAGCTGGACTACATGAAGAAGAACACTGCATCAGGGTTGGTGGAAGACTCCTTAATAACCTGTGATATGCAGATGAGACGACCTTGTTTGCTGAAAGTGAAGAGGACTTGAAGTACTTACTGATGAAAATCAAAGACTACAGCCTTCAGTATGCTTTATACCTCAACATAAAGAACGAAAAATTTCTCACAGCTGGACCAATAAGTGACATCATGACAAATGGAAAAAAAATTGAAATTATCAAAGATTCCATTTTACTTGGATCCACAATCAACACCAATGCAATCAACAGTCAAGAAATTAAACAACATACTGCATTGGACAAATCAGCTGCAAAAGACCTCTTTAAAATGTTAAAAAGCAAAGATGCCACTGAGAACTAAGGTGTGCCTGATGCAAGCCATGGATCAGGTATTTTCAGTTGCCTCATATGCAGGCGAAGGCTGGACAATGAGTAAGGAAAACCAAAGAAGAATTTATGCCTTTGAATTATGGCATTAGCGAAGAATATTGAATATATCATGAACTGCTAGAAGAATGAACAAATCTGTCTTGAAAGAAGTATAGCCAGAATGCCCCTTGAATAAAGGATGGCATGATTTCATCTCATGTACTTTGGAAATGTTATCAGAAGGGACCAGTCCCTGGGGAAGCACATCATGCTTGGTAGGAAGTCAGTGAAAAAAAGAGGAAAACCCTTAAGGAGATGGATTGACACAGTGGTCACAACAATGGGCTCAAATATTGCAATGATTGTTGATGATGGCACAGGGTCAGGCAGTGTTTTATTCTGTTGTACATAGGGTCACTATGAGTTAGAACCAACTCCAGGACACCTAACAACAACAACATAAGGTTTTCTTTGCTGTAATATTTGAAGAAGTTATTACCAGGCATTTCTTCCATGAAGCTTTGGGTGGATTTGAACTACCAACATTTAGGTTAGCTGCTGATAGCAAACTGATTGTGCTCACAAGTATTATTTTAGCTGTAGAATTTTTGTAGGTGACTTTTTTTGTACTTTAGATGAAGTCTTACAGAGCAAGTTAGGTTCTCATTAAGCAAATACACATATTGTTTTGTGACATTGGTTGCCAACCACACAACATGTGAACACTCTCCCCTTCTTGGCCTTGGGTTCCCTGTTACCAGCTTTCTTGTCTCCTCCTGCCAGTGTGCCCATTTAGCCTTGTTTTGTTTTATGGGCCTATCTACTCTGACCAAAGGATGAACCTCAGGAATGACTTCACTATTGAGTTAAAAGGGTGTCTGGAAGCCATGCTCTTGGGGTTTCTCCAGTCTCTGTCAGACCAGTAAGTCTGGTCTTTTTTTGTGAGTTAGAATTTTGTTCTACATTTTTCTCCAGCTCTGTCTGGGACCCTCTATTGTGATCCCTGTCAGAGCAGTCACTGGTAACCGAGAATGATCTAGTTGTGCTGGACTCAGTCTGGTGGAGGCTGTGGTAGTTGTGGTCCTTCAGTCCTTTGGACCAATCTTTCCCTTGTGTCTTTCGTTTTCTTCATTCTCCCCTGCTCCTGGTGGGTTGAGACCAGTGTAGTATCATAGACGGTGGCTCACAGCTTTTAAGGCCCCATTCACTACTCACCAAAGTAGGATGTAGAACATTTTCTTGATAAACTGTGTTATGCCAATTGAGCTAGATATTCCCCAAGACCATGGTCCCCAGCCCTTGGCCCAGTAATTCAGTCCCTCAGGGAGTTTGGATGTGTGTATGAAGCTTTCATGACTTTGCCTTGGTCAGGTTGTGCTGATTTCCCCAGTATTGTGCACTGTCTTACCATTCACCAAAGTTACAACTTATCTGTTGTCCAGTTAGTGTTTTTCTTTCCCCACCCCTCCCTGGTAACCATCAAAGATTTTTTCTTCCTGTGTGTAAACATTTTCATGAGTTTTTATAATAGTGGTGTCATACCATATTTGCTGTTTTGTGATTGACTTATTTCACTTAGCATAATACCCTCCAGATTCATCCATGTCGTGAGCCTAAGCTCTGATTACTCAGCAGAAACCATGCAGGCAAGAAGGCAGTGGGATGTAGATAACTGTTACCAAGCCTTCCTACATTTAACAATGAGGACGTCTCCTCATAGTTCCAGTTTGCTGAGTTTTTTTTTTTTTTAAATCATGACTACATGTTAAATTTTGTCATATGTTTTTTCAGCATCTATTGAAGTGATCATATGGTTTCCCTTCTTCTCTTTTTATGGTATAATACAGTGTTTGATTTTCAAATGTTAAACAATCCTCCACTACCGAAAAAACTGCTTGTTCATAGCATACTGTGCTTTTTAAATATTACTGCATATTTGGCCACTGTTAAATAAATTTGCATCTAGATTTATGGGGGATATTGGTATGTAATTTTATTTATTTATTTTTTCTGTGTCATATTTTGATATTAGGGTGCTGCTGTTCTCATAAATGAGTTTGGAAATGTTCCTTCCTTTTTTGTTTTATGAAGAGTATGTGTAATATTGGCATTTTCTCCTGAAATGTTTGGTACAAGTCATCATTGAAGCCCATCTGAGCCTGCTGTTTACTTTATTGAAAAGATTTTTATAACATATTCTATTTCTTTAATAGATATAAGAATACTTTCATTCTATCATTTTTTGTCAGTTTTGGTACATTGTATTTCTCAAGGATTTTTTTTTAAATTTCATCTATGTGGTCAAATTTATTGCTCAATAATCAGTCATAAAATTATCTTACTGTTCTTTTAATGTCTTTAGTATCTGCCATATGCTCCATCTTTCATTCCTGCAATTGGTAATTTGTGGTCTGTTCAGCTAAGATTTTATTAATCTTATTATTTTTTGTAGAATCATTTTTCAGCTTGTTATTTTTTCATTGTTTGTCTATTTCTACTTCATTAATTTCCTCACTTATTATTTCCTTTTTTCTATGTATTTTGGGTTTTCCTTGTACTTTTGTATTTTACACTGTATATTCATCTCAAAGCACTGCTTTATCTATATCCTACAAATTTTGAAATAGTATTTTCATTTGATTAAAAACATTTTCTAGCTTATCTTGTGGTATCTGCCTTGCATTATATGTTATTTAGAAGTGGGTTGTTTAATTTTCAAATATCTGGTATTTAAAATGATGCTGTACAATTATTGATTTCTAGTTTCTTTCAATAGTGGTTAGAAACATAATCTGTATTATTTCAATGACTTAAATTTATGAAGACATATTTTATGGCTTGGCATGTGGTCTGTCCTGGTGAATGTACCATATACTCTTGAAAAAAAAAAAGCAGTGTAGTCTGTAGTTTTAAATGTATTGTGCATAAGTATTAATTTGGGCAATGTGGTTGATAGTGTTCTTATCATTTCTGTCTTAGTGATTATTTAGTTCAGTTTTTCTATGAGTTGTGAGAATAAGGTGTTAAAATCTCCAACCATGATTATGAAATGGATTATTTTTCTTTATAATTGTTATTTTTCTTTCTTTATGTAGTTTAAAGTTCAGTTCTTAGGCACATACACTTTGTGATTTTTAGGTCCTCCTGAAGAATAGACTCTTTAATCAGCATGAATTGCTCCTCATTAGTTCTAGAAACACACTTTGTCTTAGAATCTATTTAGTCTGCTATTAACGTAGCCAACTCAGCCTTATTATCCTAACCAGCATGAAGAAATATAGCTTTCATGGTATATCTTTTCCATCAATTTACTTTCAACCTATTATGTATTTCTATTTAAAGTGCATCTTTCTAGAAGATGGGTTTTTAAAAAACAAAATTGTTGTGAAACCTCTGATTCTTAATTGTTCTGTTTAATCCATTAACATTTAATGTGGTTATCAGTAATGTTGGATTCTGTTGTACCTTTTAATTATTGATTTCCTTTGTATTCCTTGTGTTTTTTATTTCAACTATAATGTTTGTTATTTTTTAACATGAAATCCCTTACTAAATTCCTTTGATAATTCCTTCTCTAGCTTTCTGAGTTGAATATGTGAATAATTTGTTTTCAATTTTTAACTCTCCTTGACAGGTATTTAACTTAGTAATTGAGTAATGGCGTGTTCTTGAAAATACATGCTATGTTAGTAATTACATTTGAAACCTTTCTGAAGCACATTGCAGTCATCTTATAGCACATGATCATATCTATTACTAATACTGATTAGTCTGTCAGAATTATGCACAAAACAGATTAATTTGGAATAATTTAACTAAAAATTTAGTATATTCTCTGGGTAAGAAGTAGCAATAATTAAGTGTAGGAAAATATTTTAACTTCACTTTTCATGTAGTTTTATAGACTATGTCTATTAAGTCCACTACCTTGGAATAAAATTTATTTTCCACCTCTTTTTTTCTCTCTCCTCAGCTCTGAAGTCATTTAAATACTGACTAATTAGCCCATCTTCAACTCCTTTTCTTCCAACATATTGATTTAATTTAGCATGTACATTTCACAGCTGCAAAGATATTGATAAAATTTTGAAAAACAAGGAGAGGTTTCTTTTAGAACTGTACAACTGGGAGACACCTTAAAGTTTTATATTTCCTTTGAAAATGAACTGCCAAAAGCTTTGTTTTGTAATGAGCATTCACATTTCTTCCTTAAAAATATGCTTAACAGTCTAAAAAGTCCGTAAATAGTATCTTTCCTGAAAATTTTACTTTTAAGAGTAAAAGATAGTGTAGAAACTTCTATAAGGTTTTATATATGTATATATGTGTATATTTTAACAATGGATTTTTGTCAGCTATACAAGAAAATAAATTTGTTAGCTTTTAATGTATTAGTAGCTTCTATATTAATATTTCCTTAAGGTGTTAATAGCAATGTCTTCCCAATTTATTTTTTAACTTACATATAGGTTATTTTATCATGCTGGTATTACCAAGAGGTAAGCAAAGGTAGGTACTTTTTTTTGCTTTGTGGATGAAGAAAAGAAATGCCGAATTCACAGAATGAATAAGTTGTTGAGTGAAAATAAAGACGAATTCTGACTCCTTGCACCTTGGAAAGATCCGTACTCATCAATATTAAAATAAAATCATTACTCTGCATTGACTTCTTTTTAATATACATTTTTATTTTAATCTATAAACAACAACACAGACAACATTTCATCGATTTCTACATGTACACCTCAAGTTGTACACCCATTTTCACTCTCTTTTTCCAAACTATCCCACAACATTAACATACCTACAATGCACTCTAAGCTAAAACCCCCTCTTTTGCCTTCCCTCTTACCCCTGGTAACCACTAATTACTTTTGCTTTCTGTATAATTTCTTGCTTGATATAAGTAGTATCACACAGTGTTTGACCTTTTGTGTCTGCATAATGTCCTCAAGGTTCATCATGTTGTGGCATGCATCAGGACTTCATTTCTCTTTATACCTGAGTAGTATTCCTCTATACGTATATATCACATTTTGCTTATTCATTTAAGAGGTGATGGACATTTTGGTTGTTTCAACCTTTTGGCTATTGTGAATGAGGCTGCAATAAACATTCGTGTGCATATGTCTGTTTGTGTCACAGCTTTCAGGTCATTGGGGTATATAGCTAGGAGTGAAATTGCTGGGTCATATGGTAGTTCTATGGTCAACTTTTTTGAAGAGCAGCCATGGTATTTTCCACAGTGGCTGCACAATTTTATGCTTCCATCAGCAATGGATGAGGGTTCCAGTTTCTCCACAACCTTGTCAGTGTTGTTTTCCATTTTTTGATTATTGCCATTCTAATGGAGGTGAGATGGCATCTCATTGTGGTTTTGATTTGCATTTCCCTAATGGCTAGTGACTGAGCATTTTTTCATGTGCTTGCTGGCCATTTGAATACCATCTTTGGTGACATATCCTTTGCCCATTTTTTGATTGAGTGGTTTGTCTTTTTGTAGCCCTGGTGGTGCAGTGGTTAGGAGTTTGCTGCTAACCAAAAAGTCTACAATTTGAATCCACTAGCCATTCCTTGGAAACCGTATGGGGCAGTTCTACTCTGTACTACGATGAGTCCTTTTGTGTGCATAATTCTGACAGACTAATAAGGTATTAGTAATAGATATGATCATGTGCTATAAGATGACTGCAATGTGCTTCAGAACGATTTCAGCCGTAATTACTAACATGGCATGTATTTTCAAGAACACGCCATTACTTAATTACTAAGTTAAATACCTGTCAAGGAGAGTTAAAAATTGAAAACAAATTATTTACATATTCAACTCAGGAAGCTAGAGAAGGAATTATCAAAGGAATTTAGTAAGGGATTTCATGTTAAAAAATAATAAACATTACATGAGTCAGAATTGACTTGATGGCAACGGGTTTGGTTTTGGCTTATATTTTTGTTGTTAAGTTGTAGACTTTTTTTTATAAACTTTGGATATTAGACCCTTATCATATATATGGTTCCCAAATATTTTCTCCTAATACATAGGCTGTCTTCTCACTTTTTTGATAAAGTCCTTCGATGCATGAAAGTGTTTCACCTTTAAGAGGTCCCAAAATCAAAATCTCCTATATGATCCTGAAGTGTATTTATTCTAGATTTTCTCAAGATAATTAGAGAAATAAGGAAAAAGTATATATAGAAAATAGAATTGATGAAATAGTTAACAACAATAATGAAAGGTTACATACTACAAATGCCTTCCTTGTTTCTGGTATATTATGTACCTTTCCTCATTTAACCCTGACAAATGCACTGTTACATGCTTCTTTTATGTACAATGGTAAAATTCATTTTCATGCATTTGTAAGTAATGTTTTCAAGGTCATTTTACTGATAAATGATAGAACCAGGATTCACAACAAGGTCTTTCTGTCTCCAACACCCATGATGTTTCCACTACACTGTATGCAAAGGGAGGAAGAATAGATGAAGTAGAGAGAGAGGTCGAAGGATAAAATTAAAACCCATTTCACATATATTATTTCACTACTTACTAATATTCACAAATTAGCTTGGTATAATTGTTGTCAGCTGCCATCAAGTTGGCCCCTGATTGTATGGGCACAATGAAAGAATATCTGCTTGATCCCCATGATCAGTTTTGGATCAAACTGTTGTGATCCATAGGGTTTTCACTGGCTAATTTTCAAAAGCAGATTACCAGGTCTGTCTTCCTAGGCTGTCTTAGTCTGGAAGGTCTGCTGAAACCTATTTAGCTTCTTAGCCACACACGAACCTCCACTGACAGATGGGTGGTGGCTGCGCGTGAGGTACATTGGCCAGGAATCAAACCCAGGTATCCCATGTGGAAAAAGAGAGTTCTATCACCACACCACCAATGCCCCGTTGGTATCATTAGTTCCATTTATTTTAAAGAAATTAGAAAACTGAAATTTAAAAATTAAGCCTCATGTCCTGGGTCAAACAGTTCGTAAAGGGTGAAGATTCAAAAGCTGGTATTTCTGTTTGTTTTTCTCCTGAGTTCCAGATTACTGTTTTAAAAAAAAAAAAAAAAAATCCCACTGCCCAGTCGACTCCAACTCATGGTGGACTCCATGTGTGTCAGAGTAGATCTAGGCTCCACATGGTTTTCAATGGCTGATTTTTTGGAATTAGATCACCAGGTTTTTCCTCTGAGGTGCCAGTGAGTGGATATGTACCACCACCCGTTTGGTTAGCAGCCCAGTATAAACCGTTTGTGTGAGCCAGGCATTAAAACTGTCTCCAGTGCCTCATACGCTCAAAATAAATATGCATCAGCCCATCTCATCATCTGTGCCCTGTCTTGTCCCTGGTGTGTTTTCTCTGTCTTATTTAGTGACATCATTATTTACCCAGTGATAAGAAATATGAGCCCTAAGTAAGTTATGAGTCAGAATCGACTGGACAGAATGGGTTTGGCTTTTTTTTTTTTAAATGGGTTATGTGACTATACATTTTAGTACCATATTTTCAGAATGTCAACCTGCATATAACATATGTAAGTGAGGTCTCTTACTTCCTAAGAAATATGTCATACTTTTCCGCAAACAAAAACAGCAGTCATATAGTATATACCTTAGTTAAAATAATTATAACAATTATTATAACAATCATAGCTAACACTTATGAATTATTTGCTGTATGCCAGTCACTGTTCTATGCACTTTAAAAGTTTTGGTTCATTTCATCTTTACACTGTTACTATTTACAAGTAGAAAAACTGAGATAGATTGAGTTTAAGTAGCTTATTCAAGGACACACTTCTAGGAAGTGTGGCAAAGATAAAAACCCAGGACCTGTGTTCTTGATCTCTATATTGTACTGACTTAGTGAATTCAAGTCTATAAACTACCAAAAAAAAAAAAAGGTGTGGTATCCTTACTATTCACAACCCATCTGTCAGTGTTTCATACTGTGGTGGCTTGTGTGTTATTGTGTTGCTGGAAGCTATACTACTGCTATTTCAGATATCAACAGGGTCACCCATGGCAGACAGGTTTCATTGGCACTTTCAGACTAAGAAAGACTAGCAAGAAAGGCCTGGAGACCTACTTTAGAAAATTTGCCAGTGAAAACCTTATGGATCACAACATAACATTGTCTGACTTGCTTTGGATGTGTTTAGTGAAGGAGAGGTCCAATGAGGGCAAGAGAGACCCTCAGTGAGATGGATTGGCACAGTAACAACAATAGACTCAACATGCTGGCGATAGCATGGATTGTGCAGGACTGGGCAGTGTTTCATTCTTTTGTACACAGGGTCTCATCATGAGTCAGATTCGACACCATGGCAGCTATCTCTATGTATGTCTGTTGTTACTATACCCCTGAAACAGTTGCTGGTGGACTAAGGTATAGTGACTGTACTTACTCCATGATGTTCACATAAGAATAGAGGTTGACATACAATGGTCCGTTATAATTCCAGGAGCAGAAAAAGTGAAAATGTATCTCCTCTGGAGTGTATATACTAAGCAAAGGACCAGAAAAAACTTAATATAGCTATTGAGTAATTACCTGTGTGACTTTAGGCAAGTCACTTAACATTTCTGGTTGTCAGTGTCATCATATATGAGAGACTTGCCCTGGATAACTTCTAAGGTGTCTGCGTGTTCCAAAACTTTGTGTTAAATACATGTAAATATATTACATCTATTATTCTCTTAAAATCAACTTATTGATTTTATTTTCAATTTATTGAAACATCAGAGTTTTAGCCAAGCTGACTTTTCAGGCAAAAGGTACTTACACTGAACATATGGCATATCATGTTAAAAGTATGTGTATTTTCGCTTAATCTCAATCTCAAATCCACCTGCATCCCACTAGACTGGAGACTCCATGAGAGCAGGCATTTTGTCTGTTTTATTGGCCACCATCCACCCAGTGTCTAAAATAGTATCTGGACAAAAGAGTCTATCTAATCAATGTTTCTTCCTTTTTTGGGAATAACTATTGAATTTTTCTGACCACTGACAGAAAATAATTCATACTTCATGTCTTTGTTTTTAAAAGAAGCAAACAAACAAAAAATAAATAAAAATACCAATATTAAACATCAAGGAAATATTTTTCTATACCTTTCAGCCATCCAAAAATGTAATCTTAGAAAGGGAACGTTCAGCCCACAGTGCTCATGAGACATCCTGGGAAACCCTGGAGACTCTCCAAGGCAGTCCTGGGGGGGGTGAGGTTGGATAGGGCTGACCTGTACCATCAGTGTTAGAATAAATAAAACCAGGATGATCCTTAGAAGTGAAGATGGCGAGACTTTGGCTCCCTTAGTTTGGATATGTCATCAAGGGATACCGATTGCTAGAAAAGGACATCATGCTTGGTAAAGTAGAGGGTCAGCAAAAATAAGGAAAGCCCTCAGTGAGATATTTTGACGAAATAGCCACAACGAGGAACTCAAACAGACCTAAGACCCTGAGGATGGCAGAGGACCTGGCAATGCTTCATGTGCTGTGAGTTGGCGCCAACTCAAGGGGACATTACAACGACATCTGGTCATGGTACATTTTTATATCGTATTTTTGAAACAGACACACGATGAGACCCTGATCTTCTTATACTTCATTGTTACAGCCTTTTAGCTCAAATACATTATATTCTTACCTTCTTCATCTAAGGTTTAGAATTTAACAGTTTCTAAAGATTCCAGTAATGTTAGTTTTTATTTGTAAAGTGTATTTTGTTTCCTATAAATGCATTTAAATTCTACTCTCACTAGTTCACTGACACCTTTCTTCAACATTCTTTAAAAATAAAGTTACAACAACAATTGAGCTTCCACAGTAAGCTTTATTTTGAACATATATACCCACCAGAATTTAAAAAAAAAATTTTCTTTATTCTTTATCACTTAAATCTGACTTCCAAGAATGTCTTCTTACAATATGGAATCTGAATGCAATTATTCCCAAATTTTGAATGTTGTTGTTAGAGACCATCAAGTTGGCCCTCAACTCTTGGTGACCCCATGCACAATGGAATCAGAAAGTTATGATTCGTGGTTCATAGAGAGTTGTGATTCATAATTCATTGGGTTTTCATTGGCTGATTTTTTAAAATAAAGTGTCAGGCCTTTCTTCCTAGCCTATCTTAATCTGGAAGCTCCACTGACACCTGTTCTGCAGCACAGCAACAAGCAAGCCTCCACTGACAGATGAATGACGGCTGCACTGAGGTGGACTGGCCAGAAAGCAAACCCAGGTCTTCCACATGGAAGTAAAAATTTCTATCACAGAGCCACCAATCTTCCCCATATGGCCTATGTGTGAGATTCTTAGAAATGTTATTTTCATGTATTGAAGTAGTAGAATAAACAGAGCTGTGCAGCCTTTTTTAGTTTAGAGTATATATGACACCAAAACTTTGCCTTTTGGGATAATGATTTAGACTTTTTTTCCCCCCCAGGATATCTGACATATTTCTTGGTTTTGTTCTAATGAGAAATGGTCAGGAAAGAATGCAGTTACTTTACGGGGTTGGGGGACAAAATACTCCCATTCCATTTTTACTAAAGAATATAATCAAATAATTCTGCACTAAAGAGTATATACAAAGACCAGTTAAAAAGACTTTCATAAATGTTTGCATTTGCTGAAAACAAACGGCTAGAGATGTTCAGTCTATTGTTTTACTTGATTCCCAAACTATTCCTGAAAGGTAGATAGACTTGTCTATTTTACAGCATGAATATGAGGCTTAGAGACATTATGTAACTTTAATAAGGTCCAATGATTAGTCATGGCATAGCTGGGATTCAAACCCAAGTCTTCTGACAAGCCCAGAAATATTTCTAACATGCAACAGCCACCCCTTCATATGAATTGCTAACATATCCCTGGATAGTAGGACTATTAAGTTAGAGTTGCTTAAGTTATCTTGTTTTCCAAAATTAGAGAGAGCCTTCTTTTATTAGAGTGTGAATGCAAATGTCTTTTTCAAATCATGTACCACCAACAGGAAGCCTGCAGAAATTAATAATTGTGCCAGCTATCAATCTTTTTATGCATAAGATTCAAAATTTGTTACTCTGCCTACAGATGAAATGTCATTTTATAAAAAGCTAATCATATGCACCCGCAAGTTTGCCTGTCAACACCAACGAGCCAATAGCAATCTGCAAAAGTTAAAATTGAGTATAATATTAAACCATTTGAAGATACGCATGAAATTACATATTTTAGTTATACTGTGTTAAATAGCGATAGGATTTAATTCTAGAATGAACCAGAGGTTGTTGGAGTCACAAAAATTATTGATAATTTGAATTAATTAGACCTCTTTAAGGTGTTGAAAAGGATGTCACCTTCAAGACTAAGGTGCACCTGACCCAAGCCATGGTATTTTCAATCACATCATATGCATGTGAAAGCTGGATAATGAACAAGGAAGACCGAAGAAGAATTGATGCCTTTGAATTGTGGTGTTGGACTGACAAAAGAACGAACAAATCTGTCTTGGAATAAGTGCAATCAGAACGCTCCTGAGAAGCAAGAATGGTGAGACTATGTCTGACATACATTGGACATGTTATCAGGAGGGATCAGTCCCTGGAGAAAGGACATCATGCTTGGTAAAGAACAGGGTCAGTGGAAAAGAGGAAGATGCTCAGTGAGATGGATTGACACAGTAGCTGCAACAATGGGCTCAAGCATAGCAGCAATCATGAGGATGGCGCAGGACAGGGCATTGTTTCATTCTGTAGTACGTAGGGTCACTTTGAGTCAGGATCCACTTGACAGCACCTAACAACAACATAATCCCATACCTAACTCTGTAGATTAGGACACGGAGGGCCATTGAGGAAAAGTGAGTTGCTTACTCCAGAGTAGAGGTGTGGTTGATACGAAGGCCCTTTTTTTGCACTTTCAGCTGGGGTATTTTCCAGTACTTTATATTTAATTCTCACTCTGTGTTTGAATTGTACAAAGATTATTAAGTTTTTTATTTTAAATATATTAAAACTTACTCCCAAGATAATTGAGACAGCTTACAATAGGATTGAAAAAGATGGAATAAATTAAAAATATGAATAAAAAAGGAAATAAAAACAAGGACTGAGATAAAAGAACATGGACCCAGGAATGAGACCACAAATGGCATGCCATGAAGATATGCATATTCTTTTTTGCATTTGCTTTCAATATGTCTGCAAGGTTTGTAGTACAAGAATTAAAACTTTATCAGATCTTTGTCTTTACTAGATCCATCTAGTGAAAAGAAACTCTGTTAGTCAGGGCTGTCTAGAGAGCAGAATCAGTGAGACTTATGTATTTGGATATGTCATCAGGAGGTACCAATTGCTAGAGAGAGAGAGACTGAGAGACAGATTCAAGGAATTGGCTCACACAGTTGTGAGGGGCTGGCAAGTATAAAAACCTCAGGTCAGGGGGCAGGCTGGAGACTCCCACAGGCCTGCTTCTCAAGATCCACAGGTCAGGTGACAGAAAGGGCAGAGGGAAGGCAGAGAACAAGTTCTGCCAGAATATCTTTTCATAGTCTGAAGACAAACTTACCCTAAGGAAACTCCCTTTTCAGCTAATTAGATTAGATTAGGTTACATTATGAAGTGTGATTACATTGCATTGAGGAACAGCTACTATTCTAGTCTTTGGCCAAACCTCTGGGAGCCAAGTTGACATGTAAAATTAACCATTACAGAGAACATTCTTCTGAATCAGTACGTTGTCTGCTGCAGGTGGTAGTGTTCAGGAGCTGGCTTGCACTAGCTTATACGAGCTCACTGAATCCAGAGGTAAGCGTCTCAAAATCAGCCTTGATGGAAGCATATACACTGTGAGATTCAGCAAAAGCTATGAATGATACAAATGAAAACTTTTTTTTTTTGCCTGACAGCCAGTTGTCAAACTTTTAGTTCACTGTTTAAAGATCTTTTCAAGAAATACACCCCCCCAACACCCACACACACACATTAGGTCTATCTTATAGCAATCACCCTCGGTATAGCCATGTGGCATCAAAGACACAATTCAGTAAAATAATTTCCTGAGGTGTAGATATATTGCAGTTGTATACCTTCATCTTAGTTGATACGAATTGATCAAAGTGCAGATTGTATAGAATACAGAAAAATGGACTACATATGCTTCATGCCACCTTCTTTAAATATTTCTTTTTTTCAGCTGTGTTGATTAATATCAGGCAGTAATTCATTCCAGATACTAATGTCTGACAATTACCTGAAATCCAAGTATGTTTGTAGCTAAATACAGACACACATGCCTCAAAAAATACCAGAGTCAAAAAATACCGGAGAGAATTGCGTAGCATAGAAAGGATAGGTAATTAAGGCTTTCTAAATTAATTTTCATAATTACCTTAAAAATTCTTCCCTGGATTATTTTCACTCATTCAAATTGGACATTGAACTTCCTGCATGCAAATAAATCAGAGCCTGGGTAGAGGAGTGCTACCTAAACCTAGAAAACAAGCAAGTTAGACTGCTCCTTGGAAGCAAGGACAGCAAGACTTCATCTCACATACTTTGGACATGTCATCAGGAGAGATCAGTTCCTGGAGAAGGACATAATGCTTGATAAACTACAGGGTCAGGGAAAAAGAGGAAGAATCTCAACGAGATGGATTGACACAGTGGCTGTAACAATGGGCTCAGGATGGTGCAGGACCAGGCTGTGTTTCGTTCTCTTGTACGTAGGGTCACTATGAGTCAGAACCAACTCGGCGGTGGAGGCTGGTCTCAGAGTAACCATCTTGCCCTAACTTCTTTCAGATTAGAGAGAGTTCATCCATGTTCCTTAGATGTAAGTCCCTCTCTAAGATAAATGAAGACTATACCTTTAGACAACCCATATGTTGCTATTGTGTGCTGCTCCCTATGTTGCTAGAGCCTTGGTCCTGACCTCTCCACCATATAGGAGGGGTACAACCTATTTCACTTCATTGGCATCTTTTACACACACACAAATCATGTATGAAATGCAACGTGTAAAAGCAAGTGCTGCCTTCTACTTCAGAGAACACCAGCATAGAAATGAAAAAACAACCCATAAAATGGAAGAAAATATTTGCATATCCTATATCCGGTAAGTTATTTGTATCTAGAATATATATATACATATGAAACTCTTACAAGTCAATAATGAAAATACACAGCAGTTATTAAAAAAAAAAAAAAGAGTAGATGTCACCAATCTTCCTCATTATCATGGCTATTTACTCTATGCAAATCATTATGTTTCTGAGTAAATCCACTGTCTCCAGACACAGGGATATCATGACTTGGAAATGACAACATTCAACTGAGATAGATTTGGGTTTTCATTCTGGCTTTGTATGTCTTCATATTTACTTTAGCAAATCATTTTAAATCTTTCTGTCTCCATCTAACAGATGGAAAATGAGTAGAAAATAATTAGCAATGAGTAGATGGTTTCTAAGTTCCTTTCAAAGAGTATAATGTGCCGTAGCGGCTGTGGTATATGATCAGATTTAAACAATAGATATTTCATATTCTGCAGTGACAGATTATTATATAAGAAGGAACATGAAGCCGATATAGACTTTTAGCTTAGATAACTAGGGGACACTGCTGTTTTCTTGCTTCAGGGTTAACTGATATGAATGTCTTTAAAGTAAAAATTAACTAGGCAATTGTCCACTTATTTTTTTCCTGTTTGCTGTGTGTGTATCTCACCACTGCCATTTACTAGCATGTGACTACCTATAAAATAGGAATATAGTAGCATGTATCTCAATGAATTGTCATGATGAATAATTAAGATAATGCATGTAAAATACTTGGCCCATTACCTGGGAAAGAGTAAATCTTCAGTAAATGGTTATTTTTACTAAAAAAATTTTTGTTTTCAATGACTAGGTTGTTGAGTGCATAAAAATAATTCTATTGTATATAAGACAGTCCACATTCACTATTACTTAGGACCAAACTGAATTCTAGGTTTTCTCGAAATAATCTGAGCCAACCATTAAGAACTATAGAATTCCAAGGACCTAAGCCAGAATCTATAACTGGCCTTCTTTTCAATCATCTGTTTGGAGGATCACCTTTTGTGTGCTAAAAGAAACGCTTCTATATGAGTCCCCAGAGGCTGCTTGGATATTCATATTTGTTCATTGGTTAGTCAATGATTCATGTGAACCAAAGTTGTGCCTCATTGAGAATACTTTAAATGCTTCCTGGGAACTTTTCAACAATTAGTCATAGCTTCAGATTGCATTTACATCAAATCTGAAATAACAGAACATTTAAATGTCTTATTTTTGGGGGTTTTATGTAATCATATGGAACTGGAATTATTAAATGATAGTTCATTCATAAGAATATGATATGCCCTGAAAATTCCCTCCTTCAAGTCAATTCCGTTGCAATATTCATGTAAATGATGTGTTTGTGAATTAGTTTTATTGGACTTTGTGTTATATTTCATTATTTCAATGTTTGTCTTCCTCAAAGTATAAAAAAAAGCTCCTCAAAATCAGGTTGCATGTTTTAGTTGTTTCCTTTGGAATATAGCATACATGTAATTATTAAAAATATTTATAGTTAACATATATTTAACATGCATATTCTGTGCCCTGGGACTATGGGATGTATTGAGTACAGTACCAGTACCAGTTGCCATTAGGTTGATTCTAACTCATGGCGGCACCACGTGTGTCAGAGTAGAACTGTGCCCCATGGTTTACAAAGACTAATTATCTAGAAGTAGGTCACTAGGCCTTTCTTCCAAAGTGCCTCTAGGTGGATTTCAACCACCAACCTTTCAGTTAGTTTCTGAGCGTGGTAACTGCACACACAAGGACTACTGTATTGGGTATACACTATATTAAAAAGCAAACAGGGATCTGTCCTCTTTCAGTTTCTCATCTATTTGTATGTACACAATTGTTGAATGGCTACTGGATTTATTAGAAAAAAACTACTAAAAATTTACCAAACACATACATAATATAATTGAATAATGGGGCAAAATGTTCATGAATATTTTATAGATAACCAAAAGTAGTTTAATTTGTGAGAATAAAAAATAGCTGGAACATGACCCTCTTGAAACTGGTGTGGTATTTAGAGTAAAGAGGAGTATCAATGGGGTCAGGAAATCTGGGACTTAGCATTAATTTTTATCACTAACTACATGTGTAATCCCCCACGCATCTGTCAGTTTGTCGTACTTTGGGGGCTTCTGTGTTGCCGGATGCCAGAAGTTATGCCACCAGTATTCAAATACCAGCAGGGTCACCCACGGCAGACAGGTTTCAGCTGAGCTTCCAGGCTAAGACAGAGTAGGAAGAAGGAAAAGGTGGTCTAGTTGTGAAAAGAATTAGCCAGTGAAAGCCTTATGAATAGCAGCAAAACATTGCCTGATACAGTGTGGGAAGATGAGTCCCCCAGGTTGGAAGGCCCTCAAAAGATGATTGGAGAAGCCCTGCCTCCTCAAAGTAGAGTCGACTTAATGATGTGAATGGAGTCAAGCTTTCAGGACCTTTCATCTGCTGATGTGGCATGACTCAAAATGAGCAGAAAAAGCTACAAATATCCGTTAATAATCAGAACCTGCAAGGTACAAAGTATGACTCTAGGAAAATTGAAAATCATCAAAAATGAAATGGAACACATACATATCTATATCCTAGGCATTAATGATTTCAAATGGACTGGTATTTGTCATTTTGAATCAGAAAATCATATGGTTTACTACACTGGGAATGACAACTTGAAGAGGAATGGCATTGCATTTATCATCAAAAAGAACATTTCAAGATTTATCCTGAACTACAAAGTTATCTGTGATAGGATAATACCCATATGCCTACAGGAAGACCAGTTAATACTACTATTATTCAAATTTATGCACCAACCACTGAGGCCAAAGATGAAAAAATTGAAGATTTTTACCAACTTCTGTAGTCTGATATTGACCGAACATGCGATCAGGATGTACTGATAATTACTGGTGATTGGAAAGTGAAAGTTGGAAACAAAGAAGAAGGATCGGTAATTGGAAAATATAGCCTTGGTGATAAAAATGATGCCAGCGATCACATTACTGAATTGTGAAAGACTGGCAACTTCTTCATTGCAAATACCTTTTTTGGCCAGCATAAATGGTGACTATACTCATGGGCCTCACCAGATGGAATACACAGCAATCAAATCGACTACATCTGTGGGAAAAGAAGACCAAAACGCTCAATATCATCAGTCAGAAGACAGCCAGGGGCCGACTGCAGATCAGACCATCAATTACTCATATGCAAGCTCAACTTGAAACTAAGAAAAATTAGAACGAGTCCACAAGAGCCAAAGCACAACCTCGAGTATATCCCACCTGAATTTAGAGACCATCTCAAGAATCGATTTGACACAATGAACGCTATTGACTGAAGACCAAATGAATTGTGGAATGACATCAAGAACATCAAACATGGAGAAAGCAAGAGGTCATTAAACAGACAGGAGAGAAAGAAAAGACCTAAATGGATGCCAGAAGAGACTCTGAAACCTGATCTTGAATGTGAAATAGCTAATGCAAAAGGAAAACATGATAAAGTAAAAGAGCTGAAAAGAAAATTTCAAAGGGTGACAAGAGAAGACAAAGTAAAGTATGATGATGACATGTGCAAAGACCTGGAGATAGAAAACCAAAAGGGAAAAACACGCTCAGCATCCCTCAAGCTGAAAGAACTGAAGAAAAAAATCAAGCCTCGATTTGCAATACTGAAGGATTCTATGGGGAAAATACTAAATGACACAGGAAGCATCGAAAGAAGATGGAAGGAATACACAGTCACTATAAGCAAAAAGAATTGGTCAACGTTCAGCCATTTCAGGAGGTAACATATGGTCAGGAGCTTATGCTACTGCAGAAAGAAGTCCAAGCTGCACTGAAGGCATTGGCGAAAAACAAGATTCCAGGAATTGACAGAATACCAATTGAGATGTTTCAACACACAGATGCAGCACTGGAAGCGTTCACTCATCTATGCCAAGAAATTTAGAAGACAGCTATTTGGCCAACTGACTGGAAGAGATTCATATTTACACCTATTCCCAAGAAAGGTGATCCAACCGAATGCAGAAATTATTGAATATTAATATCACATACAAAGCAAGCAAAATTTTGCTGAAGATCAGTCAAAAGCAGCTGCAGCAGTATATCGATAGAGAATTGCCAGAAATTCAAGCCAGATTTAGAAGAGGACGTGGAACCAGGAATATCATTGCTGATATCAGATGGATCCTGGCTGAAAGAAGAGAATACTGGAAAGATACTTACCTGTGTTTTACTGAAAATGCAAAGGCATTCGACTGCCTGGATCGTAACAAATTATAGATTAACATTGCAGAGTATGGGAAATCCAGAACACTTAATTTTGCTCATGAGGAATCTGTTCATGGCTCAAGAGGCAGTCGTTGGAATAGAACAAGGGAATACTGCATGGTTTAAAGTTAGGAAAGGTGTGCATCAGGGTTGTATCCTTTCACCATACCTATTCAATCTGTATGCCGAGCAAATAGTAACAGACGCTGGACTATACGAAGAAGAACGGGGCGTCAGGATTGGAGGAAGGCTCATTAACAGCGTACATTATGCAAATGACACAACCTTCGTTGCTGAAAGTGAAGAGGACTTGAAGCATTTACTGATGAAGATCAAAGACCATAGCCTTCAGAGTGGATTACATCTCAACATAAAGAAAACAAAATTCTTCACAACTGGAGCAATAAGCAACATCATGATTGAAGGTATCAAGGATTTCATTTTACTTGTATCCGCAATCAACACCCATGGAAACAGCAGTCGAGAAGTCAAAAGACACATTGCATTGGGCAAATTGGCTGAAAAGACCTCTTTAAAGTGTTGAAAAGCAAAGATGTCACCTTGAGGATTAAGGTGTACCTGACCCGAGCCATTGTATTTTCAATCGCATCACATGCATATGAAAGCTGGACGATGAATAAGGAAGACAGAAGAATTGACACCTTCGAATTGTGGTGTTGGTGAAGAATATTGAATATACCATGGACTGCCAAAAGAACAAACAAATCTGTCTTGGAAGAAGTACAACCAGAATGCTCCTTAGAAACAAGGATGGTGAGACTGTCTATCATACTTTGGACATGTTATCAAAAGGGGTGAGTCCCTGGAGAAGGACATCATGCTTGGTAAAGTAGATGGTCAGTGAAAAAGAGGAAGACCGTCAATGAGATGGATTGACACAGTGGCTGCAACAATGGACTCAAGCACAGCAAGACTTGTGAGCATGGCCCAGGACTAGGCAATGTTTCGTTCTATTGTGCATAGGGTCACTATGAGTCAGAACCAACTTGATGGCACCTAACAACAACAACAGATGTGTGATGTTGAACCAGTAAGTCTCAGCTCTATTATGTATAAAATGAAAGAATTAGACAAATTCAAAAATCCATTCTACATCTAAAAAGTTTGATTATTCAATAAAAATGCTTTTCAAAAATATCCATTTTTATTTTCATATAATTAATCCTCTTTTCTCCCATCCTTTACTAGTTACATTGGCTAGAAAAAGTGTACAGACTGTTTAGCGCTTTCTCTAGAAAAAGAAAACCTAAATGGAAATTGCTTATCAAAATATGAGCAGGGGCTGCAGCAGTCTATGACAAGAGGCATTTCGTTCCAGAGAAATGAAAGCAGCTCATTTTCTTGTTTTTAAAGAAAGGCGACATGTCAAAGCTGCAAATCCAAATTTTGAACTTTTGGAATCTCTTCATTTTGCATGACCCCCACCAGGAAATGCAGCGGTCTGCCCAGGAGGTGTGGCTGCTGGCATCACAGGGGGAAGAGTAAACACACATGTGAATGTACACACAGACCGACCTGCTGGTCTCAGGTAACCTGCTGCTACTGCTATAAAGAGAATCTGTAGCTTCAGGGGCTAAAAAGGGGAGAGAAGACATGCATATTTTAAAGGAGTCTTTAAATTCAACACCAAAATATATTCTTTATTTTTAAGTCAAACTTTTAAACAAAGGCATTTACATTCACAACGCCACTATATTCTTGTTAAGCACACTGGTATATTGCACATCCAATAATTTACATGCTGAAAAATTCCCAACTTAAATCCAAAAGGTGGTGAAATTTAGGTTTTGAATATGTTTCTGCTGCCTGAGTGTGGGTTCTTTTCCAGCTCATTAATGCATCCAGGAGAGGAAGGAAGTGGAACAAAAAATTTATTCAAATTATTCACACAATTAGGGTAAAACACAGTGCTATGATGCCACAAACGAAAACAAAAGAACTCATCCAAAAATTTAATTAATTAATTAAAAGTAATTAAAAACACTTACCGCTGCATTCTCTAGTCAGGACTGTGTACAATGTTCTAGGAAGCTCCTGATGCAATGTACTAGAATTCCTGTTTACATTGAGGGCCAGAGATTTAAAAGAATGTCTCCTATAAAACTCAGCTTAATGGGAATCTTTTGAGATGTATTGTTTGGATAATTTTCCAAACTTTTTAATATCTCTCCTCTCTCTCACACAAGCATATTCACACACACACACACAGAAGACTTGGTTAAATACAGGCAGTGTGCCGTATTAGAAAGAGTGCTATAAAGGAAATTTGAAAATATGTATACTTTTACTACTTTATTCACCACTAACGAGGTTGTCCACCACCCATGTCTCAGTTTGTTGTATTGTGGTGTGGTGGCTTGTGTGTCGCTGTGATACCGGAAGCTGTGCCACCAGTATTTCAAACACCACCATGGTGGATAGGTTTCAGAGAAGCTCTATACTAAGACAGACTAGGAAGAAACACCTGGCAATCTACTTCCAAAAATTAGCCGGTGAAAACCCTATGGATTTATATCTGTCCTCTGAAGATCTTATTTTTCAAGCCATATCAGACTAAATTTTTAAATAGTGTTATATTAAAAGACATGTCTCAGATATTAGATTTTTCCTCCCTGCTGGCAACAACTAGAAAACTATTGTTTGAAGGCATTGAACAGTAATCAAAGTAGTACTACTGCCTTTGAAAGAAGGAAGCATAGGGTACTAAGATCACATTCATTCCAGCATTCTTCCCATAGGCATCTTCCAATTATTTAAGCTGCTACATAAAGCTCAAGATGCCAGTGGCAATCTCACTAGGTAGAGGAGAAAAAGACTGGAGTTCAAAGATATCACAGTGACTGGAACATATGGGACAAGGCTCCAAAATGGATGGGGAGATGGAGAAGGAACCACAAAGATGTCATAAGACTTCTCCTTGGGTCCTTGGCTTCACAAGGAGAGACTCTGGGAGACATGGCATATAACAGTTTCTAGGAAGTTGGAGATCCTGGCAGAGATTCCAGAAGCCAAATGGTACTAGGGAAATGGAAGATGGTTTTCATCTCAGCTTCATTAGAGAGACCTTGATGAATACCTCAGATCTGAGACCCCAGTAGACCCAAGTCATAATAATAAGAACCATTTCATCAGAGTAAGAGGCATGACGTTACTAAGGTTAAGGGCAAAACTACAATAAAGTGCCTTTAAAAAGACTTTTGAATGGACAAAATGATGTGTCTGAATTTAACTGCTAGCCAGAACAAAACTTAACAATCTTTGGAGGAAAGTAACATAATCAAGATCTCTTTAGTGTATTATTATTATTATTTTTTTTTTTACTAGTTTAGCAAAACTATTGTTTGGTTTTAAGAAGACTACAGGGGATATTTTTGGTTTAAATTTTATCAGCAGAATGTGACTGCTCCATAGGATTTTCAAGGCTGCAGACTTTCGGAAGCAGATCTCCAGAAGACTCTGAACTCTGAAATGTCTCTTCTGTAAAATAAGGGTAATAATATCTGTGCCTTAGGGCAGTGTGAGGTTTTGGTTGTTTCAAAAAATATATCGTTTGATTAATAAAGGGGAAAGGCACAGATCCATGAAAGGAAATTGTAGTATCTCCAGAGTTCAGGGAGGAGGATGAGTGAATGGCTATTTCTGAATCTAAGACAATTTTAAGAGTTCATAGTTTGCTACTCGTGCTTGAGACCACTGATTTGGGGACTTGATTATTCTTTGTGAGGGTTATACTTTCTGTATGTATTTGCAGTTGTGTTTCTCATTCACTCTCTTTCTACCATGTACCTTTTACTTTCTGGTAATTTCAACTCTCTCCTTACTTTGGATCATTACATAATGTGCCAGATTTTTCAGTTTTCTCATGACTGGTGATCCCACTATGAACTGTCTTTCTCTCTTAATATATCGTAGCTCAGTTTCTGGGACAGTGAATTATGACTGTCTCAGCTCATGTTTTACCATAATATAGCATTATTGGTGCTTGCTAGGTTTTGAATTGGGCGTCACTGAGTTATAAGTCCACCTTTGGACCAATTAGCAGATGCCAGGCCATAGGCAGAAGGGAAGATGTGCTTATATGATACCATTGCCTCCTCTGGCTACCACCGAGTGGCAGTGGTTGGCAGGATCGATTTTCCTTAGAATTGGCTTCCAGGTGATTTGATTCACAGTGTCTTGATTTACTGTTAAAGAAGATAATCTATTAAGCTCAAAGTTCATCCATAACAGTTACCCAATAAATACACCTATTATTCTTATCATCATTGTCATTGCAATTACCTGAATGTTTAGTCAAAATCTATTATGGAAAAAATAGTTATTGAGAAAAATATATCATTTCTTCTAAAGGAGTTGGCAGATATTTTTACATCTAAGTATGAATTTCTGAGTGAATTTCATGCCCTAGCACATTTTATATTCATTGTAAATTAGAAAAAAGAAAACAAACCAACTACTCCATGTATTTCTTTACTTACTCATAATAAGTTGTAGCTACAACTTGACACATATGATTTATAGGTATTATTAATTTCTGGGAAACTCTAGGAAATAGCACCTTCTAGGTTGGTGGTGTTGCTGTTAGGTGCCGTCGAATCAGTTCTGACTCATAGCGACTCCATGCACAACAGAACGAAACATTGCTTACTCCTGCACCATCCTCACAGTTGTTGTTATGCTTGAGCCCATTGTTGCAGCCACTGTGTCAATCCATCTCGTTGACGGTCTTCCTCTTTTTTCACTGATCTTCTACTTTATCAAGTATGATATCCTTTTCCAGGGAGTAGTAGCTCCTGGTAACATGTGCAAAGTATGTGAGACGTAATCTCTCCATCTTTGCTTCTAAGGAGCATTCTGGTTGTACTTCTTCTAAGATAGATTTGTTCCTTCTTTTGGCAGTCCATGGTATATTCAATATTCTTCACCAACACCACAATTCAAAGGCATCAATTCATCTTCAGTTTTCCGCATTCATTGTCCAACTTTCACACGCATATAAGGCTACTGAAAACACCATGGCTTGCATCAAGTGCACCTTAGTCCTCAAGGTGACATGTTTGCTTTTCAACACCGTAAAGAGATCTTTTGCAGCTGATTTGCCCAATGCAATATGTCTTTTGATTTCTTGATTGCTGCTTCCATGGGTGTTGATTGTGGATCCAAATGAAATGAAATCCTTGACAGCCTCAATATTTGTTTCCGTTTATCATGATGTTGCTTATTGGTCCAGTTGTGGAGATTTTTGTTTTCTTTATGTTGAGGTGTAATCCATACCGAAGGCCGCGGTCTTTGATCTTCATCAGTAAGTGCTTCAAGTCCTCTTCACTTTCAGCAAGCAAGGTTGTGTCATCTGCATAGTGCACATTGTTAATGAGTCTTCTTCCAATCCTGATGCCTCGTTCTTCTTCATATAGTCCAGATTCTCAGATTATTTGCTCAGCATACTGATTGAATAAGTATGGTGAAAGGATACAACCCTGATGCACACCTTTCCTGACTTTAAACCAATCAGTATCCCCTTGTTCTGTCTGAACAACTGCCTCTTGATCTATGTAAAGGTTCCTCATGAGCACAATTAAGTGTTCTGGAATTCCCATTCTCTGCAATGTTATTCATAATTTGTTATGATCCACACAGTTCAATATCTTTGGATAGTCAATAAAACACATGTAAACATCTTTATGGTACTCTCTGCTTTCAGCCAGGATCCATCTGACATCAGCAATAATATCCCTTGTTCCACATACTCTTCTAAATCCAGCTTGAATTTCTGGCAGTTCCCTGTAGATATACTGCTGCAGCTGCTTTTGACTGATCTTCAGCAAAATTTTGCTGGCATGTGATATTAATGATTTTGTCAGGTGATTTCTGCATTCGGTTCGATCACCTCTTGGGAATAGGCATAAGTATGACTGTTTTCCAGTCGGTTGGCTAGGTAGCTGTCTTCCAAATTTCTTGGTATAGATGAGTGAGCGCTTCCAGTGCTGCATCCATTTGTGGAAACATCTCAGTTGGTGTTCTGTCAATTCCAAGAACCTTGTTTCTGGTCAATGCCTTCCAGGTTAGCTTGGAAATAGGTGAGAAAAAGGACTTTATTTTACTATTCTGCTAGCAGAAAATCAATTTGTAGTTAGAGTATAAATATGAAAAGAATAATTCACAGAAGAAAACAGACATAGCACGCTCATGTTGGTAAGTAAATATTTCTGTATAGGTAAGGTTTCTGAAACTCTCAGCTGCATCCTGGAGACGGCAGTGAAAACTCCCTAGAGCTTTGTCTATACTTGGGGAATGCTGCTTTGATACCTGCTAAGTCTGGTGTTTTCTTCCTCCTGCTCTCAGAATGACTGACAGTCTACTTGCAACGGCCACCACATCGCCCTGTGTCACCCATTTCTATGAGAGTAGAAGTCAATACATAATGCAGCAGACAGTCTCCTGGTTTAGCCTCCATTAGTTTATTGACAAAAAGCTCATGTTCTGAAGTTTGGAAGATCTAGATAAGCATCCTCGCAGTACCTCTTATTTAGATGCATGGCATCAGGAAAGCTATTTTGTCTATTTGTGCTTCATTTTTTTCTCTTTTTTAAATTTTATTTCATACAAAATAAAGTAATATATAAGACTTCTGGCCTTCAATAGGTTTCCTGTCTCTTAGTTTCCTAAGTGTTGGTCAGATAAAGGAATGAAGACAAAAGAGCTGTCAGAATACATGAGTATAATCTGCAACTACACTGGTCACATCACTCTCATTTTGGCAGTTGTGATAAGAAAAAAAAAGAGATTCTAACACCCATCCAAGAAATTTTAATATAAATGTTTCAACCATATTTTTGTCCAGATAGAATGTTAGAGAATAAATTGACCAATAGCATTTTAGATAACACTGTACTGGCTGTTTATTTTATTTTAATGGAGATACTGACAGTATTTGTGCTTCTATAAGGAAGTCTTTGAAGGCAGAATGGCAAAGCTCCTCATAAACTAGCACACAATGGTAGAAAAATTTTAAACTTCCCTAAGTGGTTTATTCTCTAAAACTTAACCAGAATTACACAATGAACACACATTTTCTGAATACCAGGTTTGTAAAACACTGGAAAGTTATATTGCTCTCTTTAGCTTTACCACACTTGCCCGTAAGTGTGATTTCTGGCCACCTCAGATATTCAGCTTGTAATGGTCATCACAGATGCAGTTAGAAAGTAGAAGGCACTCAATGTTGTCAATCTTAAGTACACTGAGTTATAACAGAAGCTTTCTATAAAGCTACGTTTTCTTATTCCCATTAAATGGGGGGAAGGGGTAAATAACACATTCCACCTAGTCTCCCAAACAACGGTGTATGTTTATTACCTGTCTTCCTGGAGTGGAAAATGAGCTCCAGGAAGACATAGATGTTTGCCTACTTTGCTCAATGATGTATCCCCAGGCTCTAGAACAGTGCCTGGCACATAAGCAACTCAGTAAGTTTATACTGAATGGATGTATGAGAGCACTGAAAAATGTTTGCAGTAATAAAATGTGAAATTAGACAACCTAACAATAAAGGAATAATTTAAAAGACACTACAATAGTGTGTTGCATACACAGGTTGTCTTAAAGTCTGTGTTGCATACACAGGTTGTCTTAAAGTCTGTGTCCAGATCCCAAGTACCCACCAGGTACTGGCATGAAAATTCCACCCACTGGTACCAACCAACCCATGGTGCTATACCCATTTGTCCTGATCAAGTCGTACACAGTGCTGGCAATAGTGAAAGCTCTTTCAATCACTCACAGACAACAGGCAGTGTTCAATAGGGAAAGCTCTGTTACAGTGGTCCTCCTTGGCTTAAAAGCTGTCCTGGCAGGATGGAAAACTTCAACAGTGCTCTCTCTTTGCAACATGGATTTAGGACCTCAAGGATCTCGACCTGCCCAATTTTATTTCCCAGGGGTTGTGTATTTATCTGCACAGAGTGTAATGCAAGTTTTCCCTCCTCATCACCAAAAGGGGGGTAGTCAGACATAGGGGAACAGCCCAGGATTGTTAGTCTGAATTATGTCTCTTTAGCCGTGCTGCTTGCTTCGACAAAACATTCGGCTTCAGAGGGGGAAGTGCAACGGTATGTCCCTAACCCCTAAGATGCTAGCAGCGGGAAAGGAACAGGGACCGTGTGCTGGGGACAATGCGACATAGGGGCAAAACGTCTAGCTAGCATATACTAGCACAGAGCACAATAACTGAAGTTCATACTGATGAACCCCAATCACTCAAAAGGTAGGATTATATTACCTGTAATGTTTAGAAATCAGGAAAATAAATATTTTATTTAAGAAATTCCCAATTATTTTGTAAATAATTCCAAAAGTTTATCCAAATTTCAGTATTTTAGGAAGAAATCTTCAGTCAACACCTCATGCCTTATTAATGTGAGGTAGTTAAGTATAGTATTTCTGATATATTGATATATATGAGAAGCCCTAAATGCAAAATGAAATGTGGTTTTAAGAGATTTCTACCCTGTTAACCAGCTTTCTAATCATTCTGATATATCATGTACTTATATCAATTACAGTATAAATTCAAAACCTGGGCATTGAAAAATCAGAGAAATAGAGATTTATTTACATATATTTTAAATATTATTAGTAAAAGATATGAATTACAGCATTGTTTGTAATAGCAAAAAGCAGAAACAACTTAAAAATTCAGCACTAAAGATCAATTAAATAAAAGAGGTGTGTCTGCACAATAAAACACATTACAGCTTAAAATTAAAAAGGCAGCTCCAAATACACTGTTACAGACATCTATCCAAGTTATATTGTTAAATAAAATGCAAAGTGCTGGCCAATATGTATCCCATTTGCATGAGAATTATATAGAGTGTGTATGTGATGTATAGAACGTTCTCATGTGTGTATGTTTAATTCTGCCTCAGCTGTCTCTGGAAAGATTATCAAGAAACCAGTAACTGGCGGCGGGGCCAAGATGGCGGACTAGGTGGACGCTACCGCGGATCCCTCTTGCAACAAAGACTCAGAAAAACAAGTGAATCGATCACATATATAACAATCTACGAACTCTGAACAAAGAACACAGACTTAGAGATGGAGAACGAACAAATACGGGCAGACAGTGATCGTTTTCAGAACCAGGAGCCAGCATACCAGGCAGGTGACCTTCAGAGCCCGATATGGGGCAGAGCCCAGGGGGGCAGAAGGCACAGACAAGAGGCCCAGCCCTACCCCCTGAACTCATTCCGGGAGGAAGCCTAGCCTGTTGGCGTGGGCAGCATAGCGGCGCAGCAGGTGGGAGAAGCACCCGGGAGGCAGTGACTGATCTTGGAGCGGGGAGAGCAGCGTCCCAGCCGGGGAGCCATCCCGCCGGGAGTTTGGCGGGAAGCGGGCGTGGCGCGAGCATGGGGATCAGCTATATTTCCCTAAAGCGACCCCAGGGGGGGCCCAGACGTTTGTGCGGGTGACGCCCACCCAGTTCGCCAGAGTGGTGTGGCGCACCGGAGGGAGAAGTCCCCGGGAGGAAGTGACAGGTCTCGGAGCGGGGAGAGCAGCGTCCCAGCCAGGGAGCCGTCCCGCCGGGATTTTGGCGGGCATGTGCGGAACGTGAACGCAGGGATCATCTCTATATTCTGAGGTGCTACACTCCTAGCTCTCTGATCCCTCCCCCACCCTCCCCAGGTGGCTCCATTAACATCCGAATACCCTGAGCCAGAGGGAGGATTCAGATAGGGATCTGACTGCATTTTTTTTTAGATGATTAGCTGGAAAAACTCGTTTCCCACTGATGGCTCAAAGACAGCAGTCCATATCAAACCACATAAAGAAACAGACCATGACAGCTTCTCCAACCCCTCAAACAAAAGAATCAAAATCTTTCCCAAATGAAGATACAATCCTGGAATTATCAGATACAGAATATAAAAAACTAATTTACAGAATGCTTAAAGACATCACAAATGAAATTAGGCTAACTGCAGAAAAAGCCAAGGAACACACTGATAAAACTGTTGAAGAACTCAAAAAGATTATTCAAGAACATAGTGGAAAAATTAATAAGTTGCAAGAATCCATAGAGAGACAGCATGTAGAAATCCAAAAGATTAACAATAAAATTACAGAATTAGACAACGCAATAGAAAGTCAGAGGAGCAGACTCGAGCAAATAGAATGTAGACTGGGACTTCTGGAGGACCAGGGAATCAACATCAACATAGCTGAAAAAAAATCAGATAAAAGAATTAAAAGAAATGAAGAAACCCCAAGAATCATGTGGGACTCTATCAAGAAGGATAACTTGCGTGTGATTGGAGTCCCAGAACAGGGAGGGGGGACAGAAAACACAGAGAAAATAGTTGAAGAACTCCTGACAGAAAACTTCCCTGACATCATGAAAGATGAAAGGATATCTATCCAAGATGCTCATCCAACCCCGTTTAAGACTGACCCAAAAAGAAAAACGCCAAGACATATTATCATTAAACTTGCCAAAACCAAAGACAAACAGAAAATTTTAAAAGCAGCCAGGGAGAAAAGAAAGGTTTCCTTCAAGGGAGAATCAATAAGAATAAGTTCAGACTACTCAGCAGAAACCATGCAGGCAAGAAGGGAATGGGACGACGTATACAGAGCACTGAAGGAGAAAAACTGCCAACCAAGGATCATATATTCAGCAAAACTCTCTCTGAAATATGAAGGAGAAATTAAGATATTTACAGATAAACACAAGTTTAGAGAATTTGCAAAAACTAAACCAAGACTGCAAGAAATGCTTAAGGAGATTGTTTGGCCTGATGACCAATAATATCAGGTACCAGCACAATACAAGGTCACAAAACAGAACGTCCTGATATCAACGCAACTCAAATAGGGAAAGCACAAAAACAAACAAATTAAGATGAATTCTAATAAATAAATAAATAAACAAATAATACACATAACAGGGAATCATGGAAATCAATAGATAAACGATCACAATAATCAAAAAGAGGGACTAAATATAGGAGGCATTGAACTGCCAGATGGAGAGTGATACAAGGCGATATAGAATGATACCAGTTAGGTTTTTACTTAGAAAAATAGGGGTAAATAATAAGGTAACCACAAAAAGGAATATCAATTCCATAACTCAAGAAAAAAGCCAAGAAAAACGTAACGACTCAACTAACATAAAGTTAAACATTATGAAAATGAGGATCTCATAATCTACTAAGAAAAACGTCTCAGCACAAAAAAGTATGTGGAAAAATGAAATGACCAACAACTCACATGAAAAGGCATCAAAATGACAGCACTAAAAACTTATTTATCTATAATTACACTGAACGCAAATGGACTAAATGCACCAATAAAGAGACAGAGAGTCACGGACTGGATAAAGAAACACGACCCATCTATATGCTGCCTACAAGAGACACACCTTAGACTTAGAGACACTAACAAACTAAAACTCAAAGGATGGAAAAAAATTTATCAAGCAAATAATAAGCAAAAAAGAAGAGGAGTAGCAATATTAATTTCTGACAAAATAGACTTTAGACTTAAATCCACCACAAAGGATAAAGAAGGACACTATATAATGATAAAAGGGACAATTGATCAGGAGGACATAACCATATTACATATTTATGCACCCAAAGACAGGGCTGCAAGATACATAAATCAAGTTTTAACAGAATTGAAAAGTGAGATAGACACCTCCACATTTATAGTAGGAGACTTCAACACACCACTTTCAGAGAAGGACAGGACATCCAGTAAGAAGCTCAATAGAGACACGGAAGACCTACTTACAACAATCAACCAACTTGACCTCATTGACTTATACAGAACTCTCCACCCAACTGCTGCAAAGTATACTTTTTTTTCTAGTGCACATGGAACATTCTCTAGAATAAACCACATATTAGGTCATAAAACAAATCTTTGCAGAATCCAAAACATCGAAATATTACAAAGCATCTTCTCAGACCACAAGGCAATGAAGCTAGAAATCAATAACAGAAAAACTAGGGAAAAGAAATCAAATACTTGGAAAATGAACAATACCCTCCTGAAAAAAGACTGGGTTATAGAAGACATCAAGGAAGGAATAAGGAAATTCTTAGAAAGCAACGAGAATGAAAATACTTCCTATCAAAACCTCTGGGACACAGCAAAAGCAGTGCTCAGAGGCCAATTTATATCCATAAATGCACACATACAAAAAGAAGAAAGAGCCAAAATCAGAGAACTGTCCCTACAACTTGAACAAATAGAAAGTGAGCAACAAAAGAACCCATCAGGCACCAGAAGAAAACAAATAATAAAAATTAGAGCTGAACTAAATGAATTAGAGAACAGAAAAACAATTGAAAGAATTAACAAAGCCAAAAGCTGGTTCTTTGAAAAAATTAACAAAATTGATAAACCATTGGCTAGAGTGAGTAAAGAAAAACAGGAAAGGAAACAAATAACCCGAATAAGAAACAAGAAGGACCACATCACAACAGAGCCAAATGAAATTAAAAGAATCATTTCAGATTACTACGAAAATTTGTACTCTAACAAATTTGAAAACCTAGAAGAAATGGATAAATTCTTGGAAAAATACGACCTACCTAAACTAACACATTCAGAAGTAGAACAACTAAATAGACCCATAACAAAAAAAGAGATTGAAACGGTAATCAAAAAACTTCCAACAAAAAAAAGTCCTGGCTCAGACGGCTTCACTGCAGAGTTCTACCAAACCTTCAGAGAAGACTTAACACCACTACTATTGAAGGTATTTCAAAGCATAGAAAAAGACGGAATACTACCCAACTCATTCTATGAAGCTACCATCTCCCTGATACCAAAACCAGGTAAAGACATTACAAAAAAAGAAAATTTGAGACCTATATCCCTCATGAACATAGATGCAAAAATCCTCAACAAAATTCTAGCCAATAGAATCCAACAACACATCAAAAAAATAATTCACCCTGATCAAGTGGGATTTATACCAGGTATGCAAGGCTGGTTTAATATCAGAAAAACCATTAATATAATCCATCACATAAATAAAACAAAAGATAAAAACCACATGATCTTATCAATAGATGCAGAAAAGGCATTTGACAAAGTTCAACACCCATTTATGATAAAAACTCTTACCAAAATAGGAATTGAAGGAAAATTCCTCAACATAATAAAGGGCATCTATGCAAAGCCAACAGCCAATATCACTCTAAATGGAGAGAACCTGAAAGCATTTCCCTTGAGAACGGGAACCAGACAAGGATGCCCTTTATCACCGCTCTTATTCAACATCGTACTTGAAGTTCTAGCCAGGGCAATTAGGCTAGACGAAGAAATAAAGGGTATCCAGATTGGCAAGGAGGAAGTAAAGCTATCACTATTTGCAGATGACATGATCGTATACATGGAAAACCCTAAGGAATCCTCCAGAAAACTACTGAAACTAATAGAAGAGTTTGGAAGAGTCTCAGGTTATAAAATAAGCATACAAAAATCACTTGGATTCCTCTACATCAACAAAAAGAACACCGAAGAGGAAATAACCAAATCAATACCATTCACAGTAGCCCCCAAGAAGATAAAATACTTAGGAATAAATCTTACCAAGGATGTAAAAGACCTATACAAAGAAAACTATAAAACTCTGCTACAAGAAATTCAAAAGGACATACTTAAGTGGAAAAACATACCCTGCTCATGGATAGGAAGACTTAACATAGTAAAAATGTCTATTCTACCAAAAGCCATCTATGCATATAACGCACTTCCAATCCAAATACCAATGTCATATTTTAAGGGGATAGAGAAACAAATCACTAAGTTCATATGGAAGGGAAAGAACCCCTGGATAAGCAAAACATTACTGAAAAAGAAGAAGAAAGTGGGAGGCCTCACTCTACCTTATTTCAGAACCTATTATACAGCCACAGTAGTCAAAACAGCCTGGTACTGGTACAACAACAGGCACATAGACCAATGGAACAGAATTGAGAACCCAGATATAAATCCATCCATGTATGAGCAGTTGATATTTGACAAAGGACCAGTGTCAGTCAATTGGGGAAATGATAGTCTTTTTAACAAATGGTGCTGGTATAATTGGATATCCATTTGCTAAAGAATGAAACAGGACCCAAACCTCACACCATGCACAAAAACTAACTCCAAGTGGATCAAAGACCTAAACATAAAGACTAAACCGAAAAAGATCATGGAAGAAAAAATAGGGACAACCCTAGGGGCCCTAATACAGGGCATAAACAGAATACAAAACATTACCAAAAATGATGAAGAGAAACCAGATAACTGGGAGCTCCTAAAAATCAAACACCTATGCTCATCTAAAGACTTCACCAAAAGAGTAAAAAGACCACCTACAGATTGGGAAAGAATATTCAGCTATGACATCTCCAACCAGTGCCTGATCTCTAAAATCTACATGATTCTGTCAAAACTCAACCACAGAAAGACAAACAACCCAATCAAGAAGTGGGCAAAGGATATGAACACACATTTCACTAAAGAAGATATTCAGGCAGCCAACAGACATATGAGAAAATGCTCCCGATCATTAGCCATTAGAGAAATGCAAATTAAAACTACGATGAGATTCCATCTCACACCAACTAGACTGGCATTAATTCAAAAAACACAAAATAATAAATGTTGGAGAGGCTGCGGAGAGATTGGAACTCTCATACACTGCTGGTGGGATTGTAAAATGGTACAACCACTTTGGAAATCCATCTGGCGTTATCTTAAACAGTTAGAAATAGAACTACCATACAATCCAGAAATCCCACTCCTCGGAATATACCCTAGAGATACAAGAGCCTTCACACAAACAGATATATGCACACCCATGTTTATTGCAGCTCTGTTTACAATAGCAAAAAGCTGGAAGCAACCAAGATGTCCGTCAACGGATGAATGGGTAAATAAATTGTGGTATATTCACAGAATGGAATACTACGCATCGATAAAGAACAGTGACGAATCTCTGAAACATTTCATAACATGAAGGAATCTGGAAGGCATTATGTTGAGCGAAATGAGTCAGAGGCAAAAGGACAAATATTGTATAAGGCCACTATTATAAGATCTTGAGAAATAGAAAAAACGGAGAAGAACACATACTTTTGTGGTTACAAAGGGGGGAGGGAGGGAGAGGTTTTTTTATTGATCAATCAGTAGATAAGAACTGCTTTGGGTGAAGGGAAAGACAACACTCAATACAAGGAAGGTCAGCCTAATTGGACTGGACTAAAAGCAAAGAGGTTTCCGGGATAAAATGAAAGCTTCAAAGGTCAGCGGAGCAGGGGCTGGGATCTGGGGAACATGGTTTGAGGGGACTTCTAAGTCAATGGGCAAAATAATTCTATTATGAAAACATTCTGCATCCCACTTTGAAATGTGGCATCTGGGGTCCTAAATGCCAACAAGCGGTCATCTAAGATACATCGATTTGTCTCAACCCACCTGGAGCAAAGGCAAAGGAAGAACACCAAGGCCACACGGCAACTAAGAACCCAAGAGACAGAAAGGGCCACATGAACCAGAGACCTACATTATCCTGAGACCAGAAGAACTAGTTGGTGCCTGGCCACAATCGATGTCTGCCCTGTCAGGGAGCACAACAGACAACTCCTGAGGGAGCAGGAGACCAATGGGATACAGACCCCAAATTCTCATAAAAAGACCAAAATTAATGGTCTGACTGCGACTAGAGGAATCCCGGAGGCAATGCTCCCCAGACCTTCTGATGGCACAGGACAGGAACCATCCCCGAAGACAACTCATCAGGCATGAAAAGGACTGGTCAGCGGGGGGGAGAGAGATGCTGATGAAGAGTGAGCTAATTAAATCAGGTGGACACTGGAGAGTGTGTTGGCAACTCTTGACTGGAGGGGGGATGGGAAGATAGAGAGAGAGGGAAGACGGCAAAATTGGCACGAAACGAGAGACTGAAAGGGCTGACTCAATAGGGGGAGAGCAAGTGGGAGAAGGGAGTAAGATGTATGTAAACCTACATGTGACAGACTGATTGGAATGGTAAATGTTCACTTGAAGCTTAATAAAAATTAATTAAAAAAAAAAAAGAAACCAGTAACTGGCTGCTCTGGGAGGGAAAACAAAGCATTCAAACCTGGGCGTGGGGGAGGAAAGTTTAGTTCTCACTCTACACATTTTGGTAACTTTTCTTTTATTGTGGTAAAAATATTCATAACAAAACATCCACCAGCTCAACAGTTTCTACATGTACAATTCAGGGACATTAATGACATTCTTCATGTTGTGTAGCCATTCTTGCGATCCTTTCCCAAACCATTCCCTCACTAATAACATCAACTCAATGCCTTCTAAGCGAAAGTTCTCCCTTCTCCATTTCCCCCTACTCCTGGTAACCACTAATAATATTTGGTTTATGTATCGTTGCTTATTTCATAAACTGAGGTCATCCGGTATTTGTTCTCTTGCTATTGACATTTCACTTAGCATGGCGTTTACAAGGCCCATCCAAGTTGTGGTGTGCATCAGGACTTCATTTCTCTTTGTGGCTGAGTAATATTCCTTGGATGGATAGACAACATTTGTTTATCCAGTCATCTGCTGATGGATGTTTCAGTTGTTTCCACCATTTGGCTGTTGTGAAAAGTGCTGCACTGAACATTGGTGTATAGGTTTATGTTCCCATCCCTGCCTTCACTTCTTCTGAGTCTATAACAAGGATTGGAATTGCTGGGTCATTTACACCTTTGTGCATGCATACTACACCACATGCTGTTGAGATTTTCTCCCGTATTTTTGAACCTTGTCTGGGTTCACCTACAGCTGCAGGGAACCCTTTGTGGCAGGCTAACAGCTTCCCACTCAGGCCCCATGTCTCTGTGTTTCTATGTCTAAGGACTTGCTCCTGCTCATGGGAGCTTGCTTAGATTTTGCCAAGAACACCCAGAAGGGGATCACAGACCTGTTCCTATGGCTGTCACCTTTTCAAAAAGCTTACTGTATCATAGGGAGTACACAGCACCACCTATGAATACGTCTTGTCAAAAAATGAAACCTGAATCTGAACAAGCTCCTAGATCTAGGAAATACAAACTGATGGAAGAAAGTACTAAAAACCCCAAGTCTTATAAAACCAATGCTGTGGTCTACTGTACATGAATAGACTAAAAGGGACAAAAAACACATGTCAATCAAGCACAAAGAAATCCATGGTAAAATAAAACTTTAAACACTGACAACGTAGGAGACAACATGAAGAAAGAGTCCTTATGTCTTAGAAATGAAGTATTTACAGATTAAACGATATGATGGATTGGATTTGTTTCCAAGTAATCCATCAGTGGTGGAAGATATACTGAGGGGTAAATATAACAAGATTGGTTATTGTCAAAGCTGAGTGACAATTATACTATTATCTCTACTTTTGGGTATGTTTTAAGAAGCACAAACTTTAGTGAATAGGGTTCAATTCCCAGCAAAGTATTTCACATCTTTCCACATTTGGGAAGGGAGGAGGATAACCTAATAAGGCAGATAATGTTATAGGAATCAAATAAGGGAGCGCTGGTAAAGGAAGCCTGCACAGCACCTGCCATTCACCACACGCTCAGTAAGTGAGTGCGTGCTCATTGCTTCACAGCTGTGTGCTGGTGTCTCTGTCACACAAAAGGTGAACTGCTTTTTCTTCATAATAAATCTGCACAGAGGCAATATGCTCATCTAAAATAAGAATAAAATCAAAATCAGTCTTTTCTTTAAAGATAGAATAAAGAAGAGAAAAAGAGAGGGGGAGAGAGGAGAGAAAAAGGACAGAGAGATGAGTCAAAGAGAAGCCAAATCTGCTGGTAAAATTCTTGCCCTGGCACAAAGAACATCAATGTGGTCCTAAAACAGAGATTTAATTTGAGAAAACTCAGCTGTGGGAGCAAAGTCTAACGCCTGCGACTGGGATCCAGGCTGACCCCTGCCTACTTAAAGTGACAGGTGTTTGGGGCCAGCTTTGTGTCAAGCACTCCTGTAGCAATGTTTCTCTTTGCAGGGAGATAAGAAGCAAGCACGTACACACACACACAATGGTAAAAGTAGGCTGGTGAGGTGAGGTTATAGTATTTCAACCAGGGGGTAAATTTTGGTGCCTGAAGTTCGCAGCCCTGGTCAATAGCTGACCAGTGATCATCAACCATAAATTCTTACAGAGAAGCTCATACAAATATATAACTCATCTATTAGGACTCTTCTCTCCTCAGAATGAAGGTAAAAGGCAGTGGAAAAGAAGAACACTTGCCTGGTGAAAATCACGGGGGAATGACAGAGCATCCATAGGAGATTGCTGTGTAAAACTGACACTCTCCAAATAAAGCCCTGTCTTTCAAAGGATGCATGGTACCTACAGAATGAACATAAAAACTTCCAGAGGTGATGGTAGGTAACAATTTGGACATCATTGCTTATTTTTTATGAGTCATCAGTAATGTCTTTGAGATCACAGGATCTTTTAATTTTAAATATTTACCAGGAATCTTTGATATTGCCCCCAATCTCTTTGCTCCAGCAATGAGGCTTTGTTATTCCTTTGCATCCCAGGCTCAGCTGCAACACTAGCCTTTAGCAGGAGCTTGACTCTTCCTTCATTTCCTCCAACACAGTAAGGCTTGGATCTGATTAGCCTACTAGTTCTATCATTTTATTTGGCAACATGTATGTCTTGTTTCAAATAAATCCCATCAATTCAAAAATATAAAACGTAAGTCATAAAGGCAAATGTAATCCCTTCCAGAAAGACATCATCATTGTTTATTTAGCTATCCCTCATCCCTAAGCACCAACAATACAATGTGGTTTGTAAAATCATAAGATCTACTTATTGTTGTAATTGGAGTCCCTGCATGGTGCAAACAGTTAATGTGCTCAACTGCCAACCAAAGGTTGGAGGTTTTAGTCCACCTAGAGGCACCTGGGAAGAAAGGTCTGACAAACTACTTCTGAAAAATCAGCCATTGAAAACCCCGTGGAGCACAATTCTATTCTGACACACATTGGGGTCACCATGAGTTGGAATCAACTCAAGGGCAATTAGTAACTGGTAATATTGTGATGAGAATTAAGTAAGATAGTAACGTAAAGTGCTTAGAACAGTACCTGGTGAATAGTAAGTGCTCGTTGATATCAGTTACTGTTACAGCTAGTCTCTGTTATTTTTGCTACTAGCATACTAAGTATGAGGAATTTCTCTATGGAAAAAAAACTCAATGTATTCTAATTATGAAAGTAAAGTGTTTTTTTTTAATCCTTAAAATGATATCACTTTCTTCAGGCATAATGAAGAGAGTGAAATTATTTGGAACTATTGCTGGGCTCTCAGGTGATTTGTATAAGTGAATATTAATCCCTTCAAGAAAGTGCTTTATTTTCTTTTTTCTCCCAATAATCTCTTAGGCTCAAGGTTAATTTTTTTTTTTTTTGCTAGCTCACAAAAGGAGCCCAGGTAGTGCAATGGTTCATACATTATGATAAAAAAAGAATACTAGTATTTTATACTATTTTAAAATTTAAAGATATAACAGGCTAAATGACAAAGGTCCAAGTTATGACAGAATATACTTTATGTCAATGCCTTTTTGGGATAAAAAAACACAAACCTGTTGGTGTCGAGTCTGACTGATAGTGATACTATAGGATAGAATAGAACTGCCCCATAGGGTTTCCAAGGAGCAGCTGGTAGCTGGAAGTGCTGACCTTTTGGTTAGCAGCTGAGCTCTTAACCACTGCACCACCAGGGCTACATGCCTGGAATTTCATTCATTTGAGTCACTGTACTGTCACCCTTGAGCACTGTGGTATGTCTTCCAACAGTTTGTGTGGTTCATTAAAATGCACCATATTTCTAATATGAAAAAAGAAGGCTGATCTATGCTTAGCCAAGGCCTTGAGAAGTGAAGAAAGTAAAACCATTCAAGCATATGAAAGATGTATGAATAATAAAGCATTTGTTTGTTGGTATGTTTTACCTTGTGTTTCTCAAAAATTCCCTCATGTCTACATTTTCATTTTTATGCAATAGGTCTGTTTGCTTAAATTGTCAGGGTATTAACTTTTTTATTTTCTAGTAACCTATGAATTTGGCTTTATCTATGCATTTGACTTGGAACATTTCATTGCTGGTGACAATTAGAGAGAACATATAAACCGAACTGGACTTACAGCCCCAAATGAAGGAGTATATGATAGCTTTAAATCGTAGAAGATCAGAAGATAGGACATTTCTTAATTTGTCTTCTTTTTACTGTTTACTGATACAATATAAAGACTATAAAATAATGAGGCTAATAGCTAAGTATCAGCCACCTTTACTTCGCAGCAGTTTTCCAAAGTCCAGCACTCAATTCCTGTCTTTGGCATGTTTAGGTAGTTATACACCTGCATATTTTTCATGTGTTTGCCATACGAAATTTTTTTTAAACATTTGTAAGATTTTAATCAGACATAGCTTTTAATATATATTTTAAACAATTACTAAACATTACCAATATTTGATTAAAAACTTAGGATCCATTGGAGTAGACACTTAAAACTGAAGTCTGGTGATTGCCTCATACATCACTAAGCCCTATACCTGTTCATCAGATTGTAGGCTATAGGGGGCTCTTGGGGCTCTGGTGGTTCAGTAGTTAAGAGCTGCAGCTGCTAACCAGAAGGGTGGCAGTTCGAATCCACCAGCCGCTCCACAGAAACCCCGTGGGGGCAGCTCTGCTCTGTCCTGTAGAGTTGGTATGAGTCAAAATCGACTCAATGGCAATAGGTTTTTTTATAGGGGGCTCTAACATAGCACCTGTTATACAGTTGCATGTGTTCTATGATTTTCCACCCTTCAATGCACATCCTAACTTTTTTCATTGCTTTCAAAGTTTCATCAATTTTATTTCTTTATAACAAAGAGATAAACATATTTGTTTTCTCTGACAGAAAATTCATGAAAGTGAGTTCTTTTAGATGTAAAAATGCCATGAGTGTTTCCCATATTTCCTTGTTTTTCTGTCTTTCTTCCCACCTTCTCCTCCCCACCTGGGGATGACAGGTGATATGACTTCAGCCTCGAAGTCCAGCACAGGTGGTGAAGGAAAAGGAAGGCACAACATAGTGCCTGAGAAGTCTGAGTGCTGGGTGGCAGAGGGGTGCTGTTGGAGGGCTGGATGTCAGTGACCAGTAGCCAAGGAAGCAGAGAATGCAGAGGTGAAGCGTAGATGTGGCCTGTTAATAAAATAACCAAAGAGTTGGCCAACATGGTCGAGAATTCAGTGAAATGGAGAAAATAAGCAAGTATATTGACAGCGTGGGAGCAAGGTTTCTCAACGTCGGAAAAAGGATTTATAAAAGGAAGGAGAGATGGCTTGAAAGAGCCCTAAGGTTTTGGATTGAATTGGAAGTCCTGGAAATTTTGACATGAACTCGCTGATTTTATTTACATGGGCACATGCACTAACAAACAGAAACAGGAGTAGTTATTTTTGTGTGTGTGTGTGTGTGTGTGTGTGTGTGTGTGTGTGTATGCATGTATGTGTACATATTCATGCCCCCATTTCCTAGCTCTGACTACTAGGAGGGCCCAGATGCATTGACAACATCAAGTGCGTGGATGTCGGAATCTGTACACCATCCTCCACTGAAAGGAAATGGATCCTTTGAGAAATGGCCTGTTTAGGACTGGGTCAATTAAAGTACAAAACGAGCCTGGAATAGTGTATTGGTCTGAAGAATAGGGAACAAAAGGTAAGAAAATGTTCAAAGAATAGTGGAATGCTGGAAAAAAAAAAAAAAGGAGCGAGGCTAGAAGGGGGTCCCCTTGGGCAAGTTTTGGACAATTTTAACATCAAAATCAATAATCTATTATATTTATTTATACAAATATTCTTGCACTAAAGACTATAGAGTCTTGTATTTTATTTAATGTTTAATATATTTTTGTCCCCCCAACTAGACTCTAAGTACCTTGAGGACAAAGAATATGCCCAGCTCTCCCTAGACATTATTCTCCGTGACAATCAAGCTACATGACCTAGGTGTTTCCACACCACCACCATCATCATCATCACTGCATCAATATCATCACCATAGGTATCCACTGATTTATCAGCTTACAGACACTTCTCTGTACTGGGAGGAGCAGACCATGTTTTTAGAAACTGTTTCTGATGCCGCTCCACTCCTGTGGTTCCTGTGTGATTTTTCATTTTAACCCATGGCCCCACTATACTTCATTATTCAGGTACTCAGTACCTGACTCAGCTAGAACAATCGTGTTCTCTTCTGCATCTTTTAAAAATTAGAACAAGGTCTTTCTAAGGTGGTAAAAGCTGTGAGGTATGAGGTCTGGAAGTTCTTGAAAAACACATTCTTTAACACAAGGAAGAAGCAAATCAGAGTGACAGATTACTGTCAAAGTAGTAGGTAGATAAAAGATGAAGAACAAATTCTTGTGGTATCTGAATTATTTTCTAATTGATGCTGAAACTTGGCAGCATCCCTACCATTCCCATGATTTGATCTTTCAACTCTTCTTTTCACCCATGAGTTGATAAGCTTCTGTTTTGCCTAAGCCAAACGGAAATTGAATGAATCTCTGTCATTTGTAACAAAGGAAATCTGATTAATACAATTACCCCACCATAATCATATTTATCGTGAGAAACAAGCCTCCCGAATATTTATTGAAGAATAAAATCTTCAGGAAGAATTGCCTTTGTAAAAACAAGGACATATATATAGAGAGTAACTGTAAATACTCTTACTTTCCCTGGACAAAGAAACAACAATTTAGAGAGACTTCAGAGTGGGTTCAGAGAAAAGAAGTAGAATGCTAACAACTTGCAAATTTCATTCCTATTGGCATCTAAAAAATCCTGAGACGACGTGAACCTGTTTTTCGCAGCGTTTATTTGGCAAAGATGTAAAATATGCCATAATGAATTCACTCTTTGATGTATATGCAGCAGAGAGACTTGTGATGTTATTCTGCTGCTTATTGAGTTTGCATTACTTGAATGCATTACGCAACATATAAAATGTTGAAGAACAGAAAAAGTTATACAAAACTGTCTCTTATTTCCTTCCCAGAAAATCATATTTTAAAGTACCAGTCACTGTTAATTAGCTATTAATCTCAAATCCCATGACATATTAGTGGAACAGGTTGTAATTGAAATAAGAAGAGAAAATAAACACAGCTTGATGAAACAGAAATAACGCTAAAATGCAAATTAGCAGAAACTAATTAATTTAAAACATATTGCCGCATCTGTGCAGTGCGTTCACCGCTTGCTGATTAACTAAGCTGTCTGCATCGACACTGCTCTCTGTTAAATGGAAATAGTAATATTGCCAGCCACATGTAGTTATTGTGAGTTTTAAAGAAATTAGAATATGTAAAGCTCTTAGAACAGTTCCTGGCATCCATTATTTTGTAATATTAACCTTTTTTAGTAAAATCATTTTTTTTATTATGTTACTTTATTTTTTTTTAAAGATTTTGATTATTAAAATGGTTTGGGAGTCTTACGGTTGTTAAATAATTTTAAAAACGTGCTCCCATATGCCTAAATCAGATCTACTGTCTTTGCACCTTGTACGTGACACATACTATTTGTGTAAAATGATAGGTTATTAAGTGAGTTTTCACAGACTAATATCTATCTAGCTATTGATCTGTGATGAAGAAATTATGTAGTTAATATTTATATGGTTTGCTCCTTGGAAACTCTATGGGGTAGTTCTACTCTGATCTACAGGGTCGCTAAGAGTCAGAATCAACTCAATGGCAAGAGGTTTTTAAAATTTCATTTATGTGGTTAAATTAGTTATCCAAATTAACTTCTGCACAAACTCAGTATCATTTAGTACTTGTCAAAAGGCAATCTATTATTATATCCTAAATGACTCCTCTGATACTAAAAACTGAAGAAACAACAAAATTTATAGTCTTAATCCATTATTTAATGGTTTCTTTTTGGAGGGGGAGGCATACGTATTTTCATTTCCTGATGACTGAAGAAGCTGAGAAACTTCTTCTATCACCAGAGTCCGTGGGTAATGCAGATGGTTAAGTGCTTGGCTACTAACTGAAAGGTTGATGGTACAAATCTACTCAGAGGATACCTTGGAAGAAAAGTCTGGAGATCTACTTCTGAAAAATCACTCATCGGAAACCCTGTGGAGCACGGTTCTAGTCTGACACCCAGGGGGTTGCCTCAGAGTTGACTCAATGTCAGTTGCTTTTAGGGTGGCACAAGTGGTTCTATCTCCGAGCCTGGGACTTTCACTGCTGATCACATTTAGAGTTCTTATTTCATTTCAGAGACCCTTCAAGCCCACCCTTACTCTCACTGCTATCTCTTCCTTTAATTTACATCAAATATAGTGGCATTTGGCAAGCTTTACCTCTAGCTCAAATATATACATATATGTTAATATAAAAAATTTTGTTAATTGACTTATTCTATGAAAATCATGTCAGTGGGATATATAATTATATAATATATGATTAATAGCTATCACAGTAGCCAAGAGTAAATGGAACTTTTCCTCGTTTTTTTAGACTAAAAGTGAAGAAGAAATTATATAATATGCAGCATAATGCCCTGCTTCAGACCAAGTACATCATGAGCTTTTCTTTTAGGGATCCTTATCATCTTTGAAGAATATGTATTTTATACATTATATGACTGTAAAGATGAATAGTATTCAAGTTAGAAGCCTGAGTCATCATCTCAAATATCAATTTATTAGTTATATAACTATAAAGATATTACTAAAGTTTTTCAAAATTTGTTCTCATTTTTAAATATGGTGATATCTATGTCTTACATTTTAGACTGAAAATCAAGATATATATGAATACATTTAATATATTCTGAGCATCATAATATAAAAAAAGAAAATTTTTTTCTTTTTTTATATATAGCATTAATTATAATATATTCATAGCGTCACTTCTATTACAGAAACATTTCCATAAATTATAATTTGTAACTCTCATTCTCAAAATAAAATGTATAAGGTAAATTGGTTTACATTTAAATATATGTCTAGGACACTCAAGATCATTCCTAGGAAAATCTGTATGAATTCGCTTTCCATATTCTTAGCATATGGATGGGGCAGTTCTACTCTGTCCTGTAGGGTTGCTATGAGTCGGAATCGACTCAACAGCGGTGGGTTATTCTCAGCATTGGCTTTCTGCATGATCTTTTTGTAATATACTCTGACCAGACACCCTGCAATCTCTCAATCTGAAAAACCAGATTCACAGTAAGAGATCACTGACTGGATATGTTCAGCATTTGAAAGCACTTGAATGTTAAAAAAGGATGGCAGACCAGGCTAATCGATGTACTTGACACACCTTAGGTGTTAAACAAGTATTTGTTGAATGAAAGAATAAAAGAGGGTAGTGCTTAATACATCTCACCATTTCGACACGTCATCAGGAGATGCCAATCACTAGAAAAGGACATCATGTTTTGCAAAGTAGAGGACCAAAGGAAATGAAGGAAACACTCAATGAGATGGTTTGACACAATAGTTGCAACAATGAGCTCAAACATACAAATCATCATGAAGATGGCTCAGGACCATTCTGCTATGCGTAAGATCACCATGAATTGGAGCCTACTCCATGGCAGCTACACAACCAACAACAACAGTGCTTAACACAAAGGAAACAAAAATCAACAGTTCATTTTAGGCTTTCTGCCACCCCTGAAGTCACTTCTTATATATGAGGACTCACCTTTTCATGGGCCCTGCCTATATTTCTTCCATGTTTGTATCATTCAACTACATTATACATTCTGAATTTTGTTTAATTCTTATACTAGGAAATAAGGTTGAAATCAACTAAGGCAGAAAACCTCATCAGGATAATGATGTTGTTAAAAAGAGACCATATCTCTTAATGTCTCCCTTCCTAGAAAAGTGCTACAGTTTATAGAGCACCAGGTAGAGACAAGAACATTGCTACATTGGAAAATCATTTCTGGATCTTGCCACATACAGTCAGGACTTTCATTTCCTCTGACCAGCAATAGGGCCACTACTCCCCTCCCCGACCAATATCTGTTGAGATCATGTGGGGGACATGGACTTCTATCCCAACCAGTAGTCTTGAGGCACCTGTGACCCTTCCAGTAAGTGTTAGAGAAAGCCAGGCAGAAGTTCAAGATGTTCACCACTGATGTACACTAAAAAGGCCATACCCACTGTGGTGTCAGTGGAGACCATGTGGGAAGTAGGAACTGGAACCTCACACAGCAGAAAGTAGAGTCCCCCCTTTGTAGGTGTTAACAAAAGCTGAGTAGAGAACATGGACTTCTACCTCCACCTGGTAGTAACAAGGCAGCAACTTCTACTTCCTGTGCCAGAATGGTACCGGAGAAAGCCATTAAAACAGAGGGTTTAAATAAGATTCGTAGTTTCATAGCATAATACCTAAATGTACAAGTTTTAATTTAAATCCATTTGTCATACCAAGAAGCAGGAATATATCGAACTGAATGAAAAAGAAAATCAACAGATGCCATCGCTGAGATGACAGAGCTGTTAGAATTATCTGACAAAAATTTTAAAGCAGCCATGATAAAAATGGTATAATAGGAATTATGTATACATCTTAAAAGAAATGAAAAAATCAAAAGCCTCATCAAAGAAATAAAAGGACTCAGCAAAGAAACAGCAGATATAAAGAAGAACCAAATGGAAATTTTAGAACTGAAAAATACAATAATTAAAATAAAATGCTTAGCATATGGGCTAAAAGTGGAATGGAGGGGGCAGAGGAGAGAATCAATGAACTGGGGAGAATCAGTGAACAGTCTGAATAACACAGAAAAAAGACTGAAAAAATGAACAGAGCTTTAGGGACCTATGAGACCATAACAACAAACCTCATATTCACGTCAACAGGTTCACAGGAGAGGAAAAAGAGGGTGAAGCTGAAAAAGTGCTTTAAAAATTGCCAAAAATTTCCCAAATTTGGCAAGAAATATAAACCTACAGATTCACACAGCTGAGTGAATGCCAAACAGGATAAACAAACAAACAAAAAATCCATGACAATAGACCTTATAATTAAAATTTGGAATACTAAAGACAATTAAAATATCATAAAAGCAGTCTTTAAAATGGCCTTACCTATAGGGGAAAATATAATTCAAATGACAGCAGACTTATCATCAGAAACCATGGCTACAAGAAGAAAGTGGAACAATATTTTTCAAGTGCTGAAAGTAAAAAACTGCCAACCCAAACCTGATAGCTTGTGAAAATATCCTTCATGAATGACAGGAAAAGAAACTCTCAGATGAAAAGAAACAAAGAGTATTTTTTTTCCAACAGATTATGCTGAAAGAATGCTTAACAAAGTTTTACACACAGAAAGAATACAATAGCTTTTCCTTTTCTCCTGAGTTTTACAAAATGCATTGACTGTTGAAGCAAAAATTATAACACTGTTTGATAAGGCTCTAAATATATGTAGAGGAAACATTGAAGACAATCATATTATAAATGGGGTAGAGTAAATGGACAAAAAGGAAGTAAGGTTTCTACAGTTCACTGTAACTGGTAAATAACACCACCAGTAAACAGAGATAAACTATGTATATATAATGAAATACCTGGAAAAACCATTAAAAATAGTTCTACAAACAGACACACTCAAAAACACTATTGATAAATCATACCAGAATTGAAAACACATTCAAGTAACCCATAGTAATGCAAAAGATAGAAAACAAAGTAGAAAAAATATATATCAGAAAAGAAATACAATTCAGACTTAAGCCCCACCGTATCAATAAATATATTAAGAAAAATGGTCTAAATACAGCGACTAAAAGACAGAAATTGTCATATTGAATTTAAAACATGAACTAGTCAACAGTATAAATAAAGTTTTACAAAATACTAGAGCTTCAAGAATAATACAGTGAGGCCCATGAGAACTGGAACTTGCCAGGACTGCCTTGTTTTTTCAGGTCTCATGTTTTCTGCCTTTCACAGGCTGCAGTCACTCTCTCTTTGGTGGAAAACATTTGAGTTTTTTTCCCTGACAAGTTTTTGCTGAACCCAGTTTACAGCTTTTGCAGGTTTTATTGTAATGTAGCCAAAAGGCCAAAGCCAGTGCTGTCGAGTTGATTTCGACACGTTGTTGTTGTTAGGTGCTGTTGAGTGGGTTCTGACTCATAGCGGCCCTGTGCACAACAGAACAAAACACTGGCCAGTCCTGAGCCACCCTTACAATCGTTGTTATGCTTGAGCTCGTTGTTATGCTTGAGCTCATTGTTGCAGCCACTGTGTCAATCCACCTCGTTGAGGGTCTTCCTCTTTTCCGTTTTTTTTGAGTTGTACTCTGCCAAGCATGATGTCCTTCTCCAGGGATTGATCCCTCCTAACATGTCCAAAGTATGTAAGATGCAGTCTCGCCATCCTTGCTTCTAAGGAGCATTCTGGTTGTACTTCTTCCAAGACAGATTTGTTCGTTCTTTTGGCAGTCCATGGTACATTCAATATTCTTCACCAACACCACAATTCAAAGGCGTCAATTCTTCGGTCTTCCTTATTCATTGTCCAGCTTTCACATGCATATGATGCGATTGAAAATACCATGGCTTGGGTCAGGAGCACCTTAGTCGTCAAGGTGACATCTTTGCTCTTCAACACTTTAAACAGGTCCTTTGCAGCAGATTTACCCAATGCAATGCGTCTTTTGATTTCTTGACTGCTGCTTCCATGGCTGTGGATTGATTGTGGAGCCAAGTAAAATGAAATCCTTGACGACTTCAATATTTTCTCCCTTTTTTCATGATAGTGCTCATTGGTCCAGTTGTGAGGATTTTAGTTTTCCTTTTACATTGAGGCTTATATTGAAGGCTGTGGTCTTTGATCTTCATTAGTAAGTGCTTCAAGCACTCTTCACTTTCAGCAAGCAAGGAATGTCATCCTCATAACGCGGGTTGTTAATGAGTCTTCCTCCAACGCTGATGCCCCATTCTTCTTCATATAGTCCAGCTTCTGGGATTATTTGCTCGGCATACAGATTGAATAGGTATGGTGAAAGATAACAACCCCAAAACACACCTTTCCTGACTTTAAACCAATCAGTATCCCCTTGTTCTGTCTGAACAACTGCCTCTTGATCTATGTAAAGGTTCCTCATGAGCACAATTAAGTGTTCTGGAATTCCTATTCTTTGCAATGTTATCCATAATTTGTTATGATGCACACAGTTGAATGCCTTTGCGTAGTGAATAAAACACAAGTAAGCATCCTTCCGGTATTCTCTGCTTTCAGCCAGGATCCATCTGACATCAGCAATGATATCCCTGGTTCCACATCCTCATCTGAAACAGGCCTGAATTTCTGGCAGTTCCCTGTCGATATACTGCTGCAGCTGTTTTTGAAGGATCTTAAGCAAAATTCTCTTGCGTGTGATAATAATGATATTGTTCTATAATTTCCACATTCGGTTGGATCACCTTTCTTGGGAATAGCCATAAATATGGATCTCTTCCAGTCAGTTGGCCAGGAAGCTGTCTTCCATATTTCTTGGCATAGACGAGTGAGCACCTCCAGTGCTGCATCTGTTTGTTGAAACATCTCAATTGATATTCCATCAATTCCTGGAGCCTTGTTATTTGCCAACGCCTTCAGAGCAGCTTGGACTTCTTCCTTCAGCACCATCGGTTCCTGATCATATGCCACCTTTTGAAATAGTTGAACATCGACTAATTCTTTTTGGTATAATGACTGTGTGTATTCCTTCCATCTTCCTTTGATGCTTCCTGCGTCGTTTAATATTTTCCCCATAGAATCCTCACTATTGCAACTCAAGGTTTGAATTTTTTCTTCAGTTCTTTCAGCTTGAAAAACGCCGAGCATGTCCTTCCCTTTTGGTTTTCCATCTTTGCACATGTCATTATAATACTTTACTTTGTCTTCTAGAGCTGCCCTTTGAAATCTTCTGTTCAGAAGATTTTACTTCATCAATTCTTCCTTTTGCTTTAGCTGCTCGATGTTCGAGAGCAAGTTTCAGAGTGTCCTCTGACATCTGTCTTGGTCTTTTCTTTCTTTCCTGTCTTTTCAATGACCTCTTGCTTTCTTCCTGGATGATGTCCTTGATATCATTCCACAACTCGTCTGGTCTTCAGTCACTAGTGTTCAATGTGTCAAATCTATTCTTCAGATGGTCTCTAAATTCAGGTGGGATATACTCAAGGTCATATTTTGGCTCTCCTGGCCTTGCTCTGATTTTCTTCAGTTTCAGCTTGAACTTGCATATGAGCAATTGATGGTCTGTTCCACAGTCGGCCCCTGGCCTTGTCCTGAGTGATGATATTGAGCTTTTCCATCATCTCTTTCCACAGATGTAGTCAATTTGATTTCTGTGTGTTCTATCTGGTGAGGTCCATGTGTATAGTCGCCATTTATGTTGGTGAAAGAAGGTATTTGCAATGAAGAAGTTGTTGGTCTTGCAAAATTCTATCTTTCGATCTCCAGCATTGTTTCTATCACCAAGGCCATATTTTCCAGCTACTGATCTTTCTTCTTTGTTTCCAACTTTTGCATTCCAATCGCCAGTAATTATCAATGTATCTTGATTGCATGTTCGATCAATTTCAGACTTCAGCAGCTGATAAAAATCTCCTGTTTCTTTTTCTTTGGCCCTAGTGGTTGGTGTGTAAATTTGAATAATAGTCATATTAACTGGTCTTCCTTGTAGGCATATGGATATTATCCTGTCACTGACTGCGTTGTATTTCAGGATAGATCTTGAAACATTCTTTTTGACAGTGAATGCAACACCAGTCCTCTTCAAGTTGTCATTTCCAGCATAGTAGATTATATGATTGTCCAATTCAAAATGGCCAATACCAGTCCATTTCAGCTCACTAATGCCTAAGATATTGATGTTTATGTCTTCCATTTCATTTTTGATGACTTTCAATTTTCCTAGATTCATACCTCATATATTCCAGGTTCCAATTATTAATGGATGTTTGCAGCTGTTTCTTCTCATTTTCAGTCATGCCACATCAGCAAATGAAGGTCCCAAAAGCTTTACTCCATCCACATTGTTAAGGTCAACTCTACTTTGAGAAGGCAGCTCTTCCCCAGTCATCTTTGGAGTTCCTTCCAACCTGGGGGGCTCGGCTTCCAGCACTATATCAGGCAGTATTCTGCTGCTATTCATAATGTTTTCCCTGGCTAATACTTTTCAGAAGTAGACTGCCAGGTCCTTCTTCCTAGTCTTAGTCCAGAAGCTCAGCTGAAACCTTCCCTCCGTTGGTGACGCTGCTGGTATCTGAATGCCAGTGGCATAGCTTCCAGCATCACAGAAACATGCAAGCCCCCACAGTATGACAAACTGACAGACATGTGGGGGTCCAACCCATACCCCAGTACAACCCATAAAAAAAAAAGCGACCCTATATAAGACAGTAAAAATAAAAGGATGCCAACAAACATTAACCAAAGAAAAGCAAGAGTAACTATATTAATGCCAAATGGAGTGGATTTCAGAGAAAGAAAACCCCATAGGCAGTATCAACATGAAAAGAAAGAAATGGTCAACCCACCAAGATGACACAGGAATTCAAAATGTATATGTATCAAACAACAGAGCTGCAATACATTTGAAATGTAAAGTGTAGAGAATTAGACAAATCTGCAATTATACTTGGAGACTTCAATATTTTTGAAGAATTGATATAACAAGTAGATAAAACTCATAAATGATATATAAGAAGTAAATGTTATCAATCAACAGGATCTGAATGACATTTACTGAATACTGCACTGCAACAGCAGAATGCTCCTTTTCAAGCTCCTGTGGAGCACAAACCAAGACAGACCATATCCTGAGTCATAAAACAAACTTCTACAAACTTAAAATAATTAAGATTGTATGGAGTGTGCTTTCCACCACCATGGAATCAAGAAAGGAAGAAAGCAGTGAGAAAAAGATAACAAAAATCTCCAAACACTCAGAAACTGAAAAACTTACTTCTAAATAATATATTGAACATAAAGGAAATCTCAGTGGAAATAAAAAAAAAGTATGTATTTAAATGAATGAAAATGAAAATACAACATCAAAATTTGTATGGCACAGTAAGCAGTACTGGGGGGGAGAAATTTATAGCTTTAAGAGCATATATTAGAAAAGAGGAAATATTTAATCTTAATCTAATCAATAATCTAAGAGGCCACCTTACCTAAGAACTAAAAAAAAAAAAAAAAGAGCAAAATAAATCCAAAAGGAGGAAGGAAATAATAAATACAAGAGTAAAAATCAATGACATTGAAAACAGAAGATAAAAACAATAGAGAAAATAAATGAAACAAAGGTCTGGATCTTTGGAAAGATAATTAAATTTGACAAATGTCTAATAAGACTGTCAAAGAAGACACAAGTTGTTTCAGAAATGAAACAGGGGATATCACTAATGATCCCACAGATATGAAAAAGATAATAAGAGAATACTACGAACAACTCTCCACACATAAATTTGACAACGTAGGTGAAATATACAATTCCTCAGAAAATTCAAACTAACACAACTCACTCAGTATGATATAGCTGGAATAGCTCTATACTTTTCAAGGATAATGAATTTGTTATTTAAGAATTCCCCCCAAATAAATCTCCAGGCCTATACAGTTTGACTGGAAAATTCTACCAAATATTTAAAGAAGAATTAACACCAATTAAAAAAATCTCTTCCAGAAACAAGAGAAAACGTTTGGCAATGCATTTTATAAAACTGCTTTGCCCTGATGCCAAAACCAGACAAAGGCACATGAAGAAAAAAATGTATAAACCAGCAGTACTCATAAGTGTAGACACAAAAAGCCTCAATAAAATATTAGCAAATGAAATTCAGTAATATATAAAAAAGAATTATATACCATGATCAAGTGGAGTTTATCCCAGGAAGGCAAGCCTGGTTTCATATTTGAAAATCAATCAATGTAATCCACCATATTAACAGATGAAAAAAGAAAGATCACATGATCAAAATAGTTGAGTCAGAAAACGCATTTGACAAAATTCAAAACCTGTTAATGATATAAATAAATAAATAAAAATAGGAACATAGGGGAATGTTCTCTACTTGATAAAAAACATCTACAAAAAAATGCACCTAACGGTATACTTAATAAGGAAAGACTGACTGCTTTTTCCCTAAGTTTGTGGACAAGGTAAAAATGTCCACTCTCACCACTCTTATTCAGCAATTTTACTGGAAGTTTAACAATGGAACCAAAGAAAGAGAGAGTGAGAGTCAGGAAGTAAAGAAGGAAGGAAGGCAGGAAGGGAGGGAGGAAGGAGGGAAGGAGGGAAGGAAGGAAGGAAGGAAGGAAGGAAGGAAGGAAGGAAGGAAGGAAGGAAGGAAGGAAGGAAGGAAGGAAGGAAGGAAGGAAGGAAGGAAGGAAGGAAGGAAGGAAGGAAGGGGAGAGGAGGGAGGGAAGAAAGGAAAGTCATAGAGATTGGAAAGAATGAGGTAAAACTGTCTATTTTCAGATGATTATATAAGGGATGGAAACCCTGGTGGCATAGTGGTTAAGTGCTACAGCTGCTAGCCAAAGGGTCAACAGTTCAAATCTGTCAGGCGCTCCTTGGAAACTCTATGGGGCAACTCTATTCTGTTCTATACGGTCGCTATGAGTCGGAATCAACTCGACGGCACTGGGTTTGGTTTGGTTTTGGTTATATAAGGGATACCAAGTGTTACACAACAGAATTTTTTCAACAGCATTCTACAGTCTAGTAGAGGAAAAAAAGTTGAAAAAGTGATAGAGCAGAAAACGAAGGTGACCTAAGAGGTATTGATCATGTTGTGCAGTGGGAATAAATAGGAAAAACAGAAGATTGTTTCAGGAGGGTACCTCAGTTCTTCCTGAGGTAAGCATTCAAGCTGAATCCTGAAATATATGTAGGATTTCGCCACACATAGATGAGATAAAAGCATATTAAATGCAGAAGAAATTTTTCAGAGAGACAAGGTTGGAGGCACAATTACTTTCAAGGGTAAATTTAGCTAAAATAGTTTTGTCATACACTTTTGTCAGTTTTGACATTTTCACTGTAAGATTAGCGTGTGGATGATATAAGGTGAATTAGGTAGAAATAAAGACAATTACAATAAATACTACTTTGATGAGTTGTTAAGATTGAGAAGAAATTTGAAGATCTTTACTTAATAAATGTTTTTAATGTAAATAATTTTCCAACTTGATTTTCCAACATATTTACTTCAAAGGACAAACATATAATCCATAGAAATTTTCATGAGCACAGAAATTTTATGACACAAGACTGCATATTGTAGCAGAAATATTTCTCTGCTTATGCAATGAATACAACATGTCTTATTATGAGAATCTAAGTTAACTTTCATATACTAGTTTAGGAAGCTATTATAACTACAATATACAGATGAACACATGGAGATACCAAAAGTCTTCTGTATGAAATACATTCCACAATGTAACAAAAATACATTAAACTGACAGAATTATTATCTTGAAAAATATAAAGTTACATCTAAATTCTTTCATAAAACCACTTCCTACTGACACCATGCTGTTAGATGTTGTTGTAAGTGACAGTATGTGACAAATAGAACTGACCCAGGGGGTTTTCTAGGTTGTGATCTTTATGGGAGCAGATCACCAGGTCTTTTTCCTGCAGAGCCTCTGGGTGGGTTTGAACCACCGACCTTTCAGTTAGCAGGTGAGTGCTTAACTGTTGTACCTCCAAGGCTCCTTACTGATACCACAGTAATAGTCTGATGCATTATAAAAACAAAAACTTCATTTTCAAATTTATTTAAAAAAAATGACCACTAAACATGACGGTAGAGGGCTAAGTCCTGTAAAAGAAAAAGACAGAGAACAAGATGAGACCTTGAAAATGTGCTGAGATGTGCTAGGAAAAAATGCTATGTCAGCCTCTGACATTTCTGCACATCCTGTGATCTGTTCTCTGTTCCAGCTGATCTTTCCTATAATGTTTGTATAGCAAATAATTTTGGAAGGTAGAAATAACTTTGGAATGGATAGAAAACCATTCCAAACTGACCAGATAATCCTCAAAAGTCTTCAGAAATGACAGCAGCAGATATGTTCAGAACTGGAAATAAACTTGGGCTTAAATAAAACTGTTTAAAAATAATCGAGAAGGAGGAAGCCTCTAGATCCACTTTCCCATAAAACAATACGGGGACAATGGCTGGGCATCAGGTGGAATGAAAGCTGTGACAATGTACTGGATTTGTAGCTCCTGGCCCTCTGCCTGTGGTTTGCTTCCAGAACGCTGGCAGCCCGAACTTCACCCTCTCAGGTGTTCGTATCTACAGAGAAGTGAGAAAAAAAAAAAAAAAACCCGCTGCTGTCGAGTCAGACTCATAGCAACCCTATAAGACAGAGTAGAACTGTCCCCCACAGAGTTTCCAAGGAACCCCTCGTGGAATAAAACTGCCGACCTTTGGTTAGCAGCCATAGCACTTAACCACTAAGCCACCAGGGTTCGCTCTAGAGCAAAAGGCAGGTTTGTTTATAGTCTTAAAAAATACAGATAGCGTCCCTTTCGGAATAAAAAGCAGGCGTAATTATACTTATTGTTCATATAATAAACCTGACTCCCTCTGGAGGAGAGGCTTGGCACGCTTACCTGTAACCCTTGCCATTGAGTCGACTGTGACTCATGGAGACCCCATGTGCTACAAAGTGGAACTGTTCCATAGGGTTTTCTTGATTGTAATCTTTATGGAAGCAGAGTCAGGCCTTTCTTCTGTGGTGGTGCTGGATAGGTTTGAATCTCCAACCATTAGGTTAGGAGTCGAGTACAAACTGCACCACCCACAAACCTGTTGGCATGCATACTGTCCATTATAACAGATGTGGGGTTTGTAAACTTGGGGTTCATCTTCTACACTACCACCCACCACATGTGCAAGTGTTCTGCTGCATGGTTATTGCTATTGATGTGAGTAATAAGGTCCTCTGTTTCTAACTAGAAGTCTTGTAACTTCTGCCAAAAACGTACCCTTAGATTTCTCTGACAACCAGAGAAATATTCTGATATTCCAGAACTATGTTGCTAAAGAATTGTAATTATTGAAGACAGGTACAATTTAATATACACAATATTCTTAATCAAAGACTTCTCCTTGGGTCCTTGGTTCTTAATCTAAGAAAACGTACTATTTTCTTTTTCATTAACCAGTGTTCTCTTTATGATGTTGTAGGAATTGCATGCTTTATTCTGGGAACAATTCTAATGGAAGCTGACAGCCCTGTGAAGAAACAAAGGACCTGATCATCATAGTTCCTATAATATTTATTAGGTTCTTAAAGGCACCACAAGAAAGTAGAGCAGAGTTCTTGCTTATATTTTGACTGTTAAGAATCTGCTCATAAATAGTATGTGTTTGAAATGCGTTAACCTTTTCTTGAAATTTTAAAAATCAACATTGATAAGGTACCTAAATTTCTATCTTATCTGTATCTACCTTGAAATCACATTCTACAAAGAAAACCAGGTTAGAAATTCTCCATTCCTATATGTTTTTAAAAATAAGGGGCACTTAGGGCTTATATTTCAATTTATAATATTAAACATGTGCATTTAATTTAAATCTCATCTGTGAAATTATAATAAAGATAACTTGGAAAAGACAAAGCCCAAAAGGATAAGGAAAATAGAAGATCAGACAACAGCAATAAAATTCCAGACACTGGAGTGAAAGTAAACCCTAGAAAGCCAAATCCTAAAGTAGAGGTTAGGAGAAAGGAAAACCATTCCAAACTGACCAGATAATCCTCAAAAGTCTTCAGAGATGACAGCAGCAGATATGTTCAGAACTGGAAATAAACTTGGGCTTAAAATAAATAAAACTGTTCAAAAATAATCAAGAAGGAGGAAGCCTCTAGATCCACTTTCCCATAAAACAATACGGAGACAATGGCTGGGCATCAGGTGGAATGAAAGCTGTGACAATGTACTGGATTTGTAGCTCCTGGCCCTCTGCCTGTGGTTTGCTTCCAGAACGCTGGCAGCCCGAACTTCACCCTCTCAGGTGCTTATATCCACAGAGAAGTAAGAAGAAAAATTAACATCAATAAAACTAAAAGCTAATTCCATTAAGAAAGACAAAATTTATTTTTTGGAAACTTATTTGGTAAACTCAAATAGCAAAAATGAAAAAGACAAAAGAAAGGTTGGAAGATAAAGTTGTGGAACTATTTTAGAAAGTAGAGCAAAAATGTAAAGAGATAAAAACCATACAGAAAAGTTAAGCAAATGTAGGGCTTGTCTTGGTGTGTAACATTTGAATAAAAACATTTCCTGAAAGAGAAGAGAAATGGAAGGAAAGACATCAACAACACTGAGGAAAGCAATCAATTCAGGCTGTAGCAGTATGCTTCAGAAGAATTATGATGGGAGCTGTGGTTACCAGATAACCACAGTCTTTGCACCACCTTTTACCTGGGGACATTAGTCTTGGTGTGGTGCCAATAAAGTTTGTAACCTTCTATTCCTTGATGGCCGAATCAGCTGAAAACACTCCTTTAATTCCAGATACGTCTGCTATGTAGACCTTCTCCTAAGATCTGGTGTACACCATGATAAACTTGGAACCAAAACATGCAGAGTAAACTATCCTACCTTAAGTTATTAGGGCTAGATGATCAGCACCTTGACTGAATGACAGCCCTGATAGATGTTTCTATTTTGGTAAGCCATATCTTTTACAAGACCCCCATGACTTGGCCATTAGCCTTCCCAGAAGGCTTCAATCAGTTCTCAGGGAAGCTGTAGGCAGACTGTGACTTGGTTTATCTTCTTCTGGGTGTGGTAATTTGTCTTTTCCTTGCAAAGTTAAATTTGTGATTGCTACTCAGTGTTTGAAAAACAATATAATTTAAGGGTATAACTATATTAAGTATAAAATTATAAAGAAAAGCAAGGGAATGATTAACATCAGGCTGCCCTTGGGGGTGGGGGTGGAATACATTTGAGAGGCACAAGGACTTGTAAGCCATTGGTTACATTCTACTTCTTAACCTGGCTGGTGTGTACACGTATTAATAACTTAAACACTGGATGTAAATTTACACACTTGTCTGTGTGAATGAATTATTTCACAATAAGGCAATCTATTTAAAGGACACAACATTTCCTGTCTTTGTTTTAGTCAAGAATGTGAAGTAGGCTATACTAAAATTTGACCACTTTCATTTTTTTTTTTTAGGATTCTAGAGTTACATTTAAGGAAGTCTGAAAAATAACAATTACAAAAACACACATACTGGCTCTTATACCCACTAATGAAAACTTATTGGAGATTAAAGTTAAGCTATTTAATACATATGCTTTCTTCCATTATTTTGTTATCAAGTTCATGGATTTACAGGGCTTTAGTTAATTTTAAGGAGCCCTGGTTGTGCAGTGGCCAAAGTACTCAGCTGCTAATCAAAAGGTCGGTGATTTGAACCCACTAGCCACTCCTCAGGAGAAAGATGCCGCAGTCGGCTTCCATAAATATCACAGTCAGCTCTACTCTGTCCAGTAGGGTTGCTATGAATCAGAATCGACTCAATGGCAGTAAGTTTGGTTTATTTATCTTTTTAAAGCAACCACTAATTATATATTAACAGCAGTAGAAGAAGAAGGTGGTGAACGTTGTAAGGGAGAGATACCATAGTAAGTATGATTAGGGCCAATAGAATTCAGTGGTTATAATGTAATTTTTCTAAGTAATGTTTACTTATTTGTTAAAAAATGAGTTTGCATTGTTGTTGCAGTTAGTTGCCATTGAGTCAATTCCGATTCATGGCGACCCCATGTGTGCATGTTAGAATTGTGCTCCATAGGGTTTTCAGTGACTGATTTTTCAGAAGTAGGTCACCAGGCCTTTCTTCTGAAGCACCTCTGGGTGGACTCAAACCTCCAATGTTTTTGGTTAATAGCCAAGTGTGTTAACTATTTGTGTCACCCAGAGACAAATGTTAGATAGACTGTATCAGTTTAGGTTTGGTAAGAAAAAGAACCTACCCTAGATAATACAAGCAGAAAATTAGGGTCTTACATAATCATTGAAAGAATGAAGGGGAAAATATCAGGTAAATACATTGCTGTTCCAAAAATGCAGAAGAGACTGGAATTTCAGGAGACAAGCACCAATGGCCTCAGCAGCACATCATCCAAAGGATAATACATGGAATCTACTGGTAAATCCTCACATCACCCAAGTCCATGTATATGTCCGAATGGATTCTCTTTTCCTGCCTTCCAAAATTCAGGTGAGAAACTCATATTGATAGAATCTAAATGGGACTCTGTTGGCATATATAAGAGACAAATACACAATGATAAGGTACGATTTGACACGAAGATAAATTGAATAATGACTAGGTTAAGACATACATAATTAGTCATGAAATATAATAAATTCATACATAAGAGATTGTAAAGTATGCTTAATAAACTATTATGATTTTTAAATTTAGGACTTTGTTAATTTAGAAAGTTGAGTAATACTTTTTTCAGCCCATAAAAATCACATTGAAATGCAAAATATAATAAATTAAAATATACCTTCAGAAATCCATATACTTTTTTACTTAACTGTACATACTAATAACTTTAACCGAGACAAAGTTTTGTACATGATATGCAGTGTACAATACCCAACTCCAGCCCCTACTTGCCTTCCTGTCTTATCTAAAGTGTAGAATAAAAAAATTTTAAAAAGCTGAGAAACACCTGTAACTGTCATAGGCCAGAAGCATAGGCTCACTAAAAGACCAGGATCTAATCGTAAGATCATAGAATGCCAAGATGCCCACATCTTGCCATCATGCTGTTATTCAGCATCATACCAGAAGTCCTAGCTTATACAATAAGAAAAGAAAGGGAAATGAAATGTATACAAATTGGGATAGAAGAAATAAAACCGAACTTAGTTCACAGATAATATGATTGACTAGGTAGAAAATCCCAAAGAGTCAAAAAAAAAATTCTTGCACTAATGAATAATTATAACAAGGTTGCAGGATACAGAGTTAATATACAAAAGTTAATTGCTTTCCTGTATGCCATCAATGAGCAATTAAAATTTGAAATTAAAATCACAACATCATTTTCATTAGCACACCTAAAAATGAAATATTTAGGTATAAATCTAACAAAATATGTGCAAGACCTATTTGAGGAAAACTGCAAACCCTCATGAAAGAAATGAAATAAGATCTAAATAAATGGAGAGCTATTCGACGTACATGGACAGGAAGACTTAACGTTAAAATGCCAATTCTTCACAGCAGGATCTATAGATTCAATGCAATCCCAATAAAAATTCCAGCAAGTTATTTTGTGCACATCAACAAACAAATCCTAAAGTTTATGTAGGAAGGCACAAGACCCAGGATAGAAAACACAATAATGAAAGAACAAAGTGAGTAATGACACTATCCAAGTTTAACACTTACTACAAAGCTATAGTGATCAATACAGTGTGGTATTGGTGAACAAATACAGTCAACTGATCTTTGACAAAGGAGCAAAGGCAATTCAAAAAAGAAAGGATGGTCCTTTCAATAAATGGTAAAGAAACAATTGGGGGTCCAAATGCAAACAAAAATGAACCTACACATAGACGTTACACCTTTCACAAAAATTAGCTCAAAATGGATATCAGACCTAACCGTAAACCTTAAAGCTATATAGCTTCTAGAAGAAAACACAAGTGAAAACCTAGGTGACCTTAGGTTTTACAATGACTTTTTAGATGCAACACTAAATGCATGATCCATTTAAAAAAAAATTTTTTTTATAACTTCATTAAAACTAAAAACTTCAAATCTGTGAAGGACACTGTTAAGAGAATGAAGAAACATACCCTGAGAGAAATATTGCAAAACACATATCTGATAAATGGCTTGTATCCAATACACACACACATGCACACGCAAACACACACACACAAACAAAACTTGCTGCCATCAAGTTGATTCCAACTCATAGTGACCATATAGGACAGACTGGAACTGCCCCATAGGGTTTCCAAGGAGCAGCTGGTAGATTTGAATGGCTGACCTTTTGGTTAGCAGCCATAGCTCGCCGTATCTCTTAACCACTGTGCCACCGGGGCTCCAATATATACAAAGACTTCTTAAAATCAACAATTAGAAAACATACAACCCAATTAAAAAATGGGAAAAGATCTGAACACCTCACCAAAGAAAATATACAGATTTCAAGTAAGCATATGAAAACATGCTCAACATCATACGTCATATATCGTTTAGGAATTGTAAATTAAAATAGCAATGAGATACCATAAAGAATGGCTAAAATCCAAAAAACTGACACCACCAAATTCTGGTGAGGCTGTGGAGCAAACAGAACTCTCGTTCATTTTTGCTGGGAATGCAAAAATGGTACAGCCACTCTGGATGACACTCTGGCATTTATTTCAAGGCTAAACATAGGGTTAGCAGACAATTCAGCAATGATGCTCCTAGGTATTTGATCTAATGAATTAAAAACTTTAAGTTCACAAAAAAATCTACACATGAATGTTTACAGCAGCTTTATTCATACTTGCCAAAAGCTGGAAGCCAGTAAGATGCCCTTCATAGAAGAATAGATAAAGAAAACTGCGGTATATCATTCAAAAGTGTATCATTCAGCAATAAAGAGAAGCGTGTTATCAAGCAAAAAAAAAGAAAGTCAAGAAATCTTAAATGCATAATGCTAAGTGCAAGAACCTAGTCTGAAAAAGCTACATATTGTATGATTCCAACTATATTAAAGGCAGTGAAATGATGGATATAGGACATTATGTATTGTCATAACCCATATAAATGTAAAAGACAAACAGAAAACCCTAATATAAACTATAGACTTTAGTTAAAAATTATGCAACACTTCCTGCCAACATGGCACCATAGACAGAAACACCGCGCCATCCCTTCACAGCAAAGACCCCAAAACTGAGCAAAACAGAGACAAATGTCAGTCCTGAAGCCTGAAGTGTCAAATGAAGAGATAAAGAACTCAACCAAACACTGAATGAAATAAGAAACTGATCAGAGGACAGAGAGTGAGGAGAGATACGTGCAGAGGTTCTGTTTCAGCTATCGCAGCAGGAATTCACCATCTTGGACTCCTGTTGGAGATCTGCAGACAGGGATCATGGGAAAGCAGCATCACAGAGTTCCCAGCAGGAGACAGAGCACCCGGTCACCAGTGATACAAGCTTTCCTACCCCCTGTGCTCTCCCTGCTGCTCTACATCCATGCTTCCTGGCTGGCAGTGGTAGCTTGGCTGGCCGGGAAGTGCAGTATCCATGTCACTTGGATTCACCCCATCCACATTAGAGACTGGTGGATTGGGAGTACAGGAAAGCAGCTTCACGAAGTTTCTAGCCGGAGACAGATCACCCAGTAACCAAAGATATATGCTTTCCTAACCCTCACCTTTTGCCCCCTTTCTCTCCACTGGCCTTGTCTGCTTGCCACTAGCTGCTGTCTCTTGGCCTGGAGACAACTGCTTCAGCCCCAGGCCACTTGGATTCACCCTGCCTACACTGGCTGGATCCCTGAGTGCCATTTGTCTGTAGCTGATGTGGATTTTTCTGTTTCTTTTGGTTTCTTCCGTGCCTCCCATCACCTCCCCCTCCTTTCTCTCGAATGCCTGGCTCCAAGTGGCATCTTGGTTTCCTTCTGAAAGGCTGTGAAGTGATGCTCGACTGGGGAACCAACCCCCAGCCAGCAACACCACACTGGTGGGATCCCCGAGGCTTTATTTATTTAGTTTTGCTTTGTTTTGCTTTGTTGTGTTTATTTGTTTGTTTTCTTTTTTCTTTTCATGGCTTGGAAGCCATTTCTAGCCAGGCTCCACTGCACAGCTTAGGAGCCACACCCCAATTTGCATGGCCGCATAGGTGGGATCCATGGAGGATTTCTTTTTTCTTTCTTTCTTTCTTTTATTTCTCTTTTTTCCTTTCTTTTTTCATTTCTCAGTTCCCATCTCTCTATAGTTGTCTTTCTTCCCTGTCTCCTGAATAACTGGCACTGTGTGATATCTATACCCCCTCCAAAAAAGACTATATTGCACAGCCTGAGAGCAACTTCCTCGATTTTAGCAGCCACACCAGTGAGACCCCGGGGGCTTTTCTTTTTATTCCAAATGTTTACCTTGTTTTTTTTTTAATCCCTTTTTTCTTTTTGTTTTTCTCCATATCTCAGTTTCTCATCTCTCCACTCTAACGGCAAACTCCCTTAGCACTCTTTTTGTTTGTTTGTTTCTGGCTCCTGTTTCTCTCTCTCTTATTTCCCATATCCATCTAAGCTCCACACATCACAACCCTCCCTCTCTTTTCTGCCTATCTGCACCGTGCACTGAATATAGCTCCCCAACAGCACAGGCACGGCCTAGTGGAACCTGCCCAACACTGATTTCAGGCCTGCCCTATTGGCCCTAGTATATGCCACAGTCAACCCATCCCAGCCTCTCCCCTTCAGCTGGACCTGCCCTGCTCCACCATAGCTGAACGACTGGCCCTGCCCATTGGGCAAGGAGGTGAAAAATTTCATGACCACAGATGTGTAAACAACAAAGAACACACAGCCTGCCTGCTTAGGCAACTAGATAAAAAAAAAAAAAAGCAGTACAAAACAGACAGATCTACAATCAATAAAAGAAGAAAATAACTACTGAGTGTTCACAAAGACAGCAGAAAATATCAAAAAATAAAAAAATGGATGCCAGTGGGCATCCAAAATTAAACATAAGATGACTTTCCAGCAGAAGAAAAACACTAGAACTACCCAACAGGAAATTCAAATCTCTAATATTCAGAGACACTCAAGAGTTGAAGCAAAAAGCAGGCAAAAATGAGGAAAAAATAGACAAATTCATGGAAAATACAGACAAAAAGAATGGAAGAATTCAGGAAAATAATACAGGAACAAAATGCCAAAATAAATCCACAGCTAGATATCATACACAAATAACTAGAAATCCAAAAGATAACAAGAATTTCAGAAATGGGCAGTGTCATAGAAGGACTGAGGAGCAGGTTTGAAATGATGGAAGACAGAGTCAGTGAAATTGAAGACAAATACTTGAGGAAAAATTAGAAAAAAGAATGAAGAAACCCTGAGAATTATGTGGGATACAATAAAAGTGAAAATTTGCAAGTGATCAGAGTTGCAGAAAGTGGAGAAAATGGAAAACACAGAGAGGGTCATTGAAGAATGGCTGACACAAAACTTCCCAAATATCATGAAAGATGAAAAGCTGACCATCCAAGAAGTTCAATGAACCCCATATAGGATAAACTCCAAAAGAAAAACGGCAAGGCATAACAATCACAGTTGCTAAAGACAAAGACAAAGAAAAATCCTGAGAGTAGCTTAAGAAAAACAAAAAGTCGCATACACAGGAGTAACAATAAGACTAAACTCTGGTTATTCAGCAGAAACAATGCAGGCAAGGAGGCAATGGGATAACATATATAAAACACTGAGAGAAAATAATTGCCAACCAAGAATAATATATCCTGCAAAACTTTCATTCAAATATGATGGTGAAATTCAGACATTTCCAGATAAACAGAAATTAAAGGAATACATAAAAACCAATCCAAACTTACAACAACTATTTAAGGGAGTCCTTTGTTCTGTGACCAAACAACATCAGACCACAGCCTGAATCTAGGACTCAAGATTGTACCAGCCATATACAAACCTAGGAAATTAACTCTCAAGAAGTGTCCAAAACCGAAAGAATTACAACAAGGAACCAGAGAGGTTAATCTGTAAATGACAACAATGTAAGAGCAAGGAAAGAAAGAATAAATGGTCTAGGTATAGAACTTTCTAATGCAGAGGAAGGCAGGGAGATACCAAGTAATAAGAGACTGGTTCAAACCTAGGAAGACAAAAGTAAATTTCAAGGTAACCAAAAAGAAAGTTATCAAACCTACTCATCAAAATAAAGAAGAAAAACATAAAGTTTCCATAAAAACAAAATCTACAAAACAAAAGAAATGGGAAAAAAATCCACAAACAAAAGGAATTCTGCACAAGAGTAACAAGAACAATGAAAACATCAGGACCACAAAAAAAAGCACTACAAAATGACAGCAATAAACACACACCTATAAATAAGTACACTGAACGTAAATGGCCTAAATGCACTCACGAAGAGACAGAAAGTGAAAGAATAGATTAAAAAAATAAATAAATAAACAAGATCCATTAAATATGCTGCCTACAAGAGACAAACCTTAGAAAAAAAGATGTAAGTGTATTAAAAATCAAAGGATGGGAAAATATATATATATCAAGCAAATAACTACCAAAGAAGAGCGGGAGTAGCAATACTAATCTCAGACAAAAAGACTTTAATACGAAATACATCATAAAAGACAAGGAAGGGCACTACAAAATGATTAAAGGGACAATCCGTCATGAAGATTTGGCCATAATAAACATCTATGCACTCAACACAGGGCTCCAAATACATAAAACAAACTCTAACATCACTGAAAAGAGAATTTGACAGTTCCACAATAATACTAGGAGACTTCAACACACTACTATCGGTAAAGGATAGAACATCTAGAAAGAAATTCAACAAAGATACAGAGGAGCTAAAGGGCACAATGATCCAACCTGACCTCATAGGCCTATGTGGAACACTCCACCCAACAGCTGCAAAGTACACATTCTCTCCCAATCCACATGAACTTTCTCCAGAACAGACCACATCTTAGGCCACAGAGCAACCCTCAACAAAATCCAAAACACTGAGACAATACAAAGTATCTTGTGTGACCACAATGCCATCAAAGTAAAAATTAACAACAAGAAGAGCAATGAAAAAAATCACATGCATGGAAACTGAATACCACCCTGCTTAAAAAACACTGGGTCATAAAAGAAATAAAAAATGAAATTAAAAATTCCTACAATCAAATGAGAATGAAAACACATCACACCAAAACCTTTGGGACACAAAAAAGGTGGTCCTAAAAGGTTAATTTATATCAATAGATGCACACATCAAAAAAGAAGAAACGGACAAAATCAAAACATTAGCTACACAAATTAAATAGAGAACATCAAAACAAGCCCACAGGAGGCAGAGCCAAGACACTTCCGGCTAGCCCTCTTTACAACAAAGACCTGAAGAAACAAGTGAAATGAGTATATTTGTGACAAGCTGGGAACCCTGAGCTTTAAAGGCAAGCTTAGAAAACGAATTGAGGGGTGGGGGAGGAAGAGGCTGTTCGGAAGCGGAAAGGAGTTACCAGACCTGAATCGTGGGGAGCCCTCAGGCACCATTCCTGGAAACTCAGTGGTGGCAGGCTGGTTCTAGCGTTCAGCCGCAGTTTCCTCAGGGAGAAGCAGCCAGCCACACAGCCTACTCACACCTCCGGAACCTGAGAAGAACGGCGCTCTCGGCAAAAGCTAAGTACTTGTGTATATTTCACATGTCCCCCCACCTCCAAGTCGGCTTCAGTGGCTGAATTGCCTGGGCCTGAGATAGGCACTGTTGAGCACCTAGAGCCATCCTCCCGGCCTTGGAGAAGGAAAAAAGTTGCAATTGAAGGAAAACATAATTTGCCAGCTGCACTAACCCGGGGAGCTCAGGACAGAAGTGGCTCCCACCCAGGCATAAATGTTCCATGGACTTTGAGCAACTTTCCCTCTGGATGGACCTGTGTGGTCCTATATAGGGAGAATAGGCCCTTGTTGGCAGACTGCAACTGTTTCAGCTGTGTGGTGGAGAGGTAGGTGTTTGATGTTTGGCATTGGTTTGCCTATTAAACAAGGTCCTCACCTACCCACATCAGTGACCTAAGGACTGGTAGCTCCACTCAGGTCACCCAGCCACCCACGACAGGGGTACAAGGGTAAGTGGTACCTCCCAGTCCTTACAGCAAAAACTTTGGATGCAAAGGTCCGTCAGAACCCATCCACCTGCACACTCTAGGGAACAGGGATGCATTTTCCTCAGAGACACTTGGGGGTTGGCTCTCAGGCCCCTGCATTATTCAGAGCATGATTTCCTGCAGCTATCAGATACCAGTACATACACCAATCACCCCTGCTCCTCTAAGACTGTAGGACAGAGCCTATACCACACATTTGATGATCAGTGACCTGGACACCTGAGCTGAATTCATACAACAAAACTGAATGGACTCCTAGACTAATATACCTGATAACAACTCTAGCCATCTGGGGACAAGATATCAGAGCTCCAAAGGCAAAAATAATCTAGCTAGCTCATTCAAGCAACCCATTTGGGTATATCAAAACAAAAGCAAGGAGCTGTGACAGTAAGCAAGCATGAACTAATATAATAACTTATAGATGGCTCGGAGACAACAGTTAATATCAAGTCACATAAAGAAACAGACCATGATCACCCAACAAGCTCTCAAAACAAAGAATGCAGGGATCTTAAAGATGAAAGTAAATTCCTGGGATTACCACATCCAAAATACAAAAGATTAATATGCAGAGCCCTTTAAGACATCAGGAAGGAAAAGAAACAATACCCAGAACAAGCCAAGGAACACAGAGATAAAGTAATTGGAGAAATCAGAAAGATTATTCAAGAACTTAATGAAAAATTTAATAAGCTGGAAAAATCCATAGACAGACAGCAAGCAGAAATTCAGAAGATCAACAATAAAATTACAGAAGTAGACAACTCAATAGAAAGTTAGAGGAGAATTGAGCAAGTAGAAGCCAGAATTTCTGAACTCAAAAATAAATCACTTGGCACTAATATATTTGAAGACAAATCAGATAAAAGAATTAAAAAAAAATGAAGAAACCTTAAGAATCATGTGGGACTCAAGCAAGAGAAAACCTACAAGTGACTGAAGTACCAGAACAGGGAGGGATAACAGAAAATACAGAGAGAATTGTTGAAGATTTGTTGCCAGAAAACTTCCCTGATATCGTGAAAGATACGAAGATATTTATCCAAGATGCTCATTGAACTCCACATAAGGTAGATATTAAAAGTAAGTCACCGAGACAAATTATAATCAAACTTTCCAAAACCACAGATAAAGAGAGAATTTTAAGAGTAGCTCAGGATAAATGAAAATTCACCTACAAAGAGGAGTCAATAAGAATAAGCTTGGACTACTCAGCAGAAACCATGCAGGCAAGAAGGCAATGGGATAACATATTTCAAAAATTGAAAGAAAAATTGCCAACCAAGAATCATGTATCCAGCAAAACTGTCTCTTAATTACGAAGGTGAAATTAGGACATTTCCAGATAAACAGAAGTTTAGGGAATTTGTAAAAATCAAACAGAAACTACAAGAAATACTAAAGGGAGTTCTTTGGTTAGAAAATCAATAACATCAGGTATCAAACCAAGACTAGAACACCAGGCAGAGCAATCAGAAGTCAACCCAGACACGGAAATCAAAAAAACAAAGCAAGATTAAAAAAAAAAAAAAGCTTAAAACAAGATAATTGTGAAGTTATTACATAAAAGAAGACAACAGTGAAACGATAATGACGGAATAAGAAATGTAATCATAGATCTTCCATCTAGAGAGGAGGATATGGCGATACAAAGGCATAAAAGTTAGGTTTAAATTCAGAAAAATGGGGGTAAATGATAAGGTAACCACAAAGGAGACAAACTATCCTACTCATCAAAACAAAATACAAGAAAAAAGAGACTCAGCAGAAACAAAACCAATAACAATGAATATGAGGAAAAGACAATAATAAAAAGAATCTACTCACCACATAAAATTAAGTGGTGGGAAAAAGAAACTATCAACAACACACAAAAAAAGACATCAAAATGACAGCACTAAATTCGTACCTATCCATAATTACCCTGAATGTAAATGCGCTAAATGCACCATAAAGAGACAAAGCGTGGCAGAATGGAGTAAAAAACGAGATCCATCTATATGCTGCCTACAAGAGACACACCTTAGACTTAGACACAAAAACAAACTAAAACTCAAAGGATGGAAAAAAATATATCAGGGAAACAACAATCAAAAAAGAGCAAGAGTGGCAATATTAATTGCTGACTACATACACTTTAAAGTTAAATCCATCAGAAAAGATAAGGAAGGATGCTATATAATGATTAAAGGGACAATACACTAAGAAGATATAATCATATTAAATATTTAGACACCCAATGCCAGGGCTGCAAGATACATAAAACAAACTCTATCAGCATTGAGAAGTGAGATAGACAGCTCCACAATAATAGTAGGAGATTTCAACACACAACTTTCAATGAATGATAGGACATTCAGAAAGAAGCTCAATAAAGACACAGAAGATCTAAATGTCACAATCAAAAAACTTGACCTCATAGACCTATAGAGACCACCCCACCCAACAGCAACCAACTATACTTTCTTTTCTAGTGTACATGGAACATTCTCTAGAATAGACCACATATTAGGTCATAAAGCAAGCCTTAGCAGAATCCAAAACAATGAAACATTACAAAGCATCTTCTCTGACCGTAAGGCCATAAAAGTAGAAAGCAGGGAAAAGAAATCAAACACTGGGAAAGTGAACAATACCCTGCTCAAAAAAAAAATACTGGATTATAGAAGACATTAAGGATGGAATAAAGAAATTCATAGAATCCAATGAGAATGAAAACACTTCCTATCAAAACCTTAGGGACACAGCAAAAGCGGTGCTCAGAGGCCAATATATATCGAACACACAGAAAAAGAAGAAAGGCCAACATCAAAGAATTATCCTACAGCTTGAACAGATAGAATGAGAGCAACAAAAGAAACCCCCAGTCACCAGAAGAAAACAAATAATAAAAGTTAGAGGGGATCTAAATAAAATAGAAAACAGAAAAACAATACAAATAATTAACAAGACCAAAAGCTGGTTCTTCAAAAAAATCGACAAAATTGATAAACCTTTGGCCAAACTGACAAAAGAAAAACAGGAAAGGAAGCAAGTAACCCAAATAAGAAATGACAGAGGCGATATTACAACTGACCCAACTGAAATTAAAAGAATCATATCAGATTACTATGAAAAATTGTACTCTAACAAATTTGAAAACCTGGAAGAAATGGGTGAATTCCTAGAAACACACTGCCTACCTAAACTAACACAAACAGAGGTAGAACAACTAAATAGACCCATAACAAAAGAAGAGATTGAAAAGGTAATTTTAAAAAACTCCCAACAAAAAAAAAAAGCCCTGGCCCAGATGGCTTCAATGCAGAGTTCTACCAAACTTTCAAAGAAGAGTTAACGCCACTACTACTAAATATATTTCAGAGCATAGAAAAGGACAGAATACTCCCAAACTCATTCTATGAAGCCAGCATATCCATGATACCAAAACCAGGTAAAGACACCACAAAAAAAGAAAATTACACACCTACATCCCCATGAAATTATATGCAAAAATCCTTAACAAAATTCTAGCCAATAAAATTCAAAAACATATCAAAAAAATAATTCACGAAGGCCAAGTGGGATTCATACCAGGTATGCAAGGATGGTTCAACATTGGAAAAACAATTAATGTAATTTTTTTTTATCACATAAATAAAAGGCAAGAATCACATGATTTTATCAATTGATGCAGAAAAGGCATTTGACAAAGTTGAACACACGTTCATGATAAAAACTCTCGGTAAAATAGGAATAGAAGGAAAATTCCTCAACATAATAAAGGGCATTTATACAAAGCCAACAGCCAACATCGTCCAAAATGGAGAGAGCCTGAAAGCATTCCCCTTGAGATCAGGACCAGACAAGGATGCCCATTTTCACCACTCTTATTCAACATTGTGCTGGACGTTCTAGCCAGAGCAATTAGGCTGGATAATGAAATAAAGGCCATCCAGATTGTCAAGGAAGAGGTAAAGCTATGTCTATTTGCAGATGACATGATCTTATACACAGAAAGCCCTAAGGAATCCTCATGAAAACTACTGAAACTAATAAAAGAGTTCAGTAGAGTATCGGAATACAGTTGGATTCCTCTACACCAACAAAAAGAACATCGAAGAGGAAATCATCAAATGAATACCATTTACAGTAGCCCCCAAGAAGACAAAATACTTAGGAATAAATCTTACCAGAGATGTAAAAGACTTATACAAAGAAAACTACAATACGCTTCTGCAAGAAACCAAATGAGACCTACATAAGTAGAAAAACATACCTTGCTCATGGATAGGAAGGCTTAACATTATAAAAATGTCTATTCTACCCAAAGCAATATATAGATACAATGCAATCTTGATTCAAATTCCAATGACATTCTTTAATGAGATGGCGAAACAGATCACCAACTTCATATGGAAGGGAAAGAGGCCCCAGATAAGTAAAGCATTACTGAAAAAGAAGAACAAAGTGGAAAGCTTCACTCTACCTGATTTTAGAACCTGTTCTACCGCCACAGTAGTCAAAACAGCCTGGTAGTGGTAAAACAACAGATACACAGGGCAGTGAGAATCCAGACATAAATCCATCCTCATATGATTAGTCGATATTTAACAAAGGCCCCAAACAGTTAAATGGGGAAGACAGTCTTTTTAAGAAACGGTGCTGGCAAAACTGGATAGCCATCTGCAAAAAAGGAAACAAGACCCATAAAACACTCCATGCACAAAAACGAGCTCAAAATAGATCAAAGACCTAAATAAAAAATCTAAAATGATAATCATGGAAGAAAAAATAGGGACAACGTTAGGAGCCCTAATACATGGCATAAACAGTATACAAAACATTACTAACAATGCAGAAGAAAAACTAGATAACTGGAAGCTCTTAAAAATCAAATACCTATGCTCATCCAGACTTCACCAAAAGAGTAAAAAGATTACCTACAGACTGGGAAAAAGTTTTTAGCTATGACATTTCCGATCAATGCCTGGTCTCTAAAATCTACATGATGCTTCAAAAATTCAACTGCAAAAAGACAAACAACCCAATTAAAAAATGGGTAAAAGATATGAACAGACACTTCAGGTAGCTAAAGATACCTGAGGAAATTAGAGAAATGCAAAACAAAACTACAATGAGATTCCATCTCACTCCAACAAGGCTGGGATTAAACCAAAAAACACAAAACAATAAACGTTGGAGAGGCTGTACTGATATTGGAACACTTCTACACTGCTGGTGGAAATGTAAAATGGTACAACCACTTTGGAAATTGATTTGGCGCTTCCTTAAAAAGCTAGAAATGGAACTACTATGTGACCCAGCAATCCCACTCCTTGGAATATATCCTAGAGAAATAAGAGCCTTTACATGAACAGATATATGCACACCCATGTTTATTGCAACACTGTTTACAATAGCAAAAAGATGGAAGCAACCAAGGTGTCCAGTAACAGATGAATGGATAAGTAAATTATGATATATTCACATAATGGAATACTAAAATGGAATACTAGGCATTGACAAAGAACAGTGAGGAATCTGTGAAACATTTCACAACATGGAAGAACCTGGAAAGCATTATGCTGCATGAAATTATTCAGTTACAAAAGAACAAATATTGTATAAGACCACTATTATAAGAACTTGAGAAATAGTTTAAACTGAGAAGAAAACATTCTTTTGTGGTTATGAGAGGTGGTAGGGTGGGAGGGTGGGAGAGGGATATTTACTAATTAGATAGTAGATAAGAACTAATTTAGGTGAAGGGAAGGACAACACTCAATACAGGGGAGGTCAGCGCAACTGGACTAAACCAAAAGCAAAGAAGTTTCCTGAATAAACTGAATGCTTCGAAGGCCATTAAAGAAGGGGCGAGGGTTTGGGGACCATGGTTTCAGGGGGCATCTAAGTCAGCTGGCATAATTAAATCTATTAAGAAAACATTCTGCATCTCACCTTGGACAGTGGCGACTGGGGTCTTAAATGCTAGTAAGCGGCCATCTAAGATGCGTCAATGAGTCTCAACCCACCTGGACCAAAGGAGAATGAAGAACACCAAGGATACATGGTAATTATGAGCCCAAGAGACAGAAAGGGCACATGAATCAGAGACTATATCATCCTGAGACCAGAAGAAGTAGATGGTGCCCGGCTACTACTGATGACTGCCCTGACAGGGAACACAACAGAGAACCCCTGAGGGAGCAGGAGAGCAGTGTGATGCAGACCCCAAATTTCATAAAAAGACCAGACTAGTGATCTGACTGAGACTAGGTGGACCCCGGTGGTCATGGCCCCCAGACCTTCTGTTGGCTCATGACAGGAACCATTTCAAAGCCAACTCTTCAGGCAGGGTTTGGACTGGACAATGGGTTGGAGAGGGATGCTGGTGCAGAGTGAGCTTCTTGGATCGGGTGGACACTTGACACTATGTTGGCATCTCCTGCCTGGAGGAGAGATGAAAGGGTAAAGGGGGTTAGAAGCTGGCAAAATGGACAGGAAAAGAGAGAGTGGAGGGAGGGAGCAGATGTCTCATTAGGGGGAGAGCAATAGGGAGTATGTAGCAAGGTGTATATAAGTTTTTGTGCGAGAGACTGACTTGATTTGTAAACTTTCACTTAAAGCACAATAAAAATTTAAAAGAAAAAAGAAGCCCACAGCAACCAGAAGAAAGGAAATAATAGAGATCAGAGCAGAAATAAATGACATAGAGAACAGAAAAACAATAGAAAGAATCAACAAAACCAAGTTCATTCCTTGAAAGGATCAACAAAATCCACAAGCCACTGGCCAAATTGACAGAAAAAAACAGGAGAGGACACAAATAACCCAAATAAGAAATGAAATTGGGGACATTACAACAGACACAACTGAAATAAAAAATATCATAAAAGAGTATTATGAGAAGCTATACTACAACAAATTTAAAAACCTAGAGGAAATGGACAAATTTTTAGAAACACACTACTTACCGAAACTAACACAAAATAATGTTGAAAATTTGAGCAAACCCATAACAAGATAAGAGATTGAAAAGGCAATAAAAAGAAAAAAACTCCCAACAAAAAAAAATCCCTAGGGAGGCGGGGCCAAGATGGCGGACTAGGTAGACGCTACCTCGGATCCCACTTGCAACAAAGACTCGGAAAAACAAGTGAATCGATCACATACATAACAATCTACGAACCCTGAACAACAAACACAGACTTAGAGACGGAGAACGAACAAATACGAGGAAGCAGCGACTGTTTTCGGAGCCTGGAGCCAGCGTCCCAGTCAGGTAACCTTGGCGCTGGGCTTAGGTCTGGGCCAAGGGGAGCTGAACTTAAAGAACTTAAAAAACTTGTGACTGCGCAAACAAGGGGCACAGCCCTACCCCCCTGAACTGACCCCGGGAGGGGACCCAGCCAGTCCACGCAGGCGGCGTGGCGACCCGGCTGGTGGGAGAAGTCCCCGGGAGGCAGTGACTGATTTTGGAGCCAGGACTGCAGCATCCCAGCCGGGGAACCTTGGAGCCGGGCTTTTGACTGGGCGCTGTCAAGGCGCAAACAGGGGGCATAGCCCTACTCCCCTGAACTAACCCCGGGAGGGGGCCCAGCCAGTCTACTGAGGTGGCGCGCCGACACGGCTGGCGGGACTCGAAGTCCCCGGGAGGCAGCGACTGATTTTGGAGCCGGGTGTGCAGCGTCCCAGCAGGGGAACCTTGACGCTGGGCTTTGGACTGGCAGCGGAGGATCTGACCGCGGCTTCAGCGGGCCAGACCCTCGGGGGCAATCTCCACACAGCCAGCACACGTAGGCGACACGCACCTTGGGAATCTCAGATAAAATAGTCATTCCAAGCAAGACAAGCAACTTTGGCTATATTCCGAGGTGCTACTCTGCTCTCTCTCTGAACCCTCCCCCACTCTTCCCAGGCGGCTTCATTAACATTGGAATTTCCTGAGCCAGAGGGAGAATGGCTCCGGCTCCGCGGCGGCTTTGCTCCCCCCCCCTTTTTTTTTTGGTCTTTTCCTAACCCATTCTTCCGGCCTGAGAGAAGGAACAACAAAAAACCCAGGGACCAAAAATCCATCCCTAATTGCACTAAAAACACAAAACAGCTACAGCCAAGCATATATGATCCAAATCTCGGACTTTCATCCCTACAGGGAACAAGGTGGCGGTTATAATCCAAAGGCAGTTCTGATAGGGATCAGACTGCATTTTTTTCCCAGCGGATTTTCTGGAAAAACAAGTTTCCCAGGTCTGATATCTCTGCTTATTCAACAGAGCCCTAACTGACCCAAACAGGGAACTGAGGGCTGAAGCTCCCCCCAGACCACCTAGCCTCTTGCCTTAGGGGTCTAAGGAGGGTGACACCTACCAATCAGTAGAGGTACTTGCATTGGGGGCCTATGGTACAGCTGCAGTGCCCTCCCACCAAGGTGCTACAGGAAGAGGCACACCCACCTCACTGACACTTGGGGGAAGCCTGTCAGCATCCTGCCCCCCCCCGGAGGGTGAACCCCAGCTGCTAATAGAACTGGTGCACACAACTATCACCACTACTTCTCGAGGTGGATAGGTGTTAGGGTACAGCACACACTTGGTGACCCAAAATCAGATTCTACTCAAGAATAGTGAATAGACTCAGGCATATATATCTGGCAACAGCCCAAACCAGCTGGTAATAGGTCATAAGTAAGTCAAGGGCTACAACAAACAAGACAGCACAATCTAGTAGCCCATCCACGTATATTGAAAGAAAACAAAACAAGATAAGACTCAGTGAGCAATTACAGAATAAACCACTACTATACCTTGACAGCTTCTACAACCCCCCAAACAAAAGAATCAAAATCTTTCCCAAATGAAGATACTATCCTGGAATTATCAGATACAGAATATAAAAAACTAATTTACAGAATGCTTCAAGACATCAGGGATGACCTCAGAAACGAAATAAGGCAAACTGCAGAAAAAGCCAAGGAACACACTGATAAAACTGTTGAAGAACTCAAAAAGATTATTCAAGAACATAGTGGAAAACTTAATAAGTTGCAAGAATCCATAGAGAGACAGCATGTAGAAATCCAAAAGATTAACAATAAAATTACAGAATTAGACAATGCAATAGGAAGTCAGAGGAGCAGACTCGAGCAATTAGAATGCAGACTGGGAAATCTGGAGGACCAGGGAATTAACACCAACATAGCTGAAAAAAATCAGACAAAAGAATTAAAAAAAATGAAGAAACCCTAAGAATCATGTGGGACTCTATCAAGAAGGATAACTTGAGTGTGACTGGAGTCCCAGAACAGGGAGGGAGGACAGAAAACACAGAGAAAATAGTTGAAGATCTGCTGACAGAAAACTTCCCTGACATCATGAAAGATGAAAGGATATCTATCCAAGATGCTCATCGAACCCCATTTGAGATTGATCCAAAAAGAAAAACACCAAGACATAATATCATCAAACTTGCCAAAACCAAAGAAAAAGAGAAAATTTGAAAAGCAGCCAGAGAGAAAAGAAAGGTCTCCTTCAAGGGAGAATCAATAAGAGTAAGTTCAGACTACTCAGCAGAAACCATGCAGGCAAGAAGGGAATGGGATGACATATATAGAGCACTGAAGGAGAAGAACTGCCAGCCAAGGATCATATATCCAGCAAAACTCTCTCTGAAATATGAAGGCGAAATTTAGGTATTTACAGATAAACACAAGTTTAGAGAATTTGCAAAAACCAAACCAAAGCTACAAGAAATACTAAAGAATATTGTTTGGTCAGAAAACCAATAATATCAGATACCAGCACAACACAAGGTCACAAAACAGAACATCCTGATATCAACTCAAATAGGGAAATCACAAAAACAAATTAAGATTAATTAAAAAAAAATGCTCATAACAGGGAATCATTGAAGTCAATATGTAAAAGACCACAGTAATCAAAAAGAGGGACTAAATACAGGTGGCATAAAACTGCCATATGGAGAGTGATACAAGGCGATATAGAACAATACAAGTTAGGTTTTTACTTAGAAAAATAGGGGTAAATATTAAGGTAACCACAAAGAGGTATAACAACTCCATAACTCAAGATAAAAGCCAAGAAAAACGTAACGACTCAACAAACATAAAGTCAAACACCATGAAAATGAGGATCTCACAATTTACTAAGAAAAACGTCTCAGCACAAAAAAGTATGTGGAAAAATGAAATGGCCAAGAACACACATAAAAAGGCATCAAAATGACAACACTAAACATTTATCTATAATTACGCTGCATGTAAATGGACAAAATGCACCAATAAAGAGACAGAGAGTCTCGGACTGGATAAAGAAACACGATCCGTCTATATGCTGCCTACAAGAGACACACCTTAGACTTAGAGACACAAACAAACTAAAACTCAAAGGATGGAAAAAAAATATATCAAGCAAACAATAAGCAAAAAAGAAGAGGAGTAGCAATATTAATTTCTGACAAAATAGACTTTAGACTTAAATCCACCACAAAGGATAAAGAAAGACACTACATAATGATAAAAGGGACAATTGATCAGGAAGACATAACCATAATAAATATTTATGCACCCAATGACAGGGCTGCAAGATACATAAATCAAACTTTAACAGAACTGAAAAGTGAGATGGACACCTCCACAATTATAGAAGGTTACTTCAACACACCACTTTCGGAGAAGGACAGGACATCCAGTAAGAAGCTCAATAGAGACACGGAAGACCTAATTATAACAATCAACCAACTTGACCTCCTTGACTTCTACAGAACTCTTCACCCAACTGCTGCAAAGTATACTTTTTTTTCTAGCGCACATGGAACATTCTCTAGAATAGACCACATATTAGGTCATAAAACAAACCTTTGCAGAATCCAAAACATCGAAATGTTACAAAGCATCTTCTCAGACCACAAGGCAATAAAACTAGAAATCAATAACAGAAAAACTAGGGAAAAGAAATCAAATACTTGGAAACTGAACAATACCCTCCTGAAAAAAGACTGGGTTATAGAAGACATCAAGGAGGGAATAAGGAAATTCATAGAATGCAACGAGAATGAAAATACTTCCTATCAAAACCTCTGGGACATAGCAAAAACAGTGCTCAGAGGCCAATTTATATCGATAAATGCACACATACAAAAAGAAGAAAGAGCCAAAATCAGAGAACTGTCCCTACAACTTGAACAAATAGAAAGTGAGCAACAAAAGAATCCATCAGGCACCAGAAGAAAACAAATAATAAAAATTAGAGCTGAACTAAATGAATTAGAGAACAGAAAAACAACTGAAAGAATTAACAAAGCCAAAAGCTGGTTCTTTGAAAAAATTAACAAAATTGATAAACCATTGGCTAGACTGACTAAAGAAATACAGGAAAGGAAACAAATACCCCGAATAAGAAACGAGACGCGCCACATCACAACAGACCCAACTGAAATTAAAAGAATCATATCAGATTATTACGAAAAATTGTACTCTAACAAATTTGCAAACCTAGAAGAAATGGATGAATTCCTGGAAAAACACTACCTACCTAAACTAACACATTCAGAAGTAGAACAACTAAATAGACCCATAACAAAAAAAGAGATTGAAACGGTAATCAAAAAACTCCCAACAAAAAAAAAGCCCTGGCCTGGACGGCTTCACTGCAGAGTTCTACCAAACTTTCAGAGAAGAGTTAACACCACTACTACTAAAGGTATTTCGAAGCATAGAAAATGACGGAAAACCACCCAACTCATTCTATGAAGCCACCATCTCCCTGATACCAAAACTAGGTAAAGACATTACAAAAAAAGAAAATTATAGACCTATATCCCTCATGAACATAGATGCAAAAATCCTCAACAAAATTCTAGCCAATAGAATTCAACAACACATCAAAGAAATAATTCACCACGCTCAAGTGGGATTTATACCAGGTATGCAAGGCTGGTTTAATGTCAGAAAAATCATGAATGTAATCCACCGCATAAATAAAACAAAAGACAAAAACCACATGATCTTATCAATTGATGCAGAAAAGGCATTTGACAAAGCCCAACGCGCATTTATGATAAAAACTCTCAGCAAAATAGGAATTGAAGGAAAATTCCTCAACATAATAAAGGGCATCTATGCAAAGCCAACAGCCAACATCACTCTAAATGGAGAGAACCTGAATGCATTTCCCTTGAGAACGGGAACCAGACTAGGATGCCCTTTATCACCACTCTTATTCAACATTGTGCTAGAAGTCCTAGCCAGGGCAATTAGGCTAGACAAATAAAGGGCATCCGGATTGGCAAGAAGGAAGTAAAATTATCTCTATTTGCAGATGACATGATCTTATACACAGAAAACCCTAAGGAATCCTCCAGAAAACTACTGAAACTAATAGAAGAGTTTGGCAGAGTCTCAGGTTATAAGGTAAACATACAAAAATCACTTGGATTCCTCTACATGAACAAAAAGAACATTGAAGAGGAAATAACCAAATCAATACCATTCACATTAGCCCCCAAGAAGATAAAATACTTAGGAATAAATCTTACCAAGGATGTAAAAGACCTATACAAAGAAAACTACAAAGCCCTACTACAAGAAATTAAAAAGGACATACTTAAGTGGAAAAACATACCTTACTCATGGATAGGAAGACTTAACATAGTAAAAATGTCTATTCTACCAAAAGCCATCTATACATACAATGCACTTCCGTTCCAAATTCCAATGTCATTTTTCAAGGGGATAGAGAAACAAATCACCAACTTCATATGGAAGGGAAAGAAGCCTCGGATAAGCAAAGCATTACTGAAAAAGCAGAAGAAAGTGGGAGGCCTCACTCTACATTATTTCAGAACCTATTATACAGCCACAGTAGTCAAAACAGCCTGGTACTGGTACAACAACAGGCACATAGACCAATGGAACAGAATTGAGAACCCAGATATAAATCCATCCACGTATGAGCAGCTGATATTTGACAAAGGACCACTGTCAGTTAATTGGGGAAAAGATAGTCTTTTTAACAAACGGTGCTGGCATAACTGGATATCCATTTGCAAAAAAATGAAACCGGACCCATACCTCACACCATGCACAAAAACTAACTCCAAGTGGATCAAAGACCTAAACATAAAGACTAAAACGATAAAGATCATGGAAGAAAAAATAGGGACAACCTTAGGAGCCCTAATACAAGGCATAGACAGAATACAAAACATTACCAAAAATGATGAAGAGAAACCCGATTACCCGAAGAGCTCCTAAAAATCAACCACCTATGCTCATCTAAAGACTTCACCAAAAGAGTAAAAAGACCACCTACAGATTGGGAAAGAATTTTCAGCTATGACATCTCCGACCAGCGCCTGATCTCTAAAATCTACATGATTCTGTCAAAACTCAACCACAAAAAGACAAACAACCCAATCAAGAAGTGGGCAAAAGATATGAACACACACTTCCCTAAAGAAGATATTCAGGCAGCTAACAGATACATGAGAAAATGCTCTCGATCATTAGCCATTAGAGAAATGCAAATGAAAACCACGATGAGATTCCATCTCACTCCAACAAGGCTGGCATTAATCCAAAAAACACAAAATAATAAATGTTTGAGGGGCTGCAGGGAGATTGGAACTCTTATACACTGCTGGTGGGAATGTAAAATGGTACAACCACTTTGAAAATCTATCTGGCGTTATCTTAAACAGTTAGAAATAGAACTACCATACAATCCAGAAATCCCACTCCTGGGAATATACCCTAGAGAAACAAGAACCTTCACACAAACAGATATATGCACACCCATGTGTATTGCAGCTCTGTTTACAATAGCAAAAAGCTGGAAGCAACCAAGGTGTCCATCAACGGATGAATGGGTAAATAAATTATGGTATATTCACACAATAGAATACTACGCATCGATAAAGAACAGTGACAAATCTGTGAAACATTTCATAACATGGAGGAACCTGGAAGGCATTATGCTGAGCGAAATGAGTCAGAGGCAAAAGGACAAATATTGTATAAGACCACTATTATAAGATCTTGAGAAATAGTATAAACTGAGAACACATATTTTTGTGGTTACGAGGCGGGAAGGGAGGGAGGGAGGGAGAGGGTTTTTTACTGATTAATTAGTAGATAAGAACTGCTTTAGGTGAAGGGAAGGACAATACTCAATACATGGAAGGTCAGCTCAATTGGACTGGACCAAAAGCAAAGAAGTTTCCGGGATAAAATGAATTCTTCAAAGGTCAGCGGAGCAAGGGTGGGGGTTTGGGAACCATGGTTTAAGGGGACTTCTAAGTCAATTGGCAAAATAATTCTATTATGAAAACATTCTGCATCCCACTTTAAAATGTGGCGTCTGGGGTCTTAAATGCTAACAAGCGGCCATCTAAGATGCATCAATTGGTCTCAACCCACCTGGAGCAAAGGAAAATGAAGAACACCAAGGCCACACGACAACTAAGAGCCCAAGAGACAGAAAGGGCCGCATGAACCAGAGCCCTACATCATCCTGAGACCAGAAGAACTGGTTGGTGCCCGGCCAAAATCGACGACTGCCCTGATAGGGAGTGCAACAGAGAACCCCAGAGGGAGCAGGAGATCAGTGGAATGCAGACCCCAAATTCACATAAAAAGACCATACTTAATGGTCTTTAATGGTCTGACTGAGACTAGAGGAATCCCAGCAGTCATGGTCCCCAAGCCTTCTGTTGGCACAGGACAGGAACCATTCCCGAAGACAACTCATCAGACATGAAAGGGACTGGACAGTGGGTAGGTGTGAGATGCTGATGAAGAGTGAGCTAAGTATATCAAGTGGTCACTTAAGACTGTTTTGGCATCTCCTGTTTGGAGGGGGGATGGGAGGATAGAGAGAGTTGGAAGGTGGCAAAATTGTCACGAAAGGAGAGACTGGAAGGGCTGACTCATTAGGGGGAGAGCAAGTGGGAGTATGGAGTAAGATGTATGTAAACTTATATGTGACAGACTGACTTGATTTGTAAACGTTCACTTGAAGCTCAATAAAAGTTAATAATAAAAAAAAAAGAACAAGCTCGGACTACCTGGCAGGAACCATGTCCGCAAGAAGGAAGTGGTATGAATTATTTAAAACAGTGAAGGAAAAAAAATTGCCACCCAAGAATCATATATCCAGCAAAACTGTCTCTTAAATATGAAGGTGAAACTAGGACATTTCCAGATAAACAGAGGTTTACGGAATTTGTAAATACCAAACCAAAACTATAAGAAACACTAAAGGGAGTTCTTTGGTTAGAAAATCAATAATATCAGGTATCAACCAAGACTAGAACACTGGACAGAGCAATCAGAAGTCAACACAGACAGGGAAATCAAAAACACAAAGCAAGCTTAAAAAAAAAAAACAAAACTCAAAACAAGGTAACAGCAATGTTATCATGAAAAAGAATGCAACATTAAAACAACAAAGAGGAACTAGAAAATGTAGTCATAGATTTTCCATATGCAGAGGAAGATAAGGCAACACAAAGAAATAAAAATTAGTTTTAAATTTGGAAAAATGGCATAGATAGTAAGGTAACCACAAAGGAGACAAACTATCCTACACATCAAAGTAAAATACAAGAAAAAATTAGAGACTCAGCAGAAACAAAATCAACAACAACGAATATGAGGAAAGGACAATATATAAAGATAATCTACTCAGCACAAAAAATTAAGTGGGAAAAAGAAACTGTCAACAACACACAAAAAAAGACATAAAAATGATAGTACTAAATTCACATTTATCCATAATTACTCTGAATGTAAATGGACTAAAAGCACCAATAAAGAGACAGAGAGTGGCAGAATGGATTAGAAAACATGATCCATCTATATGCTTCCGACAAGAGACACACTTTAGACTTAGAGACAAAAACAAATCAAAACTCAAAAGATGGAAAAAAATATGTCAAGAAACAACAATCAAATAAGAGCAGGAGTGGCAATATTAATTTCTGACAAAATAGACTTTAAAGTTAAATCCATCAGAAAGGATAAGGAAGGACACTATATAATGATTAAAGGGACAATATACCAAGAAGATATAACCATATTAAATATTTATGCACCCAATGACAGGGCTGCAAGTTACACAAAACAAACTCTATTAGCATTGAGAAGTGAGATTGCTCCACAATAATAGTAGGAGGCTTCAATACTCCACTTTTAGTGAAGGACAGGACATCCAGAAAGAAGGTCAATAAAGACACAGATGATCTGAATGCCACGATCAACCAACTTGACCTCACAGACATATCCAGAACCTTCCATGGGCAGCAACCAGGTATACTTTCTTTTCTAGTGCACAGGGAACATTCTCTAGAATAGACCACATATTAGGTCATAAACAAGCCTTAGCAGAATCCAAAACATTGAAATATTACAAAGCATCTTCTCTGATCATAAGGCCATAAAAGTGGAAATCAGTAACAGAAAAAAGCAAGGAAAAATATCAAACACTTGGAAACTGAACAATACCCTGCTCAAAAAAGACTGGATTATAGAAGACATTAAGGATGGAATAAAGAAATTTGGAGAATCCAATAAGAATGAAATCACTTCCTATCAGAACCTTTGGGACACAGTGAAAGAAGTGCTCAAAGGTAAATTTATATCAATAAATGCACACATTCAAAAAGAAGAAAGGGCCCAAATCAAAGAATTACCCCTCCAACTGGAACAAATAGAAAGAGAGCAACAAAAGAAACCCTCAGTCACCAGAAGAAAATTAATAATAAAAATTAGAGTACAACTAAATAAAAAAGAAAACAGAAAAACAGTGGAAAAAATTAACAAGACCAAAAGCTGGTTCCTGGAAAAAATTAACGAAATTGATAAACCATTGGCCAAACTGACAAAAGAAAAACAGGAGAGAAGCAAATAACCTGAATAAGAAATGAGATGAGTGATATTACAACAGACCCAACAGAAATTAAAAGAATCATATCAGATTACTATAAAAAATTGTACTTTAACAAATTTGAAAACCTAGAAGAAATGGATGAGTTCCTAGAAATACATTGTCTACCTAAACTAACACAAACAGAGGTAAAACAGCTAAATAGACCCATAACAAAAGAAGAGATTGAAAAGGTGATCAAAGAACTTCCAACAAAAAAAAGCCCTGGCCCAGTTGGCTTCACTGCAGAGTTCTACCAAACTTGAAGAGTTAACACCACTACTACTAAAGGTATTTTAGAACACAGAAAAGGATGGAATACTCCCAAACTCATTCTATGAAGCCTGCATATCCCTGATACCAAAACCAGGTAAAGACACCACAAAAAAAGAAAATTACAAACCTATATCATTCATGAACTTAGATGCAAAAATCCTCCACAAAATTCTAGCCAATAGAATTCAACAACATATCAAACAAATAATTCACCATGACCAAGTGGGATTCATACTAAGTATGCGGGGATGGTTCAATATTAGAAAAACAGTTAATGTAATCCATCCTATCGATAAAACAAAAGACAAGAATCACATGATTTTATCAATTGATGCAGAAAAGGCATTTCAGAAAGTTCAACACTCATTCATGACAAAAACTCTCAGCAAAATAGGAATAGAAGGAAAATTTCTCAACATAATAAAGGGCATTTATACAAAGCCAATAGCTAACATCATCCTAAATGGAGAGAGTCTGAAAGCATTCCCCTTGAGACTGGGAACCAGACAAGGATGCCCTTTATCACCACTCTTATTCAACATTGTGCTGGACATTCTAGCCAGAGCAATTAGGCCTAATAAAGAAATAAAGGGCATCCAGATTGGTAAGGAAGAAGTAAAAGTATCGCTATTTGCAGATGAGATGATCTTATATACAGAAAATAGGAAAGAATCCTCCAGAAAACTACTGAAACTAATAGAAGAGTTCAGCAGAGTATCAGGACACAAGATAAACATACAAAAATGAGTTGGATTCCTCTACACCAACAAAAAGAACATTGAACAGGAAATCACCATATCCATACCATTTACAGTAGCCCCCAAGAAGTTGAAATACTCAGGAATAAATCTTACCAGAGATGTGAAAGACTTATACAAAGAAAACTGCGCGACAGTACTGCGAGAAACCAAAAGAGACCTACACAAGTGGAAAAACATACCTTGCTCATGGATACAAAGACTTAACATTGTAAAAATGTCTATTATACCAAAAGCCATCTATAGATGCAATGCAATTCCGATCCAAATTCCAACAACATTTATTAATAATGAGCTGGAGAAACAAATCACCAACTTCATATGGAAGGGAAAGAGACTCTGGATAAGTAAAGCATTCCTGAAAAAGAAGAAAACAGTGGGAGGCCTCACTCTACCTGATTTCAGAACCTATTATACCGCCGCAGTAGAGAAACCAGCATGGTACTGTACAACAACAGCTACTTAGACCAATGGAACAGAATCGGGAATCCTGACATAAATCCATCCACACATGAGTAGTTGATATTTGACAAAGGCCCCAAAACAGTTAAATGGGGAAAGACAGCCTTTTTAACAAATAGTGCTGGTGTAACTGGATATCCATCTCCAAAAAAATGAAACAAGACCCATACCTCACTACATACACAAAAACGAGCTCAAAATGTTTCAAAGACCTAAATATAAAATGTAAAATGATAAAGATCATGGAAGAAAAATAGGGACAACATTAGGAGCCCTAATACATGGTATAAATGGTATAAAGAGTATACAAAATGTTATTAACAATGCAGAAGAAAAACTAGATAACTGGGAGCTTCTAAAAATCAAACACCTATGCTCATCCAAAGACTTCACCAAAAGAGTAAAAAGATTACCTACAGACTGGGAAAAAGTTTTTAGCTATGACATTTCAGATCAGCACCTGATCTCTAAAATCTACATGATACTGCAAAAACTCAACTACAAAAAGACAAATAACCCATTTAAAAAATGGGTAAAAGATATGAACAGACACTTCACTAAAGAAGACATTCAGTTAGCTAACAGATATATTAGGAAATGGTCATGATCATTAGCCATTAGAGAAATGCAAATCAAAACTACAATGAGATTTCATCTCACTCCAACAAGCCTGGCATTAATCCAAAAAACACAAAACAATAAATGTCGGAGAGGCTGTGGAGAGATTGGAACACTTCTACACTGCTGGTGGGAATGTCAAATGTTACAACCACTTTGGAAATCGATTTGGCACTTCCTTAAAAAGGTAGAAATAGAACTACCATACGATCCTCCAATCCCACTCCTTGGAATATAGCCTAGAGAAATAAGAGCCTTTACATGAACAGATACATGCACACCCATGTTCATTGCAGCTCTGTTTACAACAGCAAAAAGATGGAAGCAACTAAGGTGCCCATCAATGGATGAATGGAAAAATAAATTGTGGTGTATTCACACAACGGAATACTATGCATCAATAAAGAACAGTGATAAATCTGTGAAACATTTCATAATACGGCAGAATCTGGAAGACATTATGCTGAGTGAAATTAGTTGCAGAAGGATAAATATTGTATAAGATCACTATTATAAGAACTCGAGAAATAATTGAAATAGAGAAGAAAATATTCTTTGATGGTTATGAGAGGGGGGAGGAAGGGTGAGAAAGTGGTATTCACTAATTAAAACCAAAAAACTAAACTCAGTGCCATCGAGTCGATTCCGACTCATAGCGACCCTATAGGACAGAGTGGAACTGCCCCATAGAGTTTCCAAGGAGCACCTGGCAGATGTAAACTGCCAACCCTTTGGTTAGCAGCCATAGCACTTAACCACTACTCCACCAGAGTTTCCATTCACTAATTAGATAGTAGATAAGAATTACTTTAGGTGACAGGAAAGGCAGCACACAATACAGGTGAGGTCAGCACAACTGGACTAAACCAAAAGCAAAGAAGTTTCCTGAATAAACTGAATGCTTCGAAGGCCATTAAAGAAGGGGCGAGGGTTTGGGGACCATGGTTTCAGGGGGCATCTAAGTCAGCTGGCATAATTAAATCTATTAAGAAAACATTCTGCATCCCACCTTGGAGAGTGGCGTCTGAGGTCTTAAACGCTAGCAAGCGGCCATCTAAGATGCATCAATTGGTATCCACCCACCTGGAGTAAAGGAGAATAAGAACACCAAGGACTCAAGGTAATTACGAGCCCAAGAGAAAGAAAGGGCCACATAAACCAGAGACTACATCAGCCTGAGACCAGAAGAACTAGATGTTGCCTGGCTACAACCAATGACTGCCCTGACAGGGAACACAACAGAGAACCTCTGAGGGAACAAGAGAGCAGTGGGATGCAGATCCCAAATTCTCTTAAAAAGACGAGACCGAACGGTCTGACCGAGACTAGAAGGATCCCCGTGGTCATGGCCCCCAGACCTTGTGTTGGACCAGGATAGAAACTATTCCCAAAGCCAACTCTTCAGACAGGGTTTGGACCGGACAATGGGTTGGAGAGGGATGCTGGTGAGGAGTGAGCTTCCTGGATCAGGTGGACACTTGAGACTATGTTGGCATCTCCTGCCTGGAGGGGAGATGAAAGGATAGAGGGGGTTACAAGCTGGCGAAACGGACACGAAAAGAGAGGCTGGAGGGAGAGAGCAGGCTGTCTCATTAGGGGGAGAGTAATTGCGAGTATGTAGCAAGGTGTATATAATTTTTTGTGCGAGAGACTGACTTGATTTGTAAATTTTTGCTTAAAGCACAATAAAAATTAAAAAAAATATGTAGATAGCAAACACATTACAGTTTAGTGGCATTGATTTTGTTCATCCTGTTGTGCTACCATCATCACTATCCCGTTCCAGGTTTTTCCGTCACCCTTAACAGAAGCAGTTAGTTCCCTTTTCCCCTTCCCTCCTGCCCACCCTTGGTAACCAGTAATGAACTTTTGTTTGTATATACTTGCTTATTTTAGATATTTCATGTAAATGAAATTATACAATTTTTATCCTTTTCTCTCTGCCTTATTTCAATCAGCATGATGTTTTCAAGGCTCATCTATGATATAGCATGTATCAGAACTTCATTTCCCTTCATGGCTGAGTACTATTCCACTGAATATATGTATCACTTTTTGTTTATCCATTCTTCTGTTGATGGACATTTAGGTTGTTTCCACCTTTTAGCTATTGTGAATAATGCTGCAGTGAACATTAGTGTACATGTGTCTGTTTGAGTTGCTGCTATCAATTCTTTCGAGAATATACTTAGGAGTGGAATTACTGGGCGATATGATATGTGACATATTCACTCTTTGGCAAGGATAACTTTGATATCCTTAGTTGACAGCAGGTCACCTACCTTATGCAACAGCTTCTTTGCTTTCCTAATATTGACGTGGAAGAATGACTTAAATACTCACATTTCTCACGTATATGTATCCCTGGGAATATTGAAATAACATAGGCTGAAGTATGCATTTCTTTGACCCCCACGATCTTTTGTTTATAACTGTAGTATTGTTCTCCTTATTTAATATTGTTTTTTCTGTTTAAAAATACACTTTTTTTCTTACAATATTATGTGTACTTTGAAGTCAAGGAATATGTGGTGTTCATATTTGTGCTTCCTGAATTAGGTTTGTTACTAATACATTTTAAATATTCAACCAATATCTGCTGAATTAAAAAAAAATAATGTAGTTAAAGAATGAATGGAAATATTCTCCTGTAAATTAAATAAAATTAATTAGCAGTTTTTTACACCTTAGCTTGAATATTAGCTATTAATGAAGTAGAACCCTAGAGCAATGGGACATGAGGTGGTAAGCTCTGATGGAGGAGAGAGAGGGTGGAAACAGCAGGGATTTTATGTCACAATTTTAACTAAGGCATAAACTGTTGGTTTCTAGGGGAAAAAGTGCTTGAAGGACAACTACTACTACTTTGCTTTTGCTTCCACAGAATTAATTTCAACAGAAAGATAGTAATTAACATGTACTACTTCTAACATGGACCCCTGGTGGTGCAGTGGTTAAGAGCTTGGCTGCTAACCAAAAAGTTAGCAGTTTGAATCCACCCGCTGCTCCCTGGAAACTCTATCAGGCAGTTCTACTCAGTTCTATAGAGTCGCTACAAGTTGGAAGCAACTCGATGGAGATGTATTTGGTTTTTTGGTTTAATTCTAATATCAGTGAATCACTCAGTGTTAATTATATCTACAAAAAAATCTGTTGTGTCTAAGTGGACTGTCACATTCCTCTGATAGCAGCAATTGCTATTCTTATAAAAATAGCATTAAATACAAGAATGACAAGTAAATGAAACTGGGAGGAAATGAAGCATTTTATGAATAAAAGACTTATTCAATGGTGAGCTAAAGCCAATGAAGAGAAGGTGGCTTTCCCAAAATAAACCTGGTAAAATATTCTACTGTGAACTTTTCCTATATTTTCACATTTTATAGTGGGAATTAGCTTATAAGACACCAGTCCAGCACAAAATGACCACTGTAACCATGAGAATTTTCTTGCTATGACACATGGCTTTTCCAAGTATGCAACCATGAGGGCTTCTAATCGACTTTTTCATTTCTCTTTGCAATAAAATAATATCCTTCCCTTCCTTTAAAACCTGTCTCAAACTCTTTTATGAGATCTTCCATAATCTCTCAGATTTTCTCATTCATATGATAACTCTATTATCTCTTTAGCACTAAATTATCCAGTTCTGTATATCTGAATCATTTCATTACTTATGTTAGCTTTTCTTTTCTGGCTTTCCAATCAAGTGATATGCTTACTCAAATTCAGGATATTAAGACATCAATTATCAATCTCTTAACACTCTAACAAACTATCATCATTTCCCATCTACAGGCTGCATCCATACTGGCAGCATCATAGATTCTGTCCTTCATTTTCTTTTCTTAATTTAAGCACTTTGACCTGTTGTTGGGGCCCTGGTCTCACAGTGCAATTTTTAAAATAATGAATTTAACAAATGCGCACAAATAGCGAAAGAGAAAATAGACATATCTAGAGTCTTTAAGTCTATTCCATAAGAGTAGATTCAGAGGAGAATCAGAGGTGAAAAAAAAAAAAAAAAGGAAAAGCCATTGGCAACCAGAGTATCATTTTACCTCTCTTTATAGGGTTGTTATGAGTTGGCATCGACTTGACAGCAACTGGTATCGGTTTTTATCCTGGGAGCTTTACACATAAAAAAAAAAAAAATAGGAGCCCAATTAATCATTGCCACGATCACACTAAATAAGCATTACTCTTTACCTTTTATGCATAAGGAAGCTGTAACTATAAAGGGCCAAGTGCGTTGGACAGTCACTCAGTGAAAAACTGGCCGGCCCAGTGTTCTACAGCTAGGCTATAGGCTAGTGTCCTTGTCAAAACGCCTCACACCTCTCAAAGAAAAATGTGTTAATGTGCATTGCCACCTAGAGAAATAAAAGTGGAACTTTTGGTAGAGATAGAGTTAAAAATTAAGCTTTTTTAAAAATTATAAATGTTAATTTAACTACAAATTTGAATTATAACTATTAATTATAAATGTTACTTTCAGGTTTTCTCCCTATACACCTAATCAAAGATTTTAGAAATTTAACAATTATTTGCTTTATCAGATACATACCAAATTCCTCTATTGATGCAATTTTTACTTTGTTTTGATCCTGGTTTAGTTTTTAATGGAAATTTATTTCATTTAAAAACAAATATTTTGATGAAGATGTGGAGAAATTGGAACCCTTGTCCATTGGTGATGGGATTGTAAAATAGTGCAGCCGCTACGGAAAACAGTTTGGCAGTTCCTAAAAAAAGCTAAAATGGAGTTACCATATGACTTAGCAATTCCTCTCCTATGCCCATCCTCAAAAGAATGGAAAGCAGGGACTAAACCCAACATACACATGCACACCAGCATTCCTTACGGCATTATTCACAATAGCCAAAGGCAGAAACAATCCAAGTGCCCATCAGCAGGTGAATGGCACATCCATACAATGGAATATTATTCAGCCATAAATAGAAATGAAATTCTGATAGTGCTATGATAGGTATGATCCTTAAAGACATTATGCTGAGTGAAATAAGTCAGCCACAGAAGGACAAATGTTGTATGCTCCTGCTTGTAAGAGATGTCTAGAATAGGCAAATCCATTGAGACAAAAGAACGTTTGTGGTTACTGGGGCTGGGGAGAGAGGGCAATGGGTGGCTTAAACACGCATACTATATAATTATGATTTTTTTTCTAATGCATTAAGAATAATAACTAGAAATCAATGAGAAAAAGTGAAAAAAGTGGCTTGCTATGTTTAAGATCATTTCTCCTTATTTAAGAAAAAGAATAAAAAGGCTTGATTTACTAAAAAAATACTGCTATAAACTTGAATTATAATTAATTACCAGTTAGCTTTACAGATTGTCACAATATTAGAATTTGGCTTGACTTCAGCTGTTTTTGTTTTTCTTTGCAAACTACCAGGGGAAACTGTAGAAAATCTAATCGAATCAACGACGCTTTCATATCTGCCACATAGGCCACCTGACAATTCTTTAAAAAGAGCTCATCACTAAGATAGCATGACGGGTAAGCGTCCCAGTGTTACACACAAAAGGCAGATCGTAGAGCCAGCACACAACATTTGTTCTTTCCATAAATACTTATATTTATTTGCATTTTAGAAAGAAAAATGCAAATTGATGCAATAACTCTTGGTTCTTAGGCAGATATTGTCAAAATGTGTTGTTACTCTATCATTTATTCAGGGACATAAATAAATTTCAGTGTTAACAAGAATAAATTAGACCAAGGTCCATGACCCAGGATCTAGCTATCAAGTAAAACTGTAGCAAATCATAAACTGTAAAGCATATAAACACTTGTTACACACGCTCCATGTGAAATAAATGGAGAACATAACTGGTGTTTTCATTAGGTAGAACACTGGGGAAACTTGAGACAATACTTTAGATAGTTTTAATAGATTGCTAGAATTTCACAACTGAAAGAGATTGGAGATTATCTAACCAACATTCTGTTTCTTTGTTGCGGTTGTTCTCACAGATGAAAAACTACTTCTGGAGAGGTGTATGACTTTCCCAAGGTTACACAGATTTTTTTGGCAAGGATGAAATCATAACAGAAGTCAGACCTCTTTCCTTTTTACATATTTTTGTTAGGTATTATAGTGGATTCAATAGTGGCCCCAAAACAGCTAGGTCCAAGTACCAACCCCCAGTACCTGTGAATGTGAACTTACCTGGACAACAGTCTTTGTAATTAAGGTATCAGCCTGGTTTAGGGTGTTCCCTAAATCCATTGACCAGTGTCCTATAAGAGACAAAGGGGAGAAGACACAGAGATACACAGAAGCACAAAGAGAGGAAGGCCGTGTGAAGACCTATGTGCAGACAAAGGCAGAGATTGGAGCGATGCTTTCACAAGCCAAGGAAAGCCTGGAGCAGCTAGAATCTGGAAGAGCCAAGGAAGGATTCTCCCCCAGAGACTTTGGAGGGAGCACGGTCCTGCTGACACCTTGATTTCTCACATCCACAACAGTGAGAGAACAAATTTCTATTGTTTTAAGCCCTCTATTTTTTTTTTTTTTTAGTTGGTGGTAGTATGTTGCAAAAGCCCTAGGAAACTGGTACAGATATATATATTTATATATATATAGTTTTTAGTTACAATATTTTATATAATATTTGATTCCTAAGTTTTTAATTAGTAGGGAGAATACAATAGAGTTATTCTGACCTTTAATGCTGAGCTTTTTCCAGTGGAATTATCCTTAAGCAAGAGAATGTGTTGGGGATAAGTGAAGCCAAGTTTAACTGAAAACTCAACAAGGCCAAAGAGGAAAAGTGTAGTCCCTACGTGGATCCAAGCCTTCTTCCTCAAACTTGGATTGAAGGGGGAGATTATACAAGTGTTTTAACGAGTTGAACTCAGCTGGGGACCTATGCAGTTTAGGAATACAATAATTTTTTTTTTTCTGTTTCTCAACAAATGTTTAGTAAATACTTGTGCTAGGCATTCTTCTGGGTAGTTGGGATACACTGGTAAAACCACACAGACAAAAGTCCCTGCCCTCCTGGAGCTGGTGTTTTAGTAGAGGGAGACAATACATGTAAAACAAACACACAAACAAAAGAGTAAATACAGGTGTCCCCTGCTTTTTGCAGGTTAGTTTTACGTCACTCTGCTTTCATGCAAAACCAACATTAGCACCTGATTTCATTAACCGAAAGAAATCCGAAGGGGATTTTCACTTTTATGAAAAAAGGTGAAAAGCAAAAATAGCTAGCATTCAGCCTTTGTTTTGCAGCGATCGTTAAAGAGGCAGTTTCCATCCTGAGCAGCAAGGTGGCCTCACCAAGGTCCTTCCCTGGGAGCCACACTCAGCATCTCAGCTTCAAGCCACCATAGCTTTGAACTGTGTATGTGAGCATCATATCATTCCTGCTTTTGCTGTACGTTAGTGTTATGTTAGGTTTTATGTGTTATTTGGTATGATTTGGTAGGTTATATATTGGGCATGGAAGTACTCAAAAAATTTTTCATATAAATTAATGGCAATTGCTTCTTTGCTTTATGCCATTTTGGTTTAGGAAAGTTTTCATAGGAATGCTCCATTTTTGGATGGGGGACAAACCTGTATATGGTAGTATAACCAGTTGCCACTGAGTCAATTCTGACTCATGGTGACCCCATGGGTGCCAGTAGAATAGTGTTCCATACAGGTTTCAATGGCTGATCTTTAGGAAGTAGATTGCCAGGCCTTTATTCCAAGGTACTTCTTGGTGGGTTCGAACCACCAATCTTTTGCATAGTGGCAAAGCGCTTACCCATTTGCACCACCCAGACACTCCTGTATGGTAGTATAGGAGACAATATTACAGAGTTAAATACATAATATGAAGCAAAGTAAGGAGGATGGAAGGGGTGAGGGGCTGAAGAACAGTTTTAATTATAACTAAGCTGGTAGGTAACACCTCATTGACAAGGCGAAAAAAGAGCTGAAGCTGAAGACAGGGAAGGTCCAAAACAATGAATGGAAGTGAGAGATATAGCCACATAATGAAAATGTGAGGCAGTGGTAACAGCAGGTATATAGGGTCTAAGGCAGAGATCATGTGAGGTGATGGGAAACAGGCAGAGAGCCAGGCTAGAGGAGAGTCGCAGGGACCAGCTGTAGACAACAAAGTCAGAGGGGCAGTGACTGGCAAGATAGTGCAAGGCCTCCAAGTCCATTGTGAGGGCTGTGCTCCTCCCCCTGGTGAGATCTGGACACCACCACAGGTTTGAGCAGAGGCACGACATGCCACAACTTTCAGGTAAAGGTGTCCTTTTAAGGTGCCAGGCAGAAAACAGACTGGTTACGAGGTGATCCTCGGATCCCAGGGAGAGAAGAAGGTGGCTTGGATCAGGGAGAGATCAATGGGCATGAAAGACATGGTCAGACTAGCAGCACATTTTGAAGGTAGAATAAATGTTTGTTTCATTATTTAATTAATTTAGAGGTACACAACCAAATTGCCTGTCAAATAGACAGCAGAGGGAACACTTGTTAACACATTTGATAAGGCTATCATTACCTGAAACTAAGTCTAAAGATATTGCATGAAAAGAATTTGGAAATATTGCTTCTTTTCTATGTTCTGACATGGTTTGAGTGTGTGTGTACTGCTGGTATAAGCCCTTCTCTGAATATTTGGCAGAATTCTTCAGTAAAGTCTCATGGGCCAGGGATTTTTTTTTTCATTAACTTTTATTGAGCTTCAAGTGAACGTTTACAAATCAAGTCAGACTGTCACATATAAGTTTATATACACCTTACTCCGTACTCCCACTTGCTCTCCCCCTAATGAGTCAGCCCTTCCAGTCTCTCCTTTCGTGACAATTTTGCCACCTTCCAACTCTCTCTATCCTCCCATCCCCCCTCCAGACAGGAGATGCCAACACAGTCTCAAGTGTCCACCTGATATAATTAGCTCACTCTTCATCAGCATCTCACACCTACCCACTCTCCAGTCCCTTTCATGTCTGATGAGTTGTCTTCGGGAATGGTTCCTGTCCTGTGCCAACAGAAGGTTTGGGGACCATGACCGCCGGGATTCCTCTAGTCTCAGTCAGACCATTAAGTATGGTCTTTTTATGTGAATTTGGGGTCTGCATCCCACTGATCTCCTGCTCCCTCTGGGGTTCTCTGTTGCACTTCCTGTCAGGGCAGTCGTCGATTTTGGCCGGGCACCAACCAGTTCTTCGGGTCTCAGGATGATGTAGGTCTCTGGTTCATGTGGCCCTTTCTGTCTCTTGGGCTCTTAGTTATCGTGTGACCTTGGTGTTCTTCATTCTCCTTTGCTCCAGGTGGGTTGAGACCAATTGATGCATCTTAGATGGTCGCTTGTTAGCATTTAAGACCCCAGACGCCACATTTTAAAGTGGGATGCAGAATGTTTTCATAATAGAATTATTTTGCCAATTGACTTAGAAGTCCCCTTAAACCATGGTCCTAAAACCCCCTCCCTTGCTCCACTGACCTTTGAAGCATTCATTTAATCCCGGAAACTTCTTTGCTTTTGGTCCAGTCCAGTTGAGCTGACCTTCCATGTATTGAGTATTGTCCTTCCCTTCACCTAAAGCAGTTCTTATCTACTAATTAATCAGTAAAAAACCCTCTCCCTCCCTCCCTCCCTCCCTCCCTCCCCCCCTCGTAACCACAGAAGTATGTGTTCTTCTCATTTTATACAATTTTCAAGATCTTATAATAGTGGTCTTATACAATATTTGTCCTTTTGCCTCTGACTCATTTCGCTCAGCATAATGCCTTCCAGGTTCCTCCAGGTTATAAAATGTTTCATAGAATCGTCACTATTCTTTATCGATGCTTAGTATTCCATTGTGTGAATATATCACAATTTATTTACCCATTCATCCGTTGATGGACACCTTGGTTGCTTCCAGCTTTTTGCTATTGTAAACAGAGCTGCAATAAACATGGGTGTGCATATATCTGTTTGTGTGAAGGCTCTTGTTTCTCTAGGGTATATTCCGAGGAGTGGGATTTCTGGATTGTATGGTAGTTCTATTTCTAACTGTTTAAGATATCACCAGATAGATTTCCAAAGTGGTTGTACCATTTTACATTCCCACCAGCAGTGTATAAGAGTTCCAATCTCTCCACAGCCTCTCCAACATTTACTGTTTTGTGTTTTTTGGATTAATGCCAGCCTTGTTGGAGTGAGATGGAATCTCATCGTGGTTTTATGATCGAGAGCATTTTCTCATGTATCTGTTAGCTGCCTGAATATCTTCTTTAGGGAAGTGTGTGTTCATATCTTTTGCCCACTTCTTGATTGGGTTGTTTGTCTTTTTGTGGTTGAGTTTTGACAGAATCATGTAGATTTTAGAGATCAGGCGCTGGTCGGAGATGTCATAGCTGAAAATTCTTTCCCAATCTGTAGGTGGTCTTTTTACTCTTTTGGTGAAGTCTTTAGATGAGCATAGGTGGTTGATTTTTAGGAGCTCTTCGGGTAATCGGGTTTCTCTTCATCATTTTTGGTAATGTTTTGTATTCTGTCTATGCCTTGTATTAGGGCTCCTAAGGTTGTCCCTATTTTTTCTTCCATGATCTTTATCGTTTTAGTCTTTATGTTTAGGTCTTTGATCCACTTGGAGTTAGTTTTTGTGCATGGTGTGAGGTATGGGTCCGGTTTCATTTTTTTGCAAATGGATATCCAGTTATGCCAGCACCGTTTGTTAAAAAGACTATCTTTTCCCCAATTAACTGACAGTGGTCCTTTGTCAAATATCAGCTGCTCATACGTGGATGGATTTATATCTGGGTTCTCAATTCTGTTCCATTGGTCTATGTGCCTGTTGTTGTACCAGTACCAGGCTGTTTTGACTACTGTGGCTGTATAATAGGTTCTGAAATAATGTAGAGTGAGGCCTCCCACTTTCTTCTGCTTTTTCAGTAATGCTTTGCTTATCCGAGGCTTCTTTCCCTTCCATATGAAGTTGGTGATTTGTTTCTCTATCCCCTTGAAAAATGACATTGGAATTTGGAACGGAAGTGCATTGTATGTATAGATGGCTTTTGGTAGAATAGACATTTTTACTATGTTAAGTCTTCCTATCCATGAGTAAGGTATGTTTTTCCACTTAAGTATGTCCTTTTTAATTTCTTGTAGTAGGGCTTTGTAGTTTTCTTTGTATAGGTCTTTTACATCCTTGGTAAGATTTATTCCTAAGTATTTTATCTTCTTGGGGGCTAATGTGAATGGTATTGATTTGGTTATTTCCTCTTCAATGTTCTTTTTGTTCATGTAGAGGAATCCAAGTGATTTTTGTATGTTTACCTTATAACCTGAGACTCTGCCAAACTCTTCTATTAGTTTCAGTAGTTTTCTGGAGGATTCCTTAGGGTTTTCTGTGTATAAGATCATGTCATCTGCAAATAGAGATAATTTTACTTCCTTCTTGCCAATCCGGATGCCCTTTATTTGTCTAGCCTAATTGCCCTGGCTAGGACTTCTAGCACAATGTTGAATAAGAGTGGTGATAAAGGGCATCCTAGTCTGGTTCCCGTTCTCAAGGGAAATGCATTCAGGTTCTCTCCATTTAGAGTGATGTTGGCTGTTGGCTTTGCATAGATGCCCTTTATTATGTTGAGGAATTTTCCTTCAATTCCTATTTTGCTGAGAGTTTTTATCATAAATGCGCGTTGGGCTTTGTCAAATGCCTTTTCTGCATCAATTGATAAGATCATGTGGTTTTTGTCTTTTGTTTTATTTATGCGGTGGATTACATTCATGATTTTTCTGACATTAAACCAGCCTTGCATACCTGGTATAAATCCCACTTGAGCGTGGTGAATTATTTCTTTGATGTGTTGTTGAATTCTATTGGCTAGAATTTTGTTGAGGATTTTTGCATCTATGTTCATGAGGGATATAGGTCTATAATTTTCTTTTTTTGTAATGTCTTTACCTAGTTTTGGTATCAGGGAGATGGTGGCTTCATAGAATGAGTTGGGTGGTTTTCCGTCATTTTCTATGCTTCGAAATACCTTTAGTAGTAGTGGTGTTAACTCTTCTCTGAAAGTTTGGTAGAACTCTGCAGTGAAGCCGTCCAGGCCAGGGCTTTTTTTTTGTTGGGAGTTTTTTGATTACCGTTTCAATCTCTTTTTTTGTTATGGGTCTATTTAGTTGTTCTACTTCTGAATGTGTTAGTTTAGGTAGGTAGTGTTTTTCCAGGAATTCATCCATTTCTTCTAGGTTTGCAAATTTGTTAGAGTACAATTTTTCGTAATAATCTGATATGATTCTTTTAATTTCAGTTGGGTCTGTTGTGATGTGGCGCGTCTCGTTTCTTATTCGGGGTATTTGTTTCCTTTCCTGTATTTCTTTAGTCAGTCTAGCCAATGGTTTATCAATTTTGTTAATTTTTTCAAAGAACCAGCTTTTGGCTTTGTTAATTCTTTCAATTGTTTTTCTGTTCTCTAATTCATTTAGTTCAGCTCTAATTTTTATTATTTGTTTTCTTCTGGTGCCTGATGGATTCTTTTGTTGCTCACTTTCTATTTGTTCAAGTTGTAGGGACAGTTCTCTGATTTTGGCTCTTTCTTCTTTTTGTATGTGTGCATTTATCGATATAAATTGGCCTCTGAGCACTGTTTTTGCTATGTCCCAGAGGTTTTGATAGGAAGTATTTTCATTCTCGTTGCATTCTATGAATTTCCTTATTCCCTCCTTGATGTCTTCTATAACCCAGTCTTTTTTCAGGAGGGTATTGTTCAGTTTCCAAGTATTTGATTTCTTTTCCCTAGTTTTTCTGTTATTGATTTCTAGTTTTATTGCCTTGTGGTCTGAGAAGATGCTTTGTAACATTTCGATGTTTTGGATTCTGCAAAGGTTTGTTTTATGACCTAATATGTGGTCTATTCTAGAGAATGTTCCATGTGCGCTAGAAAAAAAAGTATACTTTGCAGCAGTTGGGTGAAGAGTTCTGTAGAAGTCAAGGAGGTCAAGTTGGTTGATTGTTATAATTAGGTCTTCCGTGTCTCTATTGAGCTTCTTACTGGATGTCCTGTCCTTCTCCGAAAGTGGTGTGTTGAAGTAACCTTCTATAATTGTGGAGGTGTCCATCTCACTTTTCAGTTCTGTTAAAGTTTGATTTATGTATCTTGCAGCCCTGTCATTGGGTGCATAAATATTTATTATGGTTATGTCTTCCTGATCAATTGTCCCTTTTATCATTATGTAGTGTCTTTCTTTATCCTTTGTGGTGGATTTAAGTCTAAAGTCTATTTTGTCAGAAATTAATATTGCTACTCCTCTTCTTTTTTGCTTATTGTTTGCTTGATATATTTTTTTTCCATCCTTTGAGTTTTAGTTTGTTTGTGTCTCTAAGTCTAAGGTGTGTCTCTTGTAGGCAGCATATAGACGGATCGTGTTTCTTTATCCAGTCCGAGACTCTCTGTCTCTTTATTGGTGCATTTTGTCCATTTACATGCAGCGTAATTATAGATAAATGTTTAGTGTTGTCATTTTGATGCCTTTTTATGTGTGTTCTTGGCCATTTCATTTTTCCACATACTTTTTTGTGCTGAGACGTTTTTCTTAGTAAATTGTGAGATCCTCATTTTCATGGTGTTTGACTTTATGTTTGTTGAGTCGTTACGTTTTTCTTGGCTTTTATCTTGAGTTATGGAGTTGTTATACCTCTTTGTGGTTACCTTAATATTTACCCCTATTTTTCTAAGTAAAAACCTAACTTGTATTGTTCTATATCGCCTTGTATCACTCTCCATATGGCAGTTTTATGCCACCTGTATTTAGTCCCTCTTTTTGATTACTGTGGTCTTTTACATATTGACTTCAATGATTCCCTGTTATGAGCATTTTTTTTTAATTAATCTTAATTTGTTTTTGTGATTTCCCTATTTGAGTTGATATCAGGATGTTCTGTTTTGTGACCTTGTGTTGTGCTGGTATCTGATATTATTGGTTTTCTGACCAAACAATATTCTTTAGTATTTCTTGTAGCTTTGGTTTGGTTTTTGCAAATTCTCTAAACTTGTGTTTATCTGTAAATACCTAAATTTCGCCTTCATATTTCAGAGAGAGTTTTGCTGGATATATGATCCTTGGCTGGCAGTTCTTCTCCTTCAGTGCTCTATATATGTCATCCCATTCCCTTCTTGCCTGCATGGTTTCTGCTGAGTAGTCTGAACTTACTCTTATTGATTCTCCCTTGAAGGAGACCTTTCTTTTCTCTCTGGCTGCTTTTCAAATTTTCTCTTTTTCTTTGGTTTTGGCAAGTTTGATGATATTATGTCTTGGTGTTTTTCTTTTTGGATCAATCTCAAATGGGGTTCGATGAGCATCTTGGATAGATATCCTTTCATCTTTCATGATGTCAGGGAAGTTTTCTGTCAGCAGATCTTCAACTATTTTCTCTGTGTTTTCTGTCCTCCCTCCCTGTTCTGGGACTCCAGTCACACTCAAGTTATCCTTCTTGATAGAGTCCCACATGATTCTTAGGGTTTCTTCATTTTTTTTAGTTCTTTTGTCTGATTTTTTTCAGCTATGTTGGTGTTAATTCCCTGGTCCTCCAGATTTCCCAGTCTGCATTCTAATTGCTCGAGTCTGCTCCTCTGACTTCCTATTGCATTGTCTAATTCTGTAATTTTATTGTTAATCTTTTGGATTTCTACATGCTGTCTCTCTATGGATTCTTGCAACTTATTAAGTTTTCCACTATGTTCTTGAATAATCTTTTTGAGTTCTTCAACAGTTTTATCAGTGTGTTCCTTGGCTTTTTCTGCAGTTTGCCTTATTTCGTTTCTGAGGTCATCCCTGATGTCTTGAAGCATTCTGTAAATTAGTTTTTTATATTCTGTATCTGATAATTCCAGGATAGTATCTTCATTTGGGAAAGATTTTGATTCTTTTGTTTGGGGGGTTGTAGAAGCTGTCAAGTTATAGTAGTGGTTTATTCTGTAATTGCTCACTGAGTCTTATCTTGTTTTGTTTTCTTTCAATATACGTGGATGGGCTACTAGATTGTGCTGTCTTGTTTGTTGTAGCCCTTGACTTACTTATGACCTATTACCAGCTGGTTTGGGCTGTTGCCAGATATATATGCCTGAGTCTATTCACTATTCTTGAGTAGAATCTGATTTTGGGTCACCAAGTGTGTGCTGTACCCTAACACCTATCCACCTCGAGAAGTAGTGGTGATAGTTGTGTGCACCAGTTCTATTAGCAGCTGGGGTTCACCCTCCGGGGGGGGGCAGGATGCTGACAGGCTTCCCCCAAGTGTCAGTGAGGTGGGTGTGCCTCTTCCTGTAGCACCTTGGTGGGAGGGCACTGCAGCTGTACCATAGGCCCCCAATGCAAGTACCTCTACTGATTGGTAGGTGTCACCCTCCTTAGACCCCTAAGGCAAGAGGCTAGGTGGTCTGGGGGGAGCTTCAGCCCTCAGTTCCCTGTTTGGGTCAGTTAGGGCTCTGTTGAATAAGCAGAGATATCAGACCTGGGAAACTTGTTTTTCCAGAAAATCCGCTGGGAAAAAAATGCAGTCTGATCCCTATCAGAACTGCCTTTGGATTATAACCGCCACCTTGTTCCCTGTAGGGATGAAAGTCCGAGATTTGGATCATATATGCTTGGCTGTAGCTGTTTTGTGTTTTTAGTGCAATTAGGGATGGATTTTTGGTCCCTGGGTTTTTTGTTGTTCCTTCTCTCAGGCCGGAAGAATGGGTTAGGAAAAGACCAAAAAAAAAAAGGGGGGGGAGCAAAGCCGCCGCGGAGCCGGAGCCATTCTCCCTCTGGCTCAGGAAATTCCAATGTTAATGAAGCCGCCTGGGAAGAGTGGGGGAGGGTTCAGAGAGAGAGCAGAGTAGCACCTCGGAATATAGCCAAAGTTGCTTGTCTTGCTTGGAATGACTATTTTATCTGAGATTCCCGAGGTGCGTGTCACCTACGTGTGCTGGCTGTGTGGAGATTGCTCCCGAGGGTCTGGCCCGCTGAAGCCGCGGTCAGATCCTCCGCTGCCAGTCCAAAGCCCAGCGTCAAGGTTCCCCTGCTGGGACGCTGCACACCCGGCTCCAAAATCAGTCGCTGCCTCCCGGGGACTTCGAGTCCCGCCAGCCGTGTCGGCGCGCCACCTCAGTAGACTGGCTGGGCCCCCTCCCGGGGTTAGTTCAGGGGAGTAGGGCTGCGTCCCGTGCTTGCGCTGTGACAGCGCCCAGTCAAATGCCCGGCCCCAAGGTTCCCCGGCTGGGACGCTGCAGTCCTGGCTCCAAAACCAGTCACTGCCTCCCGGGGACTTCTCCCACAAGCCGCGTCACCACGCCGCCTACGCAGACTGGCTGGGCCCCCTCCCGGGTTCAGTTCAGGGGGGTAGGGCTGCGCCCCTTGTTTGCGCCATCACAAGATTTTTGAGTTCAGCTCCCCTGGGTGCAGAAGCCCGGCGCCAAAGTTACCTGACTGGGACGCTGGCTCCAGCCTCCGAAAACAGTCACTGCTTCCCAGTATTTGTTCATTTTCCATCTCTAAATCTGTGTTTGTTGTTCAGGGTTCGTAGATTGTTATGTATGTGATCGATTCACTTGTTTTTCCGAGTCTGTGTTGCAAGAGGGATCCGAGGTAGCGTCTACCTAGTCCGCCATCTTGGCCCAGCCTCTCCCAAGCTTATTATTATTGGCTCTCCTTTGTAGGTGACTTTTCATTTATCCCTAGCTGCTCTTAAAATGCTCTCTTTATCTTTGGTTTTGGCAAGTTTGATTATTATATATATCTTGGTGACTTTCTTATGTGGAGTTCGATCAGCATCTTGGGTAGATATATTCTCATCTTTCACGATATATGGGAAGTTTTCTGCCAACAAGTCTTAAACAATTCTCTCTGTATTTTCTGTTATCCCTCCCTGTTCTGGGACTGCAAGCACTCATAGGTTATTTCTTTTGATACAGTCCCACATGATTCTTAAGATTTCTTCATTTTTTTTAATTCTTTTATCTGATTTTTCTTCAAGTATATTAGTGCCTAGTGATTTTTATTTTTTATTTTTTTTAGTGTTTATCTTCAAGTTCAGAAATTCTTCCTTCCACTTGCTGAATTCTTCTCCTCTGACTTTCCACTGAGTTGTCTACTTCTGTAATTTTATTGTTAATCTTCTGGATTTCTGATTGCTGTCTGTCCTTGGGTTTTTCCAGCTTATGAAATTTTTCATTATATTCCTGAATAATCTTTTTCATTTTTTAATTGCTTTATCTGTGTGTTCCTTGGCTTGCTCTGCATATTGCCTCATTTCCTTCCCAATGTCTTGAAGGGCTGTGTATGTTAATCTTCAGTATTCTACCTCTGATAATTCCAGGCTTGCACTTTCATCTAGAAGATGCCTTGATTCTTTGTTTTGAGAGCTTGTTGAGGTGACCATGGTCTGTTTCTTTATGTGACTTGATATAGACTGTTGTCTCTGAGCCATCTATAAGTTATTGTATTAGTTTTTTATGTTTGCCTATTGTGTCATAGCTTCTTGCTTTGCTTTGTTTTGATATGCCCAAATGGGTTGCTTGGGTGAGCTAGCTTGATTATTTTTGCCTTTGGAGGTCTGATGTCCTGTCCCCAGATGGCTAGAGCTCTTATCAGGTATATCAGTCTAGGAGTCCATTCACTTTTCTTGTATGAATTCAGCTCAGGTTTCCAGATAGCTTATCATCAATTGTGTAGTACAGGCTCTGTCCTACAGTCTTAGAGGGGCAGGGGTGATAGGTAGGTACCAGTGTCTGGTTGTAGCAGGGGGTCACACTCTGAACAAGGCAGGGGGCTGAGAATCATCCTCCACGTGTCTCTGAGGAAAGTGTGGCCCTTATCCCTAGAGTGTACAGGTGGGTGAGTTCTGCAGACAGACCATGGGCACCCGAAGTTTTTGGTTGTAAGGACTGGGAGGTATCAGTTATCCTTGAAACCCTGTCGTGGGTGGCTGGGTGACCTGAGTGGAGCTACCAGTTCTTAGACCCCTCCTGGGTAGGTGAGGACCATGTTTAATAGGCAAAGCAATGTCAAGCATCAAACACCCAACTCTCTGCGGCACCGCTGAAATGGTTGGAGTCTGCCAACAAGGGGCTCTTTTCCTGAAATAGGCCCACACAGGTTCTTGCAGAGGGGAAAGGTACTCAGAGTCATGCACCATTTATGCCTGGACAGAGCTGCTTCTGTCCTGAGCTCCCCCATTAGTGGAGCCAGCAAATTATCTTTTCCCTCAGTTGCAAATTTTTTCCTTGTCCAAGGCCAGGAGTATGGCTCTAGGTGTTCAACAGGGTCTATCTCAGGCCCAGGGAAATCAACAGCCGCTGAAGCCGGCTTGGGGGTGGTGGGTGGAGGACACAGTAAAATATAGGCAAGTACTTATCTTTTGCTGAGAGCGCCATTCTTCTCAGGTTCCGGAGGTGTGAGTAGGCTGTGTGGCTGGCTGCTTCTCCCTGAGGAAACTGCAGCTGAATGCTAGTACCAGCCCGCTGCTGCTGCTCCCAGGAATGGCACCTGAGGGGTTCCCGCAATTCAGGTCTGGTAACTCCTGTCCCCTTTTGAACTGCCTCTTCCTCCCCCTGCCCCTTGGTTTGTTTTCTAAGCTTGTCTTTGATGCTCAGGGCCCCTAGCTTGTCATAAATATACTCGTTTTGCTTGTTTTTTTTTTTTTTTTTTTTGGTCTTTGTTACAAAGAGAGCTCACTGGAAGCATCTGTCTATTCTGCCATCTTGGCTCTGCCTCCCTGCTATCTATATTTTTACCACAAACAAAAACAAAATGACAAAACAAAACAAAAATGTGCAAACAGAAAATGTCATAAGAACCAAATAATTTTGTTTCTCTTTTGTTCAAATTTGATCACATAACTTTTTATTACTGGGGTGTTCCAGTGGTTTTCATATACGGAATGAAAATGAGCTAGGCTGATTAGTGTGACATACTCCCTTTGAGACTTTATAATACGTGGGGATTTGGGATCAGTATCTGGTTAAAACACGAAGGGCATTCTAAAGCCATCAAAATCTGAATTTATCAGATAACACTTAAGTCACTTAAAAAAATTAAACAAACAAAACAGAAAGAAATGTGAGATTAAGATTATACATATTACGGCTACTGTTTTAGGCTGGGTTTTCTAGAGAAGCAAAACCAGTGAACTTCATACATAGAGGGAGAGAGATTCATCTCAAAGCAGTGGTTCACATGGTTGTAGAGGGTGGCAAGTTCCAAGTCTGTGGTTCAGGTATCAGGCTGGAAGTTTCTTCTGATTCACGGAGCTCAGGGGCTGAAAAACCCAAGTTTGGCAGGTCATACAGCAGGCCTCTGGCTCAAGTTCAACGAGCCAGAGGTCAGATGATAAGCCAGATGCAGGATCGAGAGTAAGCAAGTGAGCTTTGCCAAAACATCTATCTACCTATCTATGTATCTATCATCTATCTATCTGTCCGTCTGTCTATCTATCATCTATGTATGTATCTATGTACCTATCTTCTACGTATCTATCATCTGTCTATCATCTATCTGTCTATCTATCATCTATCTATCTATCATCTATCTGTCTGTCTATCTGTCTATCTATCATCATCTATCTATATTGGATGTAGACCACACCCCTGAGGAAACTCCCCTTACAACTGACTTGCTGGTCACATTAGATCACATAGTGGAGGAGGAAAGTCCCTCAAACACTCACGCATCATGGATATTTACCTCATTTCTATCAATGCGATAGAGCTAATGCATATATAGCACCTGCCCAGTACTAGTCATAATTCTAAATGCATAGATACTTGTTAGAAAGATATACTTTTCATCAACATCATTTTAAAAGTGATGAAACTGAAGCTACAACAGGTAGTTTAACACTGGTGGTAGAGATTCAGCAACCCAGCCAGTATCCTTAATTATCCAATTACACCAAATTTCATCTGGCCTAGAGAATTAAATAAGAGTCCAATCCAAGATCTCCATGACTTGGTGAAAAATGGAGATGTCAATTATATGAAAATCTCAGACAATATTATAAGGACCATTTTAAAAATATTTTTGTAGTTTACAGTTTTAGAGTAGAGACAGGAGGCAACACCATGAACGTATCACTGATGTTAAGAGACATTCTTTCTATGAAAATATTTATGATGTAATAACTATCAATTAATCTGGGGGATCATGTTTAAAAATTGGCTTTGTTTCTTATAACAAAACATAGCACAAATAAAAACAACATTCGGCAAGTAAAATTTTTTCAAACAAAATATCATATCAACAATTTCTAAAACTCAAGAAATGATCTGGAAATTGTTGGAAGTATGGATGATTAACCCTAGCCGTTCTGTCACTTGGTAAACATATTTAAATAATAGAGTTTATTTTAGAGAAAGGAAAGGAATGTATATATAATGCTTTAATTTATATGTTGGTCCCAAACTAACTTAAAATTCCAAACTAGTTATTAAATATTTTGAATATCATCCCGGTGTTTTAGACTCAAAATTCCCTTACTATCTTTTAAGTTATTATTTTGTAGTATTGGGAAATTTTAAACATTTGTCAAATTAGTCAGTATTATCATCTTGTTGATTTTTATAATCAATGCTTGTTTAGATTTATATATACGCGCTATTTCTCTACATATATGTATATAAACACACACCTATATATAATTTTTCACTACTGTTTCTTGCACCTTATTGCTTCCGGGGGTCAGCTTCCTTTGTTCTTAAGTACGTAGTTGGTAGCTCTTTCATGAAATGATAGATAGTGGGGGTTTCTGTTTTTAAATCTCAGCTTCTTTTGTCTGAAATTATCTGCATTTTACTCTCATCTTAAAATGATAGATTACTTTTTCCCACAACATTTTAAAAATATTATTCCCTGGTTGTCTGGCTTCAACTGTTGCTATTAAGAAATATTCCCTCAGTCTAATTTTTGTTGTTTAGTAAGTAATCTTGCATTTCTTTCTCGGTGCTTCTAGGACTCCTTGATATGTCTTTAGTGTTCTACAGTTTTAATATAACATAATTAATCATGCCTTTATTCACTTATTTTCATCCTGCTCAGGACTTGATGTGCTTTTAAAGTTGTAAAATTTTGTCTTTCGTCAACTCTGAAAAAAAGTTCAAAGATTGCTTGCCTTCCATTTTCTCTATTCTTTTTCACTGAAGCTCCTTTTACATAGAAGTTGGACATTGATTTTCTCTATCTCCTTATGTTGCTGTGCTGCATTTTGAATAATTTTCCAACGACTGTCCAATTTCTTCCCTACTCCCTCCCTTTCTTCCTTCTTTTTCTTCCTTTCCATCTATCAATCTGTCTGTCTGTCTGTCTACCTACCTACCTACCTGTCTGTCTGGCTGTCTGTCTATAATTTCTAGAAGTTCTATGTTTCTTATCTGTTTATTTTTTTCGCATTGCTTTATTATCTACTTAAAGCATTGTAAGTATTCCTGCAGTCATTTTAAACATAATTACATTATTATCTCCTTGATATTGAAGTGTTAAAATCTTAAGCTCTTAGGGAGTGAATTTTTCTTTTAAGTAACTATTGCTTCTTTTTTAATGATGGATTAATTCCTCATTTATTTGTAATATTTGTGATATAAGTCTTTTCTTCGCTTGTGGAATAGCTCTACAGCCTGAGTTGTTGAAATTATTTTCCAAGAATTTTTTTCCCCCTCTTTGCTTCTGTCAGAAGTTCCAGCAATTGGCTAATTTTTATATTCATTTCTTAGTTTGAGTTTTTCTATATTATGCAGCTAATATAAATCCTGGCCTCCAATAGATTAAGAGTTATGTTTCTCATAAGAAAAAAACACTTTCATAAAGGGTTGGAGTTATTAGAGTAGCCTCCAACTCATGGGGACCCCATCCACAATGGAACAAAATTCTGCAGGTCCTGCACCATCCCCATAGCAACACCCTTATTATTGGCTGGGCATTAGACTATTGTGATCCATAGGGATTTCATCGGCTGATGTTTGGCTGTAGATTGCCAGTCCTTTCTTCCTAGTCCATCTTAGTCTGGAAGCTCTACTGAAACCTGTTCAGCATCACAGCAACACATAAGCCTCTACTGACAGATGAGTGGTATCTGTGCTTGAGGCGCATTGGCTGGGAATTGAACCCAGGTCTGCATGGAAGACTACAATTCTACCACTGAGCCAATACTGCCCTCCCCACTTACGGTTAGGGTTTAAAAAATAGCAGACTAAACTCATTGCCATCAAGTCAATTCCAACTCATAGTAACTCTATAGGACAGAGTAGAGCTGCCCCATAGGGTTTCCAAGGAGTGGCTGGTGGATTTGACCTGCCAACCTTTGGTTAGCAACTGAGCTCTAAATCACTGCCCTAACAAGGCTCCAGGTTTAGAGTTAGGGGGAGGCAAATTTCTTGTGATTTCCTGAACAAACGAATGCTAGTCCCCTCTCACTGGGGTTGCAGACTTTAATTCTGAGCTTTGTGATGACATGCCTCTTCCAGCCTTGTTCTCATGGTGGCCTGATGACCCTGCAGGCCTGCACAGCTGTAGCTCCTGCCCCTACCATGGCACATCACGCTTTGTTCTTCCTTTCTGACTTCACAGAATTCCTTTTCTTAATTGTGAGCTTCGTTAATCGCTGAAATCATATATTTATGAGATTACAAAGAGGTTTCTTTTTACATTGTTATTTTAAAGCAGGTTTACTTCTATACTTGGGTAGAAGCCAGCAGTAATCACAGAATAACTTGCAGCCAGGCTTGTTTCTGCACATGGGCCTGAAACTCTCTTTACGTTAAAAACACAGTAACACGCACGTAAGAGAGTCAGATGGTGAGATGAGATAGGATTTAGCGTATTTATAGCTTCCTCTGTACTAATGGGGACAGAATTATGTTAGAAGGCCTTGTGCAAATGCAGAGGAGCTGTTCCTGGGGCGGAGCCATGGCAGGGAAGCCTGCAGAGAAGAGTGTTGGACTGAACGCAGTCCTTTCAAACAGCAGGTGCATTAGAATCACCTAGGGAGTGTCTTTAAAAAAAACACTCCTGGGGCTTGAAAATTCCCTTTTCTCTGTCTAGGTGGGGCCTAGGAATCTACAGGGTGCTAAGAGCACAAAGTGATTCCATGCCAGTAGCTTATAGCACATGAGCTGCTTTGGGGAACCAGTGGGAAAAGGCATGTTGTTGCTGTTAGCTGCTGTGGAGCCAATGCCCGACTCATGGGGACCCCATACACAAAAGAGTGAGGCTCGGCCTGGTCCTGTGCCATCCCCATGATCAGTTGCAGATCTGACCACTGTGATCCATTGGAGGATTTTCTGAAGTAGGTCTCCAGGCCTTTCTTCCTGTACGTCTTAGTCTGGAAGCTCCACTAAATCCTGTTCAGCATCATAGTTGAACAAATCTCCACTGACAGCCAGATGGTGGCTGCACGTGAGGTACATTGGCTGGAACTTGAACTCTTCTCCTGCATGGAAAGCGAGCGTTCTACCACTGAACCACCACTGCCTTGGGAAAAGGCGGAGTATGATAGTCATAGCAGGGGAAGGGAAATATGTTAATGAAGTGCTTTGGAGCTTCCAATAATGAATCTGCACTTTATGTGGATGAATGACAGGATCTCTAAGGGGCAATGTGACATGAAAATGGTAGCGTGCAAGACACATTTATCAGCACTACAGCCCACATAACTGTTAGAGTTGTTCAGAAGTCTGTAATGAAGTATGCATTAGATCAAGGGTTGGCAAAGTATTACCCAAGAGTCAAATGCTGCGTATGTTTTTTTCTTTTTGGTATGGCCTGTGAACTAAGAATAGGTTTAAAGGATCGTGAAAAATAAAAATAAAATGAATAATCTGTGAAGAAGACCATCTGTGGCCCACAAAGCCTAAAATATTTGTTGTCTGGCCCTTTACAGAATAAGTGTGCTTAGCCTCTGAATTAGACAGACTCAAGGTTTTCTCAGTATCTGTGGCAAGATAGCAAGGTTTCGGCTACAGCTTGTCTGACGGAAAATACCGAGAGAAAGCTGCATCAGAGTGAGGCAAAACAGGTAGGGCTGGACTGGAAGCTACGGTCCAAAAGGTTGTCAGGGTAAGAAGATCCTTAGAAAGTGAGCTGAGACATCACCAAAGCTGTACTGGTGGCACCACACAGTGGCCTTTTAAAATGCAAATAAAATTGTGTTTTAAATTGAAATTCTTCAGTGATTTTCAATCCCCCTTAAGGTCAAAACACAGCATGCTCTGCCCTTCCTGACATATTCCAATCTCACATGCAGCTCCCCATTGTGGCACAGCCTTGACTGAGAAACCATAATCCATCCGCAGGAAACTTGCAACCCTTTGAACATGCAAAATGCATTCACTTTGTTATTATTTTCTTTTTCTTCCTTCCTGCCTTCCTGCCTCTGTCTTTCCTTCCTCTCTCTCCGTCCCTTTCCCTTTCTCTTCCTTTCTTTCCTCCCTCCCAAACCTTTCTCTTTTCTTTCCTTCCTTCTTTCTGTGTCTGTTAAAAAAAAAAATAAACCACATAGTTTAAAATCAAATTGCATGTGTCTTATGAGAATCAACTATTCCAAATCCCACTCTCAATCCTCCCAGATGCCTTTCTCTGCTTCTCGTTTCTCCTGAATTTAGCTCCATAGTTCTAATTAGTATATTTATACTATTTCCTAATTTTCTATTTTAAACATTATCCACTGATCCAGTATCTGTAATTATTGAGATAAAGATTTATCACTTTTAATAGACACGAAAATAGAGAGTGGAGAGGAGTGTGCTGTCTCAGTGGGAGAGCAACTAGGAGTATATAGCAAGGTGTATATAAATTTTTGTGGGAGAGACTGACTTGATTTGTAAACTTTCACTTAAAGCACAATAAAAATTAAAAAAAAAAAATTATCACTTTTATTTTACTTATCCCCTCCACACAAGCCCACCCTTCTCTCTCAATATTATGTCACAATTTTGATACTCAATGTATAAATTATACATAAAGTATTCACAGTTAAGTATAGACTGTGTGTCCTTCCTTTTTCAAAGGTTTATTATTTTCTAGTGTTTATAATTGCCTCTTTTTTTTTATTGTGGTGAAAATGTAATCAACTAAACACAGCAATTCAACCATTTCTATATGTACAATTCGTGACATTGATCACACTCAAGTTGTGCAACCATACTTGCTATCTTTTTCCAATTATCCCACCACCATTAACACACATTCAAAGCACCCTAACCAAAAACACTGTCTTTCCCCGTCCCTCCCATCCCTGGTAATCACTAATTACTCCTGGTTTCTATAAGTTTGTCTATTTTGTATAAGTGAGTTCATACAATATTTGTCCTTTTGTGCCTGACTTATTTCACTCAGCATAATGTCCTCCAGGTTCATTCATGTGTGGCACGCATCAAGACTCCGTGCCTATTAGGGCTGAGTAATATTCCATTGTATGTATAGGCCACATTTTGTTTATCCATTCCTCTGTTGGTCAACCTTTCAGTTGTTTCTTTTAGCTATTGTGAATAGTACTCAATGAACTTTAGTGTACATGTGTCTTTTCACATTGCTGCTTTCAGGTGTTTTTGGTATATACCCAAGAGTGGAAGTGTTGGGTCATGTGGTGGTTCTCTGTTGAAAATTTTAAGGAACCACCAAGCTGTTTTCCACAGTTGCTGTACCAATTTACAATCCCACCAGCAATGGATGAGGGCTTCTTTTTCTCAACACTATGACCAACACTAGTCTTTTCAGTTTTTTTTTTTTTTTTTTTGATCATTGCCATTCAAATGCAGGTGAGATGGTATCTCACTGCGGTTTTTGATTTGCATGTCTCTATTGGCTAATGACACTATACCTCTGTCAGTTTGAATCATGGTGGTGGCTTGCTTGTTGCTGTGATACTGGAAGATTTGCCACCAGTATTTCAAATAACAACAGGGCAACCCTTGGTGGACAGGTTTCAGCAGAGCTTCCAGACTAAGACAGACTAGGAAGAAGGACCTGGCAGTCTACTTCTGAAAAAACTGGACAGTGAAAACCTTATGAATAACACTGGAACACTGTTTGATATAGTGCTGAAAAATCAGCCCATCAGTTTGGAAGGCACTCAAAAGACAACTGGGGAAGAGCTGCCTGCTCAAAGTGGAGTCGACCTTAATGACGTGGATGGAGTCAAGCTTTTGGGACCTTCATTTGATGATGTGGTATAACTAAAAATGAGAAGAAGCAGCTGAAAACACCCATTTATAATTGGAACATAGAATGTATGAAGTAAGAATCTAGGAAAACTGCAAATTTTCAAAAATGAAATGGAATGCATAAAAGTCAATATTCTAGGCATTAGTGAGCTGAAACGGAATGGTATTGGCCATTTTGAATCTGACAATCATATGGTCCACTATGCCAAGAAAACAAATTGAAGAGGAATGGTGTAACATTCATTGTCAAAAAGAACATTTCAAGATCTATCCTGAAGTACTATGCTGTCAGGGATAGGAAAATATCCATATGCCTACCAGGAAGATCAGTTAATATGACTGTCATTCAAATCTATGGACCAACCACTAATGCCAAAGATGAGGAAAATGAAGATTTTTACCAATTTCTACAGTCTGAAATTGATCAAACGTGCAATCTAGATGCATTGATAGTTACTGGTGATTGGAATGCAAAAGATGGAAACAAAGAAGATTCAGTAGTTGGAAAATAAGACCTTTCTGATAGAAATTATGCCAGAGATCACATGATAGAATTTTGCAAGACCAACAACTTCTTCATTGCAAATACTTTTTTTTCAACAACATAAACAGTGACTATACATGTGGACTTTACAAGGCGGAATACACAGGAATCAAATCAACTACAGTTACAGATACATCTCTGGAAAGAGATGATGGAAAAGCTCAATATCATCAGTCAGAACAAGGCCAGAGTCCGACTGCAGAACAGAACATCAAGTTCTCCTGTTCAAATTCAAGTGGAAGCTGAAGAAAATTAGAGCAAGTCCACTAGAGCCAAAATCTGCCCTTGAGTATATCCCACCCGAATTTAGAGACCATCTCAAGAACAGATTTGATGCATTGAGCACTAACAACTGAAGACCAGATGAGTTGTGCAATGACATCAAGAACATCATAATGAAGTGGCACACCAGCCCAGAGGCAAGGACTAGAAGGAAAGAGGGTACAGGAAAGCCGATAATAGGGAACCCAAGGTTGAGAAGGGAGAGTACTGACGTGTCATGGCATTGTTAACCAATGTCATAAAACAATATGTGTACTGTTTAAATAGAAGCTAATTTGTTCTGTAAACCTTCATTTAAAGTACAATAATAATTAAAACAAGAACATCACAAATGAAGAAAGCAAGAGGTCATAAAAAAGACAGGAAAGAAAGAAAAGACAAAAATGGATGTCAGTAGAAACTCTGAAATTTACTTTTCAACATAGAGTAGCTAAAGCAAATGGAAGTAATGATGAAAGAGCTGAACAGGAGATTTCAAAGGGCAGCTTGAGATGATAAAGTATTCTAATGAAATGTGCGAAGACCTGGAGTCAGAAAACCAAGAGTATAAAAGAAGATTGGCATTTCTCAAGCAGAAAGAGCTGAAGAAAAAATTCAAGCCTCAAGTTGCAATATTGATGCAGGAAGCATTAAAAGAAGACAAAAGGAATACAGAGAGTGAGACTGATCCAAAAAGAATTGGTTGAAGTTCAAACATTTCAGGAGGTAGCATATGATCAAGAATCAGCGGTACTGAAAGAAGAAATCCAAGGTTTGCTGAAGGCATTAGCAAAAAACAAGGCTCCAGGAATTGACCAAATACCAATTCAGATGTTTCAAAAAATGGATGCAGCACTGGAAGTCTTCACTAGTCTATGCTAAGGAATTTGGAAGACAGCTACTTGGCCAACCAACTGGAAAAGATCCATATTTGTGTCCATTCCAAAGAAAGGTGGTTTAACAGAATGCAGAAGTTATTCAACAATATCATCAATATCACACACAAGTAAAACTTGCTGAAAATTATTAAAAATCAGTTGCAGCAGTACATAAACAGGGAACTGCTCTAAAATCCCAGTCAGATTCTGAGGAGGGTGGGGAATGAGGGATATCATTGCTGACGTCAGATGAATCATGGCCAAAAGCAGAGAATACCAGAAAGATATTTACCTGTGTTTTATTGACTATGCAAAGGCATACAACTGTGTGGATCATAATAAATTGTGGATAACATTGCAAAAAATGGATCCCAAAATTCTTAATTACGCTCATAAGGACCCTGTACCAAGAGGCAGTCATTTGAACAGAGTAAGGAGATACTGCATGGTTTAAAGTCAGGAAAGGTGTATGTCAGGATTGTATTCATTCACCATACTTGTTCAATCTGCATGCTCAGCAAATGATTCGAGAAGTTGGACTATAGGAAGAAAAATGTGGCGCCAGGATTGGGGGAAAATTCATTAACAAACTATGATATGCAAATGAAACAGCCTTGCTTGTTGAAAGTGAAGAGAACTTGAAGCACTTACTAATGAAGACCAAAGACTACAGCCTTCATTGTGGATTGCACCGGAACACTCAGAAAACAAAAAGTCCTCACAGCTGGACTAAATGAGCAACATCATGATAAATGGAGGGAAGACAGACGTTGGTCAAGGACTTCATTTGACTTGAATGTATAATCAATGCCCATGGAACCATTAGTCAAGAAATCAAATAACATATTGCATTGGGCAAATCTGCTGCAGAAGACCTCTTTAAAGTGTCAAAAAGCAAAGATGTCACCTTGAGAACTAAGGTGTGCCTGTCCCAAGCCATAATATTTTCAATTGCCTCATATGCATGTGAAAGCTGGACAATGAATAAGGAAAACCAAAAAAGAATTGATGACTTTGAATTGTGGTGTTGGCGAAGAATATTGAGTATACCATGGACTGCCAGAAGAATGAACAAATCTGTCTTGGAAGAAGTACAGCCAGATTGCTCCTTGGTAGGGAGGATGGTGAGACTTTTTCTCGCATACTTTGGACATGTTATCAGAAAGGACCAGTCCTGAAGAACGACATAACGCTTGCTAAAGTAGAGGGTCATCAAGAAAGAGGAAGACACTCAACGAGACGGATTGACATAGTGGCTGCTATGATGAGCTCAAGCATAACAATGATTGTGAGGATGACACAGGACAGAGCAGTGTTTCCTTCTGTCATACATAAGATCATCCTCATTTTGTGTGATTTGGCCATTTGAATACCATTCTTGGTGAAATGTCTGCTCATGTCCTTCACCTGTTTTTTTATTTGGTTGTTATTTTATTGTTAAGTTGTAGAAGTATTTTATAAATATGGGAGATTAGAACTTTGTCAGATATATGGTTCCCCCAAATTTTCTACCCTCTATTAAAAAAAAAGGTTGTCTTTTTACTTTTCTTAAAAGCCTTTTGGTGTACAGAAGTATTTACTTTTTTTTTATTGTACTTTAGAAGAAGGTTTACAGAACAAACTAGCTTCTCGTTAAACAGTACATATATTGTTTTATGACATTGGTTAACAATCCAATGACATGTCAGTACTCTCTCTTCTTGACCTTGCTTTCCCAATTACCAGCTTTCTTGACCCCTCCTACCTTCTGGTCCTTGCCTGTGGGATGGCGTGCCCCTTTAGTCACGTTTTGTCCTATGGGTCCGTCTAATCTATGGCTAAAAGGGGAAGCTCCAGAGTGACTTCATTACTGAGCTAAAAGGGTGTCCAGGGGCCATACTCTTGGGGTTTCTCCAGTTTCTGTCAGAACAGTAAGTTTGGTATTTTTTTAGTTAGAATTTTGCTCTACATTTTATTCCAGCTCTGTCTGGGAGCTTCTACTGCAAGCCCCGTCAGAGCAGCCAGTGGTGGTAGCCTGATACCACCTAGTTGTACTGGGCTCAGTTTGGTGGAGGCCTTGGTAGTTGCGGTCTATTAGTCCTTTGGACTAATCTTTCCCTTGTGTCTTCAGTTTTCTTCATTTTCCCTTGCTCCTAAAGGGGTGAGACCAGTGGAGTATCTTAGATGGCCACTCACAGGCTTTTAAGACCCCAGACGCTACTCACCAAAGTGGAATGTAGGACGTTTTCTTTATAAACTGTTTTATGCCAACTCAGCTAGATGTTCCCTGAGACCATGGTTCCCACAGCCCTTAGCCCAGTAATTCGGTCCCTAAGGGAGTTTGAATTTGTCCATGGAGCTTCCATGATCTTACCCTGAACAAGTTGTGCTGGCTTCCCAGTACTGTGTACTGTCTTACCCTTCACCAAAGTTACCACTTATCTATTGTCTATTTAGTGTTTTCCCATCCCTACCCCTCCCCTCTGTTGTAACCATCAAAGATTGTTTCTTTTTGTGTGAAAACTTTTTCATCAGTTTTTATACTAGTGGTCTCATACAATATTTGTCCTTTTGTGATTGACTTATTTCACTCAGCATAATGCCCTCCAGGTTCATCCATGTTGTGAGATGCTTTGCAGATTCATCATTGCTCTTTATTGTTGCATAGTATTCCATTGTGTGTATGTACCATAGTTAGTTTATCTATTCATCTGTTGATGGGCATCAGGGTTGTTTCCATATTTTGCTATTGTGAACAATGCTACAATGAACATGGGTGTGCATATGTCTATTCATGTGATGGCTCTTATTTCAATAGGATATATTCCTAGGAGTGGGATTGCTGGATCATGTGGTATTTCTATTTCCAGCTTTCTAAGAAAGTGCCATATCATTTTCCAAAATGGTTGAATCATTTTCCATTCCCACCAGCAGTGCATAAAAGTTCCAATCTGTCTTCAGCCTCTCCAGCATTTGTTATTTTCTGTTCTTTTGATTGGTGTCAGTAATGCCAGGGTGAGGTGGTATCTCATTGTGGTTTTGATTTGCATTTCTCTGGTGGCTAGTGATCACGAGCATTTCCTCATATGTCTGTTAGCTGCTTGAATGTCCTCTTTGGTGAAGTGTCTGTTTATTTCCTTTGCCCATGTTTTAATTGAATTATTTGTCTTTTTGATGTAGCAGTGTTGGATTTTCTTGTAGATTTTAGATACTAGAATTTTGTCTGATTTTTCATAGCCAAAACCTTTTTCCCCAGTCTGTAGGTTCTCTTTTTACTCTTCTGGTGAAGTCTTTTGATGAGCATAAGTGTTTTATTTTTAGAAGATCCCAGTTATCTAGCTTATCTTCTGGAATTTGTATTTTGTTACTTATAGTTTATATCCTGAGAAGGCCATGTATTAGGGTCTCTAGCATTGATCCTATTTTTTCTTCTATGATCTTTATAGTTTTTGGTTTTATATTTATGTCTTTGATCCATTTTGAATTAGTTTTTGTGTATAGTGTGAGGTATGGGTCCTGTCTCATTTTTTTGCAGATGGACATCCAATTTTGCCAGCATCATTTGTTAAAAAGACTGTTTTTTCCCCATTTAATGGAGTTTGGGCCCTTGTTGAGATCAGGTGACTGTAGGTGGGTAGATTTACATCAGGGATCTTAATTCTCTTCCATTGGTCAATGTATCTGTTGTTGTACCAGTACCAGGCTATTTTGACTACCACAGCTATATAGTAGGTTCTGAAGTCAGATAGTGCAAGTCCTCCTACTTTATTCTTCTTCTTCAATAATATTTTGCTTGTTTGGGGCCTTTTCCCTTTCCATATAAAGTTAATGATTGTTTTCTCCATCTCTTCAAAGAATGTTATTGGTATTTGGATCAGGATTACATTGTATTTGTAGATTGCTTTGGGTAGAATTGTCATTTTTACAATATTGATTCTACCTATCCACGTGAGCATGGTATATTTTTACATTTATGTAGCTGTTTTGGGTTCTTGTAGTAGTGGTTTCTAGTTTTCTTTGTATAGGTATCTTACATCCCTGATTAGGTTTATTCCTAAGTATTTTTTCCTTTTTGGGGGCTATTATAAATGGTGTTTTCCTGATTTCCTTTTCATCATTCTCTTTATTGGTGGATAGGAATCCAGTTGATTTTTGTATATTTCTCTTGAATCCTGATACTCTGCTGAATCTTTCTATTATTCCAGTAGTATTCTCTTGCAGTCTTCTGGGTTTTCTATATATAGTATCGTATCATATACAAATAGGGACAGTTTTACTTCTTCTTTAGCAATTTGGATGCACTTTATTTATTTATTTTCTTGCCTTATTACTCTAGCTAGGACTTCCGGCACAGTGTTAAATAGGAGTGGTGATAAAGGGCATCCTTGTTCCTGTTCTCAAGGGCAATGTTTTCAGCCTCTCTCCATTAAGAATGATATTGGCCTTTGGTTTTGTATAAAAAAAAAAAAAAAAAATAGGTGCCCTTTATTATGTTGAGGAATTTCCCTTCTATACCTATTTTACTGAGAGTTTTTATCAGGAAGTGGTGTTGGACTTTGTCAAATGCCTTTTCTGTGATGATTGAGATGATCATGTGATTCTTTTATTTATGTGGTGGATTACATTGATTGATTTTCTAGTCTTGAATCATCCTTGCATACCTGGGATGAATCCTACTGTGTTGTAGTGCAATATATATATATATATATATATATATATATATATATATATATATATATATATATATATATATATATAAAATGCTGAATTCTGTTGGCTAGAATTTTTGCATCTATTTTCATGAGAGAAATTGGTCTGTAATTTTCTTTTTTGTGGTGTCTTTGCCTGGTTTTAGTATCAGGGTTATGCTGGCTTCATAGAATGAATTTGGAAGCATCCTTTCCTTTTCTAGGTTCTGAAATAATTTGAGTAGTACTGGTGTAAGCTTTTCTCTGAATGTTTGGTAGAATTCTCCAGTGAAGCCATCTGGGCTAGGGCTTTTTTTTGTTGGGAGTTTTTGTTGTTGTTGTTGTTGTTTTATTATTAACTTCTCAATCTCTTCTCTTTTTATGGGTCCGTTCAGAGTCCAACATCAACTTGTGATACTTTGAGTAAGTAGTGTGTTTCTAGAAATTTGTCCATTTCCTCCAGATTTTCAAATTTGTTAGAGTATAGTTTTTCATAATACTCTGTTATGATCCTTTTTATTTCATTTGAGTCTGTTTAATGTCCCCCATTTCATTTCTTATTTGGGTTATTTGAGTCCTCTCCTGTTTTTCTTTTGTCAGTTTGGCAAGTAGTTTGTCGATATCGTTGATCCTTTCCAAGAACCAACTTTCAGTTTGTTGATTCTTTCTATTGTTTTCTATTCTTTATTTCATTTATTTATGCTCTGATCTTTATTATTTCCTTTCTTCTGGTGGCTGTGGGCTTCTTTTGCTGTGCTTTATTTGTTTGAGTTGTGTAGCTAATGTTTTGATTTTGTCCCTTTCTTCTTTTTTTTTTTTGAAGTGTACATCTGTTGCTATAAATTGACCTCTGAGCACTGCCTTTGCTGTGTTTTCATTCTCATTTGATTCTAGAAATTTTTTGATTCCATCTTTAATTTCTTCTATTATCCAGTGGTTTCTAAGCAGGATGTTATTTAGTTTCCGTGTAACTGATTTTTTTCTTGCTCTTCCTGTTGTTAATTTCTACTTTGATGATGTTGTGATCAGAGAAGATACTTTGTGTTATCTCAATGTTTTGGATTTTGTTGAGGGTTGCTTTGTGGCCTAAGATGTAGTCTCTTCTGGGGAACATTCCATGCGCATTGGAAAAGAATATGTACTTTGCAGCTGTTGAGTGAGTGTTCTGTATATGTCTATGAAGTTAAGTTGGCTGATTGTGCCCTTTAGCTCTTCTGTATCTTTGTTGAGTTTCTTTCTAGATATTCTGTCCTTTACCAAGTGTTGTGTATTGAAGTCTCCTACTGTAATAGTGGAGCTGTCAGTTTCTCTTTTCTGTGCTGTTGGAGTTTGTTTTATGTATTTTTGAGCCCTGTCATTGGGTTCTTAGATATTTATTATGGTTATGTCTTCAGGCTTAGACCCTCCCTTTAATCATGATATAGTGCCCTTCTTTGCCTTTTATGATGGATTTTATTTTAAAGTCTACTGTATATGAGATTAGCATTGCCACTCCTGCTTTTTTTTTTTTTTTGGTGGCTGTTTGCTTGATATATTTTTTTCCATCCTCTGATTTTTAATAAATTTATGTCTTTGTTTCTAAGGTTTGTCTCTTGTAGACAGCATATTGATGGATTTTTTTTTTAATCCATTCTGTCACTCTCTGTCTCTTTATGAGTGCATTTTGGCCATTGACGTTCAGCGTAATTATTGATAGGTGTGAGTTTATTGCAGTCATTTTGTAGTTTTTTTTTTTTTTTTTTTTTTGGTGGTGGTGCTGACATTTTCTTTGTTCCTCTTACTCTTCTGTGCTGAATTCCTTTTGTTTATGGATTTCTTTTTCATTTCCTTTGCTTTGTAGATTTTATTTTTACTGAGACTTTATGTTTTTCTTCTTTATTTTGATGAGTACGTTTGTTAACTTTCTTTGTGGTTACCTTGAAATTTACCTTTATCTTCCTAGATTTGAACCAGTCTATTATTACTTGATGTCGCCTTGCTGTCCTCTCCATTAGAAAGTTCTATATGTACACTGTTTATTCCCTCTTTTAGTGTTCTGACATTGTTGTCATTTACAGATTAACCTGTCTGGTTCCCTGTTGTAAATCTTCTGGTTTTGGATAGTCCTTGAGAGTTCATTTCCTAGGTTGGTATCTTGCTGCTGCAATCTTGTGTCCTAGATGCAGGCTGTCATCTGATGTTGTTTGTTCTTAAATCAAGGGACTCCCTTTAATAAGTCTTGTAAGTTTGTTTTGGTTTTTACATATTCCCTTAATTCCTATTTATTTATTAATGTCCTAATTTCACCATCATATTTGAATGAGAGTTTTTTAGGATATATTATTCTTGGTTGGCAATTTGTTTCTTTCATGGTTTTATGTGTGTCATCCCATTTTCCTTCTTGCCTGCATGGTTTCTGCTGAGTAATCAGAACTTAGTCTTATTGTTTTCCTCTTGTATGTGACTTTTCTTTTCTCTCGAGCTGCTCTCAGGATTCTTTGTCTTTGGTTTTAGCGAGTGTGATTATGATATGCCTTGATGATTTACTTTTGGGGTCTATTCTATATGGAGTTCATTGAGCTTCTTGGATGGTAAACTTTTCATCATTCATGAAATTAGGGGAGTTGTCTGTCAGCAATTCTTCAATGATCCTCTCTGTTTTCCATTTTCTACCCCTTTTCTGGAACTTCAATCACTTGCAAATTTTTGCTTTTAATTGTATACCATATAATTCTCAGGGTATCTTCATTTTCCTTTGTTCTGTTTTCTGATTTTTCCTCAAAGTTGTATCCAAGTGTTTGTCTTCAGTTTCACTAATAATCCTGTCTTGCATTGTTTCAAACCTGTTCCTTAGGCCTTCTATGACAAAATCCATTTCTGAAATACTGTTGTTTATCTTTTGGATTTCTAGTTGTTGTTTTTGGATGATTTCTAGCTGTGAATTTATTTTGGCATTTTGTTCTTGCATTATTTTCCTGAATTCTTCCGTTTTTTCCTGTATTTTCCATGAATTTGTCTGCCTTTTCCATGAATTTCTCTATTTTTTCCTCATTTTTATCTATTTTTTGCTTCAACTCCTGGGTAGTTCTGCATATTAGAGATTTGAATTCCCTGTCAGGTAGTTCTAGTGTCTTCTACTGGAAAGTCATCTGGTGTTTTATTTTGGACACCTCCTAGAACCTTCCTTTCCTGTTTTTTTTTTTTTTTTTTTCCGTATGTTTTGATACTGTCTGCTGTCTTTGGGACATTCAGTAGTTATTGTCTTCCTTTACTGATTGTAGATTTGTTTGTTTCATCCTGCTTTTTTGTTTCGTTTGGGCCAAAAAGGTGAGCTGGGTGTCTTTGTCTGAGTTCTCTAGAGAACAAAACCAGTAAAGTGTATAAATATATATAGAGAGATTTATATCAAGGAAACAGCTCACACAATTGTGGAGACTGAGATGTCCCAAGTCTGTGTATCAGGATAAAGGCTTCTCTCAACTCACATAACTGCAGGGGCTGGCAAATCCAAGATTAGGAGGTTGGAAAGCAGGGCTTCCACTCTCAGGCTGTGAAGATCAATGAATACCAAGTTCTGCAGATATGCTGATAGCTCAAGTCCCAAAAGCCAGAGCTCAGATGAAAAGGAGATAGCACAGGATGCAGAGTGAGCAAAAATGCCAGGATGTCTGCTTAATATTTGGATGCAGGCCACACCCCCCAAGGAAACTCCCTTTCAACTGCTTGGCTACTCACAGCAGATTCAATCATGGGAGTCATCACATATAGACACTGAGAATCATGGCCCAGCCAAGTTGACACACAATCTTAACCATCACACTGGGGTTCAGTGGAAGGCAAGTTCTGGTAGGCTGTGCCAGTGCTGCTTGGGAGTACAATGTTCAGCACATAGTACAGATAGGAAGGAGGGAGGGGGTGGGGAAAGTTGTGATGTGTGAAGTTAGGTTTGGTATGGAAAAGAAGAGGGGAGAGAGAAACAGAAGAAAAAAAGTGCTGTTGAAGTGGAGAGACAAGAAACTGAGAAATGAAGAAAAACAAAAAGAAAGAAATAATAAAATAAATAAATAATTTTTAAAAATGCCCCCAGGTAACCCACTGACACAGCTGCTCAGACCAGGGCAGCGTCCCCCAAGCCACACAAGAAGCAGTGGAGATGATACACAGCCCCAGGTATTCAGGAGACAGGAAAGGAAGGTAAGTAGAAAGAGACGAGAATCCAAGAAACGATGAAAAATCGAAAGGAAAAAAAGAAACAAAGAAACAAACAAACAAAAAAAAAAAGAAAAAGAAGCCTCCAGGGATCCTACCAATGTAGCAGCTCAGACTGGGGAAGCTGTTCCCCAGCTGAGCAGTGCTTCATAGCCTGTCAAGAAGCAAAAATGGCATACGGAGCCAGTTGTTCAAGAGAAAAGAAGGGGAGGTGGTGAAAGGCAGGTAAGAAACCAAAAGAGGAGGAAAAAAGCAACAACAGCAACAAAGAAATGGCAGTGAAGAGGCCAGCCAGTGTGCGTGGGGTCAGTTTGCACAGCAAGGAACCGACGCCTCCTGTGCCACAGTCATGGCCCGCTGGGAAGCAGTGGATCGGCCTGCCAGGAAGCAGTGAATTGGCCCACCAAGAAGCAGCGAATCAGCCCTCCAGGAAGCTAGGAATTGGCCTGCCAGGAAGCACCAAATCAATCCTCCAGGAGGCCGGGAATCAACCCATCAGGAAGTCATAGCTCAGCAAGCTGGAAAGCAGTGTAAGCTGAGCAGGGGGAGGTAGGATGGGGAGTGGAAAAACGTGTTTCACTGGTTACAGGGTACTCTGTCTCCTTCTGGGAGCTCCATGAATCTGCTTTCCCATACTCCCTGTCAATGCATCTCTGACAGGAGTCCGAAATGGTAGATCCGTACTACATTTGCTGATAGGGAATCTCTGCTTGTAACTCTCCTCCCTCTCTGTTCTGTCAGTTTCTTATTCCATTTGGTGCTTATCTCTTCATTTGATACTTAGGGTTCCAGGATTGACATTTATCTCCATTTTACTTCATTTTCCGAGTCTTTGCTGTGAAGGGATTGCATGGTACTTCTGTCTATAGTGCCATGTTGGCTCTGCCTCCAGAAGTATTTACTTTTTATGAAGTTCCATTTGTCTAATTATGTCTTTTGTTGCTTGTACTTGAGTTGTTATATCTGAGAGCCCATCACAAAAACCTAAGTTCTACAGCTTCATTCCTACTATTTCTTCTATGAATTTTAATTTCTAAAATTAATTTTATGAAACTTAATTTTAGTTTTCAAATTAAGATCCTTGATCCATTTTGAATATGTTTTTGTGTATCTTGTAAGGGTCAGGTCCTGGTTGAGGCTTCTGCATGTGGGTACTCAATTTTCCCAGCACCATTTACTGAAAGGAACCCCTGGTGGCACAGTGGTTAAGGGTTCGGCTACTAACTAAAAGGTTGGCAGTTCAAATCCACCAGGTGCTCCTTGGAAACACTATGGGGCAGTTCTACTCTGTCCTATAGGGTCACTATGAGTGGGAATCAACTCAACGGCAATGGGTATTTACTGAAGAGGTTATACCATCACTACTGAATCAATGTAGCACTCTTGTCAAAAAATCGGTTGATCATATATGTTTCAATTTATTTCTGGGCTCTCAATTTTATTCCATTGGTCTATGTATTTATTATTATACCAGTACCAGACTGTTTAAATTACTGTGGTTTTATAGTAAGTTTTGAAACCAGAAAGTGTGAGTCATTCTCTTTTATTCTTCTTCTTCAAGATTGCTTTAGCTATTTGGGGTCCCTTGCCCTTCCATGGAAACCCTCGTGGCCTAGTGGTTAAGAGTTATGGCTGCTAACCAAAAGATCAGCAGTTTGAATCCACCAGGTGCTCCTTGAAAACCGTAGGGGCAGTTCTACCCTGTCCTAAGGGATCACTATGAGTTGGAATCCACTCAACAGCAATGGGGTTTTTTTGCAGGGGGGAGTTTGCCCTTCCATATAAATTTGAAGATTGGCTTGTCCAATTCTGTAAAGAAGGGTCTTGAAGTTTTAATGGGAAATTCACTGAATTTATAGTTTGCTTTGGGTATTATTGACATCTTCATTATATTAAGCCTTCCAATTCACGAACATGGAATGTGCTTCCATTTATTTAGATCTACTTTGATTTCTTTTAACAATATTTTATAATTTTCTGTATGTAGGTCTTTCACCTTCCTGGTTAAATTTACTCCTAGGTACTTTTTTTTTTTTTTTTAATGCTGTTGTAAATAGTAATGTTTAGTTAATTTCCTTTTTAACTTTCTCATTGCTAATGTATAGGAAACCAACTGATTTTTATGTGTTGACCTCATACCCTGCTACTTTGCTCAATTCATTTATGTTCTAATAGCTTTCTTGTGGATTCTTTGGAATTTTCTATGTAATGTATAATGTCATTAGTGGGAAGGAATATTTTTACTTCCTCTTTTCCGATTTGGATACTTTTTTTTTTTCCTAGCCTAATTGCTCTGGCTATGACTTCCAGAAAGATGTTGAATAGTAGTGGTGAGGGTGGGAATTGCCTTATTTTTTGGTTACTTAATATTCTACCTTTCAAAAAAAAACAAATCTTACTACATAAAATTGTAAAACAACCCCCAAATCTCTATTGTTCAGGCAATCTGCCAGATGCATTTTTATTTTCTTAGGGTTATTCCTCCTGGAGTCTTTTATCATTTTGTGCTGACCTTTACAAGTTGCTCACTAAGCCTCCTTTCCAACTGATTTCCTGGAACTTTTTGCCCCTCCCCATCTTCTGAGGAATTCACTTTGCTTCTTTCCTGTGGATTGGGATACCTGTTTTAAAGTCATATCTCCTTATACACATTTTTTCTCCTATTTTGATCTTTTCAGTCTTGTGTGTGTGTGTGTGGTGAACATCATCCAGAAGCTAGCAGAGAAAAAGAGACTCAGTATTTTTGCTAGTATGATTTTTAATTTGCTATGCTAGGAACTCAGAAATCCTGGTGACGTAGCAGTTAAGTAAGTGGTTAAGCTGCTAACCAAAAGGTCAGCAGTTCAAATTCACTAGATACCCCTTGGAAACTCTATGGGGCAGTTCTACTCTGTCCTATAAGGTTGCTATGAGCCAGAATTGACTTGATGACAACGGGTTTGGTTTTTGTTTTTTTTACACTAGGAACTCAGTAAGCTTGTCATTTTGGAAATAGTTATTCTTTATTTTGGAAAATGGACATAAAATGTTTCTTATTAACCCCACCACCACCCCCCCACACACACGTTTTCTTATTTCTTACTTTCTAAAATGCTATTTTTCAGATGTTGGACCTCTTAGATTGAAACTTAAATGTTTTTCCACATCGTTCATCCTATTTTACAACTCTTTTTCATTTTATTCTGCTTTCTGAGAACTTTGCTTAATTTTACCATTTAGCCCTTCTGCTTATTATTATTATTTTTTAATCTCACATGTCAGATTTTTAAGGCCATCTTTTTTCACTGATTGTGAATTTTATTCAGCATTTTTTTCTTCTTTATGAATTTTGTTGTTGTTGTTAGATGCTGTCAAGCTAGTTCCAATTCATAGTGACCCTATGTACAACAGAACAAAACATTGCCGTGTCCTGTGCCACCCTCACAGTCATGGTCATGCTTGAGTCCATTGTTGTAGCCGCTGTGTCAATCCATCTCTTTGAGGGTCTACCTTTTTTTTTTTTTCACAGATCCTGTACTCTACCAAGCATGATGTCCTTCTCCAGGGACTGATCCCTCCTGATAACATGTCCAAAGTATGTGAAACAAATTCTCGCCATCCTCGCTTCTAATGAATCATGTATTATATGACTTCTGTTGTGTGCCATTGAGTAGAACTCTTCCATAGGATTTCCTGTGCTGTAACCTTTATGGAAGTGGATCTCCAGATTTTTTCTCCCATGGAGTGCCTGGTGAGTTTGAACTGCTTACCTTTTGGGTAGCAGCTAAGTGCTTAACCATTATGCCACCAGGGTGCCAGTATGACTTCTAGCTGTCAATTTGTATCTGCCACTCTTCCTCTTTGGTTATTTTCTCCAGAAAGACTTCTCTAATAGTTTGATTGGGGGAACTCTGCAGAGATCTAAGAGATGCGTTGGAGAGGGAAATGGGGTCACATGGAGGTAGTATCTCACCATCAGCCTGTAGAGTAAAACAGAACTTCTCAGAGAATGTTAGTTGGAATATATATTCAATACATCCACTTTTCAGAATCTATCTGAAAGAAATGTCAAATTACAGTACACATTTATATATTTATTAAATATTTTCTATAGCAAGAAAAATGGAAACAAGCTAAATATATGACAAAATAGGTAAGGCTGTGATGCAGTAACAAACCTTCAAATTGTAGTGGACTGTTAGAATAAAGAAAATTTTTTGAAACATATAAACAACTTTTATGTCAAGACATTTACAAACTCATGATGATAAGGAAAAAATATGGCAATATACATTACCATGTTAAAAAAAAAAGCTGTGAGTTAGCTATTTGTGAAGAGCAAGAGTGAAGGAGAAGGGAGAGAGAGAGAAATTCAGAACAACAAAGGGTATCTGAGCATAATGCTTTTTACACCACTACAGGGAAATGGAATGAAGTTTTGAAAACTGAAGTGCAAAGATAATGGAGGGGCAGTTAAGTCAATTCTGGTCCACAAATGCATAATCTTCTCAAGATTACATGATAAAATTAAGGCAGGGTTATCTGAATCCCTTCTGTCTCTTGTAGGGATCATATAGACGGATCGTGTTTTTTAATCCATTCTGCCACTCTCTGCCTCTTTATTGGTGCTTTTAGTCCATTTACATTCAGCTTAATTATGGATGGGTATGAATTTAAAAAAAAAAATTTTTTTTAATGAATTTAGTGCTATCATTTTGATATCTTTTTGTGTATGTTGTTGCCAGTTTCTTTTTCCCACTTGATTTTATGTTCTGAGTAGATTATCTTTATATATTGTCCCTTCCTCATATTCGTTGCTGTTGATTTTGTTTCTGCTGATTATTTTTTTCTTGTATTTTATTTTGATGTGTAGGATAGTTTGTCTCCTTTGTGGTTACCTTATTATTTACCCCTATTTTCTAATTTAAGCCTAACTTTTATTTCTTTGCATCACCTTGTGTTCCTCTCCATATAGAAGACTTATGACTACATTTCTTAGTCCCTCTTTATTGTTTTAATGTTGGCGTCTTTTACATAATAACATCACTGGTTCCCATTTTTGAGCATTTATCTTGACATATTTTTGTGATTTCCCTGTCTGGGTTGACTTCTGATTGCTCTGCTCAGTGTTCTAGTCTTGGGTTGATACCTGATATTATTGATTTTCTAACCAAAGAATTCCCTTTAGTAATATTTCTTGTAGTTTTGGTTTGGATTTTACAAATTCCTTAAACTTCTGTTTATCTGGAAATGTCCTAATTTCATCTTCATATTTAAGAGGCAGTTTTGCTGGATATAAGATTCTTGGGTGGCAATTTTTTTCCTTCAATTTTTTATATGTCATCCCATTGCCTTATTGATATTGAGCTTTTCCATCATCTCTTTCCACAGATGTAGTCAATTTGATTTCTGTGTGTTCCATCTGGCTAGGTCCATGTGTATAGCTGCCGTTTATGTTGGTGAAAGAAGGTATTTGCAATAAAGAAGTCGTTGGTCTTGCAAAGTTCTATCATTTGATCTCTGGCATTGTTTCTCTCACCAAGGGCATATTTTCCAACTACCAATCCTTCTTCTTTCTTTTCAACTTTCACATTATCAATGCATCTTCATTGCATATTTGATCAAATTCAGACTGCAGCAGCTGATAAAAATCTTCTATTTCTTCATTTTTGGCCCTAGTGGCTGGTGCATAAATTTGAATAATAGTCATATTAACTGGTCTTTCTTGTAGGCATATGGGTATTATCCTACCACTGACAGCGTTGTATCTCAGGATAGGTCTTGAAACGTTCTTTTTGATGATGAAGGCAACACCGTTCCTCTTCAAGTTGTCATTCCCAGCATACTAAGCTATATGACTGCCTGATTAAAAATGGCCAATACCAGTCCATTTCAGCTCCCTAATGCCTAGAATATCGACATTTATGTGTTCCATTTCATTTTTGATGATTTACAATTTTCCTGGATTCATACTCCTTACATTCCAGCTTCTGATTTTTAATGGATGTTTGCAGCTGTTTCTTCCCATTTTGAGTCGTTCCACATCAGCAAATGAAGGTCCTGAAAGCTTTACTCCATTCACGTCATTAAGATCAACTCTACTTTGAGGAGGCAGCTCTTCCCCAGTCATCTTTTGAGTTCCTTCCAACCTAGGGGGCTCATCTTCCAGCACTATATCAGACAATTTTCCGCTGCTATTCATAAGGTTTTCACTGGTTAATGCTTTTCAGAAGTGGACTGCCAGTTCCTTCTTCCTAGTTTCTCTTAGTCTGGAAGCTCAGCTGGAACCTGTCTTCCATGGGTGACCCTGCTGCTATCTGAATACCAGTGGCATAGCTCCCAGCATCAGAGCACACATAAGCCCCCACAGTATGACAGACTGACAGAAAATATCAGTCAGAGCAAGGCCAGGAGCTGACTGTGGAACAGGCCATCACTTGCTCATATGCAAGTTCAAGGTGAAACTGAGGAAAATCAGAGGAAGTCCATGAGAGCCGAAATATGACCTTGAATATATCCCACCTGAATTTAGAGAAAATCTGAAGAATAGATTTGACACATTGAACACTAGCGACTGAAGACCAGACGAGTTGTAGAATGACATCAAGGATATCATCCATGAAGAAAGCAAGAGACCATTGAAAAGACAGGAGAGAAAGAAAAGACCAAGATGGATGTCAGAAGAGACTCTGAAACTTACTTTTGTACATCAAGCAGCTAAAGCAAAAGGAAGAAATGATAAAGGGAAAGAACTGAACAGAAGATTTCAAAGGGTGTCTCGAGAAGACAAAGCAAAGGATTATACTGACATGTGCAAAGAGCTGGAGATGGAAAACCAAAAGGGAAGAACACGCTCGGCGTTTCTCAAGCTGAAAGAACTGGAGAAAAAATTCAAGCCTTAAGTTGCAATAGTGAAGGATTCTATGCAGAAAATATCAAATGACGCAGGAAGCATCAAAAGAAGATGGAAGGAATACACAGAGTCATTATACCAAAAAGAATTAGTTGATGTTCAACCATTTCAAGAGGTGGCATATGATCAGGAACTGATGGTACTGAAGGAAGAAGTCCAAGCTGCTCTGAAGGCACTGGTGAAAAACAAGGTTCCAGGAATTGATGGAATATCAATTGAGATGCTTCAACAAACAGATGCAGCGCTGGAGGTGCTCACTCGTCTATGCCAAGAAATATGGGAGACAGCTTCCTGGCCACCTGACTGGAAGAGATCCATGTTTATGCCTATTCCCAAGAAAGGTAATCCAACCGAATGTGGAAGTTATAGAACAATATCACTAATATCACATGCAAGCAAAATTTTGCTGAAGATCATTCAAAAATGGCTTTAGCCGTATATTGACAGGGAACTGCCAGAAATTCAGGCCCATTTCAGAAGAGGGCGTGGGACCAGGAATATCGTTGCTGATGTCAGGTGGATCCTGGCTGAAAGCAGAGAATACCAGAAGGATGTTTACCTGTGCTTTATTGACTATGCAAAGGTATTCAACTGTGTGGATCATAACAAATTATGGATAACATTGTGAGGAATGGGGATTCCAGAACACTTAATTGTGCTCATGAGGAGCCTTTTCATAGATCAAGAGGCAGTTGTTTGGACAGAACAAGGGGATACTGATTGGTTTAAAGTCAGGAAAGGTGTGCGTTAGGGTTGTATTCCTTCACCATACCTATTCAATCTGTATGCGGAGAAAATAACACGAGAAGCTGGACTATATGAAGAAGAACAGGGCATCAGGATTGGAGGAAGACTCATTAACAACCTGCATTATGCAGATGACACAACCTTGCTTTCTGAAAGTGACGAGGACTTGAAGCACTGACTAATGAAGATTAAAGACCACAGCCTTCAGTATGGATTGCACCTTAGCAGAAAGAAAACAAAAATCCTCACGACTGGACCAAGAAGCAACATCATGATAAATGGAGAAAATATTGAAGTTGTCAAGGATTTCATTTTACTTGGATCTACAATCAACAGCCATGGAAGCAGCAGTTAAGAAATCAAAAGACACATTGCACTGGGTAAATCTGCTGCAAAGGACCTCTTCAAAGTGTTGAAGAGCAAAGATGTTACCTTGAAGACTAAGGTGCACCTGACCCAGCCATGATATTTTCAGTCGCATCATACACATGTGAAAGCTGGACAATGAATACGGAAGACAGAAGAATTGACACCTTTGAATTGTGATGTTGTGAAGAATATTGAATATACCACGGACTGCCAAAAGAACGAATAAACCTGTCTTAGAAGAAGTACAATCAGAATGCTCCTTATAATCAAGGATGGCGAGACTGGGTCTTACATACTTTGGACATGTTGTCAGGAAGGATCAGTTCCTGGAGAAGGACAACATGCTTGGTAGAGTACAGGGCCAGTGGAAAAGAAGAAGACCTTCAATGAGGTGGATTGACACAGTCTCCGCAACAATGAGCTCAAGCATATCAACGGTTGTAAGGATGGCTAAGGATCGGGCAGTGTTTCATTCTGTTGTGCATAGGGTCGCTGAGTCAGAACCGACTTGACAGCACCTAACAACAACAACATTGCCTTCTTGCCTGCATGGTTTCTGCTGAGTAATCCGAACTTATTCTTATTGACTCTCCTTTGTAGGTGATTTTTCTTTCATCCCTAGCTGCTCTTAAAACTCTCTCTTTATCTTTGGTTTTGGCAAGTTTGATTATAATATGTCATGGTGACTTTTAAAATCTACCTTGTGTGGAGTTCGATGAGCATCTTGGATAGATATCTTCTCATCTTTCACGATATCGGGGAAGTTTTCTGCCAACAAGTCTTCAACAATTTTCTCTGTATTTTCTGTTATCCCTCCCTGTCCTGGTACTCCAGTCGCTCGTAGGTTATTTCTCTTGATAGACTCCCACATGATTCTTAAGGTTTCTTCATTTTTTAAAATTCTTTTATCTGATTTTTCTTCAAGTATATTAGTGCCTAGTGATTTATCTTCAAGTTCAGAAATTCTGCCTTCCACTTGCTCAATTCTGCTCCTTCAACTTTCTATTGAGTTGTCTACTTCTGTCATTGTTAATCTTCTGAATTTCTGTCTGTCTATGGATTTTTCCAGGTTATTAAATTTTTCATTATGTTCCTGAATAATGTTTTTAATTTCTTCAGTTGCTTTATCTATGTGTTCAGTGGCTTCTTCTGCATATTGCCACATTTCCTTTCTGATGTCTTGAAGGATTCTGTATATTAATCTTTTGTACTCTGCCTCTGGTAATTCCAGGAATGCACTTTCTTCTAGGAGATCCTCTGATTCTTTGTTCTGAGTGCTTATGGAGGCAATCATGGTCTGTTTCTTTATGTGACTTGCTATTGAGTGTTTTCTCCGAGCCATCTATAAGTTATTGTATTAGTTTGTTTTATGTTTGCTTACTGTGTTGTAGCTTCTTGCTTTGTTTTGTTCTGATATGCCCAGATAGGTTGCTTGAGTGAGCTAGCTTGATTATTTTTGCCTTTGCTGCTCTGATGTCCTGTCCCCAGATGGCTAGAGCTGTTATCAGGTATATCAGTCTAGGAGTCCATTCACTTTTCTTGTATGAATTCAGCTCAGGTGTCCAGGTAGCTGGTCATCAAGTGTGTGGTACAGGCTCTGTCCTACAGTCTTAGAGGGGCAGGGGTGACTGGTGTAGGTACCAATATGTGGTTATGGCAGGGGATCACATTCTGAACAAGGCTAGGGGCTGAGAATCATCCCCCACATGTCTCTTAGGAACGCGTGTCCCTGTTCCCTAGAGCATACAGGTGGGTGGGTTTTGCAGACAGACCATAAAAATTGGTTGTAAGTACTGGGAGGTACCAGTTATCTTTGGACCCCTATCATGGGTGGCTGAGTGGAGCCAGCAGTCCTTAGGCTCCTCATGTGAGTAGGTGAGGACCCTGTTTAATAGGCAAAGCAGTGTCAAACATCAAACACCAACCTCTCCACCACACAGCTGCAATGGTTGGAGCCTGCCAAAAGGCTTATTCTCCTGAAATAGGCCCACACAGGTCCATGCAGAGAGGAAAGGTACTCAAAGTCCATGGACCATCTATGCCTGGACAGAAGCCACTTCTGTCCTGAGCTCCCCCAGTTAGTGGAGCTGGCAAATTATCTTTTCCCCCAGTTGCAAATTTATTACTTCTCCAAGGCTGAGGGAATGGCTCTAGGTGTTCAACAGGGCCTATCTCAGGCCCGGGGAAATCAGCCGCTGAAGCCAGCTTGGGAAGGGGGGTAAAATATATGCAAGTACTTAGCTTTTGCCAAGAGTGCTGTTCTTCTCTGGATCAAGAGGTGGGAGTAGGCTGTGTGGCTGGCTGCTTCTCCTGAGGAAACAGCAGGCAAATGCTATTAGCAGCCTGCCACCGCTGCTCTCGGGAATGGTGCCTGAGGGCTCCCTGCAATTCAGGTTCAGTAACTTCTCTATGCTTCTGAACTGTTTCTAAGCTTGCCTTTGATGTTCAGGCCTCCTAGCTTGTCATAAATATACTCGTTTCATTTTGTTTTTTTGGGTCTTTGTTGAAAGAGGGCTTGCCAGAAGCATCTGCGTAGTCCACCATCTTGGCTCCACCTCCTACAATAAAATTCATTTCTTGCTCATGTCACAACCTAACACAGAATGGTTGGTTCTCACAAATGGTTCTTCCTCCAATGACAACTCTGACACCTTAGCAGTTTCTGTTGTACGGATAGAGCAGAAAGAGAGAGCAGGAGTGACATAGGGCCATGAAAGAAGTAGTGTCGATGGAAGTAAGGAGTCCTGGTGGCACAGTGGTTAAGCGCTTAGCTGCTAACCGAAAAGTCTGTGGATTGAACCCATCAGCCACTCTGAGGAAGAAAGATGTGGCAGTCTGGTTCTGTATAGACTACAGCCTTAGAAATCCTGTGGAGCTGTTCTGCTCTGGTCTATTGGGTCACTATGGGTCAGAATTGACTCAACATCAATGGGGTTTGGGTACATGGAGGTAGAGCCCATCCCTTCTTCCTCATTCTTTTGGCTTAAATTTATTTTTTCACGTTCTCACCTAGCTGTCAGAAGACTGAAAGATGAAGTCCCCCTTTGTGAACAGAAGAAAAAGTAAAATGATCTATCAAAACCATAGTATTGTCTCTGCCAAAGTTCAGCATTCTAGTCACCAAATATCCATTTTACCTATCCATAGAATTTTTCACCTGTCCTCAAGAGAACACAAACTCCTATCAATCACTCCATCCAGCTCAAAGTCCCCAAGCTATTTTTTTCCTTTTTTTTATTGTGGTGAAAATACATACGACAAAACATATTCTGTCTCAGCAATTTCCACATGTATAATTTAGTGACACTGATTAAATTCGTCATGTTGTGCAATCATTCTTTCTATCCTTTTCCAAATAATTTCAACAGTATTAACATAAACTCAATGACCCCTAAGCAAAAAATCCATCTTTTCCCTCCCTCCTATCCCTGGTAACCACTAATAAGCTTTGATTTCTATGTATCTGTTTATTTCATATAAATGAGGTTTTACAGTATTTGTATTTTTTCAATTGACTTATTTTGTTCAACTTAATGCTTTTAAGTTTCATGTATGTCGTGTCATGAATCAGAACTTCACTCTCTCTATGGTAAGTAGTAGTGTTTCATTCTGTCTATATACCACATTATGTTTTTCCATTCATCTATTGATGGGGATTTAGGTTGTTTCCATCTTTTGGCTATTGTGAAAATAGATGCAATGAGTAATGATGTACAGGTTTCTGTTTACATTCCTGCTTTCACTTATTCTAGGTATATACTTAGGATTGAGATTTCTGGGTCATGTGGTAGTTCTACATTCAAACTATTTTCCATAGCATCTGTACCATTTTACAGTCCCACTAGCAATGGTTGAGTGATCCCATTTCTTCACAACCTTGTCAACACCTGTTGTTTTCCTTTTTTTTTTTAAATCATTGCCATTCTAAATAGGGTTGAGGTGGCATCCTCAACCTTTTTTGAGAAATACTGAAATATAAATAATAGAAAGATACACCATGTTTATGGCTTAAAAACAGCAAAATATTCTGCATGGGACATACAAATATAGAGTGGGAAAGGCAAGAAAGAACACAGTGGGAATGGATTGAAATTGGAGTTATCAGTTGTGAACACATAAATAATGAAATATGTATATGTATGTGTGTAAAAATGGCGTGGGGTTGCTGTCTGACCTCCTCTAACCTCACAAGGGGGAAGGAGAATCAAGAGCAACAGCCCAAGGCTGATTCCTATGAGGCAGAGGCCAGATGACCTTCCTCTCTGGTACATCTTTAACAGTTCTGTCCCTCTCACAACACTCTCTACTTCTTTGCTGGGTTTCACAATTCATTGCAATGGCCACACAGAACTCACAGACTGTACTCACAGTTATGGGGTTTATTAGGGAAGTAACAGTTACAATTCAGGCTCAGGAACACTTAAGGATATAGTTCTTCCATCAGGATAACCTCTTCCCATCTGTGCTCCCAGGCGTGACTCCCTCTGGCCCTGGGCCTCTGTCCAAAGGCACTCAGCTTTCTCTCTCTATGGGCTGGGAAGCTCAACTCACCATCTCCTGCTGCCAGGTCTCTGCTGCTGGGTCTTTCCTGTGGGGTCTCTTCTGTTACGACTTCTCAGTGTCTTCAGGGTTATAGCTCTCTTTCTTTCTCTCTCTCTCTCTCAGCCTCCTGTTTCCAGGAGCTTCTCAGCACAGGGATCCTGGGTCCAAAGGACATGCTGACTCCTTGATGTTCTTCCTTGGTGGTTTTGAGACCTTCTCTCTTCCACCTCTGTGGTAGCTCAATTCAAGCCCAACAGGGTGGCAAAACTGACAAATCCATTTGATGGGCCACAATTATCCTATCACACAACCCCGCCCAATCACTTGGGTGTAAATTACAAGACCATGGCTAGAAAGGCCACACAAAAGTGATCCATGGCACCACAGTGTGTGTAGGCATACATGCATGCACGTTTATATATGTACTGTGTATGTAAATATACAGAAACCCTGCTGGCATAGTGGCTAAGTGCTGTGGCTGCTAACCAAGAGGTCGGCAATTCAAATCTGCCAGGCGTTCCTTGGAAACTCTATGGGGCAGTTCTACTTTGTCCTATAGGACTGCTATGAGTTGGAATTGACTTGATAGCAGCGGGTTTTTTATGTATATATACAAGTACGTGCATATATATATGCAGCTTACAATGCCTATTTTTCCTAACTCTGCGTGCTGAAAGTGACTACACTAAATAAAGATACTCAAATAGCAGTGATCACACCTATGGGAGGAAAAATATTGATTGCCATTCAAGGCAATCCAAATTACAATATCAACAATATTTTTGTGGCATTTGACAAGTCGATTTGAAAATTCATAAGGATATGCAAAGACAAAGATACAATTAAAGAGGAACAAAATGGAAGATCTTGCTCAACGAGGTATCTATATATATATTTTTAATGTTTATATTAATTAAGAAATTTTGGCTTTGGCAACAGGATAGATAAATATCTATCAATGAAATGGAATGGTGCCCCAGAACATATTCATTCATATTTGGATACTTGATATCTGAGAAGCTGACCTAGATAAAAAAAATAGAACAAATAAATTATGATAAAATAATCGAAGATCCACACATCACGCCACATAAAAAATAATCCTTGGTGCTTTGAATACTTAAATGTAGAAGACAAAACTATAAATATTTTATAAAAAATAAGATGTAGGAAATACATTTGTGATTTTAAGATAAGGGAGGATTTTTAAACAGCATAGAAAAAATACTAGCACAAAAGAAAACGATTGCTAAATTCAACAACATTAAAATGAACGACTTCTGTTCATGACCACGTACCATGAAGAGGGTGAAATGACAAGGGCAATGAAATAACTCAACTATTTTACAAAGGAAATTACTGCAATGCTCAAAACCTACAAGAAAATGTTAACCCGTGTTAATTATTCAGGGATATTAGAATTAAAAACACATTTGCTAGATGGGCGAAAATTAAAAAGTCTGACAGTAAGCAAGTTTGGCAAGTACGTGAATTAACAAAACACATATACACTGATCGTGGGAGTATAAATCCATAAAAACACTTTGAGGAATAACTACACATTATTTAGCAAAGCTAAAGATATAATATCCTATAAACTAGCAATTTACTTCCTGGGTATATGTATCTTAGAAAAAGTCTTTTCTGTATTTGCACCTTGATGGGTGTATAGGAATATATTTGGCAGCATTGTTTTTAGTACATAGAACTGACAAAAAAGTGAAACCACAAATCCATAAATAGTAGAATCAATTAATAAATTATTGTACTTTCCTATAATAGAAAATTATATTGCAATGAAATAAATGCATCCTGATCATTTATAACACCAAGTATTATCTCACAAACACAATGTTGAATGGAAGAAAAACACAAAATCATGCATACATTCAGTGTTATTTCATTCATATGAAGCTTAAAAGCACACAAATTAAATTATACAACTTAGGAATCCATTTAACTTTGTCAGACTTGTAATGAAAAGCAAGAAATTGACAATGGTAAATTTGGGATTTTTTTTTTTTTTAAAGCAAGAAATTGACGATGGTAAATTCAGGATAGCGACCATTATCTAGGGCAGGGAGAAGGTTGGAGGGAATGTGGGGAACACTGTGGATTCTCATTATCTTGTCTTTGCCCAGAGTGGGTAATACAGGTGTTAGTTTCATAATCATCTGTGAAAACTATATATACCTAAACTATATAAATAGATTTTAGGTGCAGTCTGATACATGCCATATTAAACAATTAAAAATTGAAAAAAAAATTAGAAATCTAAATCTATAAAGGAAACCCTAGTGGCATAGTGGTTAAGAGCTATGGCTGCTAACCAAAAGGTTGGTATTTCAAATCCAGCAGGCACCCCTTGGAAACCCTATGGGGCAGTTCTATTCTGTCCTATAGGGTTGCTATGAGTCAGAATGGGCTCCACAGCATTGTTTTTTTTTTTTTTTAAGCTATAAAGACAGAAGTCTTATTTTTTATCCCATGTAAATAAATAATATAACTGCAAACGAAGAAAACAATGTAATTGCAATTGAGACTAGAACAAAAGATTGATTGTTTTGTCTTTGTTTCTATCAACTTTATTTTGTTTAGTATTTTGCGAGCAAGTGTTTATACTGTTTTCCAAAGAACTAACTGTCCTACAGCAAACATCAGGTCAATCTGTGTTTCTAGGGTAGTGTTTCTTAAACTTAAGTTTATTTATTGGAGAGCTTGCTAAATTGCAGATGCTGACTCAGTAAGTCTGACTGGGGTCTGAGATTCTAATGAGCTCTCAGTGAATAAACAGGATATTAGTCCAAGGACTACCCTTTGAGGAGCAAGGCTCCAATTCACAGGCTATGATTGGTACTAGGCTAATTAGATCTTAATTGGTGATTTATGAGTAAAGTGACCATGGATTTTTCATTTGACTGAAACACATTCCGTCATGAAATGGAACTGTGATCATCATGCTCAGCCATGAAACATAAACCAGAACTCCCCAGGCAAACTGGGGACATGTGTTGTCCCTGTCTTTGAGTTTGCTGTTGTTGTTAACTGTCATTGAACTGGCCTCTGATTCGTGGGGTCCCATGCACCATAAAACAAAATGCTGCTGGCTCGTGCACCATCCATAATATTTTCATTGGCTGATCTTTGGAAGTAGATTGCCAGGCCTTCCTTCCTAGTCCATCTTAGTCTGAAAGCTCCACTGAGACGTTCTCAGCATCATAGCAACACACAAGCCTCCACCGACAGATGGGTGGTGCCTGCGCCTGAGGTGCATTGGCCAGGAATTGAATCTGAGTTTCCCACATGAAACGAGAGAATTCCTTCTACCACTGAGTTACAAAGGTCTTTTATGTACTATAGAGTTTAGCACCAGACATTGTAGGAAATAGGGCACAATAAATTCCCAAGAATAACGTATCCAACATTGTCTACAAAATGGAAAGAACGTAAAATGGGTGCGAGGCATTCTCAGGAAAAAGGCCTTTGAGTTAAAGTGAGTACATGTTTATATTCTGAAAAATGCACAGTAGAGAAAAAGTTACACCCCAGTGGAAGTTGGTATAGATTTCCCATCTGCTGCTAACTAGACAGCCTGAATCCCAGATTTCTCTCACTCCTGAAATACTTGTATGACATGGTCTTATTCCTTTTTGATGATATAACCTACTTACGGCTTGAGATAGGATTTTATTTTGTCATTTGTGTTTTTATTATTTGAACTTAAAGTGATATTGTTTCATTTCTGCAGTATTTATTCATATTCTATGATTTTTAATTACTCACAAATGAACTTATTCAAGCAACACAATCATTCTCTGTGATTAAACAAACTCAATATCTTTACATAATAAATTGCTTGTGTTTTATGGAAAATGTATTTTCTAAATCATTTTCTTTAGTTTTTTTTTTTCTTACTATGAGTATGAAAAATAAGTGTTAGGATTTTAAACTACTTGATCAATATATCCAGAAAGATGACTTTGTTTAAAATGTAAACTTTTAAGACAGTGACCCAAAGCTCTAAGAGAAAAATAACATAAGAAACTGCATTTTTATAAAATAAAATATAAAGAATATACTTGTAATCTGAAATTATGCCAGAGAAAACCAATAGTTTTTTCAGTGTATGTAGAATCATTTATATGGTCTTTCAGAAAATAGGCATTAGAAAATAATAATGATTAAAAGAAATCAATTATAGAGAAGAAGATAGGGATTCTTTTTAACATTGAATCACATAATTACCAGACTTTTCCCATGTATTTTTTTACATACCAGTGTCATACTGAGAAATATTTCTTCTGCCGGTGTTGAAGGTGATCTTGGATGGCCTCATTTAATATCTTCCCACTGTTATACATAATGTTCTTAAGTAACCAGAATGAATATTATAGTTTTAAATCATTTTTTTTAAAAGTTGGGGGAGAAGCCAAGATGGCGGAATAGACAGATGCTTTCAGTAAGCCCACTCACAACAAAGACCTGAAAAAACAAGTGAAAGGAGCATATTTATGACAAGCTAGGAGCACTGAGCATCAAAGGCAAGCTTAGAAAATGAATTGAGGGGCAGGGGGAGGAAGAGACGGTACAGAAGCAGAGAGGCGTTATAGGACCTGAATCACAGAAAGCCCTCAGGCATTAATCCTGGAGCTGCAGCGGTGAGCTGGTACTAGCCTTGGGCTGCAGTTTCCTCAGGGAGAAGCAGCCAGCCACACAGACTACTCACACCTCTGGAACCAGAGAAGAACAGTGCTCTCGGCAAAAGCTAAGTACTTCCGTATATTTTACAGCACCCCCCCACCCCCAAGCTGGCTTCAATGGCTGAATTCCCTGGGCCTGAGATAGGCACTGTTGAGTGCCTAGAGCCATCCTCCTGATCTTGGAGAAGGAAAACATTTGCATTTGGGGGCACTAACTGGGGGAGCTTAGGACAGCAGCAGCTCCTGTCCAGGCATAAACAATCGGTGGACTTTGAGCTCTTTTCCCATCTGCATGGACCTGTGTGGGCCTGTTTCAGGAGAATAGGCCCTTGTGGGCAAACTCCAAAAGTTTCAGCTATGCAGTGGAGAGGTGGGTGTTTGATGTTTGACATTGCTTTGCCTCTTAAATATGGTTCTCACCTACCCACATCAGCAACCTAAGGACTGGTAGCTCCACTCAGGTCACCCAGCCAACTGTGATGGGGTCCAAGGATAACTGGTACCTCCCACTCCTTACAACCAAAAACAGTGGGTACCATGGTCCTTCTGCAAAACCCACCCACCTGCATGATCTAGGGAACAGGGACGCACTTTCGTCAGAGACACTCGGGGGTTGGTTCTCAGCCCCCTGGCTTGTTCAGAGCATGACCCCCTGCAGCAATCAGATACCAGTACCTACACCAATCACCCCTGCACCTGTAAGACTCTAGGACAGAGCCTGTACCACACATTTGCTGATTAGCTACCTGGACACTGGAGCTGAATTCATACAAGAAAAGTGAATGGACTCCTAGAATCCAATGAAAATGAAAACACTTCGTATCAGGACCTTTGGGACACAGTGAAAGCAGTGCTCAGAGGTCAATTTATATCAATAAATGGACACATTCAAAAAGAAGAAAGGGCCAAAATCAAAGAATTATCCCTACAACTTGAACAAATAGAAAGAGAGCAACAAAAGAAACCCACAGGCACCAGAAGAAAATGAATAATAAAAATCAGAGTAGAACTAAATAAAAAAGAAAACAGAAAAACAGTTGAAAGAATTAACAAGACCAAAAGCTGGTTCCTGGAAAAAATTAACACAATTGAAAAACTGTTGGCCAAACTGACAAAAAAGAAAAACAGGAGAGGAAGCAGATAACCCAAATAAGAAATGAGATGGACGATATTACAACAGACCAAACTGAAATTAAAAGAATCATATCAGACTATTATGAAGAATTGTACTCTAATAAATTTGAAAACCTAGAAGAAATGGATGATTTCCTAGACACACTACCTACCTAAACTAACACAAACAGAAGTAGAACAACTAAAAACCTAGAAGAAATGGATGATTTCCTAGACACACTACCTACCTAAACTAACACAAACAGAAGTAGAACAACTAAGTAGACCCATAATAAAAGAAGAGATTGAAAAGGTAATCAAAAAACTCCCAACAAAAAAAAAGCCCTGGTCCAGACGGCTTCAATGCAGAGTTCTACCAATATTTTAGAGAAGAGTCAACATCACTACTACTAAAGGTATTTCAGAGCATAAAAAGGACGGAATACTCCCAAACTCATTCTATGAAGCCAGCATATCCCTGATACCAAAACCAGGTAAAGACACCACAAAAAAAGAAAATTACAGACCTGTATCCCTCATGAACTTAGATGCAAAAATCCTCCACAAAATTCTAGCCGATAGAATTCAACAACATATCGAAAAAATAGTTCACCATGACCAAGTGAGATTCATATCAGGTATGCAGGGATGGTTCAACATTAGAACAACAATTAATGTAATCCACCACATAAATAAAACAAAAGACAAGAATCACATAATTTTATCAATTGATCCAGAAAAGGCATTTGACAAAGTTCAACACCCGTTCATGATAAAAACTCTCAGCAAAATAGGAACAGAAGGGAAATTCCTCAACATACTAAAAGCATTTATACAAAGCCAACAGCCAACATCATCCTAAATGCAGAGAGCCTGAAAGCAATCCCCTTGAGATTGGGAACCAGACAAGGATGCCCTTTATCACCACTCTTATTCAACATTGTGCTCGAGGTCCTAGCCAAAGCAATTAAGATAGAAAAAGAAATAAAGCACAGCCAGATTGTCAAAGAATAAGTAAAATTATCTCTATTCGCAGACGACATGATCTTATACACAGAAAACCCTAAGAAATCTTCAAGGACACTACTGAAACTAATAAATGAGTTCAGCAGAGGATCAGGATACAAGATAAACACACTAAAATCAGTTGGATTCCTCTACATCAACAAAAAGAACATCGAATAGGAAATCACCAAATCAATACCATTCACAGTAGCCCCAAAGAAGATAAAATACTTAGAAATAAATCTTACCAAAGATGTAAAAGGCTTATACAAAGAAAACTACAATACACTTCTGCAAGAAACCAAAAGAGGCCTACATAAGTGGAAAAACATACCTTGCTCATGGATAGGAAGGCTTAACATAAAAATGTCTATTCTACCAAAAGCTATCTATACATTTAATGCAATTTCGATGCAGATTCCAATGACTTTCTTTAACGAGATGGAGAAACAAATCACCAACTTCATATGGAAGGGAAAGAGGCCCCGGACAAGTAAATCATTACTGAAAAAGAACAAAGTGGGAGGCCTTACTCTACCTGATTTTAGAACCTATTATACCGCCACAGTAGTCAGAACACCCTGGTCCTGCTACAACAACAGATACATAGACCAATGGAACAGAATTGAGAATCCAGACATAAATCCATCCACATATGAGCAGCTGATATTTGACAAAGGCCCCAAAACAGTTATATGGGGAAAAGATAGTCTTTTTAACAAATGGTGCTGGCATAACTGGATATCCATCTGCAAAAAAATGAAACAAGACCATACCTCACACCATGCACAAAAACAAGCTAAAAAGAGTGGATCAAAGACCTAAATATAAAATCTAAAATGATAAAGATCATGGAAGAAAAAATAGGGACAATGTTAGGAGCCCTAATACATGGCATAGACAGTATATAAAACATTTCTAACAATGCAGAAGAAAAACTAGATAACTGGAATCTCCTAAAAATCAAACACCTATGCTTACCCAAAAACTTCACCAAAAGAGTGAAAAGATTACCTACAGACTGGGAAAAAGTTTTTAGCTATGATATTTCCAATCAGCACCTGATCTCTAAAATCTACATGATACTGCAAAGCTCAACTGCAAAAAGACAAATAACCCAATTAAAAAATGGGCAAAAGATATGAACAGACATTTCACTAAAGAAGACATTCGGGTAGCTAACAGATACATGAGGAAATGGTCATGATCATTAGCCATTAGAGAAATGCAAACCAAAACTACAATGAGATTCCATCTCACCTCAACAAGGCTGGCATTAATCCAAAAAACACAAAACAATAAATGTTGGAGAGATTGTGGAGGGACTGGAACACTTATGCACTGCTGGTGGGAATGTCAAATGGTACAACCACTTTGGAAATCGATTTGGCGCTTCCTTAAAAAGCTAGAAATAGAACTACCATATGATCCAGCAATCCCACTCCTTGGAATATATCCTAGAGAAATAAGAACTTTTACACGAACAAATATATGCACACCCATATTCATTGCATCACTGTTTACAATAGCAAAAAGATGGAAGCAACCAAGGTGTCCTTCAACAGATGAATGGATAAGTCAATTATGGTATATTCACACAATGGAATACTAGGCATCGATAAAGAACAGTGAGGAATCTGTGAAACATTTCATAACATGGAGGAACCTGGAAGGCATTAAAAATTAGGCTGAGTGAAATTAGTCAGTTGCAAAAGGACAAATATTGTATAAGACTACACTTATAAGAACTCGAGAAATAGTTGAAATAGAGAAGAAAATATTCTTTGATGGTTATGAGAGGGAGGAGGGAGGAAGGGTGGGAGAGTGGTATTCACTAATCAAAAAAAAATCACTAATTAGTAGATATGAATTACTTTAGGTGAAGGGAAAGACAGCACACAATACAGGCGAGGTCAGCAAAACTGGACTAAATCAAAAGCAAAGAAGTTTCCTGAATAAGCTGAATGTGGGGCGGGCGGTTGTGGACCATGGTTTCAGGAGACATCTAAGTCATTTGGCATAATAAAAACTATTAAGAAAACATTCTGGAGGCGGAGCCAAGATGGCCGACTAGGCAGACGCTACCTCGGATCCCTCTTACAACAAAGACACAGAAAAACAAGTGAATCGATCACATACATAACAATCTACGAACCCTGAACAACAAACACAGATTTAGAGATGGAGAACGAACTAATACGGGGAAGCAGCGATTGTTTCCAGAGCCTGGAGCCAGCGTACCAGTCAGGTACGGCACAAGCACAGAGAGCTGCTCCATCCCCCTGAACTAACCCCGGGAGGGGGACCAGCCGATTCCACGGGCAGTGTGGGACGCAGCCGGTAGAAGAAGTCCCCGGGAGGCAGTGACTGGTCTTGGAGCAGAAAGAGCAGCGTCCGAGCCGGGGAACCGTCCCGCAGGGATTTGGACTGGACGCAGGTACGGCATAAACACGGAGAGTTGCTCCGCCCCCCTGAACTAACCCCGGGAAGGGGACCAGCCGGGTCGCGCGGGCGGAGTGGGACGCAGCCGGTAGGAGAAGTCCCCGGGAGGCAGCGACTGGTATTGGAGCGGGGAGAACAGCGTCCCAGCCGGGACACTCGGTCACGGCACAAGCACGGGGAGCTGCTCCACCCATCTGAACTAACCCCGGGAGGAGGCCCAACTGGTTCTCGGATGTGGCACGGCCACGCTGCTGGAGGGACGAGAAGTCCCTGGGAGGCAGCGACTGATTTTGGAGTCGAGAGTGCATCATCCCAGTAGGGGAGCCTTGACGCTGGACGTGGGGCTGGAAGCGGAGGATCTGACCGTGACTCCAGCGGGCCAGACCCCCCCGGGGGCAATCTCCACACAGCCAGCACACATAGGCGACGTGCCCGCGGGAATCTCAGATATAATAGTCATTCCAAGCAAGACAAGCAACTCTGGCTATATTCTGAGGTGCTACTCTCCTATCTCCTGTTCCCTCCCCCACCCTCCCCAGGCGGCTTCATTAACATCTGAATAGCCTGAGCCAGAGGGAGAACTCTGATAGGGATCTGACTGCATTTTTTTTTTAGCGGATTTTCTGGAAAAACTAGTTTCCCAGTGATGGCTCGGAGACAACAATCCATATCAAACCACTTAAAGAAGCAGACCATGACAGCTTCTCCAACCCCCCAAACAAAAGAATCAAAATCTTTCCCAAATGAAGATACCAATCTTGGAATTATCAGATACGGAATATAACAAACTAATTTACAGAATGCTTAATGATATCACAAATGAAATTAGGATAACTGCAGAAAAAGCCAAGCAACACACTGATAAAACTGTTGAAGAACTCAAAAAGATTATTCAAGAACATACTGGAAAAATTAATAAGTTGCAAGAATCCATAGAGAGACAACATGTAGAAATCCAAAAGATTAACAATAAAATAACAGAATTAGACAACGCACTAGGAAGTCAGAGGAGCAGACTCGAGCAATTAGAATGCAGACTGGGACATCTGGAGGACCAGGGAATCAACACCAACATAGCTGAAAAAAAATCAGATAAAAGAATTTAAAAAAATGAAGAAACCCTAAGAATTATGTGGGACTCTATCAAGAAGGATAACCTGCGGGTGATTGGAGTCCCAGAACAGGGAGGGGGGACAGAAAACACAGAGAAAATAGTTGAAGAACTCCTGACACAAAACTTCCCTGACATCATGAAAGACGAAAGGATATCTATCCAAGATGCTCATCGAACCCCATTTAAGATTGATACAAAAAGAAAAACGCCAAGACATATTATCAGCAAACTCACCAAAACCAAAGATAAACAGAAAATTTTAAAAGCAGCCAGGGAGAAAAGAAAGGTTTCCTTCAAGGGAGAATCAAAAAGAATATGTTCTGACTACTCAGCAGAAACCATGCAGGCAAGAGGGGAATGGGACGACATATACAGAACACTGAAGGAGAAAAACTGCCAGCCAAGGATCATATATCCAGCAAAATTCTCTCTGAAATATGAAGGCGAAATTAAGATATTTACAGACAAACACAAGTTTAGAGAATTTGCAAAAACCAAACCAAAGCTACAAGAAATACTAAAGGATATTGTTTGGTCAGAGAACCAGTAATATCAGATATCAGCACAACACAAGGTCACAAAACAGAACGTCCTGATATCAACTCAAATAGGGAAATCACAAAAACAAACAAATTAAGATTAATTAAAAAAAAATACACATAACGGGGAGTCATGGAAGTCAATAGGTAAAAGACCACAATAATCAAAAAGAGGGACTAAATACAGGAGGCATTGAACTGCCATATGGAGAGTGATACAAGGCGATATAGAACAATACAAGTTAGGTTTTTACTTAGAAAAATTGGGGTAAATAATAAGGTAACCACAAAAAGGTATAACAACTCTATAACTCAAGATAAAAACCAAGAAAAACGTAACGACTCAACTCACATAAAGTCAAGCACTATGAAAATGAGGATCTCACAATTTACTAAGAAAAACGCCTCAGCACAAAAAAGTATGTGGAAAAATGAAATTGTCAACAACACACATAAAAAGGCATCAAAATGACAACACTAAACATTTATCTATAATTACCCTGAATGTAAATGGACTAAATGCACCAATAAAGAGACAGAGAGTCACAGACTGGATAAAGAAACACGATCCATCTATATGCTGCCTACAAGAGACACACCTTAGACTTAGAGACACAAACAAACTAAAACTCAAAGGATGGAAAAAAGTATATCAAGCAAACAATAAGCAAAAAAGAAGAGGAGTAGCAATATTAATTTCTGACAAAATAGACTTTAGACTTAAATCCACCACAAAGGATAAAGAAGGACACTATATAATGATAAAAGGGACAATTGATCAGGAAGACATAACCATATTAAATATTTATGCACCCAATGACAGGGCTGCAAGATACATAAATCAAATTTTAACAGAATTGAAAAGCGAGATAAATACCTCCACAATTATAGTAGGAGACTTCAACACACCACTTTCGGAGAAGGACAGGACATCCAGTAAGAAGCTCAATACAGACACGGAAGATCTAATTACAACAATCAACCAACTTGACCTCATTGACTTATACAGAACTCTCCACCCAACTGCTGCAAAATATACTTTTTTTTCTAGCGCACATGGAACATTCTCTAGAATAGACCACATATTAGGTCATAAAACAAACCTTTGCAGAGTCCAAAACATCGAAATATTACAAAGCATCTTCTCAGACCACAAGGCAATAAAACTAAAGATCAATAACAGAAAAACTAGGGAAAAGAAATCAAATACTTGGAAACTGAACAATACCCTCCTGAAAAAAGACTGGGTTATAGAAGACATCAAGGAGGGAATAAGGAAATTCATAGAAAGCAACGAGAATGAAAATACTTCCTCTCAAAACCTCTGGGACACAGCAAAAGCAGTGCTCAGAGGCCAATTTATATCCATAAATGCACACATACAAAAAGAAGAAAGAGCCAAAATCAGAGAACTGTCCCTACAACTTGAACAAATAGAAAGTGAGCAACAAAAGAATCCATCAGGCACCAGAAGAAAACAAATAATAAAAATTAGAGCTGAACTAAATGAATTAGAGAACAGAAAAACAATTGAAAGAATTAACAAAGCCAAAAGCTGGTTCTTTGAAAAAATTAACAAAATTGATAAACCATTGGCTAGACTGACTAAAGAAATACAGGAAAGGAAACAACCCGAATAAGAAACGAGAAGGACCACATCACAACAGAACCAAATGAAATTAAAAGAATCATTTCAGATTACTATGAAAAATTGTACTCTAACATATTTGAAAACCTAGAAGAAATGGATGAATTCCTGGAAAAACACTACATACCTAAACTAACACATTCAGAAGTGGAACAACTAAATAGACCCATAACAAAAAAAGAGATTGAAACGGTAATCCAAAAACTCCCAACAAAAAAAAGCCCTGGCCCGGACGGCTTCACTGCAGAGTTCTACCAAACTTTCAGAGAAGAGTTAACACCACTACTACTGAAGGTATTCCAAAGCATAGAAAATGACGGAATACTACCCAACTCATTCTATGAAGCCACCATCTCCCTGATACCAAAACCAGGTAAAGACATTACAAAAAAAGAAAATTATAGACCTATATCCCTCATGAACATTGATGCAAAAATCCTCAACAAAATTCTAGCCAATAGAATCCAACAACACATCAAAAAAATAATTCACCCTGATCAAGTGGGATTTATACCAGGTATGCAAGGCTGGTTTAATATCAGAAAAACCATTAATGTAATCCATCACATAAATAAAACAAAAGACAAACACCACATGATCTTATCAATTGATGCAGAAAAGGCATTTGACAAAGTCAAACACCCATTCATGATAAAAACTCTTACCAAAATAGGAATTGAAGGAAAATTCCTCAACATAATAAAGGGCATCTATGCAAAGCCAACAGCCAATATCACTCTAAATGGAGAGAACCTGAAAGCATTTCCCTTGAGAACGGGAACCAGACAAGGATGCCCTTTATCACCGCTCTTATTCAACATCGTGTTGGAAGTCTTAGCCAGGGCAATTAGGCTAGACAAAGAAATAAAAGGTATCCGGATTGGCAAGGAAGAAGTAAAGTTATCACTATTTGCAGATGACATGATTATATACACAGAAAACCCTAAGGAATCCTCCAGAAAACTACTGAAACTAATAGAAGAGTTTGGCAGAGTCTCTGGTTATAAAATAAACATACAAAAATCACTTGGATTCCTCTACATCAACAAAAAGAACACCGAAGAGGAAATAACCAAATCAATACCATTCACACTAGCCCCCAAGAAGATAAGATACTTAGGAATAAATCTTACCAAGGATGTAAAAGACCTATACAAAGAAAACTACAAAGCTCTACTACAAGAAATTCAAAAGGACATACTTAAGTGGAAAAACATACCCTGCTCATGGATAGGAAGACTTAACATAGTAAAAACGTCTATTCTACCAAAAGCCATCTATACATTTAACGCACTTCCGATCCAAATTCCAATGTCATATTTTAAGGGGATAGAGAAAAAAATCACCGATTTCATATGGAAGGGAAAGAAGCCCCGGATAAGCAAAGCACTACTGAAAAAGAAGAAGAAAGTGGAAGGCCTCACCTTACCTGACTTCAGAACCTATTATACAGCCACAGTAGTCAAAACAGCCTGGTATTGGTACAACAGACACATAGACCAATGGAACAGAATTGAGAACCCAGACATAGATCCATCCACGTATGAGCAGCTGATATTTGACAAAGGACCAGTGTCAGTCAATTGGGGAAATAATAGTCTTTTTAACAAATGGTGCTGGCATAACTGGATATCCATTTGCAAAAGAATGAAACAGGACCCATACCTCACACCATGCACAAAAACTAACTCCAAGTGGATCAAAGACTTAAACATAAAGACTAAAACGATAAAGATCATGGAAGAAAAAATTGGGACAACCCTAGGAGCCCTAATACAAGGCATAAACAGAATACAAAACATTACCAAAAATGATGAAGAGAAACCCGATAACTGGGAGCTCCTAAAAATCAAACACCTATGCTCATCTAAAGACTTCTCCAAAAGAGTAAAAAGACCACCTACAGATTGGGAAAGAATTTTCAGCTATGACATCTCCGACCAGCGCCTGATCTCTAAATTCTGTCAAAACTCAACCACAAAAAGACAAACAACCCAATCAAGGAGTGGGCAAAGGATATGAACACACATTTCACTAAAGAAGATATTCAGGCAGCCAACAGATACATGAGAAAATGCTCTCGATCATTAGCCATTAGAGAAATGCAAATTAAAACTACCATGAGATTCCATCTCACACCAGCAAGGCTGGCATTAATCCAAAAAACACAAAATAATAAATGTTGGAGAGGCTGCGGAGAGATTGGAACTCTCATACACTGCTGGTGGGATTGTAAAATGGTACAACCACTTTGGAAATCTATCTGGCGTTATCTTAAACAGTTAGAAATAGAACTACCATACAACCCAGAAATCCCACTCCTGGGAATATACCCTAGAGATACAAGAGCCTTCATACAAACAGATATATGCACACCCATGTTTATTGCAGCTCTGTTTACAATAGCAAAAAGTTGGAAGCAACCAAGGTGTCCATCAACGGATGAATGGGTAAATAAATTGTGGTATATTCACACAATGGAATACTACGCATCGATAAAGAACAGTGACGAATCTCTGAAACATTTCATAACATGGAGGAACCTGGAAGGCATTATGCTGAGTGAAATGAGTTAGAGGCAAAAGGACAAATATTGTATAAGACCACTATTATAAGATCTTGAGAAATAGTAAACCTGAGAAGAACACATACTTTTGTGGTTACGAGGTGGGGAGGGAGGGAGGGTGGGAGAGGGTTTTTTATTGATTAATCAGTAGATAAGAACTGCTTTAGGTGAAGGGAAAGACAACACTCAATACATGGAAGGTCAGCTCAATTGGACTGGACCAAAAGCAGTTTCCGGGATAAAATGAATGCTTCAAAGGTCAGCGGAGCAAGTGCGGGGCTCTGGGGAACATGGCTTGCGGGGACTTCTAAGTCAATCGGCAAAATAATTCTATTATGAAATCATTCTGCATCCCACTTTGAAATGTGGCGTCTGGGGTCTTAAATGCTAACAAGCGGCCATCTAAGATGCAGCAATTGGTCTCAACCCACCTGGAGCAAAGGAAAATGAAGAACACCAAGGCCACACAACAACTAAGAGCCCAAGAGACAGAAACGGCCACATGAACCAGAGACCTACATCATCCTGAGACCAGAAGAACTAGTTGGTGCCCGGCCACAATCGATGATTGCCCTGACAGGGAGCACAGCAGAGGACCCCTGAGGGAGCAGGAGATCAGTGGGATACAGACCCCAAATTCTCATAAAAAGACCAAACTTAATGGTCTGACTGAGACTGGAGGAATCCCGGCGGCCATGCTCCCCAGACCTTCTGTTGACACAGGACAGGAACCATCCCCGAAGACAACTCATCAGACATGAAAGGGACTGGTCATTGGGTGGGAGAGAGATGCTGATGAAGAGTGAGCTAATTATATCAGGTGGACACTTGAGATTGTGTTGGCAACTCTTGTCTGGAGGGGGGATGGGAGGATAGAGAGAGAGGGAAGCGCGCAAAATTGTCAAGAAAGGAGAGACTGAAAGGGCTGACTCAAGAGGGGGAGAGCAAGTGGGAGTAGGGAGTGAGATGTATGTAAACTTATATGTGACAGACTGATTGGATTTGTAAACGTTCACTTGAAGCTTAATAAAAGTTATTAAAAAAAAAAGAAAACATTCTGCATCCCACCTTGGAGAGTGGATTCTGGGGTCTTAAATGCTAGCAAGCGGCCACCTAAGATGCATCAATTGGTATCAATCCACCTGGAGTAAAGGAGAATGAAGAACACCAAGGACTCAAGGTAATTACGAGTCCAAGAGAAAGAAACGGCCACATAAACCAGAGACTACATCATCCTGAGACCAGAAGAGCTAGATCATGCCTGGCTACAACCAATGACTGCGCTAACAGGGAACACAACAGAGAACCCGTGAGGGAGCAGGAGAGCAGTGGGATGCAGACTCCAAATTCTGGTAAAAAGACTGGACTTAATGGTCTGACTGAGAGTAGAAGGACCCTGGTGGTCATGGCCCCCAGACCTTCTGTTGACCCACGACAGGAACCATTCCAAGCCAACTCTTCAGACAGGGATTGGACTGGACAATGGGTTGGAGAGGGATGCTGGTGAGGAGTGAGCTTCTTGGATCAGGTGGACATTTAAGACTATGTTAGCATCTCCTGCCTGGAGGGGAGATGAGAGAGTAGAGGGGGTTAGAAGCTGGCGAAATGGACACGAAAAGAGAGAGTGGAGGGAGGGAGTGGGCTGTCTCATTAGAGGGAGAACAGTTAGGAATATGTAGTAAAGTGTATATAAGTTTTTGTGTGAGAGACTGACTTGATTTGTGAACTTTCACTTAAAGCACAATAAATTCTTTTTTAAAAAGTCAAAATAATGAATCACATTCAGTATTGAAAGAGCCTTAAACTTGAGGTGTGATTCTTTTGGTAATGACATATGGTTTTCAAAAGCAAAACCAAAAAAAAAGCAGAAACTGACATTCTAGAAAAACAAAATGAGTGATTCACATCCAAGCAAAATTTAATATCTCTTCCAGGATATTAATTACTTGGTGTACCACATTAGTCACAGGTTCTGTTTTTACTGAAGGAGGTACTAATGTTCTTATTTAAAAAAAAAAAAAAAGTTTCCCCTAATGAATCCATGAAAATGTATCCACATATGAAGAATACAAAATGAAACAGCCTTATCACTTACAATTCATTGATTCTTCATAGAATTGACTTAGAGACTTGCCTTTAGAGAGCTTCTAGAATAAACTAATATGAAAAAAAAAATCCCTTTTCTACATTGGTTGACTTCAGAGTTGTGTGATGATTGTCAGGAACTGCAGGTTGTTGTTATCTGCCAAGTTGACTCATGATGGCCCCATGCAGGACCGAACAAATGGCTGCCTGGTCCTGAGCCATCCCCATAACCAGAAGACCTGGGGGTATTCTCCCTGTAAATGCACAGTCATGTTTTGGAGGCCTCCTTGCATTAAATAATCCATCCAACTCAGGTTAATACCCATCTATCAAGCCTGAGTACCAGGTACCATGGCAACTGTGAATGAAAAACAAGAGAACAAAACACAGTCTTGTTCCTCCTGGAGCTCGCACTCAGAATGGAACATAAGAAAGTGCATAGTACAACAGAGTTGGACAAGTGCCCTGAAGGAAGTATATAAATAAGGTGCTAAAAGAGAAAGTCAAGGAAGTTCAGGCTCTGCCATTTTTAGCTAAAATCACCTTCTCTGTAATTTACATGCATTGAATCTAGTCATACACTTTAGCCCAGAGGGGATCAAACGTGCCTCCCACAGGGCAGGTCCTTAAATTTGATTACTATTACTGGTTTCTTTCTCTTCTAGCCCAACTTCACACCTCAATTCCATTATCTCCTACTCCGTTTTATGAACTGTTTCTCAGATAAAAATAAGTCTGCATTTTAGTTATCCTCTTCTGAATACCTTTTTGTTTTGTTTGTTTCAAGATCTTTCTTAAAATATAATTACAAAATGTGAGCACAATGCTGCCATCATAAGGCCAATTTATGGCTTACACAGTTTGCTGCCTGGCACCTGTTGATCCCTCCTCTTACCCTTCCACCTAGCTTCTGCCATAGCCATTCCTATCCTCTCACACACATGGTGTCTCAGCAGTGGTGGACTCTAACATTCCAGCCATGCCCCACATAGTTTCCCGCGACAAAGATCCCATTCTAATTTGTAACCCAGTCTCTTAACAGCTGTAATTACTCCTTGCCCTCCTGGCCATGTCCATATGACCCCCTGTGATAAAATTTTCTCCCATTTCCCACAATAAGGCCCTACTAGCCAGTACCAATTGTTGTGGATTAGATGCTGACTCATGGTGACCCCATGCGCGTCAAGGTACAACTGTGTTCCATGTGGTTTTTAGCCAGTACCAATTGTTGTGGATTAGATGCTGACTCATGGTGACCCCATGCGCGTCAAGGTACAACTGTGTTCCATGTGGTTTTCAAGGCTGTGATCTTTTGGAATCAGGTTCCCAGGCCTTTCTTCCAAGGCATCTCTGGGTGGGTTTGGACTGCCAACCTTTTGGTTAGTAGTTGAGGGCTTAACCATTTGCAACACCCAGGGACTCCTAACTAATGCTCTAGAGACTTTTAAGCAGACCAATAAGACTTTAGTAGGCAAAACCTAGCAACCCCAGCCTCTTTTCCCTATATAATCTTTCTACAATTCCAGCTTGCTGTTGCCTTGTCCCCAGGTACAAGCCTTTGGTGGCCCTGCACTGTGGTGTGCTGCAGTTTCCTCCTGGGAACTGTGAGTATGAAATCCTGTTAGTTTTCAGGCTCTCCTGGTTGAGACTCACTTCTTCCCACAGCACCCACGGGCCCACTTAGGGTCCACCTTAAGATAACTATGTTATAATATGAATAATATAATTCTATAAAACAACTTAGGATCTTATTTTTGGTGGTGTAGGATCATAAGGCTATACTCAACCAGTTTTTCTCTCATTTATTTTTTAAATGCAGTTAAGCCAATTAAATACAGTGGGGTTTTATTTGTTTGCTTTCTTTTTTTTTAATTTATATTTATCCCTATTAGATTAAGGCACAAGTTCCTGTTCAAATAGTTTGAATTTAAATTCTGATATCAGAGCTCTTAATTCTCTTATCAGATTTAGAAATTTGACTAACATTCATCCAAGCAATAAAAAAATGTGATCAACATAAGACCAAGAAAAGGGTCTTCTGAAATTCTGGTGTGGCATAAAATAAATGTTTCTAGGGAAATGACTGCCAGCTGTCTGCTGCGGAGGAGCCTGTTCTGCTTTTGGAAGATGTCCACTAAACAGGCCTCTGAGATGCTAACCGAGCTTCTCAAACGTTCATCAGAGCTGGAGTCCACTTTGCACATATTTCCACTCCCATCAGATTTTGGATTGTGCCTGGTCTCTGTGTGGTTTTAAATAGCTTCTATTTTGTGTCTGCTCTGATAGTGCAGGGCTCACCTGGTATTCCCTGTCCTGCCCACTTCTTCACCTTCTGAATCTTTTCCTTCTTACCTGTGTTCTAAAAATATCTTTATCAAGCCTTTTTCTCTCTCTCCCTGAAGACTGATTTTGTATTTCTTCCTGTTAAGGACTAGTCCTCAATTATTGGTCCACTCATAGTCTTTGTTACCAAAAGGACAAATGTCATACTGTAGTAGTGATATTTAAGATCTATTGAGTGTGTGATATATGCCAGGAAGCTTTCTCAGAGCTTTATGGGTATCTTTAAATAGTAGATAAGCAGGTAGGTAGGTCTGTTATTAGACCACTTCAAAAAGAAAGAAGCGGAGACACAGAAACTTTGGCTAACTCAGCCCAAGGTCATCAGCTAGTAAGTGCACTGACAGAATTAAAGGAATGGGATACTTTGTCATTTTTAGGATTCTATTATTCAATCAGCTATAATTTACCAAATTATTCTATTACTATCTGTCAATGGTGTTTCTGGAGCCTTTAAAAATGCTTTTTTATAATCAGTAGCTACATTACATACAAGGTAGAATGGCTAAAATTAAAAAGACGGCAAAACCCAAATACTGGCAAGAATGTGCAGCCACTGGAACTCTCATATATTGTGGTGGGAACGTAAAATTGTATAAATACTTGGAGAACTCAAAGGAGTTTTTTATTATATATAAATATATATATACATACACATATATATATACATATATAAAAGCTAGGTTTCTATATAACTAAGATATATCTCCAAGGAATTTCACTCAAGGTATTTATTGTTGTTATTGTTAATTGCTCTGACTCATAATGACCTTATGTATAATAGAATGAAATGTTGCTTGGTCCTGTGCCATCTCCATGACCATTGCTATCCTTGAGTCCATTATTGTGGCCACTGTGTATCTCAAGTGACTTCCAACCTAGGCAGCTCATCTTCCAGCACTATATCACACAGTGTTCTGTTGCTATCCATAAGATTTCCATTGGCTGATTTTCAGAAGCAGATCACCAGACCTTTCTTCCTAGTCCAGAAACTCCACTGAAACTAGCCACCTGGGTGATTCTGCTGGTATTTGAAATATCGGTGGCATAACTTCCAGCACCATAACAACTCGAAAGCCACCACAGTACGGCAGACAGGTAGTGACCCAAGAAAACTGAAAATTGTTCACAAAAAAATTTGTAACAAGAATATCCTTTGAAACTTTATTTCTAGTAAGAAAAAAGGGAAACTGTCCAAGTGTTCATCAATATGAGAATGGATAAATAAACCATGATGTATTCACACTATGGAATACTCCTCAGCAATAAAAATAGGCAAGTTATTGATACATGCAATGGCTCAAACATAAGAACAATTGTTTCCTTCTGTTGTACATAAGGTGGCTATGAGTTCTAGCCGACTCAATGGCAAAGAACAACAACATTGATACATTCAACAAGGATGAATCTCACAAACATTTTGCTGAATAAAAGAAACCTTGCACAAAAATTGTTGTATACCAAGGTAAGGACATTCCCCTATTTAAAATTATACTCCATACCATAATTTGTTCTTAATAAATATGTACTGGAATCTATTATTTGCTTCATTCTTTTGTCAGTACTTGGAAGCAATCTAAAGAATTGCCATCAAGGTTTCATGCATGCTATTTAACTCCTTTTGAAATGTGAATCATTTCCCTGGTCCCCAGTCACCTATCTCATTCTCTGTGGTTTGCAAAGATTGTCAGCGTTGGTCTGGACATTCTTTCTGTACCCTGGGAATTGCTCCGGCCTGGAGATGTGACATCTGATCTGGAGGGGCTACAGTGGTGTACTGTCTCTCAGCATCCTCAGCTACATTTGGATTTTAAAAAGGCATCTTATCTGCACTTGCTCTGACAATTTCAGTGAGACCAGTTCTCTTATGAATAGGAACAAAAGCAAGACAGTGGTTAAGTCATTCTGTTAACATTACACCATCTGTTCTAAGGAATGGAACTCTCTCTGCCTTGTTTCTCTTCCTGTTTTGACTTTTTATTGTTCCTAGGCCATATTTTGCAAGGCCCAGATTTTCCTTTTATATTGGCTTTCCTGGCACTGTTGTTAGTTTCACACAACTCTTACATATGTATTTAGGTTAGGGCACTTTCGTCTCCTCTGCTTTTCCTCTTGCTACATGTGTCCTGCAAAGTCACACAGCTTTCTTAGATACTATTCATTTTTTTTCTCAAGAAGCTTATTTTCTTATAAGGCTCTAACTACAGAACTTCCCACCATTTCTCTAAAGTTATTAATTTTTTTCCCTAAAATTAAAACAAACAAAAAAACAAAACTATGGTTGGGGACTTGAATGGGGATGTTCAGTCAGAACTGGAGTGAACTATGATGAATAGCCACCATGTGTCTGACAGTTTGTCACTTTGTTGTATTGTGGTGCTTTGCATGTTGCTATGATGCTGAAAGTTTTGCCACTGGTATTTCAAATACCAGCAGGGTCACCGTTGGTGAACAGGTGTCAGAGGAGCTTCCAGATTAAGATAGACTAGGAAGAAGGACCTGGAAGTCTACTTTTGAAAAATTGACCAATGAAAACCTTACGAATAGCAGCAGAACATTGTCTGATATAGTGCCAGAAAATGAGCCTGTTGGGTGAGACGGCATGCAAAATATGACCAGGGAAGAACAGCCTCCTCAAAGTAGAGTCGACCTTAATTTTATGTGGATGGAATCAAGCTTTTGAGCCTTCATTTGCTGATGTGGCATGATTCAAAATAAGAAGAAACAGCTGCAACATCCATTAATAATTGGAGCATGGAATGTTTGAAGTATTAATCTAGGAAAATTAGAAGATGTCAAAGATGAAATGGAAGGTATGAAGAATAATATCCTTGGCATTACTGACCTGAAATAGATCAGTATTGGCCATTTCAAATCAGATAATCATATGGTCTACTATGTGGAGATGACAAACTGAAGTGGAATGGCATCTCATTCATTGTCAAAAAGAACATTTCAAGATCTATCCTAAAGTACAAAGCTGTCAGTGATAGGATAGTATTCAAGGAAAATCAGTTAATATATCTATTATTCAAATTTATGCACCAAGCACTAATGCCAAAGCTGAGGAAATTGAAGATTTTTACCAACTTCTGCAGTCTGATTGATCAAACTTGAAATCAAGATGCATTGGTAATTACTGGGTGTCTTAGGCTGGAGTCTCTGGAGAAGAAAAACCAGTAAAGCATATAAATATATACAGGGAGAAAAATTTATACCAAGGAAATGGTTCACACAGTTGGAGAGGTGGGAGCATCCCAAGTCCATGGGTCAGGATAGAGGCTTCTCCTGATTCACATAACCACAGGGAAGGAGAATCCAAAATCAGCAGGTCAGAGAGCAGGGCTCTTTCTCATAGGCTGTAAAGATTGAAGAATCCCAAGAGTGGCAGCCAAGACCACAGGTAGGCTGCTAGCTCAAGTCTCAAGAACTGGAGGTCAGAAAACAGGAGCCAGCTGCTGGATCCAGTGTGAACAAAAGCCCCGGAGCCTTGCCAGGATGTCTGCTTATATTCAATGCATGCCACACACCAAAGGAAACTCCCTTTCAACTGATTGGCTACTCACAGTAGATCTCATCGTGGGAGTGATAACATCAAATCTCAACAGGGAAGTGATCACAACATTATATGACTGCCAAAACACTGAGAATCATGGCCCAGCCAAGTTGACACACAATCTTAACCATCACACTAGGGATTGGAATCCAAAAGTTGAAAATGAAGAAAAAGGATTGTTGTTGTAAGATGCTTATTTTATTGTCCAGTTTCTCACTTTATAATATAAACATAAAAAAAGCCCTTATACCTTTTTATCTTTAATATTGTAATCATTTTTTCTGCTCTTCTGTCTACTGCTATATTACTTTTTATACTAATAACTAAAGAAACCTACTTCCTTATTACTATTATTTGTATGCTTTTTTGCCCATAAATAATATTTTCAGAAATCTTCACTCATCAGGAAAACTTTCTTAAGATATCTCCTTTTTACGCTCATAATTCTTATTAATGCTTGGAATGAATATGATTTTATTAGAATAGCCCAGTCTGTAGCTAGCATTGGAAATCTGACTAATTGCTAGATTTGCCAACAAATCCCCCAAAATTGGACATGACCATTCTGGCTTGCTAGCCTTGCCAGTCTTTAATTATAATTTTATACCCAAAGCCAGAGTGAGTACTAATGCCATTGCAAAGAGTCATTCCCATCAAACTCTGGAATTTACTTAGCTCCCATACTCACCCTTTAGTATCTTGCTTTTATCTCGCTCATGCCTGGGCACATCCTAAGATTGCTTATTCTGATGGATGCCCTATTCCATTTGAAGAGAACAACCAGTATTATACAACATTAGTAAAGCTACATAATGCAAACAAGCTGATTGCCTCATTTGCTCCCATCTTCAAAGACAATCAGAATTAGGGGGATTGTCTATTTGCAATAATGCCCTCACTGAAAAATTGGCTTGAGGGAACAAATCAAACTATTCCTCTTCCTAATAATCAGACTGGAGCAGGAATCTTTCGTGCACCCCCTAGATATATATTTTATGTGGAAGATTGGAATATTTAGGGGAAAGCACCAATAGCAAACTATTTGGACTTTACCTTGTTTAGGTGGGTGGAGAATGGATAGCCAATGTACATTAGGCTATTTAGGTGTCCCCTTAGATATTCACTCTTACAATGAAAGCCTCCACTGGACTGAAAATTTAAAGGTATTAAAAAAAGGAGAACCAAGCAGTCTAGAGATAACCAAGGCCAACTAAATGTAAACTTTTTAAAGGAAAAATCTGGCCTAGGTTACTTCTTCTTAAGAGCATTTCTTCCTTGGTAAAGCATTGCTGACTTAGAACATGCTGCTCCAGAATTTGGTGGCACAGTGGTTAAGAACGCAGCTGCTAACCAAAAGGTTGAAAGTTTGAATCCACCAGCCACTCCTTGGAAAACCAATGAAGTGTTCTATTTTGGCTTACAAGGTCACTATGAGTCAGAATCCACTCGAAGGCAACAATTTTTTTTTTTAATGGAACAATTAGCTGATGATATTGCTAATGGATTGGCTACCAACAGAAATATTTGAACTCCTTTTCCAAAATAGTACTGGATTATAGAATAGTTCTTGATTTCTGTCTAGCACAACAAGGAAGAGTTTGTGCCATGGATAATGCCTCCTGTTGCACATGGGTAAACACCTCAGGAGAGGTAGAACAAAATATTAAATTAATTCACCAGAAAGCTACTTGGCTACATTTACTCAACCCTCAGACTCTCCTCTTCTGGATATCTTCAGCTGGCTATCCTCGGACATTGGATCATGGATTAAGTCTATATCATTAACCTGGCTAATAATACTCATTATCATTATAATAATTGTAGAGCCCTGGTGGCACCATGGTTAAGCGTGTTGTATGAAACTTTTGACAGATGCTGTTACTCAAAAGATCCATTTAAAGCTGTCTGAGGTTTTTTTTTTTTTTTTCTGAGGCTAGGCTTTCTACAGAAGCAAAACCAGTAAAGTGTACAAATGTATAAATAGATTTATTTCAAGAAAATGGCTCATGTGGTTGTAGAGACTGGAAAGTCCCAAACCTGTAGGTCAGGTTGGAGGCTTATCCTGACTCACATAGCTGCAGATGCTGGTGAACCCAAAATCAGCAGGTCAGATAGGAGGCCTCTGGCTCACAGGCTGTAGAGACTGATGAATTCTAAGACTGTTAGGCAAGGCAGCAGGTAAACTGCTAGCTCAAGTCCCAAAACCTGAAGGTTAGATGAACAGGAGCCAGCTGCAGGATCCAGAGTGAGCGAAATCCACAAGTCTTGCCAGAAAGTCCAGCTATATTGGATGCAGGCCATACCCCCAAGAAAACTCCCTTTCAACTGAATCAAAGCAGATTCCACCATGGAGGGGATCACATTATAATACGTGGCATTATAGAGGTGATTGCATTATTATACTGCCTCCGGACTACATCATAATGGCCAAACCACTGAGAATCATGGTTCAGCCAAGTTGATACACAGTCTTAACGATCACAACTGCCCATGAGAAGAATAATGTACATTGACAGTACTTACATTTCAGACTGACTAGAGCTGACACCTCATGTAAGCCATCAGATGTCAGGTTATTCCTCTAATATGGCATGCTCTACACTAACCCTCAAGTAATAAAACTACAGAAGCAAGAGGCTAAAGCATGGCATGGTGGAGACATCAAATAGTGCTCATCTATGTTTTCATAATGTTCCACTGCTATTCATAGTTCGATTTCATTTTTCTTGAATCCACATGCAACAACCCTACAAGCAGCAGTCAAGAAATCAAATGACGTATTGCATTGGGCAAATCTGCTACAGAGGACCTCTTTGGAGAGTTAAGAACCAAAGATGTCACTTTGAGGACTGAGGTATGCTTTATACAAGATGTGGTGTTTTCAATCCCCTCATAGGCATAGAAACTTTGGGTAATGAATAAGGAAAACTAGAGAAGACTTGATTCCTTTACATTAGGGTGTTGGAGAAGAGTATTGGATGTACCTTAGACTGCCAAAAGAACAAACCAAACTGTGTTGGAAGAACTACAGCCAGAACGCTCCTTAGAAGTGAGGATGGCACAGGACTGGGCAGTTTTGTTGTACATGGAGTCTCTATGAGCTGGAGCTGACTTGATGGCACCTAACAATAATAACAACCTTTTCACATGCATAGCATCTGAAGTCTTAAAAAAAAAAAAAAAAAAAAGACTTTTTTTAAAGGCTTATTAAATAAACAGCCATCCAGAATAAACATGCACTCAAAGTTTACACAGAAGAAAGCCCTCTTTCAGAATAATGGTCAGTGAACTTATCAAAGAATTTCTCTCAAAATCTTTGATCCAAAGGAGGGAATGTGTAAGGTAATTTTAAAAGCTGAGGTACCTGAGAAAACCTGAAATGATTGGTTTGAGGATTGGGTATAACTTTTTTCTTGCTAGTTATGTATTCACCCTAGCAACAGCCATCTTCCATGCAGATTTAATCATGAAACTAAGAAATGTCTGGTAATGATGATGCAACTATACTGCAACCCTACCCGTCACATACCCTTGTAATTACCACATTGTAACCAAGCTAAGAAACACATGTATAGCCCTGTAAGACAATTGCCTTATGAGCTTTCATTACAGGAAGTCCCACCTTACAAGTTTTTGCCACAGGAAAACCCACCTTATAATGATCCACTACCAATCAAGTAATGTCTTTCGATGATCTGTGTTTGTAATTACCAATCAATTTATGTCTTTTAATGATCTAAGTTTGTAAATAACAATCAAATGATCTACTTCGTGTTCTTTGTTACTGCCCCTTAAAACATCATTGCAGTGCCGCCATTGTGTATTACTGGATTTCACTGCATAGAATTCTGTCCGTTCTTGGCTTCAGCTCTTTATTTTTAATGAATCTCTCAGTTTTACCTCATTCAGAGTACAAGAGGTTATTCTTTGACAAGGTTTAGTTCCTCTAAATGACACATGAGGCAACTGGGGGCAAAATTCCAAAGCCACCTACTATACTAATTATTTTTTCTCTTTACTCACTATTTTTAATATGGTTCTTCTTTTTTTTTTCTTTTGTTATTGCCTCTCATCATTTCCAAATTTCCTCCTTCCCATCTTTTCTTCTAACCTCCTCTCTTTTGCATCTCTTCTTACATTTCTGCCACTTCCTTGGCATTTCAAAATATTGATTCCTTTTAAACATGGGTGCTTTCAGTACCACGTAAGTCTGTATAATGACAAAGAGCTAGGCACTCAAAAGAAATGAAAATATGTAATATATTAAATATATTAAAACAATATTTGTATTCCCACTAGAATGGCTATAATCAAAAATGAAAAGCAACAGGTGCTGGTGAGAATGTGGAGAAGTTGGAACATTCATCCATTGCTGGTGGGAATGTAAAATGCTACAGTCACTGTGGAAAACAGTTTGGAAGTTCCTCAAAAAGTTGAACACAAATCTACCATATGGCTCAGCAATCCTAGTTCCAGAGGAAGTGAAAGTAGGAATGCAAACAGAAGCCTGTACACCAATGTTCATTGCCACACATTCACAGAAGCCAAAATGTAGAAACAACTGAAATATCCATCAACAGATGAATGGATAAACAAAATGTGGTATATACATACGTTGGAATGTTACTCAGCCATAAAGAGAAATTAAGTCCTGATACATGCCACAACATGAATGAATCATTTTGTGTGTGTGTGCTTTAGGCGAAACATCACAGAACAAAGTAGTTTCTCATTCAATAATTTATACACAAATTATTTTGTAACATTCATCACAATCCGCACAATGTGTCAACACTCTCCCCTTCTATACCTCAATTCCCCATTCCCCTCCGTCCATTTTTCCTGTCCCTTCCTCCCATCTTGTCATTGCTTTTAGGTGGGTGTTGCCATTTTGGTCTCATATACATTATTGAAATAAGAACCACGTTCCTCAAGTGTGTTATTATTTGTTTTATACACCTGTCTAATCTTTTTTTTAAAAAAAAAATTTGTTGTGCTTTAAGTGAAAGTTTACAAATCAAGTCAGTCTCTTCCACAAAAACGCATATACACCTTGCTACACACTCCCAATTACTCTCCCCCTAATGAGACAGCCTACTCTCTCCCTCCACTCTCTCTTTTCCTGTCCTTTTCACCAGCTTCTAACCCCCTCCACCCTCTCACTCACCTCCAGGCAGGAGATGCCAACATAGTCTCAAGTGTCCACCTGATCCAAGAAGTTCACTCCTCACCAGCATCCCTCTCTAACCCATCGTCCAGTCCAATCCATGTCTGAAGAGTTGGCTTCGGGAACGGTTCCGGTCCTGGGCCAACAGAAGGTCTGGCGGCCATGACCACCGGGGTCCTTCTAGTCTCAGTCACACCATTAAGTCTGGTCTTAAGAGAATTTGGGGTCTGCATCCCACTGCTCTCCTGCTCCCTCAGGGGTTCTCTGTTGTGTTCCCTGTCAGGGCAGTCATCGGTTGTAGCCAGGCACCTTCTAGTTCTTCTAGTCTCGGGATGGTGTAGTCTCTGGTTCATGTGGCCCTTTCTGTCTCTTGGGCTCATAATTACCTTGTGTCCTTGGTGTTCTTCATTCGCCTTTACTCCAGGTGGGTTGAGACCAATTGATGCATCTTAGATGGCTGCTTTTAAGACCCCAGATGCCACTCTTCAAAGTGGGATGCAGAATGTTTTGTTAATAGATTTTATTATGCCAATTGACTTAGAAGTCCCTAAGACCATGGTCCCCACACCCCTGCCCCTGCTACGCTGGCCTTTGAAGCATTCAGTTTATTCAGGAAACTTCTTTGCTTTTGATTTAGTCCAATTGTGCTGACCTCCCCTGTGTTGTGTGCTGTCTTTCCCTTCACCTAAAGTAGTTCTTATCTACTATCTAATAAGTGAATACCCCTCTCCCACTCTCACTCCCTCCTCCTCTCATAACCACAAAAGAATGTTTTCTTCTCAGTTTAAACTATTTCTCAAGTTCTTATAATTTTTTTTATATAATATTTCTCCTTTTGGAACTAATTTCACTCAGCATAATGCCTTCCAGGTTCCTCCATGTTATGAAATGTTTCACAGATTCCTCTTCTTTATCAATGCTTAGCATTCCGTTGTGTGAATATACCATAATTTATTTATCCATTCATCTGTTGATGGGCACCTTGGTTGCTTCCATCTTTTTGTTATTGTAAACAGGGCTGCAGTAAACATGGGTGTGCATATATCTGTTCGTGTAAAGGCTCTTATTTCTCTAGGATATATTCCGAGGAGTGGGATTGCTGGATCTTATGGAAGTTCTATTTCTAACTTTTTAAGGAAGCCCAAATCGATTTCCAAAGTGGTTGTACCATTTTACTTTCCCAGCAGCAGTGTAGAAGTGGTCCAGTCTCTCCACAGCCTCCCCAACATTTATTATTTTGTGTTTTTGGTTTAATGCCAGCCTTGTTGGAGTGAGATGAAATCTCATTGTAGTTTTGATCTGCATTTCTCTAATGGCTAATGATCATGAACATTTCCTCATATTATCTGTTAGCTACCTGAATGTCTTCTTTAGTGAAGTGTCTATTCATATCTTTTGCCCATTTTTTAATTGGGTTATTTGTCTTTTTGCAGTTGAGTTTTTGCAGTATCATGTAGATTTTAGAGATCAGGCACTGATCAGAAATGTCATAGCTAAAAACTTTTTCCCAGTCTGTAGGTAGTCTTTTTACTCTTTTGCAGAAAAATAAAATAAATACATTTTTTTCTTTTTTTTGGATGAGCATAAGTGTTTGATTTTTAGGAGCTCCCAGTTATCTAGTTTTTCTTCTACGTTCTTTATAATGTTTTCTATACTGTATTAGAGCTCCTAACGTCCCTATTTTTTCTTCCATGATCTTTATCGTTTTAGATTTTATATTTAGGTCTTTGATCCACTTTGAGTTAGTTTTTGTGCATGGAGTGAGGTATGGGTCTTGTTTAATTTTTTTTGCAGATGGATATCCAGTTATGCCAGCACCATTTGTTAAAAAGACTATCTTTTCCCCATTTAACTGTTTGGGGCCTTTGTCAAATATCAACTGCTCATATGTGGATGGATTTATTTACATCTGGACTCTCAATTCTGTTCCATTGGTCCATGTATCTGTTGTTGTACCAGTACCAGGCTGTTTTCACTACTGTGGTGGTATAATAGGTTCTAAAATCAGGTAAAATAAGGCCTCCCACTTTGTTCTTCTTTTTCACTAATGCCTTATTCATCTGGGGCCTCTTTCCCTTCCATATGAATTTAGTGATTTGTTTCTCCATCTCATTAAAGAATGTCATTGGGATTTGGATCGGAATTGCATTAAACGTGTAGATTTCTTTTGGTTGAATAGACATTTTTATAACGTTAAGTCTTCCTATCCATGAGCAAGGTATGTTCTTCCACTTTTTTAAGTCTCTTTTGGTTTCTTGCAGAAGTGTACTATAATTTTATTTGTATAAGTCTTTTACATCTCTGGTAAGATTCATTCCTAAGTATTTCATCTTCCTGGGGGTACTGTAAATGGCATTGATTTGGTGATTTCCTCTTCGATGTTCTTTTTGTTGGTGTAGAGGAATCCAACTGATTTTTGTAAGTTTATCTTGTATCCTGATACTCTGCTGAACTCTTCTATTAGTTTCAGTAGTTTTCTTGAGGATTCCTTAGGGTTTCTGTGTATAAGATCATGTCACCTGCAAATAGAGATACTTTTACTTCTTCCTTGCTAATCTGGATCCCCTTTATTTCTTTATCTAGCCTAATTACTCTGGCTAAGACTTCCAGCACTATGTTGAATAAGAGTGGTGATAAAGGCCATCCTTGTCTGGTTCCCGATCTCAATGGGAATGTTCTCATGCTCTCTCCATTTAGGGTGATGTTGGCTGTTGGCTTTGTACAAATGCCCTTTATCACGTTGAGAAATTTTCCTTCTATTCCTATTTTGCTGAGACTTTTTATCATGAGTGAGTGTTGAACTTTGTCAAATGCTTTTTCTGCATCAATAGATAAAATCATGTGATTCTTGTCTTTTGTTTTATTTATGTTGTGGATTACATTAATTGTTTTTCTAATGTTGAACCATCCCTGCATACCTGGTATGAATCCCACTTGGTCACGGTGAATTATTTTTTTGATGTGTTGTTGAATTCTATTGGCTAGAATTTTGTTGAGGATTTTTGCATCTACATTCATGAAGGATATAGGTCTATAATTTTCTTTTCTTGTGGTATCTTTACCTGGTTTTGGTATCAGGGATATGGTGGCTTCATAGAATGAGTTTAGGAGTATTCCATCCTTTTCTATGCTCTGAAATACCTTTAGTAGTAGTGGTGTTATCTTTTCTCTGAAAGTTTGGTAGAACTCTGCAGTGAAGCCGTCTAGATCAGGGCTTTTTTTTTTGTTGGGAGTTTTTTGATTACGTTTTCAATCTCTTCTTTTGTTATGGGTCTATTTAGTTGTTCTAACTCTGTTTGTGCTAGTTTAGGTAGGTAGTGTGTTTCTAAGAATTCATCCATTTCTTCTACGTTTTCAAATTTGTTTGAGTATAGTTTTTCATAGTAATCTGATATGGTTCTTAGAATTTCAGTTGGGTCTGTTGTACTATCGCCCATCTCATTTCTTATTTGGGTTATTTGCTTCCTTTCCTGTTTTTCTTTGGTCAGTTTGGCCAATGGTTTATCAATTTTGTTGAGTTTTTCAAAAAACCAGCTTTTGGTCTTGTTAATTCTTTCAATTGTTTTTCTGTTTTCTATTTCATTTAGTTCAGCTCTAATTTTTATTATTTTTTTTTCTTCTGGTGCCTGTGGGTTCCTTTTGTTGCTCTCTTTCTATTTTTTCAAGTTGTAGGGATAGTTCTTTGATTTTGGCCCTTTCTTCTTTTTGGATGTGTGCACTTACTGATATAAATTGACCTCTGAGCACCACTTTTGCTGTGTCCCAAAGGTTCTGATAAGAAGTGTTTTCATTCTCATTGGATTCTATGAACTTCTTTATTCCATCCTTAATATCTTCTATAATCCAGTCTTTTTTGAGCAGGATATTGTTCAGTTTCCAAGTGTTTGATTTCTTTTCCCTGCTTTTCCTGTTATTGATTTCCACTTTTATGGCCTTATGGTCAGAGAAGATGCTTTGCAATATTTCAATGTTTTGGATTTTGCTAAGGCTTGCTTTATGACCTAATATGTGGTCTATTCTAGAGAATGTTCCATGTGCACTAGAAAAGAAAGTAGAGTTGGTTGCTGTTGGGTGGAGTGTTCTGTATGTGTCTACGAGGTCAGGTTGGTTGATTGTGGCATTTAGATCTTCCGTGTCTTTATTTAGCTTCTTTCTGGATGTCCTGTCCTTCCCCAAAAGTGGTGTGTTGAAGTGTCCTACTATTATTGTGGAGCTGTCTATCTCACTTTTCAATGCTGATAGTTTATATATCTTGCAGCCCTGTCACTGGGTGCATAAATATTTAATATGGTTATATCTTCTTGGTGTATTGTCCCTTTAATCATTATATAGTGTCATTGCTTATCCTTCGTGGTGGGTTTAACTTTAAAGCCTATTTTGTCAGCTCTTTTTTGATTGTTGTTTGCTTGATATATTTTTTTTCCATCCTTTGAGTTTTAGTTTGTTTGTGTCTCTAAGTCTAAGGTGTGTCTCTTGTAGGCAGCATATAGATGGGTCTTGTTTTTTAATCTATTCTGCACTCTCTGTCTCTTTATTGGTGCATTTAGTCCATTTACATTCCGGGTAATTATGGATAGGTATGAATTTAGTGCTATCATTTTGATGTCTTTTTGTGTGTGAGTGTTGACAGCTTCTTTTTCTCACTTGACTTTATGTGCTGAGTAGATTTTCTTTGTATATTGTTCTTTCCTCATATTTTTTGTTGTTGATTTTGTTTCTTCTGAGTCTGTATTTTTCCCTTGTATTTTATTTTGATGAGTAGGATAGTTTGTCTCCTTTGTGGTTACCTTATTATTTACCCCTATTTTTCTAAATTTAGAACTAACTTTTATTTCTTTTATCACCATATCTTCCTTTCCATATGGAAGGTGTATGATTACATTTCTTAGTCCCTCTTTATTATTTTAACATTGTTTTCTTTTATATAGTTACATTGCCGTTACCATGTGTTGGGCTTTTTTTTTTTAATCTTGCTTTGTTTTTTGTTTTGTTTTGTTTTTTTGGATTTCCCTGTCTGGGTTCACTTCTGGTTGCTCTGCCCAGTGTTCTAGTCTTGGGTCGATACCTGATATTATTGGTTTTCTAACCAAAGAACTCCCTTTAGTATTTCTTGTAGTTTTGGTCTGGTTTTTACGAATTCCCTCAACTTGTGTTTATCTGAAAATGTCTTAATTTCACTGTCATATTTAAGAGACAGTTTTGATGAATATATGATTCTTGGCAGGCTATTTTTTTCCTTCAATTTTTTTAAATATGTCATCCCATTGCCTTCGTGCCTGCATGGTTCTGCCAAGTAGTCTGAGCTTATTCTTATTGGCTCTCCCTTGTTGGTGACTTTTCTTTTATCCCTCACTGCTCTTATAATTGTCTATCTTTGGCTTTGTCAAGCTTGATTATAATATGTCTTTGTAACTTTCTTTGAAGATCTACCTTATGTGGAGTTCAATGAGCTTCTTGGTTAGATATCTTCTCATCTTTCACAATATCAGGGAAGTTTTCTGCCAACAAATCCTCAACAATTTTCTCTGTATTTTCAGTTATCCTTCTCTGTTCTGGTACTCCAATCACTTGTATGTTATTACTCTTGATAGAGTCCTACATGATTCTTAAGGTTTCTTCATTTTTTAAATTCTTTTACCTGATTTTTCTTCAAATCTATTAGTGCCAAGTGATTTATCTTCGAGTTCAGAAATTCTAGCCTCTACTTGCTCAATTCTGTTCCTCTGACTTTCTATTGAGTTATCTAATTTTGTAATTTTATTGTTAATCTTCTGAATTTCTGATTGCTGTCTATGGATTTTTCCAGCTTATTAAACTTTTCATTATGTCCCTGAATAATCTTTCTGATTTCTTCCGTTGCTTTTGATCTGTGTGTTCCTTGGCTTGTTCTGCGTATTGCCTCATTTCCTTCCTGATGTCTTGAAGGGTTCTGAATATTAAACTTTTGTATTCTGCATCTGGTAATTTCAGGAATGCACTTTCATCTAAAAGATCCCTGGATTCTTTGTTTTGAGAGCCTGTTGAGGTGATCAGGGCCTGTTTTCTTATGTGACTTGATATCGACTGTTGTCTCTGAGCCATCTATAAGTTATTGTATTAGTTTATGCTTGCTTACTGTGTCATAGCTGCTTGCTTTGTTTTGTTTTGGTATACCCCTATGGGTTACTTGAGTAAGCTAGCTTGATTATTTTCACCTTTGGAGCTCTGGTGTCCTTTCCCCAGCTGGCTAGAGCTGTTATCAGGTATATCAGTCTAGGAGTCCTTTCAGTTTTCTTGTATGAATTTAGCTCAGGTTTCCAGGCAGCTGATATCAAGTGTGTGGTATAGGCTCTGTCCTACAGTCTTAGAGGCGCAGGGGCAATTGGCATATATAGGTATCTGATTGCAGCAGGGGGTCACACTCTGAACAAGGCAGGTGGCTGAGAACTGACTCCCTAATGTCTCTGAGGAAAATGCACCTCTGTTCCCTAGAGTGTGCTGGTGGGTGGGCTCTGCAGAGGGACCATGGGCACCCAAAGTTTTTGGTTGTAAGGACTGGGAGGTACCAATTATCACTGGACCCCTGTCGCGGGTGGCTGGGTGGCCCAAGTGGAGCCACCAGTCCTTAGGTCCCTGTTGTGGGTAGGTGGAGACCTTGTTTAATAGGCAAAGCAATGTCAAACGTCAAACACCCACCTCTCCACTGCACAGCTGAAATGGTTGGAGTTTGCCAACAAGGGCCTATTCTCCCAAAATAGGCCCACACAGGCCCATGCAGAAGGGAAAGGTGCTCAAGGTCCACAGACGGTTTATGCCTGGACAGGAGCCACTTCTGTCCTGAATTCCCCTAGTTAATGGAGCTAGCAAATTATCTCTTCCCCCCAGTTGCAAATTTTTTCCTTCCCGAAGGCCAGGAGGATGGCTCCAGGTGCTCACCAGGGTCTATCTCAGGCCTAGGGATTCAGCTGCTGAAGCTGGCTTGGGTGTGGCTGGGCGCAGTAAAATATACACAAGTACTTAGCTTTTGCCGAGAGCGCTGTTCTCCTCAGGTTCCGGAGGTGTGAGTGTTCTGTGTGGCTGGCTGCTTCTCCCTGAGGAAACTGCAGCTGAATGCTAGTACCAGCCCACTGCTGCCGCCGGTGCCACCACCGCTGCTCTGGGAATGGTGCCTGAGGGCTCCCTGCGATTCAGGTCCGGTAACTCCTCTCCACTTCTGAACGGTCTCTTGCTTCCCCTGCCCCTCAGTTCATTGTCTAAGCTTGCCTTTGATGCTCAGGGCTCCCAGCTTGTCACAAATATACTCGCTTCACTTGTTTTTTCGGGTCTTTGTTGTAAAGAGGGCTCCACGAAGCGTCTTTCTGTTCCGTCATCTTGGCTCCACCTCCTCCTGTCTAATCTTTGGCTGAAGATTGGACTTTGGGAGTGGATTCATTTCTGAGTTAAAAGGGTGTCTGGAGGCCATAGTCTCAGGGTTTCTTCCAGTTTCTGTCAGACTAGTAAGTCTGGTCATTTTTTGTGAATTTGAATATTGTCCTACATTTTTCTCCCACTCTGTCTGGGGCCCTCTATTGTGACCCCTGCCAGAGTGGTTGGTGGTAGTAGCCTTGCACCATCTAGTTCTGGGCTCAGACTGGTAAAGTCTGTGGTTCGTGTTGTCTGTTAGTCCTTTGGACTAATATTTCCCTTGTGTCTTTGGTTTTCTTCATTCTCCTTTGCTCCAGGTGGGATGGGACTAGTAGATGGCCACTCACAAGCTTTTTAAGACCCCAAAAGCTGTTTACCAAAGTTGGATGTAAAACATTTTCTTTGTGAACTTTGTTATTCCAAATGACCTAGATAACCCCCATGACATGGTCCCCAGCCATCAGCCCCAGTAAGGAAGCTTCTTTGACTTTGCCTTGGTCAAATTGTGCTAACTTCCCCTATATTGGGCACTGTCTTTCCCTTCACCGAAGTTAACGCTTTTCTACTATCTAGTTAATGATTCCCCCTCCCTAACATTGCCCTCCCTCTAACCAGCAAAGACTGTTTCTTTCTGTGTGTAAACTTTTTCTTGAGTTTTTTAATAGTGGTCTCACACAGTATTTTTCCTTTCGTGATTGACTTACTTCACCCAGGATAATGCCCTCCAGATTCATCCATGTTGTGAGATATTTTTCAGATTCGTCATTGTTCTTTATTGTTGTATAGTATTCTATTGTTTGTCTATTCAATTATCCATTTGTTTGTCCATTCATCTGTTGATGGGCACTTAGGCTGTTTCCATTTTTTGCTGTTGTGAATAATGCTGCAATGAACGTGGGTGTGCATATGTATATTCATGTGACAGTCTTATTTCTCGAGTGGGATTGCTGGGTGGTATGGTATTTCCATTTCTAGCTTTTTAAGGAATTGTCATCTTGTTTTCCATAGTGGTTGTACCATTTTACATTCCCACCAGCAGTACATAAGAGTTCAAATCTCCCTGCAACCTCTCCAAAACTTGTTATTTCCTCTTTTTTGATTAGTGTCACTAATATCAGGATGAGATGGTATCTCAATGTAGTTTTCATTTGCATTTCTCTAATGGCTTTGGTTTGGTTTTGGAATGGCTAATGATGGAGAGCATTTCCTCATATGTCTATTAGTCACCCGAATGTCTTCTTTGGTGGTGTCCATATCCTTTGCCCATCTTTTAATTGGATTATTTCTCTTTTTGTTGTTGGGGTGTTGCAGTATCTTGTAGATTTTAGAGATTAAATCCTTGTCTGATATGCCATATCCAAAAATTTTTTCCCAGTCTGTAGGTTCTCTTTTTACTCTTTTGGTAAAGTTTTTTGATGAGCATAAGTGTTTAATTTTTAGAAACACCCAGTCTTCTAGTTTATCTTCTGGTTCTTCTGCGTTGTTAGCTATGGTTTGTATTCTATTATGCTATATATTAGGGCCAACATGGATGAATCTTAAAAACATTATGCCAAGTGAAGTAAGTCAGATGCAAAAAGATAAGTACTTTATGAACTCATTTGTATGACATAGGTAGATATATAGAAACCAATGCTTGGTAGTGATTACCAGGGGTATAAGGAAGGGATAAAGGAGGAGTTACTGCATACAGGGCACTGAGTTTATGTCAATAGAGGCAGAATAAGTTGGCAAAGGATAGTGACAATGATTGCACAACATGAAGATTGTAATCAATGCACAATTCCACATGTAAAACTTGTTGAATTGGCAAATGTTTTGTCATACATATTGTGTTCTCAATTTTTAAAAAATTGAATAAATAATAAACTGCCACAACCAAAAATAATATTTGTACACATCTCAAAGGAAATTAAAAAAAAAAAATCAAGCAGGAAAGGCTTGCCTTTGTGTTTTTCTTGAGAGCTTACATTCTGAGATGCAGAATGACGTTTCTTTATTGAATTAGATAATTAGAACTGGCTAGCCAAGAACAAGTCGAAAGTCTAAGACTATGAACATTGTTTTAGGTTCTAAACACCCTATTGATACAACCCTGCCCTCATAAGAACAATAATTAGCAACTTAGTTATTTTAAATTCAACTGCTCCCCTCCCTTTTGTGAGGGGGGAGAAAAACCATATACTCAGCACTCACATGCTAAAAATTCTTTGTTTTAATGATAATAATTTATTCCTAAAAGCAAAGTTGTTAGTAGTTATGTTTTCAATGGGTGTTTTTCCAAGAATGTCTTTTAAAGTGATGAGAACAGCTGTTAGTGGTATTTTAAGTCTACGCTTTGGCCGTCTTGTTGATCAGGTTGATAGCGGGAAAAATGGAAAATAGGCCAATTTTATTTGTGATATCTTTGATTTCTCCTTCTCCTCCTATGTGGAGCTTCAATATCACAACCACCACCCACCCTTGAGCACTTCTCTCCCACCTCTGCTCTTAGAAGACGGTCAAATATACATTGTAGGAGAGCTGGTATTTTAAATCTATATGCTGCCTTTGGCACTTTTCATATGAAGCATCATCAGTAAATAAGAAAATGTTCCAGCATATATTACCTGACCAACTACTAGACTGGAAATACTGTCTCACATGATTTTACAATCATATCAAGTAGTAGAGAATAGGTTCTAACCTAAATCTAACCAGGAAGGCATGACACAAACATTGGAAAAATTATGGTGGCACCAATAATGTCATAAAATAATTGGTGATTAGCTTCCCATTAAATGTCAAATGTCTTTTATTGCAGAAATGAAATCATCTAGTAAATCAATATTTGTTGCCTGAATGGATATTGATTAATTAAATCTATGAGACTTTGAACAAATGATTTAATATCTTTTGGATTTGGGTTTGTCTTCTGTAAAATAAAACACTGAACTAGGGGATCTTGAAGTTTCTTCCCACCTCTAAATCTCATTTCCTAAGACTCTGTGTCAATCTCCTTTCCAAATAGTTTTCACTGGCGTAGTCAAAGGCAGGTAACACTGATCCCTTAATAGAGATTATACAGGTATGTGGAGCTCCTGAAGCAAGGGGCTTTAGGTTATGCTATCTCTCTCAATCTACCTCATGAATATAGAAAAAAAAATTCCCCTAGGGCAGATTATTCTATTAAAATACTAAGTGAAAGCCTCCCTTCTCTTGGCCATTCCCTTACACAATTGCTTACCAGTGTAGTCTCTATAACTGAAACTTCTTTTACAGACCTGTTTAGGTTTGAGGAGCACCATTTGAAAACCACTGATTCACAGTCTTTTGAGGGCAAAACAGAGTAATTGATCAGAACAGCTGTCTGGAACACAGAATTAAAAATTAGGAAGTAATCACTGGGTTGACTGAGATTTACCTACATGGAGTGAGGGAAATTTTTATTCTCATTAGTTAAATAACAATGCAAAAAAGGTTAAATACTCACTGCCCTGGATATCACAACTGCTGAATCAGTCCATTTAGAGTAGTTATCTCAGTCATTAGTTAAAAGTTTAGATAACACAGCTAAAGTAATGTGCTGATACATTGGACCCTTTCTTGCTAAAATTTACTCATTATTCAGATTTGTATTTTATGCTTTATTTTTGAAATACATGGTACCTCTACTTTTTACTGCAATTTATGAAATCAACAGCCAAAAATAATAAAGCTGAATTCAACATCCATTATTTATTATTCAAAACTAAAAGTGTACCAGAAGCTATAATAAAATGATGGTGGGATCAGGGACTGGCGCTAATGAAGACTTAAGTTAAAGAAATAGGAAACCGTGTCAAAACTTTAAAAAAGAATCTTGCTAAGATAAAGCTGATAGTTCCTGTGACAAAATGTGCTTACCTTTGCAATGAATTTATAGGATATTTTCACATCACAAGAACTAAATAATAGGATTATATGCCTTTAGTTATAAAAATCTGATTACATTTATGGCTTGTAATTTTGAAATGTTGCTCAGCCCATTTCTATGTTTAAAACATTTTTGTTTATTTCCGTTTGTATGTATAAACTGTATTCTAAGAGATTCAGAGGTTGATGTTATTCTCAAGATGGAAACGTGCAATGTATTTTTAGAGATACTTAATAAATAATCATGGAGAATTCTGCCAATAACATACATTACACTATAGCATATTGCACAATTATTTTTAGGACAACTGTCTGAGGAGCAGAATGAACTCTTAAAAAGGTTGCTACCAAAATAATTTCAAACATACTACTGTACAGTTTTGTAGATAGATCATAGATAGATAAATAGATAATTACATTTCAGCCAATCGCCTTAATGGAAAATTACCACAGAATTGGCAAGACTGAGTTGGCCTCTGTGGAGGATATAAGGGGCAATGAATTACACTGGCTGGTCTTTATTTTGCACATGCTCTTACATATTAACTGGAACCAAGAAGATGAAGAAAATTTTCATGTATAGAGACCAAAGTTTATCTGTGGTTACCAGGAATGGGAAAGAAAAGAGGGAATCATTGTTTAGGAAGCATTGAGTATCTGTTAATAGGATGCAAAATTTGGCCGTGAATACTGGTGATGGGGTACAATATGATTAATGTAATCAATGTCATTGAATTATACATGTTAAAAATTAAAAAAGAAAGAAAACTATGCGTTAAAAAAAAAAAACTACAATTCATACTTGGAAAAAAAAAAAGATTAAAACCAAAGGCAGCATAGATAACAACAACAAAACTCTAGTAAATCATTTCCTGGCTTTAAAATCCTCTAAATGTGTGTGTGTGTGTGTGTGTGTGTGTGTGCATGCAACTAGTGACCAGGCTTTATGGCTGAGATTTGAACTGTATTTTCCCCTAAAAGATTTTATTAAGCATGCATAGTCAATAGTCATATATATTAAATGTGATGCAAATATAACTGAGACAGTTATGTTTGTTGTCCATAAGCTATCTAGGGCTTTAGAGTTTTATTGTAGTGTTGTTGTTATGTGCCATCGAGTCAGTTCCGACTCATAGCGGCCCTATGCACAACAGGACAAAACACCGCCCGGTCCTGAGCCATCCTTACAATAGTTGTTATGCTCGAGCTCATTGTTGCAGCCACTGTGTCAATCTACCTTGTTGAGGGTCTTGCTCTTTTCCGCTGACCCCGTACTCTGTCTAGCATCATGTCCTTCTCCAGGGACTGATCCTTCCTGACAACATGTCCAAAGTATGTAAGACACAGTCTCCCCATTGTTGCCTCTAAGGAGCATTTTGGTTGTACTTCTTCTAAGACAGATTTGTTCATTCTTTCGGCAGTCCATGGTATCTTCGATATTCTTCACCAACACTGCAATTCAAAGTCGTCAATTCTTCTTCGGTCTTCCTTATTCATTGTCCAGCTTTCACACATATAATGCATTTGAAAACACCGTGGCTTGGATCCACAATCAACACTTATGGAAGCAACAGTCAAGAAATCAGAAGATGCATTGTATTGGGCAAATCTACTGGGAAAGACCTCTTTAAAGTATTGAAAATCACAGATGGCACCTTGAAGACTAAGGTGCACCTGACCCAAGCCATGGTATTTTTTCAAAAACAGGTAATAGGCCAGAAATGAACTGTGGGACATAGTTTTGACATGCATATTACAGCAATGAGAATTAATAAACTACTAATACATGCAATGTAGAAGAATTTCGTAAATACAATATTGAGCAACAGGGCAAATGCACAGGAGTGCATACTGTGTCATTTCATTGATAGGAAATTCAAGAACAGGCAACACTACTCTACAGTTTTAGAGGACAGAATTATATGTAGTTACAGAAGATAAAATAATAGTTACTTTTGTGAAGATGTAGTGACTAAAAAAGGCCAAAATGGCACTTCTGGAATGCTGTTAATATTCTATTTCTTGATCTGAGTGCTGTTTATATGACTCTGTTCTCTTTGCAAATATTAATTGATCTTCTGACTTATGATGGGTGCAGCATTTGAAAGCAGAGTTTAACATAAAGTAAAAATAAAATTAAAAAAAAATATATAACAAATTGAAGGGGCTTAATAAAACCACTCAATACCAAAATAGGTACTATGCATTAAAATTAGAATGTAGGAAATGTTAGGGGGAAAAAAGAAATATAGAAAATGCAAGATCCTCATGATAAAAATAATAGCATGCATTCTGAGCACTTATTAGTTTCTAGAAATTGTATTATGTGCTTCATACATATTATCTTAGTGACTCCTCACTGGTGGTGCAGTGGTGAGCTATGTCTGCTAACCCAAAGGTCGACAGTTCAAATCCACCAGCAGCTCCTTAGAAGCCCTATGGGGAGGTTCTACTTTGTCCTGTAGGGTCACTATGAGTCAAAATTGACTGGACAGCAATGGGTTTGTTTTTTGTTTATTAGCAATGTTTTGCAGTTAAGGAAGCTGAAGCACGAAAGCTATGGAAACCTTCCCCATAGTCACACAGCTTGTTAGTAGTAGATGACAACGCATGAGTCAAGGGAAAAAATATGAGAAAAGACGAAGAGAAGAAGAGACTTAGCACAATTGGTGCATAGTGTAGACTTTACCCCAGTCATTTTAGACAACCAAGACAATAAGGAAACTCTTTCATTGTTTAGTTGCCATGGAGTAGGCTCTAACTCATGGTGACCTTATGTACAACAGAATAAAACTTCATGTGGTCCTGTGCCATTTTCACAATCATTCGTATATTTGAGTTCAGCCGCATACTGACAACCACTATGTCGATCCATCTTCCCAGACAATTGTAAATAAGAACCTATGTGTTTTGGCTATGCAATTTATTTTTGATAGCCAATTCCTTTTGAACAACCTCCCACACTACCACCAAATCCTGGGGAGAAAGCAAATATCCAGAAACTCCATATGACTGAGCAAATTATTCAAGAATATTTGATTGTTATTTTCCTAACACTTTATCACATTTTTTTTTTTTTTTTTATCATCAGGACAATTCACTAGTAGGAATACAAGCTTCTCAGGCTATCCATAATACCTTCTCTACCATCCCCATGCTGCTATGTTCATCTGTTATCTGATCCAATGCCACACCTATACACCTATGCAAACCCATATTTGGAAATAGCAAATGTTTTCATGTGCTCAAGCTCTTCTCTAAATATTCACTAACCTTTTTGAATTAACTAAAATCTGCCTATTCCCTGATTATCTTTCTCTTCAGCCCTCTCAAATGAAGGCTTCTTTAATTCCTCATACCCCCACTTACTTTAGGGCCAAGAAGTAGGATGCATTTTCTTTTTGATCTCCTTTTCCTCTTTGAGAACATTTCTCTGTACATTAAGTACAATGAAGACTGAGACTTTACTTTGGTCAAGTGAATTTCAGCAACAAGCCCAACCCTGTTGCCGTTGAATGGATTCCAACTCAGTGACACTATAGGATAGAATAGAGCTGCCCCATCAGGGTTTCTGAGGCTATAAATCTTTATGGAAGAAAACTGCAACATCTGTCTCCCCCAGACAGGCTGGTGGTTTTGAACCATCTACCTTTCAGTTAAGTAGTTAAGTAGCCAAGTGCTTAACTACTGTGATGCCAGGGCTCCTTTTATAGCAACATACAGCTCAATAAGGGCAGTTTGGATGGGTTGATGGAAGCAAAAGAATGATGAGTGGGTCAAAGAGAGAATGGTAGGAGAAGATTGAACTGTATTTTGGAAAAGCTTTTTTTTTTTTTTTTTTTTTAAATAGGGAAAGCAGAATGGGGCTAAAAGAAGAAAAGGGGCCAAGAGAAGACTTTATTTTAGGGGGTGTGAAACATCATAATCTGTCTAACTTCAGGGGGATAATCCAAATCAAGATCAGCCCAAGGCTGATGTCTATGAGGTAGATGTCAAACACATCTCCACTCTCCAATCTTTTTACCAATTCTGACACCAGCCTTCCCTCCCATGGCACTCTCTACTTCTCTTCTGAGACTGATAATCTGTTGCAATGGCCATACAGAATTCGCAGACCATACTTACAGTTAAGTGGTTTACTAAGGAACAGGGTACAACTTGGGATCAGGATCAAAAGGCTCAGGATCAGAATCTGGAAGGATTTAAGCAAAGTCTCCATTCTTCAGTTCAGGACAGCTCTCTCAGCTCGTCTTGGTCATGCAGGCCTACTCTCAGCTCCTTGAGGACAGGCTCCTCTTGACCCTCTGAGAAGAGATTCCTGTTGACCCTGCCATCTCTTGCTGCAGTCTCTGCAGCTTGGCCACTTCTGGGACTTTCACTGTCTTCAGTGTTGAACCCTAGACCCATGTTACAGCTTTTTTAGGAGCTTGTTTGCCTCCTCTCTCTCTCTCTGCTTCTTCTCTCTTCTTCCTTCCTTCTGCTTCTTTCTATCTGATAAACCTCTGTGGGGTTGGTTGCCCCTTGTCATTTTCAAAGCATGTCCTCTACCAGTGGAGGCCACAAACTAACCAATTTCCTCTCCATAGGCCACAGACGCTTCATTTGTATAGTAGGCTTTAGTCATTTCATTTGCATAGTCTATTGCCCAGAACCTGCAAGGTACATACCAATCACAGGGCAGGCTGCAGCCCAGGACCACACAAAAAGATGTATCAAACCAAATTGTTTACTGCTTACACAGGAAATGTCAATCAATTTGGACAAAAGTAATAAACCCTCTAGAGTAGAAAACAGGGCTTCAGGGGGAAATCTCTCAAGCTGTTTTTCCAAAGTACCTAGGCAAAAGGCCACATAAAGGAACTCTTTCCACCTTGCAGGGGGGTTGTTTTTGTGTTTAACATAGGAGAAATAATAGCATTCTTATATGGTGACTTGAATGATTAAGTAGAGGAGAAAAAAAATTCATAGAGTAAGAAAGAAGGGGAAAATTATTGGAGTTAGATATTTGAGTTAGTGAGACTGAAGGGGACCTAGTGTACAAGTAGATGGGTTGGGCTCAAATAGGAATACAGATGGCACATTTACAGCCACAGAAAAGATCATGTGAAACAAGTGTGTAGGTAGTTGTGGTTATCAGAAACTGTGGACATTTTTGTCTTATTGCTTCTCTGTTCTCAATGAGTTAAAATGTATTGTTCTAATACCTCTGTTATAGCAATCCTTTTACTGCCTTGGGATTTCTTATCCATTGGTCCCATCAACTCTTGATTGTGAGTCACCCCCTTCACATCTTCAATTTTCTTTTGATTTTCAATTTAATGGTCCATCATTATAATAACCTCTTTCTCCCCTCTCTCCCTTCAGCAAGTTCTTTCTCTGACTAAAACTATTAATATCTTCTGATTTTTCTTAGGTTAAAGCCCAAATTTCTTAGCCTCTGTTCTAATTTAGTCTTTTATAACATTGTTTCTCATTTTCCAGATTCTGATCACAGTATTTCTGTTCTAGAATGTGACAAACCTTTTCCCATTTCTGTGTACTTAGACTTGATTTTTAAAATCCTCTACCTGGCTGCTTTTTCTCAGATATTTGCTAACGGCTAAGAAACAACTCCCCAATCCACCCTACCTAAAGTGACACCCACAATTTCTTTCTAGTATGCCACCTTGTTTATTTCAGTTGATACACATATCACCACCTCACTACTTTACTTATTTTCCCATTTCTTTATTGTCTGAATCTCTGACTGGAGCATGAACCCAGTGAGGCCAGGCACTTGTCCTGTCCTATTTACCACTGTACTGTACTTTTTCAAAACACTAGGCAGATAAATGAATGAATGAATGAATGAAGACCTTAAATAGTCAATCCATAGGTGTGATGTCTTTCTAGAAGTAAAGGTTTGAGATACAAACATCTTGAGTTTTTAAACCCCATCAATTGCTAGCCATCCTTCTGGTTTGAGTAAGAAATAAAGTAATGGAGGATTTTTAAGAGATTGTGAAGTTTTTGGCGATTAATAAATACAAGTATCCACAGATGGTGTTTATAGTCATTGTTCCCATTGGCAGTTAGGATTTTGAAAGAGAAAGAAATATGTAGGAATAAAAACACTGGGTATGAAATAGATTTTTTAAATTTTCATTTCCAAATTATGACTCAATATACCAGACTGATACATTTTATCTCTTGCCAAGAAGCTATGCCATTTGTATGTAGGAAGTATTATTCTAGTGATAGATGGCTTAATAAATATGGATTTAAACTCAATCTGGAGACAAATGGAAAGAAAATACTTCTGGGTAAACACATGAGTCTACTCTATGCAAATAATAAGTTAAACATGGCAAGTGGAATGGAAGAGGTGATCAGAGATTCATACAAGAAACAACATTTACTGACATTAACTGAGCACAAATATCCAACTTAAGTACTAGACATTGTGAAAGAGCACCTTAAAACTGAAGTGCCTGGCATGACTAAGTCACTGACACACGTTTGAATCAAATCCCCTTTATCCTATATCCCCTTCTTTCTCCTGGTTTCAGAATACGTGCTTCCCCCGCCCCCTTGAATGAACAAGTATATAGTCATACTAAGATAAAAATGTTTTGCTCTCAGAAGAAAAACTGGTAATTGATATATGACAGTTAGTTACAGTTTATGGTAAAGCAAATGATAAGAATGTTCCAGAGAGAGAATGACTAGCATGTTCCATGAAAAGATGTTATGTACGCCATTTGCCCTCAGAAAATCTGTGATGATTAACTGACATTGTGAAGGGTCTACTTGTGACTCAAATGTAACTCACATTAACCCCAGTAATTGTGTATAAATATCCTTCTCTACTTTCAGACTTTGGAGCACCTCCCAGTACTACCCCAACCCAGAAGCACTTCTCAGTGTTACCCCAACCCAGGTTGTTTCTATTCCTCAATAAAACTCTATCATTTCTCTCCTTACAGAGCCCTAGTTATTTGTTTACATTTTGACCTTTTTGGTATCAGAAGTGGGATTTCAAAGGTGCATTACAACCCAGAGAGGTTGTGGACCCAGGTCGTGGTCTCAGCTTCCATGATTTCTTGGAGTCATCCTAAGGCAAATAACCTCTTGAAAGTGACCTCCACTTTCTTGCATCAATGTTTTCCAAGTTTTGTTGTAAGATTTGTTTATTCCTAAGATTTAGTTTGCAGGCAAGTTTTGTTTGACCAGCTCCTAACAGTACACTGTCTCCAAATTAACTAAACAGAATAAAGAGTTGCATGCTCAAGTTTCAGCTCCTACCCCTTCTGCTTCATTGCCAGCAGCTACTCTTTTGTATCCTTCTCTGCCTCTGATAACAAAGCTGTCTGAACTCCCTTTCTTTCCAAGAAACCAGCCAATAAACCTCTCTTTGAAATGCATTTTAAAATCACTCTAGTGTGAATGAAGTTATCAGTCTGGAAGAAACTGGGTTGTTTTTATTACATGGTATTATATAAACTTGGTTTTGAGCTGGTCTCACAGACAAGTAAGTTTATGTGTTTTTTTCCTCCTCTTTCATTTTGTTCTAAAAGCTTGCCTTTAGAACATTATGTTTAAGTTTCTGTCTTGTATCAAGTTGAAGGACATGGTTAATGTTTTTCATGGGGCTATCTAAATTTTGGCTATTTTCTCTTCCAAGAAAAACTGCTTCGTGTGCCTGGGATTTTGATAGTTATTCTGAGAAACTTTGATGTGGATCAAGGTATTTGAAAAATGCACTGGAATAAAAGAATAAATCATTTATTTTAATTGGTATAATAAAGCTTTAAAGAAGGACAAAATTTTCTAAATTTCTTCTCTAAAAGATCCTACAAAACAAGCAAAAGACAAGATTACGAAAATATAATAATTGCCAACCTCTGGATAGCATTTCTAAATTAAATTACAATATTTCTTCAAAGAACTTACTCTGATTGTTTAATGATAAATAAGAGCTTTTATAAATTGAATAGTTCTAATAATCCCAGGAATTAATGAAAATGAATTGGTTCTGATAAAAGATTTTATGTTTTAGAATATGTCAACTTAAAAGCAGTTTCCAAGATCTCTTTCAGTAACAGGCTAGGCTGAGCATATGGAATGTGTTTTGTTAAAAATTGGATGGATGTAGAAAGTTGTCAAAGGTTAGAGAAAAGTTGTAGAAGGTTAGAAGGAGGTTGAGTAGCTGAGATGAGAAAGAGAAAAGCATGGAAAAATAATTTATATGTATATTGAAAAGTGTAGAAAGTTAAAAGAAAGTCAAATAAAAAGTTAGTATGCCACAGAGAAAGAATATATGTGTGTATTGAAGGTTTGTGTATATTTATTGAAGGGTTATGGTTTCGGAGATATATAACAAAGACAGGAAATCTGGAATGTTTGTTAAAAAGAAAGATTTTGCTTGATATAGTCAAAGTTCGTTTGCTGTGCCTAAAGGTTGATGAGTTAATTAATGAGAATTTCTTTTAAAAGTTTTAATTCTAAATAGCATATAAATAAAAAAATTGAGTGTCTCTCTGTTAAAACAACGAATTTTGCCTTGATTACTGGTTAGAAGAGTTAATTTTATTCTTCAGTAATCTGCCTTGAAAGCAATGGTTTTAACAAAATAAATTCCTGAATATGATAAACTCCTGACAATTCTGAAACCTCATAGAAAGACACAAAAGATTTGTTTCTGTTTTATAAAAAGAAAAATGTTAAAAAAAAAAAGTTTGTTTGACATACTGTGAATTTCATGAAACTTTGTTAAATCAAGAGAAGTGAAACATTCTTTTCGAGTTAAAAATTTATATGCCATAACTTTATTATTTGAATTGCTAAATTAGTTGCAAATTTGTTCCCTTTATATCTAACATCATCATCAATTGTTTTAACTCGGGAATTAAAATTGTTTACCCATGAAATTTTTGTTGTTATTCAGATGTCTAAAAAATTTAATAATCTTAGTATATTCTTGGTATATCCTGAATATTTAGTATTATGTCTCAAAATTACTGTGTTATACCTGAAGTACCTTGAAAATAAGGTGAACCATTATATTTAAAGGTATTTTCATGTAAAGCTTTTTAAAAAATTGACTTTACTTGGCTTCACATTAGTCTTGTAATTAACTCTTATCAGGCCTTTCACTTTTAAGAAAAATTATGTAGTTGACCATAGCCATTTTTATGTTTGTCATTTACAAATAAGCTTTATTTTGCTATTTTACTGAAAATGCTTGACCAAAATATTAAAAAAAAAAAAAAAAAGTTCTATATGAGACTTATGTAGAAACGATTAAACCCTGGATCCATTTATCTCAACTTAAGAAAGCAAAAAAATATCTCCTTGGATATGCCAGTCTTATGAGGACTTAAAAATTATATTCAAACATCCCAGTATCCAGAAGCAAATGACATCTGAAGTACACAACTAATCCTGAGGTCTCTGAACAAGACATCATGCATGTTGCTGAATTTTATGGACTTTGTTTAGTATTCGTCTGTGACATTGCTAATACTTCTTATTCTGTCTAGGTTAATATTACAGGAGAAATAGAACAAGATAACAGAAAAAATTTCCAAAAAGTTACTTGACTTTACTCAATGCTTCCTATGCCTAATGCTCCATTTCTTAATATTTTTGGTGGTCATTTAATAGTATTCACTCCTGGCTGTGTTGTTTATTACAGACTAGATTGATTATTATAATGAGTTGTTTTTCTAACATTTGCAAGCAAGCTACCGTTTTCCTGGCAATGCATAAAATTATGTATCTTGAGGAAACCAAGTTTGTAGGGAACACTGGTTTTACGCTTTAAGTTAGTTTTGGAAATACGAAGTTGTTCCCCCAAGTGTGGCCTTGTTCTACACGTGAACCAACCAGAAGATCACAGGGGCAGAGTGTCTGAGCTATGGCATGGTAAAGCAAAGTGTTTATCTATGTATAATAAGTACAGAAGAAAAGCACCCATAAAATAAGTCCATGCAGAAGAAAACACTCTTATAATGGTGATCAAGGGATCTCTACAGAGATTCATAATCAGAAGGGGTAAATGTGAAACAGTGCCTTATACTGAAACAAATGGCATGACTAAATGACTGACACAGGTTTGAGTCCAAACTTCCCTTTGCTCCATATTTCCTTCTGCTTTCAGAATATGTGCATCCCCCTACCCCTTGAGTGAACAAGTATAAAGTCATACTAGGATAAAAATGTTTTGTTATGGTGTATGGTTAAGCAAATGATAAGAATGTCCTAAAAAGAGAATGACAAACATGTTCCCGGTAAAAATATTTATGTACACAGTTTGCTCCCAGAAAATCTATGATAATTTGCTGACATTGTGAAAGGTTCACTTGTGACTCATGTGTAAGTCATATGTAATCATGTGAAAATATCTGTCTTATGCTGGGTTCTCTAGAGAAGCAAAACCAGTGACGTGTCTATGTGACAGTGTGATTCCCTAAAGACTTACAGCCTTGGAAACCCCATGGGGTCACTGTGAGAAGGAATTGACTCAACAGCAGATAGCAGTGGGTTTTATATATATATATGCATGAATATATGTAAATATATATACATGTGTATATACATGTATATTCATGTATATATACACGTGTGTGTATATATATAGAGAGAGAGAGAGGGAGAGATTTATCTTAAAGAAATGGCTCACATGGTTAGAGACTGGCAAGTCCCAAGTCTGTGGGTCTGGCATCAGGCTGGAGGTTTCTCCTTACTCATGTAGCTGCAGGGGCTGACAAATCCAAGTTTGGCAGGCCACGGGCTCACAGGCAACGGAGGGCAACAAATGCCAAGATCAGTAGGTAAGACAGGAGGCTGCTACCTCACAGGCTGTGGAGGCTGATGAATCCCAAGATCGGCAGGCAATACTGCAGGTCCCAAGAGCCAGAGGTCAGATGATAACAAGCCAGATACAGGTTCCACAGCAGCAAAAGCCGGGGAGCTTTGCCAGAGGATCCATATATATGGATGGTCCCCTGAGGAAACTCCCTTTACAAATGTTTGGCTGCATATCAGATCATGTCATGGAGTTGATTACATTATATCACAAAATGGAGGAAAACTGCATCATTACATAACTGCCAAACTACATCATTACATAACTGCCAAACTACATCATAACATAACTAGCAAACCATTGAGAATCATGGCCCAGCTAAGTTGACACACAACCTTAAACATCACAGTCCACCCCTTGCCAACTTGGCACTTGAACGCATCTTAAACCATACATATATATATACACACACATACAATAAAACAAGGAAGATATACTCATAATAATTACAGCTTTCATTTCTGCAACTGGCCGTATGGATGTAAATGGTATTTACAGCTACACTCTTCCACCATCCATTCTGTATTCCCTTTACCCTCAGCAAGTACTTCAGCTGGTTGTGGTTCTTTGCCTGGTGGGTAACCCAAACCTTCATTCCTGAAAGGTCTGGGCCATTACTAGTCATGTCAGAAATGGGTTGTTGTAGCTTCCCGTGGACTTTAATCACAGGGCATTGTAGTACTAAGAGACATCCTAAGGGATCTCCTGTATTCCAGACATACTGTTCTCTACCTCCATTGTGCATTATCAACCCAATTTTCCATTGGTAATCAGGATCAATCACACCAGCCAATATGGTACCTCCCTGCTTTATCTGTTGATCCAGAGGCATGAGGAGTCCAAAGATGCTGGGTGGCATTCTTAACTTATAGTTCAGTGAAATCATTGTTGTGTCTCCTGGTGGGAGCATTCCTCCCTTTGGAACTAAGGAATCTAGACCCACAGAGTAAGGGGTCCATAGAACAGGAAGAAAAAATCTTATGAGGGGGTCACTAAGGGTAATGGTAAATGGTGCCACTCCCATTTCCACACTTTGATTTGTGGACCCATGAACACTGGCTATGGGAGAAACAGCACCATACATTGGACACTGGTTTAGAGGATATAGAGCCTCCTGGGGGAACACTGTCCCAACCCTGCAAAGTACTGTCACCTAACTGGTGCCATAAATGTGTCTTTAGAAGGCCATTCCATTATTTTATCAAGCCAGCTGCTTCAGAATGACAGGGATCATGGTAAGATCAGTGAATTCCATGAGCATGGGCCCATTGCTGAATTTCATTCCCTGTGAAGTAAGTACCTTAATCCAAGGCAATACTCTGTGGGATATCATGATGCTAGATAAGGCATTCTATGAGTCCATGGATGATAGTTTTGGCAGAAGCATTGCGTGCAAGGAAGGCAAACCCATATCCAGAGTAAGTGTCTAATCCAGTGAGAACAAAACACTACCCTTTCCATGATGGAAGCTGTCCAATGTAATCAGCTTGCCACCAGGTTGCTGACTGATGACCTCAAGTGATGGTACCATATCAGGTACTCAGTGTTATTGGACACTTAGTAGTGGCAGTAACCAAGTCAGCCTTGGTGATTGGAAGTCCATGTTGCTGAGCCCATGCATAACCTCCATCACTGCCACCATGGACACTTCGGTGGAGCAATGACGGGAGTGGCTGGGAAAGAGGATGACAGGTTTCCACAGAATGTGTCAGCCTGTCCACTTGATTGTTAACATACTCCTCTGCTGAGATCACCTTTTGGTGAACATTCACCTGAGGTGCAAATATCTTCACTTTTTTGGCCCATTCAGGGAGATCTAACAACATACCTCTTCCCCATACCTCTTTGTCACCGATTTTCCAATCATGTTACTTACAAGTGCCTGGTCACCCAGCCAAACCATTGGCCATGGCCTATGAATCAGCATATAATCATACATCTGGTCAGTTCTCCTCTCAAAGTTCCATGCATTGGGAGAATTTCCCTTCACCACTGTCCTTCAGGGAGGTCCCAGAAAGCAGCTGTAGTGCTGCTGCTGTACACTTTCAAGTGGTACCTGCATATCATGCAGAACCATCTATAAACCAGCCACAAGTTTTGTTTTCCTCGGCCAACTTACCATAAAGAACTCCCCATGATGCCATAGGTGCAGACTAGCAGAGGGAAAGTAATGTGACAGGAGTGGAGACCATGGACATTTGGGTCACTTCCACATGAGACTTACGTGTGCCTTCGAGTCCGGCTAAAGCCTGATCTTGTATATACCACTTCCATTTGATGACGGAGTGCTGCTGTGCAAGTCCAACTTTATGGCCGTGGGGGCAAGACAATATTCAGTTCATGATGGGCAGCTCAGGCTGCATGGTGAGTTGGTAGCCCATGGTTAAGTTTTCAGTATCTACTAAGGCCCAGTAACAAGCCAAAAGCTGTTTTTCAAAAGAATAGGTATCTTCAGAGGATGGCAGGGTTTTACTCCAAAATCCTAAGGATGTGCACTGTGACTCACCAATAAGTGCCTGCCAAAGTCTCCAAACAGCATCTCTATCTGCCCCTGACACTTCAAGCACCATGGGATCAGCCAGATCATATGGCCTAAATGGTACAGCAGCTTGCATGGCAGCCTGAACCTGTTGCAGAGCCTTCTTTTGTTCTGAGCCCCATTCAAAACTAGCAGTTTTTTGAGTCCTTTGATAAATAAGCCAGAGTAGTACACCCAAATGAGGAATATGTTGTTCAAGTGTGGGAATTGATTGAGGGGCCATGACTCTCCATTCTGGCTATTCGAGTTAGACTGCCTTTCACTTGACATAGAATTCTTCCACTTGTACAGATCGAGTAAATATTTAGTAGATTTCCCATCTATTTCACTCCTAGGGACACCAAGACTAAGAAGCAAATACCTTAAGTCCATATGAGTCAGACTATTCTGATTACTGCTGTCTATTATGGTAACTACATCCACTTTGTCTTTCTTGACTGAGCATAGCCTCTTGGCCCCTATCACCATAGAGTCCAATCAGCCCCATTGTAATTAGGTGTCTTAATTCAGTTAGGGCAATTCCCAATGTCAAATCTGAGTTGCATAAAATAGCAATCACAGCAGTCTTTGAGGATGCTGGGGACCTGTTCACATGTTTGTTCTTCACTATTGTGGTAAAAAGTGTGTCCTCTGATCACTCCATATGTGGGTCTGTGGATCTAAACTCATAAATCCACTCTAACATACCAATTTGTCTAAGCCTTTTGATACCTTCTTCTATAGTATGCCAAGGCAGGTTTAGCACTTCGACTTGATTAGTGTCAGTCACCATGTAATACATGCTTCAGAGCACCAATCAGATAAACTATCAGATCTTTTCCTAACCTTTCAAGCTGAAACATTGAATGAAGGGTCTTTGCTTTTTTGGCCCGTATCAATAAATTTAGATTGAGTTAACTTTAGGTTCCTCCTTGCACCATTATCCCATGCCCTTAAAAACCATTTCCACACATATTTTCCAGGATTTTGTTTGTATGTGTTAGAAAAGTCAAGCAGTTCTTTTGTAATGTAGTGTACCTCCTCCAAGGTCAAGCTTTGTACTTTACCTTTTGGGGCTTACTGGGGCTTAAGTCTACTTATAGGTCTAGAAGCAAAAAGAGGTGGTGGGGATGTGTTCTCAGATCATTCAGCAAGATCTTGTAAGGTATCTGCATCAGGTGATGCCCCAGGAAATGACTCAGACAAAGGCTCTTCAAATACAGCTGGATTTGTCTCATCAGGTCGGGTGGAAGGGTAAATGTTTTACTGTGGAGGGTGGCTTAGCAGACAAAAATGGAGTAATCTTTTCAGATGGGAATGAGAGGGTTGGTTCTGTTGGCAAGAGTGTTTAAACAAAATTCAGCTGTCCAGGATCTTGATTGTCTACCCAAATAACCCCATCCCAAGTTTTAAGATCCAATTTCTTGCCAATCAATGCCCTCACTTTAACTTCAGACATCATTCCATTCAAGGTTGGGAATTCAATTGGTGTTGTAATTCAGCTACTCATAAGACTCTGGGTTTGGTGTTCAGCAATATCAGCTCTGTTAACACAAGAAATAAGGCCTAAGTGTCAACTTTGAGGTCATTTATGCAGTGCTTGAGAAGTGACTTTGAAACCCTGAGCTCATCTCTTTCTTTCACCAATTTGTCTACAGAAAGTAACACTAATCAATTAGCTTCCTAATACTTATCATTCTGACAAATTGTAGAGAAGTATCATACACGTGATCATCTAGACCATTGCCTCTCACCAACATTGGATCTACTGGTGATATTTTGCATATTTCTATTGCCATCTCACGCCATGGATTAGCAGTGTCCTCTTTACTACTGGAAACTGAATCATCAATATGTTTAAGACTAACCAGGCCTGAGAACCAATTTAGAAAACTCATCCTTACAATTTTGCTTCTCTAGAATTACTCTCAGTACCAAATGTCTTAGACTATGTTCTCTAGAGAACTAAAACCAGTGAAGTGTGTGTGTGTGTATACATACATATATATATACCTAAAAATTTATATATATATATACCAATGCTGTCGAGTCGTCTGTCTGTGTGCACAGAGAGAGAGATTTATCTCAAGGAAATAGTTCATAAGGTTGTAGAGTCTTGAAAGTCCCTTGTCCACGAGTCAAGCGTCAGGCTGGAGGTTTCTCCAGACTCATGTGGCTGCAGGAGCTGATGAACTCAAGGCTGGCATGTAAGATGGCAGGCTGTTGGCTGAGGAGGCTGATGAAACCCAAGACTGGAAGGTAAAATGGCAGGCTGCTGGCTCACAGGGTGCAGAGGCTGACAAATCCCAGGCAAAATGGCAGGCCACTGGCTCAAGTCCCAAGAACTAGAGGTCAGATGATGAGCTGGATGCAGGATCTAGAGAGACCAAAAGGCAGCATGCTTTGCCAGAAAGTCCATATATATTGGATACAGGCCACATCTCCAAGGAAACTTCCCTTACAACTGATTGGCTGATCACATCAGATCACATCATGGAGGTGACTACATTATATCATGAAATGGAGGGTAAGTACATCATTACATAACTGCCAAATTACATCATTACATATCTGCCAAATTACATCATCACATAACTGCCAAATTACATCATTACATAACTGCCAAACCACTGAGAATAATGGCCCAGCCAGGTTGACACACAACCTTAACCATCACAACATCCTTCTCCCCTTTCAGACTATGGAGAACTGGGCGCTACTCCCCCTGGGTTGTTTCTATTCCTGATTAAAACTCTATCATTTCTCTCCTTACAGTACTCTGGTTATTTTTTTTACACTTTGACAATACCCACATACTTAGAAGAAGAGAATGGATAATAAACAAATGCAAGGGTCCATCACAACACTGATAACATTTGCCTTTGGAAATCACCAAGACTTTATTGCCTTGGACTGGGTAGTAGAATGTGGACTGGAAAGAGCTTGCACTATTGCAAAGAAGTAGGCCTGTTGAGAAAGAAGAACAAAAAAGAGAAGTGGTTTCTTGGTCAAAATATATATGTATTCACAGGAAAATGAATGAACCAGACTGAGAGACTGTGGATGTGGCTAAAACGAAAAGGGAAACAGAGGAGAGCTTCTGAGAATATCCACTTAGTCCAATGAAGGAAACAGTGTCATCAAAAGTACATAAAAACTACTGGCAAAATCAGAATTAAGTCTATAGATTAAAGAATTAAAAAAAAAAAAGCTGCTGTCAAGTCGATTCTGACTCATAGCAACCCTATGGGACAGAGTAGAACTGCCCCATAGGGTTTCCCAGTTGCTGCTGGTGGTTTCAAACTGCCAACCTTTTGTTTAGCAGCTGAGCTTTTAACCACTGTGCAACCAGGGTTCCATAGATTAGAGAATAACCAAACCAAACCAAACCCAACCCATTAGTGTTAGGTCAATTCTGACTCATAGTGACCCTAAAGGACAGAGTAGAACTACCCCATAGGATTTCCAAGGAGGACCTGGTGGATTTGAACTGCTGACCTTTTGGCTAGCAGCTGTAGTTTTTAACCACAAAGCCCCCAGGGTTTCCAGATTAGAGAATAATAGTATTCTATAAATATTAATTTCTGGATTTTGTACTGTAGTTATTTAAGAGAATTTTACTTATTTTGGGGAAATACACACTGAAGCATGTAGCTTACAGTAAAGGAGCATCATTTCTGCAACTTACCTTTAAATGGTTCAGAAAAAAAAATCTGTATCTATGCATGGAGAGATGTATATGAGATTTTTTTGTGTTATTCTTTTGACTTCTCTGTCTCATATTATGTCAAAATTTTAAAAAATTCCAAATAGAGCATAGAATGAAGAGATGGAAAACCTACATTTATATTGTAGAACATGTATTACTAGCATTATAATTTTTTTTTAAGTTTTGTATTGTACTTTAGATGACTATCTAAATATGGGGCCACTATGAGTCAGAATCAACTCAACGGCAATGGGTTTGGTTTTTCTTTTCTTTCTTTTTTTTTTTTTTGGTTTTTAGATGAAGGTTTACAGAAGAAACTAGTTTCTCATTAAACAGTCAGTACACACATGGTTCTATGACATTGGTTAACAACCTTACAACATGTCAACCCTCTCTTTTTTCAACCATGGGTTCCCTTTTTACCAGCTTTCCTGTTCCCTCCTGCCTCCTAGTGCCTGTCCCTGGGCTGATGTGTCCCTTTAGTCTTGTTTTGTTTTATGAGCCTGTCCAATCATTAGCTGAAGGGTGAACCTCAGGAGTAACTTCATTAATGAGCTGAAAGGGTGTCCAGGGGCCATACTCTCAGGGTTTCTCAAGTCTGTCAGGCCAGCAAGTCTGGTCTTTCTTTTTGAGTCAGAATTTTGTTCTACATTTTTCTCCAGCTCTGTCCAGGACTCTCTTTTCTGATCCTTTGTCAGAGCAGTGAGCGCTGGTAGCTGGGCACCATCTAGTTGTACTGGATTCAGTCTAGTGGAGCCCATGGTAGATGTGGTCCGTTAGTCCTTTGGATTAATCTTTCCCTTGTATCTTTAATTTTCTTTATTCTTCCTTGCTCCCAAAGGTGTGAGACCAGTGGAGTATCATAGATGGTCACTCAGAGGCTTTTAAGGCCCAGACACTACTCACCAAAGTAGGATGTAGAACATTATCTTTATAAACTATTTTATGCCAGTTGAGCTAGATGCTACCTAAGACCATGATCCCCACAGCCCTCAGCCCAGGAAGTCAGTCCCTCAGGGAGTTTGGCTGTATCTGTGGCACTTCCATGATCTTGTCTTGGTCAGGTTGTGCTGGCTTCCCCAGTATTGTTTGCTATCTTACTCTTCACCAAGGTTATCACTTATCTATTGTCTATTTAGTGTTTTTCCATCCCTACCCCTCCCCTCCCTCGTAACCATCAAAAGTAACTTCTTTTTGTGTGTAAACCTTTTCATAAGTTTTTACAGTAATGGTCTTATACAATATTTGTCCTTTTGTGATTGACTAATTTCACTCAGCATAATGTCCTCCAGATTCATCCATGTTATGACATGCTTCACAAATTATCATTCTTCTTTATCATTGCTTGATATCCCATTGTGTGTATATACCACAGTTTTTTCATCCATTCATCTGTTGATAGGCATCTAGATTGTTTCCATCTTTCTGCAATTATGAACGATGCTGCAAGGAACATGAGTGTGCATATGTCTACTCCTGTGACAACTCTTATTTCTCTAGGATATATTCCTAAGAGTGGGATTGCTGGATCTTACGGTATTTCTATTTCTAGCCTTTTAAGAAAGCGCCACATGGTTTTCCAAAATGATTGTATCATTTTACATTCCCACCTTCATTTGCTGATGTGCCACAACTCAATACAAGAAGAAAGAGCTGCAACCATCCGTTAATAATTGGAACCTAGAATGTATGAAGTATGAATCTGGGAAAATTGGAAATCATCAAAAATGAAATGGAACACATAAACATCAATGTCCTAGGCATTAGTGAGCTGAAATGGACTGGTACTGGCCATTTTGAATCAGACAACCATATAGTCTACTATGCTGGGAATGACGAAGAGGAATGGTGTGGCATTCATGTGAACATTTCAAGATTTATCTTGAAGTACAATGCTGTCAGTGATAAGATAATATCCATACACCTACGAGGAAGATCAGTTAACACTATTACTCAAATTTACGCACCAATCACTAAGGCCAACGATAAAGAAATTGAAGATTTTTACCAGCTTCTGCAGTCTGAAGTTGATCGAACGTGCAATCAGGACACATTGATAATTACTATTGATTGGAATGCAAAAGTTGGAAACAAGATAAACTGGTAGTTGGAAAATATGGCCTTGGTGATAGAAACAATGCCAGACATGAAATGATAGAATTTTGCAAGACCAATGACTTCTTCATTATAAATACCTTTTTCACCAACATAAACAATGACTACACACATGGACCTGCTGGATGGAACACACAGGAATCAAATCTACTACATCTGTGGAAAGAGACAATGGAAAAGCCCAATATCATCAGTCACAACAAGGCCAGGGGCTGACTGTGGAACAGACCATCAATTGTTCATATGCAAGTTCAAGTTGAAACTGAAGAAAACCAGAGCAAGTACACGAGAGCCAAAATACGACCTTGAGTATATCCCACCTGAATTTAGTTTGACATGTTGAACACTAATGACCAAAGACCAGAAGAGTTGTGGAATGACATCAAGGACATCATACATGAAGAAAGCAAGAGGCCATTGAAAAGAAAGAAAAGACCAAGATGGATGTCAGAAGAGACTCTGAAACTTGCCCTCAAACGTTGAGCAGCTAAAGCAAAAGGAAGAATTGAGGAAGTAAAAGAATTGAGCAGAAGATTTCAAAGGGCAGCTCAAAAAGACAAAGGAAAGTATTATAACGACATGTGCAAAGACCTAGAGAAAGAAAACCAAAAGGGAAGAACATGCTCTGCGTTTCTCAAGCTGAAAGAACTGAAGAAAAAATTCAAGCATCGAGTTGCAATAGTGAAGGATTCTACAGGGAAAATATGAAATGATGTAGGAAACATCAAAAGAAGATGGAAGGAATACACAGAGTCATTATACAAAAACTTTGGTCGATGTTCAACCATTTCAAGAGATAGCATATGATCAGGAACCAATGTATTGAAGGAGGAAGTCCAAGCTGCGCTGAAGACATTGATGAAAAACAAGGCTCCAGGAATTGACGGAATATCAATTCAGATGTTTCAACAAACGGATGCAGCAGGGGAAGTGCTCACTTGTCTATGCCAAGAAATATGGAAGATAGCCTCCTGGCCAACAGATTATTCCCAAGAAAGGTAATCCAACCAAATGCAGAAATTATGGAACAATATCATTAATATCACACACCAGCAAAATTTTGCTGAAGATCATTCAAAAACAGCTGCAGCAGTATATCAACAGGAAACTGCGAGAAATTCAGGCTGGATTCAGAAGAGGACATGGAACCAGGTATATCATTGTTGATGTCAGATGGATCCTGGCTGAAGACAGAGAATACCAGAAGGATGTTTACCTGTGTTTTACTGACTATGCAAAGGCATTCGACTGTGTGGATGATAAATTATGGATAACATTGCAAAGAGTGGGAATTCCAGAACACTTAATTGTGCTCATGAGGAACGTTTACATAGATCAAGAGGCAGTTGTTCGGACAGAACAAGGGGATACTGAGTGGTTTAAAGTCAGGACAGGTTTGCATCATCATACCTATTCAACTGGTATGCTGAGCAAATAATGTAAGAAGCTGGACTATATGGAGAAGAACAGGGCACCAAGATTGGAGGAAGGCCCATTAACAACCTTCATTATGCAGATGACACAACTTTGCTTGCTGAAAGTGAAGAGGACTTGAAGCACCTACTTATAAAGATCAAAGGCTGCAGCCTTCAGTATGGATTACACCTCAACATAAAGAAAACAAAAATCCTCACAACTGGACCAATTAGCAATATCATGATAAACGGAGAAAAGATTAAGGTTGTTAAGGATTTCATTTTACTTGGACCCACAATCAACACCCATGGAAGCAGCAGTCAAGAAATCAAAAGACGCATTGCATTGGGCAAATCTGGTGCAAAGGGCCTCTTTAAAGTATTGAAAAGCAAAGTCACCTTGAAGACTAGGGTGTGCCTGACCCAAGCCATGGTATTCTCAATCACATCATATACATGTGAAAGCTGGACAATGAATAAGGAAGACCGAAGAAGAGTTGATGCCTTGAGTTGTGGCATTGGTGTAGAATATTGAATATACCTCGGACTGCCAAAAGAATGAACAAATCTGTCTTGGAAGAAGTACAACCAGAATACTCTTTAGAAGCAAGGATGGCAAGACTGAATATTACATACTTTGGACGTGTTGTCAGGAGCGATCAGTCCCTGTAGGAGGACATCATGCTTGGTAAAGTACAAGGTCAGCAGAAAAGAGGAAGACCCTCCAGAAGGTAGATTGACACAGTGGCTGCAACAATAGGCTCAAGCATAACAATGATTGTAAGGATGGCACAGGACCGGGCAGTGTTTCCTTCTGGTGTGCATAGGGTCGCTATGAGTCGGAACCAACTTGAGGGCACCTAACAACAACAACAACAACAAGTGCATAAGAGTTCCAATCTCCCTGCAGCCTCTCCAAAATTTGCTATTTTCTCTTTTATTCATTTGTGCCAGTAATGCCAGGGTGAGGTGATACCTCATTGTGGCTTTGATTTGCATTTCTCTAATGGCTAGTGATAGAGACCACTTCTTCCAGTGTCTGTTGGCTGCTTGAATGCCCATTTTTTGATTGGATTATTTGTCTTTTTGTTGTAGAGATGTTGGATTTTCTTGCAGATTTAAAGGTTAGACCTTTGTCTGATTTGTAATAGCCAAACTTTTTCCCAGTCTGTTTGTAGGTTCTCTTTTTACTCTTTTGGTAAAGTTTTCTGATGACAATAAGTGTTTAAGTTTTAGAATACCTCAGTTATCTAGCTTATCTTCTGGAGTTTGTGTGTTGTTGGTTGTGGTTTGTATTCTGTTAATGCAGTGTATTAGGGCCTCTTACATTGATTCTATTTTTTCTTCTATGAACTTCATAGTTTATGGTTTTCTACTCCGATCTTTGATCAATTTTGAATTAGTTTTTGTATATGGTGTGAGGTATGAGTCCTGTTTCATTTTTTTGCTGATGGATATCCAATTTTGCCAGCACCATTTGTTAAAAAGACTGTCTTTTCCCCATTTGATGGACCTTGGGCTCTCGTTAAAGATCAGGTGACCAACGGAGGATAGATTTACATCAGGCTTCTCAATTCTCTTTCATTGATCAATGTATCTGTCATTGTACCAGTACCAGGCTGTTTTGACTACCGTAGCTGTATAGTAGTTTCTGAGGTCAGGTAGTGTGAGTCCTCCTACTTTATTATTCTCTACAATGGTGCTTAACTTATCCAGAGTGTCTTCTCTTCTCCATATAAAGTTAATGATATGTTTTCCATCTCTTTAAACAATGTTGTTGGTATCTGGATAGGGATTGCATTGTATTGTAAATTGCTTTGGGTAGAATTGTCATTTTCACCATATGAGTCTACCTATCCATTTATGTAGATCTATTTTGGTTTCTTGCAGTAGTGTTTTGTAGTTTTCTTTGTGTAGGTCTTTCACATTCCTGGTTAGTTTTATTCCTAAATATATATATATATATTTTTGGGAGCTACATAAGTTTTTTTTTTTTTTTTACATAAGTGGTATTGTTTTAGTGATTTCCTTTTCATTGTTCTTTTTATTGGTATAGAGGAATCCAACTGATTTTAGTACGTTTATCTTGTGTCCTGCTTCTCTGCTGAATCTTTCTATTAGTTCCAGTAGTTTTCTCATGGAATCTTTTGGATTTTCTTTGTATAGCAGCATATTATCCACAAACAGGGGCAGTTTAACTTCTTCATTACCAATTTGGGTGTCATTTATTTATTTTTCTTGCCTTATTGCTCTAGCTAGAACTTCCAGCACAATGTTGAATATGAGTAGTGATAAAGGGCATCCTTGTGTTGTCCTGTTCTCAAAGGGAATGTTTTCAGCCTTTCTTGTTAAGAATGATGTTGGCCATTGGTTTTGCATAGATGCCCTTTATTCTGTTGAGAAATTTCACTTCTATACTTATTTTATTGAGAGTTTTTATCAGGAATGCGTGTTGGACTTTGTCGAATGCCTTTTTTGCATTGATTGAGATGATCACCTGATTCTTTTCTTTCATTTTATTTATGTGGTAGACTACACTGATTGATTTTCTAATGTTGAACCATCCTTGCATACCTGGTATGAACCGTACTTGATTGTGGTGTATTATTTTTTTGACATGATGCTGAATTCTATTGGCTAGAACTTTGTTCAGAATTTTTACATCTATATTCATGAGAGGCATTGGTCTGTAATTTTTTTGTGTGTGTGTGGTCTTTGCCTGGTTTTAGTATCAGGGTTATGCTGGCTTCATAGAATGAATTTGGCTGTATCACTACCTTTTCTACATTCTGAAATAGTGTATTACTGGCATAAACTCTGAATGCTTAGTAGAATTCTCCAGTGAAGTCATCTGGGCCAAGGGATTTTTTTTGTTGTTGGAAGGTTTTTTTATTATCTTTTCAATCTCTTCTCTTGTTATGGGTCTATTCAGATTTTCAACATCATTTTGTGTTGTAGTTTGGGTAGGTAGTGTGTTTCTAGAAATTTGTCTATTTCCTCTAGGTTTTCAAATTTGTTGGAGTATAGTTTTTCATAACATTCTGTTATGATACATTTTATTTCAGTTGGGTTTGTTGTAATGTCCCCCATTCCGTTTCTTATTTGGGCTATTTGCATCATCTTGTGTTTTTTCTTTTGTCATTTTGGCCAGTGGTTTGTCAATTTTGTTGATCCTTTCAAAGAACCAACTTTTGGTTTTGTTGCTTCTTTCTGTTGTTTATTTCATTTATTTCTTCTCTGATCTTTACTATTTTCTTTCTTCTGGTGGCTGTGGGCTTCTTTGGCTGCTTTTTTTCTGTTTGTTCAAGTTGTATAGCTAATGTTTTGATTTTGTCCCTTTCTTCTTTTTTGATGCGTGCATCAAAATTGACCTCTAAGCACTGCCTTTGCTGTGTCCCAATGGTTTTGGTATGATGTATTTTCATTCTCTTTTGATTCTAGGAATTTGTTTATTTCATGTCTGATTTCTTCTATTACCCAGTGGTTTTTAAGAAGGGTGTTATTCAGTTTCCATGTACTTGATTTTTTTTTTTAACTTGTTCTTCCTATTGTTAATTTCTACTTTGATAGCATTGTGGTCAGAGAAGATTCTTTGTATTATCTCAATGTTTTGGATTGTGTTGAGGGTTACTCTGTGGCCTAAGATGTGGTCTATTCTGGAGAACATTTCATGTGTGTTGGAAAAGAATGTTTACCTTGCAACTGTTGGGTGGAGTGTTCTATATATGTCTATAAGGTCAAGTTGGCTGATTGTGCCCTTTAGCTCTTTCGTATTTTTGTTGAGTTTCTTTCTAGATGTTCTCTCCAAGAGTGGTGTGTTGAAGCCTCCTAATATTATTGTGGAACTGCCAGTTTCTCTTTTCAGTGCTGTTAGAGTTTATGTATTTTGGAGCCCTGTCCCTGGGTGTGTAGATGTTTATTATGGTTAAGTGTTCATAATGGATTGTCCCTTTAATCATTACATAGTGCCCTTCTTTGTCTTTTATGGTGGATTTTTTTTAAAAGTCTATTTTTTCTGAGATTAGTATTGCTACTCCTGCTCTTTTTTGGTAGTTATTTGCTTGATTTTTTTTTTCCATCCTCAGATTTTTAATAAATTTACATCTTTGTTTCTCAGGTGTGTCTCTTGTAGACAGCATATTGATGGATCCTATTTTTTTTTTTTTATCCATTTTGTCACTGTCTGTCTCTTTATGGGTGCATTTAGGCTACTTACATTCAGTGTAATTACTGATAGGTATAAGTTTATTGCTGTCAGTTTGTAGTGCTTTTTTAAAATTTTGTGGTGTTGACATTTTCTTTGTTCCTCTTACTCTCCTGTGCTGAATTCCTTTTGTTTGTGGATTGCATTTTCTTTTCTTCAGTTTTTGTAGGATTTTTTTTTTTTTTTGAGACGTTATGCTTTTCTTCTTTATTTTGATGAGTAGGTTTGTTAACTTTCTTTGTGGTTGTCTTGAAATTTACCCTTATTTCCTAGGTTTGAACCAGTCCATTATTACTTGGTATCAACTTGCCTTCCTCTCCGTTAGAAAGTTCTACACCTACACCATTTATTCCTTCTTTTATTGTTCTGACGTGGCTGTCATTTACAGACTAACCTCTCTGGTTCCCTGTTGTAATTCTTTTGTTTTGGGTAGTCCTTGAGAGTTCATTTCCTAGGTTGGTATCTGGCTGGTACAATTTTGCATTCTATATTCAGGCTGTGGTCTGATGTTATTTGTTCTCAGACTGAAGGTCTCCATTTAATATTTCTTGTGCGTTTGGTTTAGTTTTTACATATTGCTTTAATTTCTGTTTATTTGGAAATGTCCTATGTGAGTTTTGCAGGATATATTATTCCTGGGTGGCAATTTTTTCTTTCAAGGCTTCATATATGTCATCCTATCGCTTTTTTTAACTGCATGGCGTATGCCAAATAATCAGAGCTTTGTTTTATTGTTTCTTCTCTGTCTTTGATATTAGTGAGTGTGATTATGATATGCCTTGGTGGTTTTCTTTTGAGGTCTATCCTGTGTGTGTTTCATTGAGCTTCTTGGATGATCACCTTTTCATCTTTCATGACATTAGGGAAGTTTTCTGTCAGCATTTCTTCCATGATCTTCTCTGTGCTTTCTGTTTTCTCCCCCTGTTCTGGAGCTCCAATCACTTGCAAGTTTTTGCTTTTGATTGTATCCCACATAATTCTCAGGTTTTCTTCCTTCTGTTTTCTGATTTTTCCTCAGAGTTGTATCCAAGTGTTTGTCTTCAATTTCGCTGATCCTGTCTTCCATCATTTCAAACCTGCTCCTCAGCCTGTCTATGACACTGCCCATTTCTGAAATCTTGCTGTTTATTTTTTGGATTCTAATTGTTATTTTTTTTTTTTTATGATTTCTAGTTGTGAATTTATTTTGGCATTTTGTTCCTGTATTATTTCCCAAAATTCTTCCATTTTTTATCTGTATTTTCCATGAATTTGTCCATTTTTTCCTCATTTTTTCCTGCTTTTTACTTCAACTCTTGGATAGCTCTGAATATTAGAGCTTTGAATTTCCTGTCAGGTATGTCATCTGGTGTTTTATTTTTGATGCCTACTGGACCCAACCTGTCCTTTTTTTTTTTTTTTTTTATGTTTTGATATTGTCTGCTGTCTTCAGGACCTTCAGTAGTTATTTTCATCATTTATTGATTGCAGATCTGTTTGTTTCAACCTGCTTTTTTATTTTGATTATGTCTGAGCAGATGGGCTCTGTGTTCTTTGTTTTTTACTTGTCTGTGGTCACGATACTTTTCACCTCCTTGTCCAATGTGCAGGGTCAGTCACTCAGCTATGGTGCAGCAGGGCAGGTCCACTTGAAGAGATGGGGCTGGGATGGGTTGTTCATGGCACACAGTAGGGCTGACAGGGCGAGCCAAGAATCAATCTGGGCAGGTTCCAGTTGGCCATGCCTGCACTGCTCAGGGATGTGATGTTCAGGCATGGTGCAGGTAGGCAGGAAGGGGGGCGGGAGGTTGTGATGTGTGCAGCTAATATGGGTATGGGGAAGAGGAAAGAGAGGTGAGAGGAACGGGAACCAAAAATAAACAAACAGAAAGAGTGCTGAGGGAGTTTACCTTTGGAGTACAGAGATGAGAAACCAGAAAATGGAGAAAAACAAAAAGTGGGAAAAAATGGGGGAAAGGAAAAAATAATTAGATAAAAATTTGGAAGGAAAAAAAGAAAGAAAAGAAAAGCCTGCAGGGGTCCTGCTTGGGCAGCTGCAAAAACCAGAGAAATGGCTTCCAGGCTGCGCAATACAGCCTGGTTAGAGGGGGTGTAGATGTCACAGAGCACCAGGTATTCAGGAGACAGGAAAAGAAGGTAAGTATAGAGAGACTAGAATGAGAAATGAAGAAAGACAGAAAGGAAAAAAGAAATGTTCCTAGGGATCCCACCTACGCAACTGCACAGATTGGGGGAGTGGTTCCTAAGCCATGCTCTGCAGCCTAGCTAGAAGAAGCTCCCAAGCTGTGAAAAGAAAAAGAAAACAAAGAACAAAACAAAACAGAACAAAGCAAAAAAAAAAAAAAAAATCTTCAGGGATCCCACCAGCATGGTGTTGTGGGCTGGGGGAGTTATTCCCCAGTTGAGTATTGCTTCACAGTCTTTTCAGAGGAAGCGAAGATGGTACACAGAGCCAGATGTTTGACAGAAAGAGGGGAGGTGACAAGAGACATGGAAAAAACCAAAAGAAACGGGAAAAAGCAATATCAGCAACAGACAACTCTCACTCAGTGTGGGTGGGGTGAATCCAAGTGGTCTGGAGCCAAAGAAGCTGGCTCCAGGCCAAGAGACTGCAGCCAGCAGGAAGCAGAGGAGGCTGGGAGGGGAGAAGAAAGATGGGGGTTAGGAAATTGTATATCACTGGTTAGCGGGTGCTCTGTCTCCTGCTGGAAACTTCGTGAAGCTGCTTTCCCATATTCCCTGTCCACCAATCTCCAATGTGGGTGGGATGAATCCAAGCACCATGGACACTGCAGTTCCTGGCCAGCTAAGCCACTGCTGCCAGCTAGAAAGCATGGAGGTAGAGCGGTGGGGAGAGGATGGGGAGTGGGAAGGTATGTATTGCTGGTTACCGAGTGCTCTGTTTTCTGCTGGGAGTTCCGTGAAGCTTCTTTCCATGCTCCCTATCTGCCAGTCTCTGACAGGAGTCCAAGATGGTGAATACATGCTGCGTTAGCAGATAGGAACGTCCACATGTATCTCTCCTCATTCTCTGTTCTCTGTCAGTTTCTTACTCGATTAGGTGCTTTGCTGAGTTCTTTATATCTTCATTTGACACTTTGAGTTCCACGACTGATGTTTGTCTCTGTTTTGCTTAGTTTTTTGGGTCTTTGCTGTGGAGGGATGGTGTGGTACTTCTGTCTATGGCACCATGTTAGCTGGAAGTACCAGCATCATGATTTTGAGCAAATTCCTTCATATCTTTGAACCTCAGATATAAAATGAATTTAATGCTTATTCTTAGTTTCATTGTAATGATCAAATGAAATTATACTGTGTTTCTAAATTGTAAAGAATATTTGGTTATTATTTTAATATGAATATAATGGAAATTATCATATGTCTAGGGCAATTAGGGCAATATATAGTAACACTGGGAAATTTCCACTCCTTATAAATCTGCTAGAGACGCTTTTCAACTAAAGGCAGTTTAAATTTGTTGATAACAATTTAATCTCTTAAAGAATGGAGTAAATGACCTGAGGGAGCTAATTCTAAATCAAATAGAGGAAAATAGGTAGAAAGATTAAAAGAAACAAACACCTCAAAGGTGGAAACAGCAACACCCAAGCATTTAATACAGGAAAGGAAAATATTAGGCATGCTCATACTTATAAAGCATGCTTTATGAAGTCAAAATTTAGAAAATGGTTTATTTTTGAATCAAAGAATAAGATTATGGAAAGGAGGTATGCTTATCAAAGTGTGCACCACAGCTCCAGCTGTAGAATCTTAAATTATCTAGAAGAGGAATACTGATTTAAAAGAATAGAGTACAAGAATACAAAAATCTCCTGGCATCAACAAATACATTTATCTAAACAACAACTCTCTTAGAACTTACTATAAGCCAGGAAATGACTTAGGTACAGAGCTACCACGATGCAGATGTTTGGTCTACCCAAATATCAGTGCACCTTGTATGCAGTCACCACCTGTCTGTCAGTGGAGGCTTGCATATTGCTATGATGCCGACCAGGTTTCAGCACAGAATCCAGACTAAGACGGACTAGTGAGAAAGGTCTGGTGATTTACTTCTAAAACTCAGTCAATGAAAACCTTATGGATCACAATGGTCAGACCCACAATCAATCATGGGGATAGGCTGGACCCAGCACCATTTTGTTCCATTGTGCATAGGGTCACCATGAGTCAGGGGCCAACTGGACAGCAGCTAACAAGAAGTTTGGACTATGTTTCATGGTTTGCTTAAAAAGAGTACAGTATGGAAAGGGGGGGAGGAATTACCATTACAGTGTAGAAACCTGGAAAACATTACCTCAGCCTGATGATCAAGGTTAACCTCATCAGTGACAAGTCATGCTGACAGCATGCACCCTTGATAATATGTGTTGAGAATGTCACTTTACCTGTTTTCTTTCTCTCCAACACCCATACCTTAGTCTAAACATAAGAAAAACATCAGACAAACCCAAATTGAGAGCCATTCTTGAAAATACATGATGAGTACCACTGAAATCTACCAACATCATAGAACACAAGGGAAGTATGAGAAACTGTCTCAGCCCAGAGGAGCCTAAGGAAATATGCTGATTAATTGTAATGTGGTAACTTGGATAGGATCCTAGCACAGAAAAAGGACATTAGGGAAAAACTAACGAAATCTGAATAAAATATAGAGATCCCAAGGAAATGTGCTGATTAATTGTAATGTGGTAACTTGGATAGGATCCTAGCACAGAAAAAGGACATTAGGGAAAAACTAATGAAATCTGAATAAAATATAGAGATAGTTAATAATAATGTTGCTTAGTTGTGAAAAATGTACCGTAGTAATAATAAACCAAAAAAACCAAACCAGTTGCAGTCGAGTCCATTCTGACTCACAGCAACACTATAGGGCAGAGTGGAATAGGCCCATAGGGTTTCCAAGGAGTGGCTGGTGGATTCAAACTGCCAACCTTTTGGTTAGCAGCCTATCTCTTAATCACTGTGACAACAGGGCTCTACCATAGTAACATACTAGTATGTTAAGATGTTAAAAATAGGGGAAACTGTGTGTTATTTATAAGGAACTCTTTTTACTATCTTTGCAACTTTTCTGTAAATTTAAAGCTAATCTAAAATAAAATATTTAAATATAAAAAAGAAATCACTCAGGCATAACTATTGTTAAAACCAAACCAAACCAAACCAAAATCAGCTTCTCAGATTCCACAGCATGCTTGTTTTTCCTATAAACTTAAAACCTAATGAACTTATGCACAAAATGAGCAAAAAATAAGTGACTGTGGTTAATGGCATAATAATGATGGTTAATTCTGAACGCTTTGGTTCAGTCAACTACAATGTTTGTAAATAATTATGATTGTGGGTGTATGTATGCCTGCACATTTTAATACAAAGCAAATATCTACTATCAGATTATCTGCAGTTTTTATCAAATGTAAGAAAGGCTTGGTTGGATTGGATCACTTCTAAGCTTTCTGGAATCTCAATGACCTTGGTCCTGTGAGTTGTGAAGTAATCTTGAGTGTCTCATGGGCTGTGTGCTCTTGGTATAGAATGCTCACCTACCAGGTATCTGGGGTTCTAGAACCTAAAATTGTGACAAAAATGCTAGCAATATTAGCAATGTTATTCTATGTTTATGTTTTCATAAGAGTATTGATTCTGTAAACAGAAATGAGATTTTAATTAAAGAAGTATATGAGTTATCCCCAAACAAAACTCTAATACAGAGAAAAATTCCTCAGAAAAAAATCTAATATGATAAATGAAATACTATAGAGTAAAATCACAAACAATACAAGAATGAGAGACAAAAGAAAGTTTAATATACAACATTAATCTTACCATTTCAGGGGGAAATTAAGGCAATGTTTTCTCACACCCATAACAATTCATGCAATTTTCTCTTTTAAAGTCCTTCTTCCTGAGGATAATTACTTCACTAAACTCTGTGGTGCAGTGGTTGAAGCAATGGACTGCAAACTGAAAGGTCGATGGTTCAAAACCACCAGCCACTCCTTGGGAGAAAGATGCAGTGGTCTGCTTCTGTAGAGATTTACAACCTTGGAAACTCTATGGGGTCGCTATGAGCCAGAATCCACTCCATGGCAGTGGGTTTGTGGGTTAAGCTGTGTAAACAACACATCAAAGCCCTGTGTTTCTGAAACAATCAAGAAAATCGTATAAGCAAAATTTTCTTAAACTTATTAGACAAATTAGAAAAGAAGGGCACTTTCCTCCTAATGTTTGTCTCTAAACTAATTACCTCTAAGAGATACTAGCCCTGGCTCCCTCCTCATGGGTGAACCAGGGGGTAATTCTGCACCTCTAACAGATACTATCCCTGGCTGTTTCCTCATGGGTGAAGCAGGGTTAATTCCACATTAAGCCTGGACAACTGTGATAGGTTCTTTACTGCCCTTCCCTACTACTTACCCAAAGCTGTTTATTTATTTTTCCTTCAAAGCTTTTCCATTTCATGCTGTACTTGAAAGTTTGCTATAATTAGCACATACTTCAGGTAGGATCACAAACCTAATACATTGTTTTCTTCTCCGTTTTCTAGATAATGAAGAAAGAAAATGAGATCAGGTTTCTTTCTTTTCAGAGTTAAAATCCAGGATTAGTTTGAAAAGGAGCTTATTAAACATATATTCTAATTCTTTAACTTTATAAAAATGTAGAAATATTACCTTAGCATTCTTATTTAATTCTACTTTTGATCTAGTGGGAAGAGAGGGGAAAGAAAACCTCCAAAACATATGTTACTTACAAATATGAAAAAACAGAGTTCTTTTTTAATTTTCCTGAAGGTAGACTATTTGATTCCAGAACACTTAAGTGTGCTCTTGAGAAACCTGTACATAGACCAAGAGGCAGCAGTTTGAACAGAACAAAGGGATACTGCATGGTTTAAAGTCAGAATAGGTGTGCATTAGGGTTGTATCCTTTCACCATACCTACTCAATTTGTATGCTGAGCAAATAACCCAAGAAGCTGAACTATTTGAAGAAGAATGGGAAATCAGGATTGGAGGAAGACTCATTAACAACCTGTGCTATGAAGATGACACAACTTTGCTTGCTGAAAGTGAAGCGGACTTGAACACACTGTTCAAGTGATCAAAGACCACGGCCTTCAATATGAATTATACTTCAACATAAAGAAAACAAAAATCCTCACAACTGGACCAATAAGCAACATCACGATAAGTGGAGAAAAGATTGAAGTTGTCAAGGATTTCATTTTACTTGGATTCACAATCAACACCCATGGAAGCAGCAGTCAAGAAATCAAAAGACGAAGGAGGCGGGGCCAAGATGGCTGACTAGGTAGATGCTACCTCGGATCCCTCTTGCAACAAAGACTCGGAAAAACAAGTGAATCGATCACATACATGAAAATCTATGAACCCTGACCATCAAACACAGATCTAAAGAGTTGACCTGAGTGACAGAGACGGAGAATGAACATCCACGGGGAAGCAGTGACTGTTTTCGGAGCCTGGAGCCAGCGTCCCAGTCAGGAAACCTTGGCGCCGGGCTTTAGACTGGGCGCAGGGGAGCTGAGCATGGCATCCTGTGAAGGTGAAACATGGGGCGCAGCCCTAGCCCCCAGAAAATACCTCGGGGGAAGCCCAGCCAGTGCAAGCAGGCAGCGCAGCGACGTGGCTAACAGGAGAAGATGTCACCGGGAGGCAGCGACTGGTTTTGGAGCCGGGAGTGCGGTGTCCCAGCTGGGGAACATTGGCGCCGGGCTTTGGACTGGGTGCAGGGGAGCTGAGCACGGCATCCCGTGATGGCGCAAACACGGTACGTGGGCCTGATCATTGGGGACAATCTCTACCCAGCCAGTGCACACAGTCGATGCCCCCCTCGGGAATCTCAGATAAAACAGTCATCCCAAGCAAAATAAGTAACTTTGTCTATATTCCGGGGTGCTACTCTCTCCTACTTACCTGAACCCTCCCCTCCCCTCCCCTTCCCAGGCAGCTTCATTAAAATTGGAATTTCCTGAGCCAGAGAGTGAACTCCTCTGCGGTTTTTCTTTTCCCTTTTTTTGGTCTTTTCCTAACCCATCCTCCTGGCCTGAGAGAAGCAACTATAAAAAACCCAGGGACGAAAAATCCTTCCCTAATTGGACTAAAAACACAGAACCAGCTCCAGCCAAGCATATGTGATCCACAGTCTTGGGATTTCACTCCTACAGGGAACAAGGTGGCTATTATAATGCAAAGGCATTTCTGATAGGGATCTGACTGCAATTGTTTTAGCGGATTTACTGGAAAGACAAGTTTCCCAGGTCTGATATCTCTGCTTATTCAACAGAGCCCTCACTGACCCACAACAGGGAATTGAGGGCTGAAGCTCCCCCCAGACCACCTAGCCTCCTGCCTTAAGGGGTCTAAGGAGGGTGACACCTTCCAATCTGTAGAGGTACATGCATTGGGGGCCTAAGGTACAGCTGCAGAGCCCACCCACCAAGGTGCTTTAGGAATAGAGACACACCTACCTCACTGACACTTGGGGGAAGCCTGTCAGCATCCTGCCCCCCCCCCGGAGTGTGAACCCTAGCTGCTACTACAATCTGGTGCACACAACTATCACCACTACTTCTCTAGGTGGATAGGTGACAGTCTGCATCACACACTTGATGACCCAAAATCGGATTCTATTCAAGAATAGTGAGTGGGCTCAGGCTTATATATCTGGTAACAGCCCAAACCAGCTGGTAAGAGGACATAAGTGAGTCAAGGGCTACAACAATGAAGACAGCGCAATCTAGTAGCCCATCTACATATATTGAAAGAAAACAAAACAAGATAAGACTCAGTGAACAAATATAGAATAAATCACTACAATATCTTAGTGATGGCTCGGAGACAGCAGTCGATATCAAGCCACATAAAGAACCAGACCATGACTGCTTCTACAACTCCCCAAACTAAAGAATCAAAATCTTTCCCAAATGAAGATACAATCCTGGAATTGCCAGATACAGAATATAAAAAACTAATTTACAGAATGCTTCAAGACATCAGGGATGACCTCAGAAATGAAATAAGGCAATCTACAGAAAAAGCCAAGGAACACACTGATAAAGCAGTTGAACTCAAAAAGATTATTCAAGAACATAGTGGAAAAATTAATAAGTTGCAAGAATCCATAGAGAGACAGCATTCAGAAATCCAAAAGATTAACTATAAAATTATAGAATTAGACAACGCAATAGAAAGTCAGGGGAGCAGACTCGAGCAATTAGAATGCAGATTGGGAGATCTGGAGGACCAGGGAATTAACACCAATATAGCTGAAAAAAAAATCAGATAAAAGAATTTAAAAAAATGAAGAAACCCTAAGAATCATGTGGGACTCTATCAAGAAGAATAACTTGCATGTGATTTGAGTCACAGAACAGGGAGGGACAACAGAAAACACAGAAAGAATAGTTGAAGATCTGTTGGCAGAAAACTTCCCTGACATCATGAAACACGAAAGGATATCTATCCACGATGCTCATCGAACCCCATTTAAGATTGATCCAAAAAGAAAATCACCAAGACATATTATTATCAAACTTGCCAAAACCAAAGATAAACAGAACATTTTAAAAGCAGCCAGGGAGAAAAGAAAGGTCTCCTTCAAGGGAGAATCAATAAGAATAAGTTCAGACTACTCAGCAGAAACCATGCAGGCAAGAAGGCAATGGGGTGACATATACAGAACACTGAAGGAGAAAAACTGCCAGCCAAGGATCATATATCCAGCAAAACTCTCTCTGAAATAAATGAAGGCAAAATTAAGACATTTCCAGAAAAACACAAGTTTAGAGAATTTGCAAAAACCAAACCAAAGCTACAAGAAATACTAAAGGAAATTGGTCACAAAACCAATAATATCAGATACCAGCACAACACGAGGTCACAGAACAGAGCACCCTGATATCAACTCAAATAGGGAAGTCACAAAAACAAATTAAGATTAATTAAAAAAAAAAACACTCAAAACAGGGAATCATTGAAGTCAATATGTAAAAGATCACAATAATCAAAAAGAGGGACTAAATACAGGTAGCATAGAACTACCGTATGGAGAGGGATACAAGGCGATACAGGACAACACAAGTTATGTTTTTACTTTTCAATAGGGGTAAATATTAAGGTAACCACAAAGAGGTATAACAACTCCATAACTCAAAATAAAAACCAAGAAAAACGTTAATGACTCAGCAAACATAAAGTCAAATACTACGAAAATGAGAAACACAAAATTTACAAAGGAAAACGTCTCAGCACAAAAAAGTAATTGGAAAAATGAAATTGTCAACAACACACATAAAAAGGCATCAAAATGACAGCACTAAACACATACTTATCTATAATTACGCTGAATGTAAAAGGACTAAACGCACCAATAAAGAGAGAGTCTCAGACTGGATAAAGAAACACGATCCGTCTATATGCTGCCTACAAGAGACACACCTAAGACTTAGAGACACAAACAAACTAAAACTCAAAGGATGGAAAAAAATATATCAAGCAAACATTTAAGCAAAAAAGAGCAGGAGTAGCAATATTAATTTCTGACAAAATAGACTTTAAAGTTAAATCCACCACAAAGGATAAAGAAGGACACTATATAATGATAAAAGGGACAATTGACCAGGAAGATATAACCACATTAAATATTTATGCACCCAATGACAGGGCTGCAAGATACACAAAACAAATTTTAACAGAATTGAAAAGTGAGATAGACACCTCTACAATTATAGTAGGAGACTTCAACACACCACTTTCAGAGAAGGACAGGACATCCAGTAAGAAGCTCAATAGAGACACGGAAGACCTACTTACAACAATCAACCAACTTGACCTCACTGACTTATACAGAACTCTCCACCCAACTGCTGCAAAATATACTTTTTTTTCTAGTGCACATGGAACATTCTCTAGAATAGACCACATATTAGGTCATAAAACAAACCTTTGCAGAATCCAAAACATCGAAATATTACAAAGCATCTTCTCAGACCACAAGGCCATAAAGGTGGAAATCAATAACAGAAAAATTAGGGAAAAGAAGTCAAATACTTAGAAACTGAACAATACCCTCCTGAAAAAAGACTGGGTTATAGAAGACATCAAGGAGGGAATAAGGAAATTCATAGAATGCAACGAGAATGAAAATACTTCCTCTCAAAACCTCTGGGACACAGCAAAAGCAGTGCTCAGAGGCCAATTTATATCGATAAATGCACACATACAAAAAGAAGAGCCAAAATCAGAGAACTGTCCCTACAACTTGAACAAATAGAAAGTGAGCAACAAAAGAATCCATCAGGCACCAGAAGAAAACAAGAATTAGAGCGGAACTAAATGAATTAGAGAACAGAAAAACAATTGAAAGAATTAACAAAGCCAAAAGCTGGTTCTTTGAAAAAATTAATAAAATTGATAAACCATTGGCTAGACTGACTACAGAAATACAGGAAAAGAAAAAATTAACCCAAATAAGAAACGAGATGGGCCACATCACAACAGAACCAACTGAAATTAAAAGAGTCATATCAGATTATTATGAAAAATTGTACTCTAACAAATTTGCAAACCTAGAAGAAATGGATGAATTCCTGGAAAAACACTACCTACCTAAACTAACACAATCAGAAGTAGAACAACTAAGTAGACCCATAACAAAAAAAGATATTGAAACGGTAATCCAAAAACTCCCAACAAAAAAAAAAAGCCCTGGCCTGGATGGCTTTCCTGTAGAGTTCTACCAAACTTTCAGAGAAGAGTTAACACCACTACTACTAAAGGTATTCCAAAGCATAGAAAATGACGGAATACTGCCTAACTCATTCTATGAAGCCACCATATCCCTGATACCAAAACCAGGTAAAGACATCACAAAAAAAGAAAATTACACACCTATGTCCCTCATGAACATAGATGCAAAAATCCTCAACAAAATTCTAGTCAATAGAATTCAACAACATATCAAGAAAATAATCCACCACGACCAAGTGGGATTTATACCCGGTATGCAAGGCTGGTTTAATATTAGAAAAACCATTAATATAATCCATCATATTAATAAAACAAAAGACAAAAACCACATTATCTTGTCAATTGATACAGAAAAAGCATTTGAAAAAGTCCAGCACCCATTTATGATAAAAACTCTCAGCAAAATAGGAATTGAAGGAAAATTCCTCAACATAATAAAGGGCATCTATACAAAGCCAACAGCCAACATCACTCTAAATGGAGAGAGCCTGAAAGCATTTCCCTTGAGAACGGGAACCAGACAAGGATGCCCTTTATCACCACTCTTATTCAACATTGTGCTAGAGGTCCTAGCCAGAGCAATTAGGCTAGACAAAGAAATAAAGGGCATCCAGATTGGCAAGGAGGAAGTAAAATTATCTCTATTTGCAGATGACATGATCTTATACACAGAAAACCCTAAGGAATCCTCAGAAAACTACTGAAACTAATAGAAGAGTTTGGCAGAGTCTCAGGTTATAATATAAGCATACAAAAATCACTTGGATTCCTCTACATCAACAAAAAAAACATCGAAGAGGAAATAACCAAATCAATACCATTCACAGTAGCCCCCAAGAAGATAAAATACTTAGGAATAATTCTTACCAAAGATGTAAAAGACCTATATAAAGAAAACTGCAAAGTACTACTACAAGAAACTAAAAAGGACCTACTTAAAGTGGAAAAACATACCTTGCTCATGGATAGGAAGACTTAACATAGCAAAAATGTCTATTCTACCAAAAGCCACCAATACATACAATGCACTTCCCTTCCAAATTCCAATGATATTTTTTAATGCGATGGAGAAACAAATCACCAACCTCATATGGAAGGGAAAGAAGCCTCGGATAAGTAAAGCATTACTGCAAAAGAAGAAAGTGGGAGGCCTCACTCTACCTGATTTTAGAACCTATTACACAGCCACAGTAGTCAAAACAGCCTGGTACTGGTACAACAACAGGTACATAGACCAATGGAACAGAATTGAGAACCCAGATATAAATCCATCCACATATGAGCAGCCGGTATTTGACAAAGGCCCAGTGTCAGTTAATTGGGGAAAAGATAGTCTTTTTAACAAATGGTGCTGGCATAACTGGATATCCATTTGCAAAAAAATGAAACAGGACCCATACCTCACACCATGCACAAAAACTAACTCCAAGTGGATCAAAGACCTAAACATAAAGACTAAAACGATAAAGATCATGGAAGAAAAAATAGGGACAACCTTAGGAGCCCTAATAAAAGGCATAAACAGAATACAAAGCATTACCAAAAATGATGAAAAGAAACCCGATAACTGGGAGCTCCTAAAAATCAAACACCTATGCTCATCTAAAGACTTCACCAAAAGAGTAAAAAGACCACCTACAGACTGGGAAAGAATATTCAGCTATGACATCTCCGACTAGCGCCTGATCTCTAAAATCTATATGATTCTGTTAAAACTCAACCAGAAAAAGACAAAACAACCCAATCAAGAAGTGGGCAAAGGATATGAACACGCACTTCACTAAAGAAGATATTCAGGCAGCTAAGAGATACATGAGAAAATGCTCTCGATCATTAGCCATTACAGAAATGCAAATTAAAACTACGATGAGATTCCATCTCACTCCAACAACAAAAAAAAACAAGGCTGGCATTAATCCAAAAAACACAAAATAATAAATGTTGGAGAGGCTGCGGAGAGATTGGAACTCTCATACACTGCTGGTGGGAATGTAAAATGGTACAACCACTTTGGAAATCTATCTGGCGTTATCTTTAACAGTTAGAAATAGAACTACCATACAACCCAGAAATCCCACTTCTCGCAATATACCCTAGAGAAACAAGAGCCTTCACACAAACAGATATATGCACACCCATGTTTGTTGCAGCTCTGTTTACAATAGCAAAAAGATGGAAGCAACCAAGGTGTCCATCAACGGATGAATGGTTAAATAAATTGTGGTATATTCACACAATGGAATACTACACATTGATAAAGAACAGTGACGAATCTGTGAAACATTTCATGACATGGAGGAACCTGGAAGGCATTATGCTGAGCGAAATTAGTCAGAGGCAAAAGGACAAATATTGTATAAGACCACTATTATAAGATCTTGAGAAATAGTATAAACTGAGAACACATACTTTTGTGGTTGCAAGGCGGGGAGGGAGGGAGGGTGGGAGAGGGTTATTTACTGATTAGTTAGTAGATAAGAACTACTTTAGGTGAAAGGAAGGACAATACTCAATACACGGAAGGTCAGCTCAACTGGACTGGACCAAAAGCAAAGAAGTTTCTGGGATAAACTGAATGCTTCGAATGTCAGCGGAACAAGGGCGGGGGTTTGGGGACTATGGCTTAAGGGGACTTCTAAGTCAATTGGCAAAATAATTCTATTATGAAAACATTCTGGGTCCCACTTTGAAATGTGGCGTCTGGGGTCTTAAATGCTAACAAGCGGCCATCTAAGATGCATCAATGTGTCTCAACCCACCTAGATCAAAGGAGAATGAAGAACACCAAGGTCACACGATAACTATGAGCACAAGAGACAGAAAGGGCCACATGAACCAGAGACTTACATCATCCTGAGACCAGAAGAACTAGATGGTGCCCGGCCATAACCGATGTCTGCCCTGACAGGGAGCACAACAGAGAACCCCTGAGGGAGCAGGAGATCAGTGGGGTGCAGACCCCAAATTCTCATAAAAAGACCAGACTTAATGGTCTGACTGAGACTAGAGGAATCCCGGCGGTCATGGTCCCCAAGCCTTCTGTTGGCCCAGGACATGAACCATTCCTGAAGACAACTCATCAGATATGGAAGGGATTGGACAATGGGTAGGAGAGAGATGCTGATGAAGAGTGAGCTACTTGTATCAGGTGGACACTTGAGACTGTGTAGGCATCTCCTGTCTGGAGGGGAGATAGGAGGGTAGAGAGGGTTAGAAACTGGCAAAACTGTCACGAAAGGAGAGACTGGAATGGCTTACTCATTAGGGGGAGAGTAAGTGGGAGTATGGAATAATGTGTATATAAGCTTATATGTGACAGACTGACTTGATTTGTAAAAGTTCACTTAAAGCTCAATAAAAATTATTAAAAAAAAAAAAAAGAAATCAAAAGACACATTACCTTGGGCAAATCAGCTGCAAAAGACCTCTTTAAAGTTTTGAAAGACAAAGATGTCACCTTGAAGACTGAGGTGCACCTGACCCAAGCTATGGTATTTTCAATTGCATCATGTGCATGAGAAAGCTGGACAATGAATACGGAAAACCAAAGAAGAATTGATGCTTTTGAAGTGTGGTGTTGGTGAAGAATATTGAATATACCATGAACTATCAAAAGAACAAACAAATCTGTCATGAAAGAAGTACAACCAGAATGCTCCTTAGAAGCAAGGATGGTGAGACTATGTCTTATATACTTTGAACATGTTACCAGGAGGGATTTGTCCCTGGAGAAGGACATCACGCTTGGTAAAGTAGAAGGTCAGCGAAAAAGAGGAAGACGCTCAACGAGATGGACCGACACAGTTGCTGCAACAATGGGCTTAAGCGTAACAACGATTGTGAGGATGGTGTAGGACTTGGCAGTGTTTCACTCTGTAGTACATAGGCTCACTATGAGTCAAAATTGACCCAACACACCTAACAACAACAGACTATTTGATTAATGGAGTGCCGCTCAGACAGTGTTGAGATAACCATAGCAGGATAATCACTTGGACTACTTAATTTTTTTTTAATGTTGTTGTTGTTAGTTATCGGCAAGTTGGCTCCAACTCATGATGACCCTATATACAACTGAGTGAACCTTTGCCCGGTCCTGTGCCATCTTTATGATCCTTGGTATTTTCCAGTTCATTGTTGTAGCCCCTGTGTGTTTTGAGTTCTTTCCAACGTAGGGGCTCATCTGTCAGCACTATATCAGACAATATTCTGCTGTGATCCATAGTGTCTTCATTGGTTAATTTTTGGAAGTATATTGCCAGGACTTTTTTTCTAGTCTTTCTTAATCTGGAAGCTCCTTGAAACCTATCCACCATGGGTGACCCTGCTGGTATTTGAAATACTGGTGGCATAGCTTCCAGGATCACAGCGACACGCAAACCAACACAGTAAGACAAACTGACGTTTAAAAATTAGAGATTCACAAATTTCACTTTGTATCTACTTTAAATTAAAAAACCTATCTTTGTGTTTCTGTTGCACCAGCAGGATGAGAGCCATTAGACTATGATAATTCTGAACATCTATCTTTCCAAAAATATGTGAAAGGCAAGTGTTTGTTGTTCCAAATGAAGTGGAAAAATTAGTAGGGAAATGAATTAAATAATAGTAAGAGGTTTTAAGGTTCAGATACCTGGAATAGCTTGCTCTTCTTTTCATGAGTAGACATGCACTTCTAAATAAATCGTAGTACTTTATAAAATGGAATGTTCTTCAGCATTTAAAATTAACGAACTACTGACACACACAATCACATTTATAAATCTTAAATTTATGTAAATAAAACTAGACACAAAAGAGTACATACTGTTTGATTCCATCCCTAAAATTTCACAAACAGGAGTGGACAGGGTCTATGTAATTTTCTATACATTTACTTGGGTTGTGGTGATATAATGTGATTACATAAAAATTCTTTGAGTTGTTTGTGCACTTAATATCTGTGCACTTTTCTATAAGTATGTTATAAATAATTTTTAAAATTACACACACAAGTATCAGCATTAGATGTGTGTCTCTTAGAGCTCCCATCAAGAAATACAGCCTTCAGCTGAGACAAATGCAGTTAGTTGAGTGTTCCAGCTGCAGCACCTTTGAGATCCGGCAAAAAAGCTTGAAAGGAAGGCATACTCTTTTTGGGCAGCACTGAGCCAATGACAGAGCCTGGTGAAGTTACTGGGGCATAGCCATTTCTACCCAATCACAGTTCCTGCAGCAGGAAATCTATTTGATTCCCTGCGGCCTTATCACATTTATATGGCTTGCCCTGAAAAATATCACTCCAGGCCCCTTTTCCTTTCACAGATGTTGGATCCCTTTCACAAAAGTCAGACCTGAATTGTTCTCTGAAGACTTGCCCTGACCAATTCTGGTTCCTGTGCTTCATGGTTCACAGGAGTTATCTCTCTCCCCAGTAGATAGCTTTCACTCCTAAATCCCTCTGCAAGAAAGCTACTACAGCTAATAAACAAATTCAGCAAAGTTGCAGGGTACAAGGCCAACACCCCAAAACTAGTTGTTTCTATACATCAGCAATTAATAATCCAAAAGGAAATTACAAAATTAATTCCATTTACAGTAGATTATTATTAGAATAAAATACACAAGAATAAATATAGCCAAGACCAAAGAGGTGTAGGACGTGTACACTGGAAGCCACAAAACTTTGTTTAAAAAAATTAAAGAAGATCTATATAAAGGAAATATATCCAGTGTTCATGGATTGTTATGATGGCAATACTACTCAAAGTGATGTATGAACTTAATGGAATTGCTGTAAAATTTCTACCAGCCTGATTAACAGAAATAAAAAATACAATTCTCAAATTTATATGGGATTTGAAGAAGCCCCAATAGCAAAAAAAATGAAAAGGACTAACAAAGTTGGAGGACTCACAATTGTAGATTTCAAAACTTACTAGAAAATGCAGTATTCAAAGTCGTGTGATACTGGTATAAGGATAAACAAATTGATCAATGAAATAGAATTGAGAGTCCAGAAATAAACTCATACATTAATGGTCAACTGATATTTGATAAGGGTGCCAAGTCCACTCAGTGGGGAAAGAAGAGTCTCTTCAACAAATGGTGCTGGGACAAGTAAAATCCCAAATGCAAAAGAATTAAGTTAGACTCATACCTGACGTGATGTAGAATAATTAACTCAAAATTTATCAATGAACTAAATACAAAAGTTAAAACCAAAAAAAAAAAAAAAAAACCTCTTAAAACATAATGATAAATCTTCATGATATTTCATTTGGCAATGATTTCTTAGCTACAACATCAAAACACAAGCAACAGAGGAAATAATTGATAAATTGTGCTCCATAAAAATTAAAAACATTTGGGCAAATAAAAAATTATCAAGAAAATGAAGAGACAACTGACAGTTTAAAAAAATTGCAAATCACGTATCTGATAAGGATTTAATTTCCAGGAAAAAAAAAAAACCCCTACAATTCAACAATGAGTAAACAACTAAATTTTTTAAAATGGGCAAAGAAGTGAATAGACATTTCTGCAAAGTAGATATACAAATGGCCAATAAGCATATGAAAAGATGTTTAGTATCACTAGCCATTAGGGAAATGCAAATCAAAAGCACAATGAGATACCACCTCACACCTACCAGGCATCATAATCAAAACATGAAAATAATAATTGCTGGGGAGGATGTGGAAAATTAGAATCCTTGTACATTGCTGGTGAGAACATAAAATTGTGCAGCTTTGGTGGAAAACAATCTGGTGGTTCCTAACAAAGATAAACAGACTATTGCCAAATGATCTAGCAATTCTACTCCTAGTGTAAAAAAGAATTGAAAACAGGGCTCAAACAGATACTTGTACACCAACATTCATTGCAGCATTATTCACAATAGCCAAAATGTGGAAACAACCCAATTGGCCATCAACTGATGGATGGATATACAAAATGGGTATATATATTCTGTATAATACCATTCATCCATAAACAGGAATGAAGTTTTATAAATACAAAAAAGAAAAGGCAAAGACAGACTCTATTCCTCCATCTAGTCATGCAAAGGATGACACAGATTCCATTTCTAGAAATTTAAATGAAGAAATAAAACTGTAGAAGGAGCTTTCTCGAATTAAAGGGAAACACTAGAGTCTAATATGAAACAAGTTATCTGCTTTCTTTTTTTTTGTCCAGTATGTTTTCTACTTATTGCTTAGCAGTTTTCACTTAACATCTGACTCTAGCTGGTTCCTACACAGATGAAAACACAGACCAAGGGGGAAATATGTTTTTGTGTGATGTACCTCCTGTGTTCCTCTGGAAATTATTGTGTGTATAATTAAGTCAAAGGAGTATGTGATATTATCTCTGTCCATTATGTACTTAGCACTTTTAATCCACTGTCTGTCATCTGTCTATCATCTATCTATCTATCTATCTGTCTGTCTATCATCTATCTATCTATCTATCTATCTATCATCTATCTATCTATCATCTATCTATCTATCATTTTCCCATCTATAGTCTTTTATGGAGCACTTATTATATTCCAGGCCTCGATCTAGTTGTTTTAAAGGTTTTTGTCTGTTTGTTTTAATCTCAAAACAAATTTGCAAAATTGCAAAGCACTTACAAGTAGACATGGCATGCTGTTAGATGGAAAATGATAATAAATTATAATATAAAAGAGCCTAAAAAAAAAACCCAAGCACTACAGAATGACAGTAGTAAACTCACACCTATCAATAATCCCACTAAATGTAAATGGCTTAAGTGCATCCATAAAGAGACCGAGAGTGACAGAATGGATCAAAAAACAGGACCCATCATTATGCTGTCTATAAGACATGCACCTTCAAAACAGAGACATCAATATATTAAAAATCAAGGGGTGAAAAAAATATATCAAGCAAACAGCAATCAAAAAAGTACAGGAGTGGCAAAACTAATCATCAATAAAATAGACTTTAAAACAAAACCCACCATAAAAAGCAAAGAAGGACATTATACAATGATTAAAGGGACAATCCACCATGAGGACATAAAAATAAAAAATATCTATGCACCCAATGATGGTGCTCCAAAATACATAAAACAAACTCTAACAGCACTGAAAAGAGAAATTGACAGTTTCACAATAATAATAAGACACTTCAACACACACTCTCAGTAAAGGACAGAACATCTGGAAAGAAACTCAGTAAAGATACAAATGATCTAAAGGCCACAATCAATCAACTTGACCTCATAGACTATATAGAACATTCCATCCCTGAGCAGCAAAGTATACATTCTTTTCCAATGCACATGGAACATTCTCCAGAACAGACCACATCTTAGGCCACAAAGCAACCCTCAACAAAATCCAAAACACTGAGATAATACAAAGCATCTTCTCTGATCACAATGCCATAAAAGTAGGAATTGGTAACAGGAAAAGCAAGGAAAAAAAAATCAAATACATGGAAACTGAATAACACCTTGCATAAAAACCACTGTATAATAGAAGAAATCAAAGGTGGAATAATAATAAAAAAAAACTAGAATCGAACTAGAATAAAAACACATCATACAGAAACCTTTGGGACACAGCAAAGGCGGTGTTCAGAGGTCAATTTATAGCAATAGATGCAAACATCAAAAAAGAAGGAACAAAATCAAAACATTAGCTACACAACTCAAACAGATAGAAAGAGAACAGCAAAAGAAGCCCACAGACACCAGAAGAACAAAAATAATAAAGATCACAGTAGAAATAAATGAAATAGAGAATAGAAAAATAATAGAAAGAATCAATAAAACCAAAAGTTGGTTCTTTGAAACGATCAACAAAATTGACCACCCACTGGCCAAATTGACAAAAGAAAAAAAGGAGGGGATGCAAATAACCCAAATAAGAAATGAAATGGTGGACAGTACAACAGGCCCAACTACATAAAAAGAATCATAACAAAATACTATGAAAAATTATACTCCAACAAATTCGAAAAAACTAGAAGAAATGGCCAAATTTCTAGAAACACACTACCAACCTAAAGTAACACAGACTGAGGAAGAAAATTTAAAGAGATCTATAACAAGAGAAGAAATTGAAAAGGTAATAATAATAAAAAACTTCCAACATAAAAAAGTTCTGGGCCAGATGGCTTCACTGAAGAATTCTACCAAACATTCAGAGAAGAGCTCACACTAGTACCAAAACTATTTCAGAATATAGAAAAGGAAGGTATACTTCCAAGTTCATTCTATTAAGCCAGCATAACCCTGACACCAAAACCAGGCAGACACAACAAAAAAAGAAAAGTATAGACTAATATCTCTCATAAATATAGATGCAAAAATTCTCAACAAAATTCTAGCCAATAGAATTCAGTACCATATTAAAAAAAAAAAAATACATGCCCACCAAGTGGGATTCATACCAGGTATGCAAGGATGGTTCAACATTAGAAAATTAATGCAATCCATCACGTAAGTAAAAGAATCACATGACCATCTCAACTGATGCAGGAAAGGCATTTGATAAAGTCCAACACCCATTCCTGATTTAAAAAACTCTCGATTAAATAAGTATAGAAGGGTAATTCCTTAATATAATAAAGGGCACCTATACAAAACCAACAGCCAATATCATTCTTAGCAGAGAGAGGTTGAAAACATTCCCCCTAAAAACAGAAACAAGACAAAGATTCCCTTTGTAACCACTCTTGTTTAGCATTGTGTTAGAAATCCTAGCTAGAGCAATAAGGCAAGGAAAAAAAGGGGGGACATCCAAATTGGCAAGGAAGAAGTAAAACTGTCCCTATTTGCAGATGATATGCTACTATACATACAGAACCAAAAGACTCCGCAAGAAAACAACTGGAACTAATAGAAAGATTCAGAAGATCAGCAGGATGAAAGAGGAATATACAAAAATCAGTTGGATTCCTATACATCGGTACAGAGAACTACGAAAAGTAAATCAGGAAAGCAATACCATTTATAATAAACCAAACCAAACCAAACCCCACTGCTGTCAAGTAAATTCTGACTCATAGCAACCCTACCGGACAGAGGAGAACTGCCCCCATAGGGTTTCCAAGGAGTGGCTGGTGGATTTGAACTGCCGATCTTCTGGTTAGCAGTCAAGCTCTTAACTACAGTGCCACCATTTATAATAAAACCCCTAAATAAATAAATAAAACACTTAGAAATAAATCTAACCAGGGATTTCAGTAAAGACCTATACAAAGAACACTGGAAAACACTACTGCAAGAACCCAAAAGAGACCTACATAAATGGAAAAACACACCATGCTCATGGATAAGTAGACTCAGCATATGAACATGTAAATTCTATCCAAAGCAATCTACAAATACAATACAATCCCAATCCAAATGCCAGCAGCATTCTTTAACGGGATGAAAAAACTGATCATTAACTTTACATGGAAGGAAAAGAGGTCCTAGATAAATAAAACACTATTGAAGAAAAAGAATAAAGTAGAAGAACCTGCACTATTGGACCTCAGAACCTACTATACAGCTATGGTAGTCAAAACAGCCAGGTACTGGTACAATCACAGACACATTTACCAATGGAACAGAATCGAGAAGCCAGATGTAAATCCATCCACATATGGTCACCTGATCTTTGACAAAGGTCCAAAGTCAATTAAATGGGGGAAAGACAGTCTTTTTAACAAATGGTGGAAACAGGACTGTCATGGATTTGAATTGTGTCCCCCCCAAAATATGTGTCAACTTGGTTAGGCCATGTGTGGTTGTCCTTCATTTTGTGATTTTCCTATGCATTATAAATCATAATCTCTGCCTGTGGTTAAAGAGGAGTAGGGTGGGATGTAACACCCTAATTAAGTCACATTCCTGATCCAATGTACAAGGATTTTTCCCTGGGGTGTGGCCTACACCACCTTTTATCTCTCAAGAGATAAAAGGGAAGGGAAGTAAGCAGAGAGTGGGGAAACTCATACCACCATGAAAGATGCACCAGGAGCACAGTGCATCTTTTAGACCCAGGGTCCCTGCGTGAAGAAGCTCCTGGTCCAGGGGAACATTGATGAGAAGACTGACAGAGAGAGAAGGCCTTCCGCTGGAGCCTACGCCCTGAATTTGGACTTGTAGGCTACTAGACTGTGAGAAAATAAATTTCTCTTTGTTAAAGCCATTCACTTGTGGTACCTCTGTTAAAGCAGCACTAGATGACTAAAACAAGGACCCATACCTCACACCATTCACAAAGCCTAACTCAAAATGGATCAAAAACCTAAATATAAAACCAAAATCTATAAAGATCATAGAAGAAAAATTAGGGTCAATGCTAGAAGCCCTAATATATAGATTAAATACAACACAAACCATAACTGACAATACACAAACATCGGGAGATAAGCTAGATAACTGGGGCTTTGTAAAAATTAAACACTTATGCTCATCAGAAGACTTCACCAAAAGAGTACAAAGAGAACCTACGGACTGGGAAAAAATTCTTGGCTATGACAAATCCGACAAAGGTCTAATATCTAAAATCTTCGGGAAAATCCAACACCTCTACAACCAAAAAGAAAAACCAAACCCAGTGCCGTCGAGTCGATTTCGACTCATAGCGACTCTATAGGACAGAGTAGAACTGCCCCATAGTGTTTCCAAGGAGTGCCTGGCAGATTTGAACTGCCAACCCTTTAGTTAGCAGCAGTAGCACTTAACAACTATGCCACCAGGGTTTCCGCCTTTACGACAAAAAGGCAAATAATCCAATTTACAAATGGGCAAAGGATATGAACAGACACTTCACCAAAGAAGACATTCAGGCAGCTAACAGACACACGAGAAAATGCTCGCAATTACTAGACATTAAAAAAAATTAGAGAAATGCAAATCAAAACTACAACGAGATACCATCTCACCAGAACATTACTGGCACCAATCAAAAAAAATAGAAAAGAAATGTTGGAGATGCTGTGGGAAGATTGAAACTCTTTTGGAAAATTAGAACCATTTTGGAAAACAATAATGCACCTCTTTAAAAATCTAGAAATAGAAATACCATATGATCCAACAATCCCACTCCTACGAATATATCCTAGGGAAATAAGAGCCGTCACATGAATACACATATACACACCCATGTTTGTTGCAGCATTATTCACAATAACAAAAAGATGGAAAGAACTCAAGTGCCCATCAACAGATGAATGGATCCAGAAGCTATGGTACATACATAAAATAGAATACTACAAAACGATAAAGAAAATGATGAATCTACTAAACCTCTCACAACATAGATGAATCTGGAGGGCATTATGCTGAGTGAAATAAGTCAATCACAAAAGGACAAATACTGTATGAGATCACTATCATAAAACTTGTGAAAGAAAAAATCTTTGATGGTTATGAGGGCAGGGAAGGGTGTGGATGAAAAAACACTAAATAGACGATAGATAAGTGATAACTTTAGTGAAAGGAAGACAGTACACAATACTGGGGAAGCCAGCACAACTTGACCAATGCAAGGTCATGGAAGCTTCACAGACACATCCAAATTCCCAGGGGAACTGAATTACTGCACTAAGAGCTGAGAACCATGGTCTCAGGGGACATCTAGCTCAATTGGCATAACATAGTTTCTATAGAAAATGTTGTACATCCTACTTTGGTGAGTAGCATCTAGGGTCTTAAAAGCTTGTGAACAGCCATCTAAGCTATTCTACTGGCCCCACCCTGTCTGGAGAAAGGGATAATGAAGAAAACCAAAAACACAAGGGAAAGATTAGTCCAAAGGACTAATGGACCACAACTAGCGCAGCCTCCACCAGACTGAGTCCAGTACAACTAGATGGTGCCAGGCTAGCCCCACTGGCTGCTCTGACTGGGATCACAACAGAGGCTCCTGTACAGAGCTGGAGAAAAATGTAGAACAAATTCTAACTCACAAAGACCAGACTTACTGGTCTGACAGAGATTAGAGAAACCCTAAGAGTATGGTCCCTGGAAACCCTTTTGACTCATACTGAAGTCACTCCTGAAGTTCACCCTTCAGCCAAAGATTAGAGAGGCCCCTAAAACAAAATGAGGCTGAAGGGGCACAACAGCCCAGGGGCAAGGACAAGAAGGAAGGAGGGGACAGGAAAGCTGGTAATGGGGAACCCAAGGTCGAGAAGGGGAGAGTGTTGACATGTCGTGGGGTTGGTACCAATGTCACAAAATAATATGTGTACTAATTGTTTAATGAGAAACTTTTTGCTTTGTAAACTTTTATCTAAAGCATTATTTTTTTAAAAAAAGAATTAAAGGTCATCAGATCTTTGTAGCATATTTTGGCAAAATCGTCAGACTCAAAATACTCCAGGAAATTCTTATTCGGTTTGTCTGGAGTGGTGCCCAGGAATCTGTGTTTTTCAAAAGGTTCATAGATGATACTGGAGATCAGCCCCATTTGGGAAAAACTTAGCTAAATTTCCATAAGAAGAACCTTAATGAGATGGAGTTTATGGCAGTGGCTTACAGCTGAATTATTTGGTCAGTGAAAGGTCACAGAGAAGGTGATGCCACAATTATTCTAAAATGCAATATTTTCTACCCAATTAAGAACCAAGAAAGAATCATTTAGTTAACAATTAAAATTCAACTAGCAAACCACCACCATACTCAGATTAGGGTTTGCAATACTTTAAGCCTAATCTTAGACCATCTTGACCCTCTGTGCAGACACTCCCACCTGTGACAAGTCATCCACCATCAATGCTAAAATGTCTGATGGACACCCCTCATCAAAGGCATCCAGGGCCCTGAAGACCCATCTGACATCAGAGCTTTCAGTTTGGTGATTGTGACATGATCCTTTTCTGTGATCACTTGCCATTTATTTCCCTTCCATTGCCCAGATAATTACACTGCAAGGTATTGTCATAAACACAATCTAATTAAGATCCTTCTTATGGAGCTCTGATGGCATAGTGGTTAAGAGCTCGGCTGCTAATCAAAAGATTGGCAGTTCGAATCCACCAGCGGCTCGTTGGAAACCCACAGGGCAGTTCTGCTCTAACCTATAGGGTTGCTATGAATTGGAATGGACTTAACAGCAACGGCTTTGTGGAAATTGGGATAAAAAGAATATTTGTTAAATGGTGCTTAGGTGCAGTTTCCCTCCAATGAGCAATTCAGCTAAATGAATAAATCTGTAAACACAAGGTTGTATATGTATATGCATTTGTTATTGTTTAAATCAAACAAATGTCCATTAAGCACTTAATCATATTTTTATGACAAGTAAAATTCTCCAATTCTGGACAAGTACATGTTATAAAATCATACTCATTGCTTTGGCTATTTATGAATATGAAAATTACTAGCACCTCTTGTAACAATTGATACTCCTTTCAAATCCTCAAAGACAAGATTTTGCAATACTTCCTAGAGTCATACATAGTCAATGGAGAGTTATTATCCAAAAAATTATTATAGATACAAAGCACCTACCCCAGGTAACCCAATCAAAACCCCAATATTAATTTTTTATACTCAAAACTACTGCAGGAAGGTAATAAATGTTCAGAGTGTAAAGAACTGTGCGTCTTATTCTTTCATGTTCCTCTATGTTGAAACGATGCCTTTGGGAATGGTAAGTCAGGAAACTGACTCTAAAATAACAACAGTAATACCAACAATAAGTCAATAACAACAAGACAATACCAACAAGAAAGCCATGACCAGCAGCAGCAGCATTCATCACAATAATAGCAATCATCATCATAACTTCTGTTTAATACCCAGTGCCATCGAGTCGATTCTGACTCTGTTTAATAAGTACATCCAATAGTTAGGCAGAGTGTTAACACTTTACATTCTCTTTACATTGTAAGTATATTTGATAACCTCACCGGCTCTGTAAAGTTGGTATTGTTGTTGTTAGGTGCCGTCCAATGCGTTCCGACTCATAGCAACTCTACGTACTACAGAACAAAACACTGCCCGGTCCTGCGCCGTCCTGCACCATCCTGAGCCCATTCTGCAGCCACTGTGTTACTCCACCTAGTTGAGGGTCTTCCTCTTTTCCGCTGACCAGCTACTTTACCAAGCAGTGGGTAATAGTATCCCTATTTAAAAAAGCAGGAAACTAGAATATTGGGAAAATACGTAGTTGCCTTAAGGCCACAGAGCTAGAAGGCAAAGGAGCTAACCTAAATTTGTCTTAAACTGGATTAGGCCTGAAGATGCTTTTAGTTTGGCTAGAGCAGCTTTGCACTTTCCTTCTTTGTTTTTAAAAGTGTTTAGGGGAGCACTCATTTTTCCTCAGTTTGGTTCCCACCACTACTTATTTTCCTACATCCACATCCTCACTGATGCTTCCTGCTTGATCCTGGGAGGGATTTGAGTCCCCACTCTTGCTGAAATCCATCTTTAAATACGATGTTTTAAAAGACTTAAAAAGTCATAATAATGAGATTTTAGGATCTAAAATCGCAAGAATCATGTCCATATTGATAATATGATTATAACCTGAAAGCTGGGCTGTTCTTTCATTCTCGATTTTAGCGTCTTGCACTTTTTTTTTTTTTTTTTGACAAGAGAATAATGAACAACGATGGCCTTCTTTCTTTCCCTCTCCATCATCGCCTTCATATTGATTTTGAAACAGGAACTCTTGGGGACTGGGACAGCTGGATAGATCTTGTCTGCGTAATCACTGCTTCTCAATGGCTACATCGGTCTCCAGTTCCACGATTCTGTTCAGTCGTTGTGAGCTTTTTCTGATTTGCACTTCTTGTTCAAGATATAAATATTAGAATGACCTTCATGGCCATGGTGAGGAAAACACCCTAGTCTGGTCAGCTCAGTGGTCCTACCAGGGTGCATTCTGAAGGCTCCTGCAATTGGCTTAACAGAACTTTCCTATGAGACTGAGTTGATGAATATCCATTTTTTGTCATAAGATTCAGCATCATTGTGAATGACCCACAGATTACCATTTGGAGAAAGAAAAGTGTCTGAAGAGCGTTGGAGGAAGTTTTGGAAGGCCTAAAAGTCCCCTTCCATGAAAAGGAAATAAACGTATTATGCTTCATCAAAGCCACATTTGGACCAGGCCTGTATTAGTAAGGTAAATAATAAGTAACATTTGTATTTGAATTCATAGAGCTTCCACAAAATGTTATCTTATTTAAATGATATCTATAGGTTAATTATTCTTTTTACATTGTTTGCAGTGTGATATCTGTGATCGTTTTCAAGGTGGAGGCTCTGAGAGGTAACGCAGAAAACACTGCATTTTTCTTTAGAGATTTCGAGTTTATTCCTTTTTCTTTTTCCTGAGCTATCTCCGGTAACATAAACTGGGGCTCCTCGGTCTCCGTCTCTCCCTTAGCTACTGCTCCCCATCTCCCTCATTCTGACATTGATTATTCCTCAACGTCGCCCCTTCTCTTTCTATCAGCTCAGGATACATTTTTAATTTTTATAGCTGTATTCTTATGGAAGAAGTAGGAGATAATCAAAAGTCATACGTTCACTTTCACTCTTTAGACATGGACTTAATGTTGACTCTTCTGCACAGACCACTTAGAAATAAAGTTTCCATTTCTTGCAATCTGACAATATAACAGGGAACCTGAAATTTATGAGCTCATTCTCAATTCTTTAAATCATGTCAAGTTAGTCACTTCTATCTCTAATGAATATATGGCTGGAGTACTTGGAGAAAAGAGTTCATTACAGCATGCTCTTCAGTCCAGCCCTAAGGTATTTAGCATCGTAGCAGCCGACTTTAGAGTCATTTCCTTCATTCTTTTTCTTTTTGTACTATACACAGTCAGTATGAGATGCCAAGTTATTTTTTTAAATGTATGTTCTTCAAAACTAAGAATCAAAATTTTATAATATTTTTCCTTTGGTGGATTTTATCTTGCTCTTTTGGGGGAAATTGGGTCATTTCTCTTCAGTGTAACTGAATGCACATCATTGCATCTTCTGGCATGATGTTTTTCCATTGCTTTCTATCATTCTCTCTACCTTCGCTCTGACATTTAACCATGGACACTGATTCTTAAATATACTTGTGTGAGTGTGTTTATAGCACTCCTACCTTTGCTGAAACACATCATTTTTTTGGCTTCCACAGCATTACCGTCTGGTTCAGTGGTAGAATTCTTGCCTTCTATGCAAAGACCTGGATTCCATTCCCTGCCAATCTACCTGATGCACAGCCACTACCTGTCTGCCAGTGGACACTTGCATGTTGCTATGATGCTGAGCAGGTTTCAGTGGAGCTTCCAGACTAAGATGAATGAGGAAGAAAGGCATGGCAATCTACTTCCAAAAAATCAGCCAATGAAAACTCTAGGGATCACAATGGTCCAATCCACAACCACCATGGGGACAGCACAGGACTGGGTAGTGTTTTGTTCTGGTCTGCGTGGGGTCACCAAGAGTCGGCAGCTCACTCGATGGCAGCTAACAACAACCACAAATTTCCTTCTAACTTTTTTAAACATGTTATCATTGCTACTCCCTTGCCCTCTGAATACCTTTCTGTGTAGGCATTACATAAAAAGTCATTCTTAGTTCTTTTGTATTTAATAAGCATTTGGCAGACAGACAAATATTTTAGGCGACACTCACCTTTCTTCTAACATTCCTCAATCTTCTAATTTCTAACTCTAATCTTGATCCAATTCCATCAAACTGTATGAATGGTATCTCATAAGCATTTGATGGAGAATCTAAGCTTCCAATCCTGTCTTTATACATGAAAACAAGATAGACTAAAATGCATCAACGTCCTCAGTTAATGATAATAATAATGAGATCACTCCTAAAAATAACCTGATAACAGTTATTGTTGTGAGGATGGCTCAGGACTGGGCAGTGTTTCATTCTATTGTGCATAGGGTCACTATGAGTCAGAACTGATTCAAGGACGCCAAACAGCAGCAACAGTTATTGAGCACCTACTATGTATCTGGTACTATTTTAGATGCTTTACCAATATTATTTCAATTAATACAATAATACTGCTGCTGTAGGTACTATTATTATCACCATTTTACAGAAAAAGGAAGATTGGCAGTTTAAGTAACCTGCCTAAATTATCACAAGTAAAAATGTTAATGTCAGGATTCGAACCTAAGCAGGCTTCACAAGTCTTGAGATTGTAAACATGGCCTCTTAGTGACCTTTCTGATGAGCAGAAATTAGAGCAGGGATATTCCCATAAATTTGCCTGTGAAATCCCTAATGATGTATATAAAGTGTTCACATGGGAATTCCAACATGGCTTCCCTCCAAGTTAGGACTGGGGGCAGAGGGTGGGACTCAGTCAACAAATATAATTCCCCAAGAGTTTGAGCCAATGTCTCTCAGTATATCTTCTCTCTTAGTTTGGCTTCTCCCAGAAGCAGATCTTGAAGCAATTATCTTACGCAAAGCAATTTACTTGAGAAGTGGAAAGACTACAGATAGGGAGGTGAAGAACTAATACAGTAAAGGGAAAGGAGCAATAAAGGGTGCATTATTAAGGTGGTAATCCCAGTGGATGACTGGAAGTTAATCCTATGGAGGAAACTGGAAAAACTGCATAAAACCCATACATCAGAATCATCTCACACAAGGGACAAGGAACCTAGGCAATTTTTATACCCAACAAACTCCAAACAGTCATTGACTGAAGACTGCTTTTGGCAAATGTTAATTCTTTGGCACTTTCCCCCTGCATTTAAGGCCTGTGTTTAAGCCTCTTTGGCTGTATTACTATGCAGTTAAAGTATATCAGATTAAATAATGGCTAATTGAGACTTTCAGTTTACCATATAGTTTTAGAGTGCTCCCTTAAAATTAATAAAGATCACAAGCACAATTAATTTCCACATCCAATGAATATGTCAAATAATCTTTTGATCACATCATATCAACCAATTCCTCTTAAGTTTTAGAAGATATATAGCAGGTAATGTGGTTGATGCTTTTTTCCCAACAATATAATTTTACTGCAAAAATGTCTTTGAAACATCAACCGAGAGGTAACTGTTAAAATTCTAGTTCATCCTAATATCAAGCATTACTATCCAGAAATATAATTAACCAGTCAAGCTCTGAAAACTCAAGTTGATATTCGAGTCATCCTCAAATAGATGAAAACTGGTACAAACACACTGATGTGGAAATTTATGGTAAATAGGTGGTGTAGTGGTTAAGTGCTACAGCTGCTAACCAAGAGATCAGCAATTCAAATCCGCCAGGTGCTCCTTGGAAACTCTATCGGGCAGTTCTACTCTGTCCTATAGCGTTGCTATGAGTTGGAATCGATTCGACAGCAGTGGGTTATGTCCATTTATGGCTTCCTCCAACCTTTATTTCACCAGTCCATTCAAAACGTAGACCACTAGTTGTTGGGACTTATCACCCTCTTGCTTGCTTCCAGCTCCAGCTGTCATCCTCTCTTCAAGTTTCAAATTGCATCAACTAATCTTCACCACATTTCCCACAGTAACTGATGGGGAATCTGATGTGGAACCTTCCTGGTCGAAGAGTGGCTTAGTTACACAGTGCTGCTATAACAAAAAATACAAGTGGATGAGTTTAAAAAACAGAAATTTAATTTCTCGCAGTTCAGAAGGCTAAGATTTCAAATTCTGGGTATGGCTTTAAGTCCTTCTTTGTAGGTAGCCTCAGGAGTTCCTAGGAGATCCTTGCCATTCCTTGGCATTCCTTGGCCATCTGTTTTCCCCATGTGTGTGTACCTCTGTGTCTATTTTGCTTTTTTTATAAGTCAGAAGTGATTAAAGACCTATCCGACTCTCACACAACCTAGTTAACTGATTAACATACCAAAAGAAAACCCCTATTTCCAAACAGGGCCATATTTACAGGTACAGGGGTTAAGACTTCAACACACATATTGGGGGGACACAATTCAATTCAAAACTTCCCACCCTTTGGTCCCTCAAAATTCATGTAATTTCCACGTGCAACACACATTCACCTTATCACATCATCCCTAAAACTCTTAACCCATTCCAACTTCAGCTCTAAATCCAAATCTCATCTTCTTAATCACCTAAATGAAGTAGGGGTGAGACTCTGGGTATATTTCCTTTGGGGCAAAATTCTTTTTTACCTGTGAAACCTAAAATACAATTTATCTGTTTCCAAAGTACAATGATGATGGGGTATAAAGTATACATCCCCATTCCAAGCAGAAGAAATTGGAGGAAAAGAAAGGGTCATGGGTACCAAGCAAGACAAAAACCCAGCAGGGAAAACTGCATTAGCTCTCAAGTCTTGAAAAAAATCTTCTGTTTTCAAGGCAGATCTGCATAATGGTTCCATCCTCTGGACAAGAGGCACTGGCCACACTCTCTGGATTCCAGACAGAGGCCCATCAACCCTAAGCAACAACCCCACCTTCCAGACCCATTGGGGCAGCAACCACACTCCTCAGCCCTGGATGGCTCTGTTCTCCCTGCCCACCAATACAGCAGTCTTACCCCCTCAACTTTGGGCAGTGGCCCCATTCTCTTGGTCCACTGAAATGGCAGCCTCACCCTCCATAACTGGGGTCACAGTGACCCTGGGCTTTGAAATTTATGCAGTAGCACCACCCTTTGAAACCTAGGGGAAGTAATTCAACCCTTTGAAAGTGAGGAAGATGTGGCCCTGCCCTCCGTGATCCTTCCCATAGTTCTGCTGGTCTCTGAACTGTTCCCGGGATGGTCCTTTCCTTTTCTCAGAGGACAACAGATATTTGCAACCAAGTAGCTCCACGGGTCTGTTTCCTGCTTGTGAAATTCCAGGAAGCAGATAGCTTTCCTTCATTCCATCCTGACTCTGTTGCTTTCAGTCTAAGCTGACAGGATTTCTGCTGAGGTGGCCCGTTTTTTCTTTGGATTTTTTTTTTTTTTTTTTTAAATTATTGAGGTGTGAGTGATCTTTGTATGCTCTGGATACAAATCTTTTATCAGATATGAGTTTTGCAAATATTTTCTCCTAGTCTGTTGCTTCACTTTTAAATTTCTTAATAGTGCCTTTTAAAGCACAAAAATTTTAGATTTTGATGAATTTCAATTTATCAAAATTACTTTTTTGGAGTTATATCTAAAAATATTTGTCTAACCAAAGATTTTCTCCTATGTTATCTTCTAAAAGTTTTATGGTTTTAGCACTTATATTTAAGTTATGATCCATTCTGAGTTAATTTTTGTGTCTGACGTAATGTGGTCTTTTTCCATGTGGATATTTAATTGTCTAATCACTCTTTGTTGAACTGCCTTTAGAGTTGAAGGATATTTTTTTTTTGGATGTAGAATTCTTGGTTGACCCCATGTGTGCAGAGTAGAACTGCTCCATAGGGTTTTCAAGGCTGTGACTTTCTGGCCTATCTTCCAAGGCGCCTCTTAAAGGCACCTCTAGATTTCAACTGCCAACCTTTCAGCTAGTAGCCAAGCAATTAACCATTTGCACCATCCAGGGACTCCCGTAGCTAGTGGCCTTCTTTCACTTCAAAGACTGAAATAACAAGTTAAGGCCATCTCCTATGATGTCACTCTGACCTCCTTTTCCCTGTTCTACTTTTAAAGACCCTTATGATTATATTCAAGAGGCCCACCTGGATTATGCTCAAGATAATTCCCTTATTTTAAGGTTAACTGATTAACAACCTTAATTCCATCTGCAACTTTAGTTAAGTTTTGCATTGTAAAGTGACATATGAACTTTCAGGGATTAAGACAACGACATCATTGGGGGACAGGGCGTTATACTGCCTACCACACAGAGTTATTTTTCATTTGGTATTTTAAACATGCCACTCCACTGTCTTTTGGCCTCCATAGTTCCCTTTTCCTTTTTTTTTTTTTTTTTAATTTCTTAGCAGCTTTACTGAGATGTGATTCACATATCATACAATTCACCTATTTAAAGTGTACAATCCAGTGGTTTCTAGTACATTCACATTTGTGCAGCCATCCCTCCAATCAATTTTAGAATGTTTTCATTGCCCCCCCAAAAAACTTTGTACCCATTGCAGTCACTGTTTTGGCCCTTTATGTCCCACCTCAGCCATAGGAAACCTCTTATCTATTTTCTGGGTCTATAGATTTGTCCGTTCTGAACATTTCATATAAATGGAATCACACAATATGTGGTCTTTTGTGACTAGCTTCTTTCACTCAGCATAATATTTTCAAGGTTTGTTCATGTTGTATCATGTATCAGTACCTCATCACTTTTTTTTTTATTCTTTATAGTGTTTTAAGTGAAAGTTTACAATTCAAGTCACTCTCTCATACAAAAATTTGCACACACCTTGCTATGTAGCCCTAATGCTCTCCCCTTAATGTGATAGCACACTCCTCCTCTCCACCCTGTATTCCCTGTGTCCACTCAACCAGTTACAGTCCCCCTCTGCCTTCTCATCTCACCTCCAGAGAGGAGCTGCCCACGTAGTCTCATGTGTCTGCTTGAGCCAAGAAGCTCACTCCTCACCAGTATCATTTTCTGTCTTATAATCCAGTCCAATCACTGTCTGAAGAGTTGGCTTCGGGAATGGTTCCAGTCTTGGTCTAACAGAATGTCCAGGGGACATGACCTCTGGGGTCCCTCCAGTCTCAGTCAGACTGTTAAGTCTGGTCTTTTTATGACAATTTGAGATCTACATCCCACTGTTTTCTTGCTCCCTCAGGGATTCTCTATTGTGTTCTCTGTCAGGAAAGTCATTTGTAGTAGCCAAGCACCATCTAGTTCCTACGGTCTCAGGCTGATATAGTCTCTGGTTTATGTGGCTCTTTCTGTCTCTTGGGCTTATATTTACCTTGTGTCTTTGGTGTTCTTCATTCTTCTTTGTTCCCAGTGGATTGGGACTAATTGATGCATCTTAAATGGCAGCTTGCTAACGTTTAAGACCCCAGACACCACTCACCAAAGTGGGTGCAGAACATTTTCTTATGCCAGTTGACCCAGATATTCCCTAAAACCATGGTCCCCATACCCTCATCCCTGCTACTCTGGCCATGAAAGTGTTTTCAGGAAACTTCTTAGCTTTTGGTTTACTACAGTTGTGCTGACCTCCCCTGTATTGTGTGTTGTCTTTCCCTTCACCTAAAATAGTTCTTGTCTACTACCTAATGAATGAATACCCCTCTCCCTCCCTCCCCACCCTCATAACCATCAAAAAATATTTTCTTCTGTGTTTAAACTTTTTCTAGAGTTTTTATAATAGTGGTCTTATACAATATTTGTCCTTTTGCAACTGGCTAATTTCACTCAGCATAATACCTACCAGATTCCTCCATGTTCTGAGATGTTTCACAAATTCATCATTATTCTTAATCTTTGCATAGTATTCCATTATGTGGCTATATGATAATACATTTATCCATTCGGATTCATCCATTGAGGGGCATCTTGGCTGTTTCCATCTTTTTGCTATTGTAAACAGTACTGCAATGAACATGGGTGTGCAGATATCTGTTTGTGTGAAAGCTATAATTTCTCTAGGATATATTTCAAGGAGTGAGATGACTGGATCTTGTGGTAGTTCTATTTCTAGTTTTTTAAGGAAGCTCCATATTGATTTCCAAAGTGGTTGTACCATTTTACATTCCCATCATCAGTTATTATTTTGTGTTTTTTGGATTAATGTCAGCCTTGTTGGAGTAAGATGGAATCTCATTGTAGTTTTGATTTGCATTTCTCTAATGGCTAATGATCATGAGCATTTCCTCTTGTGTCTGTTAGCTACCTGAATGTCTTCTTTAGTGCAGTGCCTGTTCATATCCTTTGCCCGTTTTTTAATTGGGTTATTTGTCTTTTGTTGTTGAGTTTTTGCAGTATCATGTAGATTTTTTTTTTTTTTTGTAGATTTTAGAGATCAGATGCTGATTGGAAATGTCATGACTAAAACCTTTTTCCCAATTTGTACGTAATCTTTTTACTGTTTTGGTGAGGTCCTGGATGGTAGGTGTTTGACTTTTAGGAGCTCCCAGTTATCTAATTTGTTTTCTGGTGTTTGTGCAGTGCTAGCAATGTTTTGTATAGTGTTTATGCCATGTGTTAGGTTTCTAGCATTGTCCCTATTTTTTCTTCCATGACCTTTATCATTTTAGATTTTATATTTAGGTCTTTGATCCATTTTGAGTTGGTTTCCGTGCATGGTGTGAGGTATGAATCTTGTTTCCTTTTTTTTTTTTTTTTGCAGATGGATATCCTGTTATCCCAGCACCAGTTGTTGAAGAGAATATCTTTTCCCCATTTAATATATTTTGGTCCTTTGTCAAATATCAGCTGCTCGTATGTGGATAGATTTATGTCTGGATTCTCAATTTTGGTCCATTGGTCTATGTATCTGTTGTACCAGCACCAGGCTGTTCTAAAATCAGGCAATGTGAGGCCTCCCACTTTGCTCTTCTTTTTCGGTAATGCTTTACTTATTCGGGCCTCTTCCCCTTCCATATCAAGTTGGTGATTTCTTTCTCCATCTCATTAAGAAATGTCATTGGAATTTGTATCAGGGTTGCATTTATCTATAGGTTACTTTGGGTAGAATAAACATTTTCAAAACGTTAAGTCTTCCTGTCCATGAGCAAGTGGGATTTTCCACTTTATCTAGGTCTCTTTTGGTTTCTTGCAGTAGTGTCTTGTAGTTTTCTTTTTATAGATCTTTTACGTGCCTGATTAGATTTATTCCAAAGTGTTTTATCTTCTTGGGGGCTATGGTAAGCGGTATTAATTTGCAGATTTCCTTTTAGCTGTTCTTTTCGCTGGTGTAGAGAATTCAGCTGATTTTTGTATGTTTATCTTGTATCCAGATATTTTTCTGAAATCTTCATTAGTTCCAATAGTTTTTTTGTGGATTCTTTAGGGTTTTCTGTGTATAAGATCATGTCATCTGGAAATACAGATACTTTTATGTCTTCCTTAGAAATTTGGATGTCATTTATTTCTTTATCTGGCCTAATTGCTCTGGCTAGGATCTCTAGCGCAAAGTTGAATAAGAGTGGTAATAAAGGTCATCCTTGTCTGGTTCCCATTCTCAAGGGGAATGCTTTCAGGCTCTGTCCATTTAGGATGATGTTGGCTGTTGGCTGTTGGCTTTGTATAAACGCCCTTCATTATGTTGAGAAATTTCCCTTCTATTCCTATTTTGCTGAGAGTTTTTATCATGAATAGGTGTTGGACTTTGTCAAATGCCTTTTCTGAATCAATTGACAACATATGTGGTTCTTATCTTTTGTTTTATTTATATGATGTATTACATTGTTTATTTTTCTAATGTTAAACCATCCTTGCACATCTGGTATGAATTCCACTTGGTCAACGGGGATTATTTTTTTGATATGTTGTTGAATTCTATTGGCTAGAATTTTGTTGAGGATTTTTGCATCTATGTTCATGAAGGATATAGGTCTGTAATTTTCTTTTTCATCCTCTCTTTACCTGGTTTTGGTATCAGGAATACGCTGACTTCACAGAATAAGCTTGGGAGTATTCTACCCTTTTCTATTCTCTGAAATACCTTTAGTTGTAATGGTGTTAACTATTCTCTGAAAGTTTGGTAGAATTATCCAGTGAAGCTGTCAGGGCCAGGGCTTTTTTGTTGTTGTTGGGAGCTTTTTAATTACCTTTTCAATCTCTTGTTATGGGTTTATTTAGTTGTTCTACTTCTGTTTGTGTTAGTTTAAGTAGGTAGTGTGTTACTAGATATTTGTTTCCTCCGGGTTTTCCAATTTGTTAGAGTACAGTTTTTCATAGTAATCAGATATGATTCTTTTAATTTCCATTGGATCTGTTGTGATATCGCCCATCTCATTTCCTATTCAGGTTATTTGCTTCCTCTCCTGGTTGTTTTTTTCCTTTTTGTCAGTTTGTCCAGTGGTTTATCAATTTTGTTGATCTTTTCCGAGCATCAGCTTTTGGTCTTGTTAATTCTTTCAATTGTTTTTCTGATCTCTATTTCATTTAATTCTCCTCTAATTTTTATTATTTGTTTTCTTCTGGTGCCCAAGGGTTTCTTTTGTTGCTCTCTTTCTATTTGTTCAAGTTGTAGGGATAATTCTTTGATTTTGGCCCTTTCTTCTTTTTGTATGTGTGCATTTATTGATATAAATTGACCTCTGAGCACTGCTTTTACTGTGTTCCAAAGGTTCCGATAGGAAATGTTTTCATTCTCATTGGATTCTATGAATTTCTTTATTCCATCCTACATGTCTTCTATTACCCAGTCATTTTTGAGCAGGGTATTGTTCAGTTTCCAAGTGTTTGATTTCTTTTCCCTGCTTTTTCTGTTATTGACTTCTGCTTTTACAGCTTTATGTTTTAGATTCTGTGAAGGCTTGCTTTATAACCTAATATGTGGTCTATTCAGGAGATTGTCCCATGTGCATTAGAAAAGAAAGTATTTTTTGGCTGCTGTTGGGTGGAGCGTTCTGTATATGTTTATGGGGTCAAGTTGGTTGATTGTGGCATTTACGTCTTCTGTGTCTTTTTTGATCTTCTTTCTGGATGTTCTGTCCTTCACTGAAAGTGGTGTGTTGAAGTCTCCTACTATAATTGTGGAGCTGTCTATCTCTCTTTTCAATGCTTTAGAGTTTGTTTAATATATCTTGAAGCCTTGCCTTTGGGTGTGTAAATATTTATTATGGTTATATCCTCCTGATATTTGACACTTAAGTCATTATCTAGTGTCCTTCCTTATCCTTTGTGGTGGATTTTACTTAAAAGTCTATTTTGTCAGAAATTAACATTGCCACTCCTCTTTTTTGATTTTTGTTTCCTTGATATATATATTTTTTCCATCCTTTGAGTTTTTGTTTGTTTGTATCTTTAAGTCTAAGATGTATATCTTGCAGGCAGCATATAGACAGTTTTTTTTTTAATCCATTCTGCCAAAGTCTCTTTATTGGTGCATTTAATCCATTTTTCATTCAGTGTAATTACTGATAGGTATTTAGTTTAGTGGAAACCCTGGTGGAGTAGTGGTTAAGTGCTACGGTTGCTAACCAAAGGGTCGGCAGTTCGAATCCACCAGGTGCTCCTTGTAAACTCTATGGGGCAGTTCTACTCTGTCCTATAGGATTGATATGAGTTGGAATCGACTCAATGGCACTGGGTTTGGTTTTGGTTTATTTAGTTTAGTGCTGTCATTTTGATGTCTTTTTTGTGTGTTGTTGACAGATTCTTTGTTCCACTTAATTTTTTGTGCTGAGTCACTTTTCTTTATATAGAGTCTTCTCTTTTTCATTGTTGCTGATTTTGTTTTTGCTGAGTCTTTATGTTTTTCTTGTATTTTATTTCGATGTGTAGGATTGTTATTCTCCTTTGTGGTTACCTTAATATTTACCCCTATTTTTCTAAGTTTAAATAAAATTTTTATCTCTTTATATCGCCTTGACTTCCTCTCCATATGAAAGATCGATGACTACATTTTTTAGTCCCTCTTTATTGATTTAATATTGTCATCTTTTATATAATGACATCTCTGTTTCCCTGTTTTGAGCGTTTTTTTATCTTGATTTATTTTTGTGATTTCCTTACCTGGGTCGATATCTATTTGCTCTGTCCTGTGTTCTAGTCTTGGGTTGATATCTGATGTCATAGATTTTCTAACCAGAGGACTTTCTTTAGTATTTTTTCCAATTTTGGTTTGGTCTTTGCAAATTCCGTTTTGCCTTCATATTTGAGTTTTGCTGAATGTATGATTCTTGGCTGGCAGTTTTTTTTTTCATTCAAGACTTTATATATGTCATCCCATTTCCTTCTTGCCTGCATGGTTTCTGCTGAGTAGTCCGAGCTTATTCTTATTGACTCTCCTTTGTAAGTGACTTTTCATTTATTCTTAGCCACTCTTAAAATTCTCTATCTTTGGTTTTGGCAAGTTTGATTATAATACATCTTGGTGACTTTCTTTTGGGATCTACCTTGCATGGGGTTCCATGAGCATCTTGGATAGTTATCTTCTTGTCTTTCATGATATCAGGGAACTTTTCTGTCAACAGGTCTTCAGCAATTCTCTCTGTATTTTCTGTTCTCCCTTCCTGTTCTGGTACTCCAATCACTTGTAGGTTATTTCTCTTGAGTACATACCTAGAGTGGAATTGCTGGCTCATACAGCAAGCCTACATTTAGCCTTTTGAGGAACCAGCATGCTGTTTTCCAGTGTCATTGTATAATTTTACATTCTTGCCAGTAGGGTGTGAGGGCTCCAATTTCTCCACATCTTTCACAACACTTACTGTCTTTTTTTTTCTTTTTTCCTTTTCTGGTCTTTTTTTGTGAGTTAGAATTTTTTCTACATTTTCTCCCACTCTGTCTGGGAACTGTGAAACCATTGTGAAACCTGACAGAGCAGCTGGTGATGGTAGCTGGTCACTATCTAATTCTTCTGCACTCAGGCTGGTGGAGGCTGAGGTTCATGTGGTCCATTAGTCCTTTGGACTAATATTTTCCTTGTGTCTTTAGTTTTCTTCATTCTCCTTTGCTCCAAATGTGATGGGAGCTCTAACTGTATTTTAGATGGCTCCTCACAGGCTATTAGGACCCCAGACTCTACCAATTCAAGTAGGATGTAGAACATTGTCTTTATGAACTATGTTATGTCAGTTGACCTAGATGTCCTCCAGACCATGGTCCACAGACCTCAGCCCCAGTAACTCCATTCCTTAATGTGTTTGGAAGTACCTAGGAAGCTTCTATGGCTTTGCCTTGGCCAAGTTGTGTTGACTTGCCCTATATTGCGTAGTCTTTTCCTTCACCAAAATTAACACTTACCTAATTTTTTTTTTAATATATAATTAGTGGTTTTCCCTCTCCAACCTCCCCTTCTTCATAACCATCAAAGATAATTTTTTTCTGTGTGTAAACCTTTTCTTAGGTTTTTATTATATTGGTTTCATATAATATTTGTCCCTTTGTGGTTGACTTATTTCACTCAGCATAATGGCTGCCAGATTCACCCATGGTGTGAGATATTTTCCAGATTCAACATTGTGTTTTATCATTGCATAGTATTCCTTTGTGTGTACATGCCATAGTTTATCCATTCATCTGTTGATGGGCACCTAGGTTGTTTCCACCGTTTTGCTATTGTGAATAATGCTGCAGTGAACATGGGTGTGCATGTTCTGTAGGATATATTCCTAGGAGATAGATTGCTGGATCATATGATATTTGTGTTTCTAACTGTTAAGGAGGTACCATATTGTTTTCCACAGTGATTGTACCCATTTTGCATTCCCACCAGCAGAGCATAAGAATTCCATTCTCCACACAACCTCTCCAAGTTTTGTTATTTTCTGTTTTTTTGATCAGTGCCTGTAATGTCGGTGTTAGATGGCATCTTATTGTAGTTTTGATTTGCATTTCTCTAATGGCTAATGATCACAAGCATATCCTCATATGTCTATTAGTTGCCTGAATGTCTTCTTTGGTAAGTGTCTGTTCATATCCTTTGCCCATTTTTTAATTGGATTATTTGTTTTTTTGTTACTGAGGTATTAAAGTATTTTACAGATTTTAGAGATTAGCCCCTTGTCAGACATGTGGCACCCAAAAATGTTTTCCAAAACTGTAGGTTCTCTTTTTACTCTTTTGGTGATGACTTTTGATGAGCATACATGTTTAATTTTTAGGATCTCCCAGTTATCTAGCTTATCTTCTGGTGTTTGTGCATTGTTAGTTATGGCTTATATTGTATTTTATGCTATGTATTAGAGCCTAGCATTGTCCCTATTTTTTCATCTGTGAACTTTACTGTTTTAAGTTTTATATTTAGGTCTTTGATCCATTTTGAGTTAGTTTTTATGTATGGTGTGAGTTATGGGTCCAGTTTCTGGTTTTTTATTTTTTTTCTTTTTAACAGATGGACATTGAGTTTTGCCTGGATCATTTGTTAAAAAGACTGTCTTTGCCCCATTTAATGGACTTGGTTCATTGCCAAAGATCAGCCACAGGTGGATGGATTTACATCTGGGCTCTCAATTCTGTTCCATCGGTCTATCAGTCTGTCTTTGTATCACTACTAGGCTGTTTTGATTACTGTGGCTGTATACTAGGTTCTAAGATCATGTAGTGTGAGGCTTTGTTCTTTTTATTCAGTAATGATTTTTTTTATCCTGGGCCTCTTTCCTTTCCATATAAAATTGGTGATTGGCTTTTCCATCTTGTTGAAGAACGCTGTTGGTATCTGGATCAGGATTGCATTTTCTCTGTAGATCACTTTGGGTAGAATTGACATTTTCACAATGTTGAGTCTTCCTATCCATGAGCATGGTACGTTTTTCCTTTGTTTTGTTTTTTTTGTTTGTTTCTTGCACTAATGTTTTGTAGTTTTCTTGGTACAGGTTTACATCTCTAGTTAGATTTATTCCTAAGTATTTTATCTTTTTAGGGGTGATTGTAAATTGTATTGTTTTCCTGCATTCCTTTTTAAAGTTCTTTTTGTTGATGTATAGGAACCCAACTGATTTTTGGACGTTGATCTTGTATCCTGATACTCTGCTGAATTGGTCTATTAGTTCTAGTAGTTTTCTTGTGGAATCTTTGGTGGCCTCCATTTCTTCTGATGCATAGTGAAACATATTGCTGCCATCTAGTTGTGATGAGTCATTTTTTCTTTTTTTGTTCTCAAGATTTCTTCATGTTCCATGGATTTCAACAGTGTGACTATGATATTTCTAGATGGATGTTTTGTATGTACCCTACTTGGCATTCATTGACTTTATGGATCTGCAAGTTAATGCTGTTTATCAACTTTGGAAGGTCTTTATCCATTATTTCTTCAAAAATGATTTAACTTTCTACTATCTATTTGGGTCTCCTATTACACATCTATTTATATGCTTGATTTTATCACATACATCCCTGAGGTTTTAATCATTTTTCTTCAATCTTTTTTTTTTTCCCAGTTATTCAGGTTGGATAATTTCTCCTCTTTCTTCTCCCAAGTCAAATCTGCCATTGAATGCCTCTAATAATGTTTTCTTTTTGCTTATTGCAATTTTCATATATAATACTATTTTTGTAAAACTTTTTCTTCTACTTATGAATCTCTATTTGTTGTTATCTTGTGTTTCTTTATTGTTTAGAAATGGTTTCCTTTATTTCCTCTAATATGTTTAAAATAGCTACTTTGAAGTCTTTTTTTCTACTAAATCCAAACTATAAAAAAAAAAAAAATGGGTACATGCAAATACAGCTTCTATCTTTTTTCCCTGTTATTGGTCACACTTTCTGTTTTTTTTAATTATTTTTATTGTGCTTTTTAAAAATTTTTTTCTTTTTTTCTTAAGTGAAAGTTTACAAATCAAGTCAGTCTCTCACATAAAGACTAATATACACCTTGCTACATATTCGCAATTACTTTCTCCCCCATTAGACAGCCCGCTGTCCCCTACTCTCTCTTTTCATGTCCATTTTGCCAACTTCTAAGCCCCTCTACTCTCCTATCTCCCCTCCAGGGAGGAGATGCCAACATAGAGTCAAGTGTCCACCTGATTCAAGAAGCTCACTCCTCACCAGCATCCCTCTCCAACCCACTGTCCAGTCAAATCCATGTCTGACAAGTTGGCTTCAGGAATGGTTTATGTCATGGGCCAATAGAAGGTCTGGGGCTATGACCACCGGGGTCCTTCTAGTCTCAGTCAGATCATTAAGTCTGGTCTTTTTATGAGAATTTGAGTCTGCATCCTACTGTTTTCCTGTTCCCTCAGGGGTTCTCTGTTGTGTTCCCTGTTAGGGCAGTCATCAGTTGTGGCTGGGCAGCATCTAGTTCTTCTGGTCTCAGGATGATGTACACTCTGGTTCATGTAACCTTTTCTGTCTCTTGGGCTTGTAATTACCTTGTGTCCTTAGTGTTCTTCATTCTCCTTTGATCCAGGTGGGTTGAGACTCATTGATGCATCTTAGATGGCCACTTGCTGGCATTTAAGACCCCAGACGCCACTCTTCAAAGTGGGATGCAGAATGTTTTTTTAATAGATATTATTTATGCCAATTGACTTAGATGTTCCCTGAAACCATGGTCCCCAAACCCCTGCCCCTGCTTTGCTGAACTTCGAAGCATTCAGTTTATTAAGGAAACTTCTTTGCTTTGTCTTAGTCCAGTTGTGCTGACTTCCACTGTGTTGAGTGTTGTCCTTCCCTTCACCTAAAGTACTTCTTGTCTACTATCTATTTAGTAAATACCACTCTCCCACCCTCCCTCCCTCCCCCCTCTCACAACCACAAAAGAATGTGTTCTCTGTTTAATCTATTTCTCAAGATCTTATAAATGTGGTCGTATACAATATTTGTCCTTTTGCAACTGACTACTTTCACTCAGCATAATGCCTTCCAGATTTCTCCATGTTATGAAATGTTTCATAGATTCATCACTGTTCTTTACCGATGCATAGTATTCCATTGTGTGATTATACCGTAATTTATTTATCCATTCATCTGTCGATGGGCACCTTGGTTGGTTCCATCTTTTTGCTGTTGAAAACAGTGCTGCAATAAACATGGGTGTGCATATATCCGTTCGTGTAAAGGCTCTTATTTCTCTAGGATATATTCCGAGGAGTGGGATTACTGGTCGTATGGTAGTTCTATTTCTAGCTTTTTAAAAAAAAATAAAATAAAATAAGGAAGTGCCAAATCGATTTCCAAAGTGGTTGTAACATTTTACATTCCCACCAGCAGTGTGTAAGTGTTCCAATCTCTCCACAGCCTCTCCATCATTTGTTTTTTGGATTAATGCCAGCCTTGTTGGCGTGAGATGGAATCTCATTGTAGTTTTGATTTGCATTTCTCTAATGGCTAATGATCAAGAGCATTTCCTCATGTATCTGTTAGCCACCTGAATGTCTTCTTTAGTGAAGTGCCTGTTCATATCCATAGCCCATTTTTTAACTGGGTTGTTTGTCTTTTTGTGGTTGAAATTTAGCAGAGTCATGTAGACTTTAGAGATCAGGGGCTGGTCGGAGATATCATAGGTGAAATTTTTTTCCGAGTCTGTAGGTGGTCTTTTTACTCTTTTGGTGAAGTCTTTAGATGAGCATAGGTGTTTGATTTTTAGGAGCTCCCAGTTATCTGGTTTCTTTTTGGCATTTTTAGTAATGTTTTGTGTTCTGTTTATGCCATGTATTAGGGCTCCTAACATTGTCCTTATTTTTTCTTCCATGATCTTTATCATTTCAGATTTTATGTTTAGGTCTTTGATGTATTTGGAGTTAGTTTTTGTGTATGGTGTGAAGTATGAGTCCTGTTTCATTTTTTTTTGCAAATGGCTATCCAGTTATGCCAGCACCATTTCTTAAAAAGACAATCTTTTCCCCATTTAACTGACACTGGGCCTTTGTCAAATATCAGCTGCTCATATGTGGATGCATTTATATCTGGGTTCTCAATTCTGTTCCATTGGTCTGTATATCTGTTGTTGTACCAGTACCAGGCTGTTTTGACTACTGTGGTGGTATAATAGGTTCTAAAATCAGGTAGAGTCCTTCCACTGTGTTCTTTTTCAGTAATGCTTTACTTATCCGGGGCTTCTTTCTCTTCCATATGAAGTTGGTGATTTGTTTCTCCATCACATTAAAAAATGTCATTGGAATTTGGATTGGAAGTGCAATGTATATATAGATGGCTATTGGTAGAATAGATATTTTAACAATGTTAAGTCTTCCTATCCATGTGGAAGGTATGTTTTTCCACTTATGTAGGTCCCTTTTGGTTTCTTGCAATAGTACCTTGTAGTTTTCTTTGTATAGGTCTTTTACATCTTTGGTAAGATTTGTTCCTAAGTATTTTATCTTCTTGAGGGCTACCATGAATGGTATTGATTTGGTGATTTCCTCTTTGATGTTCCTTTTGTTGATGTAGAGCAATCCAACTTATTTTTGTATGTTTATCTTGTGTCCTGATACTCTGCTGAACTCTTCCATTAGTTTCAGTAGTTTTCTTGAGCATTTCAAAGGGTTTTCTGTGTATAAGATCCTGTCATCTGCAAATAGAGATAATTTTACTTCTTTCTTGCCAATCTGGATTCCCTTTATTTCTTTGTCTAACCTAATTGTTCTGGCTAGGACCTCCAGCACAATGTTGAATACGAGCAGTGATAAAGGGCATCCTTGTCTGGTTCCTGTTCTCAAGGGACATGCTTTCAGGCTCTTTCCATTTAGGATGATGTAGGCTGTTGGGTTTGTATAAATACCCTTTATTATGTTGAGGAATTTTCCTCCTATTCCTATTTTGCTGAGAGTTTTTATCATGAGTTTGTCAAATGCCTTTTCTCCATCAATTGATAAAGTCATGTGATTCTTGTCTTTTGTTTTATTTACATGGAGGATTACATTAATTGTTTTTCTAATATTGATCCATCCTTGCATATCTGGTATAAATCCCACTTGGTCATGGTGGATTATTTTTTTGATATGTTGTTGAATTCTATTGGTTAGAATTTTGTTGAGGATTTCTGCAACTGTATTCATGAGGGATATAGGTCTGTAATTTTCTTTTTTGTGCTGTCTTTAGCTGGTTTTGCTATCAGGGATATGGTGGCTTCATAGAATGAGTTTGGGAGTATTCCATCCTTTTCTATGCTCTGAAATACCTTTAGTAGTAGTGGTGTTAACTCTTCTCTGAACATTTGGTAGAACTCTGCAGTGAAGCCATCCAGGCCAGGGCTTTTTTTTTTGTTGGGAGTTTTTGGATTACCTTTTCAATCTCTTTTTTTGTTATGGGTCTATTTAGGTGTTCTACTTCTGTTTGTGTTACCTTAGGTAGGTAGTTTGTTTCCAGGAATTCATCCATTTCTTCTAGGTTTTCAAGTTTGTTAGAGTACATTTTTTTGTAGTAATCTGTTACGATTCTTTTAATTTCAGCTGGATCTGTTGTGATATGGCCCATCCTATTTCTTATTTGGGTTATTTGTTTCTTTTCCTGTATTTCTTTAGTCAGTCTGGCCAATGGTTTAACAATTTTGTTAATTTTTTCAAAGAACCAGCTTTTGGCCTTGTTAAGTCTTTCAATTGTTTTTCTGTTTTCTAATTTTTAGTATTTGTCATCTTCTGGTGCCTGATGGTTTCGTTTGTTGCTCTCTTTCTATTTGTTCAAGTTGTAGGGACAGTTCTTTGATTTTGGCTCTTTCTTCTTTATGTATGTGTGCATTTATCGATATAAATTGACCTCTGAGCACTGCTTTCACTGCGTCCCAAAGGTTTTGATAGGAAGTGTTTTCAGTCTCGTTGAATTCTATCAATTTCTTTATTCTCTCCTTAATGTCTTCTATAACCCAGTCTTATTTGAGCAGGGTATTGTTCAGTTTCCAAGTATTTGATTTCTTTTCCCTAATTTTTCTGTTATTGATTTCTACTTTTATGGCCTTATGGTCTAAGAAGATGCTTTGTAATATTTTTGATGTTTTGGATTCTGCAAAGGCTTGTTTTATGACCTAATATGTGATCTATTCTAAAGAATGTACCATGTGCACTAGAAAAGAAAGTATACTTTGCTGCTGTTGGGCGGCGTATTCTGTGTAAGTCTATGAGGTCAAATTGGTTGACTGTAACAATTAGATCTTTCGTGTCTCTATTGAGCTTCTTGCTGGATATCCTATCCTTCACCAAAAGTGGTGTGTTGAAGACTCCTACTATAATTGTGGAGGCGTCTACCTCACCTTTCAATTCTGTTAAAGTTTGTTTTATGTATCTTGCAGCCCTTTCATTGGGTGCATAAATATTTAATATGGTTACATTTTCCCATTAAATTGTCCCTTTAATCATGTAGTGTCCTTCTTTATCTTTTGTGGTGAATTTTAAAGTCTATTTTGTCAGAAATTAATATTGCCACTCCTGCTCTTTTTTGAGTGTTGTTTGCTTGATATATTTTTTTCCAACCTTTGAGTTTTAGTTTGTTTGTGTCTCTAAGTCTAAGGTGTGTCTCTTGTAGGCAGCATATAGATGGATCATGTTTTTTTATCCAGTCTGAGACTCTCTGTCTCTTTATTGGTGCATTCAGTCCATGTACATTCAGCATAATTATAGATAAGTATGAGTTTAGTGCTGTCATTTTGATGTCTTTTTTTTGTGTTGGTGACAATTTCATTTTTCCACTTACTTTTTTGTGCTGAATTTTTCTTTGTAAACTCTGTGTTCCTCATTTTCATAGTAGTTGAATTTATTTTTGCTGAGTCTTTATGTTTATCTTGGTTTTTATTTTGTAGTATGGAATTGTTAGACCTCTTTGTGGTTACCTTAATATTTACCCATATTTGTCAAAGTAAAAACCTAACTTGTATGGCCCTGTATCGCCTTGTTTTCCTGTCCATATGGAAGATCTATGCCTCCTGTATTTAGTCCCTCTTTTTTTGCTTATTGTAATCTTTTACATAATGACGTCAATGATCCCCTGATTTGAGCACTTTTTTAATTAATCTTATTTTGTTTTTGTGATTTCCCTATCTGAGTTTATATCAGGATGTTTTGTTCTGTGACCTTGTGTTGCACTGGTATCTGATATTATTGATTTTCTGACCAAAGAATTTCCTTTAGTAATTCTTATAGTTTTTTTTTTTTGGTTTTTGCAAATTCTCTAAGCTTGTTTTTATCTGTAAATGTCTTCATTTCACCTTTATATTTGACAGAGAGTTTTGCTGGGTATATGATTCTTGGCTGGCAGTTTCTCTCCTTCAGTGCTCTATATACGTCATCCCATTGCCTTCTTGCCTGCATGGTTTCTGCTGCATAGTCTTAGACTCTCCTTTGCAGGGGACTTTTCGTTTATCCTTAGCTGCTTTTAAAATTTTCTTTTTATCTTTGGTTTTGGCAAGTTTGATGATAATACGTCTTGGTGATTTTCTTTTGGGATCTATTTGTATGGGGTTCGATGAGCATCTTGGATATATATCCTTTCATCTTTCATGATGCCAGGGAAGTTTTCTGCCAACAGATCTTCAACTATTCTCCCTGGGTTTTCTGTTAACCCTCCCTGTTCTGGAACTCCAATCAAACGCAAGTTATTCTTCTTGATAGAGCCCCACATGATTCTTAGGGTTTCCTCAATTTTTAAAATTCCTTTTATCTGATTTTTTTCAAATATATTGGTGTCAATTGCCTTATCCTCCATCTCCTAACTCTGCATTCCAATTCCTCGATTCTGCTCCTCTGACTTCCTACTGAGTTGTCTAATTCTATAATTTTATTGTTAATCTTTTGAATTTCTGAATGCTGTCTCTCTGTGGATTCTTCCAGCTTCTTAAATTTTTCACTATGTCCTTGAATAATCTTTTTGATTTCTTCAACTGCTTTACCTGTGTGTTCCTTGGCTTTTTCTGTAGATTGCCTTATTTCATTTCTGAGGTCATCCCTGATGTCTCAAAGTATTCTGTATATTAATTTTTATATTCTACATCTGGCAATTGTAGGAATGTATCTGCATCTGGAAATGATTTTGATTCTTTGATTTGGGGGTTTGTAGAAGCAATCATGGTCTGCTTCTTTATGTGATTTGATATCATCTGCAGTCTCCAAACCATCTATAACATATTGTAATGATTTCTTTTGTGTTTGCTCACTGAGTTTTATCTTCTTGTTTTGTTTTGTTTCAATACACCCAGATGGGCTACTAGATTGTGCTATCTTGATTGTTGTAGCCTTTGAATCACCTATGTCCTGTTACCGGCTGGTCTGAGCTGTTACCACGTATATGAGCCTATGAGTCCATTCACTATTCTTGAACAGATTCAGCTCAGGTGTCCTGATGGTGGGTCACCTAGTGTGTGGAGTAGACTCTCACCTATTAGAGGAGTAGTGGTGATTGTTGTATGTGCCAGTTTCTAGTAGCAGCAGGGGGTCACACTCCAAGGAGGGAAGCGTGCTGGCAGCCTTCCCCCAAGTGCCAGTGAGGTAGGAGTGTCTCTATTCTCTAGAGCACTCTGGTGGGTGGGATCTGCAGCTGTACCTTAGGCACCCAATGCTTGTACCTCTAAAGATTGGTAGGCATCACTATCCTCAGACCCATTTAGCATGTGGCTAGGTGGTGTGGGTGGAGCCTCAGCCCTCAGTTCTCTGGTGTGGGTCAGTGAGGGCTCTGTTAAATAGGTAGAGAGGTATCTCACCTCCAAAGCTTGCCTTTTCACTGCGCAGCTAAAACAATTACAGTCAGATCTCTATCAGAATTGCCTTTGCATTATAATAGCCACCTGGTTCCCCATAGGGATGAAAGCCAAGGACTGTGGGTCCTTGCATAACAGGTATGCAAGGATGGTTCCACATTAGAAAATCAATAGAAGGGAAATTTCTCCACATAATGATGGACATCTATACAAAACCAACAGTGAACATCAGTCTTAATGGAAAAAGGCTGAAAACATTCCCCTTGAGCACAGGGACAAGGATGCCTTTTATCACCACTCTTATTAAAGATTGTTCTGAAAGTCCTAGCCACAGCAGTAAGGCAAGAAAAAGAAATAAAGGGCATCCAAATTGGTAATGAAGAAGCAAAATTGTCCCTATTTGTGGATGATATATTATACTTAGATAATCCAAAAGACTCCCCAAGAAAACTACTGGAACTAATGGAAGATTCAGTAGAGTAGCAAGATACAAGATAAACATAAAAAAATCTATTGGATTCCTATGCATAATAAAGAGAATGATGAAAAGGAAATCAGGAAAACAATGCCATTTATAATAGCCCCCTAAAAAATAAAATACTTAGGAATAAATCTAACCAGGGATGTAAAAGACCCATACAAAAAAACTACAAAACGCTACTGCAAGAAACCAAAAGAGATCTACATAAATGGAAAAACTTACCATGTTCATGGATAAGTAGACTCAACATTGTGAAAATGACAATTCTACCCAAAGCAATTTACAAATACAATGTAATCCCCATCAAAATATCAACAACATTCTTAAGTAGATGGAAAAACTAAACATTAACTTTATATGGACAGAGAAGAGGCCCCGGAAAAGTTAAGCACTAATGAAGAAGAAGAATAAAGTAAGAGGGCTCGCACTACCTGACTTCAGAACCTACTATATAGCTACAGTAGTCAAAACAGACTGTTACAGGTACAGCGATAGATACATTGACCAATGGAACAGAATTGAGATCCCAAATGTAAATGCATCCTCCTATGGTCACCTGATCTTGGAGAAGGGCCCAAAGTCCATCCAATGGGGAAAAGACAGTCTCTTTAACAAATGGTGCTGCCAAAACTGGGTGTTCATCTCCAAAAAAATGAAACAGGACCCATACCTTACACCATATACAAAAACGAATCCAAAATGGATCAAAGACCTAAATATAAAGCCAAAAACTATGAAGTTCATAGAAGAAAAAATACAATCAATGCTAGAGTCCCTAATACACAGCATCAACAAGATAGGAACCACGACCAGCAACACACAAACTCCAGAAGATAAGCTAGATAACTGGGATCTTCTAAAAATTAAACATTTATGCTCATCAAACAACTTCACCAAAAAGAGAACCTAGAGACTGGGTGAAAAAAAAAAAAAGAAAGAAAGAAACTTGGCTAATACAAATCAGACAAAAGTCTATCTCTAAAATCTACAGGAAAATCCAACATCTCTACAACAAAAAGACAAATAATCCAGTTAAAAAATAGGCAAAGGAAATCGACAGAATCTTCACCAAAGAAGACATTGAAGCGGCCAACAGATCCATAAGGAAATGCTGGCAATCACTAGCCATTAGAGAAATGCAAATCAAAACCACAATGTGATATCATCTCACCCCAGCATTACTGGCACGAATCAAAAAACAGAAACTAACAGATGTTGTAAAGGTTCTGGGGAGAACGGAACACTTATGAACTGCTAGTAGGAATGCAAAATGATAGAACCATTTTGGAAAATGATATGGCACTTCCTTAGAAAGCTAGAAATAGAAATACCATATTATCCAGTAATCCCACTCCTAGGAATATATCCTAGGCAACTAAGAGTTATCATATACACAGTGGAGTAGTACACAGAGATCAAGATGATGAATCTATGAAGCATTTCATAACATGGATGAATCTGGAGGATATTATGCTAAGTGAAATAAGTCAATTACAAAAGTACAGATATTATATGAGACTATTAGTGTAAAAACTCAGGAAAATGTTTACACAAAGAAACAATCTTGGATGGTTACCAGGGAGGGGAGGAATGGTGATGGGAAATCATTAAATAAGACAATAGATAAGTAGTAACTTTGGTGAAGGGTAAGACAGTACATAATACTGGGGAAGTCAGCACAACTTGTCTAAGGGCAGGTCATGGGAGCTTCATAGACACATTCAAACTTCCTGAGGGACTGAATTGCTGGGCTGAGTGCTGTTGGGACCGTGGTCTCGGGGAACATCTAGCTCAATAGGCATAGTTTATAAAGAAAATGTTCTACCTTGGCGAGTAGAGTAGGGGGTCTTAAAAATGTGTGAGCAGCCATCTAAGATACTCCAGTTGTCTCACCCTTTCTGGAAAATGGGAAAATGAAGAAAACCAAAGACACAAGGGTAAAATTAGTCCAAAGGACTGATAGACCACGGCTACCATGGCTTCTACCAGAATGAGTCCAGTACAGCTAGATGGTGCCTGGCTACCACCACTGAATGATCTGACAGAAATCACAATAGAGGGTTCCGGACAGAGCTGGAGAAAAATGTAGAACAAAATTCTGACTCACAAAAAAAGGCCAGGGGAGGGGGCCAAGATGGCGGACTAGGTGGACGCTCCCGCGGATCCCTCTTGCAACAAAGACTCGGAAAAACAAGGGAATCGATCACATACATAACAATCTATGAACTCTGAACAACAAGCACAGACTTAGAGACGGAGGACGAACAAATACGGGCAGACAGCGACTGTTTTCAGAACTAGGAGCCAGCGCACCAGGCAGGTGACCTTCGGAGCTCGATCTGGGGCAGAGCCCAGGGGGGCAGACGGCACAGAAAGGGGGCCCACCCCTTCCCCCCCGAACCCATCCCGGGAGGAAGCCTAGCAGGTTGGCGCGGGCGGCGTAGGGGCGCAGCCGGAGGGAGAAACACCCGGGAGGCAGTGACTAATCTGAGAGGGGGGAGAACAGCGTCCCAGCTGGGGTGCCCTGCTGTCCGCCGGGAGTTAGGCGAGAAGCCGACGGGGCGCGCGCGGGGGGGGGGGTCAGCTGTGTTTCCCTGGAGTGACCCCAGGGCGGGGCCCACGCGTTCGTGCGGGAGGACGCGCACCCAGTCCGCGCGTGTGGCACGGCACACCAGAGGGAGAAATCCCCGGAGGTGTCTGGTCTCAAAACAGGGAAAGCAGCATCCCAGACGGGGAGCCATTCCGCTGCGATCTGGGCACGCGCGCGCGCGGGCGGGGCATGAGCGCGGGGTCCATTTTTATTACCCTGAATTGACCCAGAGGGCGGGAACACCTGGTCCTGCGAGTGACGCCCTCCCAGTTTGCGCGAGAGGTGCGGCACACTGGAAGGAGAAGTCCCCGGGAGGAACTGATTGGTCCCAAAGCGCAGAAAGTAGCATCCCAGACAAAGTGCCGCCCTGCTGGGGCTTGGGCGCGCGCACGAGCGGGCCGTGAGCGCGGAGTCCATTTTTATTGCCCTGAATTGACCCAGGGGGCGGGCCCACCTGGCCGTGCGGAGGAACTGATTGGTCCCAAAGCGCAGAAAGTAGCATCCCAGACAGAGTGCCGCCCTGCTGGGGCTTGGGCGCGCGCGGGCGGGGCGTGAGCGCGGAGTCCATTTTTATCGCCCTGAATTGACCCAGGGGGCGGGCCCACCTGGCCGTGCGGAGGAACTGATTGGTCCCGAAGCGCAGAAACTAGCGTCCCAGACGGGGTTCCGTCCTGCTGGGGCTTGGGCGCGCGCACGAGCGGGGCGTGAGCACGGAGTCCATTTTTATTGCCCTGAATTGACCCAGGGGGCGGGCCCACCTGGCCGTGCAGGTGACGCAACCCAGTTCGCGCGAGAGGTGTGGCGCTCCGGAAGGAGAAGTCCCGGGGAGGAAGTGACTGGTTCCCGAACAGGGAAAGCAGCGTCTCAACCCGGAAGTCATCCCGCTGGGATTTGGGCGCGCGCACAGGCGGGGCGTGACCGCGGGATCTAATTATAATCGCCTGAATAGACCCTGGGGGCGGGCCCACCCGTTCGTGCGGGAAACGCCCACCCAGTGCCCACGAGCGGTGCCGCGCACCGGAGGAAGTCCCCAGGAGGAAGGGACTGGTTTCCGAGCAAGGAAAGCAGTGTCCTAGCCAGGGACCCGTCCAGCCCGGATTTTGGCAAACGGGGGCGGAGCGTGAACGTGGTGTTCAGCTCTATATTCTGTGGTGCTACACTCCTAGCTCTCAGATCCCTCCCCCACCCTCCCCAGGCGACCCCATTAACATCCGAATACCCGGAGCCAGAGAGAGAATTCAGATAGGGATCTGACTGCATTTTTTTTTAGCTGACTACTGGGAAAATCTAGTTTCCCAGTGATGGCTCGGAGACAGCAGTCCATATCAAACCACATAAAGAAACAGACCATGACAGCTTCTCCAACCCCCCAAACAAAAGAATCAAAATCTTTCCCAAATGAAGATACAATCCTGGAATTATCAGATACAGAATATAAAAAACTAATTTACAAAATGCTTAAAGATATCACGAATGAAATTAGGATAAATGCAGAAAAAGCCAAGGAACACACTGATAAAACTGTTGAAGAACTCAAAAAGATTATTCAAGAACATAGTGGAAAAATTAACAAGTTGCAAGAATCCATAGAGAGACAGCATGTAGAAATCCAAAAGATTAACAATAAAATTACAGAATTTGACAACGCAATAGAAAGTCAGAGGAGCAGACTCGAGCAATTAGAATGTAGACTGGGACTTCTGGAGGACCAGGGAAACAACACCAACATAGCTGGAAAAAAATCAGATAAAAGAATTAAAAAAAATGAAGAAACCCTAAGAATCATGTGGGACTCTATCAAGAAGGATAACTTGCGAGTGATTGGAGTCCCAGAACAGGGAGGGGGGACAGAAAACACAGAGAAAATAGTTGAAGAACTCCTGACACAAAACTTCCCTGACATCATGAAAGAAGAAAGGATATCTATCCAAGATGCTCATCGAACCCCATTTAAGATTGATCCAAAAAGAAAAACACCAAGACATATCATCATCAAACTTGCCAAAACCAAAGACAAACAGAAAATTTTAAAAGCAGCCAGGGAGAAAAGAAAGGTTTCCTTCAAGGGAGAATCAATAAGAATAAGTTCAGACTACTCAGCAGAAACCATGCAGGCAAGAAGGGAATGGGACGACATATACAGAGCACTAAACGAGAAAAACTGCCAACCAAGGATCATATATCCAGCAAAACTCTCTCTGAAATATGAAGGAGAAATTAAGATATTTACAGATAAACACAAGTTTAGAGAATTTGCAAAAACTAAACCAAGACTGCAAGAAATGCTAAAGGAGATTGTTTGGCCTGATGACCAATAATATCAGGTACCAGCACAATACAAGGACACAAAACAGAACGTCCTGATATCAACGCAACTCAAACAGGGAAAGCACAAAAACAAACAAATTAAGACTAATTCTAAAAAATAAATAAATAAACAAAATAATACACACAACAGGAAATCATGGAAATCAATAGCTAAACGATCAAAATAATCAAAAAGAGGGACTAAATATAGGAGGCATTGAACTGCCAGATGGAGAGTGATACAAGGCGAAATAGAAGGATACAAGTTAGGGTTTTACTTAGAAAAATAGGGGTAAATAAAAAGGTAACCACAAAAAGGAATATCAATTCCATAACTCAAGAAAAAAGCCAAGAAAAACGTAACGACTCAATAAACACAAAGTTAAACATTATGAAAATGAGGATCTCACAAGCTACTAAGAAAAACGTCTCAGCACAAAAAAGCATGTGGAAAAATGAAATGGCCAACAACACACATAAAAAGGCATCAAAATGACAGCACTAAAAACTTACTTATCTATAATTACGCTGAATGTAAATGGACTAAATGCACCAATAAAGAGACAGAGAGTCACGGACTGGATAAAAAAACACGATCCATCTATATGCTGCCTACAAGAGACACACCTTAGACTTAGAGACACAAACAAACTAAAACTCAAAGGATGGAAAAAAGTATATCAAGCAAACAATAAGCAAAAAAGAAGAGGAGTAGCAATATTAATTTCTGACAAAATAGACTTTAGACTTAAATCCGCCACAAAGGATAAAGAAGGACACTATATAATGATAAAAGGGACAATTGATCAGGAAGACATAACCATACTAAATATTTACACACCTAATGACAGGGCTGCAAGATACATAAATCAAATTTTAACAGAATTGAAAAGTGAGATAGACACCTCCACATATATAGTAGGAGACTTCAACACACCACTTTCGGAGAAGGACAGGACATCCAGTAAGAAGCTCAATAGAGACACGGAAGACCTACTTACAACAATCAACCAACTTGACCTCATTGACTTATACAGAACTCTCCACCCAACTGCTGCAAAATATACTTTTTTTTCTAGCGCACATGGAACATTCTCTAGAATAGACCACATATTAGGGCATAAAACAAATCTTTGCAGAATCCAAAACATCGAAATATTACAAAGCATCTTCTCAGACCACAAGGCAATGAAGCTAGAAATCAATAACAGAAAAACTAGGGAAAAGAAATCAAATACTTGGAAAATGAACAATACCCTCCTGAAAAAAGACTGGGTTATAGAAGACATCAAGGAGGGAATAAGGAAATTCTTAGAAAGCAACGAGAATGAAAATACTTCCTATCAAAACCTCTGGGACACAGCAAAAGCAGTGCTCAGAGGCCAATTTATATCGATAAATGCACACATACAAAAAGAAGAAAGAGCCAAAATCAGAGAACTGTCCCGACAACTTGAGCAAATAGAAAGTGAGCAACAAAAGAATCCATCAGGCACCCGAAGAAAACAAATAATAAAAATTAGAGCTGAACTAAATGAATTAGAGAACAGAAAAACAATTGAAAGAATTAACAAAGCCAAAAGCTGGTTCTTTGAAAAAATTAACAAAATTGATAAACCATTGGCTAGACTGACTAAAGAAAAACAGGAAAGGAAACAAATAACCCGAATAAGAAACGAGAAGGACCACATCACAACAGAACCAAATGAAATCAAAAGAATCATATCAGATTACTACATAAAATTGTACTCTAACAAATTTGAAAACCTAGAAGAAATGGATAAATTCTTGGAACAACACTACTTACCTAAACTAACACATACAGAAGTAGAACAACTAAATAGACCCATAACAAAAAAAGAGATTGAAATGGTAATCAAAAAACTCCCAACAAAAAAAAGTCCTGGCCCAGATGGCTTCACTGCAGAGTTCTACCAAACCTTCAGAGAAGACTTAACACCATTACTATTGTAGGTATTTCAAAGTATAGAAAAAGACGGAATACTACCCAACTCATTCTATGAAGCCACCATCTCCCTGATACCAAAACCAGGTAAAGACATTACAAAAAAAGAAAATTTTAGACCTATATCCCTCATGAACATAGATGCAAAAATCCTTAATAAAATTCTAGCCAATAGAATCCAACAACACATCAAAAAAATAATTCACCCTGATCAAGTGGGATTTATACCAGGTATGCAAGGCTGGTTTAATATCAGAAAAACCATTAATGTAATCCATCACATAAATAAAACAAAAGACAAAAACCACATGATCTTATCAATTGATGCAGAAAAGGCATTTGACAAAGTCCAACACCCATTTATGATAAAAACTCTCACCAAAATAGGAATTGAAGGAAAATTCCTCAACATAATAAAGGGCATATATGCAAAGCCAACGGCCAATATCACTCTAAATGGAGAGAACCTGAAAGCATTTCCCTTGAGAACGGGAACCAGACAAGGATGCCCTTTATCACCGCTCTTATTCAACATCGTACTTGAAGTCCTAGCCAGGGCAATTAGGCTAGACAAAGAAATAAAGGGTATTCAGATTGGTAAGGAGGAAGTAAAGCTATCACTATTTGCAGATGACATGATCGTATACATGGAAAACCCTAAGAAATCCTCCAGAAAACTACTGAAACTAATAGAAGAGTTTGGAAGAGTCTCAGGATATAAAATAAACATACAAAAATCACTTGGATTCCTCTACATCAACAAAAAGAACACCGAAGAGGAAATAACCAAATCAATACCATTCACAGTAGCCCCCAAGAAGATAAAATACTTAGGAATAAATCTTACCAAGGAAGTAAAAGACCTATACAAAGAAAACTATAAAACTCTGCTACAAGAAATTCAAAAGGACACGCTTAAATGGAAAAACATACCCTGCTCATGGATAGGAAGACTCAACATAGTAAAAATGTCTGTTCTACCAAAAGCCATTTATACATACAACGCACTTCCAATCCAAATACCAATGTCATACTTTAAGGGAATAGAGAAACAAATCACTAATTTCATATGGAAAGGAAAGAATCCCCGGATAAGCAAAACATTACTGAAAAAGAAGAAGAAAGTGGGAGGCCTCACCCTACCTGATTTCAGAACCTATTATATAGCTACAGTAGTCAAAACAGCCTGGTACTGGTACAACAACAGGCACATAGACCAATGGAACAGAATTGAGAATCCAGATATAAATCCATCCACGTATGAGCAGCTGATATTTGACAAAGGACCAGTGTCAGTCAATTGGGGAAATAATAGTCTTTTTAACAAATGGTGCTGGCATAACTGGATATCCATTTGCAAAAGAATGAAACAGGACCCATACCTCACACCATGCACAAAAACTAACTCCAAGTGGATCAAAGACCTAAACATAAAGACTAAAACGATAAAAATCTTGGAAGAAAAAATAGGATCTACCCTAGGAGCCCTAATACAGGGCATAAACAGAATACAAAACATTACCAAAAATGATGAAGAGAAACCCGATAACTGGGAGCTCCTAAAAATCAAACACCTATGCTTATCTAAAGACTTCACCAAAAGAGTAAAAAGACCACCTACAGACTGGGAAAGAATATTCAGCTATGACATCTCAGACCAGCGCCTGATCTCTAAAATCTACATGATTCTGTCAAAACTCAACCACAAAAAGACAAACAACCCAATCAAGAAGTGGGCAAAGGATATGAACACACATTTCACTAAAGAAGATATTCAGGCAGCCAACAGATACATGAGAAAATGCTCTCGATCATTAGTCATTAGAGAAATGCAAATTAAAACTACGATGAGATTCCATCTGACACCAACTAGACTGGCATTAATTCAAAAATCACAAAATAATAAATGTTGGAGAGGCTGCGGAGAGACTGGAACTCTCATACACTGCTGGTGGGATTGTAAAATGGTACAACCACTGTGGAAATCCATCTGGCGTTATCTTAAACAGTTAGAAATAGAACTACCATACAAACCAGAAATCCCACTCCTCGGAATATACCCTAAAAATACAAGAACCTTCACACAAACAGATATATGCACACCCATGTTTATTGCAGCTCTGTTTACAATAGCAAAAAGCTGGAAGCAACCAAGATGTCCATCAACGGACGAATGGGTAAATAAATTGTGGTATATTCACACAATGGAATACTACGCATCGATAAAGAACAGTGACGAATCTCTGAAACATTTCATAACATGGAGGAATCTGGAAGGCATTATGCTGAGCGAAATGAGTCAGTTGCAAAAGGACAAATATTGTATAAGACCACTATTATAAGATCTTGAGGAATAGAAAAAATGGAAAAGAACACATACTTTTGTGGTTACAAAGGGGGGAGGGAGGGAGGGAGGGAGGGAGAGGGCTTTTTATTGATCAATCTGTAGATGGGAACTGCTTTGGGTGAAGGGAAAGACAACACTCAAAACAAGGAAGGTCAGCCTAATTGGACAGGATTAAAAGTAAAGAGGTTTCCGAGATAAAATGAAAGCTTCAAAGGATAGCGAAGCAGGGGCTGGGGTCTGGGGAACTTGGTTTGAGAGGACTTCTAAATCAATGGGCAAAACAATTCTATTATGAAAACACTCTGCATCCCACTTTGAATTGTGGCACCTGGGGTCCTAAATGCCAACAAGCAGCCATCTAAAATACATTAATTGGTCTCAACCCACCGGGAGCAAAGGCAAAGGAAGAACACCAAGGTCACACGACAACTAAGAACCCAAGAGACAGAAAGGGCCACTTGAACCAGAGACCTACAATATCCTGAGACCAGAAGAACAAGTTGGTGCCCGGCCACAATCGATGTCTGCCCTGTCAGGGAGCACAAGAGACAACTCCTGAGGGAGCAGGAGACCAATGGGATACAGACCCCAAATTCTCATTAAAAGACCACACCTAATGGTATGATTGCGACTAGAGGAATCCCAGAGACAATGCTCCCCAGAACTTCTGATGGCACAGGACAGGAACCAACCCCGAAGACAAATCATCAGGCATGAAAAGGACTGGTCAGTGGGGGGGAGAGAGATACTGATGAAGAGCGAGCTAATTAAATCAGGTGGACACGGGAGAGTGTGTTGGCAACTCTTGACTGGAGGGGGGATGGGAAGATAGAGAGAGATGGAAGAAGGTAAAATTGGCACGAAACGAGAGACTGTAAGGGCTGACTCAATAGGGGGAGAGCAAGTGGGAGAAGGGAGTAAGATGTATGTAAACCTACATGTGACAGACTGATTGGAATGGTAAATGTTCACTTGAAGCTTAATAAAAATTTAAAAAAAAAAAAAAAAAAGGCCAGACTTACTGGCCTGACAGAGACTAGAGAGACCTTGTGAACATGGCCCCTGAACACCCTTTTAGCTCAGTAGCAAAGTCACTCTTAAGGTTCACCCTTCAGCCAAAGATTGGACGGGTCCATAAAACAAAAGGAGACTAAAGAGGCACACCAGCCCAGGGGCAAGGACTAGAAGGCAGAAGGGGACAGGTAAGCTGGTAATAAGGATCCCAAGGTGGAGAAGGGAGAGTGTTGACATGTCATGGGGTTGTTAACCAATGTCATAAAACAAGATGTGTACTAACTGTTTAATGAGAAACTAGTTTGTCCTGTGAACCTTCATCCAAAGTACAATCAAAAAAAAAAAAAAGCTTCACACTGAACATCAAGAAACTAACTTCTGCTGTTAACTCAGAAAATTCTTACTAGAAACAGAGCTCATCATTCTTAGAAAATAGAATATATATGAAAAATCAAATGTTTTTAATTAAAAAGGTTTAAGACCTATTTTTATTCTTAAAATACTAGGTAATATAAACTTGTTTGCAACAAATTCCATTCCGTACTACTGTATTTTTGGCAAACCGATTTGTTCCCTAAAAAATAATAAGGAAAATAAGGCAGTTGTCTATAAGCAAGTAAACAGAGCTTCCTTCCAAAACTGAGCATGTATAACACAAAATAACTAAAAATGTACTCCTAGCTTTTGCTCTAAAAGTTAAAAGAGTAATTGAGAGAAAACACTGCTTACAAACTAATTACATACTTTTCCAAGATACCATTTTTTTTTAAAAGTGTAAAACCCATCTGGTTTAACATCTGCAGAATTCCAATAATTAAAAAGGAAGGAAATAAACATAGTGGAAGTTATTCAAAGACTTTGTACGCTTCACTGAATTTTCTAAGTTTTCAAATTTTTTTACTGTAGATGAGTCTATAAGAAGTATACTTTGTTAAAACTTAAAAGTACAAAATTGTGTAATCAACACCTGCATACTTGGTTTTTAGCTTCTATACCATAAATTTTGGTTTCTTCCATTGTTTCTTACAAACTTGATTGTGCAATTAACTTCTCTCTACTGGTCTGCTGAAGCAAATATGGCTAAAATCAAAAAATTATAGGTCTCTCTCCATTGAACTGCCAAGTGGAATTGTTTTAGCTAATCAATTTAATGAAAATAATTCACTTATTCATTCATTTGAAATGTATTTTAATTAACAAAATATATTTTTCATGTACTATTCTAAGTGCTGATATATAGCAGCGAGCAAACCAAACAAGGTACCTGCTTATGTGAAGTTTAATACTTCTTTTAAAATTTTAGCTCTAACCACAGAAAGGGAGACTCAGACTCCAGGACCATGAAACCAAACAGAGATTGCAACCCCATTCATCTGTCTTATAGTAAAGAGGAATGTGATTCTTCTTCTACTTCTCCATTTAGTTTAAACCACTTAATAAGCTGGAATAGTTGAGAAACAGTGAGGCCATGTACTCAGTGTCATTGGAGGTCAAAGAGAAGCAGGCCAAAATTTTTGTCTGATTCTGGCAAAATATCTGAAAATTCATGTATATGGTTATGAATTCCATTATAGTTATTCCATCTTAAGTTTTAAGTAAAAGATGCTTTACAATTATTACATATGCCAAGCAAGAATCCTATGCATGATGCAAATATTCACTCCTTTAATCCTCTTAAAAACACTGTAAGTATTGCATGATTATCAGAATTTTTTTAAAAAAAAATTATCGTGCTTTAAGTGAAAGTTTACAAATCAAGTCAGCCTCTCACACAAAAACTTATATACACCTTGCTACATACTCCCAGTTGCTCTCCCACTAATGAGGCATCCCACTCTCTCCCTCCACTCTCTCTTTGTGTCCATTTCATCAGCTTCTAACACCCTCTACCCTCCTCTCATCTTCCTTCCAGGGAGGAGATGCCAACATAGTCTCAAGTGTCCCCCTGATCCAGGAAGCTCACTCCTCACCAGCATCCTTCTCCAACCCGTTGTCCAGTCCAGTCCCTGCCTGAAAAGTTGACTTTGGGAATGGTTCCTGTCCTGGGCCAACAGAAGTTCTGGGGGCCATGACCACCGGGGTCCTTCTAGTCTCTCTGGTCTTTTTACGAGAATTTGGGGTCTGCATCCCACTGCACTCCTGCTCCCTCAGGGGTTCTCTGTTGTGTTCCCTGTCAGGGCAGTCATCAGTTGTAGCTGGGCACCATCTAGCTCTTCTGGTCTCAGGCTGATGTAGTCTCTGGTTGATGTGGCCCTTTCTGTCTCTTGGGCTCATAATTACCTTGTGCCCTTGGTGTTCATTTTCCTTTGATCCATGTGGATTGAGACCAATTGATGCATCTTAGATGGCTGCTTGCTAGCATTTAGGACCCCAGATGCCACTCTCCAAAATGGGATGCAGAAACCTTTCTTAATAGATTTTATTATGCCAATTAACTTAGATGTAACATGAAACCATAGTCCCAAACCCCCGCCCCTGCTATGCTGGCCTTTGAAGCATTCAGTTTATTCAGGAAACTTCTTCGTTTTTGGTTAAGCTCGCCTGTATTGTGTGTTGTCTTTCCCATCACCTAAAGTAGTTATCTACTATCTAATTAGTGAATACCCCTCTCCCAGCCTGGCTCCCTCCCCCATCTCGTAACCATCAAAGAATATTTTCTTCTCTGTTTCAACTATTCTCGAGCTCTTATAATAGTGGTCTTATACAATATTTGTCCTTTTGCAACAGACTAATTTCACTCAGCATAATGCCTTCCAGGTTCTTCCATGTTAGGAAATGTTTCACACATTCATCACTGTTCTTTATCGATGCGTAGGATTCCATTGTGTGAATATACCATACTTTATTTATCCACTCATCCGTTGAAGGGCACTTTGGTTGCTTCCATCTTTTTGCTATTGTAAAGAGTGCTGCAATGAAGATGGGTGTGCATATATCTGTTCATGTAAAGGCTCTTATTTTTTTAGGATATATTCCAAGGAGTGGGATTGCTGGATCATATGGTAGTTCCATTTCTAGCTTTTTAAGGAAGCACCAAATTGATTTCCAAAGTGGTTGTACCATTCTACATTCCCACAAGCAGTGTATAAGTGTTCCAATCTCTCCACAGCCTCTCCAACATTTATTATTTTGTGTTTTTTGGAATAATGCCAGTCTTGTGGGACTGAGATGAAATCTCATTGTAGTTTTGATTTGCATTTCTCTAATAGCTAATGCTCGTGAGCATTTCCTCATGTATCTGTTACCTACCCAAATGTCTTCTTCAGTGAAGTGTCTGTTCATCTCTTTTGCCTATTTTTTAATTGGGTTATTTGTCTTTTTGTAGTTGAGTTTTTGCATTGCCATGTAGATTTTAGAGATCAGGCACTGATCAGAAACGTCAAGCTAAAAACTTTTTCCCAGTCTGTAGGTAGTCTTTTTACTCTTTTGGTAAAGTCTTTGGATGAGCATAGGTGTGTGATTTTTAGGACCTCCCAGTTATCTAGTTTTTCTTCCGCATTGTTAGTAATGTTTTGTATACTGTTTATGCCATGTATTAGGGCCCCTAACGTTGTCTGTATGTTTTCTTCCATGATCTTTGTTTTAGATTTTATATGTAGGTTTTTATTTAGGTCTTTGATTCATTTTGAACTCATTTTTGTGCACGGAGTGAGGTATGGGTCTTCTTACATTTTTTTGCAGATGGATATCCAGTTATGCCAGCACCATTTGTTAAAAAGACTGTCTTTTCCCCATTTAACTGTTTGGGGGCCTTTGTCAAATATCTACTGCTCATATGTGGTTGGATTTATATCTGGATTCTCAATTCTGTTCCATTGGTCTATGTTATCTGTTTTTGTACCAGTACCAGGCTCTTTTGACTACTGTGGCAGTATAATAGGTTCTAAAATCAGGTGGAGTAAGGCCTCCAACTTTGTTCTTCTTTTTCAGTAATGTTTTACTATATAGGGTCGCTATGAGTCTGAATTGACTCGATAGCACTGGGTTTTTACTTATCCTGGGCCTCTTTCCCTTTCATATGAAGTTGGTGATTTGTTTCTCCATCTCATTAAAGAATGTCTCTGGAATATGGATCAGAATTGCATTAAATCTATAGATTGGTTTTGGTAGAATAGACATTTTTATAATGTTAGTTCTTCCTATCCATGAGCAAGGTATGTTTTTCCACTTATGTGGGCCTCTTTTGGTTTCTTGCAGAAGTGTTTTGTAGTTCTCTTTGTATAAGTCTTTTACTTCTCTGGTAAGATTTATTTCTAACTATTTTATCTTCCTGGGGTCTACTGTGAATGGTATTGATTTGGTGATTTCCTATTTGATGTTCTTTTTGTTGGTGTAGAGGAATCCAACTGATTTTTGTATGTTTGTCTTGTTTCCTGATACTCTGCTGAACTCTTCTATTAGTTTCAGTAGTTTTCTCGAGGATTCCTTAGGGTTTTCTGTGTATAAGATCAAGTCATCTGGAAATAGAGATACTTTTACTTCTTCCTTACCAATCTGGATGCCCTTTATTTCTTTATCTAGCCTAATTGCTTTGGCTAGGACCTCTAGCCCATAGTGTTGATAAAGGGCATCCTTGTCTGGTTCCCATTCTCAAGGAGAATACTTTCAGGCTCTTTCCATTTAGGGTGATGTTGGCTATTGACTTTGTATAAATGCCCTTCATTATACTGAGGAATTTTCCTTCTATTTCTGTTTTGCTGAAAGTTTTTATCATGAATGAGTGTTGAACTTTGTCAAATGCCTTTTCTGCATTAATTGATAAAATGATGTGATTCTTGTCTTTTGTTTTATTTATATGGAGGATTACATTAATTGTTTTTATAGTGTTGAACCATCCCCGCATACCTGGTATGAATCCTACTTGGTCATGGTGAATTATTTTTTTGATATGTTGTTGAATTGTATTGGCTAGAATTTTGTTGAGGATTTTTACATCTAAATTCATGAGGGATATGTATAATTTTCTTTTTTCGTGGTGTCTTTACCTGGTGGCTTCATAGAATGAGTTTGGTAGTATTCCGTCTTTTTCTATGCTCTGAAATACCTTTAGTAGTAGTAATGTTAACTCTTCTCTGAAAGTTTGGTAGAACTCTGCAGTGAAGTTGTCCAGGCCAGGGCTTTTTTTGTTGGGAGTTTTTTGATTACCTTTTCAATCTCTTCTTTTGTTATGGGTCTATTTAGTTGTTCTACCTCTGTTAGTTAGGTAGGTAGTGTGTTTCTAGGAATTCATCCATGTCTTCTGGGTTTTCAAATTTGTTAGAGTACAATTTTTTCATACTAATCTGATGTGATTCTTTTAATTTCAGTTTGGGTTTGTTGTAATATCTTCCATCTCATTTCTTATTCAGGTTATTTGCTTTCTCTCCTGTTTTTCTTTTGTCAGTTTGGCCAATGGCTTATCAATTTTGTTTTTTTTTTTTTTTTTCAAAGAACCATATTTTGGTCTTGTTAATTTTTTCAATTCTTTTTCTGTTTTCTATTTCATTAAGTTCTGCTCTAATTTTTATTATTTGTTTTCTTCTGGTGCCTGAGGGTTTCTTTTGTTGCTCTTTTTCTATTTGTTCAAGTCGTAGGGATAATTCTTTGATTTTGGCTCCAGAATTATTTATATAGAAAACTGAGGCACAGAGAAGTAATTACTTTGCATGAGTTCATACAGCTAGCGTGTGACAGAGCCAGGATTTGAAATTAAAAAGTCAGTCTCCAGAGTCCATACTCTTGGCTGGTGTACATACTGCCTTTCTCATACTCAAGCTGACACAATTCCTGGGACATCCACTGGACTCCATGGCAGACTATCAAAGATATTTCTTTTCTGTAGTTACTGGGGAAAAGCCAGTTGTTACAATACTTCAAAATATGCTAAACTGGTAGGCAGAAGCAATTTTTGGAAGTGATAGACAGATGAGCAAGCTAATTCTTCAACTGTACTTTCTAATGAAAAAAGTCTATGAGATTCTCTCTTATCCAAGCCATGAGAATATGTATTTAAAAGTTTATTGAGATTAACAGGCCTTGAAATGATGTCAAAACCACATTATTGACTTCCAGAATGGCAGGTGAGAACCTTCATAAATAAGCCCCTACATAAAAGCAAAAAAGACTGGCAAAATGGTCAAAATCAATTTTTAGAAATTAACCAAAGGCACTGCTAAAAATTAAATATTTATACTCATCAAAAGACTTTGCCAAAAGAGTATAAAGAGAACCTATAGACTGGAAAAAAAAAACTTTGTCCATGACATATCTAATAAAGGTTAATCTCTAAAATATTTAGAAACAACTCAACAACAAAAAGACAAACAATCCAGTCAAACAATGGGCAAAGGACATGAACAGAATCTTCGCTGAAGAGGACATTTGGGTGGCCAACAAACACGTGAAAAGATGCTTGTGATCATTCGTCATCAGAGAGATGAAAATCAAAACTACAATGAGATACCATCTCACCCCTGCAAAAATGGCAATGATCAAAATACAGAAAACAACAAATGCTAGCAAGGTTGTGGGGAGATTGAAACTCTTATACACTGCTGATGGAATTGTAAAATGATACAACCAATATGGAAAATGGTATGGTGCTTCCTCAAAATGCAAGAAATGGAAATACCTTATGATCCAGCAATCCCACTCTAGGTATATATCCTAGAGATATAAGAACAGTGATGTGAATAGACATATGCACACCTATGATCATTGCAGCATTATTCACAACAGCAAAAAAATGGAAACAACCTAAGTGCCCAGCAATGGATGAATGGATAAACAAACTGTGGTAAATACACACAAGGGAATATTATGAAACTATAAAGAATAACGATGAGTCAGTGAAACACAACATGGATAAATCTGGAGGATATTGTGCTGAGTGAAGTAAATCTATCACAAAAGGACAAATATTGTATGGTCTTACTTTTACAAAAAGTCAAGAATAGGTATACACACAGAAAGCAACATTCTTTCATGGGTACCAGGGATGGGAGGGGAAAGGGGAATCACATTCTAGATAGTAGCCACTTGTTATCTTTGGTGTTGGAAAATATCCAATATGGATGAAATCCGCACGACTTGACCAAGTTAAATAAAGACAACAAAAGTGCACAAGAATAAGGAAAAATTTGGTAAATGCTGTAACATAAAATTTTGTAACAACAACCAAAAAATATGTGTATGGTTATATAGGTAGATATGGATTTATGTATGTGCATAGAAAAGCATATGTGGGTATGTGCAAGTGCATGTATAGGTGTATCTGTAGGCATATGCATATACATGTTTGTGTGTGCTACATGTATATTCACACATATAACAGAGCACATGGGGGCACAGTTATGGAGACTTCTTAGATATATCCAAATACCTTGCTGGATTGGGTTACTGAGTTGAAAGTCTTAGGACCATAGTCTCATGGGACAACTCAGGAAGTTGGCATAACGTAGATCATAAAGATAGTGTTCTACAACCTAGTTTGGTAAGTAGCAACTGGGGTCTTAAAAACTCTTGAGCAGCCATCTAAGATAGAACTATTGGTCTGTACTTGTCTGGAAGAAAAGAGATGAAGGAAACCAAAGACTCCAATGAAAACTAGTCCATAGGACTGATAGCCCACATGAACCATGGCTTCATCTAGCCTGAAACCAGAACTAGATGGTGCCCAGATACCACTATCTACTGTTCTAACCAGGAGCACAATAGAAAGCTCTGGACAGGAAGGGAGGAAAATGTAACTAAAACTCAAATTCCTAAAAAAGGCCAGACTTCCTGGACTGACAAAGACTAGAGGAACCCACGAGACTATTTTCCTAAGATACCCTTTGAACGTGGAACTAAAGCCACTCTGGATGGTCACATTTCATCCAAATAATAGATAAGCTTATAAAATAAACAGTATCACCTGTAAATACTGTGCTCCCTTAAGTAATCAACTATATGAGACCAAAGGGTCGACATTTACCCTAAAGCAAAGATGAGACTGTATGGGGGTGGGGAACAGGGAAGCTAGATTAACGGAAACAGAACATACAGAATGAAATTAATGAGAATGCTGGAGCATTGTAAGAAATACAAACAAAGTCATAGAACAGTTTGTGTAGAAATTGTTGAATGGGAACCTAACTTGCTGGGTAAACTTTCATCTAAAACACAATAAAATATTATTTAAAAAAAAAAGAAAAGAAATTAACTAAAGGCTTGCAACAATCTCAGGAGTATTTATTCAAGAAAAACTGCTGAACTTAAGTGAGAACAGTACAGTTTCCGACACTGTAATTTGACCTACTTCTATCTCCAAATTGCCAGCTTCAGAGTAGCCTTGAAAACCAGCAGTCTTACCATGGTTACGTTGTTAAAACCAGTAGCCTAGCAGACACCAAAAAAAAAAAAAAAATGTTGCTGTTGAGTTGATCCCAACTCATGATGGCACCATGTATGTCAGAGTAGAACAATGCTCCAGAAGGTTTTCATTGGCAGGTTTTTTGGAAGCAGATCACCAGGCCTTGTTTTCGAGGTGTCTTTGGGTGGACCGCAACTGCCAATCTTCCTGTAGGTAGCTGAGAGCGTTAACCTTTCGCACCACCCGGGAACTTCCTTCCAGGGGGAAAAATGGGTTTGGTGCTCCCACAAAAAGCTCATTCCTAAGGATTGTCACTATTTGGCCTGACTCATGGCTCCCTTGGAAACGCTGGTGGCATAGTGGCTAAGTGCTACAGCTGCTAACCAAAGGGTTGACAGTTTGAATCTGCTAGGTGCTCCTTGGAAACTCTATGGGGCAGTTCTACTCTGTCCTAAAGGGTTGCTAGGAGTCGAAATCGACTCGACGGCATTGGGTTTGGTTTTGTTTGGTTTTCATGGCTCCCTGGAAAAGCCTTATTTGCAGGACATGCTGTTATTTAACCTAAGTTAGAGGTCATTCCATGGGAAAAGCACTAACCCCAGGGAATTTGTCAGACAAAAATCAAAGGCAATTGTTTAATTTCATAACTCTCTAAGGCTCCGATACAAGTTGGGGAAAACAAGGGCCTGGTCAAAATTTACAAAGAAGATGTGGGAAGCTTTGAAAGGGAGCTTTGAAAATCTCTGACATACTCCTGGTGATCTAGAAGACTGCACACAGAAGCCTTGGTCTATCTCTGCTGGCTGATCTCAAGGCTCTGTACAAGCAGGAAGACTAAGGCAGACTTTTAAACTACCTAAGTGTTAAAGATGTGCCCCAACACAGACGCATAGAGCCCCTCAATAAAGGGAATAAAATTTATTGCTTCAAGGCATTTAATGAAATTTCTGACTAATCATTAGATAATCATTAAACTATGTGACCACCACCTGCCTGGCGGTTTGTCATACCGTGGTGGTTTGCATGCTGCTGTGATGCTGGAAGCTATACCACCTGTATTTCAAATACCTGCAGGGTCACCAGTGGTGGGCAAGTTTCAGAGGAGCTTCTAGACTAAGACAGATTAGGAAGAAAAGTCTGGAGATCTACTTCTGAAAGTAAGCTGGTGAAAATCTATGGATCACAGCAGAATATTGTCTGATAAAATGCTGGAAGATGAACCACCTAGGTTGAAAGTAACTCAAAATACATGCTGCAACAATGGATTTGAGCATACCAATGATTGTGAAGATGGGTCAAGATGAGGCAAGGTTTCATTTTGTTGTGCAAAGTGTCACCATGAGTCAAAGTCAACTTGACAAGAACTAACAACATCAAAACTACCAGAGCAGATACTCCAGCAGCCACACACTACAAAAAATTGGCTTTACACTCCAGGAAAGTCACTAAAAGAAACATGTCCACACAAATACTTATGTACAAATTTTCGTAGAACAAATTTTCATGCTCACTACAACCAAAAAAGTGGGAACAACTTAAATGTCCGTCAACCAAAATGTGGTATATACATATAATGAAATATTATAGACAAAAAAGGAATGAAGTACTGATGCATGCTACCACATGGATGAACCTGGAAAACATTATGCTAAGTGAAAGAGACTCATCACAAAAGATCCCATATTTTATGATTTTAGGTCTATAAATGTCCAGAATAAGGAAATTTATAGGTACAGAACGTAGATTAGCAGTTGCCTAGAGTTGGGGGGGTTGTGATGGGGAGTGACTGCTAATGGGTATAGGATTTCTTCGCGGGGTGATGAAAACCTAATACTGGATTGTGGTGATGATTGTATAACTCTGAATATACTGAAAATCATTGAATTGTATGTTTTAATTGGGTGGATATATGGTATGTAAATTATATTACAATAAAGCTGTTTAAAGAAGCACATTATTTTCTTAGCATCTACTTTTTCTCATTGTCAGAACAGCATTACCCACCAGCCTCTCCCTTCTCTCTTAAATAACTCAGGTTGCTCTTTATTTACATTTATTTCACCTTTATAGAGGATGAAATTATAAAGTCTTCATCTTTTAAAACCTTTCTCATACCTAAAGTTTATTACAAATATTGACTTTTCCATTTAAATCAGCATGATGTGTTTTACTCTCCTCTAAAATACCCTATATTTCAACCTATTTTTTTGTGCCAGGAACTTATCCTTGCCAATTTTTTACTTTTCCTGGTTTGTCTTAGATGGGAGAAGTACTAGAAAATACATTTCAGGGAGAATGTAACAAATACTGAATACGTTGTAAAGGCTAAATTTTGTATGATTTTTTACTACAGTAGAGTGTGTATAGCTTTCTTTCTGTCTTTTACTTTTAACTTCCAATTCTCATTTTGGTTTTTGATTCCAATCTGCAGTATACTTTTATTCTTTTTAACTACTGCACACAGATATCTCTGAAATTCCTTTTTGTAATACATAATCACTTCTCCAAAGTGTCTCTTAATTTTTAATCTCATCTGCTTAAGGGCAGGCCATCTCCCTGGGTGTCAGCTGTGGACTTAATGAAAACACACACTAATCTGTCTCTCAGATTAGATGTGCCGTTTACCTCTCAGGGCTCTGGCAGAAATTAATGAGATCATTGGTCTAGTGCACTTTGAAGACCTGCATTTCAGAAGGGCTATTCCAAAAGTCTCAAAAGGTTTGTACTATGAATTATTTGAAAAAAAATTATGATGGCTAGTAAATGTAAGAGCTTTAAGTATTCAAAGGGATGGACTCAGCTGTTAGATGTGAAAAACATAGCTAAAGAAGCAATATGTCATAACTATACAACAGTGAGGGTCAGTGGAGAATTTAAATAAAAAACTTAAGATACAAATATCTCAAAAACAAGTTTACAATATCACTTTGCTATATCATAATATCAAGTTTACAGTATCATCCGATGGCAACTAACTGTAAATCATTCTTGTGATATTTTGAAATACAGGTATTCAGAAGAGAAAATTATTTACAGTTTCACAACACCTTGTTTCGTCAACATTTTGCCATGTTTCTTCTGACTCTGGCTATGTATATATATTTTAATGATGCTGAATAAATACCATATCTCAAATGGCTTGTGCTATTTTTAAGAGTATTTTTTCATTACGTTATACTTTCTGTAGCAATATAGAACATAATCATAAACATACAAATGAAATTACCCACATTTCCATCACTGCTAATACTTTTATACAGTCCAATAGAATGTATTTTTTCATGCATTTGAAAATTTTCAATGATTTTTTTAAACATGATTGTCTACTTTCCTGATTTTCATTACGTAAGAGTGAATATTCATTATTTAAAAATCAAGTAATGAAAATATGCAGGAAGAAAAAATTTAAATGCATAAATATTTCCACTATCCACCACTGTTAACATTTTGGATTACAATTTTCCCCTCACTTTTGACATGGAAGTGTGTGTGCATGTGTGAAAGGTACAGAAATAAACACAAAGGTTACAGATATACATACAGTATATTACAGTCGTATTTCCATGTCAATAAATACACTCTACAATAGCATACTTAAAGCTTGCATAATGTTCCAATGCAGGAAATCTGGATATGAAAAGACAGTGCATATAACAAGACCCATATCTGATGTCAGAAAGCTTGAATAATCTGCATACTCCACCACGGACAATGGATCATAAGCTAGTTCTTTGATGCCACTGTACATTAGTTTCCTTATCTGTAAAATGGGATAATTACAAAACAAATTCATAGATATGTCAAGGGTCTCAGGCATATAGCAAGTGCTCAATAGTGTTTTCTCACTTTCATGGATTGAACTGCTGACTTTTTGATAAAAGAGCTGAACAGAAGATTTCAAAGGGCAGCTCAAGAAAACAAAGTAAAGTAGTATAACAACATGTGCAATACCCATTTCAAAGAAAGGTGATCCAAAGGGATGTGCAAATTATTGAACAATATCATTAATATCAAAAGCGGTTGCAGCAGTGTATCAACAAGGAACTGCTAGAAATTCAAGCTGGATTTAGAAGAGGACGTAGAACCAGGGATGTCGTCGCTGCTGTCAGATGGATCTTGGCTGAAAGTAGAGAATACCAGAAAGATGTTTACCTGTGTTTTATTGACTATGCAATGGCATTCGACTGTGTGAATCATAACAAATTATGGATAACATTGGGAAGAATGGGAATTCAAGAACACTTAATTGTGCTCATGAGGAATCTATACATAGATTAAGAGGCAGTTCTTCAAACAGAAGAAGGAGATACTGCATGGTCTAAAGTCAGGAAAGGTGTGTGTCAGCGTTGTATCCTTACACCATACATATTCATTCTGTATGCTGAGAAATAATCCAAGAAGCTGGACTAGACAAAGAAGAACAGGGCATCAGGATTGGGGGAAGACTCATTAACAACCTGCATTATGCAGATGACACAACCTTGCTTGCTGAAAGCAAAGAGGACTTGAAGAGCTTAACAGTGAAGATCAAAGACCACAGCTTTCAGTATGAATTACACCTCAAAATAAAGAAAACAAATATCCTTACAACTGGGTCAATAAGTAATATCATGATAAATGGAGAAAAGATTGAAGTCGTCAAGGATATTGTTTTACTTGGATCCACAATCAACACCCATGGAAGCAGCAGTCAGAAAATCAAAAGACACATTGTATTGGGCAAATCTGCTGCAAAAGACCTCTTTAAAGCATTGAAAAGCAAAGATGTCACCTTGAAGACTAAGGTGAGCCTGACCCAAGCCATGGTGTTTTCGATTGCTTCATATGCATGGGAAAGCTGGACGATGAACAAAGAAGATCAAAGAAGAATTGACGCCTTTGAATTGTAGAGCTGGCAAAGAATATTGAATATACCACGGACTTCCAGAAGAACAACTAAATCTGTCTTGGAAGAAGTACAACCAGAATCCTCCTTAGAAGCAAACATGGCAAGACTCCGTCTCACATACTTTGGACATGTTATCAGGAGGGATCAGTCCCTGGAGAAGGACATCATGCTTGGTAAAGTAAGGGTCAATGAAAAAAGAGGAAGATTCTCAATAAGATGGATTGTCACAGTGGCTGCAAAAATGGGCTCGAGCATAAAAGCGATTTTGAATGTGGCACAGGAATGGGCAGTGTTCCGTTCTGTTATACATAGGGTCACTATGAGTCGGAACCGACTGAACAGCACCTGGCAACAGCAACAATATCTTCATTTAAAGCTGCATTTTCCAAATATTTATCCTATGTTTTTAGAATAAATTAAGAAAAACAGTTTCTAAACACTATATTTCTAGATCATATGTAAATTCTCTATGTTCAACTACATTTTGAGAAAAAGGACAATAAATCAGGATTTTGAAATATTTCTGATTCCATATATATCATAATTGCATACTAATAAATATAAACTCCACTATTTCTCTCTTAAAGTTAAAATATGTAATGGTAATTTTTTGATGTATTGTATACTCAATTAAACACATCAAAATCCTCAACTGCAACATTCATTTAGAGTTTTTTGGGTGCTTGTCTCTCTGACAAACAGTAAGGAAGCAAAAGAAGTATAATACTCTGTCTTCAAAGAAAAAACAAAAGAATGCTTACAGGCACAGTCTATGCACCAGCCTCTGTGCTAAAGAAATGCTTTCACATATGATATCTTATTTTTATGCATATTCAGTAAATGTTCTAATTTTTATTCATAAATTAAGTAAATAAACTAAGTTTAAACAACTAGAAAGTAGCATAGTCAGAATTCAAACTCAGCTCCAATTGCCAAACCAATGTTCTTTCCATGTAATTTCCATCAATTAGCAGAAGCAGGATATTCATTTGAAAACATTGCCAGGACAACAATGAGATAGAAAATAACGGCCAATATGTAGTCCCTATAAATATTGGGATATATCTAACATACTTCTTCCCATTCCCATGATCCAGTTCCTAATTCCCCTTGGGTCCCAATAACTCCTCTTCACAACAAGGAAGAGTTGTAGTATACAGCTGCAATCAAGTTTATAGACAATTCATGGAAGAAAGAGAATAGTTAAGTTGAATGCGTAATACTATTATATTTATACAGTTATTTCAGATTTTTATATGTTTTACAAATGGAGTTGCATGATATTTTTCATTTATCAATTAAAATATTATTTACTCATAGGAATACATTGGAGATACTGTGGGTTTCGTTCCAGACCACCACAATAAAGCGAATACTTCAATTAAAAGAGTCACACAAATTTTTTGGTTTCTCAAGGCACGTAAAAGTTATGTTTACACTGTCCTGTAGTCTAGTAAGTGTGCAATAGCATTATGCCTAAAAATACAATGTACGTACCTTAACTAAAAAATGCTTTATTGCTAAAAAATGTGAGCCTTCAGTGAATTATAATCTTTTTGCTGGAAGAGGGTCTTGCCTCAATGTGGACGGCTCCTGACTGATCAGAGTGGTGGTTGCTGAAGGTTGGGGTGGCTGTGGCAATTTCTTAAAATAAGACAACAATGAAGTTTGCCACATTGATTGGCTCTTACATGAAAGATTCCTCTGTAGCATATGATAAAGTTTGATAGCATTTTCCCCACAGTAGAGCTTCTTTTAAATTTGGAGTCAATCCTCTTAAACCCTGCCACTGCTTTATCAACTAAGCTTATGTCATATTCTAAATCCTTTGTTGTCATTTCAACAATGTTCACAGCATCTTCACTAAGAGTAGTTTCCATGTCAAGAAACCACTTTCTCTGCTCACTCATAAGCAGCAGCTCCTCATCCGTTAAAGTTTTATCAAGAGGTTGCAGCAGTGCAGTCACATCTTCAGGCTCCACTTCTTACTCTAGTTCTCTTGCTGTTTCCACTACATCTGCAGTTACTTCCTCCACAAAAGTCTTGAGCCCCTCAAAGTCATCCATGAGGGTTGGAATCAACTTCTTCCAAACTCCTGTTAACGTGGATATTTACTTTGCTCAGATCCATCAGAGGAATCACTATCTATGGCAGCAATAGCCTTACCAAGTATATTTCTTAAATAATAGACTTTAAAATAAAAATTATTCCTTCATCTATGGGTTGCAGAAGGGATATTATGTTAGCTGCCATGAAAACAACATTAATCTCCTTGAATATCTCCATCAGAACTCTTGGGTGACCAGGTGCATTGTCAACGAGCAGTAATATTTTAAAAGAAACCTTTTTCTCCTGAGCAGTCGATCTCAACAGTGGGATTAAAATATTCAGTAAACCATGTTGTGAACAGATGTGCTGTAATCCAGGCTTTGTTTTGCCATTTATAGAGCACAGGTGGAGCAGATTTAGCATAATTCTTACAGGACCCTAGGATTTCCAGAATGGTAAATGAGTGTTGGCTTCAACTTAAAATCCCCAGCCACATTTTCCCCTAACAAGAGAGGCAGCCTGTCCTTTGGAATTTTGAAGTCAGGGACTGATTTCTCCCCTCTAGCTGTGAAAGTCCTAGATGGCATCTTCCTTCAATGTAAGGCCATTTGGTCTACACTGAAAATGTGTTGTTTAGCCCCCTTCACCAATTACCTAGATCTTCTGGATAACCTGCTGCAGCTTCTACATCAGCACTTGCTGCTTCACCTTGCACTTTTATGTTCTGGAGAAAGAAGGCATCTCCAGAACATAAAAGTGCAAGGTGAAGCAGCAGGTGCTGATGTAGAAGCTGCAGCAGGTTATCCAGAAGATCCAATTACCCTAAACCTCATGAAGTAAATTTCTGCTAGCTTCAAACTTTTCTTCTGCATCTTCCTTACTTCTCTCAGCCTGCACTGAAGTGAAGAGAGTTAGGGCTTTGCCCTGGTTTAGGCTTTGTCTTAATGGAATGTTGTGGCTGGTTGGATTTTCTACCTAGACCACTAAAACTTCCTCCATATAGAGGCGGATATACTAAATACGAAACACTTTCAAGTGGTAATGCATTCTTTAGTGTATACAAGCTGGAGGATGACTGAAATGTAGAGGAGGTGGAAGAGCTGATGAAATCAAGGATATGAAGTCAGGTTTTTGTCTGTAATAAGAATAAGGAATAAAATTTTATTACATAAGCAGCAATATTTGAAAAGAATGAATTCAATAATCCATAAATTATAATTTATATTTAAAAACAGTGTGAGGACGCTGTTTAAAATTAGTAAAATGGAATTAGTGGTGAGTGTATTCCAAGTGTATATTTTAAATATCAGAGGTACAAGTATTCTGCCATTTACCCAATGCCCTTTATTGAATTATATTAAATATCCTGTACATTTCAGATACAATGTCCACTTTAGAGATTTGATACAATGCATGCTGTTATTTTTCACCTATAATTCCAGTTTCTATTACTCATTTATAAATGTTATATAGATGCAAATTACTCAAAGAAATACATTAGTCTTAATTTCTGAGGACTTTACAAAAGACTAGACATACTCTTTTCTTAACCAAAATTGTCACAAAGCAACTTAAATGTCACCTTCTGGATATTAGTCTACTTCCAGTGAACCAACAAGTAGCTCTTTAAATTTATGATTTTCAGTTCATCAAGTCTAATCTTAGTTTTTCACTTTTCTTTCTCTGGCTATACCGTAATTTTATGCAAATAACGTGTGCCTTCTAAGTTTGTTTGCCAACTGCGCCCTGTGAGGTATTTTTGTAAGTACACTGTTCTAAGTTTTTTGATAGCAACATTTAAAAAATTGGCATAGCAGCACTTATGAAAATCCATCATGGGGGAAGGCGTGCTTTGCCAACATATGCAGAAGGCAAGAGTTATATACATAAATATACAGTAATTCCCAGATTATTCAATAGGACCCCTGAGAGCAATACCAACACACACTGAAGTGTGAAATATTTGCAATCCATGTCTCACATTCTAGAAAAATCTTTAAATGTGTACTTTGTTGCAAGTTATAGATATGATTTCCTGAATATGCCCTGAATTTGTTTCAGTTGCATGACTATACATATCTGTATAAGAGAGTTGCAGTTGTTGGGTGGTTCCATGGCATTGATTTATACTCATAGTGACACCACGTAACAGAAAAGAACTGCTTCATAGGTGTCTTAGCTATCTAGTGCTGCTATAACAGAAACACCCCAAGTGGGTGGCTTTAACAAACAAATTTATTTTCTCACAGTTTAGGAAGCCAGAAATCTGAATTCAGGGTGCCAGCTTTAGGGGAAGACTTTCTCTGCTGGTTCTGGAGGAAGGTCCTGGTCTCTTTGAGCTTTTGCTCCTGGACAATTTTCGTGTAGCTTGGCATCCTCTCTTCCCCCATCTCTGCTTCTCTTACTTGCTTGTTTAATCTCTTCTATATCTCAAAAGAGATTGATTTAAGACACACTTTACACTAATCCTATCTCGTTAATATAACAAAGACAACCCATTCCCAAATGGGATTATAAACACTGACATAGAAGTTAGCATGTACAACACATATTTTTTGGGGACACAATTCAATCCATAACATTTCACCTTTTGGCTCCCAAAAATTCATGTCCTTGTCATATGCAAAACACACCCGCCCCATCACATCATCCCAAAAGTCTTAAATCAACTCCAAGTCCCAAATCCATCTTCTGGATCATATAAATAAAATATGAGTGAGACTTTACTAACATTCCCTCTTGAGGCCAAATTTATCTTCATCCATGAACCTGTGAAATCTATAATACATGTTATCTGCTTCCAAAGTGCAGTGGTAGAATAGGCACAAGGCAGACATTTTCATTATAAATAGGAGAAACTGGAGGAAATGAAGGAATAACAGGCACCAAGTAAGTCGAAAACCCAGCAGAACACATTACATTAGCTCTCAAGTCTTGAATATAATCTGTTCTCTGAGACCATTTGGGCAATGGCCCTACCCTCCAGACTCTGGGTGTTGCCATGCTCTCTGAATTCTGGGTGAAGGCCCTTGGCTCTGGGCTTCATCCCTGCCCTCTAGGCCCACTGGGATAATAACTCTGCCCCTTGGCTCTGGCAGCCTTATTCTCCTAGTCCATCTGAATGGCAACCCCACCCACTGAGCACTGGCATATCCAGTTCTTCTGTCCCTTGGGCATGGCAGCCCACTGCTTCAGCTTTGGGTGGGGGTCCCATCCCCCTGGCATACCTTAATGGCAGCCCCACGCTCCAGAAAGAAGTTGGCCAAGATTCAACTCTTTGAAACCTAGAAGGCTGTGGCCCCACTCTTTGAGATCCACGAGACCATGGCCCCACCCTTTGAAACTGAGAAGGCTGTGTTTCCTGTGCTCCTTCTAACAGTTCCGCTCCAGGGATGGCCCTTTTCTTTTCTTGGAGGACAGGAAATGTAGCTCCTTTGGCCTATTTTCTGCCTGTAGAATTCCAACAGACAGACAGCTTTCTTTCCTTTCATATTGTGCTTATCCCCATCAGTCTAAGATGATGGGTTTTCTACTGTGGCAGTTGGATAGATGCATAGGTCACAGGCTTAATCTCCTTTAAAAAATATTGAGTCACCAAGTCCTTGGTCAGTGTTTAGGGCACATGTTCTTAGTTTTGTACAACAGAATTTTCCAGATCTTTAAGTTCTGGTTTCTTTTTACACAGTTTGTTTTTAAGTCTCACTTTTTACTATCAGCAGCAAGGAGAAGCCACATGGTCCCTTTAAGGTCTTGCTTAGAAATCTCATCAGCCAAATACCCAAGTTCATCACGTAAAAGTTCTACCTTCCAACAAACATTTGAACATAATTCAGGCAAGTTCTTTGCCACTGCATAAAAAGCATCACCTTCCTTCCATTATCGAATCACATGTTCATCATTTTCTTTTAAAGCCTCCCCAGGAGCACACTTAATGTCCACATTTCTAGCAACTTTTTGTTACTTGTGCCATATGTATTCTCCGGGATGATAGAGACTTTCTCCATAGCCCTCCAAGGCAATCTAGGCTTTTACTATTAGGTACCTTAAAACTCTTCTGGCCTCCACCCATTACTCAATTTCAAAACACCTTCTCGTTGTAGGTATTTGTTAGAGCAGCACCCCACTTTTTGTATCAAGTTCTGTCTTAGTTATCAAGTGATGTTATAACAGAAATACCATAAGTGGGTGGCTTTAACAAACATAAATTTATTTTCTCACAGTTTAGAAGGCTAGAACTTCAAATTTAGGGTGCCAGGTCTAGAAGAAGACTTTCTATCTCTGCTAGCTCTAGATGAAGATCCTTGTCTCTTTGAGCTTCTGCTCCTGGATGATTTTCATGTTTCTTGTCGTCTTTCTTTCCCCCATATCTGCTTCTTTAGCTTGCTTGTTTAGTTTCTTTTATATCTCAAAAGAGATTGACTTAAGAAACACCCTGTACTAAAACTGTCTCATTAACATAACAAAGACAACCCATTCCCAAATAGGATTATAACCACAGGCACAGAAGTTAGGATTTACAATGCATATTTTTGGGTGACACAATTAAATCCATAAAAATTGGTTTTCCTAAAATTCCTAGGCTGTAATTTTTACAGAAGCAAACTGCCACATCTTTCCCCTAGGGGCAGCTGGTGAGTTTGAACTGCCAACCTTTCTGTTAGCAGCCTAGATCTTAACCATTGAGCCACTAAGGTTCCTTGTATAAAAGAGGGATATTATTTAATATATATTCATTAATTATCTCTCTAAGGTTGCTAGAAAGAATGTACTTTATTTAATCTACAAATAAATAGAATAAGAAAAATATGAAATATTTTACTTTAAATTTAATTCTGATATATGTATTTTATTCATAACCACTAAAAACAGGAAACAATACAAAGGTCTACCAACTAGTGAACCAATAACTGTATCTATATAATGGAGTAATATTCAGCATTTAAAAGTAACAAACTAATGAGTCACACAACGTGGATGAATCTCTGATACGGTATACTATTAGAGAAGTAAGACTCTAAAAGCTACATAATTTATGATTCCAATATATATTCCATTTTTAAAAAGTAAGATAATAATGACAGAAAACTTATCAACAGCTGGTAGGGTTTAGGGGTGGATAGGAATATTTGTCTACAAAGGGGTGCAAGGGAATTTTTTAAGAGGTGATAGAGCTGTTCTATATAGTGGTAGTTGTTACTCAACTATGTACATTTGTCAAAACTCATAGAATGATACACTAAAAAGGAGGAATTTTGTTGTTTGGTGCCTTTGAGCTGGTTCCAACTCAAAGCGACCCCATGTACAACAGCATAAAATGTTGCCCTGTCCTGTGCCATCCTCACAATTGTTGCTATGTTTGAGCCCATTGTTGCAGCCATCTCGTCAATTCATTTCATTGAGGGTCCTTCTCTTTTTGCTGACCCTCTACCTTACCATGCATGATGTCCTTCTCCAGGGGTCCCTCCTGATAACATGACCAAAGTATGTAAGATGAAGTCTCGCCATCTCTGCTTCCAAGGAGCACTCTGGCTGTACTTTTTCCAAGACAGACTTTTTTGTTCTTCTTGCAGTCCATGGCATAGTCGATATTCTTCGCCAACACCATAATTCAAAGGCATCAATTCTTCATCAGTCTTCCTTATTCATTGTCCTGCTTTCACATGCATATGAGGCCATTGCAGATACCATGGCTCAGGTCAGGTGTACATTAGCCCTCAGAGTGACATCTTTGTTTTTTAACACTTCAAAAAGTCTTTTGTAGAAGATTTGCCAAATATAATAAATCTTTTGATTTCTTGACTGCCGCTTCCCTGGGCATTGATTGTGGATTCAAGTAAAATAAAATCCTTGACAACTTCAATCTTTTCTCTGTTTATCATGATGTTCCTTATTGGCCCAGTTGTGAGGATATTTGTTTTCTTTATGTTGAGGTGCAATCCATACTGAAGGCTGTAGTCTTTGACCTTCATCAGTAAGTGCTTCAAGTCCTCTTTGTTTTCAGTAAGCAAGGTTGTGTCATCTGCATAACACAGGTTGTTAATGAGTCTTCCTCCAATCCTGATGCTGTGTTCTTCACAGAGTCCAGCTTCTCAGATCATTTGCTCAGCATACAGATTGAATAAGTATGGTGAAAGGATATAACCCTGACACAATTTTCCTGATCTTAAACCATGCCATATCCCCTTATTCTGTTTGAACGACTGCCTCTTGGTCTATATACAGGTTCCACATGAGCACAATTGTTTGAGTGAATTTTACATTATATGAATTATACCTCAATAAATCTGACTAAAAATGAAAAACAAAAAATCTTTGTTTTGCAATCATGCATTTCCTTTTATGATGCTCTACGAAGGCACAGCATCATTTCTGTGGTAGTCCTGTAAAAAATGTGTTAACTTAATCACAGTAGAACATTAGAAAAATCGAAATTGAAGGCTACTAGTCTTCCAAATATCAAGGCCATGAAAGTCACAGAAACACTGAAGAATCATCACAGACTGAAAGAGATTTGATGACTCAATGAAAAATTTCAAATTATGCATTGGATGTTGGACCAAAGAAAGTACATCAGTGGAATAATGGGCAAAATTCAGTAAAGTCTATAGTGCAGGTAATAATATTATACCAATGTTTTAGATCATTTTACTGTGGTTATGTAAGATGTTGCATTAGAGAAACCTGAGTGAGAGGTAGGGGAACTGTGTATATAATTTTTCAGCTATTTTAAGTCTAAAATTATTCTAAATAAAAATGTTTAAAATTGTAAACGGTCTAGATTTTCTTTTTCTTGGTCGAACGTACTAGGTAGTGGCAACCTTCTCATTGTAAAAATAAACTTCTATAGTTAAAAAAATATACATATATTGAAAGTTATCAGAAAGGCGTGGAATGAAAAAGCACACACACACACACACAAAACCTTTGCCATCATGTTCATTCCTACTCATAGTGACCCTCTAGGACAGAGTAGAACTGCCTCAAGTGTTTCCATGGAGTAGGTGGTGGATTTGAACTCCTGGCCTTTTTTGGTTAACAGCCAAACACTTAGCCACTACACCACCAGGGCTCCCAAAAAGTACTAAAAAAAATACTAGATGAACTAAAATACCAGATAGGAAAAATAGTTTCCTACATGAGCTGATGACAACTAATCCTTTTATTTTCTGGGCAAACTTGTCATATCTGTGCATGAGCTGAGGGTCAAGCTTGCTAAAGACAGAGAAATGCTCTGGGATGCTCTAAGGAAAAAGAAAAATGTAAACTAGCTGAGATTTTGATAGATATGTGAGCCAAAATCTAGACAAGGCTCAAATGCATTGCCTATTTTACCAATTAGGACATTTACTGAGTCTGATGTCACACAGAATACTGGTGGTATGGGCCTGAAAAGTAGGGTCAAATCTCCCACTATCCTGAGGCATGACTTTTCTCCAAGATTCTAGGTGTCTGTGCTGCGGTGTTCCACTAGGGTTTTACAGAGATGTTATACTTTTTCTTTATCTACCACAGATGTCTTTTATGCCATGGTATCTTCCAGATCTTATAGCCACAAAAGCAGATTCTTTTAACTTACTGTAAAGCAAAGTCACACCAGAGGGAAGGAACTGCAACAAACTCTGAGAGTTCTCTCAGGCAAGGTGTTTGACAGATTTTGAACCTGCATGTGTAGATGTCTTAAGAATTAAGCTTAAAACATCCAAAGGTCAGAACCTTCATGGTAAAAGCGAGCAACTTGTTTTCCAATCAAAGTCCTTCTGGGCCATGCCAAAGGTAGGGCTGTGCATGGAAAGCAAAGTGACATTTCCCGTAATCTCATGGTTCTTAGGAGATAGCTTCACTAAAAATATGGGCCAGAAGCAAATAAAGACAGAAACCATCCTTGTGACATTTCATACCAAAGGTAGGCTGAACCTAATTAGTTTCCACTCAGCCCTGACCCATTTAAACTACTCATGACACTGACATAATCACAACATTATCATATCTGCTTAACAGAGGAAAGTGAGAACTATCCCTGGGGAAAATATCATCGACTTCTTTCTCTATGATTCCTTAGACAAAATGTGTGTGGAAAGTGAAAAAAAATTATAAACAAGTGAAGGGGCAGGAAAAAAAGAAAAGACAATAGAAGCAGAACTGCAAAATATCAAATGTGGTTGTTAGAAGACTAGGCTTTCTAAACTATGATTAATTGTTAAAGAAAATTAAGGAAGAGATAGGCAAATGGATTAAAAAATACAGAACAAACAGATAATAAGAATGCATAAAGCAGTATCATGTTGACAACATGAAAATCATAAACAATACCTGAAAATAAAAAAATTAATTGAATGTATTTAACAGAAGACTTGACACAGCAGAACACTGAATAAATGAGCTTGAATTCTAGTTTTTAAAAAATATAAAACCTCAAAAATAGAGAAAAATGAGAGGAGAGGACAAAATAGAGCCTAAGAAACATGTGAGAAAAAAATGTGAGAGTTAGAGTCAAAAAGTCTAATGTATGTGTAACAGGAGTCCCAGAAGGAAAGACAAGACAGAATGGTGCAGAAGCAATATCTGAATACATAATGACCAACAATTTACCAAAAATAATTAAAGACATCAATATACAAGTTCAAAAACTTCAGTGAAACCCAAAGAACACCACACTGAAGGGTATCATAGTCAAACACCTTAAAACCAAACACCAAGAGAAAATCCTATTTGGAGACCCAGGAAAAGGATACACTACCTTCAAAGGAGCAACAGTAAAGGTTATGGATGAATTTCAACAAAAATTATAAAGGCCAGGGGACAGGGAAATGACAAATTTAATTAGACAGAAATCTAAAAAGAAAATAAAAACAGCAAACAAAAACTACTAACATAGAATTTAATACTCATTCTTTAAAAATGAATGAGAAATAAAGATGTTTTAACAGACAAAACACGAGACAATTATTTTGGTGTAGACCTTTAGAAATACTGAAGAAAATTTTTAAGCTGATTGAAAATAATCCCAGATAGAAATATCTACTACTTAAATTAACAATACTTTAAAGGATTTTCTATGTGTGTGAAGGTACAATAATGGTTAACTATCATCAAATGTCAGCAGTTCAAATCCACCAGCTTCTCCTTGGAAAGTCTATAAAATAGTTCTACTCTGCTTACAGGGTTGTAGTGAGTCAAAATTGACTTGATGGCAGGGGGTTTTATCACTGAAAAGACAAGAGGGGATAGATGGAGTTAACCTGTTACAGGTCTTTTGCATTCTTCAGAAAGTAAGAAAATCACATATTTTATCTAGACTACAATAGAATGCATTCCATTTGAAATGGAATGCATAAACATCTATATCCTAGGCATTAGTGAGCTGAAATGGATGGCTATTGGCCATTTTGAATTAGACATCATATGGTCTACTATGCTGGGAATGACAAATCAAAGAACATTTCAACAACTATCCTGAAGTACAACATTATCATTAATAGGATAATATCCATATGCCCACAAGGAAGACCAGTTAATATGGCTATTATTCAAATTTACACACCAAATACTAAGGCAAAAGACGAGGAAATTGAAGATTTTTACCAATTTCTGCACTCTGAAATTAATCAAACATGCAATCAAGAAGCATTAATAATGACTAGTGTTTGGAATGCAAATGTTGGAAACAAAAAAGGATCAGTAATTGGAAAATACGAACTTGGTGATAGAGATGATGCCAGAGTATGCATGATAGAATTTTGTAAGACCATCTCAAGAATACATTTGATGCATTGAACACTAATGACTGCAGACTAGACAAGTTGTGGAGAGTTGTGGAATGACATCAAGAACATCGTATATGAAGAAAGCAAGAGGTCATTAAAAAGACAGGAAAGAAAGAACAAACCATATGGAGTTCAGAAGAGACTCTGAAAGTTGCTCTCGAATGTACAGTAGCTAAAGTGAAAGGAAGAATGATGAAGTAAAAGAGCTGAACAGAAGATTTTAAAGGGCAGTTCAAGAAGACAAAGTATTATAACAACATGTGCAAAGACCTGGAGATAGAAAACCAAAAGGGAAGCACACACTTAGCACTTCTCAAGCTGAAAGAATTGAAGAAAAAATTCAAGCCTCAAGTTGCAATACTGAAGGAATCTACAGGGAAAATAGTAGACTGTGCAGGAAGCATAAAAGAAGATGGAAGGAATACACAGAGTCACTGCAACAAAAAGAATTGGTTGATGTTCAGCCATTTCAGGAGGTAGCTTATGATCAAGAATCAATGGTACTGAAGTAAGAAGTCCAAGCTGCACTGAAGGCATTGGTGAAAAATAAGGCTCCAGGAATTGACCAATTCAGATGTTTCAACAAATGGATGCGGTGCTAGAGGTGCTCACTCATCTTCTATGCCAAGGAATTTGGAAGACAGTTACATGGCCAATCGACTGGAAGATATTCATATTTGTACCCACTTCAAAGAAAGGTAATCCAACAGAATGTGGAAGTTATTGGACAGTATCATTAATATCACACCCAAGTAAAATTTTGCTGAAGATCATTCAAAAGCAGTTGCAGCAGTGCATCACCAGAGAGTTGCCAGAAAGTCAAGCTGGATTCAGAAGAGGATGTGGAACAAGGGATATTACTCCTGACATCAGATGGATCTTGGCTGAAAGCAGAGAATACCAGAAAGATGTTTACCTGTGTTTTATTAACTATGCAAAGGAATTTGTAAATAATGCATGAGTCAAAGGTGAACTCAGTGGAAATTAGAAAATATTTTTAACTGGATAATAATAAAAATATGAAAAATAGAAAATTGTGGAATGCATCTGGCAAGTATTCAGAGAAAAATATATACATTATAAACTAAAAAAAAGGTTGAAAACCAGTGATATAAACTTCCATTTCAAGAATCAAGATAAAACAATAGCTAATTCAAACCAAATGAATAAAAACATGAAAACAAGCATACACTAGAAGAATAAACAAAGAGAAGGCATCAATCCAGCAGAAATACTTGCCAAAGATTTGAACTGGAACATCGCAAAAGAGGATACCTAAATGGCTTATAAATGGTCAGCAGTAAAATTCAACGAAAACCACAATGTGACACAACTACACACCCACCATGATGACTAAAATGGAAAACACAGACAATCGCAAGTACTTCTGAGGATGTTGAGAACTGGAATTCTCATATAGTTTTGCGGGAGTGTAAATTAGTTCAACAGCTTTAGAAAATTGTTTGGCACCGTCTTCTAAAGTTAAACAGATGTATGCTCTATGGTCCAGAAAATTTCACTCCAAAATAAATCTCAAGCAAAAAATGTATATATATATTCTACTAAAAAGGCATATACAATGCTTATAACAGCACTGTTCATCACAGCCAAAAACTAGAAACAACCCAAATGTCCACCAACAGGAGTCTGCGTGAGTGAGTTACGTACGGCGTATTCATGCTGTGGAACACTATACAGCAATGAGAACAAGTGAATTGCAACTACAGGGAACAATGTGGATCAGCTGCAGTAACGAAATGCAAAGTTGAGCAAAAACCAGACACAAGAGAGTACTTATCATATTATTTCATTTTTTAAAGTGCCCAGTCTAGCTAAACTACATACTCTATATTTAAATATTCAAAGTTGAAACTAAAAATTTAAAGAAAATTAAGAAACAGAGACCAATATTGACCAGAGAGAGGCACTTGAGGTACTGGCATTATTTAAATCAATTGAGTTTTGATGGTTGTCTCAGTAATGTTCTAACTGATCTTTAAACTGTTCATATTTTCTTTACTCTTCCATATGTTTGATATACTTTACAATTAACAATATTAATAAAGTGAGTAATCTCCTTCCAGGTAGTTTTTTTCTTTACTCTTCTACATGTATGATATATATTTCAAAATCATATTCTGAAGTATTCTAATTTCTCAATGAAAAACAGTATTAATAAAGTGAACAACCTTCCACAAAAAAGTTATATTTTATACTTTTTCAAAGTAAAAATTGTGTCTTACTGATAGATGAAAGGAAATGTAACCTTTTTTTTTTAATTAACTTTTATTAAGCTTCAAGTGAACATTTACAATTCCAATCAGTCTGTCACATGTAAGTTTACATGTATCTTACTCCCTTCTCCCACTTGCTCTCCCTCTATTGAGTCAGCCCTTTCAGTCTCTCGTTTCGTGCCAATTTTGCCGTCTTCCCTCTCTCTCTATCCTCCCATCCCCCCTCCAGTCAAGAGTTGCCAACACACTCTCCAGTGTCCACCTGATTTAATTAGCTCTCTCTTCATCAGCATCTCTCTCCCCCCCGCTGACCAGTCCCTTTCATGTCTGATGAGTTGTCTTCGGGGATGGTTCCTGTCCTGTGCCAACAGAAGGTCTGGGGACCATGGCCGCCGGGATTCCTCTAGTCTCAGTCAGACCATTAAGTTTGGTCTTTTTATGAGAATTTGGGGTCTGTATCCCACTGATCTCCTGCTCCCTCAGGGGTCCTCTGCTGTGCTCCCTGTCAGGGCAATCATCGATTGTGGCCGGGCACCAACTAGTTCTTCTGGTCTCAGGATGATGTAGGTCTCTGGTTCATGTGGCCCTTTCTGTCTCTTGGGTTTTAGTTGTTGTGTGACCTTGGTATTCTTCATTTTCCTTTGCTCCAGGTGGGTTGAGACCAATTGATGTATCTTAGATGGCCGCTAGTTAGCATTTAGGACCCCAGACGCCACATTTCAAAGTGGGATGCAGAATGATTTCATAATAGAATTATTTTGCCAATTGATTTAGAAGTCCCCTCAAACCATGTTCCCCAGACCCCAGCCCCTGCTCCGCTGACCTTTGAAGCTTTCATTTTATCCCGGAAACCTCTTTGCTTTTAGTCCAGTCCAATTGGGCTGACCTTCCTTGTATTGAGTGTTGTCTTTCCCCTCACCCAAAGCAGTTCTTATCTACTGATTGATCAATAAAAAACCCTCTCCCTCCCTCCCTCCCTCCCTCCCCCCTCGTAACCACAAAAGTATGTGTTCTTCTCAGTTTTTTCTATTTCTCAAGATCTTATAATAGTGGTCTTATACAATATTTGTCCTTTTGCCTCTGACTCATTTCGCTCAGCATAATGCCTTCCAGATTTCTCCATGTTATGAAATGTTTCAGAGATTCGTCACTGTTCTTTATCGATGCGTAGTATTCCATTGTGTGAATATACCACAATTTATTTACCCATTCATCCGTTGACGGACACCTTGGTTGCTTCCAAATTTTTGCTATTGTAAACAGAGCTGCAATAAACATGGGTGTGCATATATCTGTTTGTGTGAAGGCTCTTGTATCTGTAGGGTATATTCCGAGGAGTGGGATTTCTGGGTTGTATGGTAGTTCTAACTGTTTAAGATAACGCCAGATGGATTTCCAAAGTGGTTGTACCATTTTACAATCCCACCAGCAGTATATGAGAGTTCCAATCTCTCCACAGCCTCTCCAACATTTATTATTTTGTGTTTTTTGGATTAATGCCAGCCTAGTTGGTGTGAGATGGAATCTCATCGTAGTTTTAATTTGCATTTCTCTAATGGCTAATGATTGGGAGCATTTTCTCATGTATCTGTTGGCTGCCTGAATATCTTCTTTAGTGAAATGTGTGTTCATATCCTTTGCCCACTTCTTGATTGGGTTGTTTGTCTTTTTGTGGTTGAGTTTTGACAGAATCATGTTGATTTTAGAGATCAGGCGCTGGTCTGAGATGTCATAGCTGAATATTCTTTCCCAGTCTGTAGGTGGTCTTTTTACTCTTTTGGTGAAGTCTTTAGATGAGCATAGGTGGTTGATTTTTAGGAGCTCCCAGTTATCTGGTTTCTCTTCATCATTTTTGGTAATGCTTTGTATTCTGTTTATGCCCTGTATTAGGGCTCCTAGGGTTGTCCCTATTTTTTCTTCCATGATCTTTATCGTTTTAGTCTTTATGTTTAGGTCTTTGATCCACTTGGAGTTAGTTTTTGTGCATGGTGTGAGGTATGGGTCCTGTTTCATTTTTTTTGCAAATGGATATCCAGTTATGCCAGCACCATTTGTTAAAAAGACTATCATTTCCCCAATTAACTGACACTGGTCCTTTGTCAAATATCAGCTGCTCATACATGGATGGATTTATATCTGGGTTCTCAATTCTGTTCCATTGGTCTATGTGCCTCTTGTTGTACCAGTACCAGGCTGTTTTGACTACTGTATAATAGGTTCTGAAATCAGGTACAGTGAGGCCTCCCACTTTCTTCTTCTTTTTCAGTAATGCTTTGCTTATCTGGGGGTTCTTTCCCTTCCATATGAAATTGGTGATTGGTTTCTCTATCCCCTTAAAATATGACATTGGAATTTGGATCAGGAGTGCGTTATATGTATAGATGGCTTTTGGTAGAATAGACATTTTTACTATGTTAAGCCTTCCTATCCATGAGCAGGGTATGTTTTTCCACTTAAGTATGTCCTTTTGAATTTCTTGTAGTAGAGCTTTGTAGTTTTCTTTGTATAGGTCTTTTACATCCTTGGTAAGATTTATTCCTAAGTATTTTATCTTCTTGGGGGCTACTGTGAATGGTATTGATTTGGTTATTTCCTCTTCGGTGTTCTTTTTGTTGATGTAGAGGAATCCAAGTGATTTTTGTATGTTTATTTTATAACCTGAGATTCTGCCAAACTCTTCTATTAGTTTCAGTAGTTTTCTGGAGGATTCCTTAGGGTTTTCTGTGTATATAATCATGTCATCTGCAAATAGTGATAGCTTTACTTCCTCCTTGCCAATCCGGATACCCTTTATTTCTTTGTCTAGCCTAATTGCCCTGGCTAGGACTTCAAGTACGATGTTGAATAAGAGCGGTGATAAAGGGCATCCTTGTCTGGTTCCCGTTCTCAGGGGCAATGCTTTCAGGTTCTCTCCATTTAGAGTGATATTGGCTGTTGGCTTTGCATAGATGCCCTTTATTATGTTGAGGAATTTTCCTTCAATTCCTATTTTGGTAAGAGTTTTTATCATAAATGGGTGTTGAACTTTGTCAAATGCCTTTTCTGCATCTATTTATAAGATCATGTGGTTTTTCTCTTTTGTTTTATTTATGTGATGGATTATATTAATGGTTTTTCTGATATTAAACCAGCCTTGCATACCTGGTATAAATCCCACTTGATCAGGGTGAATTATTTTTTTGATGTGTTGTTGGATTCTATTGGCTAGAATTTTGTTGAGGATTTTTGCATCTATGTTCATGAGGGATATAGGTCTATAATTTTCTTTTTTTGTAATGTCTTTACCTGGTTTTGGTATCAGGGAGATGGTGGCTTCATAGAATAAGTTGGGTAGTATTCCGCCTTTTTCTATGCTTTGAAATACCTTCAGTAGTAGTGGTGTTAAGTCTTCTCTGAAGGTTTGGTAGAACTCTGCAGTGAAGCCATCCGGGCCAGGGCTTTTTGTTGTTGGAAGTTTTTTGATTACCGTTTCAATCTCTTTTTTTGTTATGGGTCTATTTAGTTGTTCTACTTCTGAATGTGTTAGTTTAGGTAGGTAATGTTTTTCCAAGAATTTATCCATTTCTTCTAGGTTTTCAAATTTGTTAGAGTACAAATTTTCGTAGTAATCTGAAATGATTCTTTTAATTTCATTTGGCTCTGTTGTGATGTGGTCCTTCTCGTTTCTTATTCGGGTTATTTGTTTCCTTTCCTGTATTTCTTTAGTCAGTCTAGCTAATGGTTTATCAACTTTGTTAATTTTTTCAAAGAACCAGCTTTTGGCTTTGTTAATTCTTTCAATTGTTTTTCTGTTCTCTAATTCATTTAGTTCAGCTCTAATTTTATTATTTGTTTTCTTCTGGTGGCTGATAGGTTCTTTTGTTGCTCACTTTCTATTTGTTCAAGTTGTCGGGACAGTTCTCTGATTTTGGCTCTTTCTTCTTTTTGTATGTGTGCATTTATCGATATAAATTGGCCTCTGAGCACTGCTTTTGCTGTGTCCCAGAGGTTTTGATACGAAGTCTTTTCATTCTCGTTGCATTCTATGAATTTCCTTATTCCCTCCTTGATGTCTTCTATAACCCAGTCTTTTTTCAGGAGGGTATTGTTCAGTTTCCAAGTATTTGATTTCTTTTCCCTAGTTTTTCTGTTATTGATTTCTAGTTTTATTGTCTTCTGGTCTGAGAAGATGCTTTGTAATATTTCGATGTTTTGGATTCTGCAAAGGTTTGTTTTATGACCTAATATGTGGTCTATTCTAGAGAATGTTCCATGTGCACTAGAAAAAAAAGTATACTTTGCAGCAGTTGGGTGGAGAGTTCTGTAGAAGTCAATGAGGTCAAGTTGGTTGATTGTTGTAAGTAGGTCTTCCGTGTCTCTATTGAGCTTCTTATTGGATGTCCTGTCCTTCTCTCAAAGTGGTGTGTTGAAGTCTCCTACTATAAATGTGGAGGTGTCTATCTCACTTTTCAATTCTGTTAAAATTTGATTTATGTATCTTGCAGCCCTGTCATTGGGTGCATAAATATTTAATATGGTTATGTCTTCCTGATCAATTGTCCCTTTTATCATTATATAGTGTCCTTCTTTATCCTTTGTGGTGGATTTAAGTCTAAAGTCTATTTTGTCAGAAATTAATATTGCTACTCCTCTTCTTTTTTGCTTATTGTTTGCTTGATATATTTTTTTCCATCCTTTGAGTTTTAGTTTGTTTGTGTCTCTAAGTCTAAGGTGTGTCTCTTGTAGGCAGCATATAGATGGGTCGTGTTTCTTTATCCAGTCCGTGACTCTCTGTCTCTTTATTGGTGCATTTAGTCCATTTACATTCAGCGTAATTATAGATAAATAAGTTTTTAGTGCTGTCATTTTGATGCCTTTTCATGTGTGTTGTTGGCCATTTCATTTTTCCACATGCTTTTTTGTGCTGAGACATTTTTCTTAGTAGCTTGTGAGATCCTCATTTTCATAATGTTTAACTTTGTGTTTGTTGAGTCGTTACATTTTTCTTGGCTTTTTTCTTGAGTTATGGAGTTGATATTCCTTTTTGTGGTTACCTTATTATTTACCCCTATTTTTCTAAGTAAAAACCTAACTTGTATCATTCTATATCGCCTTGTATCACTCTCCATCTGGCAATTCAATGCCTCCTATATTAATTCCCTCTTTTTGATTATTGTGATCTTTTGTCTATTGATTTCCATGATTCCCTGTTATGTGTATTATTTTGTTTATTTATTTATTTTTTAGAATTAATCTTTGTTTGTTTGTTTTTGTGCTTTCCCTATTTGAGTTGATATCAGGACGTTCTGTTTTGTGACCTTGTATTGTGCTGGTACCTGATATTATTGGTCATCTGACCAATCTCCTTTTGCATTTCTTGTAGCCTTGGTTTGGTTTTTGCAAATTCTCTAAAATTGTGTTTATCTGTAAATATCTTAATTACTCCTTCATATTTCAGAGAGAGTTTTGCTGGATATATGATCCTTGGCTGGCAGTTTTTCTCCTTCAGTGCTCTGTATACGTCGTCCCATTCCCTTCTTGCCTGCATGGTTTCTGCTGAGTAGTCTGAACTTATTCTTATTGATTCCCCTTGAAGGAAACCTTTCTTTTCTCCCTGGCTGCTTTTAAAATTTTCTGTTTATCTTTGGTTTTGGCAAGTTTGATGATAATATGTCTTGGTGTTTTTCTTTTTGGATCAATCTTAAATGGGGTTCGATGAGCATCTTGGATAGATATCCTTTCGTCTTTCGTGACGTCAGGGAAGTTTTCTGTCAGGAGTTCTTCAACTATTTTCTCTGTGTTTTCTGTCCTCCCTCCCTGTTCTGGGACTCCAATCACATGCAAGTTACCCTTCTTGATAGAGTCCCACATGATTCTTAGGGTTTCTTCATTTTTTTAAAATTCTTTTATCTGATTTTTTTTCAGCTATGTTGATGTTGATTCCCTGGTCCTCGAGAAGTCCCAGTCTACATTCTAATTGCTCGAGTCTGCTCCTCTGACTTCCTATTGGGTTGTCTAATTCTGTAATTTTATTGTTAATCTTTTGGATTTCTACATGCTGTCTCTCTATGGATTCTTGCAACTTATTAATTTTTCCAGTATGTTCTTGAATAATCTTTTTGAGTTCTTCAACAGTTTTATCAGTGTGTTCCTTGGCTTTTTCTGCATTTATCCTTATTTCATTTGTGATGTCTTTAAGCATTCTGTAAATTAGTTTTTTTATATTCTGTGTCTGATAATTCCAGGATTGTATCTTCATTTGGGAAAGATTTTGATTCTTTTGTTTGGGGGGGTTGGAGAAGCTGTCATGGTCTGCTTCTTTATGTGGTTGATATGGACTGCTGTCTCCGAGCCATCACTGGGAAACTAGTTTTTCCAGAAAATCTGCTAAAAAAAAAATGCAGTCAGATCCCTATCAGAGTTCTCCCTCTGGCTCAGGCTTTTCAGATGTTAATGGAGCCTCCTGGGGAGGGTGGGGGAGGGATCAGAGAACTAGGAGTGTAGCACCTCAGAATATAGCCAGAGTTGTTTGTCTTACTTGGAATGACTCTTAAATCTGAGATTTCCGCGGGGCGCGTCGCCTATATGTACTGGGTGTGTGGAGATTTTCCCCCGGGGGGTCTGGCCCGGTGGCATCACGGTCAGATCCTCCGCTGTCAGCCCCACTCCCAAGGTTAAGGCTCCCCTACTGGGACGGTGCACTCCCGTCTCCAAAATCCGTCGCTGCCTCCCAGGGGCTCCCCGTCCCTGCAGCCACATCGTGCACCGCTCCCGCGAACTGGGTGCGACTGCACGTCCCAGCTGGGACGCCGCTCTCCCCGCTCCAAGACCAGCCACTGCCTCCCAGGGACTTCTCCCTCCCGCGCGCCACGCCGCTCGCGTGAACTGGGTGGGCGCCTCCCGCACGAATGACTGGGCCCCCCCCCCAGGGTCAATTCAGGGAAATGTAGGTGGTGGCTGTGCTCACGCCCCGCCAGCACCGCCAAAATCCCGGCGGGACAGCTCCCCGGCTGGGACGCTGCTCTCCCCGCTCCAAGACCAGTCACTTCCTCCCGGGGACTTCGCCCTCTGGCGCGCCACGCCACTCGTGCAAACTGGGTGGCCGCCTCCCGCACGAACGACTGGACCCCCCCCGGGGTCAATTAAGGGAAATGTAGGTGGTCCCCGCGCTCGCGCCCCTCCGGCTTCCCACCAAACTCCCGGCGGGATGGCTCCCCGGTTGGGACGCTGCTCTCCCCATGCCAAGACCAGTCACTGCCTCCCGGGGACTTCTCCCACCGGCTGCGCAGCCACGCAGCCCGCGCCAACCTGCTGGGCTCGCTCCTGGGATGAGTTGGGGGGCTAGGGCTGGGCCCCTTGTCTGTGCCGTCTGCCCCCCTGGGCTCTGCCCCAACTCGGGCTCCGAAGGTCACCTGCCTGGTGCGCTGGCTCCTGGCTCTGAAAACAATCGCTGTCTCCCCGTATTTGTTCATTCTCTGTCTCTAAATCTGTGTTTGTTGTTCAGAGTTCGTAGATTGTTATGTATGTGATCGATTCACCTGTTTTTCCGAGTCTTTGTTTCAAGAGGGATCCGCGGTTGTGTCCACCTAGTCCGCCATCTTGGCCCCGCCGAAATGTAACGTTTTATTGTAGCTATTCCTGTCCAAATCAGAGAAAAAGTGTTTGTCTCTCTGATGCAATTACAAAACTTCCTCTTGCTGCCAAAGTCACTATTTGGAACAGGATCGTAATGAAGATGTGACCAGAAGAGTCTTTGATTTCCTTACTGAGTAACTTAAAAGAGCTGTCATATATGGGGTGCTAGATGGGGATTAGCAAACTCCATGTTGCAGATTTCAAGAAATTAAGATTGACTTGGGAATGAGAAGTGATGCTTCATATGTAAGACAGGGCCTCAACATGAAGAGGAAAAAAAAACCTTTTCTCTTCAACTGAGGAACTAGCACTTTATTTGGCACGTGCTGTGAAGTGACTGCATCCTTTTAAAAAGAGAACTGGTGTGGTCGGATATGCATTTTAGGGAAATTAATCTGGAGGCAATGTGGAAGCCTAAATATGAAATGCTATGTAGCAACAGATTTTCTCATTCTAAAAGAGGCTATAAAAACTAGAGTGATACTTTCGTTTTATATTTTTGGAATCTCTGTGTGGTTTAACTTTCAAAGACTCATCAATGCCAACAGAGTAGCATTCAAAAGAAGGTCCCTGCTGTCACATAAAATATCCTCCACTCTCTTTCCCAGGGTCATTTTCTGGCTTAAGGTTTTCTCAAATCAGAGTCTTAAGAGATACAAGGAGTGGGTGTGACACAGTTCTCCAGAAAAGTTGGCGAGTCAGTGAACTAGGCAATATGGAATGATTACCTGGGACTTAGAGGCCCCATTAAAAGTCTGTAGTCATGAATTAAAACTGAAAATGATCAATTTAGTTGTGTGTTTCCTCCAACCACATTCAGTTACACAGAGGCAGAGGCAAAACAGACAGACATTTGCTTTTAACCAGGGTTGTAGTTTGGCCAGGGAAGTATAATGGAGGGAAAGAAGGACAAGGTGATTGAACATGAAAACAATGAAATAATTACAAAGATTGACTGTGGAATTTAACTCAGACAAGGAAAGCAAAAAAACAAAACAAAACCCATTCTGTAGAGCCGATTCCGACTCATAGCGACCCTTTAAGGCAGAGTAGAACTGTCCCATAGCGTTTCCAAGGAGCACTCGGTGGATTCAAACTGCCGACCTTTTGGTTAACAGCCAAAGCTCTTAACCACTACGCCACCAGGAAGACAAAGAAGTAGTAAAATTTATGGCCCCTTTGTGGCTAAAGAGCTGTACAAGTTAAGAGACTAGGAAAAAGTGTGCCTGAAAGAAGTATGAGGCGGTGCCAGAACAGGAGAAATAAAATTAAGGCCATGAAGCAGTTACAGTTATGGGTAATGACAAAGTCCAAGCTAGTGTGTGGGCATGGTGTCAATGGTCGAGAAAGTGTGAAGGAGGACTCAGCAGTTGGAGGAGAGGAGTTCAATGAGTTGATTTTCCAGAGTTTTATGTCTTTAAAGCATCTTCTAAATACACACTTAGGTATTGAGAAGTAATATAATTCCCAAAGTAGGAGAGAAAGAATGGAAGCCAAGATTAAAAACCACATAATAATCACACATACATATTGTGTTAATGATGAAAACATATCACTAAAAACAACACTTTTTTTTTACCATTGTTGGTGTATTATGGATTCAGACGGAGCGCAGAATGGGAAAGATGAGAGCACTGTCTGATGACAGTAGTGATTTGATGTTACAGCCTCTTCAATTCGTGATCAGAGCATGCTGTAATAGTAAAGTCCCATGAGTGCAAAGAAAGTATAGGTAAAAATCACTGAACATTAAATTTTTTTCACATACTTAAATATAAACAATTAGTTTCAGCTATTATGACTTGTCATTACTAGGTGCCATAGAGTCGGCTCTGATTCACAGCTACCCTATGTACAACAGAGTGAAACACTGCCCTGCCCTGCACCATCTTTACAATAATTGCTATGTTTGAGCCCATTGTTGCAGCCATTGTGCCAACCCATTTCATCAAGGGTCTTTCTCTTTTTTGCTAACCCTCTACCTTACCAAGCATGATGTCCTTCTCCAGCAACTGGTCCCTCCAGGTGACATGCTCCAAGTGGGTGAGACTCGGTCTCGCCATCTTCACTTCCAAGGAGCACTCTGTCTGTACTTCTTCCAAGACAGATTGTCCGTTCTTCTGGCAATCCATGGTATATTCAATATTCCTTGCCAACGTCATAATTCAAATGTGTCAATTCTTCTTCAGTCTTTCTTATTCATCATCCAGCTTTCACAGGCATATGAGGGGATTAAAAATATCATGGCTTGGATCAGGCATACTTTAGTCCACAAAGTGACATCTTTGATTTTTAACACTTTAGAGAAGTCTTGTTTCTTTGGACACCCTGGTGGCTGCGAATCTAAAGGTCAGCAGTTCGAATCTACCAGGTCTCCCTTGAAAACCCTATGGGGCAGTTCTACTCTGTCCTATAGGGTCTCTATGAGTCAGAATAGACTCGAAGGCAACAGGTTTTTGTTTGTTTGTTTAGGTTTGTGTGTGTGTGTGTGCTTTAGGTGAAGGTTTACAGAGCAAATTAGTTTCTCATTAAACAATTAATACATATGTAATTTTGTGACATTGGTTACCAACTCCATGACTTGTCAACACTCCTCCCCTTCTCAACCTTGGGTTCTCCATTTCCATTTGTCCAGCTTTCCTGTCCCCCCCCCCCGCCACCTTCTTGTCTTTGCTTTTGGGCTGGTGTGCCCATTTAGTCTCATATACATGGCTGAGCTACTTGTATTATTGTGTTATGGGCCTGTCTAATCTTTGGTTAAAGGGTGAGCCTCAGGTGTGGGTTCAGTACTGAGTTAAAGGGGTGTCCAGGGGCAATACTCCTGGGGTTTCTCTAGTCTCTGGCAGACCACTAAGTCTGCTCCTTTTTTGTGAGTGGAAATTTTGTTTACACCCTTCTCCAGCTCTGTCTGGGAACCTCTACTGTGATCCCTGTCAGAGCAGTCACTGGTGGTAGCTGGGTACCATCTAGTTGTGCTGGGTTCAGTCTGGTGGAGACTGTGGTAGTTGTGGTCCATTAGTCCTTTGGACTAATCTTTTCCTTGCATCTTTGGTTTTCTTCATTCTTCCTTGTTCCAGATGGGCTGCGACCAGTAGATGTATCTTAGATGGCTGCTCACAAGTTTTTAAGTTTTCATTACTCACCAAAGTACGATGTAGAACATTTTCCTTAAAAACTATTTTATGCCAATTGAGCTAGATGTCCTCCAACACCACGGTCCCTAGCCCTCAGCTCAGTAACTCATCCCTATGGGAGTTTTGGATGTGTCCATGAAGCTTCTATGACTTTGCCTTGGTCAAGTTGTGCTGGCTTCCCAGTATTGTCTACTGTCTTACCCTTCACCACAGTCACCACTTATCTACTGTCTAGTTAGTTTTTTTTTCTCTCCCCGCCCCTCCACTCCCTCATAATCATCAAAGATTGTTTCTTTCTGTGTGGAAACCTCTTCTTGAGTTTTTATGATAGTGGTCTCTTACAGCATTTGTCCTTTTGTGATTAACTTATTTCACTCAGCCTAATGCCCTTCATATTCATGTTGTGAGATATTTCTCAGGTTCATCATTATTCTTTATCTTTCAGTAGTATTCCATTGTGTGTATGTACCACAGTTTTTTTATCCATTCATCGGTTGATGGGCACTTACGTTGTTCCCGTCGTTTTGCTATTGTGAATAATGCTGCAATGAACATGGGTGTGCATATGTCTATTCATGTGACAGCTTTTATCTGTCAAAGATATATTCCTAGGTGTAGGATTGCTGGATCATGTGGCATTTCTATTTCTAGTTTTTAGAAAGCTCCATATAGTTTTCCAAAATGGTTATATCGTTTTTCATTCCCACCAGTAGTGCATAAGAGTTCCAATCTCCTCCGCAGACTTTCTGATATTTGTTATTTTCTGTTTTGCTGATTCATGCCAGTAAAGTCGGGATAAGACGGTATTTCATTTTTGGTTTTTTGTTTGTTTAAATTCAAAATTAAGGGCATTTATTTTTGGAAGCGATTTTCTAAAAGTTTGTAATAAACATTGGACTCTTCAATATAGTAGAATTGCATTGTTTTGGTTGAAAATGTATCTTTTTTATTTTTTTATTGTACTTTAGATGAAGTTTTACAGAACAAACTAGTTACACAGTACACACATTATTTTATGACGTTGGTTAACAAACCTACAACATGTCAACACCCTCCCTTCTTGACCTTGCGTTCTCTATTGCCAGCTTTCGTGTCCCCTGTTGCTTCTAGTCTTTGCCCCTGGGCTGGTGTGCGCCTTTAGTCTCTTTTTGTTTTATGGGCCGGTCTAATCTTTGGATGAAGGGTGAACCTCAGGAGTGACTTTATTACTGAGCTAAAAGGGTGTCTGGGGGCCATACTCTCAGGGTTTCTCCAGTCTCTGTCAGGCCAGTAAGTCTGGTCTTTTTTTATGAGTTACAATTTTGTTCTACATTTTTCTCCAGCTCGGTCCAGGACCTTCTATGGTAATCCCTGACAGAGCAGTTAGTGAGGGTTGCCAGGCACCATCTAGTTGTACGGAACTCAGTCTGGGGGAGGCCTTGGTAGTAGTGGTCCATTAGTTCTTTGGACTAATCTTTCCCTTGTGTCATGCATTGAGCTGTGTCCCCCCAAAATATCTATCAACTTGACTAGGTCATGGTTTCCCTGTATGATTGTCTACCATTTTATCATCTGATGTGATTTCCCTATGTGTTGTAAATCCTATCACTATGATGTAATAAGATGGATTAGCGGCAATTATATTGATGAGGTCTACAAGATTAGGTAGTGTCTTAAGCAAGTATATTTTGAAATATTAAAGACAGAATCAAGCAGAGAGACAGGGGAACCTCATACCACCAAGAAAAAGCACAGGGAGCAGAGTGCATCCTTTGGACTGGAGTTCCTGTGCAGAGATTCTCCTAGTTCAGGGGAAGATTGACAAGAAGGACTTTCCTCCAGAGCCAACAGAGAGAGAAAGCCTTCCCCTGGAGCTGACCCCCTGATTTTGGACTTCTAGCCTACTAAGAAAAAAACTACCGTGAGAAAATAAATTTCTCTTCGTTAAAGCCATCCACTTGTGGTATTTCTGTTACAGCATCACTAGATGACAAGACACCTTGTATCTATAGTTTTCTTCATTCTCCCTTGCTCCTGAAAGGGTGAGACTAGTGGAGTCTTAGATTGCTGCTCACAGGCTTTTAAGATCCCAGACGCTACTCACCAAAGTAGATTGTAGAACATTTTCTTTATAAACTATGTTACGCCAGTTGAACAAATTGTTCCCCAAGACTGTGGTCCCTACATCCCTTAGCCCAGCAATTAGGTCTCTCAGGGAGTTTGGATGTGTCTATGGGGCTTCCATGACCTTCCTTGTACACGTAGAAGTTGTGCTGGCTTCCCCAGTATCGTGTACTGTTGTACCCTTCATCAAAGTTACCACTTATCTATTGTCTGTTTAGTGTTTTTCCATCCCCACCTCTCCCATCACTCACAAACATCAAAGATAGTTAGTTTCTTCTTGTGTGTAAACCTTTTTATGAATTTTATAGTAGTGGTCTCATATTTCTCCTTTTGTGACTGACTTATTTCACTCAGCATGATGCTCTCCAGATTCATTCATGTTGTGAGATGTTTCACAGATTCATCGTTGTTCTTTAATGTTGCATAGTACTCCATTGTGTGTCCGTACCATAGTTTGTTTATCCATTCATCTGTTGATGAGCATCTAGGTTGTTTCTATCTTTTTCCTATTGTGAAAAATGCTGCAATGAATATGGGTGTGCTTATGTCTATTTGTGTGGCAACTCTTATTCCTCTAGGATATATTCCTAGAAGTGGGATTGCTGGATCATACGGTATTTCTATTTCTCGCTTTGTAAGGAAGCACCATTTTGTTTTCCAAAATGGCTATACCATTTTGCATTCCCACCAGCAGTACATAAGAGTTCCAATTTCCCCACAGTCTCTCCAACATTTGTTATTTCCTGTTTTTTTATTTGTGCCAGTAACAATGGGGTAAAATGGTATCTCATTTGTTGTTTTGATTTGGATTTCTCTAACAGCTAGTGATCACGAGCATTTCCTCACGTGTCAGCTGTTTGAATGTCTTCTTTGGTGAAGTGTCTGTTCATTTCCTTTGCCCATTTTTTAACTGGATTGTCTTTTTGTTCTAGAGGTGTTGGATTTTCTTGTCGATTATAAAGATTAGAACTCTGTCTGCTTCGTAATAGCCAAAATTTATTTTCCCAGTCTGTGGGTCCTGTTTTTACTCTTCTGGTGAAGTCTTTTTGTGGTGAAGTCTTTAGATGAAAATAGGTGTTTAATTTTTAGAAGATCCTAGTCATCTGGCTTATCTTCTGGAGTTTCTGTGTTGTCAGTTATGGTTTGTATCCGACTAATGCCATGTATTAGGTCCTCTAGCATTGATCCTATTTTTTCTTCTATGAATTTTATAGTTTTTGGTTTTATATTTAGGTCTTTGATGCATTTTGAATTCGTTTTTGTGTATAGTGTGAGGTATGGCTCCTGCTTCATTTTTTTGCAGGTGGACATCCAGTTTTGCCAGCACCATTTGTTAAAAGGCTTTCTTTTCCCCATTTGATGGACTCTGGGGCCTTGTCAAAGATCAGGTGACCATAGGTGAATGGCTTTGAATCTGGCTTCTCAATTCGTTCCATTTGTCAATGTATTTGTTATTGTACCAGTACCAGGCTTTTTGACTACTGTAGCTGTATACTAGGCTCTGAAGTCAGGTGCTGTGAGTCCTCCTACTTTATTCTTCTTCAATAGTTACTTATCCAAGGCTTCTTCCCTTTCCATATAAAGCTAATGATAACTTTTTCCACCTCTTTAAACAATGTTGTTGGCATCTGGATCAGAATTGCATTGTATTTGTAAATCATTTGGGGTAGAATTGTCATTTTCACAATGTTGAGTCTACCTGTCCATGAGTATTGTATGCTTTTCCATTTATGTAAGTCTGTTTTGGTTTCTTGCAGTAGTGTTTTGTAGTTTTCTTTGTATAAGTTTCTTACATCTCTGGTTAGATTTATTCCTAAGTATTTCATTTTTTTTAGGGGCTATTATAAATGGTATTGTTTTCCTTTTCATCATTCTCTTTATTGGTATATAGGAATCCAACTGATTTTTTTATGTTCTTCTTGTATTCTGCTATTCTGCTGAATCTTTCTATTAGTTCCAGTAGTTTTCTCATACAGTCTTCTGGATTTTCTATGTATAGAATCATATCATCTGCAAATAGGAAGAATTTGACTTCTTTACCAATTTGGATGCCCTTTATTTCTTTTTCTTGCCTTATTGCTCTAGCTAGCACCTCCAACACAATGTTAAATATGAGTGGTGATAAACGGCTTCCTTGTCTTGTTCTTGTTCTCAAGGGAAATGTTTTCAGCCTCTCTCTACTAAGAATGATGTTTACTATTGATTTTGTATAGATGCCTTCTATTATGTTAAGGAATTTCCCTTCTACACCTATTTTACTGAGAGTTTTTATCACGAATGGGTGTTGGGTTTTCTCAAATGCTTTTTCTGCATCGATTGAGATGATCATGTGATTCTTTTCTTTCCTTTTATTTACGTGATGGTACAGAGGTCTTTTGCAGCAAATTTGCCCACTGCACTAAGTCCTTTGATTTCTTGACCACTGCTTCCATGGGCATTGATTGTGGATGCAAGTAAAATGATTTCCTTGACAACTTCAAATTTTTCTCCATTGATTATGATGTTGCTTATTGGTCCAGTTATGAGGATTTTTTTCTTTATGTTGAGGTGTAATCCTTACAGAAGGCTATAGGTTTTGATCTTCATCTGTAAGTGCTTCAAATTCTCTTTGCTTTCAACAAGCAAGGTTGTGCCATCTGCATATCACAGGTGTTACTGAGTCTTCCTCCAATTCTGATGTGGTGTTCTTCTTTGTATAGTCCAGCTTCTTGGATTATTTGCTCAGTAAACAGATTAAATAGGTATGGTGAAAAGATACAACCCTGACACACCCTTCTTGATTTTAAACCATGCAGTATCCCCTTGTTCTATTCAAATGACTGTCTCTTGGTCTATGTACAGGTTCCTCATGTGTACAATTAAGTGTTCTGGAATTCCCATTCTTCACAAAGTTATGCATAATTTTTTATGATCCACACAGTCAAATTCCTTTGCTTAGTCACTTTTTTTTTTTTAAATATCTTTCTGGTATTCTGTTTTCAGCCAGGATCCATCTGACATCAGTAATGATATCTTTTGTTTCACATCCTCTTCTGAATCTGACTTGAATTTCTTGCAGTCCCCTATCACTGTACTGCTGCAGCTGCTTTTGAATGATCTTCAGCAAAATTTTACTTGCATGTGATATTAATGATATTGTTTGATAATTTCTGTACTACGCTGGATCGTCTTTCTTTGAAATGGGCACGAATATGGATCTCTTCCAGTTTCTTGGCCTGGTACCTCTCTTCCAAATTTCTTGACATAGATGAGTGAGCACCTCCAGGGCTGCATCCATTCATTGAAACATTTCAATTGGCATTCCGTCAATTCCTGGAGCCTCGTTTTTCACAAATGCCTTCAGTGCAGCTTAGACTTCTTCCTTCGACACAAGCAGTTCTTGATCATATGCTGCCTCCTCAAATGATTGACTGCCAATCAATTCTTTTTGGTACAGTGACTCTGTGTATTCCTTCCATCTTCTTTTGATGCTTCTTGGGTCATTCAATATTTTGCCCACAGAGCCCTTTAAAATTGCAACACGAGGCTTGAACTTTTTCTTCAGTTCTTTCAGGTTGAGAAATGTGTTCTTCCTTTTTGGTTTTCTATTTCCAGGACTTTGCACATTTCAATTATAATACTTTACTTTGTCTTCTTGAGGTACCCTTTGAAATCTTCTGTTCAGCTCTTTTATTTCATCATTTCTTCCTTTCACTTTAGCTAGTCTACTTTTATGACTACTCTTTAGATTTGATGTGTATTATTCAAGAAGATAGTTAAAAGTTAAATTTAAAAATCATAAGTATTCATTGCAATTGCCATCAAATCTTACTTTGTATAAAATATTTGGTATTTTCTACAAGTAAATAACAAAACTAAAGTTACATTATGTCTCCCAGACCAATTGCTTTTCAGCAGCAATATATAAAATATATTGCTATATGTTGTATAGTATATAATATACATATATTATAAATAATTTATTTTTGTATATGTGTATGAATGTACATGAATATATGTGTATACAATGTACATTATAAATTTCATTAAGTACATAGGAAAGTTTATTTCATGATGATTAACAAAAGTATGTAGTTATTCCTAATATTAACGCAATACTTTTTTTTATATCATTTTCAAAATTAGAACAGGACTTGATACGTGAACACACACACATATTCATATGAAATGAAGGAATACCATGTCTTTTTATGCTATTTGCCTTATCAGTAACTAATAATCTTATATATTATGTTTTATTATTAAAAATTAAGTAATGAGAAACAACATATTGATTTTTCCCTTTCGAATTATAAAAATGGATAGTAGGTTACATTAGATCCAAAAATTTTAACCCTTATTGCTTTTAAAAATTTCTCTTTCAGAAAATGCTCTACATTCTACTTTGCTGAGTAGCACCTGGGGTCTTAAAAGCCTGTGAGTGGCCATCTAAGATACTCCACTGGTCTCAACCTTCAGGATCGAGGGAGAATGAAGGAAACTAAAGATACAAGGGAAAGATTAGTCCACATCTACCATGTCCTCCATCAGATTGAGTCCAGTACAACTAGATGGTGCCCAGCTACCACCACTGACTGCTCTGACAGGGATCACAACAGAGGCTCCCATACAGAGCTGGAAAAACATGTAGAACAAAATTCTAACTCACAAAAAAAGACCAGACTTAGTGGCCTGACAGAGACTGGAGAAATTCTGAGAGTATGGGGCCCAGACACCCTTTTAGCTCAGTAATGGTTTCACTCCCAAAGTTCACCCTTCAGTCAAAGATTAGTCAGGCCCATAAAACAAAATGAGACTAAAGAGGCACAAAAGCCAGGGGGACAGGAAAGTTGGTAATAAGGAACCCAAGGTAGAGAAGGGAGAGTGTTGACATGTCATGGGTTTGTCAATCAATGTCATAAAACAATATGTATCCTAACTGTTAAATGAGAAATTAGTTTGTTCTGTAAAAAAAAATAAAATTTTTTTTGTTCTGTAAAGTACAACAAAAAGATAAAAAAAATAAAAATAAATAAATAAAATTTCTCTTTCAAAAACCTTGCCATAATTTATTTCTCAGTGTTTTTATAATATTTTTGAAATATGTATAAAAATGCCTATTGGTGACTGTCTTAGTTATCTAGTGCTGGTATAACAAAAAAACCACAAGTGAGTCACTTTTTGAAACAGAAATTTATTTTCTCACAATTAAGAAGGCTAGGAGTCTGAATTCAGGCTCTAGGTGAAGACTCTTTTCCCTCTTGGAAGGGGTGGGGGCCCTTGTCTCTTTTCAGCTTCTATTACTGGGTTCCTTGGTGATCATGTGGCTTGTATTGTCTCCCTTCCATTTGTGCTTGCTTCCTTGCTTAACCTGCTCTTTCATATTTCAAGAGAGGTTGACTTTTGGCACACTGCCTCATTAACATAACAAAGAAAGCCCATTTCCAAATGGGATTATAGACAGAAGTATTAAAAAAAAAAAACTGCCATCGAGTTGATTCAGACTCATAGCAACTTTATAGTGGCTAGGATTTAAAACACATATTTTTGGAGGACCTAATTCAATCCAAACAGTAGTGGTAAATGAAATCTGACTTTTACATCAGAAAGTAATTTTGGTTTGCTTGCTTAGATTATGAGTCAGATATTTTCTATAAATTGAATGGGCCACATCTATATCGCTGAGATTTTAATAAAAATATATTTAAAGCATGGGGCAAGTTGAAAGTAAATATTAAATTGACAAAGATGTATAAAAAATACCATTTTTTTTATCTCCACTGAGTACGTTGAGTAACCCACTCACTGTTCTCCAGTCGACTCCAACTCATAGTGAACCTATAAGACAGAGTAGAACTCTGCCCCGTAGAGCTTCTGAGGAGCACCTCGTGGATTTGAACTGCTGACCTCTTGGTTAGCAGCCATAGCACTTAACCACTATGCCACCAGGGTTTCCGTACATTGGGTAGATATAAGTAAAACCTAACAAATCAGTATTGATGTAATAAGTCTGGATAATTTATTTTCCTTACAGTTCCAAAATTAAGAGATAAAATTATTTGGCAATCAAATGGTCTCCAATTCTTTACTTTTACTAAAGTGAAAAGCACCTAATTGAACTATCAGATGATAGATCATGAAATGTAAATTTGTTTTATGAAATGACAGGAATAGGTTAACACATAGGGACAAAAGATTATTAATGGTTACCAGGATTTTTTTTTTTTTTAGGATGAGGGAGATGGAATCCTTCTCTAGGTAGTAGTAAATTTTTGTTGATGGTCATGGGAAAAGTGCCACTGAATGTAGATGAAAATTGCATAGCCTGTCTAACATAAGTGATATTATTAAACTGTACCTAAGAATAAGAAAGGGGTGGCAAATATTATAGTAAATATGATTTTGGAACAACAACAACCACTCCACCCCGCTGCCAAAAAAAAAGTGTTATAGCTGCTGATACTACTTAAAACCAAACACCTCATGGGACTAGTTTTTTTTTTTTTTTTCTCTTTGATCTAGGGTCTTGATCATGTGGGACGATTCAGTCAATTAGCATAATACTGTTTTTAAAGGTTCTATTTTCCACCCAGTTTTGTGAGTAATGTCTGGGGTTTTAAAAGCTTGCAAGTGCCCAATCAAGATGCTACAACTGGTCATTATTCTCCTGGAGCAACAGAAGAAGGAAACCGAAGAAACAGGGAAGCAAATGGACTATGGGAACAATAGTCTCCATGACCCACTACTTCCTCTAACTTGAGACCAGAAGGTACCCAGCTACCATTATTGGATGTTTCAAGTGGGGAGACAATAGATGGGTCCTGATAGAAAGGGAAAAAATGGGGAACAGAACTTCAAGTTCCCAAAGAATCCAGACCTATTGGACCCACTGAGTCCAGAGAAACTCCAGAGACTATTGCCCTGGAATACTCTTCAAATCTTGAAATGAAACTATCCCCTGAAATCCTCTTTAAACACAACAAAACAAAAGTTTAACTCAAAAAGTAAAGAATGTCATCCTTAAATATTGTGTTTTTTAAAAAATTATCTTTAGGAGATCAAAAGTACAATAGTAACTCTAAAGCATAGACGAGAAATTTAGAGGGTGGTAAGTCTGAACTATGCACCTCTGGTGGCACAGTGAATAAGCCCTTGGCTGCTAACTGAAAGGCCTGTGATTCAAACCCACCAGCTGCTTCGTGGGAGAAAGTGTGGCTTCCATAAAGATTTACAGCATTGGAAACTCTATGGGGCAATTGTATTCTGTCCTGTAGGGTTGCTATGAGTTGGAATTGACTTGATGGCAAAGGGTTTTGTTTGGTTTGAGTCTAAATTAATGTCCATGTCAATTATGCTACAAAATTTTATCCTAATATAATATAAAATAGAACAATTTAAAATTCCCAATTGCTAAAGAACTTGTTTATGAACCTTAAAAGTGGAGGATAGGGAGAGTGATGTCATGGAAGATTGTGGAGAAGGAAACTCAAAGAATCAGTCCCTCCACCAAATCAATAATTATGTTGATTGGGACAGCCTGAATCAATTATTTTGGAACTCTGAGATCTTGTTGAACATATGCAGCATTCAGAGGAGAGGTTGATGGAAAGGCAGGAAAATGTCAGTACATTTCAGTGAATTTGGGCATTTTGCATGGCACCTACCATCCCTTATCCTCCATATCTGCAGCGGGTAGCCATAGGGAAAACAAGCATGCTCCTGGTGAAGCTTGATGGTGCCAATATGGGTAATAAGAAATTAGACTTCTAAGAACTGAGGTTGTGTCTTTTGATTGCTGATCTCTGCTTTTGATTTGGGAGAGGCCTGCACAAAGGAAAGGCATCATTCAAACCCCAAGGGCTAAAGCAATTTCCCAGACAGCAGTTGTTGAGAGGATATAAATTGTTGAGAGGATTTTTTTCTGTTCCTTTTGGGAGCCAGACATTTAAGGAAATCTTCGTCAGGACACTGGGTGACTGCAAGCATAACAAAATAGAACTTCAGTGACCACACACAACAAGGAATACACACTTTGCAAAAATAGTTTTTGAAAAGTCACCAATAGGTGGCTCCAGCCCTCAAGGAAAAAAGCAGGAGTAGGAGAATTAAATTTCCAGCATTAACACAACGTAATAATCAGAATGTCATTTTGTTTTTAATAATCAGAATGTCCAGTCTCAACAACAACCAAAATAATAATAATAATATAAATCATACAAATAAACAGAAAAATATGACCCATTCACAGGGGAAAAAAAAAAAAAGAATTTGATAAAAATCATCCCTGAGGAAGCTCAGACATCGGAATTATTAGTCAAAGACATTAAACAGACTGTCTTGAGTATGTTCAATGAGCTAAAGGAAATTATGAAGAAAAATCATAATGGAATTAATGTCTGAAAAAAACATGAGACTACGAATAGTTAGAAATTATATAAAGGAACTAAACAAAAATTCTGGATCTGAAAAGTAAATAAAAAGTTAAAAAAAAAAACCTCACTAGAGGGGTTCAAGAGCGGATCTGAGCAGCCAGGAGAAAGAATAAAGTGAACTTGAAGATAATAGAAATTATCCAGTCTGAGGAACACGAAGAAAAAAGAGTGAAGAAAAGTGAATAGAGCCTGAGGGAACTGTGGAATGCCATTAAGCAAACCAACATGTTTATTATAAGAGCTCCTGAAGAAGAGTAGAGAGAGAAAGGGGTAGAAAAATCTTTGAGGAAATAATGGCCAAAAAATTACCAATCTGATGAAAGACATGAATATCCACATCCAAGAAGCTCACTGAATTCCAAACAGGATAAACACAGAGATCCACACCAACACACATTAAAATCATTTTGTAAAAACCCACAGAAAAAGAGAAATTCAAAAGCAGCAAGAGAGATGTGGCAGACCACATACAAGGGATTTAGAATAAGTTTAACAGTTTATTTATCCTTAGAAATCAAAAGGCCAAAAAGACAGAGAAATGACATATGTAAAGTACTGGAAGAAAAAAAAAAAGCAACTGTGAACAAGAATTCTATAGCAGAAAAAACTATCTTTCAAGACTAAAGAAGAAATTGGGACATTTTCAGGTAAACAAAAGTTGAGGGAATTCACTAACAGTAGATCCATCTTACAAAAAATGCTAAAAGGAGTTCTTCAGGCTGAAATGAAAGGACATTCACTAGTAACTCAAAGCCATAAGAAAAAATAAACACTAGTAAAGGTAACTTCATAGGTAAATGTAAAAGCCATTGTTATTGTACTTTTGGTTGCTTTTTAAATATTTCTTTTTCTTATATTATTTAAAAGATAAGTACATAAAACAATAATTATAAGTCTATATTAATGGGTTTGTAATATTTTTTTTTAATATAAAATGATGTAATCTGTGACAATAACACTATAAAGGTGGAAGGAATGGAGATGTACAGAAGCAGAGAGTTTGTATAATACTGAAATTAAATTCGGTTTATTCAACCTAAGTTGTTATAAATATAAGATGTTAACTGTAATTTCCAAGGTAAACACTAAGAATAGGACCAAAAAATATACAGAAAAAGAAAAAAGAGAAGCAAATGGTATTTTGAAACCCTCATATATTGCTGGTGGGAATGTAAAATGGTGCAGCCACTTTGGAACATAGTTTTGCAGTTCCTCAAAAAGGCAAAATAGAGTTATTTATACACTAGTACTTCCACTCTGAGGTACATAAACTTGAAAATAGATGTCGACATGAAAACCTATACATGAGAGTTCATAACAGCATTATTTATAATAGCCAAAATGTTTAAACAACTAAATGTCCATCATTTGATAAATGGATAAACAAATGGGTATATTCAATGCGATATTATTCATTCATAAAAAGGAATAAAACAGTGGTACATAAAACAGCACTAATGAACTGAAAACATTATACTAAGTGGAAGAAGCCAGATATAAAATGCACATATCATCTTAGTCCATTTATATGGACTAAGTCCATTTAAATCCATAGAGACAAAAAGGAAATCAGTGGTTTCTAAGAGCTGGGAAGTGAGGGGGACGGGGGTTAACTTCTAATGGGTACAGAGTTTCTTTTTCCAGTGATAAAAATATTTAAATTAGAGGCAGAGCAAAGACGGCAGAATAGACAAACGTTTCCAGCAAGCCCTCTTACAACAAAGACCCAAAAAGAGAAGTGAAATGACTATATGACAAGCTAGGAGCCCTGAACATCAAAAGCAAGCTTAGAAAATGAACTGAGGGGCAGGGGAAGAAAGAGACGGTCCAGAAATGGAGAGAAGTTACTGGACGTGAATTGCGGGGAGCCCTCAGGTACCATTCCCGGGAGCGACTGCAGAGGGCTAGTAAGAGCATTTGACCATACCTTCCTCAGGGAGAAGGAGCCAGCCACACAGCCTACTCACACCTCTGGAACCAGCAAAAGCTAAGTACTTCTGTATATTTTAATGCGTTGCCCCCTGCCCCCACAAGCTGGCTTCAGCGGCTGATTTCCCTGGGACTGAGATACGCCCTGTTGAGCACCTAGAGTCATCCTCCTGGCCTTGGAGAAGAAGTGAATTTGCAATTAGGGGAAAAGATAATTTGCCAACTCCACTAACCAGTAGATCTCAAGACAGAAGTGGCTCCTGTTCAAGCATAAATGGTCCCTGGAATCTGAGTAACTTTTCCCTCTGCATGGACCTGTGCGGGCCTATTTTAGGAGACTAGGTCCTTGCTGGCAGACTCCAACCATTTCAGCTGTGCGGCGGAGAGATGGGTGTTTCATATTTGACATTGCTCTGCCTATTAAACAGCGTCCTCACCTACCCACATCAGGGGCCTAAGGACTGCTGGCACCACTCAGGTCACCCAGGCACCCGTGACAGGGGTCCAAGGATAACTGCTACCTACCAGTCCTTAAAACCAAAAACATTGGGTGCCCATGGTCTGTATGCAGAACCCACCCACCTGTAGGCTCAAGGAACAAGAAATGCTTAGCTCGGAGACATGTAGGGATGATTCTCAGCCCCCTGCCTTGTTCACAGAGTGACTCCCTGCTGCAAGCAGATACTGGTACCTACACAAATCACCCTTGACCCTCTAAGATTGCAGGACAAAGACTATACCACACACTTGATGATCAGCTACCTGGACACCAGAGCTGAATTCATACAAGAAAAGTGAGTGGATTCCTAGACTAATATACCTGATAACAGCTCTAGCCATCTGGGGACAAGATGTCAGAGCTCCAAAGGCAAAAATAATCAAGCTAGCTCACTCAAGCAACCCATTTGGGCATCGCAGAACAAAACAAAGCAAGAAGCTATAACACAGTAAGCAGACATAAAATAAACTAATACAATAACTTGCAGATGGCTCAGAGACAACAGCCAATATCAAGTCACATAAAGAAACAGACCATGATTGCCTCAACAAGCTCTCAAAACAAAGAATCAAGGGATCTCCTAGATGGAAGTACCTTCCTGGAATACCAGAGATAGAATACAAAAGATTACTATAAAGAACTCTTCAAGACATCGGGAAGGTAATCAGGCAATACGCACAACAAGCCAAGGAACACACAGATAAAGCAACTGAAGAAATTAAAAAGATTATTCCAGAACATAATGAAAAATTTAATAAGCTGGAAAAATCCATAGACAGACAGCAATCAGAAATTCGGAAGATTAATAATAAAATTTCAGAAGTAGACAACTCAGTAGAAAGTCAGAGCAGCAGAATTGAACAAGTGGAATGCAGAATTTCTCAACTCCAAGACAAAGCACATGGCACTAATATATTTGAAGAAAAACCAGAGAAAAGAATTTTAAAAATTGAAGAAAACTTAAGAATCATGTGGGACTCTATCAAGAGAAATAACCTACAAGTGAGTGGAGTACTAGAACAGGGAGGGATAACAGAAAATACAGAGAGAATTGTTGAAGACTTGTTTGCAGAAAACTTCCCTGATATCGTAAAAGATGAGAAGATATATATCGAAAATGCTCATCGAACTCAACATAAGGTAGATTTTAAAAGACAGTCACCAAGACATATTATAATCAAACTTGCCAAAACCAAAGATAAAGAGAGAATTTTAAGAGCAGCTAGGGATAAATGAAAAGTCAATTACAAAGGACAGTCAATAAGAATAAGTTTGGATTACTCAGCAGAAACCAAGCAGGCAAGAAGGCAATGGGATGACTTGTATAAAAAATTGACAGAAAAAAAATTGACAGCCAAGAATCTTATATCCAGCAAAAAATGTCTCTCAAATATGAAGGTGAAATTAGGACATTTCCAGATAAACAGAAGTTTAGGGAATTTAAAAATACCAAACCAAAACTGCAAGAAATACTAAAGGGAGCTCTTTGGTTAGAAAATCAATAACATCAGGTATCAACCCAAGACTAGAACACTGAGCAGAGCAATCAGCAGTTACCCCAGACAGAGATATCATAAAAATAAATCAAGATTAAAAAACGCTCAAAACAGGGTAACAGTGATGTAATTATGTAAAAGAAAACAACATTAAAATAATAAAGACGGACTAAGAAATGTCATAGATCTTCCATATGGATAGGAAGGCAAGGTGACACAAAGAAATAAAAGTTAGGTTTAAACTTAGAAAAATAGGGGTAAATAACAAGGTAACCACAAAGGAGACAAACTATCCTACATACCAAAATGAACCACAAGAAAAAAATACTCAGCAGAAACAAAATCAACAACAATGAATATGAGGAAAGGACAATATATAATCTACTCAGCACATAAAATTAAGTGGGAAAAAGAAACTGTCAACAACACAAAAAAAGGCATCAAAATGATAGCATTAAAATTACACCTATCCATAATTACAATGAATGTAAGTGGACTAAATGCACCAATAAAGAGACAGGGAATGGGAGAACGGATTTAAAAACATGTTCCGTCTATATGCTGCCTACAAGAGACACACCTCAGACTTAGAGACAAAAACAAACTAAAACTAAAAGGATAGAAAAAAATATGTCAAGCAGACAGCAATCAAATAAGAGCAGGAGTGGCGATATTAATTTCTGACAAAATAGACTTTAAAGTTAAATCCATTGTAAAAGATAAGGAAGGACACTATATAATGATTAAAGGGACAACATACCAAAAAGATATAACCATACTAAATATTTATGCACCCAATGACAGGGCTGCAAGGTACACAAAACAAACTCTATCAGCACTGAAAAGTGAGAGACAGCTCCACAATAATAGAAGGAGATTTCAACACACTACTTTTGGTGAAGGACAGGGCATCCAGAAAGAAACTCAATAAAGACACGGAAAGTCTAAATGACCTCATAGACATATACAGAACACACCACTCAACAGCTGTCAAGTGTACTTTCTTTTCTAGTGCACATGGAACATTCTCTAGAATAGACCACATATTAGGTCATAAAACAAGTCTTAGCAGAATCCAAAATAATGAAATATTACAAAGCTTCGTCTCTGACCATAAGGCCATAAAAGTGGAAATCATTAAGAGAAAAAGCAGGGAAAAGAAATCAAACACTTGGAAAGTGAACAATACCCTGCTCAAAAAAGACTGGATTATAGAAGACATTAAGGATGGAATAAAGAAATTCATGGAATCCAAGGAGAATGAAAACACTTCCTATCAGAGCCTTTGGGACACAGTGAAAGTAGTGCTCAGAGGTCAATTTATATCAGTAAATGCACACATACAGAAAGAAGAAAGGGCCAAAATCAAAGAAACCCACAGACACCAGAAGAAAAAAAATAACAAAAATTACAGCTGAACTAAATGAAACAGAAAAAATTTAAAAAATGAATGAATTAAAAAGATCAAAAGCTGGTTCTTTGAAAAACTCAACAAAATTGATAAACCATTGGCCAAAATGACACAAGAAAAACAGGAGAGTAAGCAAATAACCCAAATAAGAAATTACAACACACCCAACTGAAATTAAAAGAATCATATCAGATTACTATGAAAAATTGCACTCTAACAAATTAGAAAACCTGGAAGAAATGGATTAATTCCTAAAAACACTCTACCTACCTAAACTAACAAAAACAGAGGTAGAACAACTAAATAGACCCATGAAAAGAGATTGAAAAGGTAATCAAAAAACTCCCAACAAAAAAAAACCCTGGCCCGGATGGCTTCATTGCAGAGCTCTACCAAACATTCAGAGAAGAATTAACACCACTACTACTGAAGGTATTTCAGAGCATAGAAAAGAACGGAATACTCCCAAACTCATTCTATGAAGCCAGCATATCCCTGATACCAAAACCAGGTAAAGACACCACAAGAAAAGAAACTTACAGGCCTATATCCCTCATAAACTTAGATGCAAAAATCCTCAACAAAATTCGAGCCATTAGAATTCAACAACATATCAAAAAAGTAATTCACCATGACCAAGTAGGATTCATACCAGGTATGCAGGGATGGTTCAGCATTAGAAAAACAATTAATGTAAACCGCGACATAAATAAAACAAAAGAAGAGAATCACACGATTTTATCAACTGATGCAGAAAAGGCATTTGACAAAGTTCAACACTCATTCATGATAAAAACTCTCAGCAAAACAGAAATAGAAGGAAAATTCCTCAAAATAATAAAGGGCATTTATAGAAAGCCCATAGCCAACATCATCCTAAATGGAGAGAGCCTGAAAACATTCCCCTTGAGATCGGGAACCAGACAAGGATGGCCTTTATCACCAGTCTTATTCAACATTGTGCTGGAAGTCCTAGCCAGAGCAATTCCGCTAGGTAAAGAAATAAAGGGCATCCAGATTGGCAACGAAGAAGTAAAAGTATCTCTATTTGCCGATGACACGTTCTTATACACAGAAAACCCTAAGGAATCCTCAAGAAAACTACTGAAACTAATAGAAGAGTTCAGCAGAGTATCAGGATACAAGATAAACATACAAAAATCAGTTGGATTCCTCTACACCAACAAAGAGAACATTGAAGAGGAAATCACCAAATCAATACCATTTACAGTAGCCCCCAAGAAGATAAAATACTTAGGAATAAATCTTACCAGAGATGTAAAAGAAAACTACAGTACACTTCTGCAAGAAACCAAAAGAGACTTACATAAGTGGAAGAACATACCTTGCTCGTGGATAGGAAGACTTAACATTATAAAAATATCTATTCTACTAAAAGCGATCTGTAGATTTAATGCAATTCTGATCCAAATTCCAATGACATTTTTTAATGAGATGGAGAACCATATCACCAACTTCATGTGGAAGGGAAAGTGGCCCCAGATAAGTAAAGCATTACTGAAAAAGAAGAACTAAGTGGGAGGCCTTACTCTATCTGATTTTAGAACCTATTATACAGTCACAGTAGTCAAAACAGCCTGGTACTGGTACAACAAGAGATACATAGACCAATGGAACAGAATTGAAAATCAAGAAATAAATCTATCCACATATGAGCAGTTGATATTTGACAAAGGCCCCAAAGCAGTTAAATGGGGGAAAGACAGTCTTTTTAACAAATGGTGCTGGCATAACTGGACATCCATCTGCAAAAAAATGAAACAAGACCCATACCTCACTCCATGCACAAAAATGAGCTCAAAGTGGATCAAAGACCTAAATATAAAATCTAAAACGATAAAGATCATGGAAGAAAACTTACAGACAACGTTAGGAGCCCTAATACATGGCATAAACAGTATACAAACATTACTAACAATGTGGAAGAAAAACTAGATAACTGGGAGCTCCTAAAAATCAAACACCTACGTGCATCCAAAGACTTCACCAAAAGAGTAAAAAGATTATGTACAGACTGGGAAAGAGTTTTCCCAGCACCTGAACTCTAAAGTCTACATGATACTGCAAAAACTCAACTGCAAAAAGACAAATAACCCAATCAAAAATGGGCAAAAGATATGAATAGACAGTTCACTAAAGAAGACATTCAGGTAGCTAACAGATACATGAGGAAATGCGCACGATCATTAGCCATTTAAGAAATGCAAATCAAAACTACAATGAGATTCCATCTCACTGCAACAAGGATGGCACTAACCCAAAAAACACAAAATAATAAATGTTGGAGAGGCTGTGGAGAGACTGGAACACTCATACACTGCTGGTGGGAATGTCACTTTGGAGATCGATTTGGCACTTTCTTAAAAAGCTAGAAATAGAACCATCATAGGATCCAGCAATCCCACTCCTTGGAATATATCCTAGAGAAATAAGAGCCTTTACACCGATGTTCATTGCAGCACAGTTTACAATAGCAAAAAGATGGAAGCAACCAAGATGCCCACCAACAGATGAATGGAATTACGGTATATTCACACAATGGAACACTACACATCGATGAAGTACAGTGATGAATCTGTGAAACATTTCATAACATGGAGGAATCTGGAAGGCATTAGCTGAGTGAAATTAGTCAGTTGCAAAAGGACAAATATTGTATAAGAGCACTATTATAAGAACTCAAGAAATAGTTTAAACAAAGAAGAAAATATTCTTTGATGGTTACGAAAGGGGGTAGGGAGGGAGGATGGGAGAGGAGTATTTACTAATTAGATAATAAATAAGAACTACTTTAGGTGATGGGAATGACAACACACAATACAGGCGAGGTCAGCACAACTGGACTAAACCAAAGCCAAAGAAGTTTACTGAATAAACTGAACGCTTTGAAGGTCAGCATAGCAGGGCTGGGCGTTTGGGGACCATGGTTTCAGGGGACATCTAAGTCAATTGGCACAATAAAAGCTATTAAGAAAATTTTCTGCATCCCACTCTGGAGAGTGGCGTTTGGGGTCTTAAACGCTAGCAAGTGGCCATCTAAGATGCATCAATTGGTATCAACCACATGGATCAAAGGAGAATGAAGAACACCAAGGACACAAGGTAATTACAAGCCCAAGAGACAGAAAGGGCCACATAAACCAGAGACTACATCAGCCTGAGATGAGAAGAACTAGATGGTGCCCAGCTACAACCGATGACTGCCCTGACAGGGAATGCAACACAGAACCCCTGAGGGAGCAGGAGAGCAGTGGGATGTAGACCTCAAATTCTTGTAAAAAGACCAGACTTAATGGTCTGACTGAGACTAGAAGGACCCCGGTGGTCATGGCCCCCAGACCTTCTATTGGCCCAGGACAGGAACCATTCCCTAAGCCAACTCTTCAGACAGGGATTGGACAGGACAATAAGGTGGAGAGGGATGCTGGTGAGGAGTGAGCTTCTTGGATCAGGTGGACACTTGAGACTATGTTGGCATCTCCTGCCTGGAGGGGAGGTGAGAGGATAGAGGGGTTTAGAAGTTGGTGAAATTGACATGAAAAGAGAGTGGAGGGAGGGAGCAGTCTGTCTCATTAGGGGGAGAGCAATTGGGAGTATGTAGCAAGGCGTATATAAGTTTTTGTGTGAGAGACAGACTTGATTTGTAAACTTTTACTTAAAGCACAATAAAATAGAATATTCTAAGATTAAATTGTGGTGATGGTTATACAACTTTGTGAATATACTAAAAACCGTGAATGGCAACTTAAAATTGGTTAATTTTATGGTATGTGAATTAAATCAATTAGAAAAAAAGCAAAAAAAAAAAAAAAAAAAAACTTCTGAGCCCTCTTTGCAACTCAGTGTTTTCACAGATCTAAATTTTTGTAACCAGAAGTGATGTATACAAATTCAGAACATTGGAGTTAAGTATGGAGCCCTCCTTTTCTCCATGGCTGGAATTGGAACATGGTAGTGGAAAGACGTCTTAGACCAAGATTAGCGTAATACCCAATTAATTTCAGAACTGAAAATAAAAGGAACCTGAGCCCTGATATGAAGAAGATACTACACTACCATGAACTGTCTATGCTGGACTCTTAATTAGAATAAGAAATAAACTTTCATTTTCTGGAATCTCTGTTAAAGCAATGATTCCTATATCCTAAAACAATTGTCATTATTTCAATCAATCTTAATTTTAATTTTTTCTATGAGTTTCCTCTCTCCCTTTGCATTGGTCTCTAACCTCAAAAGGTGTTAGGAATGGGCTCAAACTTTTCCACCATCGCAAGTAGGAAAGAATAAAAGTTTACTTAAATGTGCTGCAGGCAAAAATTATGGCTTGTGTTCATTCTTCCACTGACTACTGTAGCTTCAGTCCTTGCCCAGTTTAAAGCCTGTTCTGGCTCTATTGTTGTAGCACTGAACAGTCTACAAGAGTTCAGTTAGACACACTCTGCAATGCTCCCTGAAGTTAAAGATAACACATTCCTTCCAACTATTCCCAATTAGCAATCCACCGCAAAGCCTCCATGGGAGGACTTACTGTCCTGTTGAGTACCCTTTTGGAAAGCTGGTTATTTGATCCCTGCCCCATGTACTTTTATGGTCTTTCCTAAAGCCAGAGAAAACCAAAAATCCAAATATCATGTAAAACTGGAAGATATTCATATTCCTTATGATTACCTACGATACTTTGCTATATATCTACTCTGTTATTTTTAACAGTTAGCAATTTCACATGTACTTATCAATTCTGCCACTCACCATGAAAAAAATGGGAAGTGGAAATAGCCCCATCTTCATTAGGAATTATCTTGAGGATCCTTTTCTTGAGAAAACATACTGAACACTGCACACAAACATAAAGAAGAAAAGCATAAATGCTTTTTACTAATGTCTTGGGAATGAGAAGATGCATTTGCCCCACCTAAACACTTCATATGGCCCCCATCTAGTCATGCTTTACCAACAAGAAGGTGATAAAGGTAAAAAGAGCAAATTTGTGGAGAAAAAAATTGAAATATTTTAAAAGCTAAACTATAAACAGATTTGTATCCTTCTTACATTAAAAAAATATATACATATTTTCCCAAGTTACCACTGTCAAATTTCTGTTAGTTATATGTATTTAGTTTCTCTTGGTACCTCTTATTTCAATGGTGTAAGGAAACAAAGATATGCTTTCTCCCTTCATTTTCTTTGTTTCAATTTATCCTCAGTGTTTATTTGAGTGTTCTCTGTGCAATAATGAATAAAAATAATAAATAAGAAAGCTGGATTATATGTGCTCAAAAATTTATTCATAGATGTTCCAAACTGTGGCAAACAATTTTCTACAGATTAGCTCTCTGGGGAACATATATAACCTCCCACATTGCTAAAGAATGGGTACTTAGAGAAATTCATGCTCAGTTTCACCTGTCAGCTATAACAGCAAGTGAGGCTCTTAAAGCCATTGTCAAAGTAAGAAGTTAAGAAATAAATCCCAAGACACTCTAGGAAATAAAGTATACTTTCTTCAGGCTCCATGTACTTTGAAAGAAAGAAATATTAGTAAAGGAAGTAAATCTTAAATTGAGACCTAAAATAAAGGTAAGAATTTTGAAGGCAGAGAAGGGAAGGGAGGAGAAGAAGGCAGGTCTGGAATATGACCAAAGTTAAGGGGCACATAGAAGAAACTAACATATTTGGTTAACAAAGCACCCAAGGATAAACTATCGGGTAGTTTACAGCATTTATTTTTGCATGCCCCAAATCTTGGTTTCAATTGCAGTGTGTATTCTCACTCAAAATGTATTTTCCCAGTCAGCTCTCTTTCTACTACCCTAGTGATGTATCTAAGTGCATATTCCACATTTGTAACTACAGATCTCAAGGAAACTCGAAAGGGCAGTCATGGCCTGATAAGTAGACCGAAGGATTCTGCATCAACACTGATATCCTTTACCTGCTTCCTTCCCCAGTCTCTCTCCCCTAAACGTGCTTCATATTTTCATTTATTTGGTTTAAGCCCTGATTAGCTGTTTTCTCATTGCAATGACAGCCACCTACCTGGTCTTCTTAACTCCCAATCAAAAAACAAACAAAACGGTTGCTGTTGAGTAGATTCCAACTCATGGCAACCCCATTTGTGTCAGAGTAGGACTGTGCTCCATAGGATTTTCAATGGCTGATTTTTCAGAAGTAGATCATCAGGCCTTTCTTCCAAGGTACCACTGGGTGGACTCGAACTTCCAACTTCTTTTTAGCACATTAACCATTGGCACCACCCAGGGACTTGACTCCCAACATATTTCCCCTAATCCAGTGAGTCTTTACTTTTATTGGAATCGTACAGCTCCTTCTCTGATGAGAGTAATAAACGTTTTTCCTACAAAATTATACATAGTCACTTGACAGGACAGTTCACCTACAGTTTTAAAAGGATCATATACCCATGAACCCCAGACTTAAA